>NC_136257.1:15595000-17995000 GCF_053564925.1 Oryzias latipes | reverse complement strand
TTTAATCTAATTTATATTTTATTTGTGACTGTGTGGTTTTCGGTTAAAAAATTTGTTAAAGAATTGTCAAAGACATTATAAAAAAGTTGCTAGATTTTGACTTCCAGCTTGAAGCCTTTTGACAAACATGGAGCCAGGTCTGTTGACTAACTACTGCGGGCCTGTAACACTCAGTTTTTAAACATTTATTCATTATTTACCCTTTTTTTCAATTTAGGCAAGACAAATTAAAAACAATATTCCTAATTTTAGCTGTGGCGTGGCAAAAGGTAAGACCTTTTGAGAAAAGGAAAAAAAAATAGGTTACAGGAAATAAACAAAAAAACATCAGCAATAACACAAGAAAGTTTAAAAATCAATATTGGTGGTAATTTGGCAATGAAAAAAATAATATTTACAGACTGTTTTGAATTTTTATTTTTTGTTAGGTTCATTGACATTACAAATGCTGTGGGGAAAGTTATGTTATGGTGTACATGATTTTATTGCATTCTTGACCTCCAAATAGCAGCCACACAAAGAAGGATGTAGTCTCTAGTTCATCTTGTTTTCAAAGGCTGTATAAGAAGATGGTATGTGGGTTGGTAACACAAGTCCTTTTTATCATATCGGCCTGAAAAATAAAATGTTGGCTGCGTGGTCTGTGAAATCTTAGCTGATATGAGGTGAACAAACTCTGGCCTTTGAGGATATGGTAAAAAAAAACAGTAGGAAAAACAAGTTGTACATTCCTGTTCTAGAGCTAAACAGGTTAGGTTGACCAAAACTTCACACTCAAAACAATTGTATCAGTTTTAAAAAGACTAATTTTAGTTTTTTCTTTTTCTGGTACAAGACTCATGTAAGAGTGGCTCGTAAGTGAAGACAACATTAAACAAATCACTCAATGTAAAAATATATTAAAGATCACAACGACAATTCAAAAAGCAAAATATACAACTTTCGGTTGAAATGATGGACAAACATCATCATCCAATCAGTGATGTCCATGGTACCTACTGTAACTTTTTATGTTTCCATAAAAATAAAAAAAACCTTGCGGAAAAGAAACCAAAATGAAATGGTAAAAACTGAAACTAAAGATAAGATAAGATAAGATAAAGATACTTTATTAATCCCATCTTGGGAAATTCAGTTGTTGCAGCGTTGGCGTTAGGCTCAAGATACAAACATACACACAATAGACGACAACAGAGAACCAGAACAATCAATCAGAAAGAAACATCAGTGAAAAAGAACTGTTGAATTGCATGCCACATCAGGAGAGAAAGACAGACCATAAATGACTTTATCTATTGCACATGGATGACAAGTTATAGAGTCCAATGGAGTGAGGTATGAAAGATCTCCTGAAGCGGTTGGTGTGACAGCGAAGCTGCCTTAGCCTGTTGGAGAAGGAGCTCCGCTGACCATCTAGTACAGGATGGAGAGGGTGCTCAGGATTATCCAAGATGGATACCAGCTTATTTAAAGTCCTCCTCTCCATCACAGATTCAAACGTGTCCATTTTACAACCAATTACAGAGCCAGCTCTACGGATCAGTTTGTTCAGTCTATTACTGTCCCTAGCAGATATGCTGCCCCCCCAGCAGACCACCGCGAAGAACAGAGTGCTGGCCACAACAGACTGGTAAAAGATCTCGAGCATCTTGCTGCACACGTTGAAGGACCTTAGCCTCCTCAGGAAGTGGAGTCTGCTGCTGGCCTTCTTATACACAGCAGTGCTGTTGCTCTTCCAGCTCAGTCTGTTGTCGATGGTTACTCCCAAGTACTTGTACTCCTCTACCTCTGCCACCTCTCTGCCAAAGATGCTGAGAGGCCGGGAAGCTGGTGGTTTCTTCCTGAAGTCCATCACCATCTCTGGTCTTCTCCACATTCAGCAGCAGGTGGTTTTTTCCAGACCATCTCACGAATTTATCCACAAGATCTCTGTACTCCTTCTCCCGCCCACCATTAATGCAGCCAACAACAGCAGAGTCATCAGAGAATTTCTGAAGATGGCAAGACTCTGAGTTATACTGGAAGTCACTGGTGTACAAAGTGAACAGGAAGGGAGAGAGCACAGTTCCCTGTGGGGCCCCCACACTGCTTGTTACCACGTTAGACAGGACACTGCCCAGCCGGACAAACTGCGGCCTATCTGACAAGTAATAAATGATCCAAGAGACCAAGGCGCTGTCCACACCAATCCGCTGCAGCTTCTCACCCAGTAACCAGGGCTGGATGGTGTTGAACGCACTGGAGAAATCAAAGAATGTGACCCTCACAGTGTCCCCCCCCTACATCCAGGTGAGAGTGAGCACGTTGCAGCAGAACAACAGTATCCTCCACCCCCAGGCGTGGCTGGTAGGCAAACTGAAGAGGGTCCAGAGATGGTTTCACCAGAGGTCTCAGGTGGGACAACAAAATCCTTTCCAGTACTTTAGCTGCATGGGACGTGAGGGCAACAGGACGGTAATCACTGGGTCCAGAGGGTGCAGTCTTCTTGGGAACAGGAACCAGACATGCAGTTTTCCAGGTGGCCGGCACCTTCATCAGACTGAGGCTCAGGTTAAAGAGGCGCTGGAAAACAGTGGATAGCTGGGCGGCACAGGACTTCAGTATCCTGGGGCTGATGCCGTCTGGGCCAGGAGCCTTTCGTTGGTTGATTTTTTTCCAGCTGTCTCCTCACCTGGTCGGTCGTCACAGTCACTGGGGGGGGGGCTGGGTTGGTGCAAGGTCGGGGGTGGTTTCAGACTGGTCAGGTAGGCAGAAGGAAGATGAGGGAGAGGGGGGTTGATGGGGGGTTGCATAATGAGGGGTGGGTGGTTGTAAAGATGCCGGAGGGGGGGTAGGGTGGACCTGGGCAGTAGGAGAGCTAAATCTATTGAAAAAGGTGTTCAGGTCGTTAGCTCTTTCTCTGTCGCACTCACATAATCTGCTTCTCCCCCCGCATCCAGTAATCCTTTTCATCCCAGACCACACCTCTCTCATGTTGTTTTTAAAGAAGAAACTTAAAAAGGTAGGTGCTTTGGGACATGGTGATGTAAATCATCCAGTAAATTAGATCAAAGCTGCTTTATATGAACAAATGGGGCAATGTGGCTTTCCCCTGTGCTGATTTTCTCTTAGTCATTGGCTCTTCCCTTTTTTTTTGCATAATATCACTTGCTAAAGTAAATTCCAAGATGCCTGCGTAAATGACCATACACCTCTTCACTTTAGTAGTTCTCAACCTCTTCCCATAAGAGTTTAACTTCTAGGCTAAGTCTGTCAATACCACAAAGTGAACTCCAATCATGCTTTGCATTTTTAATGTCTGTTTCTGAGTGCACAAGGATATTACATTAAAAATGCCTTATCACTATGACAGCCTGTACATCATGCTGCCAACCAAAAATGCTTTTGAGAGCTGCACGTTCAATTTCTTCCAGAGTTGTGTAGTTGTTGATGCCAGTCATGAACACGAGAGCTGGTGAAGTGATTCTGTCCTGGATGAATGAGGCAAACCTGCATGGCAGGCCTGGTAGCAAAATCACGGCCAAAGAAAATGGCCTCTCGTGAATCACTGATGAATACCACAACACAGTGGCAGCGCCGTAATAGAATGCTTAGGAGATATGACTGAAGGAAGGTTTCAGATTGCTTTGTACCACCAGCAGGATAAACAACATAAAACTGTCTCCAGCCGACAGACTTCTTTGATTTGCACCGCAGTGGGTAATGCTCCGTTCACTGGCTTGTTATGCTGCTGCAAAGTTAAGTCATCAACATTGTCAGCTGTTTCACTTCTACTTTTTTGAAGGAGTGCAACCTCAACCATCATTTCTTGTGAACAAAAAGGAAGTACTGTATAAGGAAAATATGGGGAAGTTGGTAAAAGCAAACAAGTAAAGAAAATGTAAGGTTTTTTCTTTCTGAAGAATTGATACAAAGATGCTAATTATATCAGCGGCATAAATTTCTATCCAGCCAATCACATGGCATCCAATCAATGCATTTAAGACGATCTGCTGCGATTCAAACCGAGCATCAGAATGAGGAAGAAAGGAGATTGAAGTGACTTTAAACATGGCATGGTTGTTGGTGCCAGATGGGCGGGTCTGAGTATTTCAGAAACTGCTGATCTACTGGGATTTTCACCCACAACCATCTCTAGGGTTTACAGAGAATGGTCCAAAAAAGTGTTTGTTGATGCCAGTAGTTAGAAGAGAATGGTCAGATTGGTTCCAGCTGATAGAAAGGCAACAGTAACTCAAATAACCACTGGTTACAATCGAGGGCTGGAGAAGAGCATCTCTGAGCGCACAATACGTCCAATTTTGAGACAGAAGACCACAGCAGGTACCACTCCTGTCAGCTAAAAACAGGAAACTGAGGCTAAAATTCACAAAGGCTGACCAAAACTGGACAGTAGAAGATTTGAAAAACGTTGTCTAATCTGATGAGTCCTAATTTCTGCTGTCACATTTGGATGGTAGGGTCAGAACTAACAACATGAACACATGGATCCATCCTGCCTTGTATGAACGATTCAGACAGGTGGTGGTGGTGTAATGGTGTGGGGGTTTATGACCACAGTGTATCAATCTTCTGATGGCTACCTCCAGCAGGATAAGGCGCCATGTCATAAAGCTAGAATCATAGATTGGTTTCTTGAACATGACAATGAATTCACTGGACTCAAATGGTCTCCACAGTCGGCAGAGCTCAACCGAATAGAGCATCTTTGGGATGTGGAGGAGCGGGAGATTGGCATCATGCTTCATCAGCTAACAAATCTGCAGCATCTGTGTGATGCTATCATGTCAACATGGACCAAACTCTCTGAGGAATTCTTCCAGTTCCTCGTTGAATATATGCTACCAAGGATTAAGGCACTTCTGAAGGAAAAATGGGCTCCAACCCGATACAGTGTCATGAAAGAATGACTTATAAAAAAAGGAAAGCCAGTTTTATAAACAGAAAACAAAAACTAAACAAAAACAAATATTGTAAAATAGTGTTGCTGTTAGTAGGAGTCATCTGCTTTGCATTTTCTTGCTCCTGCTAACTTTTGCTCTCTTTTTTTCTTGCACATTAAATTCACCATGATGTCCAAGCCTGCCCAGAAAAATCCCCTTCATTTGCTCAGACCAGGGGTGAACATTTCTCATCCCACTGAATTGCCCAAAGGCCTTGGTGATGCACCTGCCATTTATGAGACGTTGTTTGCTGCTTATTGATAGTGTGTAGTTGGAGCCTGTGGCAATAAAACAGTAACTTTTGTCTTGTGGTATAGTTAAAGCCTGTTGTTTTCCAGTTGAAAACTGCAATAACATTTTTAACGTCTTTTTCTGCAAGTAAAACATCATTAAACGAGTGGGTCCAAAGTTTTAAAATTCTTTTTTTAATCTTTTAAAAAAAGAATATTTTTTATAACTGTTAATGTATGTTTAGAGGGAATTTCCTCCTTCACAACTGGATAAATGGATTTTCAGTGCATTAAATTACACTTTTTCTCATAGGCTGCAAAGTAATTGAACCATTTTAATATGATCTCTAAAGAATTGGAATACAACTTTCCTAAACAATTTGGTTTGTGATAATTATCAATACTATGGACGGTTTGGATGTGATTTTAAATATGATCTTTGCAAAAGAAGAAAAAAAACCTTTACAATATCAACAAAACAAAATTTGCTAATAAGCAAAAATCAATGGAGAACCTTTCAGTTACTGAGATACTTTGTCATATCAAAAAGCAAAAAATAAAAAAAAGTTTCCAATAATGGCCTCTTGATGGACTGGCGAAGTGTCCAGGGTGTACCCCACCTTTGCCCTACAGTAGCTGGGTTGGCTCCAGCAAACTCTTGACCACAAATGGGATTGAGCAGATTTGGTAAATAGATGGTTGCCTTGACTAATCTAGCTTTTAGCACTTTTAGCACTACACAGCAAATGCCTAAAATGTACTTGTTATTTGAAGGAGTGGGACTTCTCTTTTGATCCATTGTAAAAGCATTCCCAGTGGTATTTTATTTATGATTATGCAGTTTTTAACCAAATCAAAAAACCTGTGTTGTTTTCCAGGAAAACCTTTGCAGATTCAGTTCATCAGACATGCACCTGTGATTTGTGGGTGGGACCATTGGCATGGAGTAAACCTTCCTGTCATATCTTTGTTTACATGCTCTCCTGCTAGTTTAAAGCCCCTCCTAACCCCAACCTAACATTACCGGTGCAACAAAAATGTAAAGCAATTTTTAAGCTTTCTAACTGAACAGTTTTGAACCAAATACCAGCTCAGACAATGAAAACAAAGATGTAGACAGATCTAGTCGTCTGCAAGTGGATACATCAGAATGGAGCGGAGTAGGGAGCTTGTGGCCTGCTAATTGTAAATTGTACATAACAAATACAAGCTTTTTTTCAACTGCCTTTTTTCGTCTGCTACTGATTCACCACAATTTGAATGAAGAAATATTCAGAAATGCAAGTTTAATCTTAATTTTTGTAATACATGTTCTCCCAGCATGATGAAAATGCTACAAGAACATGATACAACCACAAAAAAACACTATTTTCATGGGAGTGGGTCTTTAAACATGAAGATCCTGGTAGTTTTTCTTATTTAAAAGGTGTATTTTAGCTGTCATAACAAACATAGTTAACAAAATAAACCTAACTCAGCTGATTCTTTGTCCAACATTTAGGGAGATAAGATTCATTATTTGCTATTCCTCTAAGCTTATGAATGACACTAACAAAACTGACTGCATTTTCCATGGACACTGGAATGGTCATGTTGGGCCACTGTACCATTCAGTTACTGTGTTGTTCAGTTCCTCTACTAAATATGTCCTTGTATGGCTTTCATTCAGGGTATGAGTCAGAACTAAAACAGACTTTATTAAAGTGTATTAATCTACTGCACTTTCTGCAGCATATTTGTCTTTATTACCCATCTACACTGTCTCTCTGAGGCTTGGTGTTTCATTGTCAAATGTATTTGGAAAGGCCTAACATGGATCAGTCATTTTTATTACGTTTTAAAACCCCCACGTCTTCACCCACTGAAAACAATGTAGACAACAAAGATTCAGACTCCTCTGTGTATTTTCCTGAATTTACTTATTGTTTATTGAGAAGTTGTTTTTTCCCCCAGTTGTTACCTGTCATGGAATCTGTAGGTTGAAGTGACACTGCGGGGAGGTGCAGCTGAGGAAGCAAGCTCGTGTTGGAGGTGTTTCCCGCTGTGTACCAGGTATGAGGTTTGGTTTTATCAAAAGTTTGCTCTTCCATGTCATTATGTTCAACTGCAGAGTTGTGTTTTTAAACTCCACTAGCCATGCCTAAATTTTTTTATATTAAGCAAATTCCTTTTTAAAAACACTTTAAGCTCAACTCAAGTCAGAAAAGAATGACACAAGGCATATCAGGAAGTGGGTTTTTACCCAGGTGAAAGATGCCTGGAGGACATAGTACCAGAGTGATCAGGCTCCGGACACAAAGCCTAAGCATGAAGAAACATTAAATTAGTAATTAAACACAAAGTTAATGGGTTTTCTAAAAAGTCAGATCAGTGCCATATGGTTTGGTTTTAAACATTGACATTATATGAGGACTGGACTGTGTGACCCCTCCCCTCTTGCATTCTAAATGGAAAGTACCAGCTGGCTCCAAGAGCCCAGATCCAATAGACTTCTATAGATTAATAAACTCCATTTATCAGAATAACCATTTTTGCTCTGATGCCTTTTTTTACGTTTAAGTTTTTTTTCCTGACTTTTTTTCTGTAGTTCAGGTTGATTTAGGTTATAAACTGACCATTAAAATGCCTCAATAGAAGTATGTGGTCTCACGTTGAGCGGTCCAAATGTTTGATTGACAGATTCTCCTGAGCTGACTTTCAAGTGTTAGGGGTGTGGCCTTCCAACAAGCTCAGACCAATCACTGCTTACTGACAACATCTGGTTCCAACAAAGCTGCATTCTTAGTGCCAAAAAAATTCAGAATATGGCATCTGAATTGAATAATTGTCACTGGAGCTGGAAGCAAGTAATTTTCAATGGGTGACATCACACTCACTCTGTTTAGTTTTGAAAAAAAGTCAATGGTTTTACACCAAGAATTGTGGCATCTCAAGTAAAAATGTTGATTCCTTGGTTTTACCTGATGATGCCTACAAAAGGGAAAATGGAGTGGAGGAAATGCGGAAACAGTGATGATATTTAAAGGTGAGGAAAAGACATTGATTGGCAGGTAAAAGCCAGCTGTATAGTCATTAGACCAAAGCAGAGACTAAAACAATGAATACAACTGATAGTGTGCAAAGTAAAAGTGGCACAAGTCCAAAGCCATTTTAAACAGGGGAACTCATTTAGATTTATATGATTAATACATAAATCACAATTAACGTTTGTCATGCAGGATTGGTAAATACAATGTCCAGCCATTCAAAACCCTGAAAAACATCCAAAAAGAGAAAAGAAGAAGCCCTTAGTGAATGTGTGTGACTGTGTGTGATTGTGCCCTCAGGCATTTCACAGCCACAAGGTGTAGATCAAACTTCTGCTACTCAGCTGAGTCCATATGTTGGAGATGTTATTACATTCATCAACTTACTTCTTGACAGAGTACAAAAAGGAAAGCTGGAGTTATTGAGGCTTGTCTCACACATTATGAACTGACATGAACAACACTGACTCAATTAAGACTGATGAGCTGTTTTCAGCATTCTAATTACACCTCACCTTATTAACTGTTCTATTAGAAAATAACAGACTGGGAGACAAATGTGTGTTTTTCTCATACTTTCCCAATGGCTGTTCTTATTTAATTTTAGGCAAAGAACATCACAGCTGTTAAATCTGTTTAGAAAAAAACGACGCAGTTCATTTTTAATTGAGTTTACGGCAATCACATGGAAAAGCTTTTTCTTTCCATTTTAGGCGTCTTTTAGGACATCGTCCATTTGCGTGGGGCTTTTGAGGCCTGTGCAACACAAAACAATATGACAGCAGCCAATCCCACCTTTCCTGGGAATAAAAGCCTGCATAAGTAAATAAGTGAACCTGAAATCATGCAAGTCATGCATTACATTCAGAGCAGAGATTATGTGGCAGTGTGCAAAACTGATTAACTCTCCTATGTGTGCTGTGTGACGTTAAGTGGAAACAACAAGACGCAGAGGAAACGGTCGACACCTGCACAACACTTTAGCCTGTTTTTTTTTTTTTTTATATCATGGTGCCTTTTTTTCTCACTTGCGTGGGTTTGTTTCAAAGAAGGAAGACCCTATAAACCTAAATGATTCACAAATGTGTCTGAAAACAGCTCATCTGTAACAACTCACTTCTTCTTTTTATCATCACAGTATAACAGAACTTGCTGGCTCTTTTTCATGCTGGCTGAATCAGGTGTTTCGGTGAGCAAAGGTCTGCCACCACAAAGCAAGAAACCTACGTTCAATGGATTAGAGAAGAAGATTAGTGAAGCTCACTGCCATTTTTTGCTCTTGATCTCAGCAGGAGCGGCTTTGACTCTTTGCAGCTCATATAGCAGTGGATGATTCAGTTCTAGAATTAAGGATTCCAGCTGGTATTGCAGGCGTTGCGATTGTGATATGGGATGGGACATATTGTAAAAATAAATCACTTTACTTCTGTGCTCATGTTTGAACTACTAGCCAACTCAGAAGCTGTACATTTGAGGTTACCTATTTGTGGAATAAATTAGAAGTCGGGAAACTGTTCAGATTTGATGGAACCACAAGCCTAAACTGCTAAAGGCAGGTCCAACTTTAAAGATTTTGCTAAAAATGGCGAAAATTATGTTTTGCAGGTTTTTTAAATTTAACTTTACAACATTTGCTTCCCCTCATCCCCTGTTCTCATTTAGAAGAGGTTCTGAACTCCTGGATGTGTCAGGCTGTATTGCTATGTTCTGGCACATGTGTTGCGTGTTCTGACACTAGTGCATGTACCTACAGTTGGAAGAGGCTGGGCACGAAATGTCAAAGTCTCCAGGCTTTTTCTTTCACAGTTCTATTTTGATGCATGAAAGAATTGGTGTCATAAAATTCCAGTCGGGCAGAAACTGCAATTATCAATTTCCCCTCCATAATCAATTTTCAAATGGTTGGAGCCTCTCTAAAGATAAAAGGACGCCATCCATTTGTCAAATCTGAGTCTACTTGGTTCAACTTTTAAAGCAGATTCACTGGCTGTGCGTTTTGTACGTAGAGCCGGAAAATCGTTGTAAAACTTCTGTAGGGACGTGTCACCGTGAGAATTTTGAACCCGGAATCCCGAAACACGTTTTCACACATTTGCACAGACCTTTCATTGGAACGCGGGTTGCTGAAGACGGTGCAAAGCATAAAGTTTAAGCAGGTTGGCTGACTTTCTTCAGTGCTATGTCCGTGTGTCTGCTCTGCTGCTCTAAAGCTGCAACTTCTAGTACTAAGGTGGTATGGAGTGTGTTTTGGCCGTAAACGTTGGCTCAGTCGCAAGTTTAATAACGCCTAGACACAGGCCTTCTGCAGGCAAAAACTGGGTAAACCACTTATACAACATACAATGGTAAGGTAAAAGTAAGGTGGGTGAGAGGCATGGGTGTTGTACAGACTCTTCTGTTTAAGTAAGTGTGGGTCCATATAGGTTAGCCCATTTTACACCCATAGACCGCACATATTTAGCGATTGGGCATTTGTGTCTGATGCTTTGCTAATGATAAAAGTGTGGCATTAGCTGTATGACAGCATCACCCATATGTAATGAGTGTGCACCTTACATTAGCCTAACTAATACTTTATGGTACACTGACCATACACACGAAAATCAAACATTGAGTTTTCAACAAGCCTCAATGGAACTGCAAGACACACCTGCTCCTCTCTACAACCCTTTACACACTTGGACAACCCAAAAAAACATAGCATCCATACGGGTCTATACCAGGTGGCAACAGAAGTTTTTTTTCTTTTATTTGCTCAAAAGCTTTTCTGTCTCATAAAAACCACTAGTGTTAAAAACACTCTAACTTTAAACAGGTGGAAAATAAGTTTCAAACAAAAAAAATCTGTGTAATACATTTCTTTTAAATGTATAGATAATCAGTGCAACCAGATCTTTTTCTGTTTTTATTAACACATTTTCACACATTTTCCATTTGTTCAAAGCAAACATTTTTCTAAATTTGGGTGGATGGAGCCTTATGGGGAGCTCCAAATGTCCCCCTTTCAGTGGGCAATAATAACCAAACATGTTTGCCACACAAAATGGCTCGACGGTTGATATGAAAATCCCATTAAAAATAGGTCAGCTGATAAGGGAGATGAGCACATAGCGCTCCAAGTGATTCCCAATTTCACACCTCACTCTCCATTTAGTGCAGGGGTGGGAGAGTATTTGGAGAGTAAGAAAAGCAGCATCTGCACAAACAACACCATCTTTTTTAAATACTAAACCTGCTAAAACACAACAACGTTTAGTATTTCTGCTTTTATTCAAACATACTGCTGCATTAAAGCTTCTATGCCCAACTTAAAAGATATTGATTGTTTCAACAATACCCTTATTTGACCTATGATGTCAGGTAGTGATTCTGTGAGCATATTTTGCAGCAGTAGCATTTATTTACACCACTTTTCTACGGAAATAATCAATAAGTCCTCCCGTTTGGCCTCTGATTTGTTTTTATAAAGAGCGTCAACAGGCTAAATACTCCTCATGGTTCATCAATTGGTCTTTAACATTGTCTGCTGCCCTTGCAAACAGTGAAAACACCAACCCTGCTCGGCTAATTATTCACAAAGTGAATTCGATCAGCGGTTCTGAACTTCCCCACTCACATTTGTTGATTTACTAAAGCGTGTTTGTTCATCAGGACCTTCGGATGTATTCTATAAAGAGAATTGTTTCAACAAAAATGAGCCTGTAGGGCAGCATAAACTGTAAAATATTCAATAAATTATTAATTTTAAGGTTGAAATACAAGAAGCTTAACATAACGGATTCACAGCTTTCACCTTCTTTGATGCCTGTCAGTTTCTTGGTTTAACCAAAAAATTTGAAACATGTAAAGTCCACTACATCAAAGAAAATTTCCAATTTTTGGGGAATTTAAATCTTACAATTTTTTTTAGGAAATCCACTGAAACATTTCCAATATCATTTTATCATGAAAAATAGATATCATTTATGATACGTGAGGGATTTGGTAAGATTTGCCCACAACTCTGTTAGTTGAAGATGGAAACATTTTAACATGAGTGTTTAGGGATAAAAAGCAACTAATGTCTCAAATTTGATACACATTTGAATATGGTTTAACTGTATTAAAAATAATTAATTATTCACACATTTTGCAGTTTTTCAATGAAGCAAGTTGTCTTTAAAAAAATAATAACAATAGATGAGTTATACTCCTCTTAAAGTCTTTAAAAAAAGCTTTTCCAACCAGAAGTGTTTTCATGAAAGCAGACATTTTGAAATGAGTAGGAAAAATAACAATGAACTACAGGGCCGAAAATATGGATCAAGTTGCGTACAATGGCTTTTTAAGGAAAGTTTGAATCAAGCTAATGATATAGGGGTCTCAGAAATGCATGTATGAAATATGATACATACTGTATACAATGTTAAATGTGGGTAAAGTATTTTTTAAGTTCTTTTTCTGTTTCCTGGAGACATGATACTTACAGGATGCCATTCTCTTGTACTGGATGAAGCAGGTACAGAAATCAGATTGGCATTGAAGTGTCTCAAAGTGATGAAGCCCTTTCTTCTTCTGTAGTGCTGCTGCTTATGATATGAAGTAGTCATCTATAAGTCTGGGTTGGCGTGTATTTCCCTGCTACTCCAAGAATGTCATCTCTGAAAAAAAAGTAGATTGGTTGAAAAATAAGTGTAAACCATTTTTTCATTTTGCTGCTGATAGTGTATACCTATACCAACCACGATACACTTCTGACAGACCTGGCTCCAGTGCTTGTTGAGGGTCAAGCTTGGCTTAACATTGTCTTTTATTTATGTCCCAGGTAGGGGATAGGTTACCTGGTCAAAGGATAAGAGTGCAAGCCACCACTTTTACTTGCTTAATGCAACAGTAGTTGCATTTGCAATTTCGTTGTACTGTTGTACCTAGTGTGATTGTACAATGACAATAAAAAAAGCTTTATCTTATCTTATTTAGGTGCCTTTTTGATTTGATGAAAAAAAAAAATCACCTATTTTAAGAGAGATTTGACTCCTAAGCTACATTCACACCGCTAATCTTGCTCCAGGCTTTTATTTTTCCAGATCTATTCTGGTATGTAAAAGACAGTCAAAAGTAATTGCAATCAGAGAAATGGAAGAACTGGATCGGCAAAAGTACAGTCCTCTTTAACACGAAAAAAATAATACACAACTATGAACGTAGACATTGACCCAGATACCAATTTCGTTGACTTTGAGAAGAACCACTGCAGTTATTACACAGAAGAAGAATACAATAGAAACACAAATCCTAATCACAAACTCTCAATCATACATTTAGACAGCAGAAACTTATACGCAAATGACCAAACCATTGAAGAATACTTGCAACAATTTAACAAACCTTTCAAACGAAATTGCAATATCAGAAACCTGGCTAAAGGCAGAAACGGGCTTACACTTCCAGCTTGAGAGCTATGACTTTCATTACGTGAACAGGAAAAATAAGCAAGGTGGGGGGATGGCTCTTTTTATACACAACAGTTTTCAACACAAAGTTGTGGAGACAATGTTGGGCTGTATTGATGATGTCATGGAATATATATCAGTAGAGATAAGTATGGAGAAACAGAGTAACATCATAATAAGCTGCATATAATGAGCCCCTGCATCACACATGGAAACCTTCATAAGTGCTTTTGAAAAAAAGGTTGGCTAATATTTCTAAGAAGGTCATATTTCTTTGTGGCTGTTTTACCATAGATTTGTTGTACCCAAACAATCACACCAAAACAGAAGATTTCACGCATACAATGTACAGTTTCAACCTATATCCATTAATCAACAAACCCAGCAGAATAACAACAAACAGCGCAACCTTGATAGATAATATTTTCACAAACTGCCTTGAAAACAGAATAAAAAGCAGACTACTAAAGAGAGACATCAGCGACCACCTCCCAGTAATTGCAAACTATGAATACGTTTGCAGAGAAATAAAAGAGAAAAAGCAAATAATTTACAGAAGAAAACTAACAGAGGAATCAATAAATGCATTTAAATCAGAACTACAAGCACAAACCTGAAAACTCTGTATGAAAGCAATGATGTCAACGCAGCTTATGAAATATTTATGCAGAAGTTTACATCCATATACGACAAAAACCTGCCCACTTAAAAAAATCCTGTAATAGAAAACAACATAAAACCCATGGATGACATCTGGACTGAGAAACGCGTGCAAAAAAAAGAACAGTTTATACAAACAATTCTTAAAAAACAGAACTTTTGAAGCGGAACAGCGATACAAAAAATATAAAAACAAACTAACCAGTATCATGAGAACATGCAAAAAAGACTATTACACAGAAATATTAGAAAAAAATAAATCAAATACTAAAGAAATTTGGAAAGCACTGAACAGTGTCATTAGGAAACACAACGAAAAAAAAAAAAACCTACTTCAGTTTGTAAAAATGAGATGTGCAACAATATTCAGGACATGACAAACGAGTTTAATGAATATTTTGTAAAAATAGGGCAAAAGCCAGCCGACGAAATAAATTGTTCAAAAATATCAGAAAAGAAACTGTCGAACACTGCACAGAAAGAAATCCTAACTCGATCTATTTGAGACCAGTGGAAGCAAAAGAAGTTCTAAAAATGGTCAACGAATTAAAAAACAAGACATCTACAGACTTTAATGGAATTAATATGATTCCATCATTGTTGACCCGCTAACCTATATTTGCAATTTCTTCTTTCAAACAAGAACATTTCCACAAAAAATGAAATTGCCAAAGTAATTCCACTACACAAATTACAGACCAGTGTCTTTACTCTGCCAATTCTCAAAAATACTCAAAAAAGTGTTTCTCACAATGCTGGAAAGTTTTATAGAAAAACACAAACTAATATCCGACGACCAATATGGTTTCAGAAAAAACAGATCAACATACATGGCGATTACGCAACTAACCGAATAAATTATGAATGGCACTGACAATAAAGAGTTCGCAGGAGTGTTCATCGATCTGAAAAAGGCCTTAGACACTATCGATCATAACATTCTAGCAAACAAACTGGAAAAATATGGAATACGAGGACCAGCATTAAAATTGTTAAACAGTTACATTGATAACAGGCAGCACTTTGTCCAACTGGATGACTGTAAATCATCCCTGCTAAATTTAAGATGTGGAGTTCCACAAGGGTCAATATTAGGTCCCACACTGTTCATCCTTTACATTAATGATATACGCTTGGTATCACATACACTCGAATATTTTTATATGCAGATGACACAAGTATAATCTGTACAGGGGAAAGCCTCAGGGAAATTGTAAAAACAGTAAATACAGAATTAGGGAAACTAAAACAATGTTCATTCATTCATTTTCTTGACCGTTTTTCCCTTTCGGGGTGACAGGGCTGCCGGAGCCTATCCCAGCCACTTGTGGGCAAAGGCAGGGGACAACCTGGACAGGTCGCCAGTCTGTCGCAGGCTAGAATGTCCACAAACACACACCCATTCACTCTCACTCTCACACCTAGGGACAATTTAGAGTTGCCAATTAACCTATGGTAACAATGGTTTGACAAAAATAAACTGTCACTCAGTGTTAACAAAACTAAATTCCTGATGTTCGGAAATCGCCACATTCCTGCAGATTTAGAAATAAAAGTTTCCATTGATAATCATGTTCTGGAAAGAGTGTCTGAAATCAAGTTCCTTGGAGTAATTATGGGCGACAAAATAAGCTGGAAACCACAAATAAAGCAGGTCAGAGCTAAAATTGCTAAAAACATAGCAGTGTTGGGAAAAACGCGCCATACTCTCATTCACAAAGCATGTTTACTAATATATTCATCCATAATACTACCATATGTATAGTACAGTGTAAAAGATTGGGGAAATACGTATAAAACAAACCTACAGTGCTTATATATATCTTACAAAAAAAAGTTGTCCGAATTGTTCATGGAGTGGACTATGGGACACATACAAATGCTATTTTTAAAGTTGGGTTTATTGAAAATATGGGATCTAGTGAAACTGAAAACGGCTCTCATCATGTATAAAGCCAGATACAACTTAATTCCAATAAACTTACAGCATATGTTCAAAGACAGAGACGGGAGTTACAATCTAAGAAAACAACTGAATTTCAAAAGCCGTGCATTCGCACAACAAAAATGAAAACATGTTCATCAAATAGTGGTGTGGATTTATGGAATGGATTGGATGAAGGTGTAACCCTTGTGCTATCCTAGGCACTTTAACATTGGGAGTTGGGTCATCTAGACCCACTAGACAGTGCGCTAAACCTTTTTTCTTCAATGATTTGTGATCTTCACTGGTGTCCATTGATTACATGAAATCTTTCCACCTTTATCCACCTATGTCATGGGAGGGAGAACACGTCAATGTAAGGGTGGGGTCATCTAAGATAGCATGGGGTTAAAACAAACCAAAAGTTTACATGTATTCAAAAAAACCTACAAGAAAAGTCACTAATAGTACTGTATAAGGCCAGAAACGATTAAATAAACAAAAAATGTAACTTTTGCACAGTTGCCATGCAGAATTGTACCGTGAATATTTTGTACCTATCTGTAAATAGCAATACGCGTATTAAAAATGCCCATCATCAGGTTTTGCAAAAAGGAGTGGGAGCACACAAGATTTCTCTTCAACCCACTCCTTTTCAAGCACACTATTGTTTTATGTCTTTTTAAACCACTGCGTTGATTTTTCATTTGTTTTCTGTTTAAAATAAAAAAACTAAATTAAACTAAACTAAAAACTTAGTGTCGTATAGTTCCAGCCAGGCACAAACTGTAATTATTAAACCAGAAACACACATCTATGCATTTACATAGACCTTAGAGTGCTCACTGGAATGTGACGTGGCCGAGGGCAGTAGGAATGTAGCTTTACAACTACTAAAAGTAACATTTACATTTTGCCAGTATGTCTTTAGTTGATTTTTAGTCTTCACATTTCAACCAAAACTTTTATAAAACTGAAACGGTTTTATAAAACTGTACGGTGCAGTGGTTAGCGCTCTTGCCACAGCAAGAACGCCATAGGTGTCCATAGGTGTGAGAGTGAATGGGTGTGTGATTGTGGCCCTGCAACAGACTGGCGACCTGTCCAGGGTGTCCCCTGCCTTCGCCCGTAAGTGGCTGGGATAGGCTCCAGCAGCCCCGTGACCGCGAAAGGGATAAAACTGAAGAAGATGAATGAATGAAAGAGATTTTAATAAAATCTGAACTGGAACATGGATACAAAAAATTTCAAAAAAGAAGAAAAAAATAGATGTGTATTGTTAAAATGTATTTTTAAATACAATTAGTTACGTAACCATTTCCTGATCATAGCTGTACTTCTTTAGAAACAAAATGCTCTTAGTGCCCTACCCGCCAATTTTAACCGCACCCCCCTTAGTACACACACCCCTCCCCCCTCAATATATACATCCCAACATAAACACACACACATGCACACACACACCCTTTCAAACACACATACACGCACACACATTTTGCAAGGAAGGTGGGACCTGGGTCCGTCTGTCCCCTGCCTCTTCCCTGGTGGGGGGTACGGGCCCCTTTGCAGCGGCGGCCGTGTCCCCGGGGTGCCGGCTTCCTGGGCCCGGCGGTGCTCTCTCCGCGCGGTGGGGGGGTTCACATTACATCTGAGCCGGGGGTGTCTGGTCCCTGGGGGGTGGGTTCTGGTCCTTGCTCCTGAGTGCTGGGCCCCGCCAAATTTCCAACTGTGGCCGAGCCTGGTCGGGCCATATTTACAACACCCCTTGTGGGCCCTCTTTTTTCCCCGGGGTTCCCCCCTCCTGGGCGGGGGCAGCGGGCCCCTGCCTCGCTCCTCCCTGGACCAACCGTGGGCCGGGCGGGTGGCTGCCTGGAGTGCGGAGCGGGTCTCCCTTGGGGGGTCCTGGCTCGTACCTGGGGTTGGGGCGGGGGGATGCCCGGAACTCCTGGGTGGTGGTGGGGTGCTCGTTTGGGGCTGTGGGCGTCCTTCTCCGGTGGGGCCCTGCGTTGGGTTCTCCCGGCGCGGCGGGGGGGCTGCTCTCCTGGTTGGGCTGGGGCGGCGCTCTCTTTCCCTCCGTGCGTCCCTGCTCTCTGGCTCTGGGGCCTGCTGGCCCTGGCCTGGGTGGCGGGCTTGGTCGCCCGGGCGGCGGTTGTTCCCTGCCGGTTCCCGTGTGGCGTTGGGGGGATTCCGGCTGCCGCTGCTGCTGCAGTGGGGGTCTTGGGGTGGGGATGGCTGGGCACTCTCCCTCCTTCTTTTCACGTTCCACCATCCATTTTAGAAGAACATAAACACTCACCTGAGCACTGGTGTTAGCTCACCTTTGCACTAACAGTTTGCATGACTGAATGACTGAAATATTTCACACTAGTTGGTTTTAAGGCATAAGTATGCGTGTGAACACTATCTGTTTTGTGTAGATGTCGACAGGTGGACATTTTTGCAGCTAGCAGGTGTGTTTATAACATTTGAGTGTGTGTGTGGACAGGCTCCGCCCCTTTTTTTTTTTTTTTTCTACATCTGAACCTTACCATAATGATTAACAACCAGTAAACTTGTTGCTTTATGCTGCTTCATGGTCTTATCCCCCTTCCCCTCCTATTATCACCCCCTACCCCCCCTCTCTCTAACGTCCCTCTCTCTTCTTCCCCTCTTTCCTTTTCCGTCCGGTCCAACACCAAAGATTTTCAGACATGATTGAAATTAATAAAGTTTGGCCTCAATTACAAAAGGGGTTTATTAAGACATACCTTTGGTTTGTCTGAAGATTAATAACCCCTCTTGTTAAAGTAAAATATGTCCAACACAAGAGGCCCTCAGCTCTCATCTGTCTGCCCAGCTGTTGGACAGGACAAGTTAAAAAAAAAAAAAAAAAAAAATGCTCTTTTTGTGGTGATGAAAACTATGATTAGTTAAGAGGCATACAAGATTTTTGGCATTTAAAATAAAAAATATTTTTAAAAAGTGGATTATTTTTGCAAACCTGCACACTCAGAACAAATGTTCAACCTTTCAAGACTTGGCATTCCCAATGTATAGACATTACATTTTTTTTTTTACCACAGTAGGTAATTCTGCTTTAATGGAGCCCTGTGGCTTTGTGTGTAGAGGGTTAGCTAAAATATTAGCCTGGGTCTTAAGAAGTTATTAAGGTAAATGTAGTCTGGGTGCGAAGTGCAAGGGTTTATAAATTTAGTCCCAGCAGATAAGAACAAGTTATGAAACATACTTTAACTGAGTGACATAAAAATGAATTTGCTCAGTTTTGTGTTTTGTATATCTCAAAAAAGCAAAAAATAAAAGAAGTCTGCAGAAAGAGAGAGCTGATGGTCTTTGTAAAAAAGGATTCTTTGTGACAGTTATGAAAGCATGTCCACTAACTGGTGGGGAAATGATGAATTACGCCGTAAGAGAAATTAATTTGCTGGGAGCCAAATAAGTGGGGTGTTAGCCAGGGGGAAGCATGCTGTATTAAGAAGGATGTCACAGTGAGGGGGATCTCTAAAAGCTGAGTTACGGCTCGTCTCTAAAAGTGAAATGGTTTTCCAGCACACTATTTGGGATCAGTGTTTTGAGATCCTTGCTCCATTTGAGGAACAACTGGCAGTGCCACTGTGCTCAGAGCCGCCGGCTAGCACCGGCTCATTACTTAGAGAAGCCATTGATTTTCCTCCCGCCTGGAAACCAAGGCTGATATGAAAAGCATGCAAGACAGATTACCAACATTCAGACGGAATTGGAAGGACTTTTTATCAAAACAGTATTTTGTTCTTAGAGGTAAAAGAATCTTTTTTGTTTTCCAACATTGCTGGTCTTTACAAAGCTCTTAGCTATTTTACAAACACAGTCCAGGCACAGATTGAAGAGTTTTTTTGACACATTTAAGAGTTAATTTTTAGAAATAAAAAAATATTTTTTATTTTATTTTAACAAAAAACAACTGGAAAAAATTAATAAATCAGTCAATTCAATTTTAACAGAGGAAAAATTTCATTTTAAATTCCCACTCCAAACGTCTCTTTCACCATTTCAAAAGTGTTTCCAGTGGTTTTTAAATAATGATTGTGCTATTTTTAGCCAATCGAAAAAAACTGTTGCTCTTTGTAGGACACACACTGCACATGATTTTATACATGCAAATATATAACACCTTGTTTTCTGACATTTAACATAATTTACTTAGTTTGAAGTTTTTTAACTTATATTTGCTCTACACCTTTCCAAGTTTTCTCAAAATCAGCCTAGTTTTATCATTTTGTCTCATCAAAAGCTAGATAAACGGAAACTAATTTTTATGGTGTATTCAGATTGGAAAAATCCTTTGATCTGGAACAAGTCTGTTTAATTTGTTCCCGATCTAAACCTTGCAGTTGGTCTGTTTCCAGACTGGCATCAAGCGGACCATTCTTTTACGGAACAAAGCTTGTCAATAAAACCACGTGACTAAAGATCTCTTCTGTCATTGGCCAGGAATTACGAGGGCGGATCAAAACAACAAGAGAAAGACAGTCGTGCTGCGCTTTGCAATCCTTACCGCGACAATAAACTTATTAAAACTTCATGTTTCGATTACCAGTGTTGAACGTCGGGAACAACACTTTTTACTTTTTACATTGGTGTGGCGGAGGCATGCTGCAAGGTGGTTACTGATAAGGGGCTGTGTGTGCTAACAACTGCAGTGATGAGGAGATGCCGGCATGAAGGTAGACTGATAAGTGTTTATGGCACATAGATTGTCGGGAAAACAGTAAGCAGCAATGTGTATCACTTTTAAAATTGTTTTGATGAGTCTGAATTCATCCGATAACATTTCAATGAGTTGCTGTGTCTCATTGTTGTGGTGTTATGGCATTGTTTTAAGAGAATTTTGTCAAGTAACTAAAAGGTAGCTTTTAGAGTGACGTCACAGCAGCGCCTATCGGGTGCATGCCGAATAATGAGACACAGAAAACCATGAAAGAAGCGTTTTTTGCTGTTTTGAAATAAATGTTCTAACAAGTAAACAGTTTGAATCTTTTTTCCATTTGATAACACGACAATTGTTGCTTAATATTTGTCTGCAGCTCATCTGTTGCTACATTCCTATTCTGTTTACGTCGTCTACGACGGTTGGTCCAGTTGTTCTGCTCCGAGGACGGATTGCATTCAGACTGAGGAATCTCAGAGTGACCGAAGCTCAGTCCGATTGGACAACCAACCGAGACCACCTACAAAGATGCGCCCAAGAGTGGCTCCTGGACCTGGACAAGGGACCGGTTGGGTGTATTCAGACTGAAAATTTAATCCTCTTCAATATAGAAAAATGTGAGTCTTACAAAACATTTAATTTCACTTTTATTGTTGGTTTCCTTTTTTAAAGATCTTATTTTAAATTTCAAGAAATCTTGAAAAGTTGTACTGACATTCATTGAAGTTATATTGGAAACAAAAATTTAGATTTATGTTCTAAGAATAATAATAATAAGATTTAGATTTTTATGAGGATTTATTAAGATGACCTAACTTGTACTATTGATGCTGTTGTCATTTTGTTCGCAATTTAGTCATTCCCACCTATTACACTACTTTTTGTCACTATTATCAAAATGAACTATAAATACGGATATTAAAACTCAAAAAAAAAAAAAAAAACTTTGTGTCACAGCTTTAGCCGATGGCTCTTCCTGACACAACCGTGTCCTTTCAGGGCACAGGAAGATCCAGAAAGGCTTTGTTAGTCATGGAGCCAAGCTTGTCAGCCTGAGTAAAAAAAAAAGTCACAAAGTCCTGGGGCCTCATTCATAAAACTTTGCGTAGGATTTGCGTCAGAAGTGGCGTACGGATGAAACATAGGACGTGCGTACGCACAGAAATATTCGGATTTATAAAACCGTGCGCATCCTACGCATCTTTCCCTTAATAAATCACAACGAATTCTAAATGCAGCGCAGCTTTTGCGGCTTTATGACACGCCCATATTTGCCCATAAATAGTCCGTGAAACGCCCACAAATGAATATTCATTGATTGCGAAACCATGGCACACACCGAGAGGAAATGAAAAAAACGTAACATCACTCAATGTGAAGTAGAAGTTATCGTTGGCGAGGTGGAAAAGAGGAGAAAAATGTTGTTTGGAGGGCACAGTGTGGGCATTACTAATGCCAAAAAGGCACGTGAGTGGCAGACGCCGTTAATGATGTAGCCTGACAACCTCGGACCGTGGCCAAAATAAAGAAGGCATGGTCGGACGTCAAAGTCGAGGCAAAAAAACGTCTGGCGCTGCATCGCCAGAGTGTGCCTGCCCCGGGGTGGGGGGGGCTGACCCCTCTTGATGAGAGACTAGCGGCAATAATTGGGGAATCCCTTATTGGAGTGGTGACTGAGGCGCAGGGGGACGCCGACGCACCAGATGCACTGGGTGACACACCCCCAAAAGCCAGCAGAGGTCCAACAGGATGGCTCGAGGAATTCGGAACCGGCTCATAAGCCACTCGTCCTCGTTTTCCAGCAAGTCTTCTTGCTGTCTAAAGATGCGTTCACTCCGAATTCTTCCATTTGCCACATCTTCTAAGGGCGTAAGATAAGCCATTGTGTGTCATTACGCATTGTGATGGGGCATTTTATTTCCCTCCATTTAATTGCATCTGACAAGCTACAGATGTCGGTATGATCAGATCAAATGTAATTTCTTGTTGCTTTCTGAATGGTCGAGACACACGCCATACTTTGTTTTATCAAAAATAAAACAAACTAAAGGCATATGCATGAATACCATAATTCCGTGGCTTATGAAGAAATGTTTTACTATGTAAACAACTTTCCCTAGTGGACAATTAATGCATCTCTATCTATCCATCTGTCTGTCTGATTGCACCTGCTCCGGCAGACGGACACATTGACGAGAATATCAGTTTTGTACATTATTTTGTTCTGTTAACTATATTATTTATGAGGATGAATTGCACAACATGCCAGTATTGCAGAACATATTTCACTTTTCTTTTTGCAAATAAGTGTTCATTTGAATTTCTGTTGAAATTTTCGTTTGATTTTTTTTGCTTGTTTCACTGCTGATCAATCAAACGGGTGTTCGTGTAGGCTGTTAATTGTAAGACTTGCTTTGTGAAGTCGTCATGTAATTTCTGAGAGGCAGTATTGTCATTTTCACTTTCACGTGTTTCTTCCATCTGCCGACGGCTTCGCCGTTTCTCATTTCACCCGTTTTTGTGTGTACGCCTGGGTCAGAGCTTGCGTGAAGGACCGCACATTTTCCCGTCAAGTTTGCTTTTTATAAATTTCAACTATTGCGTAGAGAGTGGCGTACGCCTTCTTTTGTGCGTACGCAACGTTTATAAATGAGGCCCCTGGCCTGTGTGACCCACACCAGCGAGCAGATACTCATCTTTGGGGAAATTAAATAACAATGAGGCAGATGACAAATGAGACATTTTTCTTTGTATTTAGACACAGTTTCTTTGTCTTCTGACAAGTTTGTGCAAGATGCCAACCAGAAATGAACAGAGTCACGAGTTTTTAAGCCAAAACAGATTCCTATCGCAACCGTCTTTGCTTTTGGAATTCTCTCCTTGTATGCTCAGAGTGTCCTAACACATTCGATTTTTTTCCTCTGCTGGGAGTTAAAGGCTGAAGCTGTCAGTTTCCCAAAGGGAAATGGCTGACACTTTTCCAAAGTTGTAGCTGCTAAGTGGAGACTCTCTGGCAGCTATCACACGGCTATCTAATTCCCAGTCTGCACTAAAGAGACCGGCATAGGCAATGTCTCTGCTCCGTTGATGCTTCTTTTGTTTGCTCTGTGCTGAGTGAGACCAAGCCTTCTGACTTTGGCATCATAGAGGAGTATAGCAAAGGCAAAGCAGGAATGAAGGAGGACTTTAACACTAAATGTGCAAAAGCAAAACAACAAAGCTGCAAACATCTCAAAAACTATGCAAGAATGTGAGCCAGAGCTTTTTTGCTTCTTGGCAATCCTGTAATTGAGCGTAACCACAGCGGAATGACCCATTATTAGAAAACAAAGGGATGATGGTTTTCTCTTGGTCCCCCCCAAAAGCTCAGTGCTCTAGTCCAGGCCCAACTTCTAGGCCGCCTTGCTCGAATGAATAGAGCATTCAGGAATTTTAGCAAAAAATGCTGTTCTTATTATCTGTGTGCATGACTGCAAAGTAGGTACATTGCAGGCATTTTGAACAAAGCCACTGTGGAAGGTCACTCATTAGTGGTTAAAGATGAGATCCGCCACTGTCGTTATTGAGATTCAAACCACACATCGCCTGACCCTTTTGTATCACATTGCTTGATTAAACCTGTTAAAGTCCAAGTGAGGTGTATTTATAAAAACTGGGAGATGTTAACCACTGAGCACCTTGTGCGAGGAACACTTAGGAAGGTTTCACAGAAAGATTCTTTCAGAAAAATACAAAAATGTTCCAAACTTTCAAGTTGTTTGGCATTTATTCAAAAAAAAGAAAAGATTTTGGGACATCATGCAGTTTCAAGAGCTGCTTTTTGGGTAAAACTAGCTTTGACGAGGAAGAAACAAAAGCAGAAACGAGAGAACCTATTAATTGTAATGGCCCTCTGATAATTTTTGCAATGTTTTTGCATGTTTTACACTTCAGCTTATTCTATTTCGTTATAAAAAATGTGGAAAGATTTGTGTGTTGTGTTTTGTTTTCTTTGTCTAGTCAGTTTACAACAATACTGTAATGAACAGCACCAGAGTTGACTTGCAAGGTAATTCATATAATTGCATTCAGCTGCTCTGCCCCCCGGCTCTGGAACTCTCTGCCTCCGGACCTCAGAAACATCGGGTCTATCTCACAATTCGCCAAAAAACTGAAAACTCATCTTTGCCAACTCGCCTATTCCCTCCGATAAGTTCCTATTTCTGGCCTATTTATATGTATATTTTATTGTGCATTTGATTGCTTTTATTTTATTTTTATTTTCACTTTTATGTACGGCGACCTTGGGTTCCTTGAAAGGCGCCTAACAAATAAAATTTATTATTATTATTATTAATTCAGACCTTGGATTTTATGCTGACTTGGATTTGGTTAGATTTGCCAAATGAAGGTAACAACTGAAGAAAACGTATTTAGAGTGGGCCAAACAGCTCAGGTTTTAAGACCCACTCTGATGAAATATGTGTTTTTAACATATTTGTGTGGGATTTTTCTCGTGATAAAAGAGACATTTAAAGAAATCAAACTTGAAATGGCATTTCTGAGTATTTCTTCATTCAAATTCTTGTTAATCAGAAGCAGACGAAAAAATCATAAGTTATGAATGACTTATGATGTAAATATTTATTTTGATTGCAAAATAAATGATTGCTCTGATTGCATGGGAACGGAATATTATTTTGTTGGAACAAGATATTATTTCGTAATTATTGCGTGAGAACGATCTAAATATTAATTTGTGGGAACAAGATATTAATTTGTGGGAAGGAGATATTTATTATTTTACCCATGTCCGGTCACGGGCTCCGTACTTCACTGCCTTCAGAGTAATAAAGTCCCACTCCGATCATTTTTTGATATAGTATAAAAGTGTTCCCAGTGGTCTTTTCAGTATGATTACGCAGTTTTGTGGCCAAAATAAAAAAACAACCTGTGTCATTTTCTAGAAAGTGGTTTCTTCAGAGTGGCAGAAGTTCATCAGAAATTCCCCTCTGAGTTGAGGGTGTTACTGTTGGTGCGAAGTAAGCTTTTCCCTGATTTCCCATCATCTCTTTGATTACGCTTTACCGCTAACTTAGACTCCTCACAACCTCAACCAAACATAACCGGTGCAAGAAAACTGGTGAGCAGTATTAGAGTTTTGACCCGAATACCAGCTCAGACGAGGAAAACAAAGACATATCTAGTCGTCTGCAAGTGGAGTGTAGGTCAAAATTCACATCTACAAGCTTTTCCAAACAGCATTTTTTCATCTGCTCCTGATTCTCAATGATTTAAATAAAGAAATACTCAGAAATTCAATTTTAAGCTTAGTTTTTTTTAACATACAGTATGTCCTCCATCATGAGAAAAAAACAATTTTTATCAGAGTGGGTCTTTAAAGTACATAAAAGAAGAACATTGTCTTTTAAAATAAAAAAATATATAAGAAGTGATAAAAATATTTCAGGACAAACCATAATGCCAGTTTCTAGCATGCAGAATGTGTTTTTGCAGCTTAAAATGAGCCTGAAGGCAGTTTAGTGAGGCGGTGGCTCTTTCTCAGCCACCGTGAAACAGAGGGATTATGACATTTCTTTTGTTCATTGACTTTGCTGAGGCAAGCATGGGAAGTATGACCTATTCTTTTTCATTGAAACAAGTCATTATAGTAATCATGGTCAATCAGTTATTTTTGGAAAAGGAGATAATGGACTTAAATTACAGTTCCATTATCTGCATGAAGGAGAACCAATACATTTAGCAGTCCTTCAATTGTCCTGCCTTTTTATCTCAACCTCCCCCACCTCATAAAAACTATCAGCTGTAAAAGTAAAACAGCAATTTTCCTCCAGTTTGTATTCAGACCTGAACGTCACAAGCACACAGTGAGGCAGCAGCTGGTAGCATTTTACCTCCAAGTCTGATCCAAACCGGTTCTCCAGCAGATGTGATGGCAGCTATGAACTTGCATGCTGTAAAATCATGTGTCATCTGCCTCTGATACGCAGCGGCTATAGGCCAAGCTATCAGTGAAATGTTCTGAGAGCATCCTTGGGTGCGCTGGGGTTCAAAAAGATTCAGAAAGTCTCCTTTTTTGCTCACCAACAATCTTTAATCAGCAAAGACAGCACTCTGATTTATGGAAAGGGTAAACATCAGAGACCAGACAGCAAACCCCCAATTTCAGGGCACATCGGGATGCTAAGAAAAAACTCAATTTAAGCCATTCATCCATCTTATTTTGGGTTGAGGGGGGCAGCAGTCTAAGCAAAGATGCCCAGACTTCCCTTTCCTTCTGGGGGGACCCCGAGGAGTTCCCAAGCCAGCCGAGAGATGTAGTCTCTCCAGCGTGTCCTAGGTCTTCCCCCGGGAGCCTCCGCCCAGTGAGACATGCCCGGAACACCTCCCCAAGGAGGCGTCCAGGAGGCATCCGAACCAGATGCCCGAGCCACCTCGACTGGCTCAATGTGGAGGAGCAGCAGCTCTACTCTGAACTCTGCGGGTGACCGAGCTTCTCACCCCATCTCTAAGGGAGCGCCCAGACACCCTACGGAGAAAGCTCATTTCAGCTATTTATTTTTGGGACAGCGTTCTTTGATTCATGACTCATTTTAAGCAATTAAAATTGGGAGAAAGATTTAAATGAAAAACGTTAAACAGTCCAATCATTAATTTGGACTAGAAATCAATTAGCTATGTTTTTTTCATTTTTCCAGGGCAAATACCAATTATTAGTCATCCTGAAGGCCGATAATCGATATTTGGAGCTCATATTCATATGCAGTAAAAGTAAACATGTTGGCATCAAAATTTAAAATAGTACAAACACCAGTATTCACCCTTTTAATTTTTAAACACGTAAACAAAAAAGCAAATAAAGAATAGGCTTAACAGCACATCCTTGGTAAGTTTTTCTTTTTTTAAGTTAATAGTTCTCTGAAAAGAGTCAAAGATTTAAGGCACATGAAATTACTTATCTTTGCGATAAGTTAAAGCAAAAACAAAAAGTGCAGGGAGTTCCTGGCACAGTAGGAATAAAAATAAAAATTTAAAAAATACAGTAAATAACCCCATGAAGATTTGTAAAGTAAAAAGTTCAATACAATTTGAGCAAAAATGGGACTGTTAAATTGTCAGTGGTCCCAATTGAGCCGCATGAGATTATAATTATAAGAGCAAATTGTTCTGAATCATCTCCAAACAAACAGCTTCTCTTGGGCTTGTAAATGGCAGAGACCTTGTTCACTTGCGAGTCGCAACTGATGAGGGTGGTGCACAAAAAACCTTCTGACTTGTGTGCAGGTCACCCTTCATGTTAGCGATGAGCAGGGGAGGAGGGGCCGCAGTTTTACCAAGAGACAGATCAGCTGAGGCACTCGTTTTCTTTTTTTCAGTACGGGGAGAAAAAACATTCATTTTTAAATGAGAGATTAATGCCATTAAAAGACCTTTGCGTTGATATGTTATTAACGCTTTAAAAGTGACAGCCTTACTTGCTAGTAATGTGACATGGTGCTGTGGCTGGATCTGAGCTAAAAAAAAACTAGTTCAAAATTATCCAGTTGAATTAAAAAAAAGGCAGATACTAATATATGTCAACTATCTGCGCTGATAATCTGTCTACTTCTAAGTTAGAGCCCATATTGGATTCCAACAAAGTGCTAAGGAAGTAAAAGAACTGTCTCTATGTGTGGGCTGGCATATCAGCACTTTCTAATAGCCTAGAAGGACTCTGCTGGCTACATGGGCTTACTGATGGTCTGTGAGAGGGCTTTATATTACCTTAGATGATGGTAAAATGCCCTAACAAACTTTAATTGATCCCAAACTGCCTTGAAACCTAACGTTATTTGTCAGGGCTGCCCTTTCCGATTGTTAGTTCAGATAGTCATATAGAATGTCTTCTCTGAGGGGGAGAACTCCACTGCAGGTTTATTGATGTTTCAGGAAAGAGTAATTTGACACTGATATGGCACCTATTGATGCAAATATGCATTAAACCACTTTGGTTCCAAAATTATCTTATTATCTTAAGGAGCCAGTGCTTTCACTTTACCAACAACTAGGGTGCAGAGTAAGGACACTGTATGACAGCATCCACGTCATAAGTGCGTCTTACACACATTATCTTCACACGCAGGAAAATTGTACTTTTCATTTTCATGACGTCTCCAGAGGTGGCTGGACAGACCTTAAGGGAGAAGACTAACTTGCGCTGCTCTTCTGATGCAACCCTCTCTTTGACACGATTATATATTGACTAGCAGAATCCACAGGAGCACATTCATCTTTCACATGTCTAAGGTCTCCAGCTGTTGAATAGCCTTATTGGGGATGTTCCAACATCTGTCAGTCTGGTTGGTTCTACGCTTGGAGTTTACTGACGTCTTGTCTTGGTAAAATAGCAGAAATGAGAAACTGGCTTCAAGTTTGCCCTTTTCAAACCAATGGCTCTGGTCCGGACCATCCATTTACTGTCAGTTTCAATGTGGGCTTCTACTTGTGTTTTTATTCTGAAAAAGGATTTTGTTTGGCTCAAGCTGTGATGGGTACATAAAGAATGCTGTTTTACTCAATTATCTTTAAAGTATTTCAAAGACATCTAAGGAGCTCTGTTTTTAAATGAGTCGCTTCCATCAGAGATTACCACTCCAACTGAAGTCCAATTGAATATCCAGGGAAATGGCAAAGTCAGAAGGCTGTTTGAGACACGGCTGCTTCTTTAAAAGTCAAAATCTGAATCAGCTGTCTGAAGATGAGATTTTTTAAGAAACTGAAACGTTTGGAATATAAAGGTCAAAATGAGCGCTTATGGTATTTATGGTAATGGAATTCTGGGTTTTAATATTCTTTGTCTGCTGTGTGAGTTTTTGTGTTGCAGCTGGCTGGACAAGCAAAGAAAGGAAGGTGGGACAATGGCTGCATAATAAGAAAAATATTTATATGCCTAGTGATGGGCAGAGCCAAGTTTGGACTTATTTACAGGGCCAGCTGCCAAAAGAAGGTAAAATAATGTTCTATACTCTTACTTATTTTTAACAACTTGGAGAAATAAAGCCTCAAGACAAGCACATGCAAGAATATTAGGACAAAATCTTTCCTGTGTTTTAGCATCAACATATAAAGTGAGACATAATCTCAATAACACTTTTGTTTATAAATCATTTAGTTGAAAGCAGAATATTAAGAGAAATATTTTTGGATTTTGTTATTTTAGGATTTTGTTCATGACACGGGTTTTTATGCTAAATGAAAAACGTGTCTTTTTCTAGGACATAGTGTCTGCAGAGCAGCAGTCGTTCATTAGAAATTCACCTCTGAGATGTGGGTGGAACCGTTAGTGCTGAGCAATGCCTCCCCTCCCCCCCCAATAAAACAAAATGGCATGTTTCAGAGTGGAATTTTACTGTGGCTGTACTAAGATCAGTCTCAGAATTTGGAAATGCACACAAGCTGTTTCACAAATGCCTGCGTTCCGGATCATGAATGTTTTTGGATGCAAACACGTGATATAAATTTACAATTGTTTCACAAACAAATGGCGGTGCTAAGACGTTTTATATGGGGGGCAGGACAGGTGACAAAGAGTGGATGGCCAATACAAAAGGAAGGATCAAAAAACTGTTTTATTATTGTTATTGATATCAACATTAAAACAGCAGTTCATTTATATTTTAAATATTTGGTTTTAATTATACTGATATTAAGTCAAAAATGGGGGGGGGGGGTAGTTGGGGCAATGCTTGTTCCTCGGGGGGCAGATGCTCCCCCTTGCCTCCTGCAGCTCTGACCCCTGTTGTAAAAAAACAAAAACAAAAAAATTTAGACATTCACAGTCTGTTTGCTCTTGATTTATTTTGTAAATTTGAAAAGAAAAAAAAAATCCATTATTCTTTTTGTCCTTAGTCATTAAGAAATTGATTAATATATAATGTAATAATATTTTTTTCCCATTGTTGATTTTAATATGAAAAATGGATGAAGGAATGATATAAGGATTCATAAAATTGGCAGATTCATTAGCCAACGATGGCTAATGAATATTTCGTTTGTCGACCTGCAATGTTAAGGGAGTCTCAATATTCACCACACAGCTTTGCCACACAAATGAAGAGTTTCATAAATAAAACGCTGTTCATAAATGGAAATTCTGCTATTTGTATGATCTGTGAGTTTACATTACAAGTGTACTTCAAAATTATATTTGTGAAACATGTGAATTCTTATGACGTGTTTGCATTAATTTATGTTTGTGAACCGGAGCGTGTGCATTTGTGTAACATCATGAGACTGAAGTGGCCTAATGTAAGGCATACCTGTGCAATAATCCCGCTGTCGAACCAGCACCTTGATATGTCACACCTGTGAGGTGGGATGGATTGTCTCAGCATCATCTAGATTATATGAAAGATTTGTGAACAATGTTTGAAAAAAAGTATTTTCTATTTATTTAATAGAAAATATTTTGTGTTTGTTGAAAATGTTTCAGATCTTTGAGTACATCTCATGACAAAAACAAAAGTGTTGTGCTTATATATTCTGTTGAGTGTACAAGCAGCACCACTACTAATCAGAGGCATGTTTGGAACAGGTTAAACTGTAAGGGAGTGTTATTCTATGAGCCATTTAGTTTTTTTAACATAGAAGAATTGACTTTGAGTAGAACGGATACATGAATGGAGGCGATGCAACAGATATAAGTTAAAAATCACTGGGGCTGATTTTAGCAAATCTGTTGAATGTGTTGTTGATTCTTCCAGGATGGGGAGCATTCAAGCTTCACTGAGTTCAACCAAGACAGCTAAACGCAGCCTAAAGGCAGCCACAGACTCTGGTGAGGTGGAGGTTTTCTTGTGTATTTTGTCACTTAAACAGATGTCAGCCTGGTCTCCAAGTGTTTTATTAACAAGGCCCACTTCCACATAACAGCTGAGGGCATGCTCCTACAATCCATCCAAGAAGATAACACTCTGGAAAGACATGAACTCACGGAGTAGATGGGGGCAAAATGGGGGCAGGCAAGTCTTGTCCAAGAGCAGGTCAGGACACTTCTTGATAGATTAGTAACATGAGGCTGGAGAAAATCCACAGTGGATCACAAGGAGTGTGAATACAGTGAAGCTGAAGTGTCCATGAGGAAACATAAGTGAATTTCAAAGTAAGAGTCATGACTAAAACTGGAACCCCTGTCATGTTGAGAAAAAAAAAAGCTATTCATAAATACATCCATTGAGAATTTGGCCAGTACTGAGGTTTGAAACTGTTCTTGTGACATTTTTTCTGATAATGGAAGACATAAAGAAAATTAAGCTCAAAACTGCATTTCTGAGTATTTCCATATTTTGTTGTGAACCAAAAGCAATGGTAGTCGCTTGGCGGTGTAAGGGGCTTCAAGCTAATATTTTTTCCTTTTGTACGTTTTCAACTACTAGTCAATTTCTGGTGTAGAGCAGCTTTAGACTTTAAGGCTTTTTGTAACAAAAGAACAAGTTGTATACCGTAAGTTTCACAACAATTATGCAAAATTGAAAATAATTCAATTTGAGCCCAAATGACTGGAATGATGTGCAAATGTACATTACACTCTTGAAAGGCATGACTTCAGTCTGTTATGTTGGGAAAGGAATTAAGTCAAAGTTGCAAAAAGCAATGAGGTGTTATTTTACTGTCAGATGAGAACATATTTTATAAAGTTTAAAACAGCCTTTCACAATAAAAGTCAAACTTTGAAGTGATTTCTTTAATTTCTAGCTATCCCTTCACTCTTATTCTTCCCATCCATGAGGTTAAGTCATCTCTGATCTGCTTTCATTCTTATTAAAAAAGATTTGTCTTTAAAATTAAGCTTTTTTGAAGACTTTATCAAGACAAAAGACATTTAAATAATGCAGCACAGACATCACACAGAAAAATATTTCATTTGTCCATTCTGTAAAGTCAGGTTTTTACTGCAGAATCCATTAATCCACTTCTGACCTCTGTTAGATCGTGGTGCATTTTCATTTGCTGCTGATGTTTCTTCCTGCAGGCTTATCATCAGCGACCCACTGTCAAGCATAAGCTCTAACTGCTTTTTTGCTAAAGTTGAATTTCAAACAATCACACTAAAAGAAAAAATATTCAAAAAATTACATGAGACAAAGACGATGTCACAATAACAGGCAGATGGCTGGATCCAAATGCAGCAGATTTATTAGCACAACTAAAAGCCCACAAATCAGGGTCAGGCAGGCAGGGGTCAATAGCAGGCTGTGACGGTGTGGCACCGTCAGATGCCGAGGGGAGGCCACACCGGATTTTATTGTTTGTGTAATAATGTGTTTTGTTATTCATTGTATGTTATAATTTCCACCTGTGGTGCCGCCTGGCTGGGAATTGAGAGCAACGCCCCGTGGGTGTGGCATCCCACTTAAAGGTGAGCACTGCAGGCGGCGAAAAGAGAGGAGTGACAGAGTGTGCTGCGTGCTGCATGGCCCTGCGTGTAGCAACTGTTTATGAAATAAACACAGAACCTCCTCACCTTGGCTCCTCTGCATCCTTTCCCGGCGGGACCCCGTCACATATGGTGTCAGAAGTGGGATCGCAGAGGGGCCACAAAAAGGTGAGGACGCAGTGGCGTGGTGGGGACGACGATTCCCCGGCAGCTCAGCGCCTCCTCCAAGCAGTCCATCCTCTAAGGAAGAGGGGGTGGATCCGGGTGGCCTTGGCGGTGCTTCAGGCCTGGCCAGGGGCCCGGAAAGAACTACGGCGTCCAACTCGGCGCCCATGGCGAGCGGCGGACCACGCGGACAGCAGGGGCGGACCGCCGGAGCGCGAAGACGGCCGGAGGCGGGACGGGCATACCGCCCGGTTCCACTGCCGCGGATGCGGGCGTTGGAGGCCTGTGCGGAGCTGGACAAGGGGCGGACCGACGTCTACCGGGCCGTCAGGGGAGTGCTCCGGGAGAGGCGTCACAACTCGCCTGTAACCTGCTGTCGGCGGCTCCGATCGGCTGAGGTGCCATCCGGGAGGAGACCAGCGGGGGCGTGTTGCCGTTGGAAGGGCCTTAGCCGGGGCTGGGACCGACTGGAGCGGCGCACCAAGGAGCGGGTCGGAGGGATCGCCGTCGTGGAGCAGCCGCAGCCCGTGCATCCATCCGACGCGAGGACGTGGGTGGAGGAGCACGCGACGGAGGACAGTCCCGCTGATCCCTGCAGACCAACCGGACAGGGCCTCTACATTAGGCGAGGGGCGCCTGCGGAACGGGTTGGTGTTTCGGCGAGGGCTTGCGCGGCGGCGGAGGGCTGGACTGGATCGCCGCACATCGTCGATCCCTCAGAGGAGGGGGATGGTGTGACGGTGTGGCACCGTCAGATGCCGAGGGGAGGCCACACCGGATTTTATTGTTTGTGTAATAATGTGTTTTGTTATTCATTGTATGTTATAATTTCCACCTGTGGTGCCGCCTGGCTGGGAATTGAGAGCAACGCCCCGTGGGTGTGGCATCCCACTTAAAGGTGAGCACTGCAGGCGGCGAAAAGAGAGGAGTGACAGAGTGTGCTGCGTGCTGCATGGCCCTGCGTGTAGCAACTGTTTATGAAATAAACACAGAACCTCCTCACCTTGGCTCCTCTGCATCCTTTCCCGGCGGGACCCCGTCACACAGGCATGAGATCAGAGGAAAAACACTGTAATCACGATCCAGGCGAGAGTCGAGGCAGGCAAACTGAGTCAGATACAGGGTCAGGAGACAAGATCAGGTCTGAATTTAACGCTTGGTAATGAAGGCAGAGTGGCACAAACAATGCTTTGCACCAAGTGAGGCTCAGTGCAGTGTTTAAGTAGACTGTGATTGATGAGTGAATAAGTGAGTGAGTCAGGTGTGATTAGAACCTTGGAGATGGTTACTGGTGACCAGAGGGGGAAACAGATCTCCGACTTCTGACAGATGAGAAGTACATGATTGACATCAGTTTAGTTAAAGGAACAAGCGTTTCGGCCATGTCCAACATAAAAATGAAGTTTTGTCTAATCTAAAAGTTGCCTGTCTGAAAATGTCAAATAAACAATAGTTTATCAGTCACGATCTTGAAAAAGGCTGTTTCCAAAGCATTATGGTAAATCCACAAAACTATATTTTTGTCTCTTATTTGGACTAATTTATCAAATAGCACCCAGAAATAATAAAAGATTTCCTAAGAAAATTAATCACAAAGAATTACAAACTTTTGATAAAGCAAAAAAAGAAAAGTAAATTTACAATAGCAGAAAAGTAAGAATATTCATGGTAAACATATATACAGATATTATATATATATATATATATCTGTATATATATAGGAATATATACAACATTGTGTTTTACTATGAAGTGCAAGAGGGAAAATGCTTAAGTAAGCACAAGCATCCAATTTGGCCAAGTGATGCAGTTGATCTTACAAGTGCTGAGTTTTTCACAGGCCAGATGGGATATGGAAAGTTTCCAGCATTTCCTGGTCTTCCCTCAGGCTTACAGCCAAATAAATCTGGGGATTGTTCAAACTGGAGACATGCAGGAAGTTTAGGAGCGGGCTTGTGGATCACTCATTGTTATTCTCCAGTTGTGGGACAAATCCAACTGTCCAATGCTCGAGCTGCTGCATCTTTCTTTTGCTTGTCTCATTACCAACAACAAACAAAGCTGTGCCTGTCATAGCCTTGGGCTGCATTTTGCTCTGCTCACACCAGGCACGTTTCGGCTATGGTGTTCATACTGGACTGTCGCTACTTGATACTAGCATGTCCTCCACCTACAGAGGCTTGGTGCAAAATGTCAAAGTGGTGCACTTGTTGTGAACAGGCTTTTTCTTTCACAGCTCTATTCTGATATATGAAAGACTTGGTGTCATATTTCTGGCTGGGCACAAACCGCAATTATTAATTTCTCCTTTATGATCAATTTTCAAACGGCGGGCATTTCGGAAAAAGGACACCAACCATACTTCACTACCAAATCAATTCAATCAATTCAATTCCAAATCAAGTTTGACTTGGTTTAACTTTCAATGCGTGTCCAACGGCAAGGTCAAACAAGGTCAAAAAACATAGTTTTAGTGTTCCAACCATCAGGACACATTTGATATAACATTTAAGAAAAAAAGACAAGTTTTTTCATAGTTGACAGAATTTTTTGACTGTTGTGTCTCTGATGAACAGATCAAACAGCATCTATTCCTCTGCTAATTGTTCCCAATGCTGCTCCCTTTAATGAGTTCTTCAGATGTAGTCAGTGTGGCTCTGTGTTGCAGCGAGTGATGGAAATTTGACCTTTTTTAAGAGCGTGGCATTTGAGCAAACAGATATTTTGTGTCCTTAATCTTGACATTAATTTGTTATCGCATGTCAGTTCTGAAGGTCAGAGTGTGATTGCAGTGCAGATGATGAAACTTTATTGGGAATGTGAATGAAATGATCAAACATCGACACTGAAGATTTCAGACTTGAGACATAAAATAAAATAAGACTTGAAATAAGATTCAACTTTCCCTTCAGAGTTTTCTGTAAAGGTTAAAAAGATGGCCACGTTAACAATGATCTTTTCTTATTGGTCCACATATCTATTTGTTCTTTTAAATTTAGAAGAAAAAAACCTACAGTAGACCTACTTGTAAAGTTTGTTGGATTTGAGACCTGGCTTGAATTCACAGCTAAAATCTTGGGATCTGTCTAATGAGAAAATGTAAAATTTACAAACTGTAAACCCCTGACAATGCATAGTTACTCACAGCAGTGTTTTAAGATGTTGCTACTTCTGCATGTAATGTGCAATACTCACACATTTCCCCTGTTCTTGTCCTTCATCTTAATCTTTACTCAGGTGTAATTCCAGACATGGTTTCAGTAAAGGAAATCCATCAATTTAAGTCTCCTAGTCATGTTCTTGATCTTTTAGTTTTTTGCCTTTTTTTCTGGATCTGACTAATTTTCTGCATCTACTTCTGCTTTCAGTGACTAGAACCTGTTTTTATCTGCTTTGTGCTCCAACTGTAAATGCAAAGCTGTGTCAGAGGCGTCCAGTTACAATGTTAAGTCGATGTACACAGAAAAACTTTAAATTGAGAATCAAAAAAAGAGATCCAGGAAATCATATTGCATATTTTTTCAAAGCATCTATGATGAGAACGGTGATGAAAGTAGGTATTTGGACAATTTTTGTATAAGGTATTCCCAATGATAGAGGTCAAACATTTTCTGTCAGAAGATTTTATAAATAATTTCCAATGATACTTTTCTGAGAAGAGTTTACAGACTTTTAACATGGCACAGCAGCAGGAAAAAAAAGAAACTTGATAAAGTGAAAAAGAAAAATTGATCTGGTCTAAACATTTAATTCCACTAAATCTCATGAATTCAAAATTCCTAGAAAATCTCTAGGAATTCAAATTCCCAGAAAAAAAAAAAAAAACTTTGTAAAAACTGGAAGCTGATCTTGGCATATGAGGCCATATGATAAAATAAAAGTAGCTCTGACTTTTCATTTTGTCACCTTGATAAAAATGTTCATTTTTTGTTTCTCATTTTTGCAGATCTGCCACCTTTTAAAGCAGTAAAATGATTTGTACTGCTGACACCATAAATCTTATTTTTAACAACCAAAGTCCAGCTCAGCCATGCTGTATGACCTGCTGTATATTTATGAGCTTATTTGGAAGTAAAAGCTTTAATTGACTGACAACCACAATATAAACAAGATTTATGACTCCACTCCATTTGACTGTATTCAGCCATAGTTAGATGGGTATTAATTTTACTATGCCATCTGTAATTTATTGCACATATCTAAGAAACCTTTTATAGTTTATCATTTATAGTACGTTTACATTAAGTATTTCTTTTTATTTAAAAATAAAAAAAAGTACTCTTTTAAATGTTAAAAGAAACAATGACAAATTTTTTTCTGCTGGGGAACTTCGATAACAATCCTAATTATTCCCATTTTAGTATACTTCCAAGCGTAGAGAATTCAAAGTCTAAATGTTTGAAGAATAACAGTAAAAAAAAAAAAGATGAAGTACATTGATTTTATGATATACAGGATGAATTATTTGTGGCATTTAATGAGGGATGCGCTGTTTTCATACATTCAACTTGTCTCTAAAATGACCTCGCATTTCCTCTGCCTGGAGCCGCCATCAAATCTGATAAATGACGTGAGAGCTGAGCGAACACTTCCTACTGCCAAAGCCCTTGACAGCAAGCACTCACGTTGTCAAGGAGCCTGAGGGAAACAAATTGGTCTCAAGAAGATAGCTGCTATTCATCCTGCTAAACACCTTGTGTATGGGGAAGAATGCAAAAGGAACGGAGAGCGGCACAAAAGTTAGAGTCATTGATACAGACAGAGTGGGAGAATGGAATTACAGAAGAGTCGGTCACAGAGGGAACAGTGTTGGAGGTTCACTAGCTTTCTACAAGCCCCTGCAGCAGGGAAGTGGATGTGGATTTGCATGTGGATCATGCATCTAGAATTTGAGTTTACTTTTCAAAATGAATTTATCACAAACCAGTGATGCTTTTTTCTTTTTTTCTTAAAGACGCTCGACTGTAGACAATATGAATATTGCAGAGTGACAAAAGGCTCCTTTAAGATGACAAATTTAAGACAGTTGAAAGACTTGACTTTTATATTTTGGAAATCCCATCAGGGTCATTTGTCATTTAGTTGTCACTACCTTGAGTTTTTTCTTGGCAGGTAAAGTGATAGATGTCTGAATAACCTGAAACTGTTTTATTCTCCCACAGTGTTAAATCTGTTGGCATGTGAGGGAAATGCAGGCAGTGAGCCACTGACACACTTAAAACTTTATTTAAAAATATGTGTTTTGTTGGTCTTTTTGGCAGATGTGTTGTTTTGTGGCATTTCTTGCTGGGGTTTTGTAATTGTTTTCACTCTGAGGTAAATCCTCCTGCGTTGTCATGGAATTGTACCCATGATTATAAAGGTCTATTGATTTATTTACAATTTAATATGATTGAAGGAATACTTTTTATGTTATTTTGTAAGTCACTTTCCAAAATATATAACAGTTATTAATCTCTGAGATTGCAAATACATTTTGTTAGTTTACTTCTTCATTTGGTTCAGTGGTTTAGCCCAATGCTTTCTTACACAACTGCAGAGATGAGGGTGATTTTTCTTGTTTTTGGTCTCTGTGTCTGATGACTTGGAGGAATGAAGAAAAATACAAAGAAGAACTATTAAGAAAACTATACGCCGATCTGAGCCTTTTCTCCTAATGGCTGTGCACTTAACAGTTTTTTTCAATTTTTTTTTTACCCTTTAACACCTGATACACATACCATAAATCATCGACCATTAACGCAATCACTGTGAATCAGCTGATTCTGACGTGGAGAAAAGTACCAATGTGGAACGCATTGTGAAGATCATAACCAAGTGTTTTATTTAATACTTCAGGGCTTGTTGATTTAATTTGGGATGAGCCTGGCCAAGCATTGAAATGGCTTAAAAAAACTGTACACATTTGTGTGTATGTAAGCAATAGGGCAGATGAAGCATTTGTGTCAGTAAAGCCGGAGGGTGTGCAAAACCACTGTATGAGATCAAATGAGTTATTCATGAAAGAGCGCACATGTAGGAGTCTTTGCAAATAATTTACTGTATGTGTATAAATAAGTAAATGAAATCTTGCAACACTGCATCTGTAACATATGCCATTGGAAACTAATGTGCTCTATAAAAGTGGATACCAGAAAGCTCAACTAATACAAATAGATATCAAATCTTCTATTAAAAAAAAAAACAGGTTGGCTTTAGTGCTCCTAAGGCACCTAACCTCCCAGTGTACTGTTCCTGGCATTGCCCACTGTCACTTTGTTACATTTTTTATGTTCACTCACAGTTTAACGCAAAGACCCACTCCGATCATTTTTTGATCTATTTTCAAAGAGTTTCCAGTGATCTTTTAATAATGAATATGCCATTTTTAGCCAAAAAAATAAACAACCCAAAAACTAAAAAAGCTTGTATGGTTTTCTTGTACATCACTTCTGCAGAGCGGCAGAAGTTTATTAGAAATTCACCTTTGAGTTGTAGGTAGGACCGTTGACTTGGAGCAATCCTGCCCACCCTTTCCCGTTAGCCACAACTGACAGATCTCTGTTTACACCCTTTCCCACTAGCTTAAAGCTCCTCGCATCCCCAACCTAACATTACTAGAGCAACAAAAATGGTGAGCAATAACCAGCTGTGCAGTTTTGAGCCAGATGTCAGCTTGGATAAGGAAAACAATGATGTACATCAGGGGTCTTAAACTTAATTTACCTTGGGGCCACTGAAGGCAAGGTCTAGCTGAGGCTGGGCCGCAACTTCAGCGCACACACATGCACAACTTGTGAGTGTCTGAGAGCCAGTAAATTTGTATGGAACATGTACTACACTATTAACTATACTCTGTTATTAACTGTTTTCTGTTCCAAAGTAAATTACAAAACTCTCATTCAAATAAAATGAAATACCAACATTAAAAATCATTCAATAAATAAATCAGTAATACATTTATGTTTATTTAGTCTTTTATTTCTACTGTTCTGATTCAAACGTCCTTAATTACGCAGTTCAGTTAACACTGTTGAATTATAACTATTAAACACAAAAGAAGACTGAAATTTTACAGTTTTGTAACCTCTATCAATGGATTCTTCTGAACACGGCTTCTCTTGGTTACTTCTTACTGCTGGACACTTGGCAGCTCTTCCTCCCAAACAGCTGAGACCCTCAGTATGGCTTGAAGATGATTGTCAGTAAATCTGGACTGTACTTGGACTTACTGAAATTTAAGGATGATAAGAGAGTATGTGCTCCCAATTTTAAGTCTGTGTTGAATGTTTTTTTTTAAAGTTTACTCTTTAAAACACAAATCAGTAAAGAAGAAACAAAATTCAGTAACCATTTTTGGATTGTCTTTCTTATGACGTTTTGCATTTAAACCCTGGTCACAAGTTATTTTAGAGCAGCCAGTCACCTACTCCTATATATTCATGGCTGCGTTCAAACTGTGGTTAATAAAAGAACAAGGGCTATTCAGTGGAGATTGGAACGATCGTTGCTGATACCTGAGATCGAAAAAAGGCTAAAAAACAAATGGAAATTCATGTTGGTAACACGTGATATGTGCAGCCAAGAGGCACGATAAGCCTGTTTAAGATAACCCAGTTGGACACAATGCTGCGGAGATCACCTGGTGTGTGACGTATGTTTTTGTTTTTGCTCCAACATCACCTGTCAGTCATCCAAAAAATGTCACCAGAAAGGGGCGGGAGCAAAGCACCAACCTTAGCGAATGAAGCTGGAAACTTGATACTGCGCAGACTGAAAGCTGCCCGTTTGACTACAAAACAATGCAGAAACGTGTCCTGATGGTTTTTGTAGTTGAGTGATTCATTAAAATCATATAAAATACTATTGATAAAACAAGGCTACACACAGTACAAAACTTAAAACAATTCTAATATAACATATAATATAAATATAATAGATCATACTATGGGGGAGAGGCATATTAAAACTAAATTGAACGTTAAGGACAACTCCAAATTCCTGTTCTCGTTCAGTCTCGCTGCAGCTTCGCCTTCATCTCACCGCCTCCCCCCTGCAGCCGTCCGGTCTCACCAACGATCCAGGCGAGGCGCTAGTTCATCTCAAACACACCCACTGTTGCATTTTTCCCACGTATTTGAAGAGGGTATAAGACCAAATCATGTTGTTGCTCGCACATGTTTAATGTTAAAGCCCTGTTAGCTGTCACGCATGTAGGTGTGTGACATTATTCTCCGCAGGTGACCCATCCCCTGGGGGAGCAGTGAGCTGCAGTCACAGCCGCGCTCGGGAACTGTTTGGTTAGGGTTAATATACGCCGGCGCACGTAACCGTAACCTTAACCTTCCTCCGGGTCCGTGCGGCCCAGAAAAAAGTTCAGCAACTGGCTGCATGTATTTAGAAAATTACGAGCGCATATACACTTTCTAAAAAGGAAAGTAAGGAACTCCTAAATTTGGTCCGGGGACGGGGCTGTCAGGTTCCTGCCCTAAATGTTTTCCTGCTTCTAACCATATGAATGCCAAGCCCCCAAGAGTCATATACCCCACTGTGATTGGTTGTTTCGTCAGCTCCGCGCACAACACTGAAAAAGTGTCATTTATAAAAAACTGGCGGGACGCATTAACATTAAACTTTCATATCAAGGCGGGGGCTGCAAAATATAATCTTGGGGGCAGCAAATAGTTTGAGACCCCTCATGTACATGAATCTAATCGCCTACAAGTAGATGCATCAGAATGGAACAGAGCACGGAGCTTGTGGTCTGCCCAGTTGTTTTTCAAACAGCGTTTTTTTCCGTTTTCTCCTGATTCACAGTAATATGAATAAAGAAGTACTCAGAAATGCTATTTTAAGCCTAATTCTTTCTATACATGTCCTTCATCGTCATCAAAATGCAACAAGACAACTAACATCCCTCAAGAATAAAAAAAAAACCTGATTTTAAGTAGATTATTGCGTATACTGTACTTTCTGTATTTTTTACTGTATTTTTTACCCTATAAGACACACTTAAAAAATAAAAATAAAAAACAACAGTGTACCTTTGCCTTCTAAACTAGAGCACCTTATACATCCTTATACACCATTGATGTTAAGCAGTTCTGAGAAGTACACAGCACTCTGTAAAAAATTTAGTCGTCGAGTTGCAAACAAGCTTAGGTGGTATTGTGGCGAGCGTGTAGCAGTGTTGGACTGTGCTTTGTTTTTGCGATTACCAACTTGCTTGTTTCTTGTCAACATACCTCCACAGTGGTATCATTTGCACAGTCAATTGCTACAGAGCTCCAAACTTCATGTGCCTTTTAGATTAGGACAGGTACGGTACGCAGAAAGCTTCATGGAATGGGTTTTCATGGCTGAGCTGCGGCATCCAAGCCACACATCACCAAGTGCAATGCAAAGTGTCGGATACAGAGGTGTAAAGCACGCCGCCATTGGACTACAGCAGTGGAGATGTGTTCTCTGGAGTGATAAATCATACTTTTCCATCTGGCAATCTGCTGGACGAGTCTGGGTTTGGAGGTTGCCAGAAGAATGGTACATTTCAGACTGGATTGTGCCAAGTCTGAAATTTGATTGGGGAGGAACTCTGGTGTGGGGTTGTTTTTCAGGATTTGGGGTCGGCCCCTTAGTTCTAGTGGAAGAAACTCTGAATGCTTTAGGATACCAAAACATTTTGGACAATTCCATGTCCCAACATTGTGGGAACAGTTTGGAGTGGGCCCCTTTCTCTTCCAACATGACCGTGCACCAGAGCACAAAGCAAGGTCCATAAAGACATGGATGAAAGAGTCTGGAGTGATGAACTTGACGGGCCTGCACAGAGTCCTGACATGAACCATATAGAACACCTTTGGGATGAATTAGAGCGGAGACTGAGAGCCAGGCCTTCTCAACCAAAATCAGTGTGTGACCTCATTATGCTTTTGGAAGAATGGTCAAAAATTCCTATGAACACACTCCTCAACCTTGTGGACAGCCTTCCCAGAAGAGTTGAAGCTGTAATAGCTGCAAAAGGTAAACCCACATCACATGGGTTTGAAATGGGGGGCACTTCAGTTCATATGTGAGTCAAGGCAGGTGAGCGAATACTTTTGGTAATACAGTGTAGCTCAGACTTTTTGTTTATGCAAATGCAAAAGTTCAACAATAAAACATTCATTGATGGTGCGCCTTATAGTACAGAAAATACAGCCGTCTATATTTTTTATTTGCTTACGTTTTTATTTTGGTGGTTTATTATCAAATTGTTTATCTGTTGCACTTTCAAAAACCCCTCTCCAACACAAAGTCATTATGGCAGAAAAGCATCAAACTGTCCCTTTTAGCCAAGTTGTGGCTTCGCACTTTGTGCGGCTACAGTTTAAGTTGGAGAATTCGCATAGAAACAGTTTTTTTGTTCAATAACAGTCTTTTTTTTATCTTTATCCTTGGATTTTTTCCTTTTAACAGCTAATTGGTAAAACACAGAATTAACATTATGAATGTTCTTGGCCTTGTTATTTTTTTTAACCTCCCTTCCACCAAAGTGTCTCAGTTCATTAAAATGTAGCTCTTACAACATGCAAAAGGTATCTCAGAATAATACAGAAATGATTAGGATTCCAGGATTTATGCCACGGTGGATTAGATCCAGTTAATCAGAAAGAACACACAAGGAGCTTAATGTTTTTCAGAAATGTTGACTCTTTATCGTTATTATTATTATTGTTATCAACAGATGCTTTTGTCAATTCTGGAGATTGCTAATCATCTCCTGCAGGATGAAGATGAGGACGTGGAGCAGCATTCTCACACATATATAAAACAGGATTCGACCATAATTGTTTTTATTTTTTTTTTGTTTAACAAGTCTGTCATTTTTAAAGACGTCACACACTACCACCTGGTGACGACCCTGACGAAGGTGGAAGGTATTCTGCCGAAACATGTCGGTACGTTTTACAAAAAACAAACCAGTGTCTGATAGACAATAATCTAAGTCAAGTCTGTCATCCCTTTCTCCTACTTCAAAAGAAACAATTCTAATTGCTGTTGGACCAAATAACTGTAAAAGCACAATTATTTCAGAATGCTGTGATCTCGGATGGAGTTGGTCGAGCTTTGAATGTGTTTTTAGGAAGACACAATTTGGAGATTGTCCGGCACCAGATGGCAGCTGCTTCATGTGATTCTGGAGGTTGCCAAACATAGTTTAAGCAATAAAACATAGGGATCTCCATCTGCTCACCTTTGTTCCTCTCCTCACCAAAGATGTCAAAGATTAATACTTCAGTACAAGTTCTCTGATTCTAAGTTGCTCATTTGACCACTTGAATGCCTTATTCCCAATCCGGGATACCAGAAAAATAAAAATAAAAACTTTTCAAAACCTTTTTTTTTAATGAATTTTACAGAGTTTCGTGCAGTGCTCATTTTTGTTTAGTTGCCTGAGGATGATGAATGGTGTGGTGCTCCTTGTGAGGAAGGAGTCAGATTAAAAGATGTCCAATCCTATGGTCCTAAACAGCCCAAAACCCAAAAATAGAACCCCTGTATCTTGCTGTGGGTTTGTTACTCCACAGTATTTATCACTGTCATTCTGGTCTACACCTGCCTCTGACACGAAAGCCAAGCTACCTTTTATCAGTTGTTTCCAAAAACAGTTAAGATCTGACACAATAAGGTGGATTTAACTTCTGCATATGCTTTTGTATACAGTGATCCCTTGCTATAACGCGTTTTACTTTTCACAGTTTCGCTACTTCACGGATTTGCATCGTGCATTGTGTTCCGCATTCAGATTGGCTAAAAAGTCACTCCGCTTCTTCTCTACCTGTGCGTCAATAACGTTGCAGTGTAATATGTACACATACGTAAAACAGTACGTACAAATTCTCTTGCAATTTCGAGTTTCTCTAAAACCCATAGAAAAAAGAGCGACAACTGCCTTTCACTATGTTTTTTTCCCGAACAAACACACCTGCACCGCGGGCTTCAAAAGAAGAAAACACTGCAGAGCGGAGTCAGGATGCAGCGGCTCAGTCTGAAGAGCAGTGAAATACACCTGAGTCACTATTTGTCCCACTGTACTTTGTATTTTTTTCATAATCATTTAAAATTTTCTCCCCTTTAATCCAATTACTCGGGTCGCTATGGGCGGTGCTAACCCCCGCGAAAAACAAGGGTTTACTGCAGGGGTCGGGAACCTATGGCTCGCGAGCCATATATGGCTCTTTTGATGGTCACTGTGTTGTCTTGCTTATCTTAAAGTAAGCCAAGTCAGTCGCTGGGTTTCTATGACCTTTTATTTAACAGTCTCTTTCAACGTACTACACAGTGCATGGCTATCAACCGCTTCCTAGCTCTCTGCTCAGTGCACTGGCACGTGACCATTCCCTAAGCATTCTGGGTAACACATGGATGCTGGGTAATGGAGTTCAACATTACTAACTTCAATACACAACATCTTCCTCCTTTTAAAGAAAAACATTTTTATCTTTAGACCACGCCTAGATAGTAAACATCTCAACAGTTTGTTTAAACAAAACATTTTCAAATACAAACATTTTGATTCTCATTCTTTTTTTTTTTTTTTTTAAACTTTCAGCAAGTCTCAATAAGCCTCTTTGGTGGCTGAACATGTTTCTTAGGTCTTAGCGATCTTGTCACGTCCAGAAAGTTGGTTGAATCGGAAAGTTTCGATCCATTAGGTGATGCGGACCCTGCTGTCAGACTCTCTGTTTGGTGTTCTTGATCTTCTGTTGTTAGGTTTAAAGATGCATCAGAGTCCGGCAGGCTTGTATCTGTTACTGCAGTATTTTCTACCATAGGCTGAAGCTGCAGATCCGCACGGTTTCTTCTCAGAGACAGTCCACTCTCCAACTGGACCTTATAAGACCGTGGAGCCACCTCCTCTTGCACGCGTCCTTGTTGTCTCCAGTTTCCTGTGGAAGCATCTCTAAGACGTACCTTGTCTCCTGGCTTTAGGAAAGGCAGATGTTTAGCCTTTCGATCATACAGCCGCTTTTGCTTCATCTTCATTTCTTCTTTTGCCTTCCTGACTTTGTGTGCAGCCTTAGGGGTCAACAAGTCTTCATGTACTGGTAGGTTGGAGCGAATGCGCCTTCCCATCAGCATCTGAGCTGGTGACAATCCATTTTGTAGAGGTGTACTCCGGTAGATCAGAAGACTTTTTGGAAGTCATCTCTGTCGTGTGCTTTTTTCAGTAGAGTCTTCACTGTCTTTACTGAGCTTTCCGCTAAGCCATTGGACTTTGGATAGTTTGGACTTGATGTTATGTGTCTAAACCCCCAATCTTTAGCAAAGTCAGCAAACTCACTGCTGGAAAACTGTGGTCCATTGTCTGAAAACAGTTCACACGGAACACCGTGTCTGGCAAACACACACTTCAGGAAACTAATCACTGCTTTACTTGATGTTGACTGCAGCACTCCGACTTCAGGATAGTTCGAAAAGTAGTCTGTTACCACCACATAGCTTTTACCATTACAGTCAAACAAATCAGTCCCAACCTTATAATAAGGTCTGTGTGGAACTGGGTGAGACATCAGTGGTTCTGCTTGTTGTCTCGGCCTGTAAGTACAGCAAAGTTCACATGAAGCTGTCGTCTGGCTGATGTCTTGGTTGATTCTTGGCCAGTAAATTACATCCCTTGCTCTGCGTTTACACTTGACCTCCCCAAGGTGACCTTCATGTATTTTTCGAAGCATCTGCTTGCGTAGTGATGTTGGAATGACAAACTTGCTTCCTTTTAACACTATGTCGTCCACCACTGTGAGCTCTGCTCTGCAGTTCCAGAAATCTTGTATTTTTCCAGGGCATTCTTTTTTGTTTTCAGGCCATCCTTTGAGTATTGTTCTTTTCAGTTCTTTCATGGTTTCATCTGCATTTGTCTCTGTTCGTATTTGTTCTGTTCGGTCAGCAGTTACCGGCAGAGATGTCAGAATCATGTCCACATATGCCTGTATTTCTGCACCTTTTCCGCTGTCTTCTTTTTCGTCTTTGTCCACTGCTCTAGACAAAGTGTCTGCTGTGTACATGTACTTTCCTTTTGTGTACATCATGTGCACGTCATATTTTTGCAGCCTGATTAACATCCGCTGTATCCTTACAGGACAATCACTCAGTGCTTTAGACATGATTGACACCAATGGTTTATGGTCGGTTTCCACTTCAAACGTTTGGTCATAAACATATTGATGGACCCGCTCACATGCATACATGCTGGCTAACAGTTCTTTTTCTATTTGAGCATACCTGGACTCTGCACCTGTCAATGCTCTGGATGCGTAGGCTACAGGTAGCCACTGCTCATCGTGTTGCTGCAGCAGCACTGCTCCCAAGCCATGCTGTGACGCATCCGCTGAAATTCTGGTCCTCTTCTCTGGATCATAGAACTTTAGCACCGGTTCTTGTGTCAAAACCTCTTTCAGTTTCCGAAAACTTTGCTCTTGTTCATGAGACCAAATCCATTCATTTTTCTGTTCAAGAAGACTCCTTACGGGTGTTGTCAGGGTTGCCAGTTGTGGGACAAACTTTGCGAGATAGGTTACCATCCCTAAGAACCGCCTAACTTCATCTTTGTTGGTTGGTCTTTCCATATTGTTTATAGCTGAAGTCTTTTTTGGGTCTGGCTTCACTCCCTGTTCACTGACGACATCTCCCACAAAGGTAAGTGTCTTCACTCCAAACTCACATTTGTCTTTATTTAGTTCCAGATTTACTTCTCTTGTCTTGTCCAACACTTGTCTGAGTCTTTTGTCATGTTCCTCTCGAGTAGTTCCCCAGACAATGATGTCATCCATCATGGTCTCTACTCCTGGTATGTGTTCATAGATCATGTGTATAGTCTTGTGATAGACTTCAGGCACAGATCTAATTCCATATGGTAGGCGAAGAAACCTGTACCTGCCTTCGGGCGTGTTGAATGTACAGAGTTTTGAGCTCTCTTCGTATAACCTCAGCTGCCAAAAACCTGACGATGCATCTAATTTACTGAACCACTTAGCTCCAGCAAACTGTGCCATGATTTCTTCCCTGGTTGGCAACTTGAAATGTTCTCTTCTGATTGCTTTGTTTAAGTCTCTTGGGTCTAGGCACGTTCTGAGTGCTCCTGTTTTCTTTTGAATGACTACCAATGAGCTGACCCATTCAGTTGGTTCATCTATCTTTTTGATGACCTCAAGTTTTTCCATGTGTGCTAGCTCGTCTTTCAGTTTTTCTCGCAGCGCAAATGGAACTTTCCTACATGGATGCACGACAGGAAGGACACCTTTATCCACGCATATTCTATGCTCTCCAGGTAAACATCCTAGTCCTTCAAAGCAATCTTTGTACTCTTTCATGAGCGAGTCATTATCATTTGTCACTTCTGGTGATGTCACGACAAACACTCTTTTAACTAGGTTCAGCTTTACAGACGTGCTTAGCCCTAAAATTGGTTGCACATTCTTATCCACGATAAGCAGTTGTGCTCGTATCTTTTGGTTTTTATGTTTGAATGTTGCAATGCAGCCTCCTTTTACAGGAACGCGTTCGCCTGTGTAGCCAGTCACCTTCGTTTTTATTGGATTCATTTTGCTCTTCACTGTCAGTGTTTTGTAATCCTCTATAGATAACAGATTTATTTGTGCACCCGTGTCAATCTTGAATGGAATTATTGTCTCGTTCACTTCAAGTGGTACTATCCATTCTTCTTTTTCTGCTGTGCCTACATGCACCATATCCACAATGAACTCGTCTTCCTGTTCTTCCCCATCAACTGTGTGGACTTTTTGTCTTGTGGGAGCTTTACAACATTTAGCATTAATGGTTGCTTTTCCCACAGTTGTTGCAAGATTTTCCATATGCAGGGCATGATCTTGGCTTGTGGCTGTTTCCACATTTGCCACATTTAAAACCTGCATGTTTCTCCTCTTGTTTAGGATATGTTTTATTTTTCTTTCTTTCTTTCTGTATTGCATGCACTGTTGTATCATCTCTCCGAAGCTCTTTTGCTTGTGCTCTTGTGGTCTCTGCTGCTCGACACATAGAAACACACTTATCTAATGTAAGTCCAGTTTCTCTAAGCAGTCTTTCTCTTAGTCCATTATCCGCTGTACCGCAGACAATCCTGTCTCTCACCAGTGAGTCTCTCAGAGTCCCGAATTCACATGTTTTGCTTAATGTGTGAAGCTCTGCTAAGTATTGATCAAAAGGTATTCCTTGCTTTTGATCATGGGTGAAAAACTTGTACCTTTCAAAGGTCACATTCTGAGTGGGTACAAAATACTCTTCAAATTTTGTCATTAATTCTGCCAGAGTCAGGTTAGCTTCATCCAGCTGAAAGCTGTTAAATATATCCAAAGCATCTTCTCCAACAACATGCAATAGGATATTAGCTTTAAGTTTTTCATCACCGTTCCCTGCTCCACTTGCTGCCAAATAAATGTTAAATCTTTGCTTGAAACGTTTCCAGTTATCAGCAAGATTGCCTGTCAATTGCATGGAAGTGGGCGGACTTAGCTTATCCATGGCGAGTCGGGGTATTTGGGCATCCACAGTCCTCTGCTGCTGTGCGTTATTCACCAAATCAGGAACAAAATCCTCTTCTGTTTGTTCAATTTCTCTCTCGGCTCCTGCTTCACTGTCACTGCTGCTCGTAGCCATCACTCGATATAGCACTCGCTGTCAGCCTGTTGCTCCTCGGCATGTTTTCACTCACAAGAATTTTTCTCTTTAATCTTGCTGCTCACTTCTGACACCATGTGTTGTCTTGCTTATCTTAAAGTAAGCCAAGTCAGTCGCTGGGTTTCTATGACCTTTTATTTAACAGTCTCTTTCAACGTACTACACAGTGCATGGCTATCAACCGCTTCCTAGCTCTCTGCTCAGTGCACTGGCACGTGACCATTCCCTAAGCATTCTGGGTAACACATGGATGCTGGGTAATGGAGTTCAACATTACTAACTTCAATACACAACAGTCACATAGGCTCGCAGACAAATCTTTAATTATACTTTTTTTTTTCATTAGACCAGTCCTTCTCGGGCGCGATGTGATGCCAGAGGCGCGCAGTAGTATCGGTGCTTAGAGAGAAAAATCTGCGCCAGCGGTATCAGTTTATTATTATCTATTATTTCACAGAGTTTGTACCACCCGGAAACTTGTGAATTGCCGTGCCTAAAACTGCGCGCTCCCGTCTCTGAGAAAGAGCGCGCAGATGCGGGGACGGGATGTGTGAGGAAGAAAGCAGAGGGTGGTGGGTGGGGCTGAGGTGTTGTGGGGACAGGCAGCAGGTGAATTGCGCAGGGATTGTAAATACGTAAAACCCGCTGCCCGTCACTCACTGCAGCGTGTGAGTGTGTGTTTGGCTCCGTATCTGCATGTGATCAGTCTTTCTCACATCTACAGAACATTCAGACCTACGATCACGTTTAAAGTATCAACGCCTGCATGAAGCAGAAACTCACCACGTATCAACCAGACTACACCATCAGCAGAACTACCACGAGAAATACTCTCAGACTTATTGTACTTTAAAAATGTTGAAATTACATCAAATGCACACATTCACTTGTATATTTAGTTTTAAACATATTGTCGCGCACTGAGTTGGATGGCTGTTGGGCCGCGTTAAAAGTTCTGGAGTTCATTGATCGCATCAAGCAGAGATCTGATTGGCCCTCAGTTCTGTCGCTCAGCCTGTTGATAGGGAGTTTGGACCAATGGGGTTCAGCTATGGGCCGAATAAGGGCAATTGGGAGGGCTGGAGCGCGAGCAGGGGAATATAAAGTTTGGAGAAGCGCTCTCATCTCAGCGGGAGAGATTGAGGAGTTGCTGAATTTATTGTACGGCGTTTGTTGCGGTCTGCAGTAACCAGAATAAAGAACCTTAAAAGAAGTTAAGTCTCCGTGCCTCAGTGTGGGAAAGGGACACTACATTATTGTATGGCTCTTTCGAAATTACATTTCAAAATATGTGGCGTTTATGGCTCTCTTGGCCAAAAAGGTTCCCGACCCCTGGTTTACTGTATACAAAACCAGTTAAAAAATACGATGGAAAGCAGTTTTTATAAGTTTTAGTTAAGCTTAAGTTATCAACTGGAAGAAATATCTGTTTGATATTTGAATGGAAAAAACTGCAACAAGACCTATGCAGTCAGAATGCATGGGAATGGACTAGTTAGTTGATTGGGGTGTGGCTTCATGAACGGCAGGTGGATGGATCCATTAGTGGCCGAAGCAATGCTCTCTCTTTAGTTTTTCCCATTTCATCAGTCATTTTTAAAATGCTGTTGAGGTGGGCGGAGATGACTTAGAGTGGAGTGCCCTTTCCACCTTAGGTTTTATTTTCTCCATTTAGAATCTGATTTGGGTGACTACCAGCCAGTTGTAAATTTGTCAGATATCCTTTTTTGATCTGAACATAAACACTACAGTTGTAGTGGCAAACACCAAAAAATAAATACATAAATAAATAAAAAAGAAATCACAATTGAAGGTCAATAAATGTATCACAACGGAGAAACATGACGCTTGAACATCAACCCCTTAACACCAGTGGTATTGCTTTCATGTTTCCAACATTTCAATTAACGAAACTTGTCAATAGCTTATGCAATTAACATATTTTTCTAGTAAATTCTGAAGCAAACAAAAGTAGCTTTGCACTGTTATGCAACACTAACAATGTGTTGCATATCGGTGTAAAACAGATAGGTGAAACCGCTTTTCTGCACGCCAGAATCAGCTAATTCACGTTGATCATGTAAAAGGTCAAAGAGTTAAAGTATGTTATTTAGGTGCTGCCGGCAACATCTCCAGTGTTAGAGGCTTTTTAGACAAGCAAGGCTCTGAGGAAAAAATAAAAGAATCTAAACATCCATGCAAGGGTTAAATAAATAAACTGAAGAAATAAACTTGGATGTGAATAAACATCACATTCTGGAAGTAAAGCTGATGGGTAAATGTGTTTACATTTTTTTGGCACCGTGGCTACAAGACATACAAAGAATATGTCAGAGTATTTTAGACAGTTTTAGCCTGTTTGCAAATAACCTCCATCCTCACTTTTTGTCAAACTAAAAAGTATTTTCTGTACCCATGAATACAAATCAAGTAATTGTACTGAAAGTGAATGCAAAAAAACAAAACTCAAAACTGTTTATTTCATTCAACACATATACGGTATTTCTACTGAGTGGTTTGCTTTTTTCTGTGCTTCAATCTCCAGTGTTTTGCTTTCTTAGATTTTAAGTTTGAAGGTTGAAAGAAGAAATCTTTCCCAAATTTTTATTGATACCAAGGATGAAGGGTTGGGGCTCTGGGAATTGTAGTTTTTGAAAGATTTAAGCAAAATTTTGATCGGAATTTTTTCTTTTCTTGTAGTCAGTAGGATGCTTGAAAACCTTAAACATAATAGGTTTACATGAAGTGCTGCAGCTAAGAATATGTTCGGTCATAAAAATATCTAACAAATGATGACACAAGCAAGGACTGAGGTCTTGGCTCTGCCACCAGTATTTCTGTTAGCTGTTAGAGAGCTGAATGAAACATTAACCTCTTTGGCACATCAGTTTCATTTATTTCTTCATTCATCCAGCTTGTTCCTGTTCAGGGTTATGCGGTTGCTGGAGGACAGTTTACCAGCCTGTTGCACATGGACAAACAACCAAAATCACATCTAAGAGACAATTTAGAGTCACCAATAAACTGTGGACTGTGGGAAGAAACCAAAGTTCCTGGGGAAAAGCCACTCATGCACAAGGAGAACATGCAAAGTCCACACAGAAAAGATCCATGCAGAAGTTAGTATTTTCAATTCCTACTACTAATTTATGGCCACAAACTCCTAACTTGAAAAAAATTGTGTTTTTTAATGTTATGTCTAGGACTCCATATTACTCTGATTATTACAGAGGACCTGGTTGCAGATAACAAGATTGCAGCCAGACATCATTAGCCGGAAGCAAAGGTCCTTGACCGGAACTAAAAGTTCACGGTCTCCCTTTTTATTTATTTATTTTTTTTGTCGAAAAAGATAAATTTAACTGGCGACCCTAACAACTTGTCTTTAAGCTTATCTTGCACACTAAAACTTTAATTTGTTGGCTACTGGACACCATAACAGTTACCATTTATTCACATTAAAACGTATTTTATAGGTTGCAGGTTGACTGTTTAAGGGTCTGGAGAGGTGGCTTTTGTACAGATGACACGTTTAAACAGGTGACGTTAATCCGGGTAACAAGTGGAGGATAAAAGAACTTCTTAGAGAAATAACAGGTCTGTGAGGGACAGAATTGCTTGTTTGTGAACTATACTTATTTTCTGTCCCAATATAAAAATAAATTCTTTGTGAATCGTGGATTCTGGATTCTTTTTTTTAAATTCTGTCTCGCACATTAGTGTACCTATGATGAACATTACACAGTTCTCTAATATTTTAAAGTGCGACAACTTACACATCTAGAAAAATACCTTTTTGTCCCATTGTATGTCCTGCTGTACCAATACAAAAAAGTGTTGAGCGGGCATCATCTGGACTGGACTCATCCATATGAAAAAGTATTTCCATGCATATTGATGGTGATCTTTCCTCAGGGGACAGACTGAGATCACAAGGGTACTGTCAATAAAGGAAATCAATAGGAGTGAAATGCTGCTTCATGCTGATGCATCACAAAGGTCTCATTTGCATACAAAAAAAACTCTTCGCTTCCTGATGTGATCTTGTCATTATCATTTTTTCTTCACAACCATATAAGTCACAAAAAATACTGTTGGATCGTTTAAATTTTCATCAAGAACTCGCACCATTGAAGCTGCAAAAGCAAAACTGCTTTTGTTCTGGATAAAGCCACAGAAGGAAATCATAGTTTTACAGATTTCAGTCAACTATACAGAGAAAAGCCATTAGATCAATTCAATCAAACTGGTACTTTAATGGATGGAGATATCAGAGAGTCCAGCATGTGCTTGCCAAGCAAGTCCCTCACTCAACGGCATAGTAAGAGGAGGTAAAAAGCTTTCTTTTTATTTCCTGTCTGTCTTGTGGTATCCCATGTTTGCAAAGATCCAATTACAGTGGAGTCTCTCATCATGATCTGTCGCTAGACTCAATTAAAGATGAAAAACATATGGAAGAAGAAACAGCATTACAAATTTCTGCTATTATTCAAATTTAAAATCAGCAAAAAAACTGAAACTATCTTCTAAAATGACTCAACAAAGCCATGTAAAATTAAAATAACACTCAAGCTTTATGGACATTCCTAAAATACATAGTGCAGAAAACAATAAACACACAACCCAATGAAGTATTTCAAGCAGTTTCTGCAGAGGGGATTGAACGATTTCCCCTTTATGTTTTTCTGGGCCAAAGGGACTCTATGTCTACCTTATGGCAACAACTTGAAGCATCGGTGACAATAGTCTTCAGGGATGATGACATCCCTGAAGACTATTGTTGACTACATGTTGCCTGACAAGTGTTGCCTGAATGATCATTAACCTACGGTGGCCCTGAAGTGCAAAGCATTCAACAAATCACTCGATACAAAAACATTTTTAAGATCACAACAACAATTAAAAAAAAAAAAAAAAGTTAAAAAGCAGTATTACATTTAGAAAACAAAAAAAAATTTCAGAAACCAAAACTTAAAAAAAAAAATTAAAAAAAGAAAAAAAAATTCAGAAAACAAAATTAATTTCCAGGAAAAAAAAGAAATATTAAAAAATGAAAACATTTCAGAAAACAAAATTAATTTACAGGAAAAAAAATGAAATATTAAAAAATGAAAAACATTTCAGAAAAAAAATGAAATATTAAAAAATGAAAAACATTTCAGAACACAGAATGAATTTCCAGAAAACAAATGAAATCTTCAAAAATGAAAAACATTTCCAAACCGGAAGAGGCAGGTACTATGGGACAACGCTGATTGGATGATGATGTTTGTCAATCATTTGAACTGAAAAGTATTTTAAATGAAGCGATGCCGGATTTTATCGTCCAAACAACAATGTACTATAATAATCCACGTATTTCCCATTTATATATCAAATAAAAATTGCAGCAAACTGTTAATGAACTTTTAAATTGTTTTTTTAATATTTCGCCTGACACACGATCACCCGGAAGTAGTTTGTGAGCACTTTTACTTTGAACGCTGTGCGCTGATGTCTACGGCTGCGAGGTTCACGCTGTCAATCATCTTCAGGTAAGACTCAATTCTGTGATCTTTTCTTTTGTCAGTCACATGTCTCTAAGGATGTTAATTTTAGGATGTTAAAGTGCTGCTTTGAAAAGATAATTTCTTTTTATCTTGCGCATGCGCAAAAAGAACCCGATGGAGACGAACCGTCTTCACATGATAGCCGTTCCCGTTTTCGGTGACAACATGAGAGAAAAAGCTCCGAGCCAGCCTGATTCTGTGATTTATACAGTAATTACAGTAATTCTATGGCATCAGTGTTGCTAAAAATCGACTTTAAGACTGAAATCAGTAAACAAGTAATTATGGGAAATAATATTAAAGTGTATTGTATATTTTTGAACCATGCATGTACATATACTGACACTTAGAAATAAATTTTAAAAGTTTATAAAATACTTAATTGAATTAACATGTGATATTTCTGCAGGTGAAGTTTTCAAAGCGAAGTTCCAGAAAGGTTTGTGCTGCAGAAGAACAGATGGCAGCTCTACATGGGAATACAAGAAGACTAAAGTCATTCATATCATTGTGCAGTGTACAGGCAAGTCACCAGGATTTATGTGCAATGTAATCAATAAATATTATTTAACCTTAATATCTAATTTTTTTTTTTTAAGTTGCAGGTCCTTTAAAAAAAGTCTTTAACCTGCTGCATAAGCCGGATTAGTTGTAAATGATGCAGTGGGGAGTGAAAAACGAAGCACAATTCCTGGCTTTAGTGTCGGGCTGATGATCTGGAAATCACATCTGAGGAATCGCATCAAACACTTGTACAACTCCAAACAACTTAATGTTCCTTTAAGCAAAACTCCAGTTTAAAATGTTCATATTAGGGTTGCTTCATTTAGGAGTTTTTCCATGTTTACCATTTTAGGTTTTAAAGCTTTATTAACAAAGTTGATGTTTGATTTTCAAAGCTGTTGTTTATAAATGTTTCTTTGTCAATGAAAAAACTGAATGCTGACGTGAGGATTGTAATAATGGATATAAAAATAAACAAATTTGTTTCATAGCAATGCAGTATATTTATTGAAAACTTAACATGAATACGTTATTCAATAACAGAAACAAAGAAACAGTTGTGGATTTTCCTTTATGGGCTTCTTCATGCAGTCAATCAAATGTTACGTTTACATTCAGCATTTACTCAGCGTACCTGTCAGTCACATTTATTAGAGGAAAAAATGCATCTGGGAAAAGTCTGTTTGTGCTTAACAACTATATCAAAAAGAGTCATGTCAGGGAAGTTTGTCCACATTGCTGCTCAGCATCACATCCAGAGGAAGATGCACAGGTAAGGGGACCCCAGTTCCTGCTCGTACATGCTTGCAGCTTCCTCTGCACTGGACTGCAGCTCTTGAAATCCCTGACAGAGATAAATTAATAAATTAAAAATCCCTGACAGAAAAACATCAGCTACCGTTCATCTTTCATTCAGGAAAAAGTAGAGTTCATCAAAATGAGGAGAAAATGGGTTAAACCAGAAATTCATTAGGGAGGGGTCAAAACACCAAACTCAGAATAAAATACATTATTTCAGTCTTATAAAAATACATTCTAAAACAATTTGGTATTCCTCCTCTGCCTGAAAGACTAAAACGTTTTTTTTTAAAGAATCTTTTTAGACTACAGACTTTGCCACCTTTAGTTACACACCTGGACGTGTCTGATGATGTGCACATCCAGTCATTTACTGTCATGTTTCTATGCACTGACACACTCTAAAGTCACAGATCTTAATAGTGTGAATAAGAAGCATTCATAAATGTTATTCTGAGACACAAACTGCTGCAGTTTACCTGACAGCTTTGCTGATTTATGCGGCTGGTACACCTGTCTGAGAATCCTGCCCACGTGACCCCCCCCCCCCTCTCCAGCTGATGAGGTAACCTGTCATTAACGTATGACTGAAGGATCTTGGATCTGTCTGTAAACACCCACCTAGAAATCACGTTTAACGCTACATTTATTACATCAAACAAATGTGCCTCCATACCTTATCTGTGGATGGCGGGACTGCATTTCCTGATGTGCGCCGTCTTTAACACCCGTTTCTTCGCAACTGCTGCTTCAGACAGAATCCTCCCACAGAAATTTCGAAACATTTGTAAACCTGGTTGGTGTTGACATTTCTGCGTGCGTTCTGTCATCACATCCGCTAAATATTCAAAGATTAAAGTTTAAGTTAACGTTTTATCGTCCTTTCCTTTCATTGTTTACCTGCGGAACGGACGTCAGCCACACAAACTACTTCCGGGTGACCGTTCTGCTTCAGACGAAATATTCAAAAAATAATTTAAACCTTCATTATCTGTTTGCTGCATTTTTGATTTAATATATAAATGGGAAATACGTGGATTATTATGGTACATTGTTGTTTGGACGATTTGTAGTTCAAATGATTGACAAACATCATCATCCAATCAGCGTTGTCCCATAGTACCTGCTTCTTCCGGTTTGGAAATGTTTTTCATTTTTGAAGATTTCGTTTTGTTTTCTGGAAATTCATTCTGTGTTCTGAAATGTTTTTCATTTTTTAATATTTCATTTTTTTTCTGAAATGTTTTTCATTTTTTAATATTTCATTTTTTTTCCTGTAAATTAATTTTGTTTTCTGAAATGTTTTTCATTTTTTAATATTTCATTTTTTTTCTGAAATGTTTTTCATTTTTTAATATTTCATTTTTTCTGAAATGTTTTTCATTTTTTAATATTTCATTTTTTTTTCTGAAATGTTTTTCATTTCTTAATATTTCATTTTTTTCTGAAATGTTTTTCATTTTTTAATATTTCATTTTTTTCTGAAATGTTTTCATTTTTTAATATTTCTTTTTTTTTCGGGAAATTAATTTTGTTTTCTGAAATGTTTTCATTTTTTAATATTTCTTTTTTTTTCTGGAAATGAATTTTGTTTTCTGAAATGTTTTTTTCTTTTTTTTCTTTTTTATGTTTTGGTTTCTGAAATTTTGTTTTGTTTTTCTAAAATGTAATACTGCTTTTTAAATAGTTGCTGTGATCTTAAAAATGTTTTTGTATCGAGTGATTTGTTGAATGGTTTGCACTTCAGGGCCACCGTATTAACCCTTCAATGACTGCCCCAACCAAAGGGCGTAAAGCACATATTAAAACATTATATGGTAACACTTTATATTAAGATTCCCTAACAAGCTTTGTTAACACATTAACAAGCATTGTAAATTAATTTATAGGGTGTTAGTAAGACATTTATTAGTACAATAAGTCTAATAAGGTTTATTAAATTACTTAGTTAACACATTTACAAGCATTATTATTAGGATGTTTTCAAGATGCTAATGATGCATTTACTGATATTATAGGTGCCTAACAAATGTGTCAGTGTTAATAAGCTTAATAAGATTTATTAACAACCTTTGTTAACAAATTAAGAAGTATTATTATTGTTTGGGGTTCTAGTAAGATATTTATTAGCATTATAGATGCCTGACACAAGCCTAAGTGTTCATAAGCTTAATAAGTTTTATTAACTAACGTAACAAATTAATAGGCTTTATTAATGTGTCAGATGCTAGTAAGATATTTATTAGCATTATAGATGTCTTGCAAATACCTGAAAGTGTTAATAAGATTTATTAACATCTAAAGTCAGACCATTGTCTTCTAAATCCATATTACTAAACTGCTTATAAGCTTTACAAATGTATTAATTAACTTTGTTAATAGTTTATTAATTGTTTTGCAGCACCCCATCTAAAGTGTGGACGTTTTTTACCACAAACAACCACAAAGCATAAAGATTGTAAAAAGAACTTCATGACATTAAAACAGACTAAACATACACAAATCGTTCTGTAAAAGATATATAAAAATTTAATTCAGACAAATACATTTTTTTTAAACATATATACTGGTGTTGGATGAGTAGCATCATAGCTAATAAGGATAAAGTATTAGCATCTATCCTGAGTGAAACATTCATTGCAAATCCCATCACCAGGAGACAATCCTCTGCATTCAATGCCAACAGCATTCAACCACTGTTGCCTTGCTTCAAAGTCCACAAGAAAGTAAGTTGCACAAGCCAGTAAATTTTGAAGAACGAAGACAATAAACCTACAGGAGCCATGCTAAAGCTAACATGCTAACCTGCCCATCTTTGATTATGAATCAAAGATGGGCAGGTTAACTAATGTCACCATTGGCTAATGAATCTGTCAATCAAACTCATCAGCAAAACAGGCGTGCTCACTTTCAGCCAATTGAATGGCCTCTTAGACTTTGCTTTCACACCGGTGACGAAAAAAGCCCCGCCCATCTTTGATTCTGTACCGGTCGGTCGTTAGCGTGTTAGCTTTAGCATGGCTCCTGTAGGTTTATTGTCTTCGTTCTTCAAAAATTACTGGCTTGTGCAACTTTCTTGTGTTTCTAGTTAGCTTTGTTGATTGGGCATAATCAAAATGTCTCTTTTTTTTTTTTCTTTTAGCATTTTAACTCTACTTTAGGGTGAAGGGCTCAGCTTCATGGACACTTGCACAAATGTCCATGAACTCAGGCAGTGACATTCATCCTCCTACCCTTGTTTTAGCGTTTTGAATTTCTAGAATCCAACATCTGACACAGATGAAGATGAATTAAAAGCTCTTTGTTTTCACCCGTCTCCGCCAATTTCAAGTTTTCATACTTTTAATACTCAATTAAATAATAACATTTTAGGTTGCTTAAGAGTCAACAAACCCCCCCCCCCCCCCCCCCCCAAAAAAAAAAGAGCCACTTTTAACGTTTTTTTGAAGTGGCTCACAAAATGCCCAGACTGTTTGTTCTCTCACACTCTACCAGGTCGAGCTGATTGATATAGATTATATATTTGTCTCCATGTGTGAGGGAAAAAAACAAACATGCTTTACTACAGATGGAGCAGATCAGGCTGCAATGAGTCCCATTAGAATAGATTCCTGCTCCTGCCACTGTGGACATTTAAATGTAATCATAGACCTGTTACTGAATGCAATGATGCATCTAATTGTCAAAGATATACTAACATTTTTCATGGAGCACAAACATACACCTTTATTTTAATATATATTTTAATCTGAGGTTCTTAGGTTAAAACAAGTTGTATATTTACGTCTGGAATAAATCTCCACTCGTTGATTTCAAATCTCCTGAAACACAAGGGGCAGGTATTCCTTTGGGAGCTGGTACACCTCAGTGAATATGATGTTCCATACATTATTTAAAAACAATGTTCTAGCCTCTTATTCCAGAGCGCCTGGCTGGTAATGTCAGGCCATGTGCAAGTCAGCAAGCGATGAGACCTTGTGTCAGAGGGTCCAGGAGGTTGACACAAGTATGCTGGGCCTGCATTAATCACTGAAATGTCACATGCAGCAAATTACTGGCTAGACTTCAGATTATCAGAGCCCCAGAGAACTGGGCATTCATTAAACGGTTCCTCCATGAGACTAATGTTTGCTAATGTTATTTTCTTTGGCTTAGATTTCTTTTAGGTCTCTATGAAATGTGCATGCTGAGTAAGCATTAATGCTAACTACTAGGGATACCAAAATTCTCGGTTTAAATCCTAATCGTATGTTACGCAATTGAAATGAATTGCGGGGAAAAGGAATTGTTGCAAAATACAGCAACAATTTCATCTGCAGTTACAACAAAAGGCGGTAACCCCTCTTACTGCAAACCAACAGGTTTACGATGAAGGATTTATTTTTTATTGTTTAATCATTTTACACCAGGCTTAATTTAAGCTAACTGAATGGTTGATCTTCATTGTTATTCGCTTATTAGCAAATTAAAAAACAATTTTTCTCTTTTTTGTTTGTTATTTTGTAATACACAAAATATATATCGAACCAAAGCAAAACTACATAAAATTGAGGTTTGAACCAAATTGAGGTTTGAACCAACTTTTACATTTACATGCACAACATGATTTTGAATATAATCCATATTCTGACTAAAATATAGTTGTGTTTATTATGATTATTATCCATGTTTTCAAAGTTTTATTTACAACAAAGATTTAATAACATTAAATGAAGGTGTAGGGTAAAAATGTGTTTTTTTCGTGTTTTTCTTTCTGATCATTCTTTGCTTTAGAATTTGTTTTAACAGCATTTTGCAATTTGTGTAGTTTTAGAAAAGGATTTGAAATCCTATTAAGTGGTGTTATGTGGCACCTTTTTGAAAATGTAAAAAAAAAACAACAATAAAATGAATTAACCACGGTTTGAATATTGGGATTATTCCTAGTACTAAATTTCTCATCATATTTTTTTATTATTATTAATAATGTTTTTAATGCCGCAATTTTTTTCCCACTACTGTATTATTTGTGCATGAAATTTTTAACACATCGTCTTCAATTTCCACAAAGACAACTTTTTTTGTTGATCTGCAAGTAAAGCTATAAAGCTTTACAACTAACATGTAAGGAATAGACAGGAAAGGTTACCTAAAAGTTTGCAAAGGCCCATCAGCTATTAAGATGTGGATTTATGATCTCATGCACTATTTGGTTTTGGAGAAAAACAGAAGATTTTTATGCTATCCCATCTTAAATTATATGGAGAAATTAGATTTCACTAATGATGGACTATTTTGTGATTGACCTTAATTCTATATGATATTCTTTTGAAATTGTATGGTTTATAATACAAATTACGGTAAGTTTAAATGAGTGGTAAAGTAGTGGAAAGAGGGGAGGGGTTATGTTTCACGTTCTCTGCACTTTTTTAAATTTGTACCTTTGTATCTCCTTTTTAAATTAAAAAAATGGAAACTACTAATAAAAAAGAGTTGGTGAAAAAAAGTTAATAGAGGTAACAAATACAAAATAGTTAGAAACATGTATTCAGAAAATGTCATCAAAAGTCAGAAAACCATCAAAACAGTGTGGTTTATGCACCCATTGTTGTATCTGATTGCAGATTAATTCTGAGTTTACAGAAAAGTCCTGAGCAAAAGCTGTTTCTAGTCTTTACATTTTTGTGTTCTAAGGTAACTCAAAAAGTGGGGGAAAAAAGATGTTTGCCTCCATCCAATCACAAATGACACGCTGGAATCCAAAGCCCTTCTTTTTGGGGGGGTTTAGCATCCCTACATTGATGCTCCATGCTCGTGGGTAAACAAATCCTTACAATTTTTTACTGCAACTTCCTGCCCTTTGAATGAATAAAGCCAGCTTTACCAGGAGTGCTTTAAACAAAACTAAATGTGAAAAAAAATTTAATGCAACATGGGGAATTAGCTTTTTCCGCAATAATGAACAATGTCTTAAGCTCCTTCTGTGAAAATCCACATTTTTATCTTGCATTTACAGTTTCTTTCTTGAACTATAAACAATTTTTAGTCAAATTATGTGCACATAATGTTAGGAAAGTCATTTCAAGTAATTATCCTTACATTTCAAGCATTGGCATGCAGCAAATACCAAAAAAGTAGAGCTGTACTTATCTTTTCTAAGAAGATAATACATATACAGAAAGAGCTATAAAGACAAATATGTGCACTTCAAGAATCCTATTTTACCCAAAAAAATACTATTTCCCAAAAATATATATATAAATTCAGGATTTTACTTCATTTGTGCAATTGTGTGTTTTAGTTAGATTTGTAAGACAGGTCAAGAGAATAAATGCCTCCACAGTCTGCGTAAAGGAAACGGTTACAGGAAAAAACATGTGAAGCATCGCAGAACATCACACACAGCAGCTCTGCATGTGTCAACACACCAGGACAAACAACTGTCCTCTTTATGCACCTTGTAAAACCACAATCTGCCCTTTCCGATTAAAATGCTCTGACAGCTTCCTGGTGAGGCTTTACGGGCATTTCCAGCTGGGAGGAGGGTTCATGCCTGAAGCAAAACCTTTCAGTATTTCAGAAAAGGAGAAGGAAGTGGTTGAGGGTATGAAGATATCAGTATCTCTTAGGACCAGAACCAAAAATGAATGGCTCATAAGCTGATAATGAATGATTGGATCAAATACATCAGGTCACAATATCACCTTCTTCCATCAGGCTCATTTGTAGATCCTCTTTCCTAAAAGTAAACTACAGAAGTTAGCAATTTTTAGTCACCATTAGGAATCTATTGAAGGTGCTGACTGACAATTCTAGTGACTTGTTCTGCTCCTATTGGCAGCATTTAGAGATTCTTTCTAACTATAACAGTGTGCGCCATCTAAAGCCTTACCTATAAAATAAAATGCTTGCCGCACTTCTATGAAAAGTGTCTCTGATATTTGAGATTATGTGTTTATGTTTCATTTGTTTCTAATGTATCATAATCTTTTCAATGTCCCTGTCGTGGGATCAATTAAAGTTCTATTTATCCAAACTTTTGTGCTGTTATTATTGTCTTTTTATTGCATTTCATGTTTTACTGTTATTTTACTGCAGGATATAGATATAGATAGTTTTGTGTTGCCTGTCTGACAGATAATGAGAGCCACAATTAAACAAATGTACCAGACAGTTGTGGCAGCACCTTCCATCTGCGGTTACAAAAAAAGGTGGTAACCCCTCCATTAAACACAGTTTTACTTGCTATTTATCCTAAGTTGTGGCACTACTCATTGGCTTAGTTTTTTCAAACTAGTATTTAAATAGGAAATACAATTAAGATCCATTAAATCACCTACTTTTGCAGTCCAGCTCTGAGTTTCCTGTTAGCCGAGTTAGTGTCAAAAATGTTGCAGATTCAGGTTGATTAAAATTGTGCTTTTGCTATTTTGAACATGTTCTTGTCAATCTTTTTTCTGGAGGACATATATAATGGCAGAAATTAAGCTAAAATTGCATTATTGAGTATTTCTTTATTTAAATGGTTATGAAACATGAAGTAAATGAAAAAAAAGGGCTGTTTGGAAAAGATCACATTTGTCACACAGAAAATACACTGGGCGTGCCAAAGGCTCCCTGCTCCACGTACAGTGGTGGACAAAATTGTTGGTACCCCTCAGTTAAAGAAAGAAAGTCCACAATGCTCACTGAAATGACTTGAAATGTTCAAAAGTAACAATAAATTACACATTTTTTAAAATTAAATAATCAAAATCAGCCATCACTTTTGAGTTTTTGATTAACAGAATTATTTTTAAAAAGAAACTCATGAAATAGGGCTGGATAAAAATGATGGTACCTCCATAAAAGACTGAGAACTAATTACCCAGGGGATCATGATGAACTCAGGTATGTCCTTTAATTGACATCACAGCTGTTTTCAAACCCATAATCAGTCAGTCTGCCTATTTAAATGGAGACAAATAGTCACCATTTGGTGTTTGCTGTTTGGTGAAAAGGTGTGTACCACAATGAATATGGACAACAGAAAGCCAAGGAGAGAATTGTCCCAGGACATTAGAAACAAAATTATAGAAAAACATCGTAAAGGTAAAGGATATAAAACCATCTCTAAGCAGCTTGAAGTTCCTGTGATGACAGTGGCACATGTAATTCAGAAGATTAAGACCCACGGGACAGTAGCCAACGTCCCTGGATGTGGGCAGAAGAGGAAAATTTAGGACAAATTAAGGAGATGGATAGTTGGAACTGTATCCAAAGAGCCCAGAACAAACTCCAAAGACACTAAAGGTGAACTCCTAGATCAAGGTACATCAGTGTGAGATCACCATTCGTCGTTGTTTGAGCCAGAGTGGACTTCATGGGAGACGACCAAGGAGGACACCACTGTTGAAAGGAAACCATAAAAAAGCCAGACTGGAATTTGCAAAAATGCATGTTGACAAGCCACGAAGTTTCTGGGAAAATGTCCTTTGGACAGATGAGACAAAACTGGAGCTTTTTGGTTAAGCACATCAGCTCTATGTTCGTGGACTCAAAAATGAAGCATACAACGAAAAGAACACTGTCCCTACTGTTAAACATGGAGGAGGCTCAATTGCGCACCAAAGTACATCTCTGACATGTTAGTGCCATATGAACCATCTCGTACTCTGAGGACCTCAGGGACCGGCCTCCCGTTCATTCCCTGAGTCAGAACTAAACAAGGGGAATCAGCGTTTCAATATTCTGCAGCTAAAATCTGGAACAGCCTCCCTGAAGTCGTAAGACAGGCCTCTTCTGTTTTCATGTTCAAATCTAGACTTAAAACATTTTTGTTTAGCCGTGTATATGACCGAAAGGTCCTATCTGCACTTTTCTTTCCTTTCCTTCCTTTATTTTTAAATCAATTTTCAAATTTTTTCTTTTCTTTTAAAGTAAATTTTACCTTGATTATTTTTATGATGTATTGTGATTTTAATGCATTTTTCCGTTTTGTGAAGCACCTTGAATTACTTTGTGTACGAATTGGGCTATTCAAATAAACTTGCCTTGCCTTGCCTTGCCTTGCCTGTTTTGGGGCTGCTTTGCTGCATCTGCAGGATGTCTTGAAGTTGTGCAAGATAAAATGAAATCTCAAGATTATCAAGGCATTCTGGATAGAAATGTGCTGCCTAGTGTCAGAAAGCATGGTCTCAGTCTCAGGTCATGGGTCTTCCAACAGGACAACGATCCAAAACACCCAAGAATGGCTAAGAGAAAAGCGTTGGACTATTCTGAAGTGGCCTTCTATGAGCCAAAACATAGAAGGCCATTCTTGCTATAAGGAGCTAAAACATGCCATTTGGAGAAGACACCCGTCAAACCTGAGACAAAAGGAGCAGTTTGCTCATGAGGAGTGGGCCAAAATACCTGTGCACAGGTGCAAAAGGCTCATTGACAAATACAGAAACCGTTTAATTGCAGTGATTGCCTCAAAGGGTTGTGAGACAAAATATTAAGTTATGGGCACCATCATTTTTGTCCAGCCCTATTTCAGTCATTTATTTTTTTAAATAATTCTGTTAATCAACAACTCAAAAGTGATGGCTGATTTTGATTATTTAATTACTTTTGAACGTTTCAAGTCATTTCAGTGAGCATTGTGGACTTTCTTTCTTTAACCCTTGTGTGGTGTTCATATTGTTGTTACTCAGCCAGTGTTCGTGGGTCTGGTGGACCCGTTGCATGTTGTGGTTTTTAATGCCTCTCAATCAAACACTTTGATGTTAAAATACTCCACAGATGTTTACCTCATCCATTTACAATCAGTATATTTGGTTAATATTTGCCCTTTACCTTTGTTAGATCACATTCATAACTCATTATTTAAAACGTGATAAAGAAAATCAATTAAAATCAAGATATGAGTGGAAACAAATTTTCAAGTGAAGCAAAGGTTTTCAAAACTACTGACTTTTATTTATTTGAACACAGAAACTGAACCCACAACACAACACAAGCTGAACACATAGAGTAAACCTATTAGTCTAGACAACACATCAGCCCCATTGAACACATGGCCTTCTAGCCACTAGCCTATACAACACATGGTCCTGGCTGCTGACAGCCTGGTCCTGTGGCTGGGTGCTGATGGCTTCGTTTTGGAACTGGCTGATGCTCAATCTAAATGGTAAATTGCGTATACTTATATAGCGCCTTTCTTCCAACAAGGACAAAGCGCTTTAGTAACAGACCCATTCACCCAGTCACACACACATTCACTCACACATTCAGACCCTGGCGGTGGCTCCGCTGCCAAACACAGGCGCCCTCCTACCACCAGAGGCAAGGTGGGGTTCAGTGTCTTGCCCAAGGACACTTCGACTCATGGGCATGCAAGGCGGGAATTGAACCTGCAATCTTACGATCATGGGCCGACTGGCCTACCGCTGCACCACGGCCGCCGCAATCTAATCATCTTCTTCAGAGTCACTGTCAGACTCTGAATTTTCAGAAATGTGATCCTCTAATTCTGAAACCTCTTCTGAATCGTCTCCCTCTACATCATCATCAAAAACGTCTCTCTCTTCTAAAATCAACTCTGCGCAGAAAGTCTTTTGGCCATTTTGATCAGTTGTGATAAGAAACCACACTGGCAAAGCTATATTTATAGTGTCCCGCCTCCAATTTGTAGCAGATAAAGAGCAAGATATTAAAGATTCCCGCAAGAAAGTCAACTGGTCAAATGTGCGGGAGAACGAGAGCAAACAGAGTTGATGCTTGAATTATTCTAACAATGTTGCAACCTCGTGCGGGAACCGCAGGTGCAAAAACAGAACTCACATTTACAGTGAATCTTTCTCTCTCTGCCACTCTCTCTCTCTCTTTATCACTGGTCACACACACACACACACACCCACACACACAGCAGGCCCAGACAGGTGGAGGACAGAGTGTAGGTACATAAAACATCAATTTCCACACTTCTATTAGCCCCGGGTCCAGTGGACCCGAACATCTTATATGTAATAGAAATGTGTTGGGGGGGGTGTACGGTGTGTGGTCATTAAAAATGTATTCTGATATTTGTTCTTCACAGAAAATGAGCCAAGGCCAGTGAGTCTGAGTTTGAAAAATTAATTAATTGTATCATTTTTCTTTTGATGAAAAATGAAAACGGGTCCCACAGACCCGAACACCACATACGGGTTAACTGAGGGGTAACAACAATTTTGTCCACCACTGTATGTCTTTGTTTCCCTCTTCTGAGATGCCATCTGGCTCAAAACTGTATGGCTGAATAGCTCAAATATTGGTTGCCTTTTTTGTTGCACTGGTAGCCTTAGGTTTAAGGTTGTGAGGGATTTAAGCTAGTGAGAAAGCATGTAGATAGACAGATAGATGACAGAAAAGAAGAGCGGGCTTAATCTGCACAAACAGTCCCACACACAACTCAGAGCCAAATTTGTAAAGTACTCCAGCCAGATCGACACAGGTTTTTGGATTTCGGCTAACAATGTCACAAATATAAATAAAAGACCACTGGGAACACTTATAATAGATCAAAAGATGATCAGAGTGGGACTTTAAACTACTTTAAGACTACATAACTAAGCACTCCATGATCTAAAGCTCAGTTTGAAAAACACTTTTGTTGTGCTCTAAACACAAACTAAAGCAAAACAAAAGATCTGTATTAATGGTTACAAAGTTCATTCAAATTGGTGATGCACAAGAAAAAGGTCTAAATTGGTTTGACAAACACTGGTAAAACAGTGCAAAAGGTACTTCAAAACAAAAAAAAACCAAAATTGGTTCAAACCTATATTTTGTGTGGTTTTGCTTTGGTTCAATATATATTTTGTGTATTACAAAACTCCAAACACTACAGAAAGATGAATGGTGAGGATTAAAAACCCTGCAAATGAGATCATCCTAAATAAATCAAAGAAAAGAGGATAATGGGATTAAATAATCAGAATTAGGAACCTCATCATGAGGAAACAAAAGAGGCAGTTACCATGGATACCTGACACACCTATGGTGAATGAAGGTTAAATGTTGAAGATCCACTGTCATGAGCATGAGCTGAAACCCACCAAAAATTGCATATTTACTAAACAAAAAACAATTCTGATGTAAAAATTGGTCACCTCAAACTAACACCGTCTTATCGCTGCCAATATATTTTTCTGTGCGAAGCCTGCAGCAGAGAACATGACAGGCTTTAAACGCTGACGATTATCAGCTATTATTTTTGCTTTTTCCATTGGAAATATGTCAGCAGTTTGAGGCTTAGTCTCTGGTCACTTTAAGCCATGTGAAAGGATGAGATGATAATGAGATTTCCTTTGTCCTGGTTTAAAATGTGACATTCTGGGAACGCCCTTTAAAACAACCGAGTGATAAAGCTGAAAAGCTCTTGTCAGCACCGAAGATGAAGAAGATTTGATGAATAACAAGGGGAGTGTTAAATGGGAATCAACCTGTAGGAGTATTTGTTTTACCTTTGCCACTTTTTCAGAGGAATCTCTTCAATTTGGTTGGACTAAAATAGGTTTAATAAAAAAATTGTGTCGAGATGGTAGTAGGCAGTCAGATGTTGCAGGTGAACTCGGTGAGTTTCAAAGTGTCATCAGCAGACTTGGATCAAGACACAGAACTTTTGGCAGAGTTTGTGACAGACCCAGCAGTGAAGTGGACCTCTGCACTCAGACTTCATCTTGCAAAATCCCACACAGCTGCAGCTCGTTTACAAGATGAGGGGTACAGGGCTTTCCAGACAAACCATTCACAACCAACTCCACTGCTTTGACTTGAATGCCAGACAGCTTTTGCAGGTGACTCTTCTGACATCCAGACACCGCAGTAAGCGTTTGCAGTGGCCACAAGACCATGTGACCTGGACAGAGTAGCAATGGTCTACTGTACTGTTCACTGATGAGTGTCGGGTCACCTTGCCCAGAAATTTTTGTTGTCAGCATGGCTGGAAAAGGTGAGGTGAGCGATATGCTGAGGTCAACATGGTCTCCAGGGTTGACTTTGGTGGAGGAGGTGCAACAGTCTGGGCAGGCATCACCAGTCAGCACTACAGTTATTGTATATGGTCATTGCACATTATTTCCTCAAAGACATCATAATCCCACAATTTTACCAGTTTTACCGACTTTTTGTTCATGGACGATAATGCTCCACCAGATGGCACCCAAATGATCACATCTGGACTCCAGGAAGTTGCAGTTCCTCATATGGTATAGCCCTTATCTGAACCACATAGAGTACGTCTAGGACCCGCTGAAGGAAAAACTGGATGATCGTACACTCCTAAGTGACCTGGCAGAACTGCATGTAGAACTTGTAGAAGAATGGAAGACATTGTCTCAGAACAACATCATGAGTCTAGTGAGGAGCATGAAACGCCACTATCAAACTGTCATTGTGGCAAATGGTGGAAATACCCGCTATGGACATGGTCAATTTTGTTGTTTGGGACTATTTTTATTATTGTCTTAATCTTTGGGGTAATTAATATCAATCTAAGTAAAATGGTCCCTTCTCATTCATTATTGGTAATATCAAAGGGAACTTTTAAGTATTTCTTTCAAATTCAGACCAAATAGGAAAAGTGCTCAAGTAAATAACAAAATCCCTAACTTATTAGGAGCAGTGTAGTTTTCCTTCCATCAGAAAAAAAAGTCCCTGACATACACATTCATTCATTCATTTTCTGTACCGCTTTGTCCCTTTCGGGGTCACGGGGCTGCCGGAGCCTATCCCGGCTACTTGGGCGTAGGCAGGGGATGCCCTGGACAGGTCGCCAGTCTGTCGCAGGGTAGAACGTCCACAGTCACACACCCATTCACTCTCACACTCACGGACAATTTAGAGTTGCCAATTAACCTATGAAGCATGTTTTTGGACAGTGGGAGGAAGCCGGAGATCCCGGAGAAAACCCACGCATGCACGGGGAGAACATGCAAACTCCACACAGAAAGGTCCCCCATTGATGTATTTTTCAAGTCCCCCAGCCGGGACTTGAACCAGGGGCCTTCTTGCTGTGAGGCAAGAGCGCTAACCACTGCGCCACCGTGCAGCCCCCTGACATACACATACACACAATTTGACACATTCACTGCTAATGAGTGTACTCATGAAAAAAAAAAACCTTTCGCTTTACCCAGATGTCTTGGTCAGCTTCTGTGTTCATGTGTTGCTCCACTCACATCTTCTGGGTCCACCTGGCTGTTATTCATTCATTCTTTTCTCTTAAAACCTACCCTTCATTGCCCAGATGATGTGATGTGAGCCTCAGATGTCCGGTCTTGCATCCCACTCTGGGACATCAACAGATTTCCAACACATTTTGAGTTATTCCCTGTATTTTCGCATGAGGTAGTTTGCAGTCAGCTCAAGTACGAGCCTAAGAAGGGATGTGTGAACTCAACCTACTGCTTCCCATCAGTTTGATTTCGTCTCACCCTGAGGTGACTGCAATTTCTGCAAAGCTGAAAAACTGTTTATCATTACTGCATCACAATATTTTTGGCCTCTCTGGATAGGGCTGTTTCATCACTTTTGTGTAGTTGGTGGTATTTTATGAAGTGTTGTTTTTAATGGTAGCCTTTGATGGAAATTAAAGTCATAAGTCTAGAAGAAATGGTTTGGCTCAAATAATAGAATCTACTGAATATTTGATGTCTTCATGGGCTCATAGACATTTTCACAAGGATCAGATCCAAATACATTAAGGCTATATACAAAAGTTTTATTTGGCAATGCTTTTTGCACAGGGTTTGCTGTAATAATATATTCTAGGCTCGTTTAAGGTTTTAAAATGTCACAATTGGTCTTGTTTTTAATGAATTAGTCTAGTTATGCAGCAGGGAAACTAACAAAGTAAATATGAGGATTTTCACTTCAGCATCTTGTGCTGTGGCGGGGGTTTCTTTAGTCAGCAGCAGCACAGGGAGCACATAAAGAAAATTCTGAAGGCTGACCTTTAGCGTGAGAAGCAGCCTCTTAGTGGACGGAACAGAGGGGTTTATGTTCACAGCAGCAGAAAACAGTATGTGTTCATCGCCCTGGGTAACAGTGTCCCTGGCTTGGCAAATATAACAGAAAAAATATATTAAGTCATCTGCAAATGTTAGAACCTGAAGTTTTTTTTTACATTTAATCTAAAAAACTTCTTGCTGTCCTTTTGCCTTTATCCAGTTGAGGTGATGCCCTTCCCTTTATTACCACACAGGCTTACAGAGTTTGCTGCAGAGACAGATATGTACGGAGCCCGGGACCTAACATAGCTAAAATAAATAAATAAAATCGTTCCCACAAAATAATAGTTCGTTCCCACTGAACAGCCCAGAGACGTAGTCTCTCGAGCGTGTCCTTGGTCTTCCCCGGGGCCTCTGCCCAGTGGCACATGCCCGGAACACCTTCCAGGGAGGCTTCCAGGAGGCATCCGACCTAGATGCCCGAGCCACCTCAACTGGCTCCTTCCGATGTGGAGAAGATTCAAGAAACGCTGAAAAGTTTTATGGAACAAGTGTCGGCTAAGCTAATGCCACTTTGGGAAATGATGGAAGAGTTCCGAAGATTTCGGGCTCAAAACGAGCAGTGAGAAAACCGGGTCGAGATTCTGGAGAAAAGACTGGACGATGTGGATCAGCAAGTAAGGATGAATAATGTCATTCTCACTGGATTACCAATCAAGCCTCGAGCGATACTGACAGCAGGAGCAAGCACTGCTAATGCTAGCGCTAGCGTAGCTGGCAGTGCTAATACGCCGGAGATCGGTGCAGTGTCTTTGGAGCAGCAAATACAATCATTTCTCACATCTAAAGGGATTTCCCTGGATCTCACCATCGAGACCTGCCACCTGCTCCCCAGGAGAAAGGAGACGGATAAACCAGCGATCCTCATCAGGTTTGTGAATCACAAACACAAGCTAGCTTTGATGACCCAAAGGAAACTACTGAAAGGTTCGGCTGCTTATCTGAATGACCATCTGACCAGAAGGAATGCTGAAATCTCAAAACATGCACAGCTTCTCAGGAAGAGTAAGCAGATTGAGAACACTTGGGTTAAAGGCTGCAGGATTTACGTCAAACCGCTCGGTCCAGAGGACCGGTCCAAGGTTCTGGTTTTGAGCACCATGAAGGACTTTGAGAAGTGCTTGACCACGGTCGTCTGAAACAACATGTAGTAATAAACCAAAGAGCCAAATAATTTCAAGAAATATGACACGTGGATTCATCACTTTCTCTGTATGTCTGACGTAACCTGAATAACAGCAGAGAGTTCTGACCTGCAGACAACAGGACCTCAACTTTCACCGTCGCTGATATCAGCTGAAGAAGGATATGGACCTGAATCTAATGTCTGCAGTCATAACATCGAAGAGAACTATTAACTCTGTTTTGAACCCAGAAGAACGGCTGTTATCAGTAAAAGAAGAAATACCAACCTTGGACAATCGACAGTTATGGACCCTTTTTACTTTTCCCTTACAGCATTACTTTAATTTATATATTAAAAAAAAAATACAAAAAAAATATATTAAAAAAAGTAAAACAAATGATTAATCACTTATTGAAAATGGTTAAATTGATTGACTTTTAATGATATTACTTCACTTTCTCCAAAAACTGATAAATTGATTCAAAAATCTTTCCTAATGTAGCATAATTTTGCACATGTTTTTATCTTTTGATACTTGATGAAATTTTGCTATGAAAATTCCTGAAACAGTGTTGTCTATTTTACTGATACAGTATTATGTTTTATTCATATGAATGGCTTTTATAAGTAACATAATCTGCATATATTTCAGATGACTGATCTGCATTTGCCATGTTGTTTTCTAAAATAGTTATTTTTGACGTAATACTTAAGTAATTCATCTTTGTCATGTGCTTTATCGATATCTCATGATTTTTAATTCTGTCTGATAAAAACCGGGAACCGGATATTGATAAATCATGTAATAAAATGGTTACAGTATAACAGGGTGGGATTATATAAATTTGCTTCCTTCCACTCCCTTTCAAGCAATAGTTATTAATGTCTAATTATCCTAAGTATGATTAGTTACTGTATGAATGTATAACTGATGATTATATTGCTGTTGTGTATTATTTCTACTTAATTGCTTGAAATAAACCATTTCAAATCAAAATCAAATCAAAGTAGTTCTACTCCGAGCTCTTCGCGGATGACGGAGCTCCTCACCCTAATCTGAGTTTAACCAACTAAAAATTACTATCTGGACCCACTCACTTCTCAAGAAACCAATTCTGTTGTCAGCAAACATGTGAACAGAATTTTGTAAAAGGGTTCACTGCTGAAATTTCTTTTCCATCAGGGGAATAGAAAATCCTGTGAAAAAAAGATGCTAAATAAATACCACGCTTATTTTAGCTTTTTTCAATCAGAAACAGACTAAACATTGAGATTTATCTTTGCTTTTTCTCTGAAGCCTGATTATGGGGTGATTTTCCTGATTGATTTAAATTATTAATTTCTTGGCTTTTCTTCTTCATATCCCTACACAAAAAGTTGTCAAATCTTCTTGTTATTGTACGACGGAGTATTAGGGCCACCAAAAAAAAAAAAATTTAGAGCCACCAAAAAAAAAAAAAAGTAAAATTACGAGATTTTATCTCGTAAATTTAGGAGATAAAAACTCGTAAATTTAGGAGATAAAAACTCGTAAATTTAGGAGAAAAAAAGTCGTAATTTTAGGAGATTACAGTGGAAGTGAGCATGCAGAGCAGCAGGTGAACGCCGTGCAGCAGCAGAGCAGACCGACTAAACTTTGTTGAACAGGTGAGCTGAATGTTTATTGATAAGGTTCCAAATGTCTGGAAGGTCATTTGTTTGATTTACGATTCATTAAAGTTTTATTTATTGATGGTTGGTTTGCAGGATCTCTGCAGCCCGATGAAGCCGTCGTCGGTGTCCCTGCAGCTGTTCGCTTGAATCCTTTCTTCACCAAAGACAAGACTCTACGTCTGTGTGACGCTTCCGTCACACAAAAGGAGGAGCACTTTTTTTTGGCATTTTCAACGTTCCAAAGCCAATATAAAACACTATTTTCATTCCTCTTTATTGTTTTATGCTGAAACGGGACATTTCATCTGCAGGAGGGGGCGTTTGTAACACTGTTTACTTCCGCATTGGTGTTGGGATGACAGGTTCATGACGTAATGAGACAAATGAACTTCAGGATATGTGAATGAAAAGGAGAATAAAGGCTGCAGCGATTTTCTTCACCCAAACGTGTCTCTGAGCTCCTTATTTTACATATTAAACTCCGCTTTACTGACACTGAACCCCGGAAAGACTGCTACACGGAAAATAATCTGATTTTGAGTCGCCAAAAGGTTCAGAATCTCTTTGTTTTAAACCTATAATAATCCGGAAATGAAGCTTCACAAAAGGCTCCACATACTTCATCTTCAAGCTAGGTTCCGATAAACGGACAACTTCGGTGTTTTTTCCTTAATCTACGACTTTTTTCTCGTAAATTTATGAGATTTTAAGTCGTAAATGTATGAGATAAAATCTCGTAATTTTACTTTTTTTTTTTTTTTTGGTGGCTCTAATTTTTTTTTTTTGGTGGACCTAATACTCCGTCGTATTATTGAGCCTAATTTCAGACTGCTGGTTTTTAAACTAGTGTTGCTCTGTTGTAGGTCTAAGTTTTGGATGGTAGTTGTGCTCAAGTTGGATCAAACAGATTCCCCTGGGTCAGATATTGGTGGAAGTCGGATCCAGAAGCAGAAAACAGGAAGCTGGATTAAGATAAACTTGAGCAAAATCCAAATGGCTTTAGTGGTTCAGTCTAGAGCCCTGCGCGGGACTATTTTCTTCAACCCGCTCCCGCCCGCACCCGCCAAATTTCTGACCAATCCCGCCCGCTCCCGCAACGTATGCGTTACACTCCCGCCCGCACCCGCAATATGTATGTCCACTCCCGCCCGCACCCGCAAAACTCAGAGAATTTAGTCCCGCACAGTAATAGAGATGCATTGATTTTGTATCGTCTCCCGTCCCGCAGGAAAAAAACACGTATTTTTATTGATATTATTAAAGAGATTCATGTCCCTCCTCCAGTCTCATCTTTTCATGCATTCCTCTTTTGTGTAATGTGCAACATAATCATTAAATATATTTTCACAAATCCTGTTCGGTAAAAAAGTGTGCGTGTGTCCGCGCGCAGACAGACGGCCTGAAGCGCGCTGAACCAGCTGGGATAGATGCAGGTCAAAGTCATTTGCAGGAAGAAAAACATTGTAATGGTTCAACAGAGCTGAAAATCTATGAATTAATTTTTTCCTGACGGAAAAATACTTTTTTTTTTTTTTAGCTTCAGCCTTTTCCCGTTTTTGCTGTTTTGCGCCTCAATGGGGCATTGGCAGGCAGATCTGAACAAGATGAACCTCGTTTGAGGTTCTTTTCTGCTTCATCAACTGACATCATGTCCCTGTCAGGAAACCTCTGCTTCTTATCCCGCGCAGTGTTGCCAGATAGATTGACAGCTCTTTCATCCTTCTGTTGCGCTAGAGCGTTCCAACTAACGTGTTAAGGCCCGTTCACACCGGGACGAATTTCGCCGGCGATTTTCGCTGACGTTTAACGCCTCGTGACTAAACAAAGGGCACCAATGAGAGTGTGCACACCGACGCGAAAAAACGCCACGCGTCAGAGCGTCAAAAAAAAAAAAAACGCCTCGGGTTCGTTTTTTTTTTTCGACGCGTCGCGTCGAAATCTATTCGACCAATGAGAATGGCGCTTTTGCACACGTGTCTGGAACTTCTGAAGTTACAGTAAAACACAACTTGGGGGCGCTCAAACACAAAACTGCCTTGCTGAACACACATACCAGCGAAGAAGATGGACGCCGAGTAGCGTCTACACTGCCGCGAAGAGATAATGACGGACATTCTTAAATATCCCCTTACCAAGTACCAGTTGGAGCTACTGATGCTTGAAATATTCATGTTTTCTTTGTATGATTCTGACAATCGCGTAAATACTTGCTCTCTTCTTCTGAGGGAAAAGCGACTTTAAGAAGCGTAAAGTTGCGCAGCGCCACCTTGTGTACAGGAGTATTTCTGTTTACATTAAGCGCCATCTAACGTCAGGGAATGAAATTGCATGTTCGCTCGGCTCATCGTCAGCGAAAATCGCCTGGGTGTGAACACAAAAAACGTGGCGAAAAATGCTGGCGAATAACGCCTGGCGAATATTCGTCCCGGTGTGTACGGGCCTTTAACCTGCTATGACCGTATTTTGCGCTCTCTGTGTAGAATACACTGGGAGCGCGGGGAAAATAACTCTAAGCTGCAGAGGATGTGAACAGGTGAACAGGTAGAGAGGAAAAGCAGGTAAAGAGGCGGGGGAGGGGCTTTGGCTTCAAACTCTGTCAGAGAGATGCAAACACGGCGTCAGATTGAGACGCAGCTTTCACTGCGGGAGTTGAAGCAGAGACTTTCTCTGGGATGATTCTATGAACTCAAACATGGAAACATGATTATCAAGCAGAACTCTTTAAAATAATAAACCTGATCTCTCCACATTCTTCGTGTCTACCATGCTTTGATGCACACATCGCTCCATGCAGCGATCAGACCAGAACTTTAGCTGATAGCTCCGCCCATACGCGACCGCGGTATCAGGCTTTAAAGAACACAATTTCTAAGAGGCGGGGCGGGGCGCTGCACACCCCCAACAACAGGTTAGATGACAGTGGCCATTGGGCGTCTCTACCTGGTGCCTTCACGGAGCTTCAGTACATAAGACTCCAACAGCCGCACAGCCTAACGTAGTCCACTATTATATATTCATGAGATATTCATGGCAAAACTGATCCCGCAGAGTTTTTTTTTTTTTGCCGCCCGCTCCCGCCCGCAGTACAATTCAAACCGCCCAATCCCGCGAGATTTGCGTTGGGTCCCGCGGGACCCGGCGGGACCCAATCCCAATGCAGCCCTCTAGTTCAGTCGAAGGATTACTGCAGAAAAGTTCATCCTAAAATTTGTCAGTGTGGTGGAGAGCAAGCCTTTTGTGGCAAAGGTGATTTGAGTTAACTTGCTCCTAAGGATCAAACACCAGAGCTGTATCGTCAATTAAAATCACACATCAAAAGAAAAGAAAGGAAAGGAAACAGTATTTTTCTATAGGTTTACCATTCGTTAGGCATAAATCCTTTTTTTGTAAAACAATACAGAAGCTACATTTTTCCTGACGATGCTGTGTTAATCTTGTTCTGTCAAATTTATGGTACCTTAAGTCACTTGATCATATTTTTGAGTAAAAGTAAATAAAGATTTGAAAGCTGTGTTGTTTTTCTCTTATTGTTTTGTGAGAAAGAAAGAAACAATTACATCTTAAAAAGCCCTAATTTTGTTAATCTTAATTTTTGTCCCAAATAAGCTTTTACTCAAATTTTCTGTGTATATAAATTGAGTTTAAGTTACTGCACCTGGATCGCCTCAATGATGATTACTCCCTTGGATATTCCTTTGATTGTTGAGCATCAAATATCCCTTTTTTTCCCTCTTGTATTTTCCTGAACATATCATAACTAGCACAGATTACTGGGCAATTTTTCTTCTTTACTGATGACATAATCATTTGTCATGTACAAACCCTTCTTCATTTCTGGTTCTGCTTCCCCAACTCTCTATCGCTACCTCCTGGAAACACAGGGAGCATCCATTCGAACCATTTCCTGAACCTGATGAATCCCTTTTGAGGTCACAGGTTGCTGGAGCCTCTCCTAACTACTTTTGGGCAAAGGTGAACTACACCCTAAACAGGTCACCAGTATTAAGCGTTCACCGTGTTGTCTGCCAGCTGACATCAACCAAATGTTATTGCAACCAAAACTCATTTCAGACTGATTCTCCTGCAGCTTATCCCTCCTATATGTACCAGAGGGACTCGCCTCTTTGCCTCCTTTATCTCCAGCCAACGGGAGACTTGCTTGTGCCTCAGTTGCTGCTGTGTGCCTCAGTTCACCTCCTTCAAACTTTTAATTAAAACTTTGAATCTCACACTCCTGAGTAAGACTTGCTTGCCCATCCCACACATAGACTGCATCATTTCTTTCCTTACTGCCTTTAAACTGTTCCAGCTTTACATTGCTTGTATTTGAAAATATGTTTTGCCCTTCTGTTGTTTTTTTATCCTTTTTTTTTTCTAACTTGCCGTGTCCAACAGCTGAGCAACCGGAAGGCCTCTTGGGTTGGACAGATGTTACTGTTACGACAGGGATTCATGGATTTAAAAAAAAAAACCAGAATGTTTATTTGTAGAAAACACTTTTGTATTTGAGGCTAAGCTTTATTTATGGTAATTATATTTACAGTACAGACCAAACGTTTGGACACACCTTCTCATTCAAAGAGTTTTCTTTATTTTCATGACTATGAAAATTGTAGAGTCACACTGAAGGCATCAAAACTAAAAATTAACACATGTGGAATTATATTCATAACAAAAAAGTGTGAAACAACTGAAAATATGTCATATTGTAGGTTCTTCATAGTAGCCACCTTTTGCTTTTATTAGTGCTTTGCACACTCTTGGCATTCTCTTGATGAGCTTCAAGAGGTAGTCACCTGAAATGGTCTTTCAACAGTCTTGAAGGAGTTCCCAGAGATGCTTAGCACTTGTTGGCCCTTTTGCATTCACTCTGCTGTCCAGCTCACCCCAAACCATCTCGATTGGGTTCAGGTCCGGTGACTGTGGAGGCAAGGTCATCTGGCGCAGCACCCCATCACTCTCCTTCTTGGTCAAATAGCCCTTACAGAGGCCTGGAGGTGTGTTTGGGGTCATTGTCCTGTTGAAAAAGAAATGATGGTCCAACTAAACGCAAACCGGGTGGAATAACATGCTGCTGCAAGATGCTGTGGTAGCCATGCTGGTTCAATATGCCTTCAATTTTGAATAAATCCCCAACAGTGTCACCAGCAACACACTCCCACACCATCACACATCCTCCTCAATGCTTCACGGTGGGAACCAGGCATGTAGAGTCCATCCGTTCACCTTTTCTGAGTCGCACAAAGACCCAGTGGTTGGAACCAAAAATCTCCAATTTGGACTCATCAGACCAAAGCACAGATTTCCACTGGTGTTCCCTGTGTTCTCCAGCCCAAACAAGTCTCTTCTGTTTGTTGCCTTTCTTTAGCAGTGGTTTCCTAGCAGATATTCTACCATGAAGGCCTGATTCACACAGTCTCCTTTTAACAGTTGTTGAAGAGATGTGTCTGCTGCTAGAACTCTGTGTACCATTGACCTGCTCTCTAATCTGAGCTGCTGTTAACCTGTGATTTCTGGGGCTGGTGACTCGGATTAACTTATCCTCCGCAGCAGAGGTGACTCTTGGTTCTTCCGTTTCTTTGTAGCACTTGATGGTTTTTGTGACTGCACTTGGGGACACTTTCAAAGTTTTCCCAATTTTTTGGACCGACTGACCTTCATTTCTCAAAGTAATGATGGCCACTCATTTTTCTGTACTTAGCTGCTTTTTTCTTGCCATAATACAAATTCTAACAGTCTATTCAGTAGGACTATCAGCTGTGTATCCACCTGACGTCTGCACAACACAACTGATGGTCCCAACCCAATTTAATGGTCAAAAATCAAGCTTTTTAAACCTGACTGGGCACACCTGTGAAGTAAAAAACATTTCAGGTGACTACCTCTTAAACTCATCAAGAGTGTGCAAAGCAGTAATCAAATCAAAATGTGGCCACTATGAAGAACCTATAATATGACATAGTTTCAGTTGTTTCACACTTTTTTGTTATGTATATAATTCCACATGTGTTAATTCATATTTTTGATGCCTTCAGTGTGACTCTACAATTTTCACAGTCATGAAAGTAAAGAAAACTCTTTGAATGAGAAAGTGTGTCCAAATGTTTGGTCTGTACTGTATATGCATTCCTTGTTAGACTGGATGAAAGAAAAGAAGAGAGAGAGACAGAGACAGAGAGAGAGAGTGGGATGTTAGAAGTGGGGGATACAGTTTTAAGATGGGAAAGATGGGGGCAGTCAATAGTACAGAGTCATAACATAAGAGTATCATAATTAGATTTCATGACTTAGTTCTCACATACACACACCAACAAATAGTTTGCACACAGCTATCTACAGGTTTTAAGTATATTTATACATTATTGATGGAGGATTTAGTATGAAAGAAGTATGAAAACAGACAGGTACACACAAGATTTGCATAACCAATATTCTTATAGAGGGGTATAAAATATTCTGAAAGAGGGGTGTGAAAACAGTACTCATGCCCATAAGTGAATAAGCAGGTGGGTTAAATGAATCTGTGCTTTTAAGAGTGTAACTTGATCACATTGAATGCAGGCAGGAGGCCGGCACCCTACACCCCAGAGCTAGGGTCAGTCAGCACAGCAACCCGGCCAATCCAGGCCTCTTGGATGCCTGGATTGGATTGATTGTGGAAGTGAAATGTTTTGCATTGTTTGTGTGTTTTCTTTTCTTGACCCCTGATAGGGTCAGGGCCTAAGCACAAGGCATTAGTTGCTGCGATGATGGGAAAATTGGGGTTCCCTGATGTGCCTAAAAAAAGGCTCCTTACCTGCTTCTCGGGGGATATGGTCCACCCTACTCAGATGCTGTGAAAGGTCAGGGGTACTGGTACCCCCGGGGAGCCACCAATGCCCTGGCAGCTGACGTTGGCCCACCCCAACCAGTCTGGGGTTTGGTTGACAGGGAACAACGTGACAATCCCCTCTAGGTGTGTGTGAACTAAAGAGATGAAATTAAAATATGGCGGACTGGGGGGATACAGATTCCTCCACTCTTCAACAGCGGAGTCCGATCGCCCAAACATGTCCACCAGGGGGGTATTCCAAAAAGCAGGTTATGCTAGTTACCACGGTAAGTTTGAGGCTAAGGAAGCAGATAACCTCAGCTTTTGGTTCCAAAAATGGAGGTATGTTTCAGGGTAAGTTGCCATAGCAACTCATGCTCTATGCATAACCTGGTCTTGAGCAGGTTTAGTTAGAGGTTAGTTTGTTTTCAGAGAGGTGAAGCAGCATGGCGTGTCCATTTGAAGATGATTTAGTGGATGAAGAAGCTCAGATAATACTTTTTCCACCGTGAGAGGGGGATGAGACCACGTTTGGATGTTGGAAAGATAAACTTTTTCACTTCGATCTAACTTAACTATTTGCTTCAGTTAAGATGAATCATTTTTTTTAGTTAAGTCAGCTCAAATCAGGGATTTGGGTTTAAGTGTGGGTTTTTGACCAAATGTGTTTAGCTGTTTAGCTGTTTTACTGTGCATTGTCTATGTCATGGTGCCTCTGGCAGCTCTTCTCCCCCTCCCCTCTCTGCTCTGCTCCTGACTCAGCTGTGACCACTCATCCTGCCTCCAGACATACTTAAGGAGATCCAAAACCAGTATTCATCGCCAGTTCATTGCCCCTGATGGTGCATAGCCTGGTCACTAAGTTATTCATAGCTCATGTGTTTTTGCTCTTATCTAACCTCGTCTTACACCTTGTCTTCCGGACTTCTAAACCACAAGTGGTCACCTGAGTCTCCCGACTTCCTGAGCCGAAATACCTCACGGATTCATACAGTCACGCCACGAGCCATTGCTGAACCTCCAGTGACGCCACCTCTCCACGACTCTCAGCCACGTCGGATCAAAATAAACTCTATTACTTGCCTCATAACTCACCAGTGTTTTCCTTCTGGGTTCCAGCGTCTGGGTCTGTCTCGCCTATTAAGTCACGACTGTCTAGTTATTTTGTCCTATGTTTAATTCTTTCTGCACCATGAGTGACAGGGAGGGAGAGGATGATGAGTTTATTTAGCACCACTAGTGCATTGTGGTCAAATATTAAGGTCGGAGAAATGGTAAATGATTTCGTGTTGCAAATCCATATTGTTTCTTTTTATTGTCAAAAAAATGAGAAAATCTGCAGGCTCAAACTTACACATATGAGATTTCAAGAAGTCCAAAAATTAAGATGGAAAGACATTTAATTGAATTGGAGTAATATGACATTTAGTTGGATAAATATGTAAATTTGAGTTGTCAAAATAATTATTGAATTGGATAGATGTAAGAAATTGGGTTAAATAAATTTAACTCAATTACTTGTTACCAATAGAAGTAATTTATTTAAGTTGGCAAAGTTCGATAATTTATATATGCATCACAATGAAAATAGAAATAAGATCAGAAACTCGTGTGTTTACTTTGTCCGTTATTTTTCTCCAAGCAGCCGTAATATGGCTTGCTGATGCAGCTGTATTACTTTTTTGATAGGCGTATAATCTTCATTCGCAGTCATTAAAATCTCTGACTCTTTCTCACTGAAGTTTAGCGCTCTCTTTTTTCACCATGCGTTCCATGGTGACTTCGGAAATTGGCGATTCATTGAGAATGTCTTTATGTACTTGCTGTGCACGCGCATTAACCCAGGGTTACCAAGTCGAGCATGATTACGCTAACTCATATGACGTCTTTTGGAACCGACATACTCAGAGTAAGCAAGTTCAGGCGGATTTCAGCCAGAGTTCAGGGTTAAAGTCAGGGTAGTTTAAACATGCTTTCTGGAATACCCCCTAGTGGGCCTTATCTGAGAGTATTTGTGTATGTTGATGTTAAGCTGTAGTGTATGTACTAAGAGGGGGTGCAATTAAAAAGTGGTAGTTGCTTCCATCAATGATCCGTGCGTTTCTAAAGCAAATAAAGCCTGATGGGGTGTGAGGTGGTCTATTTAACTTTATTTGTTTATTCAATTGATTATCCTGTTAACCAGGCCACTCAGTGTGGCAGAGGCGGCACCGCAGGGTGCACCAGCCCCCATCACCAGCCCTCCCAAGGCAAAGCCAAGGAGGAGCAAGACTAGATACCATGATACCATCCCCAAGTCTGAGAGCAAAGCCCCAGCTCCAGGGAACCAGGCCCCCAATGGGAGCTCTGGTCCTTCATGGCATAATTAATCAAGTATCAAAAGTTAAAAATATGTGCAAATTATGTTTCATTAGGAATGAATCATCAGTCCATATTCTGTTAATTGTCCTAGATTGGTATATCTTCTTCTGCTGAGTAACCCTTGTGCTATCTTAGATGACCCCACCATTGCATTGACGTGTTCTCCCTACCATGACAAAGGTGGATGAAGGTGTAAAGATTTCATGTAATCCATGGACACCAGTGAAAATCACAAATCATTGAAGAAAAAAGGTTCAGCGCACTGTCTAGTGGGTCTAGATGACCCAACTCCCAATGTTTAAGTTAGCACAAGGGTAAACAGCCGTTCTTCTGGGTTTAGACAGAGTTTATAGTTCTCTTCTCTGTTATGTCTGCAGACATTAGAAAAAGGTCTGTATCCTTCTGCGGCTGTTATCAGCGGCACTGAAAGTTGAGGTCAAGTTGTCTGCAGGTCAGAACTCTGCTGAAAATCTTCAGACTTTTGGAGAAAACGCTGATCCCAGGCATCTTATTTCTTGAAATTATATTTGACTCTTTGATTTATTACTGCATTTGTTGCTTCAGACGTCCGTGATCAAACACTTCTCAAAATCATTCATGTTGTTAACAACCAGAACCTTGGACCGGTTCGGTGGACCGAGTGGTTTGACGTAAATCCTGCAGCCTTTAACCCAAGAGTTCTCAATCTGCTTACGCTTCTTGAGAAGCCTGGCATGTATGGCGATTTCAGCATTCCTTTTGGTCAGGCGGTCGTTTAGATAAACAGCAGATCCCTTCAGATTCCTCCTTTGATTCATCAGAACTAGCTTGTGTTTTTGATTCCCAAACCTGATGACGATCGCTAGTTAATCCATCTCCTTTCTCCCGGGGAGTGGGTGGCAGGTCTCAATGGTATTTAGATCCAGGGAAAACCCTTTAGACATGAGAAATGATTCCACTTGATGTTCCAGAGACACTCCGCTAGAAATGCTAGCGCTATTAGCATTAGCAATGCTAACTCCAGCTGCATTTAGCTTTGCCTGAAGTTTGATCGGTAATCCAGTGAGAATGACATTATTCATCCTTTTTTTGTTGTTCCATATCCTCCAATCTTTTCTCCAGACCTGGTTATCTCACTGCTTGTTTTGAGCCCGGAGTCTTCGAAGCTCTTCCACTAGCTCCATGAGAGGAGTTAGCTGCCTCGCTCCACAAAAGGATACAACGTAGCTTGGATTTCGTCAAGTATCCTTTTAAGGTCATTGTAGTAACCTGTTGCTTGGTTTTTCTTAGGGGCCATGGTCAGCTCTCTTCTTTTGGAGAAAGTCAACTTTTAAGTCACTTGAAGATAGTTATATAGCCGCCGCCACCGGAACCGGAATCGATAATTTTAAGATCTGCATTGATCAGAGAGAGGGGAAGATAGCTGGAAGTCAGGGTTGGATCTTTTACTGGCTTCAGGAGAAGAATGATGTCGGCAGACTTTATATTAGCAGTGGGTGGTGATCTTTAATAAATATAACCATTCTATTAAAAAAATGGAGCCAAGTGGTCCCAGAATTCTTTGTAGAATTCTGCTGGGAACCCATCCAGCCCTGGAGCTTTGTTATTGGGCATCAGCTGCAAAAGTTCATGAAGTTCTGCCCCAGAGAGGGGTGAGTCTGAGGCTGTAATTTGTTATTGGTCTTGTTTGAGTAAATTTACACATCAAGAAAGGATTTAATGCTCTCTACTGATGGGTCGATTTGAGATCAAAATAAGTTCTTGTAAAATTCTTTAAACATGCTGTTTATTTCTTTTGGTTCAGGGGAATATTTCCAGTTCCTTCCCTAATCGAGGAGATTGTGATTTTTTTCTTTGTTGTTTTAATTGATTAGCTAAGAATTTACCAGATTTGTTTGCTTGTTCAAATTTTTCCATTTGAAGACTTTGTAGCTTAAGTTGAGCTTGTTTATTAATTCTATTATTTAATTTAAGTTTAAATTTACTAAAACTTGTCAGAACATGTTCTGTTCCAGAAGCATAAGCATCATCAAAAGTTCTTATTTCATTTTCTAATTCAGATATGGCTGCCTTTTCTTTCTTCTTTTAGTTAGATGAAAAGGAAACAATTTTACTTCTCATCACTGCTTTTGCCGCTTCCCAAAGAACAAACGGTGTAACATCCGGAGTATCATTAGTTTTTATCATTAGTATTTTAAAATGATTAATTCAATCTTTGTCTTTAAACAGATTAAACCTCCAACTTTTACTACATTTGATATGTTCCTAGGTATAGTCATGGAAACTGATGCATGATCACTGACAACTATTGGATGTATCTGAACATCTCTAATATCCTTAATGGAGGAGTTGCTGACCAGCAGATGATCTAACCGGGATTAAGAGTGGTGAACAGGAGAAAAGAAGGTGAAACCTTTGGTGTTTTAGTGATAAGAGCGCCAAGTGTCGCAGAGACCCACTTCGTCCATATACTGCCTGAGAGTTCCGGCTTATCGCCAGCTTCAATTTTTCGCCGCTGAGTTAAGTCTGTAGACTTCAAGGTCTATGACAAAATTGAAGTCTCCTATAACAAACATGTAGCCAGAGTGAGCCAACAGTGATGTAAAGAGTCTGTGAAAGAAGGAGTCATCTGGATTTGGGCCATGTACACTAGCTATGCAGTATTTCGTATTCCGAATTGATACATTAATAATCACATATCTACCTTCTGGATCCGACATAGTGTCGGTGCGCATAAATGTGACATTTTTATTGATTAAAATAGGAACACCTCTTTGCTTTGAGTTATAACAGGTTGAGTATTTGAACAGAAACTGTTGGGAGGAGAGAAAATGGTCTGTTGAATTAGTTAAATGGGTTTCCAACGACATCTGCTTTTAGAGCATTTAGATTTAGATTAAAAACTTTAGGCTCTTTTCACCGGAACCAACCTTCCAACATTCCATGTGACAAAGTTGAGTGTGGACATGATTATACTAACTGAGTGAAGGCAAAGTTAATGAGCTAAGTTGCTGTGTCTTCTGACTGTCTCCTGCTGCAAGGGTAGTGTGTGATATTGTATGAAATATGATTAGTATGAATAATATTCCTTTGCAGTTAGCTGTGAAACAAGTTTACTAACGGCTGTCAATCTTACTGTCCAGAAGGGGGAGTAAAGGTGGGGCTATAGAAAAAGAAATACAAAAGAAAAAGAAAACAAAAAATAAAAAAATAACAGAAAAAGACTAATTGGAGAAGATAATTAACTTAAATAGACCAGCTGTTTAGTATGTCTATTAATTTTACCATATTTAATGTAAATTAAATAGGTGGACTGGAGTGTGGTGGAGTGATTTCTGGATTTTGAGCTTATGTCAGCTAGGTGGTGACTCCTTTCTCTCTATAGAGACGACCATCAACATAGAGCTTGTCCACGGAGATGACTCGGAAACCATACTGGATGAACCTTGTCCGGATAGAAAAAGGACCTTTCCGTTGATATAGAATTTCAGCAGGAAATTGGTCATTGATGCTGAGACTGGTTCCCTTCAGTTCACGACCGCGGTTCTTGACAAAGTCCTTCTGTTTGTAGTGTTCAAATTTAGCCACGATTGGTCTGGGTCTTTGGCTGTTGGGCCTTGCTCCACCCAAACGATGGACACAGTGGAAGGTGATTTTGTTGAGTGTGTCTTCTGGGATTTTAAGTTGCTCTTTGAGAAAAGTTTTCAGTGTTTTTTCGGGATCTTCACCTACCTGCTCCGGAATGCCTGAGACAACCAGGTTGTCCCTCATGCTCTGGGTCTGGAGGTCCAGCATCATCTCTTTACTCTTGTGGTAGACTGCAGAGATCTACTGCTCACTCCGTTTTAGCTTCTCCACCATGTCTCTGAGTGCTTCATTTTCGGCCATGAGCTCCGCGACTTGGCTTTAGCTGAATTCCAGTGCCTCCCGTAGCACCTGGAATTATTTGTAAGGAACTTCCACTAGAGCTAGTGGAAGCAAAGCAGCTTTGTATCTATGGACTTCAGGATTCCTTCAAAGCTGGTGCAGGGAGAGCATGCAGCTCCAGGCGACTCATCCTGATGTCTGCAGTTTGAAGTTGGGGTAGAGGCAGCTTGGATCTTCCCCATATCCACTCAAAACACTTGTCAATGTTACCTTCGTAATCTTCCAGACCCTCCAGACTCAATTATTTAAATGTCGGTCTTGCAGCACTTCCTGTTTACTCATGTGACATGAGCCCCTCATTCATTTTTTTGCTCCTTTTGGATGCATCAATTTGGAATAATAAAAAAGAGGATCAATTAAAATCCTGAAAAAGTACTAAGGCACATATTTTGACATAGCGCCATGTACCTTTCAAAATTGCTTTAACATCAGTAAGAACTTCCAGAATCAATCCATGTATAAGGTACTCCAGACGTGCGCTGTCGTTTGTAAAAGATCAAGACTTTTATGTGCACCTTATAGTAAGGAAAAAACCGTATGACAGTATGTGAGACCAAGGGAGGAACCAATTTTAAAAATCTGACAGGGAAATATTTAGACATTAGATAAATATTTTATGTGTCTTTCTTCCACATACTCTAGTTATAAAAGCATTTTAAAATGTAATCTCTGCTCAGTTGATGTTTGTGAGAGATAGGGCACTGCAGTCTCATCACATCCTCTGCCTTCCCACAGGTTTTGTGAGTAACAACTTCTCGCCCTCTGACAAGCCTGAATCCATGGCTGCTGATTAAATATGTGTGTGGCGGCAGAAATTTATTCCAGGGCAGCCAATCCAGGCTTAATTGAGTAACAGGCTGATGCATCGGCATCCTGCCTTGTGGTGTCAATGATACAGGAACGCTTTCACTTGCAGAAGCAGGAACTTTCCTCTGCTTAGCATTGAGAAGCAAGCGAGTTCTGGCAACAAATCAAGACCTGTGGTTAAGAAGGTTTATAGTTATTGGAGTTGTCGTATCATACAAGTTAGAGAGAGGGTCCTGAAAGAAAAAATACAATATAATTATGCATGGGTTAATAAGTTAAAGACCCTCTCCAATGACAATTGTGTTTTTTGGTGTTTTTAACATGCTCTTGTAGCATTTTTACTCCATGATGGAGGACATATATAAGGAAAATTAAGCGCAAAATTACCTGAGTATTTCTTTGTTCAAATCATTCTGAATCAGGAACAGATGAAAAAATTCTGTTTGAAAAAGAAGAAAAAAAAAATTAACGTAGGGTATTTACAATGCTGGGCGGACCACAAGCTCTAATGCAGGGCCGCTCATTCCTGGTCCCCGAGATCTACCAACCTTCCTGTTTTCCAGATCTCCAAGCCCTGCTAGCTGCTGATTAGCAAATGTCTCTCAGATTCTGATTGAATGAACACACCTGGTCCAGTTAAACAGCAGTAAGCAGTGCAGGGAGAGCTCAAAACATGCAGGATGGTAGATCTCCAGGACCAGGAATGAACAGCCCTGCTCTAATGCATCCACAAGAAGATGACTAGATCCATGCACGTGTTAGTTTTCCACATCTGAGCTGAAATTTGGCATTTGGCTCAAGACTATTAGCTCTGATATTGACATTTTTGTTGCACCAGTAATGTTAGATTGGGGGTGTGGGGGGCTGTAAGATAGCGGTAGAGTGTGTCAACAGAGAGCTCTCAGCAATGTTGAAAGGGGAGGGGAGGTATGGTTGTTCGACACCAACAGTCCTGCCCACAACTCAGAGGTGAATTTCTAATAAGTTACTGCTCCTCTGCAGAAATTACGTTCTTTTGTTAATTTTGGCTAAAAACGGCATAATCCTAAAAGGACCACTATAAATGCTTTTAGAATCTCAGAAAATGATCGGAGTCTGTCTTTAACAACATACAAGAACCCGGACTAGAACTGTTTTCACTAAGTTTAAGTGTATTTCTTTTTAGAATTTCAAACAGTTGGACAAGTGTAACTTGGATAAATTTCTTAAACCTACATTGGAGCCTTCCAGACTTTGAAGCATCAAACACTAGCAAAAATGACTTTTAGATAAGATCTATCAGAAAGCTGATTTACATGCATTGACTGAATTCAGTTATTAATCCTTCATAATGTCCCCCTTCCATTCATTGCTCTTTCTATTCAAACAAGATGAGCTACTGCCACTGCAACCATGCTGCTAAAATACCCACAAAACAATGCACAGCAGATGATGTGTTTTCAAATGACATTGTCATTTTAGAGGATTTCTTATTCTTTTGGTTGCTTGTAACCCTTGTGCTATCTTAGATGACGTGTTCTCCCTACCATGACAAGGGTGGATAAAGGTGAAAAGATTTCATGTAATCCATGGACACCAGTGAGGTTCACAAATTATTGAAGAAAAAAGGTTTAGCGCACTCTCTAGTGGGTCTAGATGACCCAATTCCCAATGTTAAAGTGCCTAGGATAGCACAAGGGTTAATAATGCTAAATTACCTGGATTTGATCAGATGCCAATAAATGTTTTGTGCTTCTGTTCCTAATTTCCACCCTTTGCCATAATCAGACTTTGTTTGAATTTGCAATTAAATTGGGTGCTTTTATTTTTGAAAAACTTGTTCAGCTACCCATTGTCCAGTCCCTTTGTCCCCCCATGATAAAGCAAAAATGTAGCTTTGTTGAGGGCTTTAAATTTTATTTTCGTTCATATCTGTGGTTTATAAATCTGCTGTATTCTATGAGATAAATTAAGGTTATTTCTCTTGTGTTTTAGTAACAACACAAAATAAGCACAAATAAGCATCTACATTTACTGTTTTTGTCCATTTTTTCTGCAACATATGATACATATGAAAGAAAAACTTCACAATAATATTTGCTTTAATATTTCTTAGATGAGATGAGATTCACACTTTCATAACTGGTAAAAATTATACAAATTTTAAAAAGTTTTCCTGTTTCATCTTTGGCTCCTTGACCTGGAGGCACCCTGATGTTTTTCAATCCTACTGCGCAGATATTTCTGGAGGAAGCAGCAGCGCGGCAGAAGGACTGGGGTTAATCCTTGATGCTGCTTGGAGAGTGTGACATGGGTTTTAGCCAAAAAACTACGGTCCTGCTGCTACTCTCACTTCATGCCAATAAGTGAGAAAATTAACACTGTTTACTGCCTTGCTCAAGCAATGGCACAGCTGATAACCTCTGGCATTGGTTCAATGTCTGCAGATGCTTGGTAGGCAGGGAAAAAAAATAAAAGACATGCATGCAGTTTAATAGATGAGAGCCTAAAGTGTTAAGCCTGCTGTCTTTGGAGATACTGCTGTACTAGAAAAGAATGAGGAATTTGGCTGCAAGTGAAGTTAAGTGAGAGGCTTTTGTGATGAAGACAAAATATGCTAATGGTAGAAAATTTAAGGAACTAATTAGACAGAGCGGTATTGCGCTACAATTCAATCAGCCTTGCAATTTCATGGAGTCTTTGATCACTCCCCTTCTTCTGATTTTATATGTCCTACTTTCACATTCTTCGCAGAAGAAATTCAGCCATTAACCATAGATACCTCATTCTATTGCAATGCAGAATGCAAAATTTGCAGTAAAAAAAATAAAAAAATGACTACAAAGTTCTTACTTTTGAGTTGACTTCTTTAAAGTCCCACTCCAACCGTTCCCGGTGGTCTTATATTTATGATTATGCAGTTTTTACCAAAATAAAAAAAAACTTAAGGACATAGTTTCTGCAGAGCGGCAGGAATACATAAGAAATTCACCTCCGAGTTGTGTAGGCACAGAGCAACCCCACTCCCAACAAAATTCATGATCCATATTGGTTCACTTTAAACGATCTGATTCGATCCGATTTACTGACCTAAAAATCAGTCCAGTTCACCTTTACCAAAAAAATCAACCAGTTTGACTCAAGCTACGTCCAGAATGCACGTTCAAGTAACCATTGAAAATTCTATGTCATGCACGTATATGCCCACGTCAGCCTCGTAGATGCGCATTTCAGGTGCATTTTGTTCAAAACTCTCACATTCACGTGTCACTACACAAGTTACTTTGACAGTTTTTGGTATAAGATAAGATAAGATAGGACTTTATTGATCCCCTGAGGGAAATTCAGTTGTCACAGCAGCAAAAAAAAGAAATATAGCAGTTAGAAAAAACAAAGTAGCATTGACTAAGAATAAAATTGTAATAATAGAAAGTGGAAAACATGTCAACATACAAAATACACCTCAAAATAACAAGTTAAATGGTCAAAATAGCAGCGGTTTCAGCAGTCATAGACCGTGTTGTTGTATAGCCTGACTGCTGTTGGGACGAAGGACCTCCGGCATCGTTCCTTTTTGCACTGGGGGTGCAGCAGTCTTCGGCTGAACGAGCTACTAATCGTTCTAACCGTCACATACAGAGGGTGGGCGGGGTTGTTCCGGATGCTGGATAGCTTGGTCAGCATCCTCCTCTCACCTACAGAGTCCACTGAGTCCAAGGGACAGCCCAGGACAGGGCTAACTCTCTTCACCAGCTTGTCCAGTTTCTTTTTGTCCCTGTCAGTAATTCCTCCACACTAGCAGACCACAGCATAGAAAGTTGCTGATGCAACGACAGTTTCATAGAAGGTCTTGAGTAGTGGCCTACACACACCGAACCCTTGTGTTGTCTGATCAGTGCAAAACATATGGCCATTGGATCATAAGAATATAAATCAATTAATTAATTGAGTCTATTAATCCATACACCCCTACTGAAAATCTTATAACGGTGCTGCATTCTACAGTATATAAACTGCTCTGACAGTAAGAGAATTAAGGATCTATTTTTCTATTTTTTTGCTTTCCTTTTAGGATTGCTCCTTGATGAGGCTTGGCAGATGCATCAAGGATATGTGCCTTGAAATACATAACAAAATGGCTCAGCTGCAGCTTTTTCATCCAGCTGAAAGGATATGACAGGGGGGAGGGAGTCCAAAAGTGCGTGAAAAAGATGGGAAGAGATGCATTCATTTACTTCATTAGTGATGTTGCAGACCCCTGATAGCAAAGGGAGCCGAAGGATAAAGCAAGGTGTTGAAATAAAATCCATACATTTGTATTGCAAAAGCAAAAAAGTAAGAAAGAAACAAAAGCAGGTTGCAAAAAGCAATCCATTGCAATTATTTCAGCTCCAAGGCATAACTAGAGGTTTATAAATATTTTAATGCAAAACATGCACCAGCCTCCTCTTTTTTTCTATCTCTCTGTCACATGTATGGTTCACCAGCACTTCTAGCAATTTTCTTAAAATTATCTCTTAAAAATGTGTCCTTTTCATGCTCTGTGTCAGTTTATTTGTTCTCCTCCTCCCACTGGTATGAACTGTACCCTGATCCAAGCAGCAGGGAGCAGCAAATATTATTTGTAGCTTATCGTGGGAATTGCTTGTACAGTGGTGTCAGATCCAGCTATTGTATGTCTTGTTTGATTTAATAAAAAGATAACCCTCACAGGCAAGCGGGTTCACATGGCTGAGGAGTTCCATTACAGGCGCTCACATTCTCCTAAGACAGACAAGACTGATATCTGACACGCCAGAGAATGGGGTTTAATTGCGTGCAGGGTTTAGTTTGACGCATGCAAAGTTTAAAGCAGATGAGATGTAACGGCTTCACAGACAAAAAGTAACTTTATTTTTGACAAGGCAGAACACAGGACTGGACTCAGATGCAGAGTTTAAGGTCATTATAATTCTTATATTTGAGAAGTTTAGGCTTAGATTTGACAAGTGAAGTCGCATGATAAACAGGCACTGGACGAAGGGAAACTCAGGCTATAAATACATGAGGAGGGGAAGCACAGGTGGAAATGATCAGGAATGATGAGGCAGGCTCAGCGTGTTGGGAAACAGACAAGGGCAGGGAGATGAAGGTCTGAAACGAGAGGTGGGTTAAACTTTCAGAATAAAACAGGAAGTGTCACACGAGACAACACAAGTGATGGACAGGAACTTGAAGAGACATGACAATTTTCCTTTTGAAGGAATCATTTTTGAACTTCGACTTTAACCAACTTTGTTGTTAAATATCTCACAATAGCAGTATCTGCTAATGCGATCACAGAATTTCTTTGACATCCAGCTGCAGCGAAGAAACAATAAAAAAAAGATCCGAACTCACACCAGCAGCAGGTGTGGTTATTTTTTTTGTTAAATTTTAGGCAACCTAGCACTCAAATGCCACATTTGTAGTACATATAAATTTGTAGAACATACATATTTGTAGAATATATATATATATATATATATATATATATATATATATATATATATGTATATAGGTGTGTGTGTATATACATGCAGGAAGCTAGGGTTTCTATAAGAGCAACCATGGGAGAAAACAATACCCACCATGGAAGCAACGGTTAGAGGACAAAATCAAGGCAACTTGGAAGGATGTGAGTAAGCTGACAGAGGCTCAAAGAGGTACAATGAGAGACCAAGTACCTAAGAGATACAGCCAGATGCCCATACCTGAAGCACTGGAGATTGCCAAACAAAGGCTCCTAGCCTTGAGCAGCCGCCTAAAGAGGTACACAAGAGACAATGAAGCCAGACGGATAAACAGGCTGTTCGCAACTCAACCTGTGAAAAGTGTACGCTCAGTGGCAGGGTCAAAACAGCCGAGCAGACCCACCAAGGCTAAAAACTGAACAGTAATGGAAAAGTATATGGGAGAAAGAGACAGCACATAACAGTAATGCCCCGTAGCTGGTCTCTCTGAGAAAAGAACATAGCAATCTCCCTGAACAGAATCCAGTAACCATCACAGTGGCAGACATCCAAGAAAGAGTTTCAGGTATGAAGAACTGGACAGCACCGGGCCCTGACATGATAAATGCCTACTGGCTAAAGAAACTCACCGCACTCCACAAGCACCTGTCTTCTGCCCTCAGCCAGATGTAATGATTCAGCTTAACACAAAGGGCTTCAAAAAACTCCACAGACTTGCTTTTCTTGAGCCACTTTTAATTTTGTAAAAAGATCATCGCTTCTCACAGGGTTCTGAATACATCAAAGAGCTTCACTTTTCACGCATGCGCACCACTCTCGAACACGCAGCACGTGCCTCTCTTCCCAAACCAAGCTTCCCACGTTACGTACCACATGTGGCCACTAGATGGCAGCGTAAGACATTACCTTTTGACTTTACAATGAACTTTTTAATCTTACCGTCCCAAATAAGAGAAAATAACAATTAAACCCATTTAACCAATAACAAAAACACAAAACCCTTGGGGAGACAGACACTCCCCGTCTGACATTTTTTAAATGTCATACCTCTTAAACACTAAACTATTAGGAAAAAATGAGTATTAAGCATCGTTTGACACAAGCAAGACAACTTCACTGATGGGTCTCACATAATGTTTCTTCACACCATTGCGAATGACCTTCACTTCAATCTTTCGGACCCTGTTGTCTTTGCTGGGAAAAGTCTGAGTCACTAGTCCAAGTGGCCAATCATTTTGTTTCTCTTGTCCATCTTTCACCAGGACGACATCTCCAACTTTTAGATTGGGTTTTGATGTTTTCCATTTCCGTCGTTCTTGAGTCCACTTAAGAACTCCTTCTGCCATCTTCCCCAGAAGATGTTGGCCAGATGCTGCACCCTCCTCCACTGTACCCTGTAGAGATCTTGTTTGTCAAACTGACCTGATGGGACTGCAGCTGTTCCAACCTTTTGCGTGAGAAGCATAGCAGGGGTGAGAATTTCAGGATGTTCTGGGTCAGTGGAAACTGTGGTTAGTGGTCTTGCATTAACAATCGCCATCACTTCCGCCATGAACGTCACCAACACCTCATGTGTGAGCTTAGCTTTCCCATGCTGCAGCAAAATGGCATCCAGAACACGTCGACTCACACCAATCATCCGCTCCCAAGAACCTGCCATGTGGAAGGCATTTGGTGGATTAAACTGCCACTTGCAGCCAGTGTCTTGAAGATATGTATTAACTTTCCTGTTTTGACAACCTGATTTGTCGATTTGGAGTTCCTTGCAAGCGCCTACAAAATTTGTGCCACAATCTGACCTGAGCAGTTTGACAGGTCCTCTGAAGGCAACAAACCATCGCAGAGCATTGATGAAGGATGATGTGTCCATAGATTCTGTAACTTCAATATGTATGGCTCTGGTGCTCATACATGTGAAAATTACTGCCCATCTTTTTGCACTTGCTTGAACACTTCGTGTTTTCCTGACTGTAACAGGCCAGGGGCCAAAGACATCTAGACCTACACATGTGAAAGGAGGGTCTGTGTTTGTTCGGTCTTCTGGCAAATCTGCCATAATTTGTTCTTGATGCTTGCCTCTTAATTTGCGACACGTGACACAGTTAAAAATGACACTGCTAACTGCTCTCTTTCCACCTACTATCCAGAAACCTGCAGCCCTGATAGCACCTTCAGTGAAGTGTCTGCCCTGATGACACACTTGTGTATGAAAATGCCGAATTATGAGCTGAGTTATGTAGTCTTTACTGGGGATGAGAATGGGATGAGTTTCTTCAGTTGGTAGCTGAGCCATTTTCAGTCGTCCTCCAACTCTGATAATTTTGTTGCTGTCCATGAAAGGATTCAATTTGCTCAGTGAGCTGTGTTTGTGCACAGACTCACCCTTTTCCATGCGACTGATGTCATCCCTGTAGACGTCTCTTTGAACTGCATGGATTATTGTGGTTTTGGCCTGCTGGAGTTGCTCTCTGGTGATATGTTCATCACATTTGTGCCAACCAAGACACTTTTCTTTTGTCCTTGTTCCAAAGCTTTGAACAATATGTTGCAGCCTAGCGATTGCTTTGAGCAAGTCATTCCAGCTGGAAAATCTCTCAAATCTTGCAGTTCCGAGACCGCCTTTAGACACAGAGGTGAAGCAAGACACGATAAGAGGACGCAGTTCAGCATCATTTTCAGGGTTGACAAGTTCAAAGAACTGGTTTGGGGCTGGGTCTTTGTGTGCAGAGTTTAGAAAAGAGGGTCCAGTAAGCCACGTGGATGAGGACAGATGTTCAGCCAAGAGGGTTCTTGTGGCATGATCAGCTGGATTTAAGTGGGTGGGAACATAACGCCACTGGTGATTCTGAGTGGAATGTCTAATGCGTTCCACACGATTGTGGACATACACATAAAAGCGTTGTTTTTTATTGCAGATGTAACCGAGCACTACTTTAGAATCAGTGTAAAAGGTCACCTGGTCTATTGACGTGTCAAGCTCATCACAAAGCAGTTCAGCTATTTCTACCGCCAACACAGCTGCACAAAGTTCCAGTCTAGGTATGGTGATTTCTGGTTTTGGAGCAAGTTTGGCATTGCCGAAAAGGAAGCCTGTTTCCCTGTATCCGTTTGCATCTGTGAGCGTCAGGTATGCAACAGCTCCGACTGCTTTAATGGAGGCATCACAGAAAATGTGAACTTCTTTTCTCTGTGCGTTGGATATTGGAATAGAAGTATACATTCGAGGAATCTTGAGATTTTGAAGGTGATTCAGGGAGTTTTTCCACTGTTGCCATTTGTCTTGTTTTTCTTTTGGTAGAGGAGTGTCCCACTCTGGAATGTCAACTGAAATCTCTCTCAAAATGGCCCAACCTTCTAAGCTGACTGGCACAGCAAAGCGTAGCGGGTCGTACAGACTGTTGATGACTGACAACACTCCTCGTTTAGTAAAAGGCTTGTCCCCGATTTCCACTTTAAATGAAAATTAGTCTGTAGACAAGTTCCATCCCAATCCAAGACTGCAGTTCATGGGCTGAGAACTGGACTGAGTGACTCCTCCCCCCTCTTGTTCCAAACAGGAAGTATCGAGCCCCTGTAAACCTGTAGCCAAATCTTCTTGTGAAAAGGCGCTGGTAACGACTGGACTGTTTGATGAGATTTTGTGGAGAGGAATGTTAGATTCAGCCAACATCTTCTGCGGAGCACGTCTATTGCCTGAGATTCAGAGGGAAATGACTTTAAGCCATCATCCACATAGAAGTGGCGTTCAACAAATTCTCTTACATCGTTGCCATATTCTTGTTCTCCTTCTTTGGCAGTTCTTCTCAAACCATATATGGCAACAGATGGTGATGGACAGTTACCAAAAACATGCACAGTCATTCGGAACTCTTCCACTTCTGCATCTGGGTTATGATTTTTGAACCACAGAAAGTGCAAGTAGTCACGATGGTCCTCCCTGACCTTGAAGTTGTAGAACATTTGTTCTATGTCTGCCATTACAGCATATGGATCAACTCTGAAGCGAAGAAGTACTCCGACAGGACTACTGTTGAGATCAGGTCCTTTGAGTAAAACCTGATTGAGAGATGTGTTTCCATACTGAGCACTCGAGTCAAAAACAACTCTAATTTTACCTGGCTTTTGTGGATGATAAATGCCAAAGTTAGGCAAATACCAGCACTCTTGGTTGTGTTTGAGAGGTGGAGCTTTTTCTGCTTGTTTTTTTTCGAAGATTTTTTCCATGAACTCCACATAGTGTTCTCTCATTTCTGGTTTTCTCTTAAAGTTTTGCGTAGTGACATGAGACGATTAAAGGCTTCTTTTCTATTGTTAGGCAACCGTTGCCGGAGACATCGAAAAGGCAATGGGGCGACCCAATCATTTGACTCATCCTTTGTGAATTCTTTGTTCATGATGTTAAGAAATGTCTCATCATTTGAAGACAATGCCAGTCTGTCATCATCAGCTGTTCTTTTGAAGATCTGTTCTCCAAGCTTGTCTTTAGCTTGACTCCTTTCGTAGATGAATAAGTTTTCTGTTGACTTGTCTTTGACATGAATTTTGTTGGTGCAAGGAGATAACAGACTGGGGCGACCGTTATCCAGTATGTTCGTCTTATAAGAGTTCACAGTAGGTCTGTGAGCACCAGCGAGGCACACATCTCCCACAATGACCCATCCAAGGTCGAGCTGCTGGGCATAAGGTGCTTCATGAGGGCCATTTACTTGACGGCGTACCTTGTGAGCCCGTATGACATCTCTACCGAGGAGCAGGAGAATTTCAGCTGACGAGTCAAGAGGTGGTATTTGTGTGGATAGATGAGACAAATGAGGATGAGCAGCTGCAGCTTCTGGAGTTGGTATTTCACTCCTGTTGTCTGGGATTTTATTGCACTTAGTAAGCACGGGCAGGGGCATAGACACTCGGCCATTGATGTCTTGAATGTAAAAATCAAATGCTCTCCGTCCTGTTTTGTCGACTGTACCAGAGCATGTTCTTAGAGTATGTGTAGAGTATATGGGAGGGCTTCACCATACTGATCGAAAATGTCAAAAAACTTTGAACGAGCCAGTGAAACATTGCTCTGATGATCTAAGATTGCGTATAATCTTTTTTTCTCTTCAGGGGCTGATTTGTGATAAATGGTGACTAAGCAAATCTTTGGACAGGATTTACCATGCAGACCTTGTCCACATACCTCGGTACAGTTTGAGGTGGTCACTGTGAAGCATGAGATATCTGGCTCCCCGCCGTGCACATCTGTTGTCTTATCACCGTCTGCAACCTTCCATGGGGGTGGTCCAGCGTGCATGGCAGAGATGTGCATGTTGCTGTTGCACTCTGAACAGTGAATTGTGGTTTTACAATCTTTAGCTCTGTGTTCAGCTGAAGCAAGGCACCTGTAACAGATAGAAAGTTGTTTAAGAAGAGTCTTTCTGTCATCAAATGTTTTTGATCTGAACCCCCTGCACTTCGCCAGCGGATGTGGCTTCTTGTGAATGGGACACAGTTTATCTGGGTTTGGAGGGTGAGCGTTAGCTGTGCTCATTTGCGTTTTGTTTGACGTGATTGGATTTCTGAAACGTTGCTGGCTTTCCACTTTCCAGTTCTGGAACAAAGCCGGGATCTGTTTTCATCTCTGCATGGTCGTTCACAAACTGCACAAAATAAGAAAATGGTGGAAAATGAACATTATAGTCTTTTTTATACTTCGACCCTTGGCTGATCCATGACTCCTGTAGTCCATGTGGGAGCTTTTCAACGATTGGATTTATTCCTCTTGAAGTGTCCAAAAAACTCAGACCAGGAAGATATCCTTCATGTTTTGCTGCATTGAGTTCCAAGAGGAGGTCGGCAAGCTCCTGTAGAAGATGATTGTCTTTAGGAGAAATTCTAGGAAAATTCTCGAGACGTTTGAAAAGCGAAGCTTCGATAGCTTCAGCTGAGCCATAATTTCTGTCCAGTCTTTGCCACAAACGATGAAGACCATCTTCTGGATTGTTCACATGAACAGCTCTGATCCTTAAGGCATGTTGGAGAGATTCACCACTAAGCCACTTAGTGAGTAGGTCAAGTTCTTCACTGCATTTCAGACTTAAGTCTTTGGTGGCATTGAGGAACATTGATTTCCAGGCCACATAAGTCTCAGCTCGGTTATTAAACACTGTTAGCCCTGTGGTCAGTAGATCCCGACGCGAGAGCAAAGCAGCGAGGTTAGAGATGTCAGAAGGTTTCTGTGGTGTTGAAGATGGAGCATTGATGGGTTGGCTGGGTGAGTGAGGTGGGGAAACCTTTGGTTGCCACGGTGGTGCAAAGCTTGATGGGTGCTCACGTGGCCATGGAGTTGGTGACAGAAGATTTGTCTGCTCGTGGTTTGGGTTACTTCTGTATGTCTCTTCCTGATGTTTTTTCTCTTCTTCTTTATGTGGGTTGTTGTGAAAATGGCTTCTTACATAGTCCTCAGTGAGTCTCTCTGATGTGGCTTTTGTAACTGGAAGTTCTGGCTGTTCAGAAAACTCTGCTTCTTCCATAAAAGCTGCTTCTAGAAATCTGGCTTCAGCGAGCGCCCCTTCGGCTTCTCCCTCTTGTTTCAGAGCGTTGAGTTTAGCCTCCATGCGTGCCTTTTCAACTTCTATGTCTATTTGGCGTTTGGCGTACTCTGCTCTAGTGCGGGCGGCTTCAGCTTTAGCTCGTGCTTGAGCTGCAGCTAGGCTTGCGGCTGAACTACTTGAACGACGTGAAGAAGAGGATTTGCATTCTGACATGACTTCCAGTTGCGTGCTCTCTTCGTGGTCGGACATGTTTCGTCATTCGTTTTGTCCGCGATCTTGACTCGATGATCTTTTTACTCTTCTGCCCTCAGCTAAATGTAATGATTCAGCTTATGCAGCGAGCTAAACACAAAGGGCTTCAAAAAACTCCACAGACTTGCTTTTCTTGAGCCACTTTTAATTTTGTAAAAAGATCATCGCTTCTCACAGGGTTCTGAATACATCAAAGAGCTTCACTTTTCACGCATGCGCACCACTCTCGAACACGCAGCACGTGCCTCTCTTCCCAAACCAAGCTTCCCACGTTACGCACCACATGTGGCCACTAGATGGCAGCGTAAGACATTACCTTTTGACTTTACAATGAACTTTTTAATCTTACCGTCCCAAATAAGAGAAAATAACAATTAAACCCATTTAACCAATAACAAAAACACAAAACCCTGGGGGAGACAGAACAACCTGGCAGCACAAATTTACCTGCTGCTTAGAGATGGGACTCACCCGGAATGGCTAACGGAAGGGCAAACGATCCAGAAGGATACCTCAAAGGGTGCAGTCCCATCCAACTACCGGCCAATAACCTGTCTCTCCACAACATGGAAGCTCATGTCAGGCATCATTGCAACAAAGATAAATAGGCACATGGGTGAGCAGTGGCGGTTCTACCCTGAATTACTCCCCGGGCGAGACCCTCCTCTGGCGCCCCCCCCCAATAGAGTCACTTTGTCCATTTATTGTAACTGAAAATACAGTTAGGAAATATTTAATAAACACAAATAATCTGAAATAAATATTATAAACTACAAATCACACTAATAATACACTAGAATAAATGTAACTGCAGCACTAAGAACAGAAAACACTAACTAAAACTTAACCTTTGTGGCCTTCCTGATGCAAGCTTGTCAATAACGTCATCATATGAAATCTGCTCCCCCCCTGAATGATTGATACTAACAACAGCAGGTTAGTGAGTTGCTCCTGAGACATTGGTGATCTCAGGTATGACTTGATCAACTGGAGTTTTGAAAAGCTAACAGCAGCAGCAGCATCAGCAGCAGCAGCATCAGCAGCAGCAGCATCAGCAGCAGCAGCATCAGCAGCAGCAGCAGCAGCAGCAGCAGCAGCAGCAGCAGCAGCAGCAGCATGCTACCATCACAGCTTATTTAACATTATGAACTAATATACAACAATAAAACACAACAAAAACTTTGTGTTACAGCAGAGCAGACAGACACACGAATCATAACTAATGTTACAAGTTAAGGCAGAGCAAACATTTAAGAATAAATATCTTGAAAATGACGTTATTTGCAATATTTGGGTCTACTTCAGTTTTGGTCATGATAGACCAAACAAGAGATTTTTCCTCTGCAACGTTGTTGTTGTTGTAGGGCAGGTAGCATTCAAATTTAGAAAACGTGCATCTAGCTATGCGATAATACCCTTTTCTTTGTCTCTTTTCTCCTCTTCTTCTCTTTTCTTTCTAAATTGGGCACCAGCTTTGACCTTTTTTCTCCATATTTCAGATGTTTTTGCATTTAGCATAAATGTCCTGACATAGGTATCAAGTCTGTCGACTAAACCAACTGTCATCTAAGTGAAGAATTTTTTTTGTTTTCCCATTTTTTATTTGGGCATTTCATTTCACACAAAAATAACCAAAAAAGCATGACTTTCTTATACCCGCAGCCCCCCCCCCCCCCCCCCCCCCCCGTTCGTCAAACATTTCCAGCAGGAGCGCGTGCAGCTGCACCCAGGGGCGCCAATTCGCTACATGGCGGCGCAATTTTTATTTTTGTTTTTTCATCAAGCACTGAGTCGCGGCCCGCGACCGTTGCTCCCCTGGAAGAAGATCCAGCCAGGTTTGCGCATGCGTTTTGAGCTCAGTGCTCACCTCTCAGCCTTCACCCTTCACCCCGCGCCCCCTCCCTTCTCCTTCTTCACCCCGCGCCCCCTCCCTTCTCCTTCTCACACACATTTGCGTCTACTTCTCAAAGACAGGAGGGAGCGCAGCTGCGGGGCGGGGGCGCCGCCAGGTTTCAGGCTGTAACAAACTCTGTGATATAAGTAAACCAATAGTGGTGCATAAAGTATTTTACAAGAGCTGAGCCGCTGGCGCCGCCCCTCCGTCATTTTTCCGCCCCGGGCGATCGCCCGTATGGCCCGTGCCTAAAACCGCTACTGTGGGTGAGCAACATGAGCAACACACAGAAGGGCATTGGTAGAGACTCCAGAGGAGCCAAACACCAACTCCTGGTCTACAGAACAGTTGCTCAAGACTGCAGGTAACGACACACCAACAGTCTGGATTGATTACAAGAACGCCTATGACTCAATGCCATGACTCACACGTGGATCACTGAATGCTTGGAGCTGTACAACATCAACATGACTCTAAGAGCCTTTATAGGAAACTCAATGAAGCTGTGGAAAACCACCCTTGAAGCCAATGGCAAGCCACTTTCACAAGTGTCCATCAAATGTGGGATATACCAAGGTGATGCTCTGTCCCCACTGCTGTTCTGCATAGGTCTCAACCCCCTTAGTCAAATAATCACCAAGACTGGCTATGGATACCAACTCAGAAATGGGGCCAACATCAGTCACCTCCTATACATGGATGACATCAAGCTATATGCTAAGAGCGAGCATGACATTGACTCCCCGTTCCACACCACCAGGATCTACAGTACTGACATTGGGACGTCATTTGGGCTGGAGAAATGCAGCCGGTTGGTGAAAAAGAGAGGCAAGGTAGTCCACACAGGAGGGGTCTCACTCCCAGAGGGAACAATAGCAGACATTGAGGACAGTTACAAGTAACTTGGAATTCCGCAGGCAAATGGGAACCTGGAGCAGGCAACAAGGAAAGCTGCAACAGCTAAATACCTCCAACGAGTAAGGCAAGTCCTGAAAAGCCAGCACATAGGCAAAAATAAGAACCAGGCAATAAACAGCTATGCACTGCCAGTTATCAGATACCCTGCAGGAATAATAAGATGGCCAAAGGAAGAGATACAGACCACAGATGTTAACACACAAAAGCTCCTCACCATGCATGGAGGGTTCTATCCCAAATCCAGCATCCTGAGCACTGTATGCTAGCCGCAAGGAAGGAGGCCGAGGACTAGTGAGCCTGGAAGCCCCTATCCAGGATGAAACATCCAAGATGCATGAGTACATCAAGCTCAAGGCCCCAGCTGACAGTGCGCTCAGTGAATGTCTCAGACAATGGAGAGCAGAGGATACCGTGCTGGAGGACAGATCCTCATGGGAGGACAAACCCCTGCATGGGATGTACCACCGGACCATAACTAAAGTGGGTGATATCAAGAAGTCCTACCAATGGCTAGAAAGGGCTGGGCTACAGGACAGCACTGAAGCACTCATCCTGGCAGCTCAGGAACAAGCCCTAAGCACCAGAGCAATAGAGGCTCAGATCTACCACACCAGACAAGACCCAAGGTGTAGGCTGTGCAAAGAGTCGCCTTAGATTTGAAAACTCTAATAAATCTGGCAAATTTCTGGCTAATCAGCTTAAAATTAATAGAGAAAAATCATCAATCACCTCTATTATGGACCAAACAGGAAATGTCACTCATGACCCGGTCAAAATTAATAACGCATTTGAAAACTTTTATAAAAACCTGTACACACCGCAGATCAATCCGTCAGAGCAAAGTATTGACTCATTTCTTAATAATGTAAACCTACCCAGGCTAAATGAGGATCAAATCACAAACTTAGATTCTCCGCTCTCGCTGTCTGAACTTCATGAAGCTGACAAGGCAGAACACAGGACTGGACTCAGATGCAGAGCTTAAGGATTTAATTTCTTGAATCAAGAGAGAAGCTAGCTTTGGCAGGTGAAAGCACATGACAAACAGGCACAGGACAAAGGGAAACACAGGCTATAAATACATGAGGAGGGGAGGCACAGGTGGGAATGATCAGGGATGATGAGGCAGACACAGGTGTGGGGAGCAGACACAGCAGGAAGGGGAAGGTCTGGAACGAGAGGTAGGTTAGACTTTCAAAACAAAACAGGAAACCCCACACGAGACAACAGGAAACTTGACGAGACATGACAGAAGCTCTGTTACTTATGCCCAATGGTAAAGCACCAGGGCCTGACGGCTTTCCTGCTGAGTTTTATAAAGAATTCTGGGAACAACTGGCACCAACATTTTATAAAACGGTCACATCTATTAATGAGAGCCAATCAATGCCACCTAACATGAACTCAGCCAACATAATTCTTCTTCTAAAACCAGACAAGGATCCCACTAGTCCTTCAAGCTATCGCCCTATTTCTTTAATCAATGCAGATGTAAAAATTATCTGCAAAGCACTAGCACAGAGAATAGAAATAATCACTCTTCACATAATTCACTTCGACCAGACTGGATTCGTCAAAGGCAGACACTCGGATGATAATGTCCGTAGACTAGTTAATATAATAGACTTTGCCACCATTGAAAACCAGGAAATGACGGTACTATCGCTGGATGCTGAAAAAGCCTTTGACAGAGTAAATTGGAAGTTCCTTATTGCTGCTCTTCATAAGTTTGGTTTTGGAGAAGCATTCATCAATTGGATCAAAATATTATATCGCAACCCCAATGCATCAGTTAGAACTAATAAACAGACTTCAAACAGGTTTTTTCTTGGAAGAGGAACCAGACAGGGCTGCCCACTCTCTCCTTCTCTTTTTGCTATATTCATTGAGCCTTTAGCTGCAGCAATAAGACAGAATGAGAGCATTATAGGAATAAAAACCAAACACAGCCATCATAAAATTAGTCTTTATGCGGATGACATATTACTGTTTTTAAGGAATTTACATTCTGTAAATGAAACAGCAATGATCATAAATGAATTCTCCTCCATATCAGACTATTCCATTAATTGGAATAAGTCTGTTTTATTACCACTCAACAGGAATATGGAACAAAGACTCACAATTCCAGTTAAAACAGGAAATATCAAATATCTGGGTATCTACTTTTCCCCCAAACTATCAGAACTGGTGCAGCTAAACCACACCCCATTACTGAAAAGCATACAGGACGATCTAACACGCTGGACCAACCTGCCTCTGTCCCTTATGGGCAAGGTAGCCACGGTTAAAATGAAAATCTTACCCAAGGTTAATTATCTCTCCTCAATGATTCCCACACAACCGCCATTAAAATGGTTCAAAACATTAGACTCATCCATATCAAGCTTTCTATGGAACAACAAACCTGCAAGAATTAGTCTAAAAACTTTAAAATCTGCAAAAAGCTGTGGAGGATTAGAATTACCTAACTTCCACAAATACTTTCTTGCAAATAGATTACAATATATCTTAAAATGGTTAAAAAATAATCCAGAAACCAACTCATGGTTAGACTTGGAACAGGCGTTATGTGGAAAGATCAACCTGTCACAGCTACCATTTATTAGCCAAACAGTTAATAAACAGGAATGTTTCAAAAGCATTAATATAAATGCCACTTTAACAGCCTGGTGTGAATTTCTCCAAATTTCAAAATCATCAATTCAACCGTGCAAAATGACACCCATCTGGAACAACCCGGACATCCTTATTAACAAAAAAATGATTCACTTCCCAGCTTGGCAAGCAGGGGGCATAAAACAACTAGAGCACGTAATTATTGATAGAAGATTCATAACTCCCCAGGAACTTCAAGACAAATATGGAATAAATAACTTCTTGGAATATCAGCAACTTAAATCAAGTATTATTAAAAAGTATAAATTTAAAGACGACGATTTAAAGCTACCAGATGTAGTTACCACTCTGATTAATTTTTCAATGAATAGAACTCTCTCCAAAATATACAAACTTTTATGTAATTTAGATAACAATATTGCCCTTCCAACAAAAAAATGGGATGCAGATTTGAGCATCAGCACAGATGAAAGCTTCTGGTCAGAACTCTGTCTAAACACCTTTAAACTGACAAAAAGTCCAAATCTGCAGCTAATCCATCTCAAAACTCTTCACAGAATTTACTACACTGGACAGAGGATGTTCAAGATGGGTCTCAGTAACTCAGACATTTGCGAGCACTGTGATAATAATCTACCCGACAGCTACATGCACGCACTGTGGTTCTGCACTCCTGTCCAGGCTCTCTGGCAGCAGGTATGTGCCGATTTATCAGTCCGTTTCAATCACTGCCTCACCGTCACTTTGTGTGCTTGGTGACATGAGTGCCATCGATATAGAAGAAGGATTAGCATCTATCATTTTCATAACTCTTTGTATTGCCAAAAAAACTATTTTAATAAATTGGAAAAACAAGAAAAATATAAACATAAGTCAACACAGAAATCTGCTGTTTGATCATATCAGCTTGGAAAAAATGTCAGCCCAAAGCTCAATTAACTTTGAAAGAATTCAGTCTCTCTGGTCTCCTGTGGTTTACTCCGTGACTTAGGGGGTGGGGGGCGCGGTCGTCGCTGCTCCTTGCCCTTCTGCCGTGGTTTGGGGTGGGGGTCGGGGCTTCCGGTGCCTGGCGGGGGCGGTGGGGGGCTCCGTTGGTCGGGGGGTCGGGTCCGGTGCCTGGGTGGGGCGGGCTGGGGCGCTGCGTGGTCCTCTGGGCTTGGGTGTGGGGGTGCGTGGTGGGGTGGTGGTCTGGCTTGGCTTGGGGGGGTGGTCCTTTTGCCTGTGCTGGGGGGGGTTGGCGGGGGGCCCTGCTCGGGGGGGGGGGGGGGGGGGGGGGCAGCGGCGCCGGATGGGCTGCCCATCTGCACCTGGGGCTGGGATCGGCCCTTCCCTGGCTCTGGGACGGGAGGGGACAACCCTCTTGGGGCCCCCGGTCGCTCTGGGTGTCACCCACTTCGGCTGCGGGGTCTGGGGTGGGGTGGGGTGGGGGGCTTGTCGGCCCTGTCCTGTGGGGGGGCGTTCTGGGGGGGAGGGGGGGGCAATTATTGGTACGGGTCGGGGGGGCTAGCGGGTCGGGGTCTCCGCTGAGGCAATCAGTGGTTGCCTCGGCCGGTTGGCCTCCTCGGTCCCGTCGAGGCCTGACCAGAGCTCCTCTAGGGCCGGCGTCTGGGGGTGGGGGCCTGGGCTTGCTCCGGGGGGGGGGGGCGACGCTTTCTGCATCCTCTCTCTCTGTGTGGGGTGGGTGGTGCCGGGCCTGGGGTGTCAGCGCCTCCGGGGGTGGGGCCCCTGGGCTGGGTGGCCCTGGCCCCTTTGCTGGGGGGGGGCTGGGGGACGGCTGTTTGACCACCCGGGGACAGTCTACCTGCTGTCCCCAACTTACCCCCTTCCTCATATAACCTCATATTAGGGTGAGGGGGTGAGGGGTCTAGCCTGCGATGCGCCTTGGGGGGGGCTACTTGGCAGTGGCCCCCCTCCTATGGTTGCCGTATGGAGTGGGGCCCCCCCTCTTTCGGTTTTATTTGCACCTTAGACATGTAGGGTCCTTGGTAGGGGGGGTGCTTGGACATCACTGCAAGCAAGCAGCAGATGTCCTCCTGGCACCCTACCCGCCAATTTTAACCGCACCTTAGACATTTAGGGCCCCTTGGTGTGGAGTGTGAGGGGACATCACTGTGAGTAATCAGGAGATGTCCCCTTAGTGCCCTACTCGCCAATTTTAACTGCACCCCCCTTAGTACACACACCCCTCCCCCTTCAATATATACATTCAAACATAAACACACACACATGCACACAAACACCCTCTCAAACACCCATACACGCACACACATTTTACAAACAAGGTGGGACCTGGGTCCATCTGTCCCGTACCCCTTCCCTGGTGGGGGGTGCGGGCCTCTTGGCGATGGGGCCGTGTCCCTTGGGTGCCGGCTCCCTGGGCCTGGCGGTGCTCTCTCCGCGCGGTGGGGGGGTTCATATTACACCTGAGCCGGGGGTGTTCGTGTCCCTGGGGGGTGGGTCCTGGTCCTTGCCCCTGGGCGCTGGGCCCCGCCAAACTTCCAACATGGCCGAGCCTGGTCGGGCCATATTTATAACACCCCTTGTGGGCCACCCTTTTTTCCCCGGGGTTCCCCCCTCCTGGGCGGGGGCGGCGGCCTTCTGCCTTGCTCCTACCTGGACCAACCGTGGGCCGGGTGGGTGGCTGCCTGGAGTGCGGAGCGGGTCTCCCTTGGGGGGTCCTGGCTCGTACCTGGAGTCGGGGCGGGGGGATGCCCGGAACTCCTGGGTGGTGGTGGGGTGCTCGTCTGGGGCTGTGGGCGTCCCTCTCCGGTGGGGCCCTGCGTTGGGCTCTTCCGGCGCGGCGGGGGGGCTGCTTTCCTGGCTGGGCTGGGGCGGCGCTCTCTTTCCCTCCGCGCCTCCCTGCTCTCTGGCTCTGGGGGCCTCGCGGCGGTCCTGCTGGCCCTGGCCTGGGTGGCGGTCTTGGTCGCCCGGGGGGCGGTTGTTCCCTGCCTGTTCCCGTGTGGCGTTGGGGGAATTCCGGCTGCCGCTGCTGCTGCGGGGGGGGTCTGGGTGTGGGGGTGGCTGGGCGCTCCTCCTCCTTCTTTTCACATTCCACCATCCATTTTAGAAGAACATAAACACTCACTTGAGCACAGGTGTTAGCTCACTTTTGCACTAATAGTTTGCATGTTTGAATGAATGAAAGATTTCACACTAGTTGGTTTAAAGGCATAGGTATGCGTTCGTGAACACTATCTGTTTTGTGTACATGTTGACATGTGGACATTTTTGCAGCTAGCAGGTGTGTTGATAATATTTGAGTGTGTGTGAACAGGCCCCGCCCTTTTTGTACTACATTTGAACCATTCCGTAATGATAAACAACCAGTAAACCTGTCTGCTCTATGCTGCTTCATGGTCTTACCCCCCTTCCCCTCCTATTATCACCCTCCTACCCCCCCCCCCCCCCCCCCCTCTCTCTAACGTCCCTCTCTCTTCTTCCGCTCTTTCCTTTTCCGTCCGGTCCAACACCAAAGATTTTCAAACATGATTGAAATTAATAAAGTTTGGCTTCAATTACAAAAGGGGTTTATTCAGACATACCTTTGGTTTGTCTGAAGATTAATAACCCCTCTTGTTAAAATAAAATATGTCCAACACAAGAGGCCCTCAGCTCTCATCTGTTTGCCTAGCTGTTGGACAGGACAAGTTAAAAAACAAACAAAAAAAAACGAGTCGCCTGAAACAATCCAGCACATAACTGCAGGGTGTAAGATGCTGGCAGGGAAAGCATACATGGAGCACCACAATCAAGTGGCTGGAAAAATATACAGGAACATGTGTGCAGAATATGGACTGGAAACCCCAAGGTCAAAATAGGAAACACCCCCAAAGGTTGTAGAGAATGAAAGGGCAAGATCCTGTGGGACTTCCAGATCCAGACTGATAGAATAGTAAAAGCGAACCAACCAGACATTGTAGTGGTGGATAAAGAACAGAGGGAAGCCGTTGTGGTGGATGTGGCAGTGCCAAGCGATGGAAACATCAGAAAGAAAGAACATGAGACACCGGAGAAATACCAGGGACTCAGAGAAGAACTGGAGAAAGCCTGGAAAGTGAAGGTGACAGTGGTGCCTGTGGTAATTGGAGCACTCGGTGCAGTAACCCCCAAGCTGGAGGAGTGGCTACAACAGATACCTGGAAAGACCTCAGACCTCAAGGTACTGCGCAGGACCCTCAAGCTCCCAGGCCACTGGTAGAGGACCCGAGCTTGGAGGAGACACCACCCGTGGAAGGGTGAGAGGGGCGTTAATTTATCAAAGCAAAAACATCCTCTTTGTTAAACGATTTCTCAAAATAAAATAAAAACATTAGGAATTTGAAATCTGAACATTGTGAATTGATGTAATAAAGAATTTTTTTTATTAATAATTCTGAGCTAGACTTTCAAAAGTCTACAGTTTACAAGTTCACTTTTTACCTAATCGACAAAATCAATAATAAAAAAAGTTTTTTTTTTTCTTTCTTCTGCCTTTTTTGTCTTTGGGTAGTTTTACACACAATCATTTTCAAAAGATGTTTTTTAAAGGTATAAAAATCACAGAACAATTTATTTCAGAATAACACCCAGAATCCCCTTCTTTAAAAAATGCTTTACAGCAAGATTACTGTTTCTTTCAGTTTCACTAAAACTACTTTAAGTTTCTCACAGTTTGAGAAACCATGAGTTCTTAATTGCAAAATAAAACCTCTGCCACCCCATTTCTGAATGAAGTAATTATATGAAAATCCCCTCAAGGTCCTTTGTTTGGCTTGAGCTGTAACACAATCATTTTATTCTTGCAATGTATGGAAGGATTTTACTTAAATGCACTTAAATGACTTTCACCTGCATGACCTCAAGTTTAGAAAATTCAGTAATTAGATATTACCTCTATCTCTCCCTGCTCTGACACTTACATCGAAAAGACTCGTTGGCTTCTCTTTTTTCCCCCCTCTTTCTTTTCAAAGATAATGGAGGCCCGTCTGCCGCCTGCTGCCTAACTGCTCATCATCTTGCTGAGATTAAAGCCTCTCATCTGCTCGACTGAGATTCTAAGCTAATGTTATGTGGGTTCGGGTGGCTCTTGGGTAACAAATGTGTCGAGCTATAAACGGAGATGCTCGTGTGAGCATCATCTCTGATTTTTGCTCATGGTTGAAAAGAAAAGTCTTATATCTCCTCACACATTTAGAGGCTGATTTCAAGGCGGGGTTTAAGGCCGCTCATTGCTCCTATTGTTCGCTTATGTGAGGCAACCAGAGGCGAATTGATCCTTATATTGTAAGAGAGGAACCCTTTCACTCCAAAGGTTGAGTGTAATGATAATGAGAGGTTGGAAGTGGTTACTGGATGCAGCAGCAGTTTCATGTTAAAAACAGCAGATGTTGATGCAAAACCTCAACGCCTTGTAGTTTGAAGTGCTTCATCAGTGAGACTGTGTAAAAGAATCTGAGCATATTAAGCAACACTTTACCGCAAACATCAGAGAGAATTATGGGAATCCTCCAAGAAAGTATTTAGACAACATTAAATCACTGCTAATCAGCTCATCTCTGTGCAAAGATTATTTTTGCAAATTTTTAAAAATTTCATTTTAATTTACACAAACTGAAAATTTAATTTGATATAATTAAAAATATTTTTGAACTTGATTATACAAAAAAAAATCAATTTATTGAAATTGCAAAAGCAGTTTTGTTTGGATGTGAGAACCACAAACGCTGACTCAAATTAGGCAAAACTGGAACTTTTATTTAAAAATATAAAGAATCATTCCTTTCAGGGAAAAAAACAACACAAAACAAAGTTTTGTAAGAGACAAAAAAAAACACATTTGATTAATTAAATCTTTTTAAATTAATATTTATTTGGTTCAATTACAGGATATTTGCTGTGATGGAGTTTCAGGGCCACCAAAAAAAAAAAAGTAAAATTACGAGACTTAAAGTCATAAATTTACAAATGTCATGGTCAGCAGAACTGAGGAGACCTAATTGCTGGAACCCGGAAGGATAACAGGAGATTGAGTCGACTTAAATGATTTATTGTCCAAGGTTGAGTGAGGATTGGCAGGTAAGTCTGGATGTTGTTTTCCTCCTGAGGTGTAGCAGCTCGTGTGGAGCAGTAGAAAGGAGTAGCGTGGCTTGGAGGCTTGGGGTGGCTTGGAATAGTGGCGAAGCTCAGAGACTTGACGTGGCTTGGAGTCGTGAGAGACAGCGTGGACTTTTCAACAGGCTTGTGATCAGGTAGGACCCAGGTCAGCACACATAGGAAACTGTCCATAGAGAAGCAATGAACTGTCGATGAATGCTGGTGAAGAAACCTCTTAAGTAGGCAGGCTGATGAGGTGAGTGCTGACAGCTGGGTCCAATCTGGAAGGCTGAGCAGATCGGGGAAGGGGGGGAGGAGAGACTGCCAGAGGCACTATGACAACAACTTTGTTCTTGTAAATTTACGAGATTAAAGACGAAGTCCTCATACAGTGCTACAAGTGAACGCCGCGCAGCAGCAAAACAGACTGACTAAACTTAGTTGAATAGGTTAGCTGAATGTTTATTGCTAACGTTCCAAATGTTTGGAAGCTTATTTGTTTGATTAACGAATTATTAATGTTTTATTTATTGATGGGGGGGGCTTGCAGGATCTCTGCAGCCCGTTGAAGCCATCGGTATCCCTGCAGCTGTCCACATCAATCCTTCCTTTCTTCACAGAAGACAAGGTTTCTATGTCTGTGTGACGCTTCCGTCTAAGGAGATGCACGTTTTGGCATTTTAAACGTTCTTATGCTAATACAACTGACGATTTTCATTGTTGTTTTATGTTGAAATGAGATGTTTCATCTAGAGTAGGGGACGTATCTCACACTGTTTTCCTTCCGCTTTGGTGTTTCCTTTGTGCATGACAGGTTCATGACGTAAGGTGACAAATGGACTTCTAGTTATGTCTATGAAAAGGAAGATAAAGTAGCGGTCCTCTGCACCCAAACGTGTCTCTGAGCTCCTTATTTTACACATGAAACTCCGCTTTACCGACACTGAAGCCAGGAAAGCTGGCTACACTAACAATAATTTGATTTTGAGTCGCCAAAAGGTTCAGAATTTCTTTGTTTTTGGCAAGGCAAGTTTATTTGTATTACACAATTCGTACAGAAAGTAATTCAGAGTGCTTCACAAAACAGGAAAGTGCATTAAAATCAAAATACATAACAGTGCATAGATTAAATACACTTAATCATTATAAAATGTATTTTTAAAGAAAGGAAAGAGAAAAGAAATGAGAAGAGGAGTCGTTAAGGAAACGTCAGTTATATACACGGCTAAAGAGGAATGTTTTGAGTCTACATTTGAACCTTAACACAGTAGAAGCCTGTCTCACAACCTTAGGGAGACTGTTCCAGCTTTTTGCTGCATAAGATGAAACGCTGATTCCCCTTGTTTAGTCCTAACTCTGGGCACCCGCAGGAGGCCGGTCCCTGATGTCCCCAGAGTCCAACATGGTTCATACGGCTCTTTACTCTGCCCCGGGTAAAGAGAGGGGCCATCACACCTTGTCCTGTGCATGGAAGAGAAGGTGTGATGGTGTGGGGGTGCTCTGCTGGTGACACTGTTGGGGATTTAATCAAAGTCGAAGGCATACTGAACCAGCATGGCTACTACAGCATCTTGTAGCAGCATGCTTTTACATCCGGTTTGCGTTTAGTTGGAGCATCATTTCTTTTTCAACAGGACAATGACCCCCAAACACACCTCCAGGCTGTGTAAGGGCTATTTGACCAAGAAGGAGAGTGATGGGGTGCTGCGCCAGATGACTTGGCCTCCACAGTCACTGGACCTGAACCCAATCGAGATGGTTTGGGGTGAGCTGGACCGCAGAGTGAATGCAAAAGGGCCAACAAGTGCTAAGCATCTCTGGGAACTCCTCCAAGATTGTTGGAAGACCATTTCAGGTGACTACCTCTTGAAGCTCATCAAGAGAATGCCAAGAGTGTGAAAAGCAGTAATCAAAGCAAAAGGTGGGTACCATGAAGAACCTTCAATATGACATGTTGTTTCACACTTTTTGTTATGTATATTATTCCACGTGTGTTAATTCACAGTTTTGATGCCTTCAGTGTGCCTACAATTTTCATAATCATGTAAAATAAAGAAAACTTATTGAATGAGAAGATGTGTTCAAATTTTTGGTCTGTACTGTATATAAAGAAAATGTGACACTAATATAGGATTTTTTTTTACAATGTATTTATAAAAAATTGATTGGAATGATTAATGCTGAAAGAATTTGACTTCTTTCTTTACTCTTTTTCTTGCTCCCCCAGTGCACCCTTGAGACAACCTTGAGAGTAAATTGTGGCTTTCTAAAGTAGTTGAATTAGACTGAACTATTAGATTTATTTGTGTGACCTTTCAATGTCAGCCAGTGTTCAGCGGCCCACTTGTCTTAAGTTTTACCACACACTGGGTAACAATGTTTAGCTGATTTTTCAAATCTTGTCATTCACATGCTACATTTGTTGTTTTAAAAGAGAATTTAACGGATTTTTCTGTGAAAAATAAGCACTTTGTGCGCTCACAAAGTGAAATAAATTAGGAGAAAACTGGAATTACTGTTATGGATCTTTGAAAAATTAAAAGAACCTGCTGTGTGGGAGACATGAAAGCTGGGAGATGGTTTTTGCAATTTGTACAACCCAAGTGTGAAACATATGAAAAAGCTTTAAAAATAAAATAACATCTGAAGACTGAATTTCCGTACAACCATTGGAAAAAGAGCAGATGATTCTCTCATCTGTTAAAATCCCAAACTTACACATTGAGGTCAGTGTTTTCTGGGAAACAACGACACAGAGAAAATTCCATCTGTAATTTTTCTTTTTTTCCCCAGAAAACTCAATCTGTGCAGACAGAAGGTGAAGGACCGCAGAGGCTGTGGTTTCCCTAAACAGCATGAGTAATGGCTCTGCAAGATCAGGCCAACAGACAGGCACATTCTTGTCAGCTGACATCCCACACTAAACAAACGTTCAGGGGGGCATGCACACAGAGGAGAGAGCTTGCTCAGACCATTGTGATACTTTTTTTTTCTCTAAAGGGTCTCTATTTCTAAAGATAATTTTCCTTTTGCAGTCATTTAGTAAAAAGTAGTCTATTTAAGTGTACTACAAGTATACTTAGTCTGTACTAAAAGTACTTGTCATTTATTATCGGTTACTATCCATATATTGTAAACTTAAAATATTACAGTTTAGTCTGAAGAAGTATTCAGTTAATTTAATTCCTACACTACACGTACATAGTCTATTTTATACTTGCTATACTTATCCTCAAGCATACTAAAATTAATCATATAAACTTCAGGTGTACTTCTTTTTGCTAAGAGGTCTGTGTAAACTTTTATTAGTATTAATGCCCAATTAAGATCATTTTGTTTTGAACTTATGTGAAAAATCATCATCTGTTACAAAACTAAATTATTTCTAATTAACTTCAAACATAACTAAATATGCATCTATAGTTATTATGTTTTGTTGTTGGATAACCTTGTTTTCCAACTGACCCTTATATAAACTGAATTGAATTTTGTTGAACCAGTTATATTTTTAAAATATTAGACTTCTAAAAATGGGACTAAATGGGATTTTCACACAACAAAAAAAATATATTTTTGTAAAATTGTCTTCAGCGAACCCAGCGGCTGGATGGCTCAGTTGGCTGCATGTAGGACGGGCACATAAACCAGGGTTCGTTCTCAGGGGGCGTGATGAGCTACTTGATGCTACTGCCTAACTATGTAGCCACAGGGGGCCCGAATCTTGGTCTCCCTTTGCCGCCCCCTAACCCGGATAAAATACAGGGTTGTGTCAGGAAGGGCATCCGGCATAAAAAATCTATGCCAAAATCACCTGTCTAAATAAGTTGAAGCTGATTTACTGCGACAACCCCTGACGGGATGCGCCAAAAGGGGAACCCGGAAGTCAGAATTGGAGAAAATATTTATTAACCTGTGCTTTCCTAGGCACTTTAACATTGGGAGTTGGGTCATCTAGACCCACTAGACAGTAAACCGTTTTTTTCATGATTTGTGAACCTCAATGGTGTCCATGGATTACATGAAATCTTTCCACCTTTATCCACCTTTGTCATGGTAGGGAGAACACGTCAATGCAAGGGTGGGGTCATCTAAGATAGCACAAGGCTTAAAGCCTAAAACAGGAAATTATGTGACTGTTAGGTTTGTCAGTTAAAACGTTTTTTTTCGAGTTCCAGGAACTCTGGTCAAGGAGTTCCGGTTCTGGACGTTGATGTCTGCAGTCATGCAGTGTTAATTTTGACAAAAAATTCCAATTTACTTTTAGTCATAGTCTTTTGACTAAAATAAGGTTTAGTTTTAGTGGCAATTTAGTCTTGTTGGTTCTATTAGTTTTAGTCTAATTTTAGTCAACTGAATTACAGTAGATATTTATCTCAACAAAAATCTAAAATAAAAGGTAAAGCATTTTTTATGAAATTTACTAAGTTATGAACATATGAATAACAAACAAAGACTTAACAAATTTAGAGAAAAAAAGCAACATTTTATTTCACTTTGATTTCAAAAATTGTCATTTCTGCAAATTCAGCTTCAACAACCTTAAAAAATTAACACATTCAAAGAAACAAAATTATAATTCCACTACATTTATAATAAACGTCTGAACATAAAAAAAAGCCTTTATTGAAGACGTGGTCAGTTTTTCTAACATTTTATAAACAATAGTTATTAGGAAATGAACATAAAAATGTTGGAACAACTAATAGCCATGAATGAAGCAGTGAGTCCTTTATTTGTCCACAAATCAATCCCAATAGACATCTTCTGAGCAGCAGCCAACCTCTTCCTGAAAGATCTTTATAGTAATTATCTATCAGGTCACTTAGTTTAGTTTTCTTGGGAACAGTCAGCTTTGTATCAATTGTCTCCATCATGTGAACAAAGTCTTCATCTTCAATAGTTGTGATTGGTAATCCTGTGCTCCCAATCCATTTAGCTAACGCTCTTTCTTTGCTCAGCTGCTCTGTTGAGTCATTCTTGTATTTCAAAACACTTTGAAATACATTTGAAATACTCTATTGGGTAATTTTAGCCTTCTTGGAACCCGGTGGGCCATTATCATCTTTCAGAGGCTTCTGCAGCTGTTTAACCCTTGTGCTATCCTAGGCACTAGACAGTGCGCTAAACCTTTTTTCTTTAATGATTTGTGATCTTCATTGGTGTCCATTGATTACATGAAATCCTCTCCGTCTTTATCCACCTTTGTCATGGTAGGGAGAACACGTCAATGTAAAGATGGGGTCATCTGGATCCCATAGGATACCACAAGGGTTAAAGAATGGCGGGTAAAATAGGGGGGAAAAAAAAGATTTCCTTTTTAGCAACACCTTCATTTTATAAAAGGTTTTAGATTATCGTATCATTGTCATGAGTATTGTCTTTCACAGAGAGTAACTTTAACTTTGGAAGAAGGCCCCAAGACGCTAGTAATAATAGTGTTTGCATGCTTACCTTTGCGTGGATATATTCAGGGTGGCTTGTCTCCAAATGTTGCTTCAAGTTTGATGATGCTCGGTCCACACAACGTACACAAAGTCTTGTTGAGGGTCGCGTCAAATGTAAAATGTGTCCAAATATCTGCTCTTCTTTTTTTACCTGGTGTACCCATTTTTTCACCTGAATCACAAAAATATATAAGCGTCTCTCTGGGCTGGTTGACGAAGCATGCCCAGCCTCACCGCAGGACTTTGTGTTCCGATCGGATCGCTTTGCATTTGCTCCTGCCTTCTTCACCAGCAGTCGTTATGTTTGAATGTTGTCATCAAAGGGCATTTTTGTGTCGTTTTTTTCGTTGACAATGAAATGAAAATGTCAAAAGATTTTGTTAAAGTTTTGTTGTCTGAGAAGAAAATTTTATTTACCGCATTTTCATGACTATAAGGCGCACTTAAAAGTCTAATATTTTCTCCAAACTGTAGTGAGCGCCCTATGAGGCAGTGCGCTTAATGTGTAGTTGTGGGGCATAGAAGAAGGTGGCCTGAGAAAGGGGGAGTGAAATTTAGGCCAAATAGAGCATCACTCTTATCTCAGTGGTGAGAGTTAAGCTGCCATGTAATTGGCTGTAATAGGATACTATTTGTCTCCCACAGAAGTCACAATCCCCAACAGGTTCAGTCAAGAGGGGAGGGAGGAGCAGAAGAGTAGTTTCTCCAACTAAATATACGACATTACAGCTCACTTAGGCTGCATTTACACTGCAGGTCTTGATGCCCAAATCCGATTTTCTGACTATCCGATTTTTTAGACGACCTGCTTACATCATCTTTTAAAAGTGACTCGTATCCGATTTTTGCCTGTACACTATACAATGCTGAAACTATCAAACGTAGACTTTTGGAGGACTATGTAGCAGCATTTCCGCCTTCCGCAGACCTGAGCACTGACCGCACGGATTTAAAAAACTATGTGCGACAGGCCCTTAATAATAATCATGACAGTAATAAAAGCACATTTGGAAGATGCATGTTGGTCCAAACGGCAAACGTTTAGCATGGCGAAATCTGCTACAGCTGCTTGTTAGCAGCTTAGCTTGTCCCTCCCCCTTTTTTTGTTGTGTTTCTTTTGTGTGACAGTGGTTGTCATGGAGGCAACGCAGGGACGGAAGGAGGCGTTGCCTTGGGAGCTGCTGGATGAGGCAGGAGAGGGGATGCGCGGGAGAGGAAAAAGGAGGGCTGCTCGGCCGGCTTATGTGCTCTCTCTGAGTTTTGAACGAGGAAGTGTTTGCAGACGTTGTGCTGTACTAACAGTTTGATCCAAGCAAAGAAATAAACGACTTCCAGCCTGTTTCACAGCAACGGTGTCCCGCTTGATTAGTTACCGTTTGCATCCCGACCGGGACCGGACCGGAAATAATAGCGGTTACCGACTATGGTCTGAAGCCTGAGGGTGAAAGGTAACACGCTGATGGGGCTCCACCTGTCCTCCAACAGCAAAATCAGTGCACAAAAGCACCTATAATAAGTCATGTGATCTCAGTTGGTGGTGTCCTGAGTTGATGTCACTGACGTATGACTCGCATTTACTGGGGAATATCCAATTTGTGTGCTTACATGGCACACGCATATGCACGTATCCAATTCGTATCCAATTTATTTCCACATATGAATGAGGCCTGAATCCGATCTGAGAAAATCAGAATCCATGCGTTTTTTTCCTGTTACACGTTCGCCGGTCATGTCCGATCTGTGCCACATGAGAGGAAAAAAATTGGAATTAGGTCACTTGAACCACGCAGTGTAAATGGGGCCTTAGTTTGAACATACTCGTAAACCGTAACAACATGATGCTATCTTCTCTTCACAGCTCCCTAACTCATGGTGTGGGAATAAACACTTCCCATGAGTCTCAGTGGCCATGGGCGGGGCTAAGTCCCAGGTCCCCACTTTTGTTGTTTACAAAATGGCTGTCGCCCTGGGGGGTATTCCAGAAAGCAGGTAATGCTAGCTCCCACGGTAAGTTTAAGGCTAAAGAAGTGTACAACCACCGCTTTCGGTTCCAAAAACAGAGGCATGTTTCAGGGTATACTTAGTTCCCATAGCAACTCATGCTCTGAACATAACCTGGTCTGGAGCAGGTTTAGTTGAAGGTTAGTTTGTTTTCAGAGAGGTGAAGGAGCATGGCATGTCCATTTGAAGATGATTTAGTGGATGAAGAAGCTCAGATAACACTTTTTCCACCATGAGTGGGTGATAAAACCACGTTTGGATGATGGAAAGATAAACCTTTTTACTTTGATCTATAAGTATAAAAAGTATACTATACTATACCATACTATAGGATGCATACTAACCGAGTACTTCTTCAGACTAAACTGGAACAGTTTATGCTATTTAAATACGGTTGTTAATGAAAAGTAAACTTCAAGGACACTGCCTCACTTTTAGTGTAGACTAATGCTTGTAGTATGTAGTATGAATTAAAGCAAGCGGCTAAAATTAGTCACTTAACCATAATGTGAGTCAAATTTTCTTGGCAAAAGATGAGAGCGCTCAGGATCCATTCAGTGTTACAGTTTTACTCATCAACTCTGTACACAGACAAACTAACAAAGCTTTTGAGTGTTTCATTTTTTTTTTCTGTTAGAAGCAAACAATAACAGTGACAGCACATATTCTGGCACACTTACAGCCACCTGGGTTAGCATCCAAACTGTCTCCTGCCACACAGGGTGATTGATTAAACAATGCCCCACAACTGCTCTAATCCGTTTTACCTGGCACGGCTCCCTGAACACCTCACTCTCAGCAGATGGGCTCAGGCTGCACCTCATCACAGCGGGATTGTGTGCTGATACCTGAAAGCTGACATCAGCGCTGATGTGCGACCTCACAAAAGGTGACACGCCCTTCTGTGTCCAGATAATTTCACAAATGAAAAATAGTCATTTGACACTGGAGGTTGTTATTCGAAAGATCAAAGCCAGACTTGTAAAACAGACACATATAGGCTGGACGGATCATTTTCTAATGGCAAAATTAAGCCATTCGGTTGAAATAGCCTAAAGTGCGAGGGGCACATTGACTGGAGATTGCCCATCAACCATGTTCCATAGATGACAATTATGCAGAACAAAGTAAAGTTTGAAGTTTAGTTGGATTTACCCACTGGGCAACACACTTTGCACTAAATTTAGCCAATTTTGTTTCTATATTACAGAGCGACCCAGATTAGTAATGGGAGTATAGATATAGATATCCATACATCAACAATTTTGATAATGATTCTATTCAAGTATCAATTACTAATTCATAAATAAGAAAATAAAAGTGCATGTGTTACCCTTAGCAACAACACAGCATGGCATGAGTAGGGGATTTGAGTTGGTTTTGTATTTTTAACCTTGCTCATTAAAGTTGTTAGCTGGCCAGTTTTTGATGGTTTTGGTTTTTACGATAGCAAATAAAATACTTGAGAAACAAAATTCACCAAAAAGAAATGACCAGTAATCAGTATCGATTGATGATATTGAATAATTTATGCAAAAAATAGTCTGTAACTATCGAGTCTTAAAAGTGTGGTATCGCCTATCACTTATCCATATGCTGAAAAGATCAGATGAAGGTTCAAGTAGGAATAAATAGATTAGAGAGAATAATTGAAATACATTTCAGAACTTGCTGAAGCATTTATTTTGCATTTATTGAGGAGAAACATGGCTTTTTTCATTTAGTTTCATTTTTTTTTCCCCCCTGGAATCTGTTTATTTTTTATTTTTTAGGAGTTTTCACCTTACCAAGAAGGAGGGTCTAAGCGCAGGGATGCCCAGTTTAGCTTAGTCTGTTAAGTTTAGTTTAGCAGTTAGCTTTTGTATTTTATAATTGATTTAATGTTTTGTACAATTAGTGAAGCCCGCTGAGGAACTGTGTTGTAATATTGGGGTATAGAAATAAAAATGGATTGAACTGACTTTAATAAGGGCACAAAACATGACAAACTGTGTCAAATAACAGCCATTAAAACAATTGATTGCAAGTGTAAAGTTGAACTATTTAACATTGGAAGCAATGCAAAATTGCTCCCTTCTGAAACCTGTTTCCATTTGGTACTTCCTGGTTTGCGTCAAATTCCGGAATGGAAGGCGGGGCCTTGAATTGCACCTAAAGAAACAAGCTCACTTCTGCAGCCGATGATAAAGCAATGGGAATTCAGTTCTGCATCTAATAGCCATGAAATATGATTTTTTTAGTTTTTTATTTCTTGTCCGGTTCATGTCATATTTCTGCAGCTCTGAGTAAGACTCAACCAATATCTTAGGAAAAAGGATGAACAAAAACCTTTAAAAACAGCTTGGTGATTGCAATGGAAGATGTTGCTATTGTTCAGCTTTCAGGATGTCCCTTCAGGGGTCAGATTTCAGTGAAGTCAGCTTTCACTGGTTTGGCAGAGATTTTTACACAGGACGCCCTTTCTGAAACAACCCTGCATTTTATCCAGGCTGGGGCAGCACAGGGAGACCTAGACTTGGGTCCCCTTACATAGGTAGGCAGAAAAAACAAACACAAACAAGAGTTTAAAAAGCCTTTACTCTGTTATTTCCGAAGAATAGAATGAACAACGCTCTCTGTAGCTCTGAAAATGAAACTGAGACATTAATTTGAGGAAATTGGAATAATCATACTTTTCTAAGGATGTGTTGATAGAGGCAAATGACTCGCGGAAGTGACCTTAAAGGGAGCAGCCAAAAGGCAGAAGGGAGCAGCTGAGGGTGTGTTGACATTGTTTTTACTGAGTCACCAACCAAAGGGAGTATAGTTCATTTGTTTGCTTCCATATTTTTAACAGTTTACGACTGATTTTCCCATATTTTGTTTTATTGTTAAGGGTGTCACATGTGAAACTCCTGTCAGCAACTCCAGGAAGCTGACTAAGGACGATACCTGTCAGCCTGACAAACATCGACAGGTCAAAAAGCTCTATTGGGGCAGCTGATGTTTCAGGCTGACTGAGGATATCAAATATACCCTCAGGGAAAAAAAAACAAGCTTAGTTCCCCAGCTGTTTTTGGGGATTTGAACATGATCATGTTTGACTAGTTGTTTCGGCTGCTGAGAAAATGGGACTCAAAGCATGGGCCACTTGGAACTGTGCCAATTTGTAACTTAGATGACTTTGACTTGACCCTCTGAGTTAGACTGAATCATTCTTATCTGCTTTGCAGGACTTCCTGCAATGACCTCACTTGAATGGGTGAATAAAGGCTGCAATACCTTCATTAAGTTACCCAACTTTATCAAACAAACTAGGTTTTTTATAATCTTATTTTGTCACAAGATAATCTTGATAAATGAAAAAGCAAAGTTGTACAATTAAATAAACAGCAGACATGAGGAAATGAGAAAAAAAAACAAAAGGATTCCATCTTTAGTGAAAATCTAAACATAATTTATTCCTCGTGGCAAGAAAATTAGCATATGGAGTATATCAAATAGTTTATATCACCAACAAGTTAATAATACTTATAATAAATGATGTTATACTGCAGCAACACTTCAATGACGGAGGCAACCAGATGACTTAACATAACTTTTAACTTTAATTTTAAAACGCGTTATCCATCGCACAGTACTTATCCTCTCCCCTCCCCATACTCATGGTGCAAAATATAAGTAAACTCAACAGGATGAAATAACTAAGCTTAGTTCCGACAGCAGACCCAACATGCACGTGACCGCCACTACAATACATTTGAATAAAAAATAATATTGAACTAATAATATTTAAAAAATAATATTGAACTAATCATCACTGCTGCGATTTAGTTGTATCAAAATGTAAAAAAAAATAATAAAAAGTTTATAGTTTTTGGAGACAATTAGGTTTAATTTCTAATATAAAGTTGGCCCTATTTTGTGCTCAATATTATAATGAAGCGGAAGTACGCGCCCACAGTTACACACACGTACAGAGAAGTCATAGCCATACACGCACAAACGCACACTCCAGCAATACAACTTGAAGTTTTCCTCTTAAACTTTACACACTTTGATCTGCGCTCAGAGCAATAACATGGCTCAGACCAAGTGGTGGATTTTCTGCGCGTTATCCCTCGCCAGTCTCGCTCATTTGGGGTCTTCCAGAAAACACAGAGGTAAGAAGACTTAAAGGAAAGTGATTGACGCTGGCAGACCAGGATTTTACGAAGGGTTTGTGCGTTTACCCGTCTTGTTTTACGTCTCCAAAGACCCGTGCGTAAGATGGAACTGTGCCTCAGTCTGAACCATTAACGCATTTACGCAGTGTTTTATAAATTCAACTGCGTTGGGATGCTACATGATAAAGTTTGTAACTTTTTAAAATTTAAAGTACTTTTGGTTTAATCACACGAATACTCAAGATAATTCAATTTTAGGTCGTTGACTGATTTTACGCGGTGACTGGGGTGTGTGTGTGTGGGGGGGGACTTGATCCTTTTCAATTCTTCTTATATGTTGTACTGTGTAACAGTTCTACTGGTGGAACTTCTACTTTAAAAAGAATTGCACTATATCTCGCCAAGTATCAACAATATATGTGTCGCTTTGGTTGGCTCGGGAGCGTCTCATTGACCCCTCCATTCACGCGAGCGCTGTGGCGTTAAGCCCGTCCGAAGTCCACATCAACAGCAGTTCGAGCCCTCCCCTTTTTCTGAGCTGTCACAACACCAGCCCGATATCCACGCTGCTGGATGTGGTTGTCACAAGCCCAGCAGCCCGTGAATGATCTGACATAAGGTCCTCTAAAGTGGATTCCTTCACTCCATTCCTGCGTGGAGCTCTGACATCAGCTACCATGAAGGTCCAGAAACCTCATTTATTGTGGCGGGTCAGACTCTGGCGGAAGGCAGAGGAGAAAGTTGCAGCTGATTAACTGCAACGTGAACTGTGCAAAATGTCTCTTATCTCTGGCTGAACATGCACCATTTTGATGCATCATTTCCCATCATGCAGAGAACATTTCTGTGCTATGATTAGAACATTTAATTGTGGAAGTTTGCTCCTGTGTGACAGCCTGATTGTTACATTAAGAAGGCTATGTAGTTTGAGATAAACAGGGCAGCAAATTTTCACTGCAAAGTCAGGATGTGGCAGTTATCTTTCTTCAGAAAAAAGTCATATAAAGCAAAACAACTGAAATGTTTAAAACATAGCAAAAACAAAATGCGACACATTGAGACTGTAAATGTTGGGCTTCCATAATGAGACTTTTTAAGATTTGCAGACATTAGTGAAGCTGTCACAGTTTCCTGGTCTCATCAAAGGCCTGGCTGCTTTACTGGGGATCATTCTAGTTGAGTTGAAACAGTTTATGGAACTTCCTCCAGCATCATCAGATAGATCATCCAGACCTTTATTTTTATTAAGATTTAGTCCATCCATTTTCAGAATCCTTTGAATCCTTTTTGGGGTATCAGGGTTGCTGGAGCCAACCCAGCTAGTGTTGGGCAAAGGCAGATACACCCTGAACAGGTCGCCATTCTGTTGCAGGGCCTCATTTTAGGTTAATGTTAAGCTACAGACACATTGGGCATGTGACATACATTCAAGTATGCGCTAAACATGCATTTAGCCCATGTGTTCACACTGAACAAGCAGGGAGGGGCTTCTTCTTTTTCTTTTTCTGCTACTAGCGTAGGCTTGGTGCAAAATGTCAAAGTGATACAAATCGTACACAGCCTGCTCCAGGCTTGATATATGAAAGACTTTGTGTCATAAAATTCCGGCCAGACACAAACCGAAATAAGTAATTTCTCCTCCATAATCAATTTTCTAACGGTTGGGACTGCTGTGAATTAAAAAGGATGCCACCCATACGCCACTACCAAATCTGAGTCTCTTATTGGTCAAAATGCAACTGGTTTAGCCTTGAATGTGCATTCAATGGCGGTGCGTGTTAACATAGACTTTTTTCTTTGGAAGTGGCCACATGAACACTCGTTGCTGAGGGCGGTGTGAACATAGCTTGAGACTTTCTTTTAAAATCTTCCTTCAAACCTCTCTACACGGAGGACTGGCAAGTCAACACCACCCTCTATTTATTTCCAGTCCTGTTACTTAGCTAAGCTCAGCCACCCTGCAGAGAAAATTAATTTTATTTGCCTATAAAATCTACCTTGTCTTTTAGCCACCAGTTAAAGCTCACCGGGGGAGAGAGAAAAACAATTCTGAGTACTTTGCCTCATGGCTAAACTCTCTTGGCTACTGAGGTATAATGCAACATAATGCGGGCTGTGATCCCGTCGCGCATTGTAAGTGTACATCTTGAATTTCAGCAATACAAACCCAGCATGACTCATAAAGCCCATATCTGAGACGCTTTGGTTTTCATTAAACCGTGAAGCCATTTTGGACTCATTATATTAAACAAGACTGAACAAAAAAAACAAAAACACAAGCAATCCCTCTATGAAAAGACTCTGAAGAGATAAAGTTTAAGATCATTTAATGAGAATGACTCCTTTGAACCTCTACTCTTTCATTTTAGGCCGACTAAACTTCAATGTTTTCTGCTGCTGTCATAGACTGATGTGTTAAAACTGCACACAGTGCTTATTAAGGGTTCAGAATTGTCAAACTCATTAGCAAAACCTAGTGAAATGGCAGAAAATCATCACTTTCAAGGAAAAAGTACTGTTGCAAAACATTCCTAAATGATCTCGATTGGCTTTTTACATAAAGTTTGATTTAAAAGTAGAACTCATGGTGGTGTTTATTAGTAAAAGATAAAGCTTTTCACATGTACAGAGTAAAGGAAACTCAAGAGTTTAGGGCTAAGCAACAATAATCTTAAGAAAACAACTTAGAAGTGATGCCTAAAGTCCTACTCTGATCATCTTTTGGTTTATTTTAAAAGCATTTCCAGTGGTCTTTTAATTATGATTATACTGTTTGTAGCCCAAGAAATGTGTCGTTTTCTAGGACATAGTTTCTGCAGTGTGTAGTAGCATGCAGTAAGCCCGGCTCCTTCCCATCATCATCATCCATATCTTTTTAATCTGATTTTAATAAATAATTGTATAAAGAAATACTTACAAATGCAATTTTGAGATTATTTTCTTTAATTTTGTCCATCAGAAAAAAGAAAATAAAAACCACAAGAACATGTTAAAAACACCTAAAACAATCATTTTTGTGGTCAAAGGGTTGCTGGAGTCTATCCCAGTCAATGTTGGCTGGTTCAACCCTGAATGATTACACACAGAAATGCACAATCCATTACATTTCCTAAAAAATGAATTAAAGAAAAAATTACAACCACACAAAAAGTAAATCTCAAACCACATGATTTGTGTGTTTTTGTAACCCGAGGTACAACCTAAACAGATTGCCAATCGGCCAAGAGGAAAGATAACCGCACACTCACAATCACACCAATAGACAACTGAGAGTCACAAATTGAAAGCCGGAATTCCCCGAAAAAAAACAACGCATACATGAGGAAAACATGCAAACACCACACAGAAGGAACCCAGCCAGGATAGAGTTCTTGAATGCGCTACATGCGGTTTCAAGAACGTGGATTGAGCTTGTGGTGGACCAGCACCAGACAAGCAGGAAGCGGCAGGGAGGGGCTTCTTCTTTTTTAAATTTTTCTGTTGTTTACTAGCACATGTCCGCCACCTACAGCTGGAAGAGTTTGGGGATGAAATGTTGAAACGATAGAAATCTTGTGAATCTTACTACAGGCTTTTTCTTTCACAGCTCTATTCCAATAAATGAAAGACTTGGCCTCTTATAATTCTGGCTGTGCAGAAAAGAAAAAGATGAATTTCTCCTTCATGATCATGTTTACAATGGTTGGCACTTTCGTGGTTTTTAAAGGACACTATGGACCCTGACTGGTAAAAGTTCAGCTGTTTGAAATTCAAGCAGTCGAGAGTTCATCTGGTTAACTTTCTATGTACGTTCAGTGAACAACCGGATTGTAAAGCCTGATAACGGACTTAAAATCTTGCGTAGTGACACTTAAACATGAGGGTTTTGAACGCAGAAGCCAGAAACGTGGCTTTACGGCAGTTCACGTAGACTTTTCATTGAAAGTGACTGCTAGAAGCGAGAAGCAGGTGTGACTGTAGCGTAAGTGCTAACCCTTACACTACCCTTAAGCCCCCAAAACAGTCTTTTGGTTTATTGTTTTAAACTTTCTTCCTTTTTAAATAGCTTTTAGTGAAGCATCATTAAGGGTTACCATCCACAACAGTTGTTAATCATTTTATCTTTGCGTTTATCCTAAGGATGAACACAAACTGAAAGCTTCAAATGATAATTTTAGTATCCCCTCATTATCACAGCAATCATTTACAACTGCAATTTACTCATGATACAGTATTTACTCATGACACAAGCCATGAGTAAATACTGGGAGGCGCTTCCTGATTGATCTGTTACATGAAGCTTCATCAAGGCTTTATTCACAGAGGACCATTAACCTTTACTATACGCTTATCATTTATGTGCTCTTCAGGGACGTAAAGCAATGAGACACTCTTCGAGTCTGATTGGAGTTCCCGGGTCCTCTGCTAATAACCTCACGGAAGCATAAAATTTGTGTCACAGTAATTAGTTGAGAAATTTAATTAGATGCAAACTCGCCTTTTGAAGTGGCCCTTTTATTTGTGAGCCTCGGGCAGAAAAGAAACTTATCTCCCACTTGTGGGAGGGGGTGAATTTCAGGCTTGAAAAAGTCTAAAACCAAAAGCATTTTGCTTAAAGAGCAGTACAAGTCAAAAACTGAACAAACAACTTATGTGCTTCAGTAAAATACGGGTCGACGACATCATAAAACAAAAATTAAAACATAAAAACGTCAAAGAAAAACAGACTTAATGATGTTGCAATGACTTAATACAAGAAAGTTTCTCTAATTTTCAGTCATTTTAAAACTTAGTCTATAAAATGTTACAAAGAAATTACACTATCTTCTGCTTGAGATGCTGTATAATCCAGATTGTTGTGAAAAAACATATATCTTGTGGATCTTTGCTGTTATGGGACTCCATGAGTACTTGCCATCGTTTGGGTGAGTCCCAGCAGCAAAGAGAACCACAAATCTTCAAACATAATTCCCATGAATACTTGGGTAAGATTTATTCAGAAACTGGGGCCCATGGAGACATTTATTAGCTGATCATGTTGTAAATAATTTCTACACCTCTGTCAGCTTGCATCTCCCAGCAGCACGTTTCTGAATGCAGTGTCTGGAACCAGGATCGTGATGGAGCAAATTTAGAGCTCTAAAGTTCTATAAATCAGTGGTCCTCTGGGCTACAGACTGGTTTAATGCCAGATAAATATTTTAACAAACCGCCATGGAGTTGGCATCAGGTTATTTTTTATCTTCCCGTTTCTGAAAAATCTATTTTTATCATTAAACCGGTCCTAAATGAAATCTAGTTTAGAAAGACAGTTGGAAAATGCCTGTATATATCCTACGAGGGGTGAAATTCCATAAAAAACAAAGTTGTTGATTTTTAAAAATAGTTATAAATTTATGAAAAATTCAGTAAACGCAAAATTACTGTTAATGTACAATTTTATTTACATGAAATTTCAACTTTATTTTCAAAAAGCATAAATTGACAAGTGTGGGTCATAGTGGTGGAGGGAATTGGGTAGTTTTGCAAAATAAAAATTCCTTCAGATCAGAAAATTAAAATAAAAAAATACAGAATAATGTAAATTATAGTTTATTTCTCTTTTGACCAATACCGGTCTGCAACCCAGTGGTTGGGGTCCACTGTTCAAAAGTTCTTTTGCTTTTTGGTCTGAAAGGAAATAAATAATTTTACACTATTTAAATCATTTCCTTTTTGCCCTGTGGTAGCAAACGGGTCAACAAAACAAGAGCATGAAAAAAAAAAGGTGTTCCTGCTCTGACACAAACTTCATTAAGACTTTAGACTTTAGACTGTAGTTACCTACAGTTGATCATATGCGTGGAATAGCTTCTTAAGAACAGGGTGTGAACAGCTCGGCACCTGCATCATGATGCGCTTCAGAGAACCAGGTACCATAAACTCAATGTGTCATTTCAGCTTTTATCGCAATAACGTCCAGGATAAGGTAGACGATGTGTTCAAAGTGAAAGCAGGATTGCAAGATGAAGGCAAGGGAGTTGTTTTCATCTGGATTGATGTGATAAAGTACTGTACAAAACACAGATATCCTCAAAAAAAAAAAAAAAACGTAAACATACACAGCCCACATTAAAATATATAACTTATATTATGTAAAAAAATTTAAGTAGTTGCTTACTGCTCCAAAGATCTAGCTGGATTATAACTTACAAACCCAACATCACTAACATTAGTTTTGAGTCCTAAAAGCAAAACACTTCTAAATTAGTGGATATGGCGTATAGCGTATACTTATATAACATTTTCCACCCTCTTTCAAAGGCCCAAAGCGCTTACAGTCACAGACCCATTCACCCATGCACACACACATTCACACCCTGATGGCTCCGCTGCTGAACACTGGCGCCAAAAAACGATACATTTTTACTTTAGTCCAGAACACAAATGTTTCACAGAGCTCTGCTCACATTTAATCAAATTGAGAGAAAAGTTATATGGTTTAAAACATTGCTTGTGTTTTAAAATGCGTTAACCCTTTAAAACCGGAGCTGTCCCTGGTGACTGCCAATGACACTTGCTCTTCAAACTAATGTAACTCTTTGACCGTTTACATAGTCATTGTTTCTCCAACAGATTCTGACGGAGAGAAAGGCATCAGCAGTAAACTCCTGGTACAAAAATGCTCTTTTCCAAGTCAGAATCAGCTGATTTACGGTGATTGCTGTAAAATGTTATACATCAGCGCAAAGCTGCTTTTCTCAGCTTTAGAATCCGCTTGAATTACATTAAGTTTGTAAATAATCAAGAGTTTAATATTAACAATGGTAATCATCCACCCATTTTCTTCCGCTCATCGTGGATGGGAGTAACTGTCCAAGCCAGGGCTGTTCATTCCTGGTCCTGGAGATCTACCACCCTGCCTGTTTTCCTGCTCTCTCTACACTGCTTGCTGCTGATTACCTGGACCAGGTGTGCTCATTCAGTCAAACTGTGGAGACGTCTGATTGAGCATCAGCATCAGCATCAGCACCTAGCAGGGCTTGGAGATCTGGAAAACAGGTAGGGTGGTAGATCTCTGGGACCAGGAATGAGCAGCCCTAGTCTAAGCAAAGACCAGAGGTGAGTATTGGTAAATTGAGAGATTTGCTTTGTGGCACAGCTTCTCTCTTCTATACAACGGACCGGCACAACTACAGCATAACGATGGACCAATCCACCTGTCGATCTCATGCTCTGATCTTCCCTCACTGTTAAACAAGACCCCAAGATATTTAAAGTCCTCCACCTGGGGCTGCAGCACTCCACCCACCCAGAGAGGGCAAACTACCCCTTTTCGCTCCTGCGTTAAAAGGCTAAAGGCTCCAATGGCTAAAGTACATCTTGACACAGGAGCTCAACAGATGACTTCCTGACTTTAAACTTTATTTACTTTCTTCCAAACTGACCTGAGAAAGTTCACCGTCTCTGAAGCTCTTTGAGTTAGAATTCGTGGCTGTTTACAGAGTAACCCTTCCTAATCTGATGGAGGATTATCATTCCAGGAGCGTACAGTAAGAAGTCGAGGTGGACCTTAAATGTCCTCTCAGCACATTTATGGTAAATGCTGGATCTCGCTGCTTTCTGCAGCAGGGGAAACATCTCAGCTCTCTCTGAAGCTTATGCTGAGCTTTTATCTCAAAACATGACATAAACAAGCATACTAATTAGGAAATGTGAGCTCCTTCCTTGCTGTTTAAAGTCCTTTGTGCTTTTTTAAAAGGAACATAATGTGATTTCTTTTTGTTTTGTTTTAGACATTACAAGGTTGTTGCAGCTGGGTGTAAAAGAGGTGCAGTCTGACCTCACATAAACCCCTTTTGAAGCTTGTTTTACAGTTTTTAGTTATACCCCCTTCACAGCAAAACCAGCGTGACGAGAGGCTGGAAGCAGAAAGAGATGGGAGAGTCCTATTAGGTATATCACGTTTCAGCAGTCCAAAACAAAATGAACAGGTTAGTGTTGTTTTTCAGCTGTTCAGTTTAGGAAATGCTCCGTGGCAAAAAAAGAAGAAACTGTACTGCTATGTTTACCTTGTTACAGTATCTGCGATCATGTTTCCTGAACAAGTTCTGCCAATTAGAAATAGGATATTTTTTCCAACTGGGAAATTTTATGAAGTTTTGTGTGAAATACGTTTTTTTAATGCAAATGAGGGATTTGAAATATATGAAAACATAACCAAAAGGAACCTGCAGGTCAGCAGAAAATAATAGGGAGTGGCTCTCCTCATTAGCACACTCATTTGCTCAGTGCAAGCGTTCTAAAGGATTATCCGTGGTGTTCCAACATGATCTGACCAAGTCATTTAATAGATGTATTAATGTGACTGAGCGAAATGCACAAAGAATCTGTCTTAAATGTTGCAGACATTTGCAGTCCCTCCTATTGTGAGTTTTTAAAGGCTGTGCTGCATGTTTAAATATAGCTTATGTCTTCATATCACACACCAGAAAAAGAAAAATGGCTTTATTAGAAGGCGCTCTGACAAACTCAACCTTTTCAGCTAATGTCAGCAGAGTGAACAAAAGATTTATGGTGAACATAGTCTGAACTTGTTGAAAAGGAATCATATTGTCTTCCCTCTGTACCAGTTCAGACGGGGTTTGAAAGAGCCACTGCTGCATAAATATTTTGATTTGATAGCTACCAAGTGGAGAAGGGAAAATGACATGTTGAGGCTGATTTGTTGTCAGGTTTGATTAAATCTATCAGAAAGAAAGTTGCTTGAAGAAACTCAAAGCTGTGCAATCCTGTCGAACAATTGTTTTGATGATTATCAGTAAGGTTTTAGGTTCCAACATATCACTGAGAATGCTCTCATCAAGATGACAAATGATATGGATCTGTCCGTGCTGCTTTTGATCCCACAACAGAGGCTAGAAAACTACTTCCCTTTGAGGGGTCTGAATCCTATCTTGAAGAAAGAAAGTATTAGACTGGTAAGTGTTTTAGATCAGAAGTTCTTGACTTGTAGTGTCTCCCAGGGGTTCATCTTGAGATATCTTGGGTTCAGTCTGTATATTCTTCCACTAGGCTAAATAATATACACAAAAAAGAAAAAAAAAATTAACAGTGTCCGACCACAATTATACAGATGATACTCAGATTTACATTTTACTCATAGCAGGTGAATATGGGCTATTGGACTCACTCTGTATCCAATAGATGACCATGTGGCAGACCAACTTTTCACAGCTAAATACAGATGAGAATGATGTTTTGTTCACACTGGGCACGTGACGTGGGTTCAAGAAGGCGCTAAAAGCAGATTCTTGAATGGCATATGGTGTTAACACCGAACGGCTACGGTTTTCTAGCATGTCTACCACCTACAGTTGGAAGAGGCGTGGTGTGAATTGTGGAAACTGTGCGTATCTCTCAGGCTTTTTCTTTCCCAGCTCTATTCCGATGTTTGAAAGTCTTGGAGTCATAGAATTCCAGTCTGGCACAAACCACAGTTATTACATTTTTCTTCATGATCAATTTTCGGTTGAGACTTTCAAGAATTAAAAACAACGCCAACCATATGTCACTACCAAATCTGAATTCTGAGTGGTCAAAGTTTTACCTTGTTTAACTTTCAACGCGCGTGAAATGGACACAGGTTTTGTATGGAAATCCTGAAAATGGAAAATGTGCGATGTGTGAAGGCCGGTGTGGGTCATGGATCGACTCGGGCTGCCGGATGTTCTCAACGGTAACACCAGTTGGACAAACTACTCAGCGAGCGATTTTACGTTTAGCGATTTTACTACTTAGCGACGTCGTACCCATCTAAGAAATTTTTGAGGATTCGTTTTGGGTTTGAAGAGAATGACTGCAGTTTTTGTTTGAATGACATTGAGACGGTGGATCATTTATTCTTTAACTGTGGAATTATGAAAACATTCTTGATGAGTTCTGCTTTTGGTATTCTTCCAAAATTGCAATGCCAGTTCATTTACAATCAAAAAATGTTCTATTGGGTGTGGTATCATATAATAGACCAGAAAATACAGTTCTTAATATCCTGATATTGCAAGGAAAGTTTTATATACACAAAAATAAATTTTTGAAGACCAAACCAGTTTTTATAACATTTCATAAAGAGCTCTGTTTTTACTTTGAATCACTTCATTATATGAAAAAGAAGAATGGCTTGAAATTGCTTAGTTTTGTTCAGAAATACAAACTTCACGAGTACCCCTAACTAGTATTTAAATTGGTTCTATATTCCTTTATTTTATTTTTATTTTACTTATGTTTTTATTTATTTGTGTGTTATGTTCATTGTTTCTTTTTTTCCCCCTCTATTGTTTATTTTCTATGTTAATATGTTATGTTTGGCAATGGTGACTGATCTTCAAGGTAATGTTGATTACATTGTTATTGTTCGTTATTTAATGTATGATACCTCAACTGTCAATAAAGTTTAAAAAAAAAACTTAAAGACGTTAACTTATTTGTCCTGGCAACTTACAGCCATTTAAATAGTGTGATGTCATCATTGGTCGAAGGACCCCGAAGGACCCCGAGAACATCTGGCAGCCCGAGTCGATCCGGTACCCACACCGGAGTTTTGAACACGGAAGTCTGAAATGTGCCCATACATAGACTTTTTATAGAAAGTAGTTGCTTGGGTGCACATTGCTGAGCATGGTGTGAACATAGCTTTTGAAAAAATGTTAACATTTACCTAGAATCATATTCTGACTTTTAAGGTTGTTTTTTTTTAGGGTTTCAGACTTTCTAAAACTCTAAAAAAGTCAAGATGTAGGCAGTTATGGATCTAATGAACCTATACAGCCTATTACATCTTCAGAATTTTACCATCTTGAAAAAATTTCCAGAATCAAAGGAATCCTGTCTAGGCTGGACCTAGAGACCTGTTTCAGTGTTTTTCTCCAATAGGTTAGACTGTTGTAATGGTCTGCCACATGGATTCCGTAAACTGGCTGTAAAGCAGCTGCTGATGCTTGGGTACTGACTAAAGCTTGGAAATATGACCACATCAGTCCCTTTTTTCCTGTTTTTTACCCTGCTTTCCAGTTCCTAACAGATTACTGGTTTTTTACGACCATAGGGCGCACTGGTTTATAGGGCGCAGTTTCAGTTATGGGTGCTTTTTCTGTATTTAACACATACAAAAGGCGCTCCGGGTTTTAAGACGGGTAAAACATGCATGCTAGTGTGTTTTATTAAAAAAAGGTAGCGGGGGCAAAACTACGCTGGTTGTGATTTAATTTTAATTTTTTCAGTCCTCAATCTGCATCCAAAAAATCCATCAAAGTCCTTATCTTCTGTATCTTAAATGAACAGCTGGGCTAAATTTCGGACAAACACGCAAGGTTCGCTTTCGTCGTAGTCAGAGTTGCCGTGTGGCTCCTCATCAATAACGCCGGCTTTTGCGAAAGTTCGAAAAACAGTGCAAGCAGACAGGTTAGCCCAAGCTTCTACAATCCATTCACAAATTGTGACGCATCTCGCCCGGCGCTGCCTCCCAGTCTTAGTAAAACTGTGTTTGCCATCCGTCATCCACCGCTCTCATGCTGTTCGCAACCGATGTCCAGCGGTCGGAGTTCCTTCATCAAAACTCAAACTCAAACTTTATTATTTATGTAGATAAAATAATTACAAGAAATGAAAATTTTTAAAAACAGAAAACACAGGACAATCAAACACCGATGGGACACCTCCCTCACAAGATTCCTCCCCCCACCCACCCTGTTCCCCCAGTAGAAACCTGAACAAAGAATTGCAGCTTAAAGAAGGTCAAGCCTCTTGGAATGACAGCAAGCACCGAGTTCATTTGCTTCACTTGTTTTTTTTAACCTGTGAGATTGGTCGCTCGAGTTCGTCTTCCAACTCGGGCCATCTCGCCTAGCTTCCGCGGAAACCCAACTCCGTCTTCTTGACTTGTCGGAGTTAGTTTTGCAGTTTCCTCCACTTGCGAACCATGGATTTATCCATCTTGAATTCTCTGGCAGCTGCTCGATTGTTCCTCCACGTAGCTGATAGCTTGCGGTTTAAAGTGTGCTTCATAATCGTGTCTCTTTGCAGGCGGCATTTTCAGGGTTTCCAAAACGACGTTGTTCTGCATGATTCACATACCTGCACTTTTGTACTATTCAAGGGGGTGTCTTCTTTTACAATCACACTTCCCTCCTTACCGTTCTCATGCTGTCCTCTCCTATGTCCTCTCTTCCGAAGTCACACAACAACACATTAGGTACACCTTACATTTTGGAGAAAATTTATGATTTTTAAGTGCGCCTTATGGTCGTGAAAATGCAGTCGATTTTAAAACAGCCAGGGCTCCAGACTAACTTTTTTCACTAGGAGCACAGTGGCTCCTAACTGAAAATTTTAGGGGCACAACCAGAAAATTTAGGGGCGCATACCGTAAATCAACATTCTAACCAAATCTACTAATTTCCACTGCATTACTAATAAATACTTTAATAATAGATGCAGAAATTACAATGTGCTGTTTCAAATTCAGTGTCACATTTTATTCTGCACTTTTGAAGATGCAACAAGAAGGTAAACTGACATCACCATCGCTGTCATGACAGTACAAATAAGTAAAGAAAACGGATGGAAATTTATCTTTGTGACACCAAATAGGTGCAGCCAAGATGCACAATAAGTGTGTTTGATCACCCAGGTGAACTCAACGCTGCGCAGATCACCTGGTGTGTGACATATATTTTTGTTTTTGCTCCAACATCAACTGTCAATCATCACAAAAATATCCCGAGAAAGGGGTGGGAGCAAGGGGCAAATCTACCCGGACACAGCTGGAAACTGAACTGACTGAAAGCTGCCCTACAGACTACAAAACAATGCATTATGGGACATGTGTCCTGATGGTTTTTGTAGTGGAGTGATTAATTAAAATAATTTAAAATACCAATTCATTAAAAAAGGCTACATACATCACAAAACATTAAAATGATCATAAAATATATAATAACACCGATCATACTAAGGGGGAGAAGAATATTAAAACTAAATTGGATGTTAAGGACAACTCAAATTTCCTGTTCTCCTTCAGTCTTGCTGCAGATTCGCTTTCATCTCACAGCCCCCCCGCCTGGTGTCCCCAATGATCCAGGCGAGGTGCTGGTTCATCTCAAACACGTCTTTTTCCCCACGTATTTTCAGTGTGACTAAAACTAATGTTGTTTTTGCTCGAGCGTGTTTAAAGTTCAAGCCCTGTTAGCTGTCACGCATGTAGGTGTGGGACATTTATTCTCCTCAGCTGACCATCTCCCGCGGGAGCGGTGTGCTGCCGTAACGGCCGTGCATAACTGTTTGATGCGCCGCCGTAACCGTAACCAAAACCTAAACCTTCCTCCGGTTCTGTGCGGCCCAGAGAAAAGTTCAGCACGGACTGCATGTATGTAGAAAATTACGAGCGAATAGATACGTTCTAAAGGAAAGTAAGGAACTCCTTAATGTGGTCCGGGGAGGGGGCTGTCAGGTTTCCTGCTTTCAAGCCCTGTCATTGTCACGCCCCCCAAGAGTCATTTACTCCACTGTGATTGGTTGGTCAGCTTCGCGCACGACGATGTAAAAGTGTCATTCATACAAACTGGCGGGCTGCAGTAACATTAAACCTTCATATTAAGGCGGGGACCGCAAAATATCATCTTGGGGGCCGCAAATAGCCCGCGGGCCGCGAGTTTGAGACCCCTGCTGTACACTCTGGCACTGGTACACTAGCCGCATGTCGGAAGAACGAATCAATAGTTCGCTTGCTCATAGCTCAGACGCACATATCAGGTTGTGATGATATTTTTCTCCGTTTCCTTCCCACAGATGTTTACGCGCGCTCGATTATCTCTAGGCCCCTCCCCCTCCACGCATTTTAGCCACTCACAGTGGCTTTCCCAATTCCTCTCACACGCAGTGGCCGCCTCACACACAGGCATCACGCGAGAGTGTACATGCTCGCGTTTCATGAGTATGTGCGCGAGTGTGTGTGTCTGCCTGTGTGCGTGTGCGCTCGCGTCTCATTGATTATTTAATTGATCATTGACGTGCCCCTTCCACGTTTAATGTATAAAAAATACGGAGGGTGGGGGAGGCAAATTTACTGGTCGCACATGTGCGACTGGATGTAAAATTCAGTCGCACACTCTCAAATTTTGGTCCCAAAATGCAACCAATTGGTCGCAGTCTGGAGCCCTGAAAACAGCCCTGTCTGTGTACAAGGTTCTCCGTAGTTTAGCAAAGTACATTTTAGACTTTTCTGCTGGCTACCCATGAGCTCCATTCTGTCATGATTTATAGTTAGCCCGTTTTGTGCTGTTTTTTTTTGTTTTTTTGTGAACCCCTGAGGCTGTGGTTCCAATCATGCCAATTTTGGCTGGATTACAGCGTAATCTGACTCCTGGCCACTGATAGGCCAGAGAGCGACAGAACTTGTCTGTTGTTCATAGCCTGAAGATCTGGACATTTTCCCTCTAAACCAGAAATAGAAAATGAACCCCGTTGGATGGCTTTAAAGTACATGCATAGCAGCAGGATGGTCTGTGTACCATTTAACCGTTGGATTTCACCGCTTTAATACAATGGATGCTTCTGTGCTTTTAAAAATAAATAAATCTCTTCTCTAAACATCCTCCGTGTCTTCAATGCAATGTAATGAGACACACACAGACAGAAATGTGAAGGTATCTGCTGTAAATCTATGACATAAATTAATAACAGGGTCAATGATCGGCTAGTCAGTTAGCATGTATCCTTATAGCCTTCGAATGTAAAGCAACTGACTGCTAAAGTTAAATAAAAGACAAGTCCTGAATATTATTATTCCTATTCGACCCTAAACTACAATATCAGCTGTCTGACAACAGACCAGCCAGTTGCCCAAATGCCGGCATACATCAAAGAGCTCTGCGGCGGCGCTAGTAGTAGCCTAGCAGGAGCTATCGTATGACAAAGCAGCCTAGTTATCATAAATCTTTTGATATTTTTCTTAAATTCATTGAGACAGTATTAAAGTGATCATTTTTGTTTTTCATGTTCCTTTTTTGAACGAATATGGGTCACAGAGACACGGAAGTTACCGCTGAAAGTGGCTTAGTTTTGCCGGCGTACAGAGAGCATATCCGCGTGTATGACTTATGACGTGAATAATTACTGCGTTCAAACAGATTAATTATTGCGTTCGAACGACATAATTATTGTGTTCGCACGAGTTAATCATTTCGAGGGAACGGAATAGTATTTTGAGGGAACGTAATAGTATCTTGTGGGAACGGAATAGTATCTTGTGGGAACGGAATAGTATTTCGTGCGAACGACATAATAACCTGTGGGAACAAGATATTAATCTGTGGGAACAAGATATATTTTTATATCTTAATGTCAGGACACGGGCTCCGTATGGCAGCATTGTTTTGGTAACACTAAAATGTGTTTGCACATAATAAATGTGATTCAAAAGTATGGAATGGCGATAATATGGCCAAACCAACTCATGTAATCAGACCATTTATGACTTGGTGTTAAAATAAAAAGTCAGAGGAGTTGTATAAAAGTGTAAAACATTTAGCATGGGAGTTAGACACAACCTTGTTTCCTTTTTAAATATCTATGATAAAGAAATTAGTTTAAACTTTCTTTGTTTTTTAGCCTGCTTCATAAGGAAAAAGAAAACCAGCCACTTCTGCCATTTTGTTTTAAGGATCACGTCGTTTTTCCCACTTTTTTGTTTTGTGCTGTGGATGCTTGACTCACATACAAAGTGCAGTGAACCCATTCCCTCACTTTTAGCCACACCAGGGTTTGGCTGGTTCATTTGAACTCTCAGAGATAATGAACTCTGGAATCAAACCTGCCAGTGTGGATGCCTTTTGACCTTTTAAAAAAAAAATCCAATTTGTTTAAAGGTAAAAAGTTATACATTCTTTAAAATACATTAGGTCAGTGATGAAGGACCCAATACACAGGAAACCAGGCTTGGTGGCAGAAACGTAAACATTTAAGAAATAAACTAGAAAATGACAAAAAACCAACGGCGAAACAACAAGATGACAAAGCAGATGACCTCACACCGGAAGACCAGACACTTAACTATACTGAGGGTAATTAACTGAGATGACAACTGTGGATGATCAAGCTGAACCTGGTTAGACTGATAAAGAAAACAGAACATGACAAAATCCAAAGAAACCACAAAAATCCAAGTGCAGTGTCCTCACAGTTGATGCCAGCCTCATAAAAACTAAGGCGTGTACACTTATATGACACTTCTGTTCCTTGATATTGCCCAAACACTTCTCAGTCACAGCTTTATTCATCATTCACACACACACACACACACACCCACACACACCCACACACACACATTCAAACACTGATGGTGACAGAACTGCCATGCAAGGCGCTGGCCACCAGGAGCAATGTAAGGAGCAGTGTCTTGCCCAAGGACACTTCAGCACATAATGCTTTTTGGAAACCATGCTGCTGCAAATGTTGCCAAAACTTGCCGTAGAGAATACTAAATGCTAATATTTATTTAGTAAGGAGACATAACAGAATCCACCTGTAGTTTGTGATTAACTAAATTAGAGCTTGAAGCCAGAAGAGGACATGCTCTAAAACACACTGTCATTTCCTTTCAACAAAGTACTTCCTGTTTCTCGTGTGCAATGTTTGATTGAAAACCCTCAGTGTAAATGAAGACAGCGAAATCGATCTCTTTAGTCCAGTGAATCTGTTGCAGTCGACTGGGAGCAATGTTTGGACAAATAGGCCGTGATCCGCTTTGTCTTGGTTTTTTTTGTGGGTCTGACCTATTGATTCAGCTGTGTGACCACATCCACATCAAAGCCACGACACAAACATTCACGACTGTGATTTTTAAAATACTCAGTGGTCCTCATCGCTTGACAAATGACAGCTTCATTGTACAATGCAAGAACCATTGAAGCCCATAGGGAAAAGGGATTGCAACCAAGCTGCTTGATGGTTTTAACCCTTCAACACAGGAGCTTAAGCCCTGGTATTGACATTCTTTTGACTACCGTAAAAAAAAAAGCAGCCTTTGCTCTGATATGCAATACCTGGCTTACAGTAGTGCAATCAACTGATTCTGACAATCATTTCAGAACAGTCATGCTACAGCATAGCTTCTCCACGTCAGAATCAGTTGGATTTACGCTAAACTGCATCAATCGTCACCTGCAACAGCTCTGGTGTTAAATGTTTTGTACTTTGTTTTTGTTTTTTAAACAACACTCACTGGAAAAGAGTTGTTAAACTTTTCATGTTTTTATGATGTTTTTGCAGAAAAACAAATGTAATATTAGAGCAAATTGATATGTGTATGTCTCAAAAAGGTTTGTCCATCTCCTATTGATTTGTAAAACTAAATACTATGAAATGTCAGAGGCTTTAAGGTCCAAATGTTTATTTAAACATTAGTGATACATTAACATTACACATGTAACACTAACTCCAACACACAAACAAACTGCCCTTAGACCAGTACGGCAGGCCTCGCAAGTTATGCCCAGTTAGCATTTAGTTTTATAAATGCATTATTGGAGGGTGATTGCATATTGTTCTTGACTTCTCAGTGAACATTTGGCCCAGAAGGGTCACGACACAACACAATAACTCACAACACAACACATTAACTCACGACACAACACAATAACTCACAACACAGTAACTTACCTCACAACACATTAACTCACAACACAATAACTCACAACACAACACATTAACCTACCACCAAACACAGTAACTCACAACACAATAACTTACCTCACAACACATTAACTCACAACACAACACATTAACCTACCACACAACATATTAACTCACAACACAACACAATAAGTCACAACACAACCAATTACCTCACAACACATTAACTCACAACACAATAACTCACAACACAACACATTAACCTACCACCAAACACAGTAACTCACAACACAATAACTTACCTCACAACACATTAACTCACAACACAACACATTAACCTACCACACAACATATTAACTCACAACACAATAAGTCACAACACAACCAATTACCTCACAACACAACACATTAAATCACAACACATTAACTTACAACACATTAACTCACAATAACCTACCACCCAACACAATAACTCACAACACAGTAACTTACCTCACAACACATTAACTCACAACACAACACAATAACTCACAACACAACACATTAACCTACCACCCAACATAGTAACTCACAACACAATAACTTACCTCACAACACATTAACTCACAACACAACATATTAACTCACAACACAACACCTTACCTCACAACACGTTAACTCACAACACAACACAATAACTCACAACACAACACATTACCTCACAACACAACACATTAAATCACAACACATTAACTCACAGTACAACACAATAACTCACAACACAACACATTACCTCACAACACAACACATTAAATCACAACACATTAACTCACAGCACAACACATTAACTCACAACACATTAACTCACAATGGAAGTAAAGCTGCAATGGAAGTGCTTTTATTCTGAAATTTTCACTGGGCCGAGCAGCTAACTACCTAACAGAAAGTAACTTCACAGTGAGCTGTGGAGGGAGAAGCTAGCAGCAGTGTTGCCAGATTGGGCGGTTTTGGTTCTAAATTTGCAGGTAAAAATGGCTTTGGTTATGCATAATATGGGCGGTTTTAGGGTCGGTTTGGTGGTTTTTTCCCCTCATGAATATATAATAACGGACTACATTAGGCCATTTTGCTGTTGGAGTTCTATGTATGCAAAACCCGTGAACGGCAGAGATGCTTTGTGGACCGGGCTCTGTCATCTCACCTGTTGTTGGGGGTGTGCAAGGCCCGCCCCCCGCCTCTTAGAAAATTAGTTCTTTAAAGCTTGATACTGCAGCCGCGTGTGAGAGGAGCTACCAGCTAAAGTAATCATCTGATCACTACATGGAGCGGTGTCTGTGTTTTTCAATGCATGGTAGACACGGAGAATGTGGAGAGATCGGGTTTATTATTTTGAAGAGTTCTGCATGGTAATCATGTTTCCATGTTTGAGTTCATAAAAACATTACGGCCCTCTAACCATCACCGGGACATTCATACACCAGGGGAGCCACACTGGAGGCAGGGACACAACAACAGATGACTTTGGGGAGCGGGGATCGAACCGCCGACCCTTTGATCATTGGATGACCTGCTCAACTGCCTGATTATAATTACTCAGAAATTCAATTTTGAAGCTAATTTTCTTATTGCGTGATTTTCAGAAGAGTGGGCCTTTAGTTCTCACGTGACCTTTTAGATTGTGTTTTGTGTTTTAAGGAAAGTTGAGCAGATCTTTAGGAAATAATCCTTTCTGAAGTAGGTCTAATTGTTTTTCCAAGCTTGTCAAATTATTGTTTACAGTTTGAACTTAGAGCTACTGAGGAGTTCTTTCCTGATTGAAGGTTTTATGTTTTTCAGACATCTACATGTGCTTTTACAGTTTTTGTGGGTTTTATAACTTTGTTAAGTTTAATGAATGATTGAATGTTTGCAGGCCAGCATTGTAGAGTTTCTGGGTAAACTGTTAATGTTTATAATAATGAGTGTTGAATCACTGCTATTTTTCTCATTACTGTATTTTAAGTAATTTCTTCTTTTTTTCTCTTCATAGAATTGTTTGTTTATTGATTTCTGCATCACTGTGTACTGTCATGAGCCCACAGGTGTCAAAAATTGAAATGAAACTGTTAAAAAAAATAAAGAAAAAAGGCTAAACTGGTCCCTATTTCATAAAAGTGCTGAGCGATTTTGTGTGAACACGGCATTTGGGGTTTTGTTGTGCCTTGTCACGTTCGATGGTGCATCACTATCTCCATGAATCAAAGGACATGTTTTTTACAAAAAAAAGTGCTAAAAGGATGTTTGGTTTTCTGGTTTTCTGTTAGTACATTGAAATGGAGCATCACTGCGTCAGGTTTTGACACAACCACCTGCTCGCCTCATCAGTTTTGTCCAAAACATGTTGCTTGTTGTTCTAGCATGAAGGAACCCTTTTTCATGAGCTCTTCTCTTCATCTGCTCTCTTTTGTGACACCATCATGGATCTTAAGGCATCAATAACAGTTTTTACCCCTTCAAACATAGTGATTTTCCATTCCTCTCCTTTGCTGCAACATAGCTTTTATGTTCAGGTCTTGAAGTGAAACAATTCTAATAAGATGCAGGATCACACAGTTGTTCAAATTTTCCGCTTCATTTCAATCAACTACTCCCAAATGTGTTCTCATTATATTCTGCCGGTGTTCTTAAAGGAAAGAGCTTTTGACTTCCAACATTTTTTCCATCTCTAGTGTCAGCACCTTCTTCCTCGGAATCATTTGGATGCTGCTGCGAGCGATTCGATGAATAATTCACCCGCTCTTTTGTAAGTGGGACTTCGTCGAAATTGGCAGATGGTGCTGCTTGTCTTCGTCCCCATGAGGCTCTGTGGAGTTTGGGGCAAACTTATGTCTGCGTTGCATCCTCTTTCTGGGTCGAGAAGTCACAATATCTGTTGTTAAATTCCTAAAGTTTGCCCTCGTCTGCCATTCAAAGAGTAATAATTATTCCTATAATACTGCCATCTGGTGACCAGGCTTTGTCTATGTGATTGGTAAGGAAAACAGCTTTTTTAATTGGCTCAGAGTTGGACTGCCTGTGATACTCGGATTTTGAAAATGTCAGAGCATGGATTTGGAGGAACCACTGAAGCGCAGGGGACATTGCAGGTTTTTCTTACCATATCGTTGCAGAGACTTGGCAGGTGATGCATTGGTGCTCAACGTAGATATTACCAAGAAAATGATATCCCCCCTGCAACTGAGAGTATTACCACTACCAAGCTCACAAATAACAAAATAAAAAAAAATTAATTAAATACGTTTGTGAGATATTTTATTTTTATCCTCCTTTCTTAAAACAATCGAGTTATTTCTTAAACCCAATTTTTTGAGTTATTCGTGTTGGGATATATTTTTGGGTTACTTTTTGGAGAAATACTAAACTTTTGTATTATAGTAGCTTCACTTCAACCAAATTGATTTTTCTGAGTGAAATTACTCCCCAAAAAATCTGTCCCTTCTTAACCTCAGAGTTGGATTAAAAACAACACGATTTGGGTTATTTTTAACCTTTTAGTTTAGTGTGTTTCTGTGAAAGTAGTAGTGGAAACGGTTCTTAAAATAATCATGCATTTGTTGTACAAGCAATAAATTTGGCAATGGTCTATCTTAGCATCCCCTCTTTCAGAAAATCATGTTTGCCATAGAAAAAAAACAAAATTTGAAAATCTAGATAATATATTCAAAATATATCATTCTGTACCCCTCAAGTTAAAAACAGGTAGTTTGTGAATTAACAGCCCTTATGCCATGGTCCAGGTGAATACTCTATTATGATTGGATGCTGGGTGTGGTTTCATAAAGTGATAAGCCACAGTGATAATGCATGCCTAAAAAAGACGTTCCAGTCACATAACTTAAATGTTCTATATCACTGCGCTGGCTTCTTTTGATTCAAACTTCTGCCTCATCATCTGGACAAAAACAAGGGGTAAGAGGAGAACTTTCTCTCTGAACTGATGGTTTATTTAACTCATCATGACGATCAGCATCTATATCTCTTTCCTTTGCCGCTGCAGTCGAGGTTGGTGCGGGCTCAGCAGCATGTTGTCATGTTACAGTGACAACGCTCCACACCACCTAACAACTAGTCCCCCTTTTTGTGAAAAAAGTGATCTAACCCGAAAAAATAACAAATAAAGTACTAAAAACTGATGACCATGGTATAAGTGGGATAATGGCCATCGAAGTGTGCATTATCAGAAATTAATGCACTTTGCGTCGAACGGCTCCGGCTTTCACAGAATACGTTATTTCTGATAATGCGATAATGCACACTTCATCAGCCATCATCCCTTACGTATTGTTTAGACTGGGACAAATAGTAATCAAATATTTTTGTAACTGACGCTACCCGCCCTGTACTGACTTTCTGATTGGTACCCTGCACGTGCGAATCTTACGTCACTACCTCTTGTCGCCAACATTGCGACACTTAATCAATTTGAATTAGATTAGAGAACTGAGGAGATTTTACTCTGAGGAGGAGATGCAGCTGGGCTACAAAAGTTGCTTTTGCAGCCAAATTTACCGTTAAAAATGTGTCTGTGTTAACTGAGTTAAAGTGTCAGTACCTTCGTACACTGAGGAGTAAACTGCCATCAAACGAAAGAGAAGAAGAAGAAAACATTGGCACATGCACGGTACAGATCAGGTAGACCTTGCACATTTCCAGTGAGGATTGTGCAGTCCTGATCCGTAACTTTTTTTGTTTTTGTTTTTTTTCAACATTAAATTTAACTTTACATTTTTTCAGTATGGTAAACATTTCAGGAGATATTCTGACTGGTAAGACGTAAAATGTTTTAGCGGAAGTAGAAGCATCACGCGCAGGGGGGGATATTGGCGTAGCTGTTACAGATGTAGCAAAAGTAACAAATAAGGGTATGGCTGCCCTCTTTACACACTACCGGCTTCTTGGATTTTCTCGTGGCTAACAAGTTTTTACAGAAAGAGAGGATCCTAAGGTACAACCATGGCAAATCTGGTGCTTGTTCAGATAAAATATTGAAATATCAACCTAACCGGCTCAGCAGTAGGAAGGAAAAGCAAAAATGAAGTCATTTGTTTTTATTGAAAGAAAGAAATGAGCTCTTTATTAAAGGCAGTTTGTCCAGAAACAAAAAAGTGGATCCACAAATGTTATCAACTGAAGCGACAATTAATCCACTAATGGTATCTCTCCTCCCTACCACCTGCTGTATCAACACACAGGCTCTGATTAAATATGGATGGTCCTCACAAAGCCTTTTAGCTAATTAAAAAGGCTTCCCTGAAGCCTTTCTGTTCAAGAGCAAACCCACAATATGTTTAGCAAAGCCAGACCAAAGACACAAAGCTCCATAACCTCATTTAGGTAAAAGATAATGTCCTCTCTCATGTGACAGGTTTGCCGTTTTCTCCAACAACATTTAATTTTCTTCTCAAGATGTGGTTTATTTATGTGCTGCTGAATTATACACGAGCGAGCATGCTGACCAAACACGAATAGATTAACTACACCCCATCCCCGTCCTGTTTCCGACCACACAATGTGAGCTTTCAAAGCTGTTATTGTTCGTCCAAGAGGCAATACATCCCACCCCCCTGGAGGCGGGAACGTGTCCGCATTTCAGTGGGATTCCTTTGATCTGATGGGGAAAGTGCTTCAGAAGGTGCCCGAGGCTCACTTTGATCTATCTACCAGTGTGAGGAACCATTAGAAAAAAGGAAAACTCAACCGTTGGGAAGACTCCCGCTGCAATGAACTCATCTGAAGTGATCCGCACCAAAATTATCATTGTTTGAGCCTGTTATTTCTGTCTCATTGGGTCCGGTTATTTATGGCTGAGCTGAATCAGCTTTGTTTTGTTTGTGCTAGAAAGTTAAGTCATTATACTTTTCCCTGAAGCTGTTCCTTTGTTGTCTCCTGTCTCATCCAAGCTCATAAAAACTTCACAAACTTTAGACAAAGAAACTAGCATGGCTCCTCCTAGGCCTGTAATGTCCCTGACTGACTTCTAATCAGCCTAATCACCTTCACCTGTGTGGATATCATTAAAGCCACCTGTCCATCTTTGAGTTTTACCAGTCTATTCTCTACACCTGCTGCCCACAAGTGGTTGGGAGGTATTTGTGGTATTGGTGTCTTTTAACCCAAGATCCAAAAAATAAATAAATAAACGTGAATGGGACACATTACAAGCAAAGATGGTGATAGTATTCAAAATGTGTCCATCAGTAGAAGTAACTTTACTTTGAAATGCCATTAAATGTCATGTTACATTATAATGTAATAAGATTAAAAGATTACCATTAGTATACACCACGTATATAATAGGCAGCTTTTTGTGAAAACGATTTAAATGGTAAATTATAAAAAGATTGAGATACTAATCATGGATTTATGTATTTAGCTTTTTTTTTTGTGAGTGACGATGGTATTATTGGAAAATGTCCTTCGAGGAATCCATTATCCGAAATTAACGAACTTTGCGGAAGCAACCATCTGACACGATCAGGCCTCTGCATCATTGTTTAATTTCTGACATGCGCAGTTTATACTTCATAGAATGAGTTGGTCAGTCAAAGTAAACCATCAGGTTCTCACCTAGATTCCATCCCTCCCAAGCTTTTCAAGGAGGTTTTCCCCAGCGTTGCACATATGGTCCTTTCAATCCTCAACAGCAGTCTGGCTGCTGGTGTCATCCCTGCTGTTTTTAAACATGCAACAGCTTCTACTTAAAAAAAACCCAGCTTGGACATTACTGTGTTGGCTAATTTTAGACCCATCTCGAAGATGCCTTACATCTCAAAACTCCTGAGGAAAGTGGTCTACTCGCAGCTAGAGGATTTCTAAAACCAACATCAAATTCTTAACGTCTTCCAGTCTGGTTTTAGGCCCTTGCACAGTACAGAGTCTGCATTAGTAAGAGTCAGCGATGACATTCTCCTGGCTAATGATGCTAGAGACTATGTTGTCCTGGTTCTGCTGGATCTAACAGCAGCATTTGACACAGTAGACCACAGTATTTTAATATCTAGGCTCCAGAACTCGCTGGGGATCCGAGGTACTGCACTGGACTGGTTTCAGTCTTACTTGGCAGAAAGAACCGTGTGTGTCAGCTTTGGTGGTTTGGAATCTACCACAACACAGGTTCCTTATGGGGTTCCACAAGGATCAGTTTTAGGGCCACTCTTGTTCTCTTTGTATCTGTTACCTTTAGGATCAATATTGAGAAAGCGCAGCATTTCTTTTATTTGCACGCAGACAACAGTCAGATTTATCTGCTGTTAAAAAAAGATGATCTCTCCATGAAGCAGCACCTGTCATGTCTTCAGGACATTAACCCTTGTGCTATTCTATGACTCCACCCTTACATTGACATGTTATTCCTACCATGATAAAGGTGGATAAAGGTGAAGAGGATTTCATGTAATCCATGGAGACCAGTGAAGATCACAAATCATTGAAGAAAAAAGGTGGTCTTGTGGGGTCTAGATGACCCAACTCCCAATGTTAAAGTGCCTAGGACAGCACAAGGGTTACAGACTGGTTGGCCCTCAGCTTTTTGAGCTTTAATGAGAATAAAACTGATGTTTAAGTTTTTAGAGTGAATTATTCTAATGGACCATCCCCAGTTGATTTGGGTCTTTTGACTAACTTTTTAAAACCAATTGTTTCTAACTTGGGTTTTAAATTTGACAATCATTTTAAACTGGACGTGCAGATAAGCTCAGTGGTGAAGTCAAGCTTGTTTCATCTTTGCCAACTTGCTAAGGTAAAACCATTTTCAACAGCTGTACATTTTGAAAAAGTAATCCACGCGTTCATCACGTCCTGGCTGGATTACTGTAATTCTCTGCATATTGGACTTAGCCTGTCGTCTCCTTCACGTCTCCAACGGGTTTTAAAATGTAGCTGCCTGTCTTCTGCTTGGAGGATGTAAGAGAGAGCACATATCGCCAATTATAGCATCGCTCCACTGGCTGCCTGTGCATTTTAGGGTTCACTTCAAGGTTCTTTTACTTGTTTTTAAATCTTTACATGGTCTTGCCCTGCTGTACCTCTCTGGGCTTCTCTCTCCTCACTCGCCAGCCCGGTGCCTCAGATCAGCTGATCAGCTGCTTCTGGAGGTACCGAGGTCCAGACGGAAGCTCAGAGGGGACAGAGCTTTTGCCGTCACTGCTCCAAAGCTTTGGAACTCTTTGCCACTGCCCATAAGAGAAGCTCCATCATTGTCCATTTTTAAAACCCGTTACAAAACCAATTTTCATGCTCTGGCTTTTAATCCAACATGAGACTTCTGTTATTGTAGTGTTGTTGTACTGGTTTTATTGTTTTTATCTCTCTATATTTAATGTTGTGTTTTAACGTGCTTTAGTATTTGTTTTCTTTATTTCTCGTGTTTAGCACTTTGTATCAACTGCTGTTGTTTGAAAGTGCTATATAAATAAATTTTAGTCGGTGCCTGGCGGGGGGTGGTGGGGGCTCCGTTGGTCGGGGGGTCGGGTCCGGCGCCGGGGTGGGGCGGGCTGGGGCGCTGCGTTGTCCTCTGGGCTTGGGTGTGGGGGTGCGTGGTGGGGGGGTGGGGTGGTGTTCTGGCTTGGCTTGGGGGGGTGGTCCCTTTGCCTGTGCTGGGGGGGGTTGGCGGGGGGCGCTGCTCGGGGGAGGGGGCCCAGCGGCGCTGGATGGGCTTCCCATCTACGCCTGGGGCTGGGATCAGCCCTTCCCTGGCTCTGGGGCGGGACGGGACAACCCTCTTGGGGCCCCCGGGCGCTCTGGGTGTCATCCGTTTCGGCTGCGGGGTCTGGGGTGAGGTGGGGTGGGGGGTCTTGTCGGCCCTGTCCTGTGGGGGGGCATTCTGGGGGAGGGGGGGGTCCACTATTGGTACGGGGCGGGGGGGTTGACGGGTCGGGGTCTCCGCTGAGGCCATCGGCGGTTTCCCCGGCCGGTTGGCTGCCTCGGTCCCGTCGAGGCCTGACCAGAGCTCTTCTAGGGCCGGCGTTTGGGGGTGGGGGCCTGGGCTTGCTCCGGGGGGGGCCGGCGCTTTCTGGCTCCTCTCCCTCTGTGTGGGGTTGGTGGTGCTGGGCCTGGGGTGTCTGCGCCTCCGGGGGTGGGGCCCCTGGGCTGGGTGGGCCTGGCCCCCTTGCTGGGGGGGGGCGGGGGACAGCTGTTTGACCACCGGGGGACAGTCTACCAGCTGTCCCCAACTTACCCCCTTCCTCATATAACCTCATAATAGGGTGAGGGGGTGGGGGGCTTAGCCTGCGATGAGCCTTGGGGGGGGGGTTTACTAGGCAGTGGCCCCCCCTCCTATGGTTGCCGTATGGAGTGGGCCCCCCCTCTTTTGGTTTTATTTGCACCTTAGACATGTAGGGCCCTTGGTAGAGGGGGTGCTTGGACATCACTGCCAGCAAGCAGCAGATGTCCTCCTATCACCCTACCCGCCAATTTTAACCGCACCTTAGACATTTAGGGCCCCTTGGTGGGGGGGGTGAGGGGACATCACTGTGAGTAATCAGGAGATGTCCCCTTAATGCCCTACCCGCCAATTTTAACTGCACCCCCCTTAGTACACACACCCCTCCCCCCTCAATATATACATCCCAACATAAACACACACACATGCACACACACACCCTCTTAAACACACATACACGCACACACATTTTGCAAGGAAGGTGGGACCTAGGACCATCTGTCCCCTGCCTCTTCCCTGGTGGGGGGTACGGGCCCCTTTGCAACGGCGGCCATGTCCCCGGGGTGCCGGCTTCCTGGGCCCGGCGGTGCTCTCTCCGCGCGGTGGGGGGGTTCACATTACATCTGAGCCGGGGGTGTTGGTGTCCCTGGGGGGTGGGTTCTGGTCCTTGCTCCTGAGCGCTGGGCCCTGCCAAATTTCCAACTGTGGCCGAGCCTGGTCGGGCCATATTTACAACACCCCTTGTGGGCCCTCTTTTTTCCCCGGGGTTCCCCCCTCCTGGGCGGGGGCGGCGGGCCCCTGCCTTGCTCCTCCCTGGACCAACCGTGGGCCGGGCGGATGGCTGCCTGGAGTGCGGAGCGGGTCTCCCTTGGGGGGTCCTGGCTCGTACCTGGGGTTGGGGCGGGGGGATGCCCAGAACTCCTGGGTGGTGGTGGGGTGCTCGTCTGGGGCTGTGGGCGTCCCTCTCCGGTGGGGCCCTGCGTTGGGTTCTCCCGGCGCGGCGGGGGGGCTGTTCTCCTGGTTGGGCTGGGGCGGCCCTCTCTTTCCCTCCGTGCCTCCCTGCTCTCTGGCTCTGGGGGCCTTGCGGCGGTCCTGCTGGCCCTGGCCTGGGTGGCGGGCTTGGTCGCCCGGGCGGCGGTTGTTTCCTGCCGGTTTCCGTGTGGCGTGGGGGGGATTCCGGCTGCCGCTGCTGCTGCGGTGGGGGTCTTGGGGTGGGGATGGCTGGGCGCTCTCCCTCCTTCTTTACACATTCCACCATCCATTTTAGAAGAACATGAGCACTCACCTGAGCACGGGTGTTGGCTCACCTTTGCACTGGCGGTTTGCGTGACTGAATGACCGAAATGTTTCACACTAGTTGGTTTTAAGGCATAAGTATGCGTGTGAGCACTATCTGTTTTGTGTACATGTCGACAGATGGACATTTTTGCAGCTAGCAGGTGTGTTTGACACTTGGGTGTGTGTGTGGACAGGCTCTGCCCTTTTTGTACTGCATTTGAGCCTTACCATGGTGATTAACAACCAGTAAACTTGTTGCTTTATGCTGCTTCATGGTCTTATCCCCCTTCCCCTCCTACTATCACCCTCCTTCCCCCCCTCTCTCTAACGTCCCTCTCTCTTCTTCCCCTCTTTCCTTTTCCGTCCGGTCCAACACCAAAGATCTTCAAACATGTTTGAAATTAATAAAGTTTGGCCTCAATTACAAAAGGGGTTTATTCAGACATACCTTTGGTTTGTCTGAAGATTAATAACCCCTCTTGTTAAAGTAAAATATGTCCAACACAAGAGGCCCTCAGCTCTCATCTGTTTGCCCAGCTGTTGGACAGGACAAGATTAAAAAAAAAAAAAATAAAAAAAAAATAAATAAAGTTTAGTTGAGAGATGACAAATTGCTATTATTTATGAACCAGGCCCAACAGACACCTCGTCTGGCATCATACCTTACATAATAAATAGTACTTGAAAATGAGATTAATGGGATTAAAAAAACATTAATGAGCTAAATTGTCCGTAAATAATTAATCGCGATTAATGCAATAATTTGACACCCCCTAGTTTTAAAAACACATGATTCTTGTGTCTTAAAGTTTGATTTGTAGAGAAATTATTTTAACACACTTGTTTAACATACTTGGTTATCTATTAGCCATTTGTGCATAAAACACAAAAGAAATCACATAAAAGCACAAACCAAACAATAAGTTTGTGTATGAAAGACAAAGAAAATTCCCAGCGCACTTAATATATTTCTTGATATTTAGCAGCATATCTTTTCAGAATAATAGCAGAACTGAAGCATTTCTTTCATACATCTTTAAGCCTTTTTTTGCTTCTCTTCTGTTATTTTCTGCAACTCTTTTCTTTTGGTTTGACCTCCAGCTTCGAAGCATCTTTTTCTTTGAAACTATTCTTTAAAAGCATTTGAATGTGTGCTTGTTGATGCTATTTTAATACCTTTACCTGTCTTCTTACTAATCTTACTTTTTCACAGCTCCGCTAATAAACCAAATTTTCTGCTCTAAAAGTAAAAATAAATCTGTACACTTGTGCAGAAGCAGGTGGTTGGTGCAAACTTCCAAACCATTTTCGGATGGTGAACCTATGGAAAAATGCTGCTGAAAAAAAAAGCAGTTGACCTTTGCCAACATAAGTCTGTCAAGGATTACGATTGGAGATGCAACATCTCTGAGGAGACAGGTGGCTAAATGAAGGACAGAATCCAGTCATTTATTGCATTTATTATATTGGAAAAAAATGACAACTAAATTGACTTCATGTGGTCTGAGCTGATAGTAAACCATTTTCTATGGGTTCACACTGGCTCGGTCTGGTTCTGATATACAGTTAATACAATCGACCTTTAGAGCATGTTCGTTCTAGAGTGCCTGGAGAAAATCTACACAGGCACAAGGAGAAGATGCAAACTCCACACAGTGCGCTGACCACTGCACCACCATGCAGCCCTTAAATGACATCATAAATTCCAAATGTCTTGAATGTTAGATCTACGTATAAACCATAATCTTCACTGACTTTTAGTTTCAAACACGCTTAAAGGAGGACCTTAAACTGTAAACTGACACTAGAAAATAAATTAAATTAATAAGGTAGCTACCTGTTTCATGATGACTCAAAATAAGATAAATATGATTATGAAACAGCCCAGATATTGCCACACAGACTGACATTGAATCTACTTTGATGCATTGCAGCAACTTGTTCTGAACTTAGTCTCCATTTGATTTTCTTTTGGAGTCTGCAATTTGAAACTCTTTTTTTTCCCACTCTTTTTATCATCTGGCAGCTAGTTGCTTGCTGGTTTACCAATCCAAAAAGTGAGTCGATCCCATGGTGATGATGACCTTAGTTCGAAAAAACGCATTCCTCTGATGTACCAAACAAGCTTGGACTTGGACATGAACAGACGCCTCCTGCCCACATGTAGAAGTGCAAAGCAGCTTGGGAAATCGCTGAGAAGCTCAGATCTTTATCCAGACATGTGACTGCAAATCTTTGCTCAAACAGACCAGAGATTTTTCTTAAGCAATTTATTTTCACTATGCTGAAGAATATAAGCAACTATGTCCATTTTGGATTTACAGTTTTCCCTTTAGGAGTTTGAATACAACAAAGATTATACTTCAAAAACCAAAACGCCTTTAATATAAATAGACTGGCAAGCTAAATGTCAGCCACTATTTATTAGAGAGAATAATTTAAAAAAACATGCAGATCCATTTATAGTATTGGTGTTAAGGGTGTCAAATTATCAAGATAATCAAGATTAATTATAGACAGATAAATAAGACTTTTTTTTTAATCATGTTAATCTCATTTTAATTTAAAGCTATTATTTACAACTATTATTTATGTAAAAGACAATGCCCGATGAGGTGACTGTTATCAGAAATTAAATGATTTGATTTGATTTGCCGATTTATTTCAAGCGTTGTAGTCAAAGCAATAAAGAATGTACACAGATTTATCAAACTCTTTACAGAAATGTTGAAATGCATGGATTTAGAAAAACAGAAAATAAAACAAAATAAGACACTAAAATCACATTTGCTTAATTAAATACAGTGATCATTAACTAAAGTCAAGTAGAGCTTGATTTATTGCTTGAAAAGGAGTGGGAAGAAGCAAGCTTATCCCACCCCTACTGAGTTAATTCATTTTATAGTTTTACATAGTTTTTGTAATCCGGTTGATGGCCGCGAGGAGTTGCTTCTGCGATGTCTGTTCATTTCTGATAACGGACACCGTAACACTTGTGTTATCCTAGGCACTTTAACATTGGGAGTTGGGTCATCTAGACCAGTGTTTTTCAACCTTTTTTGAGCCACGGCACACTTTAACCTTGACAAAAATCCCGCGGCACACCAGCATCCCAAAAAAAAAAAAAAAAAAGCAGAAACTCATAGTCTATTTTGATCTACAGCCCCCCCCCCCCCGGCAATCTGACGTGCATTTTTGTGATAATTGTGGCAGAAAAAGCAGGAAGTTGCAGATGTTTTTTCTAAAAGATGTAATAAAAGTTAAGTTACATACAAACTGTATGTCCGTTGTGGTTTCAATCCGTGTAACAAGGACGACTCATGTACGCTGAGGCGCTGTCCCAATGCATCATGGGAGATGTAGTGTGAATACGGCGAGAAAACGGCAGAAAGACTTGCGTCTCTGAGCTTCATGGTTTTGTTCACTTGTTCCAGTCTAATACCAGATTCTGTGGAAAGCTACACCGCTAAAGACGAGCTTTAGCTGGTGTTTTTGTGGGAAATGAGTGAGTTATGAGCTAAATTGGAACAAGGAAGTGAAGACTTTTAACACTTCTGATTGGTCAGACTGAGGACATGTGATTAAGCCTTCAAGAATGATTGGTGGAGTCGTGGAGACAGTAAAAGCTGCGGGACTTTTCAGAAAACAGTTATAGCTGCAGCTAAATCGCGCTGCCGTCATTCTTATCAAAATGTCTTTAATAGAATCAATTAAACACAAAAAAAAGGATTTTATGATCTTTTATATTCCTAACTACTCAGTGTTTTATCAGGACCTGTTTGGATGAACAAAAAGCTGATCTCCTGGAGATGGTTAATGTTTTTAGATCAGTTAATGAGGGCAATTTTCCACGGCACACTTGACCATCTTCCACGGCACACTAGTGTGCCGCGGCACACTGGTTGAAACACTGATCTAGACCCACTAGACAGTGCGCTGAACCTTTTTTCTTCATTGATTTGTGATCTTCACTGGTGTCCATGGATTGCATGAAATCTTTCCACCTTTATCCACCTTTGTCATGGTAGGGAGAACACGTCAATGTAAGGGTGGGGTCATCTAAGATAGCACAAGGGTTTTAATAAGGCATTAGCCCACTTATACCACGAAAGAAAGAAATAATAAATCAATTTTCAGTACTTCGTTCTTGTTATATTTTTAAGTTTAAATGGTTTTTCACAAAAAGCGACCTATGTGATATGCGGTGTGACGCATTGTCATGGTAACCGCTACAGAGTCTGCTCCAACCTCACTCTGCAGTGGCGGAGGAAAGTGATTTATACACACTGAATGTTACGATAAGTTAAACAAAGCATCATTCCAAAAGAAATTTTCACCTTGTCCAGCTTGTTTTTATCCAGATGATGAAACAAACATGTTTTTCCAAAGACAAAATGAAAAAGTTGCAGAAAATAATCTAAATAGTTTAATTTCTCCAATGTCATCTCCTTGTGTGTCATCTCTTCCCCCTTCTTAGATTCCATACTGTCTTTCTGTTTTGCTGCAACCCAGTCTTCAAAATCATCAAATTCACCAAACAGGCTAAAGGAAACTAAAATTATTCATGTCTTTTCTACCACCTTGCTGTTGTAATAAACTGCCAAATAAGGTATGTCAACATATATTTTATTATATTAATAAGAGGTTCATGGTCAATATTTTTTGGATTGCTTAGAAAAGTGTGTCAAATTAGAGCGCTCTGGACCTGAAGTTTTTTTTTTAATTGTTCGGGATTTATTAACTTTGAATGTACCACTATATGTTTCTGGATCACCAAAAAATGAAAAAATAACAAAATAGTAAAACTTACAAATGTGGCTTTGCAGCAAAAATGAATAACATCCAAACATTCATATCAGCCAAAAACATAGATTCCCACATTCCTGTAAAAAGAAAGCATGCAAATGTCAAAATATCTCACCATGTGAGAAAAACAAAGATAAAAGCTTTCCGTAATCATCACTACTCTCATGTCTTAGGTGCATCTACAGTGCCATCAACAAGTGGTACACAATCATGAAGTCGAACGAAATTTATTCTATATTTCAAACTTTTTTAACAAATAAAAAACTGAAGAATTGGGCGTGCAAAATTATTCAACCCCCTTAAGTTTTTGAAAGTATCCCATTCCTCCTTGCAAAACAGCTTGAGCTCAGTGAGGTTTCTGGCTTTAAACATCTCCACAACAGTACCTCAGACCTGCCTGGTGTGTTCCTTGTTCTTCATGATGCTCTCTGCTCTTTGAACGGATCTCTGAGACTATCACAGAGCAGGTGTATTTATACTCAGACTTGATTACATACAGGTGGATTCTATTTATCATCTTTAGTCATTTAGGTCAACATTGGATCATTCAGAGATCCTCACTGGACATTTGGAGAGAGTTTGCTGCACTGAATGTAAAGGGGCTGAATAATTTTGCAAGCCAAATTTTTTTGTTTTTTATTTGTTAAAAAAGTTTAAAATATCCAGTACATTTCTTTTGACTTCATGATTGTGTCCCACTTGTTGATTCTTTACAAAAAAGTAAAGTTTTATATCTTTATGTTTGAAGCCTGAAATGTGGCAAAAGGTTGAAAAGTTCAAGGGGGGGGGATTACTTTTGCAAGGCGCTGTACTCACCACAAGCCTAAATAATTACAGTGAGTCAGGAGACATAGAAAGGGGTTTACCAGAGTCCCCCATGCCTGGTTATAATTTGAAGAATAAATCGAATGGATAGAAGGAAAAGGCTGAAGTGGTGAGATGCTGCCATCGTTACCTCGTCTGGATGGATTACCTGTTCCCTCTTAGACCAGACACCACAAGGATGGGTTTTTTTCAGGACTCGTCCACCAAGAAAATCTATAGATCATTATTTTACACTCCGAGACTCCAGTCTTGATGTCATTTTAAAGCTGTTCTTTGAGCATTCTAAACATTTTATGCTGTTTGACATGATGTCATGGCACAAGGTATTATTTTTTAATGTTTAGGTGTCCATGCTGGCATCTAAGGCATTTATAACAAAGAAAACAGAAGAAAAGGGCATCAAACAAATTATGCAAACATAAAAAGTAAGCCAGCTGTTACTGCCCCGAGTGCTCCAATTACCACAGGCACCACTGTCACCTTCACTTTCCAGGCTTTCTCCAGTTCTTCTCTGAGTCCCTGGTATTTCTCCAGTTTCTCATGTTCCTTCTTCCTGATGTTCCCATCGCTTGGTACTGCCACATCCACCACAACGGCTTTCCTCTGTTCTTTATCTACCACTACAATGTCTGGTTGGTTCGCCATTACCATCCTATCAGTCTGGATCTGGAAGTCCCACAGGATCTTTGCCCTCTCATTCTCTACGACCTTCGGAGGTGTTTCCCATTTTGATCTTGGGGTTTCCAGTTCATATTCTGCACACATGTTCTTGTATATTATTCCAGCCACTTGATTGTGGCGCTCCATGTATGCTTTCCCGGCCAGTATCTTACACCCTGCAGTTATGTGCTGGATTGTTTCAGGCGCCTCTTTGCACAGCCTACACCTTGGGTCTTGTCTGGTGTGGTAGATCTGAGCCTCTATCGCTCTGGTGCTCAGGGCTTGTTCCTGGGCTGCCAGGATGAGCGCTTCGGTGCTGTCCTGTAGGCCAGCCCTTTCTAGCCATTGGTAGGACTTCTTGATATCAGCCACTTCAGTTATGGTCCGGTGGTACATCCCATGCAGGGGTTTGTCCTCCCATGAGGATCTGTCCTCCAGCACTGTATCCTCTGCTCTCCATTGCCTGAGACATTCACTGAGCATACTGTCAGTTGGGGGCTTGAGCTTGATGTATTCATGGATCTTCGATGTTTCATCCTGGATAGTGGCTTCCACGCTCACTAGTCCTTGGCCTCCTTCCTTGCGGCTAGCATACAGTCTCAGGGTGCTGGATTTGGGATGGAACCCTCCATGCATGGTGAGGAGCTTTCGTGTTTTAACATCCGTGGTCTGTATCTCTTCCTTTGGCCATCTTATTATTCCTGCAGGGTATCTGATAACTGGCAGTGCGTAGCTGTTTATTGCCCGGGTCTTATTTTTGCCATTGAGCTGGCTTTTCAGGACTTGCCTTACTCGTTGGAGGTATTTAGCTGTTGCAGCTTTCCTTGTTGCCTGCTCCAGGTTGCCATTTGCCTGTGGAATTCCAAGGTACTTGTAACTGTCCTCGATGTCTGCTGTTGTTCCTTCTGGGAGTGAGACCCCTCCTGTGTGGACTACCTTGCCTCTCTTAGTCACCATCCGGCTGCATTTCTCGAGCCCGAATGACATCCCAATGTCAGTACTGTAGATCCTGGTGGTGTGGATCAGGGAGTCAATGTCACGCTCGCTCTTAGCATATAGCTTGATGTCATCCATGTATAGGAGGTGACTGATGTTGGCCCCATTTCTGAGTCGGTATCCATAGCCAGTCTTGGTGATTATTTGGCTGAGGGGGTTCAGACCTATGCAGAACAGCAGTGGGGACAGAGCATCACCTTGGTATATCCCACATTTGATGGACACTTGTGCAAGTGGCTTCCCATTGGCTTCAAGGGTGGTTTTCCACAGCTTCATTGAGTTTCCTATGAAGGCTCTTAGAGTCCTGTTGATGTTGTACAGCTCCAAGCATTCAGTGATCCATGTGTGGGGCATTGAATCATAGGCCTTCTTGTAATCAATCCAGGCTGTGCACAGGTTGGTGTGTCGTGACTTGCAGTCTTGAGCGACTGTTCTGTCGACCAGGAGTTGGTGTTTGGCTCCTCTGGAGTCTCTACCAATGCCCTTCTGTGTGTTACTCATGAATTGATCCATGTGCCTATTTATCTTGGTTGCAATGATGCCTGACATGAGCTTCCATGTTGTGGAGAGACAGGTTATTGGCCGGTAGTTGGATGGGACTGCACCTTTTGAAGGATCCTTCTGGATCAGGATCGTTCGCCCTTCTGTTAGCCATTCGGGGTGAGTCCCATCTCTTAGCAGCTGGTTCATTTGTGCTGCCAGGCGCTCGTGGAGTGCTGTAAGCTTCTTTAGCCAGTAGGCATGTATCATGTCAGGGCCCGGTGCTGTCCAGTTCTTCATACCTGAGACTCTTTCTTGGATGTTTGCCACTGTGATGGTTACTGGATTCTGTTCAGGGAGGTTGCTATGTTCTTTTCTCAGAGAGACCAGCCACTGGGCATTGCTGTTATGTGCTGTCTCTTTTTCCCATATACTTTTCCAGTACTGTTCAGTTTCTAGCCTTGGTGGGTCTGCTCGGCTGTTTTGACCCTGCCACTGAGCGTACACTTTTGCAGGTTGAGTTGCGAAGAGCCTATTTATTCGTCTGGCTTCATTGTCTCTTGTGTACCTCTTAAGGCGGCTGCTCAAGGCTAACAGCCTTTGTTTGGCAGCTTCCAGTGCTTCAGGTATGGGCATCTGGCTGTTTCTCTTAGTTACTTGCTTTATTATTGTACCTCTTTGAGCCTCTGTCAGCTAACTCACATCCTTCCGAGTTGCCTTGATTTTGGCCTGTAACCGTTGCTTCCATGGTGGGTACTGTTTTCTTCCATGGTTGCTCTTGTAGCCAAGCATCTCAAGGATCACTGCTGCTGAAGTGTAAACCAGCTCATTGGTTTCTGTGATGGTTGTGGTAGGAATATATATATATATATATATATATATATATATATATATATATATATATATATATATATATATATATATATATTTATATATGTGTGTGTGTGTATATGTCTTTAAAAAAAATTGTCGTCTAATAAGTAGCTCACATGCCAAAAAAGTGTGGGCTCCTCTGATCAAAAAAGGTTCACAGAAACCGGATTCCCTGATGATCCCTGAAAAAACCATTGATCCACAAGAGCCATGAACCTCACACCTCACAGGGTTCAACAATTCACCACCAAACACTATTCCTCAAGCCCTGACCACGTACAACCTTAGTTGGAAAAATATTTAGTGCTGGCAGAGATGAACATGAGCTCTGCAGCCAATTCGAACAGAGAGATGACCCAAGAACAACAGGAGTGAATGCAGGAAAAGCCATTTCCTGGCTGCACACAGGGAGAGTGATTTAACATTCACAGCAGTGGGTAGCAGAGCTCTGCCTTTCACTTGCTGTCCTTTTTGGGGTCTGGAAGTAGCAGCTTTCATGAGTGATTCAAGGAGCTCTGCTTCTGCAGAACCAAGTTGCTATGTTTTTTTGGTTTGTTTTTTAACAATGTAGAATTTCAGTGCACTTATCTTCTTCTGGGCCAAATATTTCAAATCACAGAGTCTCTTTGTTTAATAAATAATTAAGATGTTTCTGTGTATAAAAATCTTGCATGTAGTAATTTTTGCTTTGCTTGTACTAGCTAAAGATTGATAAATATGCAATGGTGCCAAAACTGTTGGTACCCCTCAGTTAAAGAAAGGAAGTCCAAAATGCTCACTGAAATGCCTTGAAACATTCAAAAGTAACAATAAATTAAAATTTGTTGAAAATTAAATTATTAAAATCAGCCATTACTTTTGAGTTGTTGATTAACAGAATAATTTAAAAGAAGAAACTCATGAAAAAGGGCTGGACAAAAATGATGGTACCCATAACTTTTTATTTTGTTGCACATTCTTTTGAGGCAATCACTGCAATTAAACGGTTTCTGTATTTGTCAATGAGCCTTCTGCACCTGTCGACAGGTATTTTAGCCCACTCCTCATGAGCAAACTGCTCCAGTTGTCTCAGGTTTGACGGGTGTCTTCTCCAAATGGCATGTTTCAGCTCCTTCCACAGATGTTCAATGGGACTCAGATCTGGGCTCATAGAAGGCCACTTCAGAATAGTCCAACGCTTTTCTCTTAACCATTCTTCGGTGTTTTTGGCTGTTATTTTTGGATCGTTGTCCTGTTGGAAGACCCATGACCTGAGCCTGAGCCTGCTCCATGTTTCACAGTAGGGACAGTGTTCTTTTCGTTGTATGCTTCATTTTTAAGTCTACGAACATAGAGCTGATGTGCTTAACCAAAAAGCTCCAGTTTTGTCTCATCTGTCCAAAGGACATTTTCCCAGAAACTTCGTGGCTTGTCAACATGCATTTTTGCAAATTCCAGTCTGGCGTTTCTATGATTTCCTTTCAACAGTGGTGTCCTCCTTGGTCGTTTCCCATGAAGTCCACTCTGGCTCAAACAACGACGAATGGTGATCTCACACTGATGTACCTTGATCTAGGAGTTCACCTTTATTGTCTTTGGACATCCATCTCCTCAATTTGTCCTCAATTTTCCTCTTCCGGCCACATCCAGAGACATTGGCTACTGTCCTGTGGGTCTTAAACCTCTGAATAATATTTGCCACACTTGTCACAGGAACTTCAAGCTGCTTAGAGATGGTTTTATAGCCTTTACCTTTACGATGTTTGTCTATAATTTTGTTTCTAATGTCCTGGGACAATTCTCTCCATGGCTTTCTGATGCCCATATTCAGTGTGGTACACACCTTTTCACCAAACAGCAATGTGACTATTTGTCTCCCTTTAAATAGACAGACTGACTGATTATGTGTTTGAAAACAGCTGTGATGTCAATTAAAGGACATACCTGAGTTCATCATGACCCCCTGGGCAATTAGTTCTCAGTCTTTTATGGAGGTACCATCATTTTTATCCAGCCCTATTTCATTAATTTCTTTTTTTTAAATAATTCTGTTAATCAACAACTCAAAATAATGGCTGATTTAGATTATTTAATTCTCAATAAATTTTAATTTATTATTACTTTTGAATGTTTCAAGTCATTTCAGTGAGCATTGTGGACTTTCTTTCTTTAACTGAGGGGTACCAACAATTTTGTCCAACACTGTACATATAGAAAAACAAATTTACGACAAGTAGGCAAACGTTAATTAATTCGTGAAGTTAAACAGCAACAAAAAGTTTTATTTTGAAAGTCTGAATGTTAATGTTGCTTTTTTCAGCAATTTTTTCTGTTTTGTTAGTAATTGGATGCTTTTTTGTTTATTCCCAGCACACGGACAACAACCCATCATATTCAATGAACTGTGCGCCATGAAGGCGGATCCGGGACCCTGCAGAGCCATCAAAGACAGATATTTCTTCAACGTTAGCACAGCTCGCTGTGAGGAGTTTGAATATGGAGGCTGCAGTGGCAACTCCAACAACTTTGTGACGCTGCAGGAGTGTGAGGAAACCTGCGTTGTCTCTGGTGAGTCTTCTTCTGTAATTAAAAGATCAAAAAGTTGCAGCTGGACACTTGGCTTCAGATTGGAATTTTGTTGTGATTTAATAATCTGTTGTGCTTTGAAGGGCCTTTGTTTCTCATTAGGCTTTATTGCCACCTCGGGCTTTAAACCATATAACATCATTTTGTTGGTATGTGACTAACATGGAAAATTGCCAGCACATTACTTCTGAAGTGCTAAAGGCATTCTCTTAATAGGAAACAGGATACTTGGAGCAAAGCCGTACACACTCTTTGTAAATTGTTCAAGTGATGATGCCTGGAGTTAGTGGTGATTCTTTTCAAATAGATCCTATAACTAAAGGTTGCCCGTGTGTCTCATTCATGTTTCCATTTCATAGACTGACTTCATTCTTGTCAGACCCAAACTAGGTGCCTAAATATTTCACAGCTGTCTATGTGTGCAACATGACAAACCTTAGAAGCTGTACAGTTTATAACTTATTATAATATTTCAATTTAGTTAACTGCAGTTGATATCTACATCTGTACATTAAGGCCGTGTACATTTTTTGCATATTGCACAAATGAAAATTGGCCCTACGTGAATAAATGTGTAAATGTGAGAAAAGTTGTGGGCTTTATACATTTTCACTGATGTATCATGAATGAACCACGTTAAAATGAAAAAAACAAGAAGTACGAAACAACCAGGCAAAGAACACCTAAATCATTGTAGAGCACTAACCGAGCGTGATTATTGCGCTGTTTATATGCAATTCATTAGTGATTTGAAAAAAAAGTAAACACTAATATAAAAAGCTACCACTGAAATAAAATAATAATCTTTAAATTGATTTGACAACTGGGCATGACAGAAAAGCTAAGGTAAATCCCAGAGCACCTGGCAGCAGTGGATGCAGTTTGTTTTTCATAAATAAAAATAGAAATGTTTTTTTCTACTTCCCTTTGGAAAATTGTGCATGGATGGATTTTATTTAAATTGATGTGTTTTTGATTGTAGCAGAATCATATTCTAAAGTGATGGTGTAGCAAGATGGAAGTGGTTTAAAAGGTGTTAAAAATTAGTCTGAACGAGAAGGGAAGAGGAGGCAACATGGTGTTTCATTGGAGGTAGGATTTCTCTGGGATTTTTGTAAATCTTTTTTTCCTTTTTTTGCTCAGCATGTTTGAGGTATTTGCATTCAGGCAGTTCAGGTAGTTCAGTTGCAGTTTTGGTTTGTCGTTTATTTCAATGGGCTGGAGGGAGGAGGTCCTGACCTTGGCTGCAGATCAATCTCCTTGCTTTGTTTCAGCAAGTTATTTCCAACCTTCTTTCAAAGTCAAATGAACTAATTCAATCATGTTCCTATATGTTTATTTCCTGGTGGTCCTTTGCATGTTATGGTATCTTAAAAGATTCGAAATTTTGTGTAGCTTCTCTGGACTGTAATACTGCTATTACACTTACAAAATCTGTAGGAGCTGTGAGGCTATACCAACAACAATTCCACAAAAAGAAGGGTTTTCAAAGTAGAAATGCATTACAATACTTCTTTGAAATTCATCAACTTTACTGCAAATGGAGAACAAAGAAGGCAGAATTCATGGAAATGGCCATAAAAATAAATGATAAAAAAACTAAAAAATAGGTGGCCTTAGGTGCAGTTGAATACTTAAGAGCGGAAATCTTATCAGGCACAAAGTAAAGAGGAACATTGCCTTCTTTTCAATGGATTACCACAACCTGAATAACAGAAATTCTGCTGTGTTACACTGCTATAAGATCTGTGTGTGGTCTGCAAAAGTACCTGCTATTTTCCACCTTTTTATTGGTGGACATGTCTGATCAACATGAATTTTGTTCCTTCATCAAAGGAAGCAACACATTCAATAGGACTTTTTTTTTCTCTTTTCTTTGTGATATGACATTGATGTTTTTGTGTTATGCCTTGATTTGTATAATGGCAACAGGCAAAAGAACATTGTCTTTGCCTTTTTTATATTAGTTTTCATGCAAATAATACAAAATAAAAGCAGAAGTGCATGGGAATATTCGTTGGTAATATTAAGGGTGTCATTACAAACACTGTTAAAAAGAGTTCTGAGGATAATTTTTTGAGTGTTTGTGCTTGAGCTTCATCAAGTGGTCTCTTTGTTTTAATAGACAATATGCCCAAGTTATTGCTTTACTCATATTCATGATTGAATTTCTATTAAAAAATAGCTGCTTTCATTCTTAGAAGCACTTAAGATTTATTTTTTTTAATTTTTTGATTAGCAGACAAGTAGACCCATGGATGGACCCAACCATTGACTGTTTAAGAGATCTGGACTTACTGAGTGTGATGTCACTCATTTTCTATTACTTCTCGCTTCAATGAAAAGAAGTCGCCATTTTTTGCATTACGGATGCTGCCATGTTGGAGCCAGAGATCGCAAATAAGCAGTGGTTAGTCTAAAATCAGTCATTTAAATATTTTGAACATTTGACGTGAGACCACTTACTTTTATTGAGGCATCTGATTGACCAGTTTATAACTTGACTAACTTGTAATACAGAAAAAAATATGAAAAAAGGAGCAAGAACACGTTAAAAAAACTGTCAGAGCAAGAATGGCTGCTCTGAGAAATAGAATTACTGAGTAACAGCTATTTTTTTCTCTACAGAAGTCTATTTGATTTTGGCTTTCCAGAACCAGTTGGTACTTCCTGTTTGGAGCGTGAGGGGGGGCGGGATCACTCAGCCCTGTTCTCATATACAGTCAATGAACCCAGCAAAACTGCCCCTTTCCTTTTGTCCCACCCAATTGACAATTTTAGGAAAATTGTAAAATTGGGCATACCCAACACCAGTCCGTGTGCCCATCTGACTTCAGGCTACATTTTCAACATGAATGTTGTATGTTTGTGTCTCTCTCAAATACAGTTTAGACAGACTCAAAAAAATTAGTTTTTTTTTTTTTTTAACTTGTTCTGTCCAACAACTGAGCAAACAGATTAGAGCTGAAGGCTTTTTGTGTTGGACAGGTTTTACTATCACAAAAAGAGGTTATATAGCTTCGAGAAACTAGGGTGTAGATTTGTATAAACCCCTTTTTGTCGTATTATTTTTTATTTATTTGTTACATTTAGTGTGTCTGGGGAGGAATTTGACTACTGTTGGTCGAAGAAAGAGGGGAGGCAGAAGGGTCCGTGGCCAGAGAGAGAAGGGAAAAGGCAGGAACATAGGTTTGAGAATAGGGACTCTTAACGTTGGCACAATGACAGGGAAAGGCAGAGAGCTGGCAGACATGATGGAGAGAAGGAAGGTAGATGTACTGTGTGTGCAGGAGACAAGGTGGAAGGGCAGCAAGGCACGTAGTATTGGAGGAGGATACAAACTGTTCTATCATAGTGTTGATAGGAAGAGAAATGGGGTAGGAGTGATTCTGAAGGGGGAGTTTGTAAACAGTGTTCTAGAGGTGAAAAGAGTCTCAGACAGGATGATGAGCCTAAAGTTAGAAATTGAAGGGGTGATGGTGAATGTAGTCAGTGGGTATGCGCCACAGGTTGGCTGTGAGTTAGAAGTGAAGGAGAGATTCTGGAGTGAGTTGGATGAGGTCATAGAGAGTATCCCCAGAGGAGAGAGAGTTGTTATTGGAGCAGACTTTAATGGGCATGTTGGTGAGGGCAACAGATGTGATGAGGAGGTGATGGGCAGGTATGGTGTGAAGGAAAGGAATCTGGAGGGACAGATGGTGGTGGACTTTGCAAAGAGGATGGAAATGGCTGTAGTCAACACTTACTTCCAGAAGAGAGAGGAACATAGAGTGACATACAGAAGTGGAGGTAGGAGTACTCAGGTGGACTACATCCTATGTAGACGAGGTCATTTGAGAGAGGTTAATGGCTGCAAAGTGGTGGTAGGAGAGAGTGTAGCCAAACAGCACCGCATGGTGGTGTGTAAGATGACTCTGGAGGTCAGGAAGAAGAAGAGAGGGAAAACAGAAAACAAGACCAAGTGGTGGAAGCTACAGAATGAAGAAACTTGTGAGGAATTTAGGCAGAAGTTGAGACAGGTCCTGGGTGGTCAGGATGAGCTTCCAGATGACTGGGAAACTACAGCAGAGATTATCAGGGAAACAGGTAGGAAGGTGCTTGGTGTGTCATCTGGAAAGAAGAAAGACGGTAAAGAGACTTGGTGGTGGAATGAGGAAGTACAGGAATGCGTCCAGAGGAAGAGGTTGGCTAAAAAGAAGTGGGATGTAGAAAGGACTGAGGAAGGTAGACAGGAGTACAAGGAAGCGCAGCGTAGAGTGAAGAGAGAGGTGGCAAAGGCCAAACAGAAAGCTTACGATGAGCTATATGACAGGCTAGACACAAAGGAAGGAGAGAAGGACTTGTACAGGCTAGCCAGACAGGGAGACAGAGATAGGAAGGACATGCAACAGATAAGGGTGATTAAGGACAGAGATGGAAAGGTGCTAACAACCCAGGAGAGTGTACAGAAAAGATGGAAGGAGTATTTTGAGGAGCTGATGAACGTGGAAAATGACAGGGAAAGAAGGGAGGAAGATGTGGTTGTTGTGGAGCAGGAAGTAGCAGAGATTGGAAAGGAGGAGGTTAGGAAGGCTCTGAAAAGGATGAAGAGCGGAAAGGCCGTTGGTCCTGATGACGTACCTGTGGAGGTATGGAAGTGCTTAGGAGAGACAGCAGTGGAATTTCTAACGAGGTTGTTCAATAGGATTTTAGAGAGTGAGAAGATGCCCGAGGAATGGAGGAGAAGCGTCCTGGTCCCGATCTTTAAGAACAAGGGTGACACGCAGAACTGCAGCAACTATAGAGGAATAAAGTTGATGAGCCACACAATGAAGCTGTGGGAAAGAGTAGTGGAAGCCAGGCTTAGGAAGAAGGTGGAGATTTGTGAGCAGCAGTATGGTTTCATGCCCCGTAAAAGCACCACTGATGCCATTTTTGCTTTGAGAATGTTGATGGAAAAGTACAGAGATGGTCAGAAGGAGCTACATTGTGTATTCGTAGATTTAGAGAAGGCTTATGACAGGGTGCCGAGGGAGGAGCTGTGGTACTGTATGAGGTCGTCTGGAGTGGCAGAGAAGTATGTCAGAGTAGTTCAGGACATGTATGAGAGAAGTATGACGGTGGTGAGATGTGCTGTAGGTCAGACAGAGGAGTTCAAGGTGGAGGTGGGACTACACCAAGGATCAGCTTTGAGTCCTTTTTTGTTTGCTATGCTGATGGACAGGCTAACAGACGAGGTAAGACAGGAATCTCCCTGGACAATGATGTTTGAGGATGACATCGTAATTTGCAGTGAGAGTAGAGAGCAGGTGGAGGAACAGCTAGAGAGGTGGAGGTTTGCTCTGGAAAGAAGAGGCATGAAGGTCAGTCGTAGTAAGACAGAATACATGTGTCTGAACGAGAGGAATCAAGGTAGAAGCGTTAGGTTACAGGGGGCTGAGGTGAAGAAGGTGCAGGAGTTTAAGTACTTGGGGTCAACAGTTCAGTGTGATGGGGAGTGTAGAAAAGAGGTGAAGAGGCGAGTGCAGGCAGGTTGGAGCGGTTGGAGGAAAGTGTCAGGAGTGTTGTGTGACAGAAGAGTGCCAGCAAGACTCAAAGGAAAGGTGTACAAGACAGTGGTGAGACCAGCTCTGCTCTATGGGTTAGAGACGGTAGCAGTGAGACAGAGACAAGAGGCTGAGATGGAGGTAGCAGAGATGAAGATGTTGAGGTTCTCCTTAGGAGTGACCAGGTTAGACAGGATAAGGAACGAGTACATCAGAGGGACGGCTCATGTTGCCTGTGTTAGCGACAAAGTCAGAGAAGCCATACTGAGATGGTTTGGACATGTTCAGAGGAGGGATAGTGGATATATTGGTAGAAGGATGTTGGAGATGGAGCTGCCTGGCAGGAGGGCAAGAGGACGGCCAAAGAGGAGATATATGGATGTCTTAACAGAGGACATGAAATTGGCTAATGTTAGGGTAGAAGATGTCCATGACAGAGTGAGGTGGAAAACGATGATTCGCTGTGGCGACCCCTGATGGGAAAAGCCGAAAGAGAAAGAAGAGTGTGTCTGGGGAGGGAGAGGAGAAGAATGTGAGGGGAGGGTGGAAGAGAGTAAAAGGAAGAAAGGTGAAAAGGTGGGGGATACAAGCACTGATTTGAATAAGTTATTATTTTAAGCTGTAACAATTATACCAGATCTGCTGGAAAGACGAATGATTGATCAAAGGTGTAAATCTGACACTAAGATGAGCGAGAAAAAAAAAAAAAAATTCCATCAATACACTGTGGGTAAGGAGGAGGGATGAAGCAGACAGGGAGCAGTGTGGCAGTGTGCACGTGCACATGGGGGTGGAGATACATGCATGCTGCCGAAGTGAACCGTGTGTTCATAAGGGGAACCAGATCCCACCCAGCCAGACCAGCCAGACCAGGAGAGGGGAGGGGAGCCCCCCAGGCCAGAAGCCCCCCCAGCACCCGGACCCAGGCAGCCCGGGAGGGGAGGAGGAGGGGACCGCCCACCCCACCAGCCAGGCACAGAGAGGGCCCCCCTACAAGGGCCCCCCCAATGCCCAGAGGCACAAGCGAACCCAGTGTCCGGCCCCCAGGCCACGAGACAGGAGCGCTTAGCCGTACCAGGCGGCAGCCATGGGGGCCACCGGGCGCCGGACACCGAGACAAAGGCCAGGGACGAAGCCAGGGCCCCCGGGACCCATGAGTCGGCCACCCCCGACCGGCGCGCCGTCTCCGCAAGCCAGCCCAGGCACGCGACCTAAGCAACCCAGGGATCGCCACGCACCCACAACCACCCCCCATAACCCTACAACCCTACACACTACAACCCCCCCCCGCAAGTTTGAGTTTGAATCCACCACACACAAGAGTTGACTGTGTCCCAAGAAATGCACATTGACTTTCTTTTTTCAGTTTTAAAATAAATAGTAAAAACTGAAGTCAGACACATTGGCTTCAAAAGTCTCAGAGTCAGATGTTTGATCATAAATAAATTAATGATTTTCTTTTTACAAAAATCATTTAATCATGTTGGCTGACAGGTTTTCTGCTAAGCATTCACCATCTTTACTTAAATGACTTTAACACTCCTATTATGAAGCTGGATACACATAAATCCATAAACTAATGATTTGAAAAGTGGCGGACCATGCATTATACATCTGGACCTTCAGTAGCGCTACATCTGAATCACTTATCCCCTCGTTAAGCATTTTTATGCTTCTAAATAAACTGAATGAACAAAACAGTAAACACATCTCATTATGCAACTACAGCCAGCACAAAACATTGAAAACAATCACATAAGTTTGAAATATTATTTATTATGATATTTATCAAAAAATTATATTTGGAGACAAAATCCATCCTCCTCTCTTGCCTCAAAAACCGTTTGATCACCCTGTCATGTAAATTATCATGCTTCAGTTTTGTCAAGAAGTCCTTTTCTATTACCGTCAAGGCCAGTGCTGAGAGCCAAGTCTGTCCAGTTGTGCTTCTGCGTAGGTTGTAACCCTTGTGCTATCCTAGGCACTTTAACATTGGGAGTTGGGTCATCTAGAGCCACTAGACAGTGCGCTGAACTTTTTTCTTCAAGATTCGTGATCTTCACTGGTGTCCATGGATTACATGAACTCTTTCCACCTTTATCCACCTTTGTCATGGTATGGAGAACACGTCAATGTAATGGTGGGGTCATCTAAGATAGCACAAGGGTTAAGAGCCGAAAATGTCCTCTCAACAGACGCAGTGGACACGGGGATGGTCAGCGCCAAACACACAAATCTGTACAGCTGCTTCGTGATCTCACTCTGATTTTTCTGATGAAGGAAGTCAAGGAGATCAGTGGGAGATTTTCCTGGAAAATCATCCATGGCGTACATTACAGTCAGCTCTGTTTTTAACTGAGACAGATCAAAAAGTGCTCCGCGGCTCTGTGTCAAACTGGACAAGGCTGCATGTGTCTTCCTGAAAGTTCTGTCCAATCAGAAGGTCTGAACACTGTGACGTTGTCTAAGCCTGCTAGACGACCCTGCTGACACAAACTCAAAATCTGATTGGTTGAAGTAAATGAATGACTGACAATGATTTTGCATTAGGAGAACTTAACAACTCACAGTGAAGGCCCTTACCCTGCCTGGTAACAAAGGACTGCTGAAAAGCGATTGGCTGAATGCTCCAATGTAAAAATATGTCTGTCTGGAAGCAGCATAACCATCATAAACAAAATAAAAGAGAATGGACAAGCTCTTTGGAATGATTTAATGAGTATGCACGGACAACATAAAATTATCACACGATTTGGATATTTTATAGGCCTTCAGAGAAGGCCTATAAAATATACATTATTAAAGAAAAAAGGAAAAAACAAGAAAAAAAGGAGTGGAAAATAAAGTGTTAAAAGTGATGTCAAATAAAATTTGCTCTCGCAGGGATAATAAATAAAATCCAAATGTGCCATATTTAGTTACATCCTTTTCAGACCTGCTTCAAACAGGAAATTTTCCCTCTTGGTCCTGACACAAAGTTTACCTAAAACTGCAAATCTAAGTTAATTACTGCAAAATAATAGTAGATCACACAAAATGTAACATAAGTAAATGCTTTTGTATTCCTTTAAACAAAAATGACAATAAGGACATTTTACACACTCTTTATATCTTACCGCGTGTTTTTTGGGCGGCAGTTTAGCTCAGGCGGTAGAGCAGGTCATCTAACAACCAAAGGGTTGGTGGATCAATCCCCCCCTCACCAACCAGCTGTCGCCCCCCAAGCACAGTTAGTCTGCAGCTCACGGCTCCTCCCAGGGGATGGGCCAAATGCGGAGAATAATTTCCCCATTGTGGGATAAAACAAATTAAAATTCATAAAATCCTCGTAGAAAAAGACTTTAAAATAGTTTTTTTCAATCTGGAATAAACTTATGTGCCCTTTAGAGACCACTGAATTAAAAAAAAAAACAGCTTGTTGTTGTGACAGCTGCAGCTAAAAAGAGTTCATGTTACTATTCTCTTTTGAACAGGTGAGTCTGTTCTTGGTAAATAAATCTTCACTTTTTGGTTCTTCATTCTCATGATAGGCCAGAATAAACTGCAGAGCATGAAATGAGCCTTCAGTAAGGATTCAAATAGGTGTTGAAACAGGAAAAAATTACTACTCCCAACCAAAACTCGATCACAAAATTATGTAGGGCCACGCATCTTATTTACCATAAATGTGATTGCTACATAATAAAAATTCCTCAATGCCCTTCTTAACAAAAGTTTGTTGACTCGAGTGATTCCAATTTCTCCCATAAACAGAAGCAATAAAAACGTCATGAAAGATAATTCAATTTAATTCGATTGTATGATGTCAAAAGTGCATCTATTACCTTGTGCTCTCTAATTATGCGTGGCGCTATATAAGGGAGCTGAAAGTATCATGTTTCATTATGAATTCAAACATGCCATTCCCTGAGCATCTCTCTGTATCTGCAGGGTGACACACAGACAACAACATTATGCTGCAGATGTTTCAGGCTCCCGTCAGGAACATGTTTGCTCATCACCCCTGACACTTTCTCGTTTCCTTCAGCAGATGGAATGTTGCACTTTTCTCCTTTAGTCCCAGAGTTTTTTTTTTCTCTAGTTTCCAACTTGCAGGTTTGCATGAGGCTAAGTTTGGCACTTGTGTGTCACTGAGACGCAACAAAACCTCAGATGTTTTGAAATTAAGTTAAATTTATTAGAGTACTCAAACCTCATAAACTTCTAGAAAAACTCAGTGAATTATTTCTTTGCTCTGATAGTGCTGCCTCACAATAAATCCTTTACCATTGGGAAATCTGTTTATGTTTTTTTTTTATGATGCCACATTTCCTGCAAAAAAGCATTTGTGGGTTACTCCCATTAAAATGTGCCACATTGTCAGCACAGAGTGTGCTGTCAACTTATCTTCAGCTCTACTCTCATGCTGCAAATGCGTGTTCCTTTACAAATGTGTCTCAGTTTGATGGGAAAAAAACAGGCTTTGATATTCTTATTATGAAATGTGGCAAATTTCTCCATGTTTTGTAAGCAGCTGACAAACACTTTTTTTTGTCTTTAAAACTCTGCCCAACACTATTCTTTTTTTTATTGTCTTTTTCCATGTACAGCTTAGTAACATTCATTCCATCTCTGAGTCAGAGGCTGCATTCTAAAGAAGATAAGGGTGGGACGGCTGAACACAGAGGAAGGTGGCTGAGACAGTGTCCCAACCAAGGCCTTTGGCCACTTCAATGTTCTGCATAGCTTGAAAAAAACCCTTTCTGGACTTGCTTACGTGTGTGTGGAGACTTTTAACCCTTGTGCTATCTTAGATGACCGCACCCTTACATTGATGTGTTCTCCCTACCATGACAAAGGTGGATAAAGGTGGAAAGAGTTCATATAATCCATGGACACCAGTGAGGTTCACAAATCATTGAAGAAAAAAGGTTCAGCGCACTGTCTAGTGGGTCTAGATGACCCAACTCCCAATGTTAAAGTGCCTAAGATAGCACAAGGGTTACAGTCCGACTACAATCATCTTTTGATCTATTCTAAAAGTGTTCCCAGTGGTCTTTTAATTATGATGTTGCAGTTTTTAGCCAAAATCAAAAAACCTGTGTCGTTTCTAGGACATAGTTTCTGCTCCTATTTTACAGTGATTTGAACAAAGAAATGCTCAGAAATGTTCTTGATTTTACATTTTTGCTATACATTTCAAAAGGGGCCGGTGCAATGTGGTTTGGGTGGCAGTCGAGGGCGGGTGCCTCGGCGGCCCAAACCCCGATCATGGAACCTGGCTTTTGGGACATGGAATGTCACCTCTCTGGGAGGGAAGGAGCCTGAGCTGGTGCGAGAGGTTGAGAGATACCGTCTAGATATAGTCGGGCTCACCTCCACACATGGCCTGGGCTCTGAAACTCAGTCCTTAGAGAGGGGTTGGACTCTCTACCTCTCTGGAGTTGCCCGAGGTGAGAGGCGGCGGGCTGGCGTGGGCTTACTCGTGAGCCCCCAGCTCAGCCGCCAAGTGTTGGAGTTCACACCGGTGGACGAGAGGGTCATGTCCCTCCGCCTCCGGGTGGGGGACAGGTCTCTAACTGTGGTTTCGGCTTACGGGCCGAACAGCAGTTCGGAGTACCAGGCCTTCTTGGTGTCTCTCGAAGGGGTACTGGAAAGTGCCCCAACGGGGGACTCCATTGTCTTCCTGGGGGACTTCAATGCCCACGTGGGCAATGACAGTGGCACCTGGAGGGGTGTGATTGGTAGGAACGCCCCCCCTGATCTGAACCCGAGTGGTGTTTTGTTATTGGACTTCTGCGCTCGTCATAGTTTGTCCATAACGAACACCATGTTCGAGCACAAGGGTGTCCATCAATACACCTGGCATCAGGACACCCTAGGCAGGAGGTCAATGATCGACTTCGTAGTTGTTTCAGGCGACCTTCGGCCCTGTGTCTTGGACACTCGGGTGAAGAGAGGGGCGGAGCTGTCCACCGATCACTACCTGGTGGTGAGTTGGATTCGCTGGCGGGGAAGGAGGCCGGAAAGACTTGGAAGACCCAAACGTACTGTGAGGGTCTTCTGGGAACGTCTGGCTGAGCCCTCCGTCAGGGAAGTCTTTAACTCCCACATCCGGGAGAACTTCAAACAGGTACCGAGGGAGGTTGGGGACATTGAGTCCGAGTGGACCATGTTTTCCACCTCCATTGTCTCTGCTGCTGCTCGGAGCTGTGGTCGCAAGGTCTCTGGTGCCTGTCGCGGCGGTAACCCCCGAACCCGGTGGTGGACACCGGAAGTAAGGGATGCCGTCAAGCTGAAGAAGGAGTCCTACCAGGCCTGGCTGGCCTGCGGGACTCCAGAGGCAGCTGACAGGTACCGGCAGTCTAAGCGAGCTGCGGCCCGGACTGTTGCGGAGGCGAAAACTCGGTCCTGGGAGGAGTTCGGTGAGGCCATGGAGAAGGACTATCGGTTGGCCTCGAAGAAATTCTGGCAAACCATCCGACGACTCAGGAGGGGAAAGCAGTTCTCCACAGGCACCGTTTTCAGTGCAGGTGGGGAGCTGTTGACTTCGACTGGGGACATTGTCGGGCGGTGGAAGGAGCACTTCGAGGATCTCCTCAATCCCACTGACACGCCTTCTTTTGAAGAAGCGGAGAGTGAGGACATTGGGGTGGGGCTGTCTATTACCCGGGCTGAAGTCACTGAGGTAGTCAACGAGCTCCTCGGTGGCAAGGCCCCGGGGGTGGATGAAGTCCGCCCTGAGCACCTCAAGTCTCTGGATGCTGTGGGAGTGTCTTGGCTGACACGTCTCTGCAGCATCGCGTGGCGGTCGGGAACCGTACCACTGGACTGGCAGACAGGGGTGGTGGTTCCCCTCTTTAAGAAGGGGGACCGGAGGGTGTGTTCCAACCATAGGGGAATTACACTCCTCAGCCTCCCTGGGAAAGTCTATGCCAGGGTACTGGAGAGGAGACTCCGTCCGATAGTCGAACCTCGGATTCAGGAACAACAGTGCGGTTTCCGTCCTGGTCGTGGAACGGTGGACCAGCTCTACACCCTATCTAGGGTGCTGGAGGGATTGTGGGAGTTCGCTCATCCAGTCCATATGTGTTTTGTGGATTTGGAGAAGGTGTTCGACCGCGTCCCCCGTGGCATCCTGTGGGGGGTGCTCTGGGAGTATGGGGTCCGGGGAGCCTTACTGAGGGCTGTCCGGTCTCTGTATGACCGGAGTAGGAGCTTGGTTCGCATAGCTGGCAGTAAGTCAGACCTGTTCCCGGTCCACGTTGGAGTCCGGCAGGGCTGCCCTTTATCACCGGTTCTGTTCATTGTTTTTATGGACAGAATTTCTAGGCGCAGCCAGGGGCCGGAAGGGATCTGGTTTGGGGACCACAGGATTTCCTCTCTGCTTTGCAGATGATGTTGTCCTGTTGGCTTCATCGAACCGGGACCTCCAGCGTGCATTGGGGCGGTTTGCGGCCGAGTGTGAAGCGGCTGGGATGAGGGTCAGCACCGCTAAATCTGAGGCCATGGTCCTTGACCGGAGAAAGGTAGTTTGCCATCTCTCGGTCGGTGGAGTGTCCTTGCCCCAGGTGGAGGAGTTTAAATACCTTGGGGTCTTGTTCACGAGTGAGGGAAGATCGGAGCGTGAGATTGACAGGCGGATCGAAGGCGTCCGTAGTTATGCGGTCGCTCTATCGGTCCGTTGTGGTGAAGAGAGAGCTGAGCCGAAAAGCAAAGCTCTCAATTTACCGGTCGATCTATGTTCCAATACTCACCTATGGTCATGAGCTATGGGTCATGACCGAAAGAACGAGGTCCCGAATACAAGCGGCTGAAATGAGCTTCCTCCGTAGGGTGGCTGGGCGCTCCCTTAGAAGCTAAGAAGCTCGGTCACCCGCGGGGAGCTCGGAGTAGAACCGCTTCTCCTCCACATCGAAAGGAGCCAGCTGAGGTGGCTCGGGCATCTAGTCCGGATGCCCCCTGGACGCCTCCCTGGAGAGGTGTTCCGGGCATGTCCCACTGGGCGGAGGCCCCGGGGAAGACCCAGGACACGCTGGAGAGACTACGTCTCTCGGCTGGCCTGGGAACGCCTCGGGGTCCCCCCAGAGGAGCTGGAGGAAGTGGCTGGGGTGAGGGAAGTCTGGGCATCTCTGCTCAGTCTGCTGCCCCCGCGACCCGGTCCCGGATAAGCGGAGGAAGATGGATGGATGGATGGATGGCTATACATTTCCTCCATTACCAGAAAAAATGCATCAAGAACATGTTAAAAGACCAAGAACAGAATTTTTATGGCAGAAGATCTTTGATAAGCCCATGTTTGTGACATGAAAGTGAAGACGAGGGTGCAGCGTTAGTCCAGAGGTTGCCACTGAATGTGAGTCATTACTAGATGACAGAGAGGTCAGTGGTAGCTGGACAGCGCCCAGTGAAGTCAGAAGGAGACTTACACCATGCAGTTACAACATCCACTTTCTATGGCCACGTGTCCCATCCCTTTGTCTGGCAGCTGAGTGTAAACCCTGCATCAAAAGGTCACAATTTAAAAAACGGCTGCCTCTTTTTTGTTTATTAAATAGAAATTATTAACTGACAAAAAACAGATCATTTATTCTATTTTTATGATTGACAACTCACTGGTGAAAATATGACAGGCATAATTTTTGGCAGCGTTCAATAAAGAGGAAAAAGTCTGCCAATAAACACCATCTGTCTAATTTGCTGTATTGTTTGTATTTGGCAACCGTCTTGGCAACAGCGTGCTGGAAGTGAGTCACTAATACCTTTCCTTTGTCTTCACCTGGTAGATGAGAAGAACCCGTGCCATTTAGAAGAGGCTCCCGGTCCCTGTCGAGGGCTACTGTCACGCTACTTCTTTGACAGCAAGACTCGCCAGTGTAGGCGCTTCTTTTATGGTGGCTGCTTTGGCAATGCCAACAATTTCTGGAGCATGGCCGAGTGCCAAGCCAAATGTCAGAACCCAGGTAAGAAAGCCTTTTGAACTCTGTACTCCTGAAGACTGGCACACACCCAAGCTGTCAACATGGCATTGTTAGGCTTTGTTTTAAAAAAAAACCTGTTAAATCCTAAAGGGCATTTGAGTTCAACCCATTAACAGGTTGGTTCTTGTAGTGAGATTATGGAACATGTTTGTCCTTCTGTTAGAAGTAATGTGAGTTTCATCTCTCTGTGCTGTCAGGGCCCACAGATGTGGGAGAGGTCGTGGAGCCAACAAACCTACATATGAGACAGGAGGGAAAAAAAGGTGATTGTAAAGAAATGTTCACAGAATAAAGTGTCGAAATGCAAAAAGGATTTTACCTTTAAAAAAACAGCAATAATACTGTGAAAATGCAAAATGGATTTTACTTTTTTTTAAAGGAGCAACAGAAAAAAGAAATGCAAAAATGTTTTTACTGTTTTTTTAAAAGGCCCCCAAAAAATGTAGAAAAGCTAAAAAATATACTTAAAAAGTTGAAATACAAAATGATTTTACTCTTTTAAAAACAGCAGCTACGAAAATGTGGAAATGCAAAAACGTTTTTATTTAAAATAAAGAAAAGAGAGAAACAGAAAATTGGAAATGCAAAAATGATTTTCCGATACGTTTTTAAAAAAACACACACATATGAGGCAACACAATTGTGGAATAAGTGATCTTTTTTTTAAGGCGCGGGCACGTTAAAACATACCGGTAAAACATGCATGCTAGTTTGTGTTTTAAAAAAGGCAGCGGGGGCAAAACTGAGTTGGATCTAATCTAATTTATTTTTTTCAGTCATCAATCAGCATCCAAAAATCCATCAAAGTCCTCATCTTCTGTATCTGAAATGAACAGCTGGGCTAAATTTTATATGAAACACGCCAGGTTCTCTTTTGTCATCGTCAGAGTCCGACTCGTTGCTGTGCGGCTCTTCAGTAATGATAGTGGCTTTTCGGAAGCTCGAAGAACAGTGGAAGCAGACACGTCAGCCCAAGCTTCTACAATCCATTCACAAATTGTGGCGGAACGGGCACGGCGCTGCCTCTCAGTCTTAGTTAAACTGTGCCCACCATTCGACAGTGTGACTCACCGGGATGTCAAAAGTGAGCGGCGCCTCGTCCATGTTGGTGATGTGGCTGGGCTGGACGTGTTTGCTGCAGTTGGAGGGGAAGATGGACAGATTTTGTAATCCGCCGGAAGTTTCTGCGCCACCGTAGTACTTGCCCGGACGGAAAGATGGCACCGTTTTCATCAAACGAAAGCACCAAGACACACCTCCTTGAAAATGTTCAATTTTCATTTCCTCTGCAAGCGTTACGGCCTTCAGACGAATAGTGACTGTAGAGACGCTTCTCCCAGCTGTTCTCTGATCGTTAATCCATTGCTCGAGTCAGTCTTCCAATTCCACCCCGCTTTGTTTCCGCGGAAACTCAGCTGCGTCTTCTTGCCTTGTCGGAGTTTGTTTTTCAGCTTCCTGCAGCTGCTCGATTGTTCCTCCGCGTAGCTGATAGCTTGCAGTTTAAACTGTGCTTCATAATCGTGTCTCTTTGCAGGCGGCATTTTCAGGGTTTCCAAAACGACGTTGTTCTGCATGATTCACATACCTGCACTTTTGTACTATTCGAGGGGGGGTCTTCTTTCATGTCCACTCTTCCCTCTATACCGTTCTCCTGCTGTCCTCTCCTACATCCTCTTTAACAAAGTCACACAACAACACATTAGGCACACCGCAAAATAGGACGCACCGTACATTTTGGAGAAAATTTCCGACTTTTAAGTGCGCCATATGGTCGTGATAATACAGGACAGAAAATTATAGGATGCGCAGTTTTTCTCTCTTTTTTTTTTTTTTTTCTATTAGATGAAACCAATGAAAAAAATTCTTCAAACTTCTGTTTTCCCCTCTTTGTTTCTAAAAATCATATTTGTGTTGTCATTTTGATACAGAAACTTCTTCAGCAGCACCGCAGGTCAGCACACTCGCTCCCAGAAGATTCAGTTTCGTGCAGCCAGTTGTTGCCTCTGGTAAATGCTCACCACACTCACCACACTCCACCAAGCAAGGCTTTATTTACACTCAGATTACTCAGGGATATTAATCAAATTAGTTTTCAGATGGAAAAGATCATAAACAAAAATTAATACTGTTGAAACATTTAGTAGAGACAATAAGAGAAAAGAAAAGCAAAGAAGTTTTAAACAGTGGGTCACGCCAGTTGTAAGACTATTGCATTGCACATTCTTCCATTTTATTAAATAGCTTTTTGTATTTATTTTGTTTTTAAAATTACACCAACTGTTTTCCTATCTACAGTGTGCTTAATTTATGCCACTGGTCATGTGATACATCCATCAAAATGACCTGAAAAGAACAAAAATAAATATTAAAAGTAATGTTTTGCTGCAGTTGCTACATTATTCTACTTTCCAAAAGTTATTTTTAAAAGTTACAATCCCACTCTGATAATCTTTTGATCTTTTCTAAAAGCATCCCGTGTATGGAAGCGATTCTGTAGCATAATTACAATAAAATTCAATACCAGAAATGCTTTTTCATTTTTTAAAATGAAGCTGCATTTTTTTCTCTCAAAATTTAAATGAAAAAGCAATCTGCCAAAATGCTTTTTCATTTTCTACTTAAAAACCGCTTATTCTGTGTCATAATTAAAACCAAAATGCAAAGAGGGGATTGCATTTTCATTTTCACATCCACCTGCAAACATTGTCGCATTATTCAATTTGTCTTAGCATTTCCAGCGGGGAGGCGGGGCGATGACGTCAGTGCTGCTATCTCCGTGTGTCCGGCTGCTAACATCATCCTAGGAGCAGTCAGGCTTGTAGCCTTGTGTTAGCGGCAGAGGAGAGGGCTTTTGTGACGGTTGTGCACTCCTGATGATTGAACACAGCTTCTCTGGACCGCTTCTCTGGACCACGTAGCAGCATTTGCGTCTTCTGTGGTCCTCCTTTGGACGCACCGCGGTTCGTCGAAACTTCCACTCGCACTAGCTTTGTCTTCGGACCAGCAGCCACCTTCGCATAGTGGAGCGCGAAGCCCCGCGACCCGAAGCTCCAGCTGTAGGACACTATCTTTGAAATGTGCTTTATTACTGTTATGATTATTATTAAGGGCCTGCTCGCTCACATTTTTTTAAATCAGTGCTTTTTTCTTCGCTGCAAGGACCCGACAGACGGGTTAGCATTAGGCTAATATGTGCTAAAAACATTAGCCGTGGAGGTACTTAAAACTCCATGCTGGCAATGAGCATCTTGGATGTTAATATTTGGGAAATACATCATCCTTTATTTTGTTCTGGACACCACTGGAAACACAAATTCATGTGATGGTTTAGAGTTTCTCAGATCTGCGTAGCAGCACTTCCGCCTTCGGCGATCTGGAGCTTCGGGTCGCGGGGCTTCGCGCTCCACTATGCGAAGGTGGCTGCTGGTCCGAAGACAAAGCTAGTGCGAGTGGAAGTTTCGACGAACCGCGGTGCGTCCAAAGGAGGACCAGAGAAGACGCAAATGCTGCTACGCGGTCCAGAGAAGCGGTCCAGAGAAGCTGTGTACAATCATCAGGAGTGCACAACCGTCACAAAGCCCTCTTCTCTGCCGCTAACACAAAGCTACAAGCCTGGCTGCACTGCTCCTAGCTTGCGTCTTTTAGCAGCCGGACACACGGAGATAGCACTGAAGTCATCGCCCCGTCTCCCCCCCCGGAAAGGCTAAGATAAATTGAATAATACAACACAATTCGAATGAAATTAAAATGAAAATTCAATCCCCTCTTTGCAATTTGGTTTTAATTATGACATAGAATAAGCGGTTTTTAAGTAGAAAATGAAAAAACATCTTGAAGTATTAATTTTTCATTTTCATTTTGAGTCAATTGATGCAGTTATTTTGAAAATTAAAAAGCATTTCTGTTAATTTATTTTAATTGTCAAATTAGACATTTCTAATTGAATTTTGCTACACATTTACCAGATAACTTTGAAAATGAAATGTCAAATAACATTTTCTTTATCATTTTAATTAAGTGACAGAATAAGCAGTGTTGAAGAAGAAAATGAAAAAGTATTTTGGCGGATTGCTTTTTCATTTTACCTTTGAGTCAAAAAATGCAGCTTCATTTTGAAAATGAAAAAGCATTTCTGGTTTTGACTTTTATTTTTAATTATGCTACAGAATCGCTTCCATATCCGTGTGGTCTTTTAATCAAGATTATGCTTTTTTAGCCAAAATAAATGTTTTTACATTTTTTGTTTTTGTTTGCCTATGAGTTATTGACAATTAGAATGGAGCGACCCCGTCCCCCTTTCCCTCCCTATTACTGATAACTCATTACCAGTGCGATAAAAAAGGCTGAGCAATTTTGGAGCTATCCAACTGTACAGTTTTGAGCCAGATACCAGCTCAGACAAGGAAAACAAAGACATACTAGTTGTCTACAAGTGGATGCATCAAAATGAAGCAGAGCAGGGAGCTTGTTGTCCACCCATTGTAACTTTTATGTTACAAATCAATGTTTTTCAAATGGCATTTTTTATCTGCTCCTGATTCACAAAGATTTGAAAAAATAAATACTCAGAAACGAAATTTTAAGCTTAATTTTCTTAATACATGTCTGCTATAGTGAGAACAATGCTACAAAAAACATGTTAAAAACACCAAAAACACCATTTGGTCTTTTAAGTTAAGAAGAAAAAAATATTATTGACTTTGCTATTATTGTGCTATTAGAAATCCCACACATGGATCGTACATTTTCCACTCGCTCTCATTCATCCTCAGTTGAGCAACAGCCGTTTGTTACAACAACTGCTGCTAACAATAGTGAAATTTAGGACATTTCCTAACTTGTTGAGGATCCCACACTCTTGCTGCAAATTGCTCAAAGCTTGATAAATCATTCATTGGAATTATTACAAAAGAGCTTCCATGAGCATGTGCAACAGAGGCAGCCAGAAAGGTTATGGTTTCCCTGCGTTACAGGCACTCTCTAAAAGGTTTAGATAGATTGTTTATGTATCTACACCTATAATAAGTCAAATTATGTTTTTCTGGGATTGCAGAACCCAATGCAGCAGTGGGAGTAGCAAAAATAAACTAACTGTATTTACAAGTGACAAAGTTTGGAAACTTTCTGACATAGTGGTTCCATCTTTCTGCACAGATGTGGACCTCTTGTTTGTTTTCACATGTGATTACAGGGAGAGAATCAAACCCACAGATACTGCATATTGATCCATTGACGTGTCTATTTCAGAGAACCTGGCTGCTGCTAATGAACCTCTGATGCAGATAAACAACTCTCTTGGAGATGTGAACAGTAAGAAACCAATTTTAAATGTTCAAGCAAAACACTGGAGGAATTTTAATATTAGCCAACAAGAGTGGATCAACGCCACAAGTCCCATTTGTCGCAAACTTTCAGTTGTTTGTTATTTTGTCAGGCTGTTTTTAGGTTCTTCTCTAGCAGAGCTGGACAGTGAATGAAGGACCCCCATCTTATTCAGAGTTATAAATCTGAGAATTTAATCTAAATCTTGTCATGATGGGAAGAGTCACAGTCAGAGCGAGTCCTTAGTTTTTGCCTCTATGAAATGTATTGTTATTGAGAGATTCCCACATGTCAGCAAAGCTCTTTTCAGGTCTAACAATGTCACTTAAATGTTATTTTAAATTCAAGTGGGTGTAAATTGAGGGTTTGAAAACTAAAAGTTCAATTTAAGAATTAATCTTTCTACTGAAACAGATTTTCCTTATCTGGTGTCTTTGAATGTAAAAGCCTTAAGATGGAATTTTTCTCATTAGAGAACTTACTTTTGTTTTGATGCTATTGTTACCTTTTTTCGCAATAAAATACTGACATCTTGTGGCAGACAAATGACTTACATGTGTGATTTTTGCCGGGATCTGCTGATCGAATCATTTTTAAAATAGAAAGACTACTGATAATTTATTTTATGCACAGCTTGGTCATTTTAATTGTTTTTGTTTTGTTACTGCTCTGGTTTCATATCATAACCTAAGGATGTTAGAAAATGTGCTCCAAAGTACCTGTTCTATTTCTAAAGTGTCCAATTTTCTTCTAAAAATGAGGGTGTTGATGCTTGTTTATCTTTTTTTTTCTTTAAGTCTGAACATACCTTTTGAAAATGTCAAAATTTGGTTCGGAGGCAAGACAAATTAGAACCATACTTTTTTTTAATATATGGACTTTTAATGTTTTTTTTATCTATTTGAAATTGTTTATACAATATTTCATATATTAATTTTTTATATGTTTATACAATAGATGAAGAAACGGTTATTTGGAAGATTATTTCTATGATACCTGGCAGTAAATTCTACACTAGGCTGCAGATGGAAGTTTGTATGAATCCACCTAAGACAAATTACAGTACTGTGGTGCTTTACAATTAAAAACCAGCTTTTAAGAACATTTTCTACTATATCAGTCTGTTACTATAACCTCCAAGGAGTTTGGCTTTTATTTTAGAGATTATACCAGAGGTCACAAACGATGCATAATCTTGGTTTTTGCATATATAGATTAAGGGATGCTGCTTCTCAGAGCAGACACTTCCAGACCCAGTAAAGCAGGGTCTGTGCTCACAGGAGCTGGAGGTACCACAGGCTCAAAACAAGGCTCAGCAGCAACATCAACTAGAGCAGTGTGGCACTGACAAAATAGGAAAATGCAGTGCAACTAAATGGTTAATAAATAGGGTTTCCAACATTTATTAACAAAAAGCATTGTTACAATGAAAAATTAACATGCCACAAACATTTTCCTTAGTTTCTAGGCTATTTTCTACATGTAAGAGCATGGAGTAAGAAGTCAAAATCTATTCTACCCAGATGTGGGACAAGCAGGACGATGAGAACTCATGTGGACTTTAAGCTGATTTTTATGAAAAGTAAACAGGCATCAACTAGTATCGGTTTTGTGCAGCTAAAAAAAACCCTCTGCATTCTTCCTGATCCCTGCAATCCAACTGGAATGCATGAAAGTTAATTGCATAAACTGTGAAAACCAATCAAGCACTGACTTGAGGGTTCACACAGGCCTCCTTTCATGTGTGTGACTGGAAAACACGGAAACCAACACAGGGAAGGACTTAAATCCTGTGATTGTAAATAAAGACAAGGTACTACTAAAAAAAGCAAATTAGAAATTAATTAATTAAATGCTTTGGATGTCCAAACATTATAAATATTCATCCTTTAGTACTTTGGAAACCAAAATCTATGATGTAAACGAATGTTGTATATTTGCTGCCATTTGTGTTACAGCTGTCTAATGTGTAGTAGCCCCCCTAAGCAGGCCATTCACCACTGATATTATGTTATGTTTATGTATCCAGTATTTACCCAGTAAGAGAATTCTGTCCGGTTTCAGGCCTCACTCCTGCAGACATCTGCCTGAGTCCCGTGGATCCAGGAGATTGCGACGGTCAGGAGAGACGGTATTTTTACCACCCAAAAGCCAAAAGATGCTATTCCTTTTGGTACACGGGCTGCGGGGGGAACAAGAACAACTTCCGTATCCGTAAACACTGCGTTCACAAGTGCGTCTTGCCCAGAAGAGGTAAGGATTCCCAGATAGTGTTTTTTTTCCTTATCTATTTCTGCACAAATGTGTGCAGTGGTGGAGCTAGAACACTTAATATGGGGGGGGGGGGGATTTGGAAGGGTAATAAATAAGAAAAGAGGAGTGGAAGGCCATTACAGATGAAAGGAACAGAGATATGTCAAAATTAAGTTGAAAAAACATTATTTAAGTAGCTCAAGATTTATTTTAAGATGTTCCTTTTGTTTTCAGTGCTTGATGAAGCTTGTATTGATGGTTTCTTAATCTTTGTCAATAATGATACTAATATTGACTCAAAATTTGGAGGGCAAGTGGGCAATTCTAGGGGCCAGCTGCCCCCCTTATTCCCCCATAGCCGCCCCCCCCCCCCCGGTTTATAGTAATAAAATCATTTTTACAGTGTTTCCTCACCCCTATTTATGCATCATTTTGTTGGTTCCTTTTTCCAGGTTTCAATATTAGCAAGACGATGATCCGAATAAGGAAGAAGAACGTCGACAGCATTGTGAACCTCGATGCTTGAACCCCCATTTCCTGCACTGGTGTTTCTTTTTGGCCTCATATCTATTGTTTTACAATGCTTTGTAAAAAGTAGACATTTTACTCTGTTTTTGCTTCTTACCTGTTTACCAATATATACTCTCATGCACTCCAACCCATCTCTGTCCACCTCCCAGCTCTAAATCTGCACTCCTGAGCTTGTGGATGGCTATTGTTCTCTGTGGAAGCTGAAAACAGCCTACCCTGCTCTTTTTTGTTCCCCGTTTTAATTATAAAAGCCCACGTCCCAAGTGACACACAGTCATTCCATTCTGCACCTCTCATGCATCATTCTGTGGCTGTGTCGACGGCCTGATCCCTTCATCTGATCACTGATGCAGTGGACAACAACCACAGGATCACTGAACTGCAGCTGCCTGCACAGCTGTAGCTGCACCAACCTCCTCCGCAAGTGACAATGACTGATTTGAAGGTTGTTTATATGACCAACAACATCAGCACAATCTCTGCCTGAGTTCAACCATGATTAAATTGATCAATTAGAAATCGATCTGTTTTTCTGGAGTTCAACATTTTCTTTTGTTTTGCAGCGGATTGTAGAAAAATGAAAAAAGGATTGTATTTGACTGAGTGGCTGTTTGGGTGCCACTAATGTCCGGAACTCAGTGAATGCACCACGCAGAGACGTTTGTTGGCCCTGGGTTCTGTCATTCAACCTGTTGTTGGCGGCTTTAGGGGAATAAAGGGAGGGGGGGCTGGTGCGCAAGACGGCATGAGGTCGTCTGAGGAGCGTAGCTCAAATTTTAAATAAAAGAATAACTTAAAATTTAAAAAAACTTGTTGGTGAAAGCTGTACAGCTGTACAAATAAAGGGACAGATAAACAACTCTGCGTCTCAGTCAGGAAAGAGAGAGGAACGCTACAGTAAATAAATTAGTTTTCTCGAGATAACGAGACAGTAAATGTCGTTATCACGGAAAAAAACGATCAAAACAGAAGTGGGTTAGGCCGTTTTCGGCTTCGGTAGCTCTCCAATCTTTAAAGATTAAAGTTATTTTTTTCTCTCCATAAAAGTTTTTCTTTTTAAAGATAATTGTCTTTAAAATTATTCAATATTATACTAAGTGAACTGATTTTTTACGTGTACAGAAATTAGCTTAAAATCAAGACCTGGATGTGTGACCTAAAGCACACATTCTCCATTCTGAGACATGGCGTTTTAATGCCTGATTTTTGCATTATATTGACTGAAATGCTCTTAATTTCAAAAACTGTGTTCATATTTGCATCCAAATTTTATTATTACTGGGCTATTGTTGATGGTTTTTTTATATTTTTGTAGCTGTTTGCAGTCTGTAAAAGAAACTTCTATGACGTAGCTGTTTTGTTCAAACAGCAACAGCAGTTTCACATCTGTATTTGTCCACAGAGTGATGTTACTTTCTGAATGCTTTTTTGTTCAAAATGAATGTAAACAACAGTAGTAACATTAACTGGTGTCAAATTATTGTTGTAATGAATGTTATCTTGTAAATTCTTTGTTTTTACAGTTTTTTTTCAATCTTTAGCAAAAAAGCATAATCAGTAACCACTTTTTGCTTAAAAGAGAACACAAGGAGGCAGTGTTGCATAACGATGGAGGTTTTGCTGTGTCTGAACCCCCGACCAGCACATTTGTCCCACTTACGAATCAGCATTGCACAATAAAAACATAATAAACTTCTCCAACTAACTATATTATTACTATGTACCTCTTGTTTTAACATGACTGGAATAATTCAAACATCTCTGTGCCGAAAAGGATGCTTGTAGTTTCAAACGTGCAATCTAGATTTCTTTCCTTGTCACAGAAAAGCTTAATGACAATAAACCACTGGGAGGTATAAAAACAGACAAAAACATATTCTTTCCAAGCTTTTATCAGTGACAATTATAATAGGAAATACAAATACCCTCCTGATTATAACATTGACCGGAATGTTTTGCTCTGATGAAAATGGTGTTTTTAACATGTTCTGGAGGACATATATAAAGAAAATTCAGCTTAAAATTGCATTAATGACTATTTTTAAATTGTTGTGAAGCAGCATACAATAAAAGACTATTAAAAAAAGAGCGTACCTGTTACATAGAAGAGCCTATTTGTTACACTCCATTTGGATGGATGTACGTCTTCTTTGTTCTCGCCAAGCTGGCATCTCCAAACTGTACAGCTGGATAGCTCCAATATTTCTCGCCATTTTTGCTGAACCAGTAATGTTAGGTTGGGGCTGTAGACTAGTGGGAGACAGCTTAAACAGAGCCCTCAGAGACGGGAAGGGGAGCGGGGTTGCTCAGCCTAAACAGTCACAATTCAGGGGCTAATTTCTAATGAACTACTACCATTCTGCAGAAGCTATATCCTACATAATGACGGTTTTTTTTTTCTCTTTCTAAAAACAACATAATCGTGATTTTAAAAAAAGCCACTTTAAAAAAAGATCAGAAGATGATCAGAGAGGGGCTTTTAGCTTTAATTTCATGTTTGGTGTAATTTCTTATCACTTGACAGATTATGGACTCACTAAGCTCATGCAAGGTTTCTGCATCTCTGTCCCACAATGATACGCTTCTAAAATACTCTCAATTATTATTCATAAATCAAAATAACATTTCTTTTAACTAAATCAATATAATTTAGGTAGAATATATGTTTAGTATAGAGTTTTTCTATGGATAAAAGGGAAAAGAGAGAAATAGCCTAAATGGAGCTTTATTGTGAAAACCTCGCTTCTGCTGAAGGCTGGTGTTGCGCCACACTGACTGAGTCCTCCGGTCCAAAACGCGATTTTTCTTATATAAACGGAACACACAGGTCTGATAAATGTGGGAGTTGAAGTGGCAAAGCCAGCCGCAGCTTCCAGCTCCTCAGCTGTACTCTGTGATGTAACAGGAAGTAGTGGGTTGACTTCCAACGTCAAGCTGACAGCCGTCCTAACCTCCCCTTATGAGCGCCGGAGATCTGCTGCTGTCGGTACCCCGACACGAAAGCACCCGATTCACGAAGAGCCTTTTCACGGATTCCTTGAGAGCTGAGACCGCTACAGACGAACCACCCCGCTGCTGCTGCCGGACTCATTTCTGGTAGGGGCAAACATAACAACAACTACCTTTATTGTTTTAAAGGCATGTCTATTTTACGACAGTAGAGATGGATTTTACTGTTTATTTATAGAGGACCGTCATAGCCGTGGGTTTGAACGCTCGTGGAGGGGCATCATCTGGAACTTCCAGCCACTGTTCCGTACAGGAGGTGAATAGACACCGAGGAGACAGCAGCCCTCGCGTGGGGCTGGTGCCCACAGCCGTGACGATCATTTATTGATAAATATATAATAGTTGTTGACAGGAGGAGTTCCACGGATTCTGTCAGGATTTGGGGGTGTTGCATTCGAGGTTCCGTTGGATTTAAGACCGTTGCAGTCTGTCGAGGGTTAACTCGGCGCTTTGTGCTAAGGCGTGAAATGTTCTTTTAATGGCACAGCTGCACCTATTTCTTCCTTCAGAGTTATAAGTGGAGGAAAAAAAATGAAGAAGAAAAAAATGAAGAAGGAATGTTATCACAGCTGCGGGTTTCTCGCTTGGCATCGACGAACGACGGTTAAATTGAATGGTGAAGTAGCAGCTCCGCTCCAATCCTAGCCAGTGAGCAAAGATGCGTTCAGTGATGGTTCCTAAATTATGTTACATAAGCATCAGAGGATTTAGACGCACTGGAAGTTTGTGGGCCGGACAGTTGAAACGTAAAAGATGATGGTCAACGGTGCCACTGATGGTTAGGTATCAGAGGAGGACATGATGACGAGTATGTTTGGCTAGAAATGTAATAGTCCTATGAAGAAAAGAAACACTAGAGTCCATGGGAGGCGGATTGACTCAGGTGGAGAATAAACATCTAAATAAGTAAAAATATGGCTGCAGAGTTAGCTCTTCCAGGAGTTTGGAACTTCAAAGTTTGATTTCTGAGCAACTTTAGTTTAAGTTGAAATCAAACTGAAATGTGCATGCTACTTCACCTTTAGTAATCTACACTAGCCTAAAAGCTATTGTTAAAAATAACTGACATGCACAGAAGAGCAAAGCTAGCACATTTTTGACTTTGACTTTCTGAGGAAATTTGAAATTCAATTAGTTTTATTTCGTTAAAGAAGAAAAAAATGAATGAAATAACCTAGGCTAACTGGCATATTATAACAGTATAATTAATACCAATATAAGGCTCTCCCAATTATGAAGTGCATTTTTTTTTAAAATAATAAGGCGCCTTATAGTGTGGAAAAAACGGTAAATTCCAACAAACCCCTTTGGCATACGGATAATCAACATCACAACAAAGTGTTTTGTTCTGTCTAGTAGTGTGCACTTTTTGTTTGAGGTGTCAAAAATCATATAAGAAATACAATTCATCCATTTTGAGTCCGTTGTTCAACCCATACTCCTGTAGTTTTCTTTCTGGAAAGTATGGTTCCAACTTGCAAGAGCAGGCACAACATAGCTCTCATTCTTAGAGGGCTTCTCATGGCTAAATCTGTGAAATGGGGAAGCTTCCCTAAATGACTGACAGAGCAGTTAAAAATCCTTCGTCCAAAGCTAACTGCCTATTAGAGACTGCTTTGTGCGTGTACTTCCATCATCTTATCAGATGGAATCCAGTTGTACAGCACATCTGCTACACATTGATCTGGTTTTTTGAAAACCTAAAATTAAGTGGAAAATTTTTAGCAAGCTTTATGCATAAACTATTATGTGATTATGCCCTATTTTTCTATTCAAATAACAACCATAAATATGATAGGTTGTAAAAAAAAATACAATGACTAAACAAATGTTACCTTTTCCTCATTGCATTACCATTTAAACATTAAAGTGAAGCTACAAAAACAAATTATTCTATATTATTTAGTCTTTATCTTATGGTTTAAGCTTTATAGGTGCTATCTAGCATCTGCCTTCAAATAAAGAAGAAAAATCAGCATACAGTTCCAGCAAACCAATGCTGCTTACATGTGCATGATTGAGGATTAGGATGCAAACTGTTGTCAGAAGAAATCTCTTGCAATATTTTGACAAATTAATTGTCCCAAATAAAGCCTGAATAATTGAGAGGAGCGTACCAAATGAATTAGAACAGATCCATCAGATTAGACTTTTAAAAACCGGTGGTGGCTCATGATAATCTCCTGGCCAGAAACATCCACACACAGGTTTACAATCTATCTGTTTTTACTTGCAGTGTACAGTTTTTTATGTTTCCTAACCCTATATACAGATGCAGTGTTTCATGTCTGCTAACTGTTTAATACCATAGGTTGTCTCCGGCAACACCTGTAGATATAAGTCTATAGATAACACGCTGTTTGACTAGCGTAAGTCTTTGACCGTTTACACAATTATAAATATTAAATCAACTGATTCAAATGTGGAGAAAAGCGACTTGGCAACGATATTCGACACTTTACGAACATAAAGTGCACTGATGCATAAAGTTGAAAAACGGTGCAAAGGGATAAGCAAAGCTGCTTTTCTCTGCAACAGAATCAGCTGATTTGCGTTGTTTGTGTTTGCACTTCACTACTGTTAAGTGTTGCATATCAAAGCAAAGCGGCTTTCTTCTGCTTCAGGATCCACTGGAATTATGTCAATTGTGATTGAAGAATAATCAAAAGAATGTCAGGACCTTACCAGTTGCCCACTTTCACTTTTGAGAATTTATTTCAGTCAAACTCTTAATCTCTACATTAAAAAAAAGACAAACTAATAGACTAATGGTTAAAGGTATGCTATATTGAGATAGTAATGGGATTACTTTCCAATTTACATGACAATGACAGTTTTCTTGTTGTTTTTTGATCATTTATTCAGTTTTAAGATCAAAATCCAGAGCTAAAAGTGTGAACAAGAATTTTGCCACTTAGACACAATTGAACTACTTTAAATTTGAACAACAATCTGAGCTGAGGAATCTCAGAACAATTTGATTTTAGTCAGACAAAGACTACTTTCCTTGTGCTAGTGTAGTGGACCTTGAAATGTAAAATCTCAATATTAGCTGCAGTTACATGTGCAAAATATCTTTGATCAGACCAATGATCGGATTAGAGTTTAACAAAGAAACCTGCAGCATAGAGTGAGATGATCTTCTAAACGGGCTTTTATTATTGTTATAATTAATATTAAATGCTTGTTTGCTCATAATTTTTTTCAATCCGTACTTTTTTCCTTGGCGGAAGAGAGCCAGAAGAAGGGGTTAGGGTTAGGCTAATACATGCTTACAACAACATTTAGCCGTGGATGCAGTTAAAATCCATGCGGTCAATGGGCATCTGGGATAACATCAGCCTTTATTTTGACATGACACGATTGGAAACATGAATTCACATGATTGTTAACGTGGTTTCTAAGTACTGCGCGGCATTTCTCCATTCAAAAAGCGCCTCCCTTAGCTCACAAACCGCCCCAGAGCCGATCTTCTGCTCGGAGTCACGGTCCTCTCGGGAGACAAGGTCCTCCCGAGTCCGGCAGCTCGCTAACGCAGAGCAGCCGGACTGATTGCGGTCTGAAGCATCCTCTGAAGTGCACACCGTAACAAAGCACCCTCCCCTGCTTGCACACACGAAGCTACAGAGACATGCTTCCCTCCTGCTCACGCTCCAAAGATTTCTCCGGTGTGTCACACGATCTACGCATGACCTAAAGCCAGCGCAGTAGTGACCCACGATCGGAATGAACTGTTTATATGCACCGCGATCAGATCAACAATTGGCAAAACCTATTCGGAGTATTCCGAACGGCATGTTTACATGCCGCATTTTTATCTTGATCAGGCGTTCATTCCGATTACTTTTGTCCATGTAACCGCACCTATTGTTTGCTTTTGAAATGGCACTATTTGGAGTTGCTACTTGCTTTCTTCCTACTGTTTTCCTACTTTCCCTTCTTTGGATTTGCAGTGAGTTTTTTTTTTTTTTTTTTCAATTAATAGAGGCATGACATGTGGGATAATCATTTGTTTTTACATTGAAATGAACTGCACCGGGATTCACTTGCAAATGAACTGAAGCTGTTTTCAGGCAGGCTGGTCTGCACTGTAGTTCATTTAGTATTTTAAACTTGTTTAAATAAACACATTGTACACAGAAGCAAACTTTATGGTCCAGAAAAAGCTGCCCTGGTGTGTTATAGCCATAAAATCAGCTGAAAGTGAAAGACTTTAAAGTAATTTGATTTTGGATGAGGAATTAAACATTTTTGCAAGGGAACGGATGCTGCCTTGTATGTAAAATAAATTCCTCTAGAGGTGATCGGGTGAACCGTCCTGGCTCCAGGCATTTATGTTTCAAGATTTAATTAAAGCTAGTTTAATTCAGACAGGAAACATTTAACCAAGCTTAAGTTCATTTAATTTCATTCATTCAGTTCATATCATTTCAATAAACCCAAATGATCCTAACTGATCAGTACATTACATGGGAGGGCTTTTGGTTTAATCCCTGTATTGAACAAGCAACTGGCTGGAACTGGCGACATTGGAGAGGAAAAAGAGCATCAAACAGGAGGTGCAAGTTATAGTTACAGACACTTTCCCAGTGGTCTTTTAAATATTATAATGCAATTTTACTCCAAATCAAAAAAGCTGTCATTCTGTTGGACATCGTTTCTGCAAAGCGGCAGAAATTCATTCGAAATTCACCTTTAAATCCTGGGCAGGCGTCATTGGGGCAGAGCAACCTAAGATCTTGGAGCCGGAGCTTGTGGCCCTCCCAGCGTATTTCCTACATCACAAATAACAAGCTCTTTTTCAAACAGCATCTTCATATTAGATGCATTTAAGATCTTTTTTACAAAAAACTAAACTAAACTAAACTAAACTAAAATCTCTTCATAAAAATCCTCAAGAGATGTTGTGAGTAGTAAATTCTTTGAGCTTTGCCAAGTGGTGATCCGCTCTTTAGAGTGCAAAAGCGATTCTTATTCATTAGAGTAATGTTGATTGTCCTGAAATGTAACCCCCTCATAAATCATCAAGGCACAGTGGGCTCCTGCAGCCTGCCCAGTATTGATTTTCCTGATGTTTTTTTTTTCCATTTGTGAATATTGCATAGCATTTATTTTACACTGAGACGCTCACCGACATCACATTTTTTGTATCATTGTCTACTTTCTTTTACCACATTCTGGTTGTTTTTCAACTCAGAAGCCCTTCATTGTGTGTGTGCGTGTGTTTTTTACAATAGTATACATGCTCAAATTTCCCCCTGTAGTCATTTTCAGTGATGTGATATGAACCGTTAGAGCTTTTGCACTCACTTTAAGTATATTTCTTTTCTTGTGTCGACATTTTGTTTGTGAGTTCTGAGAAGCGCTAAGCAACATTTGATGAAAACCTAGTTATGAGAATCAAACAGCCTCTCATTGAGGCTCTTTTTAGTTAACATATTCATCACACAGCAGAAAGCTCTGCTAGTTTTCTGTTTGCGTAGTGGACCTGCCATGCATGGTCGACAAAGTATGACATTACATTTTTAGATGCCTTTAGTGTTGCATACAAAAGCAGCTTGATAGTTGATATTTTATTTATGACAAAGAAAAAATACCAACTAATTAGATATTAAAGAAGCTGCTACAAAACAGCAAGAATGTATCTTCTAACAACTGAACTGGGTTTGAGTTTCTTTGGTACCCTTCATTATCTGGTTCTGTGAGCAAATATCCACAGCAGACGTTTGTCTTGGATCTCCAATTAACAAACTTACTCTACTGTGAAAATATTACTTTTATAGGCAGGTTTTTTTCTGTTCTGAGCTCTTCAGAAAAACAACTGTGGCAATGCTGTTAATTGGTTTCCATGGTTCATGAGTTTCGAAAGCCCTGCTTTACTTTTTAGGAATACGCATGAACACATACAATGGAAGGTTGTGTAATTGACCAAAAAAAATTATCAAATTGCTTTAATCAAAAAAGATCTTTAATGACAAGGACACTTGACAAAAATGGCTGTTTTGATTTTTTGTTATATTTATTGTATTTTTTTAGGAAAAAACGTATATATCGTAGATTAGAAAACAACCACACAAGCATATCTGACATATAGATACATAAAGAATAAAAAAAGAATAAAACTATAAAAACAACCAAAATTGAAGTCTGTTATTTAAAAAATTTAATAAATCCATTAAACTTTCAAAATTTAAAATCAAATACAGTAAAACATAAAATATTAGCCTGAAGTGAACTATCTTTTTATATGAAATTAGTGCCCTTTTAATTTGAATAAATGTGTTTTTAATGCTTATTATTTGTGTTTGAGATCATAGATACAGTGATTGATTACCGTATTTTCCCAACCATAGGGCGCACTGGATTATAGGGCACAGTTTCAGTTATGGGTGATTCTTCGGTATTTGACACCCACAAAAGGTGCACCGGGTTTTAAGGCCCGGGCACATTAACACATACCGCTAAAACATGCATGTTAGGTGTGTTTTAAAATGCCAGCTGGAGCAAAACTGAGTTGGTTGTGATTTCTTTCTATGTTTTCAGTCATAAAACAGCATCCAAAAATCCATCAAAGTCCTCATCTTCTGTATCTGCAATGAATAGCTGGGCTAAATTTCTATCAAACACGCCAGCTTCCTTTTCTTCATTGTCAGAGTCCGTCTCGTTGACGTGTGGCTCATCATAAATGATGCCGGCTTTTGCGAAGAACTCGAAGAACAGTGGAAGCAGACACGTTAGCCAAGCATCTGCGATCCATTCACAGATTGTGGCGTATCTTGCCCGACGAGTCTTAGTGAAACTACGTTCGCCATCCGTCATCCATCTCTACCACGCCGTTCGCAATCTTACTTTGAACGCCCTGTCCAGCGGTTGGAGTTCCTTTTTCAAGGCTCCCAAAATGACAGCAAGCTCCGAGTTCATTTGCTTCACTTGTTTTTTCAAAGCGTCTGTGAGATGTGCACACATGGAGTCACAGATTAACAGAGACGTTGACGCGTGGAAAAACCATCTGGTCTCTTTACGTAAACCTCACTCAGCCAGACTTCCCTTCCCCGTTCTCATGCCGTCTGCTCCAACCTCCTCTGCCAAAGTCCCACAGCAACACATTAGACGCACCGCCTCATAGGGCGCCCCCTACATTTTGGAGAAAATGTAAGACTTTTAAGTGCGCCTATGGTCGTGAGAATATGATAATATTTCATAATAGAGTTTTCTGTCAAATTTTAGACACAGGGAGTGAAAACTAGCACTAAAAGCAATCCTTTTTTAGATTAATATGTTTTCAAATTAAAATACAATATTTGACAATTAAATTAGAATTGAATCGTGATCTGATAGGCTTTGTTCACACTGCATGACACTGATGGAGTAATATTCAAATTCTTTTCTGATTCAATTTTGAAGGACACAAAAGTGACGTCAACAAACAAAATAATATCACGCTGTCCTAAAACCATATTATATTCCGTTAGCACAGATACTGAAGTTATGTCAGCCAAGTTTTTTTTAGTTGCTTAAAGAAACCGTTCTTTTTATTTCACTTGACGAAGAACATCAGCTGAAAATTGGGCTGAAGCGTCCACAAAAAATACAATTTTTTTAAAGAAAAAATAAAAAGGAATTGTAAACAGCTTACTGGCTGCATGCAACTTTAATCAGAGGGATTCACAGCAACATAAGAGCCCTGCAACTGCTTTGTGTAAATCTGCAGCTGAGTAGGAGACAAAAAAGTAGCTGAAGCTCTCATGAAAGCTTTCCCTAATTCACAAAAGACAAAAAATGACAATAACAGGAAGTTACGAAATAGGAAATGCATGCACTTGTGCTGGAAGGTAGACAGCTTTGTCAGTTTAAGCATATAGATTATAACCCAAGCAGCTCTTGAGCTACCTCAGAACTCCACATGCAGGTGTAGTTCTCAACGTAGCAGATTATATTTTTAACTTATGTATTTTTATCAAAGCACTTTTAGTATTTTTTCCTGTGCGTAGACAAGAGGCTACTTCAGTCGGATCAACTTTCTTGGCAAGTCCTCCAGCGCTTAAAGCCTCTCTTAAAATGACAGCAGCCATATAGTTTATATTATAAAAGATTTCACGTTTTCATTAAGTCTTGGCTTAGGGAAATATTTTTACAGCTTTTTTCCAGATGTAATGAGTTGAATGCAGTATTTTGGTATTGGAGTCTTACAATCCTTTTTTAAAATGACATATGGGGTTAGGGGAGATGCACCAGTTTCCTGAAAAGTACTTATGTCATAATGTTGTGTGCTTTATGGTCAAGTCAGCAAACCAGTTATTAGAGAAACATTCAGTCAGACATACCTTAATGGTAAATACCCCAATTAAAGTGTAAAAAAAAGTTCAATTCACAGTTTACATCAGAAACAAAAACGAGCTCTTCTAGTGCTTCTCACACACTTCATTTGCAAAACAAATGACAGAATGGCTGGAGTCTGCAGGCCTGTTAAAGATCAGAACAATGCCAACAATGTTAAGCTGGTTTAATGTGGGTACTTTTAACAGTCTGCTGTTATGAATGTCAACAACTTTCTATGTGTTCAGCTGCTATAGTGAGGGGTGTGCTTGTTTGTACACTGTGGTGTAAAGTTGTTTATGAACTGAATAAGAACAACACAGCAGTGCTGCTATCATACTGTAAATTAGCCGCTTAAATAAAAAATTGCAATGATTCATTAGCAATGATCAATATTGGATTTTTGATTCATGTTTTTTTGTTTAGTATTTTTAAAGGTAATAAAGACATGGGAAAGTTCATGTTACAGTGAATGTGTTACTGGTGTCTTTTTAGAAAAGGAGAAAATATATAAACAAAGAAAAATGAAGGCTCTACGGGAATTCAATGCAGGATCAGTGAGATTGTTGTGTTTCCTCTCGTAACCCCTGTCTTTTTTAACATTATCTGTGCACTTGCCCTTAGAATGTGGACTGGGTGTAAATGCAGTGACATAGATCCTTTGGTATTTCAGTTGTTTTCTTCCTTAAAATTGCAAAACAGGATCCCCCCTCTTGGTATGTTAATGCAAAGAATATTTTGTGCACCACTCAGATTGGATGAAATATGGCTCTTTGTTTTTTGTTGGTCATTCAACAAAGATGTCATCTCCATCGTACATGAAGCAGTTTTTTTCACCGAACATCTGTTGGTGTCGACTTAAAAAGTCTGTTCCCACAACCTGGCACTGATAACTTCAAAAGCTGCAGACTAGAATTCCATAGCAGACATTTTAGTCACATGGAAAACATTCAAATGCACAGGTGAATGCTTTTGGAAGCATCCGTGTATTGTTTGAAATGCCAATCATTTATAAAAAGAAGAACAACTTTCCTCCTGTCACTTGTTTTACATGTTCTACAGAAAGGTCATTGTAGACATTTGCAGTCATGGGGCCGTTCTACATTACCCTTGTGCTATCTTAGATGACCCCACCCTTACATTGACGTGTTCCCCCTACCATGACAAAGGTGGACAAAGGTGAAGAGGATTTCATGTAATCCATGGACACCAGTGAAGATCACAAATCATTGAAGAAAAAAGGTTCAGAGCACTGTCTAGTGGGTCTAGATCCTACTCCCAACGTTAAAGTGCCTAGGATAGACCAGTCAAAGAATGGCAGAACAACAAAGATGTAGACTTGGTTATCTGGGTTAAGAGGGTTTTTACTTATCTGTTCTGCACCATTTCCTCCTTTATAAATGAATGATAGCTGCTGTTTTCAAGTTTGAGGATTTGCTTCTAATCACACTTTCTCAAGCTAGACAGCTTAGCTAGTGTGCGCTTTCACTAGTTTTAGCTTTAGCAAGTCTTTCATTTTGCTCACTAGCTAACACATTTTTTGCATGATGTGTGAAGTCAAAATAAGCTATGAAGTCCACAGACTTTTCATAGAAAAGGCATAAATTCTGATGTGAGACATGTTAGCTTGAGTAACTTAAGTGAGAAAACCAGGTCTAATTTAGTATAGTTTTCGATCAAGAACTAAGAAAAGAATTTTGCAGAAGAATAAATGTTACCAAATTTACTTTGAACACAACAACAACATGAAGAGGTACATTTTCAGACATAGTTAAGTCGAGCAAAGGTTAAACCTAAAGCTAAGAGCTAAAACTGGTTGTTGCTGATATTTAGGTTGATTGTAAACCATTATTATTTAATCCTTTCACATTGGAGCTTTAGCTGGAATTTTGACGGTCTTTGAATTTCTATAACTCTTCAACGTTTACGAAATTACTGTTACTCAAACGAATTCTGAAGCTGAGACAAGTAACTTTGCACCTATATGCAACACTTTACGTTAGCTGTCACCAGTTAGCTGTCAGAATCTGTTGAAATTACGTTAAATACATAAACTGACAAAAAGTTACAGTAGTTCAAAGAGCATGCTTTATTTTTGCTGTCTCTGATTGTCTCTGTTGTTAGAGGGTTAATGAGGTTTTAGCACAGAACAAAATCAAAGCTACAAAAAGAGTTGGCGAAATTATTTCTTTAGCATGCTAACCTTTTGTTTTTCTTCCCAACCTCGCTTAACATTTTTGCTAACTTGCTAGCTCATTAACTCTTATGTATCATTAAAATAACAGTGCCTGGGGCACAATTTTCTGCACTGACCAAACTTTTTTTCCTCCATTTTTTTTTAAATAATCTTGTTGGAGCCAGTCTGAATGTAAACATGTAGGAATCCTGCAGGCTGCTGACCACAGCATCCTTTTGGAAGCAGAGATAAGAAGACAGCAGCCAACAGTACTGAAAATATATTAATTTTGCACTATGAGGTTGGACAACAACACAATTTAATGTTTTCTTTATACAACTTTTGTTTTTTTAAATTACTTTTACCTTTAGACAAAACTGTAAATATCCTAGGTACACATTATGTTTTTATTTATATACAGTATATATATTTATATTTATTATATTTTTGTAATGGATGTAGGCTTTCTTATAGCATAAAAATTTTGGCAATAACATAATTAGTGGCACAAATGTTGATGTTTGTTCCTCTGTAAGCCGACACACCATAAGTTCTCATAAATGTGAGGCTATAATTAGGTTTCTGGCCCTCATCAGCCAAATTGACTTCCGAATGCCATTTGATGGGACTTGATGTACGTCAGAGCGTCAAATTGACAAACATCCTGCAATTTCAAAAGGAAGTTACCAGCTAGCCAGCAGAAGATTTCTGCAGAGACAGTCTGTGCAGTAACTGTTTTAGGGTGAGAAGACAGCAGATGTGCCGATGTCCTGGGTAAATGCCTGCATGCTGGCAGATGTTGTGTTTCATGTTATTTCTTGTGCTATGTTTACTCAACTAAGTACTTCAACAACAGTGGCTACTCACTGGCTTTTCTGGTGGATACTTTCACAACTTTTTCTGGTAAAGTAATTCTTCAACATGTAATATTTTTAACTACAGAAGTGTAAGTGCCTTAGTTGCCTTAGTTGCAACTGCCCTTATGGGTGGGGGCCAGCTGTGGGGGTATGGGCAATCCGGTCCAGGGAATGCACTGAATTTTAAGATAGTAGACCGCTCTGTTAGAAAGTTGCTCACTTTAAGGCTATGTCAATAAAAGTTTGGCTTATTTTTTAATCACAGTGAATTAGTGAAACATTAACTTTGCATTTTTCCAAAAATAAAATAATTATGTCAATCTGTTTTAGAAGTATAAATGAAAAACCCATCTCTGGTATAAAATAGGAATTTACCGTATTTTGCTATAATGTACTGGTACTTGTTTTTGTATGATTTTTAAACTGTCTGGATTATGCAGCATCTAAATAAAACTAGAGACATTTCTCATTCTGGCTCCAGGGCTCTGAAAGAGCTCGACAGGAGTCCACTGATCCTTTTTTTTTCTCCTTCTTTTGTCATTATCTGCTTTGTCACATAATGCTATCAACCCCCTTTCAGATAATGCCTTTCATTAAAAAAAGGTTAAATTATGAACAAACTAAAGTTCCATCGCCAATGACTTTGATCATCTAGCAGTTTGGTTTCTGTATAAAATACAGCTGCTGCAGAGAAAAGTATGAACACAGCAGCTGACCTCCTTGGCTGTTTCGAATTTGCAGATCACCATAATGTTTTACAGTCCAGCTTTCAGTAAGCTCCTCCTCCTGCTCCTCAGTGAGATTCTCGTGAAAACTCTGAACAGACCTCAGAAATAGAGCTGCATGATTTGAGGAAAACTTGCGTTGTGCGATATTAGTGATCAATATTGTAATGATGATATGACTGGTGATACATGAAGAATTAGCAAAACAAAAAACACTTATTACATCATTTTCATTTCACTGCAGCAGTTTTATTTAAATGTACGTCAACATAAATTATACTGCAAGTTATCTGAATAGGAGACAGGTAAGAACCTGTATGTCACCGAAGAACCATTATCCAATGCTTGCGCTTTAAAAAAAAAAAAATCAAATGGTTTCTCTGTCTATCCATGTTTGTAAACATTTAAGGTAATTGCGATACGCGTATTGCACAAACTGATTTCGGGATATCAAGAAATTTTAAATTAATTGTGCATGCCTACTCAGGACCAGTCTGTGGACAGAGCTACGCCGAGAATGAATGTGGTCAACTCTTTGATGTGTGACTTCTGCAAACCCCCGCATGATTCTCATTGGTTTGCCTCTGTGGTCCAAGAATACAAATAGCATAAACATTGACTGTATAAGAGAACTGAACCAAGTGAGTGTGATGTCACGCATAGTAAATGACTGATATTCAACTTCAACAAAATGAAGTCAATTCAGTTGCCATTTTTTTGTGATATGGACGCTGCCATGTTGGAGCCAGATAACATCAGTTAGCGCTTATTGGTCCAAATCCGTCTGAGTCACTGTTTTAATGGCAACCACTCTCGTCAATCAAGAATGAGCTTGTTGGAAGTCCTCACCCCTACCTCTTAAAAAAAGACTCAGGAGAATTAGTCAATATATGTTGAATGTAAGATCACACACTTATAGACATCGATTGGCCAGTTCATAGCGTGAATAACGTGAACTACAGAAAAAAATGAAAATTAGCAAGAACGTGTTAAGAAAAGATGGCAGAGCAAAAATGGTTATTCTGACAAATAGAATGACAGAGTAAAAGCTGTTTATTTCTCTCTTAAAGTCTATATGATTTTGGCTTCTTGGAGCCAGCAACTACTTCCTGTTTGGAACAAGAGGGGGGAGGAGTCACTCAGTCCAGTTCTCAGATACAGCATATGATCATAAACAGAAAATGCTTCATTGTTTTTTTTCCCTAATTACCATACATGTATTTATGAAAAGGCTTTAATGTCGCATTAACACATAAATTGAATATTATCTGATTTATGGTAAGAAAACCAGCATGATTTTAAAACATTTTCTATTTTAATCTGAAAAACACTTCATCCATTGGTTTTCTCTCCACTGATGCGTTTTCCTGTAGCTCTGCAACTGAAAACGCTGTTCGCTTTTCAAATAAACATGAGCTATTTTTTTTATTATATATGTGGAAGTCAGGAGTTCTGCACTCTCATTTTTAATATTTAATTTGAAAGAGGAGAAAGCTTCAAAATAAAACCATTGATCACCAAAGATGCAATTGTCTTTACGGAATTCATTTGGCTTTTTGGTTAAGTGCCTGTTGGTGAATGTTCTCTGGACGTGGTTCTCTCAGCTATCCTTTCGCTTTGGGCTCCTTCCTGTTTTGTTGGTTTTTAGTTGGTGCAGTTCCCTGAGCTCAGAAGACTTTTCACATTCCCCATTAAAGGGACAACCCAGTTACATACATTAATGCAACACCATATTTATTTCACATGCGAATGGGAGCCCTGACATTATGAGTTATGTTGCACTTTGGATCCTTTGTTCACAATTGTGTGTTCATTTCTTATAGATAGCCCAGCTGTCTTAAAGAGACAAATCCTTGTATGAAACATTGTAACAGTGCCAACCTTTTTTTAATGCCAGTTGGAAGTTCTTACTCTTTTCTGTAATATATTTGTAAAAATTGAAGTTATAAAAGCAACAAAATGTAAAATATAAAACTTTGGAAAAGGTTGTGTAGTGGGATGAAAACATCTCAAGTAGTCGAGTGGTTTTCTGTTCCAAATATGGGTATGAGAGTTCTGCAGTGATCTTTCGCTTGACCCCAAACTGCACTCTGGGGTCATGCTCTGCTGAGGCACCGCCTTTTCAAAGCGGAACATGTTCACACACCCAATGTTTAATGCGCCTGTCAGACAGTGTAAAAGCTCCAGAAAAAGAAAAAGAGTAAGCAACAGGAAAGGAGCTAGACTCCCATGGCTGTCAAGACACCGCGACGAGGGTGCTTGCTTGTCCGTATTCTGACAAATCTTTTAAATTCTTAGTAAATCATGAGAGCGTTTCCTTCCAGACTGCCCAAACGCTAAGTGGACAGAACCGAAGTGTCACACTGTCTTGCCGTTGCTCCATACAACAGTTAAAAAACTGTGATGTGTTTTTTTATCTCTGGATCTTAGTGGCTTGTTTTCCATTTCAGATCGGCAGCTGGGAAATTGTCGTCTCAACCCCCCCAACCCCAACATGGCTGAGTGGAAGCTGGATCGCTTTGGATGGAACTGGATGGTGGCTCTTGTACTTCTGAGCAGTCCAACAATGGTAGAGATTCACATTTCAATCAAACCCAGGTCCAACATCACCAAGAACTGATGATTAATTTAGTAATTATTATTCTCCTAAAAAAGACGAAAATAAAAGCCATTTATGTGCCAAGAATTTAATATTTTAAATATGAAAAACACAGCTAAATGGAAAGAATTGATGTTCATTTTCACATGTTACCAGAAGTGGGAAGTGGAAGAGGTGTAGAGATGTTGTGGCCGTATTACTTTTTTGATCGGCGTATAATCTTCATACGCCGGCATTAATCTCAGACTCCGTGTCACTGAAGTGTAGCACTTTTTTTTTTTCTCCACGCGTTTCCATGGTGACTCCGGAAATCGGCGATCTATTGAGAATGTCTTTATGTACTCGACATGCACGTGCATTAACCCAGGGTTACCAAGTCGAGCGTAATTACGCCAACTCATATCCGGTCTTTTGGAACCGACATACCCCGAGTAAGAAAGTTCAGGCGGATTTCAGCCAGAGTTCAGGCTTAAAGTCAGGGTAGTTTAAACATGCTTCCTGGAATACCCCCCTGGTCTTTTTTGTTCCATTCTGATGTAATTTTGTAGTCTGGTCAATAGATGTCACTAGTTTTGGTGTGTCAAATGTTTCACAACCCTGAACTATTTCTCCATCCCGGATTACGGGTTATGGGTTACAGCAGAGTTCCCTTCTAAAGGACTGGAGGTCCACTCTGACTTTTAAAGGCTGCCTCCATCAATCTGGTCCGATCAGATGCCACCCTTTTCCTTCACCACACCTGAAAGGGATCACCAGAGACCGGCTTTAAACATCTCCACAACAGTACCTCGCACCTGCCTGGTGTGTTCGTTGTTCTTCATGATGCTCTCTGCGCTTTGAACGGATCTCTGAGACTATCACAGAGCAGGTGTATTTATACTCAGACTTGATTACATACAGGTGGATTCTATTTATCATCATTAGTCATTTAGGTCAACGTTGGATCATTCAGAGATCCTCACTGAACATCTGGAGAGAGTTTGCTGCACTGAAAGTAAAGGGGCTGAATAATTTTGCACACCCAATATTTTAGTTTTTATCTGTTATTGTTATTCTTTATGTTTGAAGCATGAAATGTGACAAAAGGTAGAAAAGTTCAAGGGGACCGAACACCCTTGCAAGGCACTATATGTATGTATTATATGTATGTATGTATGTATGTAATTATGTATGTTTTTAGTTTACATTTTTACACATTCCTTATAAAAATAGACCTCCCTTCCTTTTTGTCTGCAGGTGAAGCCAAGCCCTGATGTCAATGAAAGTCAGCACCAGCCAACAAATGTTTACCACGACATTGGGGTTACCAGGAACAAGATAGTGACCGCGCAGTTTGAGTGCTACCAGAAGATAATGAAAGAAAATACTCACAGCAGACAAGGTCGTTTGTCTAGATTTGTGAGGGTTTTTTTGGGTTGTTTTTACTTCTGGAGGTTAAACGTTTCTTGTATGAGTATCAGTGGAGGTGTAAATTTCAATATTTGCCAGATCATTAATTCTAAAAAGCCTATTTCATTTTTGAAAGAAAGTTTAACCCTTCATTTAAATGACTGCATCGCACTGCAATGGAATGGTAAAGTCTCCAGGGTGCACCCCACCTTTGCCCTTTAGTAGCTGGATCGGCTTCAGCGACCCCAAACAAGAAAAACGTATGTTCAGAAAATAGATAAATATATGACTAATGGTGTTATTTCTCTGCGGAATAGAGGCCATGTGTAATCGAACTTGGGATGGCTGGTTGTGCTGGGATGACACGGCTGCAGGGGTCACTTCAGAGCAGCACTGCCCTGATTACTTCCAGGATTTTGATCCATCGGGTGAGATCTGTTAGTAAAAAACACATCAGGTCCGGACTTGGGTTTGGCTAAGTCTGAGCTCTTTAAATATAGTAAAATTGTATGGTGATGAAGATTTTACCTGCAAATGCCTTCCCTGATCTGACTTTTTAATGCATATCTCAGAAATAAAAAACAATTGGCAAAATATAATGTACCTATAAATTTGTGTGAAAGAACCCTTAATTATTTTTGTAAGGTTTTTTAAATTCTTTACTTTTTATTATTTTTTAAGAAATCTAAAACTGTACCTAAACATAAAGGTCTCAATCCATTAGACAACATTGCTGACCGACCTGTGTCTGTGTTTCTATGACTGTCTACCTGATTGGCAAAAAGACTGAATCAACATTTTGAAATACGAACTTTTGCAGAAGTGACAGATCAGTATTAAAAAGCTTTTTTTCCCCAAGTTGTTGCTTTGCCTTTTATTTTGATAATTTAAAAGGTCCACAAAAAAAGAAAAAAATAACACACTTAGTGGTGTGTTGTTTTTTTCTTTATTGCATAACATAAAAAAATGTTTCTGCAGAAATGGTTACAAAGATTTGTACTGAAAACGGCCACTGGTTCCTGCATCCCGAGAGCAACCGGACATGGACCAACTACACTCGCTGCAATGAGCACACCAATGAAGGCAGAATGGTTGGTCACTTGTTTTTTGGTTGTTGTATTTTTCTCGTTGTTACAACTGACCTTCAATTGACTGTTTGTACCATGATTGTGCATTTTCAAGAGCAAGTTGATAATTGATAATAAGTGCCCGTCACGGTGTCATTGGATATATTTATTTCATATTATTCATTTTTTTTCTTAAGAATTAAATCAAATCAAAATCAATTATAGGATACATTTTTGTTGTTAAATGTTCTGCAAAAGTTTTTAAAAACATTCAAAGACTAAAATGTGTGTTTATCAGTCAAAAATGCCACATTTGACCCGTTTTGTCTCGTTTCAGACTGCGATGAACCTTTTTTACTTGGCCCTCATTGGACATGGCTTGTCTCTTGTCTCCCTCTTCATTTCTTTGGCAATCTTTTTCCATTTTAAGTGAGTACACATCCTTTTTTATTTTAATTTTTAGTCCATTTCCACAGAGTCTGGCTGCTTCTGACTTCTGTTTTAGACAGTTATTCTGGTAGTTGTCCTCTATCCGGTTTCCTGTCATAAGCTACCCTGATGATGATTGAAAAAGCTTGCTAAGGTAATCAGGAAAGAGTGTTTTTCCCATAATTGATAATTAGGTGAAAACCTTGAAACTCATAAAGCAGCAGTCACAAATGCGCTTACAAATTAATACGAGCTGTCAGGCGGTCAAAAATAGACAAATCTGTACTGGTAACGCAGATGGCCAAGAGGAAATATCTGGGATGTAGACTGCTTGGCAAGCCCGTAGCGTGAAAATTTCCATCCAATATCTTTTTTTTAAAGGTACTGTATGACAGCATCGCTCATACATCATAAGTGCGAGCAACTTCCATGAGCCTGATGAATACTTCATGATACACTTACCACACACACGACAATGGTACGCTACATTTTCAACAATGCCCCTTAAAGTGGCTGTGCAAACCTTTAAGGGAAATACAGGACACAGCTGTACATGGCACACCCTACAAGACACACCCTTAAAATGCGGCTGCTAATGTCTACGAATCTTAATGGACCCGGACAACCCCAAAACCCGTTGACCCATATGGGTGCATGTGACTAAGGCTTTAGGCAATGCCTATGATAGATTTAAGGAGCATTATGCAATTATTAAGAGTCTCTACCTCGGTATATTATGACAATGACAAGCGTGGAGTTACCACTGTGTATAGAATAAATATAATGTGTGAGTTGAAGTCCAACTTGACTTATCTTTGCTTGTACTTTTTGCCATGTAAATGTTTTGTTTTGTTTTTCTCACAGAAGCCTGAGCTGCCAAAGGATCACCCTTCACAAAAACCTTTTCTTCTCATTTGTCCTGAACTCTGTCATCACCATCATTTGGCTGACTGCCGTGGCCAACAACCAGGAGCTGGTGCAGAGGAATCCAGTTAGTCCTCTGGCTCATTGCTGATAATTTATTCATGTCGTTTTTTCATTAAAACACAGTTTGTCATCGCTTACTTGATGAATTTCCACTCCTCATTACTCAGAGAGATTGAATAAAGCTGAGAGTGAGACTAAAAGCTACACTGTGGGGTAGAGCCACTGTCTGCTGCATCTGTTTGTTGTTTTCTGTCTTCCTCAGACAAGCTGTAAAGTCTCCATGTTTATTCATCTGTACCTCTTTGGCTGCAATTACTTCTGGATGCTGTGTGAGGGCATCTATCTGCACACTCTAATCGTGGTGGCCGTGTTTGCTGAGAAGCAACACCTGATGTGGTACTATCTTCTTGGCTGGGGTACGAAAGGAGAGCGGGATGGAGATAAGACTAAGGGACAGTTTTTTTTGTTTGTTTTTTTTGACGAAAAACTTTTGTTTCTTTTTTGCCTCGCAGGATTTCCTCTTATTCCGGCTTCCATACACGCAATTGCTAGGAGTTACTACTACAACGACAAGTAAGGGCTCTGTCCTTTTGAGATATCCACCTAATACGACCATTTGATAATGCTGTCCTCATCTCTCCAGCTGCTGGATAAGCTCCAAAACATCCCTGCTCTACATCATCCACGGTCCCATATGTGCCGCTCTTGTGGTAAGAGGACCCCCGCTCTAATCCCACACCAGTCCTCTCCTACAGCCAGAATCACAACTGCTGATTACTCAGATTGAGCAATTCTCTTCAATGTTTTCCCTTTTTCTCATGGTGGCCTGCTTTATTGCACAATGAGAGCCCAATGGAGCTCTTTTGGTCTTTGAGCGGATGCAGTGCAAGGGGCCTACACTTTTTCAGGGCTGCTTTGATTGAATTTGTTGGTTTTCAAATCAGTTTATCTTCCGTTCTGAGGTCTCCAGACCCGTGTGGTTTCTAAGAATTGACTCATCAGTACACTGGGACATGCTTCATAGAAAAGCTGGCCACAAAAGGTTTTTTCTCAGAATGAAGACTTAAAATTTGGGGAAAAAAATTGTGAAGATTTGTTTCATTTGGAGGAAGCAGATTGTAACTTTCAGTGTTTTTTTTTTAATAAAAATTTCGTAGCAACAAAAACTTATATGGCAACTACAGATTAAGGATTACCTTGATGTAAAAAGCAAGTTTTATAACCCATTGTAATTAAAACTTTTAGAGTCAAGGGCTTAGGATGGGGGGAAAAAAATCAACTGCATCCACTGCTGCCTATTAGAAATACCGTATTTTCTGAGTATAAGTCACCTTTTTATGTATAGTTTGACCCGGGGTGCGATTTACAGTCATGTGCAATTTAATTGTGATTTAATAAAAGACAAAATAGGCCCAAATTATTATCTCACTAAAAGCCATTGAAGAGCACTGTAGGTGTTCAGCATTTGCTACTGACAGCAACGTAGAAGAAGAAGCACCAGCCTCGGCATAGTTGTTCAAAAGCAACACAAAGTATGAAAACTTCATTGAATTTAGTGATTACAAGTGGTATAAATGGTTTAGTTGACCCTTTAGCACGTTCTTTATGCTATAGCTATCTAAATAAATGTTAAATGTTAAACATTTAACATTAACATTAAAAAAAATAACATGTATAGATTTTGACCTTTAGACCTTGTTTTTTGTTGATTACAGGATTGAAAAGTGTGTTGCCTAAAAAAAATGGGAATCTCCTTCATAAACACAACAAATCATGAGTCAGGAAGCTAAAAATAATGAAAATGTTCACTTAAAAATGAGCTTATAAAGTGGCCTTAGTGGCGCTTGTTTGTTTTTTTAACACTTCATCATCCACCCAAACAGAACATAACCATTCACTTGAGCAAAGATGTTAACTCACCTTTGCTCAAATAGTTTGCGTAACTGAATGAAATGTTTCACATGTGTTAATCTGAATGCATGTGTGAACGCTAATGGTACTGTGTACATGTTGACATATCTGTATGTGAAGATTTTTGGATTTCGGCTGCACGGTGGCGCAGTGGTTAGCGCTCTTGCCTCACAGCAAGAAGGCCCCGGCTGGGGGACATGAAAAACACAACATCAATGGGGGACCTTTCTGTGTGGAGTTTGCATGTTCTCCCCGTGTATGCGTGGGTTTTCTCCGGGATCTCCGGCTTCCTCCCACCGTCCAAAAACATGCTTCATAGGTTGATTGGCAACTCTAAATTGTCCATAGGTGTGAGTGTGAGAGCGAATGGATGTGTGATTGAGGACATTCTACCCTGCGACAGACTGGCGACCAGTCCAGGGTATCTCTTGCCTTCGCCCAAGTGGCCGGGATAGGCTCCGGCAACCCCGTGACCCCGAAAGGGAATAAACGGTAAAGAAGATGAATGAATGAAAGATTTTTGGAGCCAACAGGTATGTTTGCAACATTTGAGTGTGTGAGTGGACAGGCCCTGCCCCTTTTAGATTTGTTATACATCTACACCTGACAGTAATGATTATAAACTTCCTGCAACTTGTTGCTTCATAATATTATTTTATTTTATGATTTTAAAAATAATTAATAATTATCCTCTTATCCCCCACTCTCTAACATCTCTCTCTCTCTCTTCTTCCCCCCTGTTCTTTCCCATCCTGTCCAACAAATATACACCATGTGTGTCCAAAGATTCATAACCCCTGTTGTAACAATAAAGGTTGTCTAACACAAGAGCCTTTCCGCTTTCATCTGTTAGCTGTGCTGTTGGCAGGAGAAGTTGAAAAATTTAAAAAGTGGCCCTAGCTTAATGACTTACAAAACAGCTGGTTGAGTGGTTTAACGGCTAGATTTGATAGATAGATATCATGATAGATTTGATAGTTATGATGATAGTTATGATGGCATTTGATCTTAAAATACTCCTTATTTCAGAAAATGTGTAAGGACATTTGTATAACTATCAAATTAAAAGCACATCATTTTTTTCTACTTTTTTTTAGATGAAATAGTTAACACAATTGAAGAAGTTTTTTGTTTTTGTTTTCTAATTTTGCTTTTTTAATGCAAAACTTGTGATGTGTTCAAAAAATTTACAATCCTTTCCAGCTTAGAATACCATGTTTTTCTATACCTTTCCTTGATTATGTCACCACCATGTGTCAGTAAACATCGTCTTTTTTACCACAAAAAGGGGAAACTTGAAGCTGATGACTGTATTTACTCTCACCAGGTCAACGTCTTTTTCCTGCTTAACATTGTGAGGGTTCTCATCACCAAGCTGAAGGTAACCCACCAGGCAGAGTCCAGTCTCTACATGAAGGCAGTGAGGGCCACCCTCATCCTGGTCCCTCTTCTGGGGATACAGTATGTCCTGCTTCCCTACAAGCCAGGTGGGCGGGTCTCCTCTGAAATCTACGACTACATCATGCATATACTGATGCACTACCAGGTGAGTGATCAATGGGCTCTCAGAGCTTATTGTGTTTGATTCCTGTGGCAAAACAGGCAAATCTAAAGTCCTGCATTGGAAGATTTGGTGATTTTGCCATCATGGGTATGCCGCCGTCCTTCTTTAGCTTTTGAGCTAAACCCGAACATTGCCAGACACCTCTGCGGAGGCTTTGTTTGGACCGGAGAGGTTCAAACAAAGCCTCAACCCTAACCCTGTAGAGAGGAACAATGGGAAAGCAGGACCCTTCGCAGCTGAAGATGCAATTGCCTGTATGTTGGCAAAATATTGATCGTATAGACTTATTCTGACGGCAATTTTAAAAATGCTTGAATATGTTAGTTTGAGTCTGAAACAAGCTTTGGACACATTTCCAAGTTTCAGCCATCTCGTTTTCTTTTCAGGGTTTGCTTGTGGCCACCATCTTCTGCTTTTTCAATGGAGAAGTAAGTTTGGCTTTTCTGTCATTCTGAGGCGCTTTCTCTCATAATCGACAAACCAAAAAAATCATTATAGATAGTAATTGACAAAAGTTCACAACATTTTATCATTTCTGCAGATCTTTTGTGTCAAAAAAAAAATACAGTGTACATATATATATATATATATATATATATATATATATATATATATTTTTTTATACGAGACTGTTGCACCCACAGTGCAAGAAGGAGTGCTACCGCAGGTCATTCCTCCCCACAGCCATCAGACTCTCTTTAACTCATTTATTCATTTACTTTTGTTGCAGTTGTTGCTGTTTTCAATTGTTTTTGTTACTGAACAGTTGTTGTTTTGGGGTTTACTTTATTGCTTAATTATTTTTGTATTTAAAAAAAAAAAGTTTTTACATGTTTTTACAATTGATCACATGTTTTTACAGTTGATCACATGTTTTTACAGTTGATCACATGTTTGCAGTGGATCACATTTTTGCAGTGGATCACGTTTGCAGTGGATCACATGTTTTTTACACTTTCGCAGCTGTATTTTTTTTATATTTATTTATTTAATATGAATGTCATTTTTGATGTTATTTCTGAATGTCGTTGTTGCTGCCACAGATAAATTAATTTCCCCATTGTGGGATTTATAAAGTCATCTAATCTAATCTAACATATACATATATAGTGTTTATATATTCAGGCCTTAAAAAACCCAATCCTGATTCACAACAATTTGAATAAACACATAATAATTCAATTTTAAACCTGTTTTTTTATACATGTCTACTGTCATCAGAATTAGAGTGGGTCTTTAAGGAAACATTTAAAACTAATGTAGCTCAATGCAAATTTACACAATTAAGTTATCTATCCTCGTCCGACGATCTTGATGTCTATGTGAAGCGCCGTAAATTTACTATAAATTAGCGCTGAATAAATAAAGTAATTGAAGCATGGTGTTTCTCCTCTACTCAGGTCCAAGCTGTTCTGAGGCGGCACTGGAACCAGTACAATATCCAGTTTGGCAGCAGCATAGGGAACCACTCGGACGCCCTCCGCTCCGCCTCCTACACAGCCTCCTCCATCACGGAGGTCCAGGGCTGTTACTCCATCGACGGCCACACGGAACATATGAACGGCAAGAGCTGCCACGACACCGAGCATGCGTCCATGTTGAAGTCAGACAGCCCGTTCGCCTGAGGGTTTTTCCCCAAAACTTTGTCCTAACGTTCATCTCTGCAACAAGCTGCGCCGTGTTTTGGGCGACTGTGGACACTCCTCCCTATTTATACAAAACCAAATGAAGCAGTGGAAACAGACTGGAATCTTCACGTTCCCATTAAATCGATGTTTTCCGGAAAGTGCAAGGTGAGCTCGGAGCAGCTCCTTCTCCCCATTATCTGGGATTATTCTGTCCTATAACCCCAGCATTGTAAACTTTTTTTTCCTTAACAATTATGTCTGTGACTGAATGATTTATTATCGAATGCTCATGTATCCCTTTTCACGTGATTTTGTGCACAAACCAGCCTTTTGGATACACTGTGAACTCTGTCTGACACGGTTTTGCCAAACTAAGGAAAAAAAATGGCCTTGCGCCCTTTTTTTCTTCATATCTTAAAAAAAGTATATAAAAAGGGAAACAGCCAAGAAGTGTATTGTAATATATATGAAAGATATATTCTTTTTATTTACTGTATATTTAAAAGCTAATTTATCTACATTTCCATATATTAAATAACAAAAAAATAGCACACAGTGTTTATGATTGATGACACTTTTGTAAACATGTGGACACATACCACAAAAAATTGAAATTGTTTTCTGGTTAAAAACACACAAACTGTCCCTATGGCACATAATTAAGATGTTTCGGTACTGCTTTAGCTGGATCATGTCCATCTGATTTGATCCAGGCAGCTAAAGAGATTTTCTTGATCTTCTTTGAACCGAAATATGCTGACACTTAAATACCAGTGGAGAATTGTGGGAAGGTTTGACTTGGGGGTGGGGGGTGTTAAAGACTTTATACTGAGTGAAGGCAGACAAAAAGCAGGAACATTTTTTACTGAAATCGAAACTGTTGCTTAATCTGTAAAGTTCCCTTTTACAGAATAATGAAGTCTTTTTTTAAACTTAAATTTGCTCTGAAATTGTCCAACAGCACGGAAACATGCTTACATAATGGTTTCAATGGCCATCTTTTGCTAAGCTCTGCAACACTTTCTTTGTTCCAACCATTGACTGTACAAGAGAATTTGACCTACCATGACATTACCCATTGAAAAAGGCTTACTTCTGGCTCCTACAAAATAAGGTCATTCAGTCGCCATTTTTTTTTGCAATATGGAGAAAGACAATCTGAATAAGCAATGATTGGTCAGTCTGATTCAACATTTCTATGGAAACCACTCTCCTCAATCAGGAGTGAGCTTGTTGGAAGACCACACTGTTTATAATTTGAATTTCACTACAGAAAATAAATAGGAAAACAGAAGGATCAGCAAGAACATGTAAAAGAAATGGTAGTAGAGCAACAATGAAAAATAGAATGACTGAGTAATGCTGTTTTTTTTCTCAATCGAAATCTATGGGATCTTGGTTTCTTTAGTTTTGACCTGTGGGTACTTCCTATTTGGGGAGGGGTCACTCAGTCCAGTTACCAGATACCGTCAATGATTCCAACATGTGATATATTTTTCCACATATATTCCAATCTCCCAAAAAGTCAGAACTCTGAAATAAAATATAAAAAATCAACACAATACAAATTAAAATGTCAACCTTCACTCAGTTACAGTCATGGATTACTCTTCATCTGGATTTCATTCCATGACATACATATATTGTTGGTACCCCTCAGTTAAAGAAAGAAAGTCCACAATGCTCACTGAAATGACTTGAAACTTTTAAAGGTAACAATAAATTAAAATGTATTGAAAATTAAATAATCAAAATCAGCCATTACTTTTGAGTTGTTGGTTAACAGAATTATTAAAAAAAATTAATGAAATAGGGCTGGACAAAAATGATGGTACCCATAACTTAATATTTTTTTGGACAACCTTTTGTAGGCAATCACTGCAATTAAACGGTTTCAGTCTTTGTCAATGAGCCTTCTGCACCTGTGCACAGGTATTTTGGCCCACTACTCATGAGCAAACTGCTCCTGTTGTCTCAGGTTTTACGGGTATCTTCTCCAAATGGCATCTTTTAGCTCCTTCCACAGATGTTCAATGGGACTCAGATCTGGGCTCATAGAAGGCCACTTCAGAATAGTCCAACACTTTTCTCTTAGCCATTCTTGGGGGTTTTTGGCTGTTATTTTTGGATCGTTGTCCTGTTGGAAGACCAGTGACCTGCGACTGAGACCAAGCTTTTTGACACTAGGCAGTACATTTCTATCCAGAATTCCTTGATAATCTTGACATTTCATTTTACCTTGCACAACTTCAAGACACCCTGTGCCAGATGCAGCAAAGCAGCCCCAAAACAGAACTGAGCCTCTTCCATGTTTCACAGTGGGGACAGTGTTCTTTTCGTTGTATGCTTCATTTTTAAGTCTTCGAACATAAAGCTGATGTGTCTTACCAAAAAGCTCCAGTTTTGTCTCATCTGTCCAAAGGACATTTTCCCAGAAGCTTCGTGGCTTGTCAACATACATTTTTGCAAATTCCAGTCTGGCTTTTTTATGATTTCTTTTCAACAGTGGTGTCCTCCTTGGTCGTCTGCCATGAAGTCCACTCTGGCTCAAACAATGACGAACGGTGGGATCTGACACTGATGTACCTTGATCTAGGAGTTCACCTTTAATGTCTTTGGAGGTTGTTCTGGGCTCTTTGGATACAATTCCAACTATCCATCTCCTCAATTTGTCCTCAATTTTCCTCTTCCGGCCACGTCCAGGGACGTTGGCTACTGTCCCGTGGGTCTTAAACTTCTGAATAATATGTGCCACTGTCATCACAGGAACTTCAAGCTGCTTAGAGATGGTTTTATAGCCTTTACCTTTACCATGTTTGTCTATAATTTTGTTTCTAATGTCCTGGGACAATTCTCTCCTTGGCTTTCTGTTGTTCATATTCAGTGTGATACACACCTTTTCACCAAACAGCAACGTGACTATTTGTCTCCCTTTAAATAGGCAGACTGACTGATTATGGGTTTGAAAACAGCTGTGATGTCAATTAAAGGACATACCTGAGTTCATCATGACCCCCTGGGCAATTAGTTCTCAGATTTTTATGGAGGTACCATCATTTTTGTCCAGCCCCATTTCATTAGTTTCTTTTTTTAAATAATTCTGTTAATCAAAAACTCAAAAGTAATGGGGGATTTTGTATTTAATTCTCAATACATTTTAATGTATTGTTACTTTTAAAGGTTTCAAGTCATTTCAGTGAGCATTGTGGACTTTCCTTCTTTAACTGAGGAGTACCAACCATATTTTTCCACCACTGTATACAGATGACTCTAAACAGCATGTTTAGGCTTTTGCTACATATTTTGCAGCATGTCAGGTTACCAAAAGCACAGCCGGTGAGCGCCTCTCTACACTTACAAAGAAGGGTATCATAACATGCTCAAAGCACATGCTTGCTAGCAATGAGGATTTAACTGTTGACCTCAGTCCAGGTTTCTCCTGGTCGGTAACTCATCTCATCCTCACGCTGACATATCAGTAACACACCAGTGATTTACCTCTAACATGCCCTGCTTTTCTCCTGAAATACCAGAGTCAACAGTGTGCTGCTTAGCAACAAGGAATCGGGATGCAAATAGCGTCCTTACACCTGTGGAAAAATACCAAACACATGGATACGTCACCCGCATGTGCCGGCTTTAAGAAGGGCTAGCGTCTTGTGCAACCAGTGGAGGTTCACATGTTCATGGAGAGTGTTTGTGTCAGTTTATTTATTTACATCTCAGGATTACTTTTTAAAACTAAATTTTAAATAAAGTAAAACAATGTAGTTATTTAAACTAGAGATTCTTTTTTCTTTTACATAACATTTAACTGAAACAATAACTGAAAAAGAGAATTTAATAAACAAAGAAAAGAAACGTTCTAAATTATTTGTTAAATTCACAAGCCGCTACTCCTTTTTTACTCCCTTCTTTTTAGCTCCTGCATCCTTCCCCATTCAAATCTTAAAGACCTACTCTGATAAAAATTGTTTTTTTAACATGTTCTTGTGGCATTTATTTCATGATGAAGGACATATAATAAGAAAATTTAGCTCACAAAGATTTCTGAATATTTCTTTATTCAAATCATTGTAAATCAGGAACATGATAAATGTCGTCTGAAAAAATTCCTAATTGTCACATACAAAATACACGTTGCGGGCCACAAGCTCCTTGCTTTGCTCCATAGCTCCACTATTGGTCGCCATTTTTGTTGCACCAGCTGTAAGCTATGGGGGGGATCGTGTAAACAGAGAACAACGGTCCCCCCAACAACTTAAAGGCAAATTTCTAAAGAACTACTGCCACTCCGCAAAAACTATGTTATAACAAATGAGAATTTTTTGGGATTTTGGCTAAAAACAGCATAATCAACACTCAAAAGATGATCAGAGTGGGTCTTTAAGTTTGAGGGGAAATAAAGGACTTTTTCAACGTTATGTCAAACAAAAGAGATACTCCCAAATTACCTACATTTTTAAAAACATCTCACCACTTTTGTGTATACACAGAAGTTAAATATGTTGGAGAATGCGTGCATGATTTATGTATACTGTGTTTAAATGGATGCAGAAGCCATTGACTACACTTTCAGGTGAAAAAGGGTGGTGTTGCTCATCTCCTACTACCGGATCTGTGTCCTGCTTATCAAATGTCACAGCCACTTCTAGACCCTTACATGTATGTGTGTTCTCTGCTTTTCCTGTGTTCAGCAGCATGATGTGGGTGTGCTCGAAGGTAATGGTCTATGATGAATGCAAAGGCCTGGAAGTCCCTCTGTTTCTCATAAAACTGATATCAACAAAAGCATTTGATTCCTCCTGAGGCTTAACCCTTGTGCTATGACCTCACCCTTACATTGACGTGTTCTCCCTGCCATGACAAAGGTGGATAAAGGTGAAGACGATTTCATGTAATCCATGGACACCAGTGAAGATCACATATCATTGAAGAGAAAAGGTTCAGCGCACTGTCTTGTGGGGTCTAGATGACCCAACTCCAAATGTTAAAGTGCCTGGGATAGCACAAGGGTTAAAGAGAATCAATGATTTATTTTTTTATTATAAATTTTGGTTTACTGCGTGAGCTCAAGTTTCTGCCCTTTTATGTCATGAAAGGAATTCTGCACACAAGCAGTATCATAGTTTAAGTTAAAAGTAATTTTTGATTGTCAAGCTATGGAATTGAAAGAATCTTCTGCCAAATGTACCTTTCCTTTAAATTGTGGATTCATGTAACTAAAGGTCTGATGCAGCTCTTCATGAAGTCCTTTGTGTAACTCTGGTAAAATGTTGGATGGGAAAAAAAAGTATTTAGAACGGTGTTTGTGGCTTGTATTTATCATGTGCTCAATTTTAACTCGTTGACTCCATACTGCTGTTTGAATGTAAAAAAATGGTTTTGGTTTAACTCTCGGGATGTGAAGAAATATATACACACTGTACTTATAATGTTTCTTTTTTATTATCTGTGAATCAGACAGTGTTGCTATTGTGTGTGTATTTCAATATCAATACATTATAGCACAGAATATGCCTCAAGTTTCACTTTTTATCTCCTCTTTCTTCTATTTATACTCATTTTTTTAGAGGCAGGAAGATATCACTTTTATTTTTATTTTTTCTGGTAGAGGAACCTCCACCTTCTAACTCCTAGTTTCCAGCAAGAATAGATATGTTTTTATTACTTTCCTAACAGGGACCTCTTTAGCTGTGGTGGACTGTGGGAATGAAAAACATCTGCCTCTTTAGCAAAAAACAAACACACATTAATCTCCACATTTATCCTCAAAGTTATAAAATATTTTATTTTTATTTCCTAAATGTTTTTAATTGAAAACAACTGCACAACATTTTATCACAAAGTGCTGACAATAAAAAACATGACATCAAAAAATTGCTCTCCAACTTTCAGCAAAGTTTGCGGATGATAAAGATAAGAGCACAAGATTGTTAAAAGCAGAAAGGGAAACAAAAACCAACTGGTTTGAAGGAGGGTGTGCCAGATTTTCTTTGTTTCATTCGTAAGAAGTGATTGTCTTATCCTTTTTCAAAATGATTCCTTGTGATTGCTGATTTTTTTTGAGTCAAAATTATAAAATCATTATAAAAGGCAAGAATTTGTCAGTTTTTTAAATTGCTAAAACTGACGCTCACAAGTCTGTTTTTGTAAGTCAGGTCTTTTTTATTTTTTTTTACAAAGATTTGTGGGGTCACAATACAGGAAGTTGGTCTTTGCATCTGATACAAGAAAAATGGCACAGAATCAGATGTATAAAAGTTTTTTTTTTTTTAAAGGTACATCTCCATCTTGCACAGGCATCTTCCTTTAAAAAGAGTTTGGATTGAAAACCGATTTACTCCCAACATTGTTAATGACTTAGTAGACTTGATTTGTTTTAAACACTCATTGTGGCATTAAGCAAAGGCATAAAAGAAAACTTTTGATTGGCAATCTTTCAGAACGGTGTGGAATAATTGTACTCAAAATATCAGAAAGTAAAATCTGAATATTTTTATTTCTGACCCCAAGATTTTTTGGCAGATGGTGAAAACGATGGCAAACAAAACTGTGTTTTCACATTTACCAAATGCCATTAAAGTGGAGAGCTTTAAGATAGATAACTTTAATAAGCACTTTGAAGATTCTGCTAATGCTTTTTCTTCTGCCTTGCCCTCCAGGGTTTTGAACACAACAATAAACAATGCTTGGCTGCACGGTGGCACAGTGGTTAGCGCTCTTGCCTCACAGCAAGAATTCCCCCGGTTCAAGTCCCGGCTGGGGGACTGGAAACAGAACATCAATGGGGGACCTTTCTGTGTGGAGTTTGCATGTTCTCTCTGTGCATGCGTGGGTTTTCTCCGGGGTCTCCAGCTTCCTCCCATCATCCAAAAACATCCTTCATAGGTCAATTAGCAACTCTAAATTGTCCATAGGTGTGGTTGTGTGATATGTGGTCCTGCGACTGGTGACCTGACCTGCCTTCACCCATAAGTGGCCAGGATAGGCTCCAGCAGCCCCGAGACAAAACGGAAGAGAATGAATAAACAATGACCGATCTTTCCCTGGCCACTTCAAATTTTCTCTGCAATTGCTTCAAGAACGAGAGGGGGATGCTCATGTTGCTCCCTGTCCCCTGCCCCCCACACTGAGTGGGACGGGCCTGCGTCTGCTGCCGGGGTGTTGGTAGCGCTGTGGGGGCTCCTGCAACCCTGATCTTGCAACTCTTTTTCCATGCAGGGAGGGAGTATACAACATCTGAGCGGGCTGGGCGGCATCCCCTGGGGGCCAGGGCCCCTCACTTGGGCATACCGGGACACCCCAATCTTTTCCATCATTGCTCACAGCAACTATAGCATGGTCCTCAGGCTCACCGTACCCTGGCCCTGTCTGGGGCCTCCGCTGGTCGCCTGCGTCCGCCTTCCCACTCGGGCGGTCGGTTTCTGCCACTTCCCCCCTCTTGACCTCGGTGGGGCTGGCTGGCAGTTTGTACTGGTGCGCAGTGTGGACTGACCATGGGGTGTGCCGGCCTGCCTCTGGGGTTGGGGGAGGGTGGGGGCTCAGGACTCCCAGGCGGTGGCGTGCCTCTCGTCTGGTCCAACAAGGAATGCACACAAATATATTCATTCATTCATTTTCTATACCGTTTTTCCCTTTCGGGGTCACGGGCTGCCGGAGCCTATCCCGGCCACTTGTGGGCGAAGGCAGGGGATGCCCTGGACAGGTCGCCTGTCTGTCGCAGGGTAGGATGTCCACAATCACACATCCATTCACTCTCACACTCACACCTATGGCCAATTTAGAGTTGCCAATCAACCTATGAAGCATGTTTTTGGACGATGGGAGGAAGCCGGAGATCCCGGAGAAAACCCACGCATACACGGGGAGAACATGCAAACTCCACACAAAAAGGTCCCCCATTGAACATTGATGTTCTGTTTTTCATGTCCCCCAGCCGGGACTTCAACCGGGGGCCTTATTGCTGTGAGGCAAGAGCGCTAACCACTGCACGACCTTGCAGCACACAAATAGATAGATAGATAGATAAACTTTAATAATCCCGAAGGAAATTTTAAGTGTAAAATGTAATTTTCATAAATAAAGCTTAGCCTCAAACACAAAAGCAGTTTATACAAATATACACTCAAGTCTGTCTGAAGATCCATAAATTCCAATTGTAACAATAAAATCTGGCCAATTGTTACAATTGTTACAAGAGGCACTCAACTATTGGAGAGGACAAGTTTAAAAAAAAAAAGAAAGAAAGAAAGTGAGGTGCTTGTGGAATGACTTAATTTAGTCACTCAAATTTGCCAGTTCGCATACTCTGGATCAATTTTTCTTGAACCTGGGTGCACACATAATTGTGTCACAAATCACATATCTGTTCAACCTTTCTTTGCAAACGTGAATTTTCTCTTGAGTAGAAATCAGCAGCTATCACCCCTCTCTTTAAAGGAAGTGATGCTTCAGATTTTAATCGTTATAGGCCCATCTCCATCTTACCTTGTTTATCTAAGGTCTTCAAAAACTATTCAACAAACAACTACTCGTAATGTCCGGACTATAGAGCGCACCTGATTACATTTTTAAAGGATTCAACATTTTGTACATACATAAGCCGCACCTGTCTATACGCCGCATATGCCCACATTGAAACATGTGTTGTAGAATGAGGATGTGTATGTGCTGAAACCATGCACCACGTGTGTCAGAAAGAGGAGGGAGCACGTGCAGCGGAGGGAGGGGAGAGCTTGTGCCGCGCAAGAGGGAGCGCTCTCACTCCTTCTTGCTCTGCTCCCGCTCCTTCCTCTTACACACGCAACACGTTGACACATATGCTCATTCTACAACACCTATATAGTTAGTTCATTAGTTAGATAGTTAGTACTTAGTTGTTACTGTCACTTGTTAATAAAAAATAGTGTGTTGTGATGATTACTTGTACCGGTATTAATTTGCGACGCGGCCGCCGGGGGATTTTGTGTTGGGGGGGTAAACAGCGACACTGCAACTCCTGCTGCTTCATCACCGCGGTAATCAAAAATCCCACACAGCTCTATTCCAAACAGGGCCTGCGACATGCCAGTAACAGGGCAGCAATATGGTAGTAACAGCACTGACAGGACTGGTTAAAAAAAACACACAGGTAAAAGTCACTGGGAGCAGTGAAGTTTTCTTCCACAGCAGTGACACACCGTAACACAGCACTAACAGGGCTGTTTTGAAAAACATAAATGGAAAAGTTCTTCATCTTCCTCCTGTACACTGAAACCATGGAAGTCTTCCTCCTCAGTGTCGGATTGGAATAGCGTCAGATATTCTTCGCCACACACTCTCTCAGTGTCTCCTTCGTTGTAGCTGTTAGTGTCAATCTCATCCTGAGGTGAATTCCCTCCTCAGCTTGCGCTGTCCTCTCCGTCACGCAGCAGACCGGCTTTTCCAAACCCGTTGGTGATGGTGGATTTTTTCACACTGCTTTTAACGACTGCTTTTAAATTGAAAGCTGCATCATATGCATTTGTTCTTGCATTTTCCATGATGAGGGTCTGTTCATGCTATTCATTCACAAAGCAGGATATTACGTTAAACTTGCTTCTTCCTCGACACATATGCCCTATTCCCCCTGTCTCACTCCTTCCCTTTCTGCTCGAGCGACCCTAGCGGTCATTAGAAATAGTACATTAAAAAAAGGAAATAAATGCATAAATTAGCCGCATCATTGAATAAGTTGCAGGGTTGAAAGCGTGTGACAAAAGTAGTGCCTCATTATCTAGAAATTATGGTAATTTATCATCTTGAAATGTACTTTATTATTTCCACCATCCAGTCCGGTTTCCAAAGTGGACACAGTTGTATCTCAACTGTATGTTGTATCTGTGTATGTTTGGACGTCATAATTTTTTTCGCAGTGGAACATAAACAATATCAGGACCACATATCCGAAAGTCTTACTTACTAACCTAAATCTAACGTAATTATTGTTGTTAACGTCAGTTTTAACATCTTCAAATTATTAACAATAATTGTGTCTTTACACTGTAATGCCGTTCGGACATTGATGCATTTGGCACATGCGACCGGTACGGATTGGATACCTACACCTGTCTTTCTTTGCAACTGTGATCAGATTTGCTGAAGAATGGAGAAATGCATGCGTTGTGGGATGAGTGTGTGAGTGTCTGTGTCTGTGAGTGCTGAAACCGATGTGTCTTTGCTGGATACCTCAAAGTCACATTAAAACTGCCATGCTCAGAGTGCTTTTTAGGATTTATGTTAATAAGCATTTCAAATGAGTGAAGTTGTAGTGAAATATTTATTTCTTAAAATGTATTTATAAGATTAGATCACAAGCTGAAAGTGTTTTTTGATCAGCAAATCTCATTTGATAGCCAACTTTGGCCTGTATGCACAACATGAAGGGGACATCCTAATGATCTGTTCAGATTTGTATTTATTATTTTGCTTTTATCTGCTTTGTGATGTAGAAAGAGCCACAAGAGCAAAGAGAGCGAAGCTGCTTTTTAAAAGTTGAACATCCCCTCCCCAAAAATGCATGCAGAGCTTTGAAAGCTGCTCTCTAATGAGTTCAAAAGTTCATCCACAAACATCTAACAGCTTGACAAAAGAATTGCTCCTAGCTGCTCCGGGTCTCACTTTGTCTAATCACAAGTCCTTGAAAACTCACCAACACTCTACAACAGGCTGAGCTGTGGGGCTATTATCCAGTTTCTCAATATTTGCCCAAATTAAACGCTCCTTAAGCAAAGTACATGCAAACACAGTTTTTCCAGAAGTGAGAGTAAACAGTCGTGTGTTTTTTGGCCTTCTGGCAGCCTGCTTCTCTTCTTTTTTCATGACTGACTAAAGAAGTGAAGAGGTAGGTATCGTGGGGGTTTTGTTGCTATTCTGTCCATATTTGGACTTAAAAAATCAGGTAATTCAAAATTGAGAAATCAACTTTAGCCTTTATTCTGTACTCTTTACTTAATGGTAAAGTGTAATACCTTGAGCTATGTTCACACTGCCCTCAGCAACACACGTTCAAACGGCCACTTCGATGAAAAATCTATGTAAACATGCGAGAATCCGCATTTCAGGCCCTCATATTCAAATCTTACGATTAGCTAGAAACGTTTTTACAACCTTTTTCTGCCTCTATTTACAAAACGTGCTATTGAATGTTAAACCAGGTCAATCATTTAGAGACTCGGCTTTGGTAGTGATGTATTGATGGCCTCCTTTAAATTCACAGGAGAACCACCTCTTTGAAAATTGATCATGGAAGTGAAATCATTAATTGCGGTTTGTGTCCAGCTGAAAAATGACACCACATCTTTCATATGTCAAACTAGAGATGTCAAAGTCTTTGACATTTTAGATCAAGCCTCTTCCATTTGTAGGTGGCGACACCTGCTAGCAAACAGTAGCAAACGAAAAAGGAGAGGAAACCTCTCCCTTCATGCCCGGTGTGAATGTAGCATTGCAATTCTTTTAGTTTTTAAGTAAAACAGTAAACAACTATGTAAATTATGATTCCATAGAATAGATCACTTTCAGTTTACATTTTATAAAGATATGAGGTAAATGTGTCATTTGTTGGAACTTAAAAATGTTTACTTTTAAATAAATAAGGCCTAACCCTAACTACATAGAAAGTCACAAAATATGTCACATAAGTGATTTTACACAATGTTTCTATTAAATTAAAACATATTGGAATATGTAGAGTTAATTAATTTATTATAATTTTGATTGTTTATTGGATTGTTTTGTTTGCTAGATAGGTACATTCTATTGTGCAATGTCCACAGGAAAGAAACACAAACTTAGTAGTTTAATAGTTTTTTTTTAAAAAGCATATTTTTTAAAGCCCCCCCCCAATTGTGGTGTCATTCCGAGGCACAGAAGATAAACCGCACAGGATAAGGGGGCGCCTGTGTATATCCCTTTCGCTATCAAAACACATCCATCCTAGACACATCCATTGCAGCAGAGGAAATGGGAAAAGGGAAGGTCATACAGGTCACTGGAAAAATGTATCCCTGTTCAATACTAAGGTTGTGCATATCAAACTTTCTTCTTCCTGGCTTTCATATTAAGACACATACATCCATTTAACAATGCAGGGCCAAATCACACAAAGCCCCAATATGAAGTGAAAGTAAAGGTCTCAGCTCTGATTACTTAATGATTTTATGAGGTTAATCTGACTGTTGCTCGAATGTGAAATTTTAATTCCAGTTTTTAAATTTCTGTTGGGATTATTGTGGATCATTAAGACTGAGTTTTAGGGCCAACAAAAAAAAAAAAAAAAAAGGAAAATTACGAGATTTTAAGTCATAGATTTACGAGAAAAAAAAACTTGTGATTTTACTAGAAAAAACTTGTATTTTTACGAGATTAAAGTCGAAGTGAGCATGCAGAGCAGCAAGTGAACATTTGTGCTTGAGCACCAAAGAGTAATGTCAGTGCCAACCTGCAGTCAGGACGGGCAAACGTTGTTATCACCACAGTTCAAGGCAAACATGCTTCATGTAAGTGAGCTCCAACCTAACAGGAAGTTCAGTGAACAAGACTGTTTACATTTAAAATTGCTTGGAAATTGCAAGACACAGGTCATGCAATCAGGATACTAAAGAATGTAGCCCACAGGCACTTATCCACTAAATAAACACACACTTTTATTAGTTTTTAATTCTTCTAAATGCAGTTACAGATAAACAGTGAATCTCAATAAAGATTCCTTAAAAATGGACATTCATTTGTGTTTTAAGTGTTTGTTGTTTCTGCCATCTTGAATTTAAAACACTGTAAACCACTGACTCTATTTAGGTTTGTGTTTCTTTATTTATTAGCATGAAGTACTAAATCTTTACCGTTTTTGTCACAAACATTCCTTTAGCAAAAAATTGTCTATTTACTGTCTTTTCCGCAATATAAGCTACACTTAAAAGCACTAATTTTTTTCCAAAAAACAACAGTGTAAAGCAGAGCGCCTTCAATATGGAATAATTCTGGTTGTGCCTACTGATGTTGAATTTGAGAGGTACGCAATTTACGTGTAGCGGTGTCAAACTGTATCTTTTACGTGTTACTAACAAGGTTGGGAGTAAGTGTAGTCACAGTAACGTTTGATTTTAATGTTAGTATGTTTTTTTCACATATTACAAACAAGTTTTGCAGTTACAGGTATTGTAAATGTTGTTGCGTGTTAGAATTTTTAGAGTTACTGTGAATTAGTTAAAGACTGACTGACAGACTTATCTCTGACTCTTGTCTCGCTTAAATATCTGGTGAGCCCTATAGTGCGGAAAATATGGTAAGTGTACTACAAGTATAGTCCATGCTAAAAGTGAAGCAGCATACTTAAATTTGACTTTATCTATACTATCTACAGTGTTCCCCCGCTTATTCATATTATAATATTCGCAGTTCCACCTATCGGCAGATTTTCTTAAGTCACGTGACTCCTCAAATTTTAACACAAAAACTTAGACAACACAAGACGCTTGTATGAGATTTTTGCGTGCGAAAGAGGTGCTGCGGGAATTTCTGAGGAGGGGAGCGTAGAGTCGAAGCATGCCAGCCCGTCTGCTAAAGAATATTTATCAGCCAGAGGCAGCTTTCACTGGTTCCTGAATCGCTATGAGCCAAAGTTTATTCCCCTGCATGGAGATATTGGACCAGCTGACCTCAGGAGCAGCCAGAAAATATCCTGATACCCTGAGGCCAAAAAATCACAGAGAATAATTATCATGCAGGTGAATGAATGATGGCTAAAACCGGAATCAGAAATGTATCAGAAGGGTTGTTGATGAGTAAGTGTCAGTGACGGACAATCTTTAGCCATGGCAGTGGTTTGGGTGGTTCTCCGTATTCGTGTGTGTCTCTGGTCCCTAACCACTGTGGATATGGAGGGGAATACTGTATATATTGTAAACCTAAACTGTTCCAATTTAGTCTAAAGAAGTATTCAGTTTGTACTGCTTGGTCTTTAGTGTACTTGCTATACTAATATAAGAAAAGAAAATAAACTTTATTTGTGTGACTTTTCGCTAAGGGTTTCCGTGTATAACAAACCACTTCCACACACACACTTTGCTTTGTTTACATTACTGCCGCCTTCTGAACCCTGACACACTTCTCTATACGTCCTGTTACTCTGTCTTTACCCCCCACCCTTTTCACTTCACAGCTTTGGCAGGTGCAGACATCTGAGAGCGCTGGTGTTGCCTGTCTCTGAAACCGCATGTGGGGGTGAGAGGTTCACCGAGCAATCACATTCCTTGGGAAACACTCATGGGGAGCTTTGCTGTGCAGGATGTGACACGGCAACATATGTTTGTTTTGTTTTTTTCAACTACGGGTATATAATTCAGTAAGTGATGATGGATCATAACAGATGAATATTTTTATTTTAGGTTGTCAAAAAGTGTCACCCGTAAGCTGAGGCAGATAGAATTCATGGGGATGAAGTTGGAGTGGAAAAACACAACTCGTCCCCCTGGGGCAGGAAGACCTTGGAATCAGCCAGTCCGACCCTGTAGGTGGACCGTAAGGGAAGAGGAGGACATGTTAGTGAGAGGTGACGCTTTGGTCACAATAAGTAATTTGAACTTAGTTGTTTTGTCACAGAAAAAAAAGAGTAATTTTAATAATAAATGATATAGTTTTTAATTCAGGATTTTTTACTGATATAAATATATATACTAAAGTTAATTGTACTTGATACAAAGGATAAGAAAATAAACATTGTTTTTAACTAGCTTTGCACAAATGTATGTAAAACTGTGGGAGAAATTTAGGTAAGATAAAGCTGCCCTCCCAAAATCGGGAAGTTCTCCTTTTTGTCTTTTAAAGTCACTGTTAGCAGCCTTCTGCTTTAGTGGCTCCTCCATTAGACTATGTGCGACTCTATATTTAGCTGGAAGAGCTTCCAGGAAGTGGAGCAACACATCAGTCTGAAAGTTGTTTGGCACCTCGTGTTAGAGAGCCTGATGACAGGTGTAGCGTAAGAGTGGCATGGACGCTGCAAAAAGGGAGAAAAGAAGGATAAGCTCTGACTTAGTCTTCTTTGCATGCGTGAAATTGGAACTCTGTGCATCTATGCGTGTGCTTAAGTATGTGTTAAATTAACTCTATTTCCTGCATTGTTAATTTGGGTGAGCCTGTTTTGAAATAATTTTTTCCAGATATATTTAGTCATTTTCAGCCCTAAAATCGGGACTCTGACCAGTTTTTGCAAGTTGTGCATTTTGCACCCATAGCAACCTAAACAAACTTACTGTGCTCTCCGGCTTCCTGTGCCCTTGGATTTGACACCAGAGGTTCGGGATTTCATTCCCTGCTAAATGTGTCACTTGGAAGCTGGAAGAGATCAGCACTTAAGCTGACACCAGAATCACTAGGATTGCTTTTTTTCTGTTCCCATGAAGTATTCTTAACACCCAACATGCTTTCTGTGCAGTAATAAAAAAACTGTTGCTTCTTTAAACAGAATATCACTTTTATTAAGCCAAATTGCATAAAACCCATGAAAATAAAACTGGATAAAATATTCCCATGTCCATTTTTTGATATATAGCAACAAATTACAAATTACTTCAGGAATTTTTTTTTTTCAGAATTAAAAACACAAAAAATACATGTGGACTGTTCTGTTTTATGCTTTTTCCTTTGTTTTAGCACAATACTTGCTTCCTGCTAAAACATTTTTAGCATAATGAACAAATGTAGCATTCATCCTGCAAAAACTTTTTTTTTTTTGCCAAATGCTGTAAAATATGGTAGATCAGTCTACAAGGTAAAAATAGAACCCATTTTTTTCCTAAGAAAGAAAAAAAACTAATCCTTCCATTAAAGCAGGTTCAGCTTAATAATAAAAGGGGAAAAATACTTACAAACGTGTAAAAAAACTACCCTAAAATTTGTTTTTACTGTCTAAAAACTACTTTTGAAAAAATCTATCACCCTCAAAAAACCTTTTGAGTTATTTCCAACAATATTTGCACTTGATGTCTGAAAAAAAGATCAATTTTATGTATAAAACTATATATTTTAATTGTGTTTTGAAATTTCATTTATCTATCAATTATACTTGTTGCTCTCCGTAGAGTTAAACATGCCATTAGTTTGGTATTATTGGAATGTTCAACAGTTTTTACTCTTCCTCTGCGCCTGGCAAAGAAAGGCGGCAGGGGGGGCTTTGCTTGTGGAGCAAATTGTTTGGGGAGGCTGCTAACAAGGCAAACAGTGTTGCCCCTCCATCGCAAAAGGAAATATCTTTCAATGCTGCCGAGTACTAAGAGGGTCAGAGTCTTCCTGCAATTGTCAAAAAACACCCCCTTAAAATACAAATCCTCTCTGTTTGCAGAAACTGAGATAACCATGTGTCTCCAAGGAAATGTAGTCCATGGCCAAAGTGGTGTTTGGAACATGGAAAACTGAGAAAAATAGCAAAATGATGGAAAAACAGGGGGGGGGTCAGCGGAAATGTGTATAAACTACTTACATACTTTAAATAACAAGTAAATTGTTCACAGCCATAAAAAGCTTTATTCTTAAATTAGATTTAGATACAATTTTGAAAACAACTCCATTAAAAATAAAAGCCTGATGTCCAAGTGCGAGATGCAATTCATGCTCTTATTCTGACATGCCAGTTTTAAATATTGATAAACAGAAAAACAAATGACGATAATTAAAAATAACAGATGATGTAGGTAGAAAAGGGTTTTTGACACTTTCCTTTTTGTTATGAATATTTACATTATGATATTATGTATCCAATCATGTAGGAAACTAATACTTAATCCTTTATATGTGTCAAAGTGGAACATAAACAAATATCTAAAATGAAAGCAGTTGGTTCAAATGACATATGAAATAAGTCTAAACCAAGGTTGAAATGACTGTTTTAATGTCCTTAGCTGGACAATATATCTCATGGCACACATCAGAAGACAAAACTAGTGTTCCTGTCACAGAACCCATCCCAGAGGATGTAGTTATCAAGTCCTGCTAGATAAACATCCTCTCCTGAGTCACAGAGCTGTGTCGAGTGCAGCCCTCGGCTAAAGAATGACCCAAAACATTCCAGTGCAGGCACCAAGGAGGAAAAAGAAAAATGCATGTGATGGTTCTGAATGATTAGGTCCTCAAGCCTTAGTGCAAATAAAACGTCTCACAAGCTTCATCTCACACTGACACTGGTGCTTAAAAGAGAAGAGGGCATCATGAAAATCTTAAGATTTTCAATTTTTTTTTTAATGCATTAAGAATTTAGGATAAATTACACCTATCTTGATTGTGATTCATGTTTTTTTCTTAATCAAAGAAAACATTGGATCTTTAAACAGGAAATCACTAAGCATGAAGTGTCAGGAACTGGTGGTGGAGGACCCAAAATGCAGGAGACCAGGATTGGTGACAGGAAATAATACATTTAATTAGCAAACTGAAACATGACAAAACTATGAGGAGAAACAAAACTGTGACACAACAGAGCAGATGACCAGACAAGGATGAACAGAAACCAAGACACTTAAATGGGCAGGGGGCAATTAACTGAACTGAAGACAGCTTCTGACAAAAAGAAAACCAAAAACATGACCAAAAATAAAACCACTGAATCCTCACATGAAGTTATTTCCTAATTCTAAAATTGAAGGGAAAACCTTTTAAAATAAAATTAAAAAAAGTTTTTTTCTAGATCCAGTTGTTTTCTGACATAAAGTAACACATGTAAAAATGTCATCAGGATTGTTTTTGCGAATTCAAAAAAGCTGTAAAAATGCAGCCTTCAAAAAAACAGTCCTATAATGCTTTATAATAAGAGTCTTTAATAAACTATTTATAAAACATTACCAAACACTAGTAATGTTTTAGTAAATTGATCATAAGTACATTAATTAGCATTTGTAAATGTCTTACAACTGACTTACAAGTTTAAATAAGCTTACTTATAAGACATTAACAAGCATGAGCAAGCTGCTTATAAAGACATTTATTAGTATCTGTTAATCCTATTTACAAGCTTTTTTTAAATTCCTTGTATGGGATAAATAAATATATTAACAGTCTTCTTATTAACAGTTTATTTAGTGTTTTGCAGCCCCCCCCAATCTAAAGCGTGACCAAATATGGGGTGATCTTTACAAGCCATTTAGAAATTGCTTGTGGACAATTACCGCCCCTTGGAAAGGGCAGATTCTGAGTGCAAACATTTTGAGGTTTATTAAAATTTGCTTAGTTCGAAATGTTATAAGGCACAATCTATAATGGACAGTACGTGTGTTCTTTCACATTGCTGTTGTCATGTGTTGAAGAGTTGTTATATGTTTGTGGCTCTGGTTAGAGTTATAAAGGTCATTGTTTATATTCTGTACTTTGTGGTTCTTTGTGGCAAAACATAGCCATCAGTTTAGGAGGCTGCAAAACCCTTAAACTGTCTATGAAGGTTCTCGTTCATCCAGGTGGTGTAGTATTGAGGTTGAGTCATATCAGATGGGCTTAAGAAAAAGGTTAGTTTGACATGGCAACTGTTTATATATTTATAAATCCCATGCAAGCAATTTATATTTTTTTTTAATAAACGTTATTGCACATTATGTCATTTTACTAGGATTCACTTTCAGGTATGCAATAAAAACATAATTGCAAATATCAAATACACATACAGTACAGACCAAAATTAATTTTAGTATTCATTACGAATACTATTAATATACTGATTTAACTCAGAGAAGAATAAAATGAATCAGGGTTTTCAACCAGAGAATTTACATTTATGAAAATGAAGTTTGGCCAAAATGAGCAAGAGATTTAAAAGTAAACCAGTGTCTTTTTGTACATTTTTTATATTAGATATCTTTGATACAAGACATTTAAATCTATTGGTCATGCTTTAGATTGAGGGGCTGCAAAACACTCAATAAACTCTTAATAAAAAACTGTTAATATATTTATTAATGCTATACAAGCAATTTATAAATAGCTTGTGAATAGGATTAACAAATGCTAATAAACGTCTTTATAAGCAGCTTAATACCACATTACTCATGCTCGTTCATGTCTTAGAAGTAGTTTATTAACCCTTGTGCTATCCTAGGCACTTTAACATTGGGAGTTGGGTCATCTAGACCCACTAGACAGTGTGTTCAACCTTTTTTCTTTAATGATTTGTGATCTTCACTGGTGTCCATGGATTACATGAAATCCTTCCACCTTTATCCACCTTTGTCATAGGAAGGGGGGGGGGGTCTAAGATAGCACAATGGTTAAAGAATATGTTAATGTATTTATAAACAGATTATTTAAACTTGTAAGTCAGTTGTAAGACATTTACCAATGCTACTTAATGTACTTATAGGCAGCTTACTAAAAAATTACCAGTGCTTGTTGATGTTTTATAAATAGTTTATTAAGGACATTATTATAAAGCGTTACCCAATTTTTTTTTACTTCAAAAATTATCTTGTTCCTCTTATTATCAAAATGGAGTAAATATAGCAGATTATGGCAACTTAGTCTACAAGAAATAAATCCTGATGAAAAAAAGCCCAAACAGAGATCTCCTCATGACTTTTAAAATGATTGTTTACTAGATTAGAAAATAAACCACATGTACTGCAATGTTGTGGACCAAGAGAAAACCCGAATGGCACCAATTGACAGCACAGAAACTGGTGTTAAGTTAGAGAGTGGAACAACTTTGAGCTCAAATTTTGCATAGTGGCTCTAAGTTGACTGACTTTCTCGAGGAGAACAACTAAATAATGAGATTCGTCCCTGTCAGTAATGTAGAAAACTAAACAAAGACAGGATCAACAAATCAAATAATTTATGACAGAAAGGTTTTTCAAGAGGTCACCTGAACTTTGTTTTTTAACATTTTTGAAAATGTTCTGTGCTATGGAACCAACCTGGGTAAAGGAGTCTTTATAGATAAATCTAATCAATGTTTTTTTTATATACTGTATTATATATTTTGCCAAGTTCTTAAAGTGTTTTTCTTTCAAAAACTGAAGAAGCCACTTGGACGAGTGGTGAAACATTTCAGCACACTTGCAAAAATTATACTTCTACGTTTAATTTTGTGTCAGTCTCGACTTTAAGATAGATTTATCTGTTATATGCCACACCTATCAAGTAATACATGTTTTTTTTGTCAGTTCCACTCTGCACCTAGATGTGGAGAATATAATAATAGAAATCCATCACAAAAGGTACTCCAAAATAAGAAAATGAGAGAATAAATGAATGAATGAATGAGAGAGTAACCTTTCACTATTTACTTTTTAAAACCACTTTTTCACCTTTTTTTTTTTACCCTACTTTGGTACTGAGAAAAGAAGTAATTATAAAGAGTTATTACTTTCATCAACCTGTTGAGTGGGAAGAAACAATCTCTAACATGTTTCCTGTAGGTGAAGAAGAACTAAAAAGGCCTCCTTCTCCAAAAAGTCTATGACTTGACCAGTTTGCTGTCAACACGACTGCACAATGTTCTCCTGTGCAACATTTTTCTAGTGGTGTTGCCATGTCGAACTGTGTTTTTTTAAATGTGTTCCTAACTACACCTAACAACGCATTATAAATAAGTTCTATAATTCCTGTGAACGCAGTTAATAAAGTCTAACTGGCGGACTTGTCTCTGACTCTTTTGTCTTACTTATATGTCAATGCACCTTATATGATATACGTTCAAAAGTAGACCACTCATTGACGGTGTGTTCTATAATCCTGAGGCCCCTATTGTGCGGAAAATGTGGCCAATCAAAATAAAGGAATTGGAAATTAGGATGTTACGTTTACTAGGCAACACAAGGTCTCGTGTTGCGGCATTTGCCGGCTTCTCATCTGCCGACAAATGACTGCCTTTGTGGTTGCACGATGCTAACCATCTTTTTACAGTTGACCCACCTAAAAAGCCTAGACTCAAGTTTAGAACCTGCCTACTGTGCTCACCTTTCTGCTTCTCCTGGCATAACATCCATATTTTTATGTACACACTGATGTGGTTCTATTGTTGAAATGAGTCTTTGACACAGAGCTCTCATTCCCTCATCCAGTCAGTTCAAGCACTGCTGCATGAATGACTCATCAAAACAATGACTAACATAGGCTGACCTATAATCTTTTCTCCAGTGACAGTCAATGCACAAATTAAATAGAATCAGGCTGTAATCAAATTTCATTATGTGTGGGGAGGAAAGGAAGAAAAGACAGGAAAAAAAAGCAACTCAGCCCACCTACGATTTCCATTGCTTAGTGCAGAGCTCAGGAGCTTGGAAAACTGTTGGACTGAGTGTCCAATTGAATAAAGAGAACATGACCACGAGATATATATATATATATATATATACACATTTTATTTATTTTTATTAAAGGGCCCTTATCATACAAAATCCATTTATTTGAGCTTTGAGTTATCCATTCTCACATTTCTGGGTATTCCTCTAAAACCCTGCTCTCCCCTGCTCTTTGAGCACCAGATCCTCCCAACCCAGGAAAACGAGCGGGTTCTCACGAGCAATTGACAACAAGTGAGACAAGTTAGCTTACATTTGAGCTTATATCTGAACTTGTTGGGTCAAGTGGTTTGGGAGCTATTGAAAAAATTGACCAGATTTCATAGGAAAATCTCTGATGTGGAACACGTTTGGCTTTGGTGATTATTTTCCTCCTCATGAGGACCTTTAAGCTGCCCAGGCTGACACAAGTTTATCCTCTTTGTTTGATAATGTTGTACCAGAGGGCGTAGCTGAGAAACTCCCCCATGATTGTTTCATTAGCAATGGAGTAATGTGAAGCAAATGGACGCCCCCTGAGTTAACCTGTGAAGACAGTTGGGGTAGTTTCTTTCAGGTTGTTGTCCCAGTCATGTATCGCACTGAAGGTCATATGTGTGTGAAGAAGACTTTAGACAGGGTGACGAGACATTTCTATTGGCCTGGTGTTAAATCTGATGTGACACGCTACTGTCAAACCTGTCATGTTTCCCCACCAGATTGTGGGGAAGCCTAATCAGACCATTCCTAGGGCTGCTAGTCTGAGTTAGAGTCTAATGGGCCATTAGATTGGTTGAAAGCGATCACGCCTGCTTTGCTGATGAGTTTGATTGACAGATTCATTAGCCAAACGATGATATTAGTGATCACGAGAGTCTCATAATTCACTGCAAGGGATTTCTCTCACAAATGTGGGGGAGATTCACTTTTGAGAGCTGGTTAGTGAATGCACATTCTGCAATTTGCATGATCTGTGAGTTCATATTACAAGTGTACCTAAAAATAATGTTTGTGAAGCATATATTGTGCATTTCTGATACATTTATTGTGAATTTCTGAAGCGTTTCTTGTGAAACACAGCGTGCACATTTTTGAGATACACTTATTGTGCATTCGTAAAACATTCAGTATGCATGTGTGAAACACAACATGTGTGTTTGTGAAACACAGGGTGTCCATGTGTGAAGTGTTTAGTGGGCATTTCCGAATGCATATTGCACGTTAGCATAAAATGACATTTGTGAATCTGAATGTGTGCATTTGTGACAGAGACTGGGTGCATTTTTGAATCATGAGACTGTTCTGGCCTCATACTTGTTAGGTTGGGGTATGAGGGTCTGTAAGCTAGAGGGACAGAGCGTAAACTGGGTTCTCAGCAATGGGGAATGGAAGGGGGGAGGGGTTCATTTCTGCCAACAGTCCCACTAACAACTCAGAGGTGAATTACTGATGAACTCCTGCTGCTCTGCAAAAACTGTCCGTTAAAAACAACTCTTTTTTATTTTTTTGGCAAAAAAAAGCATCATCATAATTAAAGTCCTCTGGGAACACTCTGATGATCAGAATGGGGCTTTAATGAGCCTTTTATGTTTTTTTCTGCTGTAATACTGTGATTTTTTAAAGAAAACTTAACTAGATCGTCAAGGATTTTCTAGAGTAGCAGTCATGTCTTGATTTAAACTAGACCACAGTGGATGCATTTTTTCCCCCACACCGAAACCCGGTGAGTTTTTTCCACAGTTCATGGAGTTAAGCTCATGAACAAAACTCTACATGAAACGGATTTGCTTCAAAGCTGCTCCCAAAATCAAGAAGCTTGATGCCTCATGGGTGAAAACAGCGTGAGCATGGGTGGAGAAACGTGATCACACAGAAAAAGGGATTCCTAGAGGATGCATTTGTGGTAGTTATAGAATGTGGGTGTGGTGGGTGAGGTTGAAACATTTTTTATCTTTCTGTCGAGTGGACAGGAAGGACAACTTTTTTGTTTGCTATGCTGATGGACAGGCTGACAGACGAGGTAAGACAGGAATCTCCCTGGACAATGATGTTTGCGGATGACATTGTAATTTGCAGTGAGAGTAGAGAGCAGGTGGAGGAACAGCTAGAGAGGTGGAGGTTTGCTCTGGAAAGAAGAGGTATGAAGGTCAGTCGTAGTAAGACAGAATACATGTGTCTGAACGAGAGGGATCAAGGTAGAAGCGTTAGGTTACAGGGGACTGAGGTGAAGAAGGTGCAGGAGTTTAAGTACTTGGGGTCAACAGTTCAGTGTGATGGGGATTGTGGAAAAGAGGTGAAGAGGCGAGTGCAGGCAGGTTGGAGCGGTTGGAGGAAAGTGTCAGGAGTGTTGTGTGACAGAAGAGTGCCAGCAAGACTCAAAGGAAAGGTGTACAAGACAGTGGTGAGACCAGCTCTGCTCTATGGGTTAGAGACGGTAGCAGTGAGACAGAGACAAGAGGCTGAGATGGAGGTAGCGGAGATGAAGATGTTGAGGTTCTCCTTAGGAGTGACCAGGTTAGACAGGATAAGGAACGAGTACATCAGAGGGACGGCTCATGTTGCCTGTGTCAGCGACAAAGTCAGAGAAGCCAGACTGAGATGGTTTGGACATGTTCAGAGGAGGGATAGTGGATATATTGGTAGAAGGATGTTGGAGATGGAGCTGCCTGGCAGGAGGGCAAGAGGACGGCCAAAGAGGAGATACATGGATGTCTTAACAGAGGACATGAAGTTGGCTAATGTTAGGGTAGAAGATGTCCATGATAGAGTGAGGTGGAAAAGGATGATTCGCTGTGGCGACCCCTGATGGGAAAAGCCGAAAGAGAAAGAAGGACAGGAAGGACAACATGCAACGAAGACAAACATATAAACGGTCTAAGAAAAGGGAGTGCAATGTCAGCCAGGGTCAAATCTGTTTCGAGCACAATAGTTTTCTAAATTTTCTTTTTTTCTGGTGAAAAAAAACAGGAAGTATAGTTCAGAGCACATAAGGTTACCCCACAACAGCCAAATAAGAACCAAGAACAGCGACTCACAGAACATCTATATGGCACGACAGGTCTTCTCCTTCATGATAAAACACCATCTCGAACAAAGAAATTAGAATGTAGCACAGCCAGGTGACCCAAGCAAGCCTGTGAAATGGATGGTGTCAAGGGAAGGAGGGGCCTGACAAACTGGAAAAAAAGAGGAACAACACTCCGGAGAGGCAGCCTTAGGGGTAACTGAGCGGGCAAACCGCTCAGGTGGGCTGCCCTGAGGGAAGCTGGTGTGGCGTGCATCCTCGAGACATGTGACAAACTGCCAGAAGAGCTGTTGAGCAGCTGAAAAATCAAGCAGGACAGTCAGGAAGCATTTCTGTCAATATGTTGCCAGACACTAACTTTGTGAAAGATATTTCTCATTCCTGGTACATTTCACTATTTTTCATTTGCACAATTTTGGCAAGCAATGAAACTCCAAACAACAGCTACAAAGAATGAGGTTTTTAAAGTTTTTTGCACTAAATTTGCCTTATTGACTTTTATGTTTAGTTTTTTTGCTAAAAGAAGAACTTCAGCATAGCTGAGCTGACGTACGATCGACCTTCAACCCCTGAGCTGAGATTCCCCAAATGTCTGGACTTACTTAATACCAAGGCTCTAATGGAAAAGTAAGCTTTTGTTTCCCAACATGTGTTCTTCATAACAAATTTCAAGACTGCATGGTGAGATGCGGCTTTTATGGCTTTTATTGTATTTGCTCTTCTCTTCCACTTTTGCAAGTAATTCTATAAAAACAAATATTTGTATACAGAATCTTCATATAAGATTGCCTTAAAATAATTTTCAAATATTGCATTTGGATTTTACTGGGTTCCAAAAGACAAAAAAATTCAAATTGGTTAAAGTAACTTTTCTTACCCAAAAGTAACAATTGGTGTTCTGGCATTTGAGCTCAAACTCTATTCCTAAATCATTTTATCCCATACAGATTTTTTTTTATTTGAGCATCAGAGTGCAAACACTAATGAAATGTTTTAAGAGTATAATTGTATCCATGTAGACTCTAGCATCAACTTCTATTATGCTTCAAAAAAGTATATAGTAATTAAAGCATGTTTTATGGGGAGTTTGCAACAGATCTGTCAGCAGGAGAAATGATTTGATTGCAGTGACAGTTCAAGAGGTTGTAAAACAACATTTTAAATTAAAAGTAGAATCGTTTTTTAGTCCAGACCTCTTTTTCAGCTATATAAAAGTGGATCCTGCTGACAAGTAATTTAAAATGTTGTGTGATTTTCGTTGACAGATTTTCAAAAAATGTTTATTTTGAGCTATCTTATAATAGTTGATTATGCCATTTTTAGCCAAAATCAGCAAAAATCATTTTCTGGGACTTAGCTTCTGCATAACAGCAGTAGTTCTTTAGGATTTCACTTCTTTTTTCTCTTTTTTTTATAACCTTTCTGTCATTAAAAAAAAAAAAAAACAGAATTTCACTTCTAAGTTGTAGGTGGAACTGCGTGGAGCAACCCCATCCCCTTTTCCCCTTCCTATTGCTGAGAGCTCTCTGTTTACACGCTCTCCTGCTAGCCCCTTCATACCCCCAACCTAACAGACCAAGATACCAGCTCAGATGAGGAGAACAAAGACGTACTTAGGTCTATTTGTCTACAAGTAGATGCATGAAGCGTTTTTATGTCACAAATAAGCTCTTTCTTTGAAAGCATTTTTTCATCTGCTCCTGATTCACAACAATTTGAATAAAGAAAATTTCAACATCAATTTTATTTATATGGCCCAATATAACAACGCAGTTGTCTCAACAGGCTTCATACTAGTAATGGTCCCCTATTTTCCCACAATGTTTCCAGCATAGGGCTACTGTATGATTGTTAACAAATGCAGAAATTTCCAATGGAGCATGAAAAAAATCTCAGTTTTACTTTCCAATCAAATTCTTTCCAGTGGATGATTGTGATTGTTTATTTTGATTGTTTATGTTGATGAAGTCCTCTTAAGGGTCTCAGATTGCTAAAACTTGAGGTCATTCACCATTATTGTGTAAACAGAGGGGTTGTGATGGGCAAGCTGGTGGGCAGAGTTGGTGATGACACGGACGGGCGTGCGTGGGTGACTGAAGGTGCGTCTAACTCCTAACTATGGAGGTACCAACAACAAAGAAGGAGTCTGGGTGACCCCCACGACCGACAGTTCTGCCTGCTGAGGTAAGTGGGTCCGTCGCGGCAGGCGGACAAGCAGGAGTTGGCGCTACAACTGCTGCGGGAGAGGAAGCGGCCCCTGATGCAGGCGGGACACCAGGAAAAGGAGAGGTGGTTGAGAGATACAACAGACTTTGAGCCCTACGGCCAATCGAAATTGCAGATAGAAAACTCCCTATTGTTCGATACCCGCAGGGACGTGGATTTTGTTTAGAGGGCGGTGGGTGTCAGGGCGCCTACTACTCTTTGCGTCTCTCAGAAGCTGTCTCATTTGGCTGGAGATGAACCTCCAAATGTCATCTCTCTTGGTCCAAGAAGCAGAAGAGGACAAGCGGGAGCAGAGTGAGTATTTTCACTGCTGAGTGGAGGAGCAGCTACCAGGACATCGTCGGATGTTCGAACTGACAGGAGATCGAAGTGGTTGGAGAGGATGAGGCCTTTGTGGTCCGAGGCTTTCTTCCTGCGGCAGACCACCTCAGACCAAAGCGGCTTGGGTGTGGTGGTCGAGGGAGGCTGCGGTAAGGTATCAGGGTTTCAGTGAACCGTGTCTTGCACAGCCGCTTTCAGAGAAGCAATGTGCATCCATTGTTACTGCGCCAGGTCCAGCAAAGAATTCAACAGATCGTTCTTTCACCAAAACGCAGAGAGTTTGTGGATGCCCTTTTTAAGTTTAGTGATCTGTATTTCGGCATTTGTTGATGCAGTCACATCAGTGTTGGGAGACAGCAGGAACAGCCATCTTCCATCACCTAACAATGTCCCCCAGTCAAAGTCAACAGCTTCCCACCTGCACTGAAAACGGTGCCTGCAGAAAACTGCAGGTCATGGAGAAAGACTTATTGGTTAGCCTCAGAGAGATACTAGCAAACCATGCAGCACTTCAAAAACTCCTCACAGGACCTAGGTTCTGCCTCCTCAGCAGCCTGAGCTGCAACTCGCTTAAAACTGCCGGTACCTATCAGCTACCTCGGTGGAACTACTTCTTTGGGTTCAAGGATTGCCATAGGCACCAGAGAGATTGCGATCACAACTCTAAACAACAACGTATGGTGTCCTGGTGCCAAGTGTATTGATGGGCGCCCTTGTGTTTACAAATTATATTTGTTATGGACAGAAAGAGCACATAAATCCAACAACAAAAGATCCTATCAGATACAGATCAGGGAGGCCTTTCCTTCCAATCATGCCCTTACAGGTGCCACCGTTGTTGACCATGTGGGCATTAAAGTTCCCCAGGAGGACACTGGAGAGCCCCTTTGGGGTGCTTTCCTTTCTAAGAGATACCAAGAAGGCTGGTTACTCTTGACTGCTTTTCCGCCAGTAGACCACTGTCCTAGACCTACCCCCCAGTCTATGGTGAAAAAAAGGCATGACCCTCTCATCCACTGGGACAAACTCAAACACTTGGGAGCTGTGCTGGGGTTTAACAGGTAAGCCTACACCAGCCCGCCCCCTGATTCATACGTTCAATTTGTTTTTGCACTCACAAAACTCTCTGCATTTATCCGGACTTGGGACCGGCACAAGAGACCACTGGATAGTGTTCCCTAGTGGTTGCATCACAGTCATTCACTCATTCACATCATTTCATTACACCTGTCACATCTAACACATTTAATTTCACTTTGACATCCATTCGTTTCATCCATTTATTTTTTAAACAGTTTTTTTTTAAACACACTTAAATGACAATTTTGAGTCACCAATAATACATAAACGTGTGAAGCAGAAACACTGATAAACAATAAGGAGATTTTTTTAGGGGAAACCTTAGCAGCAGGAGAAAACCCCACATACATAACACATAAAACAGGGGTTTAATTCTTTATCTTATAACGATAAACAACGATATTGATAAATGTTGAAGAAGTTGTTCAAGGGGGAACCTGAGCACCAGGAGAAAACCAAAGCAGGTTAAACATGGATTAAAAAACATAAAGTTTTTCTTTTTTTTAAACAAACATACTCTACAACACTGATAAAGGATTAAGATGTTTTTAAGGGTGAACATGAGCACCAGGTGAAAAACCAAGCAAATTAAACATGAATAAAAGAAAAACAAAAACTAATTTTTTTTGTGGTGTGAATTTGGAAAACATACACACCACATCAACATTTCTAAAACATACACAATGTAGTATGTTCCTAATTTTTTCTTCTAAACTTTTTGAAACAACTTAGTAAACCTCGGTGTGATTTTTTTCTTTGTTTTCTTTGAGATTGTCCACCTCCTGGAGTTGTTCAAGCTTTGACGTGAAGACTTGGCAGTGGTTGAGTCTGACATCCTTTCTCTTGATAGCCTCTTTTAGTTGAAGGATTTCTTGGAGAAGGGAGGACTTTTCTTCATCCCACTTGTGTTTGTCCTCTGCGTTCTATATTTGACTTCCTTTTCCTGTACAACGTTTTTTAATTGAGACATTTCTTGGAGAAAGGGGGACTTTTCTTTCCGCCATTGCAGTCTGATATGCTGTTTCTTTGAAGGTCTCCTAGATTTTTATCAGTTGGTTGATTTTTTTGGTGAGTTCCGAATTTTCATGATTCTTTTATGGAGTCCATTGTAGATAAACGTTTTCTCCTTTTCCAGGAGAGACCATTCCACCTCGAGCTTTTTTTGAGCTGTTCTACATTGTACTTCAAAGTTGTGGTTTCTTAGTGATGGTTTGCTTGGTCTTGCTTGTCATGCCTCTTCTTCTCAGAAGTGTTGAGATGTTTTCTGTGTTGTTGAACCTCTATCTTTCAGATTTTGGCTTGATGACATTATACTTTGTGATTACAAAAAAGGACATCATACTGTATAAACACAAATATAATATCAAGTTTTTACATCACAAAGAAGCATAGTAATGTATTATTTTTTATGAAATCATTCTTTGTGATGCCATTAGGCCTGTTTCTTTGTAGTGCATCTGCACTTTACTGTTGTTTATGTCTACGCACGGGACAGTGAGAAACGTAATTTTGATTCCTTTGTATGTCAAGCACATGTGAAGAAATTGACAAATAAACCTGACTTTGACTTTGACTTTGATCAGAGAGGCCACTGCAATGTAACCTATTTAGTTCATAAACTGTATTGCAAAACAGTTATCAATTTTTAATCAAAGAATTTTTATTTAAAGAAATTGCAAAGTTTTTGTTTTTTCCTAACTGGCCACTGGTAGCTGGATGCAAATGCCAATCAATCTGTTTATACAAACTTAAGCTTCTATAGGTGGCCGCCTGCTGTAATCCACTTTTGAGTTTTCAATGTGTTTTATTAAAAACTGTGAAAAGGTCTGGACTGGTTTACACTCTTTACTCACTGGATTTTAATGAATGAGCTGGAGGATTTTGGTGATTTTGATTAGGAGGAAATGCTGCAAGCTAAATTCCTGCAGAAAAGCAGACAAAATCAGAGCTGGGAGATTTCCAGGAATGCTGATGTGACTGAATGTCAGTGGGCATTGGCCAACCAGCGTTTATCGATCATTTGCCATTGTGAATGGTGAGATGAAGGCGGGTTTGCACGGATGCTGGTAAAAGTCTGCTAAACTAAAGCAGTTGAAGATTATTGGATGACATTCAGTTGGACATCAGGTCGAACGTGAGGTTGAAAGTCAGATTTGAACGTGAGGCTGAGGTGCACCTCAATCCTAGAGCCAGGTTTGGTGAGAGGATTCTTGTGTTTTGAGAATACCTCTTTTTTCCTGAAACGGCTTTTGACTGAAAAGAAGAACGGATGTAAAACACCCCCTCAATGAAAAAGCAAACAAACATTTTAGGCATTAATTCTTTATCATTTCAACCATGCTTTGGTGCTCTGAGGTGATGCTTTCATTATAGATAAGGTGACTCCACAGAACTACCAGGGTGGAAAAGAAAATGAAAAAAAGGAAGTAGAAACAGTAGAAATGCCACTTCTTCCCTTAAAAAATGGGGAATAAAGAAGACCATGAAGTAGCTTCTAAATTTAGGTGTGGCTGCCCTCTAAAGTGGGAGGTTTGCTAAGAAGTATTCCCTTGAGAATGCAGGAAACTAATGGAAAAAAGGAAATGGTCCGTTTTTTTTTGTTGTTTTTTTTGCAGTAATGTGTGGAAAAATATGTCCGTTCACTAAATGCTTTTTTAACTCTGCAGACAGCAGAACAAAAAAGCATTGTTAAAGACCCCCTTTGATGAAAATTGTGTTTTTAGCATGTTCTTGTAGCATTTTCCAATGATAAAGGATATATGTTGAGAAAAATACACAAACATATATATATATATATATATATATATATATATATATATATATATATATATATATATATATATAAATATACATATATGTACAATAACATTTCAATTCCGAGTATAAAATGTGATGCAGACTTTGAGCAGCAGCATAGATCAAAGCTTTTGGTCAGAAATTTGTCTAAACACCTTTAAACTGACTAAAAGCCCAAACTTGCAACTAATCCAATTCAAAACTATTCACAGAATTTACTACACTGGACAGAGGATGTTCAAGATGGGTCTCAGAAACTCAGACCTTTATGAGCACTGGGATAGTAATCTACCCGACAGCTACATGCATGCACTGTGGTTCTGTCAGGCTCTCTGGCAACAGGAATGTGCTGATCTATCAGTCTGGCTTAATGTTTCAATCACAACTTCACTATCACTTTGTGTGCTTGGTGAATTGAGTGCCATCGATACAGAAGGGGGATTAGTATATATAATTTTCAGAACTCTTTGTATAGCAAAAAAAAAAAAATACTCCTTGTCTATCTGCCGGATTTGGGGTTGGGTTTGGGCCTTCTGGTATCCAGTGGGGGCAGTGGTGGTTCCGTTGGTTAGGGGTCTGGTTCGGTGCCTAGGTGAGGTGGGCGGAGGTGCTGCGTGGTCTTCCGTGCTTCGGCGCCGGGGGGAACGGATTGCACGATTGGGTGGGGAGTTTGGTTTGGCTTGGGGGGTGGGCCTTTTGCCCGTCCAAGGGGGCCGTCTGCGCCAGATGGGCTGCTCATCTCTACCTTATAGATTGATCACAGTTATTGTTCTCAGACACCATTGGCAAATATAACAGTCTATTATGTTCATGACTAAAAAAATGTGTACCGTCTTTATACTGCAGGACGTCTTCTCCCTCCTTGAAGGTAACAGTTGCTCCGTTAGAAGTTGCAATTCACACAGAGAAGATGTCTTGGGGATAGGAGGGGATATACAGCACCTAATTTAGTGTGACACTGATGTGACGTCCCCTGCTGTCAACCAGCCACTCATTTGGTTCATAATCAGAACTATTAGAATCAGAATTTAGCTCAAGATAGTCTTCTTCTGATCATGATCACTGATGACTTCCAGAGCCTCCTGGACTGTCATCTTCCTGCTTTGGTTGCTCATTTTCTAAAGGTCTGCCTATGTAATGTTGGAAGGACTCCCATGCAGAGAATCTTTATATGTTTTGCCCCTCCCCTGTTGAGTGTCCACTGAATGTGGGTTGAGTTTTCCCACGAGAACATACTGTAAATGGTTCCTATAAAAAGTCATAACACCTAGGAAAATGTGTGTGTGTGTCTATGTGTGTGTCTATGTGTGTGATTGGGGTGAAATATGTCTCACAGCTGCAAATAAAGAAATACTACTAATGATGAGACATCCTTGTACCTCCAGTTTGACTGCCGGGTCGAATTGACCCGAACAGTATCTATGTGATATAAAAATGCGGGGGGGGGGGGGGGGGGATATGTGAGATGAACCAAATTCATGATATACGTTGATTACACTAATTAAGTCAAGCAAAAGAGGTTTCATGCTGAAAAAATACTTTTAACAATTTTTCCTAGATGTTCAAACTTTAAAATGGGTCAATTTGACCCACAACATAACAGGAGGGTTAAGACAGTGGCTTTGCCAGCGTCAGTGTGTCGTTAGTTACCTTGATAAGACCAGTTTCTGTGCTATGACGAGATCTAAAACCTGACTGGAAAACATCCAATTAATTATTTATTAAGAGAAAGTCAGTGAGCTGTTGGTAAAAAGTCCTTTTTCAAGGACTTTTCCTAAAAATGGCAAATTTGAGATGGGTCTGTCATTGTTCAGTACTGTGACATCAAAATTGATCTTCTGCAGTTTTTAAGGCCTCAGGAAATGTTCCAGATTGAAGCGACATGTTAAGTATTTGAGTAATTGGTGCTGACAAAATGTTCAGTACACACTTAGGAAATATATTGGGTAACACATCAAGGCAGCATGTAGACGAACTAAAACAGTTGCTGATCTTTTGGACAGTTTTGTCAATTACAGGTACAAAGTGAGTCAGCTTAAAAGGGACTAGGTAGCTGTTGGGTAGTTATTTATGTTGTGGAGTTCATGGCTTTTTCAATGCCCTGAACCTTGTCATTGAAAAATACAGCAAACTCATTACATTTAGATGTGCAAACTAGTTCTAATGGCAGCTGAGCTGGAGGGTTTGTTAATTATGACTTTAATAGCGTATCGATGACGTACGGGTCGGATTCATGCGGACTGGCCGGTCAGACGTCGGTCGCATTTGAAAAGATCGGATACGTATCGGATTCAGGACCACATACCCAAGTGGCCTGGGTCGCATTTGAAAAGATCGGATCTGTGTTGTTCAGACTGTCATGAAAAGATCAGCTCAGGTCGCATAGGGGCAAAAAAATTGGAATTGGGTCGTTTCAGCCTGCGGTGTGATCGTAGGCCAACTGCCCTTCTGCTTGTAGTTGTGCTTTTGTCTGGTGCCACATATGCCTCTGGCCACTTGGTGAAGTAATCCACGGCCACCAGGACATACCGGTTACCGGACTCAGTGACAGGAAAGGGACTCAGTATATCCACACCAACCCTCTCAATTGGCATCCCCACCAGGTATTGCTGCAGAGGGGCACAGGAAAATTGTGTGGGTCCCTTGTGTACTGTACAAAGATCACAGCAGTGGACTTGCAATACAGCAGCCTGTTGGAAGATATCAGAATGCAGCAGATGAGAGAGGCATGGTCGGTCCTAAGTGTGAACCGCGTGCCAAGCATGTAATCCAAAAATGCTTCACTGCCAAAACCACCACTATTAGCTCTCGCCTGGTGATGCAGTAGTTCTGCTCTGGTTTCTTGAGTTTCTTTGGTTTCTTGCTGTAAAAAGCCACCACTCTCCCTACCTTCTCCAGGCTGGGCCAGCACAGCACCAAACTCCCATGCCACTGGCATCCATGTCCAGTCAAACTGCTGACCTTTGTGGGAGAGTTGGTGAAGGGGCGTAGCCATAGTAGCAAAGTTTCTAATGAATTTGCGGTAATAAGAGACCAGGCCCAGGAAACTCCACAACTCATTGATGTTGGCTGGCTGTGGCGATTCTGTCACTGCTACCACCTTCGCTGGGTCAGTACTTACCCTTGCACCACTGACCACGTGTCCCAAAAAGTGCGTTTCTCTGGCCAAAACAACACTTTGCCGGTTTAAGGTGCCACCCTGCTCCTCGAATGGCTGCAAACACTTCCCTCAAATTATCCAGAGCGGTCTTAAAGTCCCGAGCATGCATCAACAAATTATCCAAGTACACCACAAAGCGGCTGCAGGGAATATTCCTTTATACCCACTCTATAAGGCGCTGAAATGTGGTTGGTGCATTGTAGAGTCCAAACGCCATTACTGTAATCTGCCCAAGTCCTGTCCAATGCTAAAACCAGTCTTAGCTCTGTCCTATTTTGCCAGTTCAACTTGCCAGTAGCCACTGCTCAAGTCTAAGGAGCTAAACCACTGGAACACATTAAAATAGTCCACAGCATCATCAATCCGTGGCAGTGGATAAGAATCTTTCCTCATCACCGCGTTCAGTCGCTTGTAATCCACACAGGGGCACCATTCTCCATCATTCTTTCGGATCAAGACGACAGGTACAGTCTATGGGCTGTCCGATGGCTCAATAATCCAGTAAGGTGGCATGCTGCAAATGGATTCCTCTGCAGCTTGCCATTTAGCCAAAGGCAGTCTATGTGGCCGCAAGCAAATGGGAGCTGCTTCCCCAGTGTTGATGTGGTGCTGTGCCAGCCTAGTACGCTGGTGCCTTTGACCTGCTTTGTGAGTCTTGTTGCTGTGGATTTGGTTTAACCAGAGTGGCACAATCTCTGCAGCGAGGTGGAGGTGAGTCCAAAACAGGCTTGATCTGTGAAACGTGGAAAGATGGATGGACCTTGAGGGCTGCAGGAAGCCGGAGACAGACACAGGAGGGGTTAATGATTTTCTCAAATAGTGTAGGGTCCTTTGTAACGGGGGGCGAGCTTGCGAGACGTGGCCTGGATAGGAATGTTCCGCGAGGACAACCAAACCCTCTGACCTGGCTGGTAGGTGGGCCCCACGACCCTGCGATGGTTGGCAGAACGGCAGTTGCTGCCAGACAACGGAGAAAAGCCTCCAGCTCTTGGTTGGCCCACTCCGCTTGACCGTTCGACTGAGGGTGGTACCCAGAGGTGAGGCTGACTGTGGCACCCAAGGCTGAACAGAAGGCCTTCCAGACCTATGATACAAACTGGGGCCCACGGTCTGAGACGATGTCGGCTGGGATTCCGTGGTGACGGAAAACATTCTGGACCAAGACATCAGCGGTCTCAGAGGCGATGGGTAACTGTGGCAGTGGGATGAAATTAGCTAACTTGGAGAATTTTATTTTTGTATTTATTTATTTTTTTAACTTGTCCTGTCCAACAGCTGGGCAGGCAGATGAGAACTGAGGGCCTCTTGTGTTGGACATATTTTACTTTAACAACAGGGGTTATTAATCTTCAGACAAACCAAAGGTATGTCTGAATAAACCCCTTTTGTAATTGAGGCCAAACTTTATTAATTTCAATCATGTTTTAAAATCTTTGGTGTTGGACCGGACGGAAAAGGAAAGAAGGGAAGAAGAGAGAGGGATGTTAGAGAGAAGGGGGGGTAGGAGGGTGATAATAGGAGGGGGAGGATAAGACCATGAAGCAGCATAGAACAGCACGTTTACTAGTTGTTTATCATTACGGTAAGGTTCAAATGTAGTACAAAAAGGGCGGGGCCTGTCCACACACCCACTCAAATGATATCAACACACCTGCTAACTGCAAAAAAATCCACATGTCAACATGTACACAAAACAGATAGTGTTCACACACACATACTTATGCCTTCAAACCAACTAGTGTGAAATATTTAATTCATTCAATCATGCAAACTGTTAGTGCAAAGGTGAGCTAACACCTGTGCTCAGGTGAGTGTTTATGTTCTTCTAAAATGGATGGTGGAATGTGAAAAGAAGGAGGGAGAGTGCCCAGCCATCCCCACACCAAGACTCTCGCCGCAGCAGCAGCGGCAGCCGGAACCCCCAATGCCACACGGCAGCAGGCAGGGAACAACCGCCCCCCAGGCGACCAAAATCCACCACCCAGGTTAGGGCCAGCAGGACCGCCGCGAGGCCCCCAGAGCCAGAGAGCAGGGAAGCATGGGGGGAAAGAGAGCGCCGCCCCAGCCCAACCAGGAGAGCAGCCCCTCCGTCGCGCCAGGAGAGCCCAATGCAGGGCCCCACCCGAGAAGGGCGGCCACAGCCCCAGACGAGCACCCCATCACCAGCCAGGAGTTCTGGGCATCCCCCCGCCCCAACCCCAGGTACGAGCCAGGAACCCCCAAGGGAGACCCGCTCCCCACTCCAGGCAGCCACCCACCCAGCCCACGGTTGGTCCAGGGAGGAGCAAGGCAGGGGCCAGCCACCCGTGCCCAGGAGGGGAGCACCTCGAGGAAAAAGGGGGCCCACAAGGGGTGTTGTAAACATGGCCCGACCAGGCTCGGCCACAGTTGGAAATTTGGCGGGGCCCAACGCTCAGGGGCAAGGACCAGAAACCACCCCCCAGGGACACGGACACCCCCGGCTCAGGTGTAATGTGAACCCCCCTCCCCGCGCGGAGAGAGCACCGCCGGGCCTAGGAAACCGGCACCCAGGGGACACGGCCGCCGTTGCCAAGGGCCCCGTACCCAGTGGCGGTATTGGATATGGGCAAAGTGGGCGGTGGACCAGGGCGGCACTTCATAGGGGGCGGCATTTTCATGCCCGTTGCGTTACACATAATGTGCTTCAAAATCAAAGAGGCAGCTTTGAGCTTTTATTTTGACATGCCTGTAGCTGCCGACACTTTACGCTCTTATTTTGGCACATCAGACTCTTACAAATGTCTTCATCCTATTCCCTCTTCACACTTATGGTGCAAAAAACAAAACAAAAAAATAAAAAAATAAAAGATGAAATAACTCAGAGTGAAACAACGTAAAACAGGCACATGAAAAGGAATTAGGCAGAAGAGACACCCGTGCTCAACCCAATTTCGACAAAAGCAGGCAGTGGGGATTATTTGCCACAATTCCCTGCTCCGAAACAGCAGACCCGACGCGCACGTGACCACCGCCCTCTGTTTTGTATGTGTGCGGGTGGGGGGGGGGTTACTCGCCCAGGGAGTAACTTAGTGTAGAACCGCCACTGCCCGTGCCCCCCACCAGGGAAGGGGTAGGGGACAGATGGTCCTAGGTCCCACCTTCCTTGCAAAATGTGTGTGCGTGTATGTGTGTTTGTGAGGGTATGTGTGTGCATGTGTGTGTGTTTATGTTGGAATGTATATTTTGAAGGGGGAAGGGTGTGTGTACTTAGGGGGTGCAGCTAAAATTGGCGGGTAGGGCACTGAGGGGAAATCTCCTGATTACTCACATTGATGTGAGGACGGCGGAATCAGCTTGGAGCAAGGCATGGACGCCGAGGACGGCGGGACCAACGTGGAGTGGAGAACCAGCGTGACCAAAGGTAGGAACCGGAGTGAGTATAACAAACTGGCGCTGGATTCTGGTGAGGAGCTCCCATATGAAGACCGGCAGGATGATGAGTAGATGAGGGTCAGCTGGTTCCAATCACCAAGGTGGTGAGAGCTGTAGGAGGGGGAGGTGAACTGACAGGCACCATGACATTATAGCTAGGATTGACTTTTTGGAGTTTACAAGTTCAATTCTTCTTCTTCAATATCATCCAACATTTATCCCCTCAATGGCTGAATTTATTACAAGCTATGAAAAAAAAAGCCACCTATGTTTTTGAAGGAAGTCTGGGCATCTTTTCTTAGACTGCTGTCCCCGGTCATTTTGGAGCCGGAATGGTTTGATGCATATTTGCATTGATAGGCGTCATGGGGTTAATAATGATAGTATAAGGGGTTATTTTCTTTTCTTATTAAGTTCAAATAAGCTAAATTTGCCTATAATTGGAAATTATTTTGTGATTTGTTTGATCTTTAAAGCAAAGAAACCCTATGACAAATCACATGAAGGTTTCAATGTGCAAACCTATTTCGACTTTAAATTTGTAAAATCATTACATATTAACATGTTTAAAAATTGATTACATCGGGCTCAGGTTATGGGCGGTGTGGTTGGGGAGATTGATTGGGGAACTGGCTTGGCTTGAGGGGTGGTCTTTTTGCCTGTGCTGGGGGAGGTCCAGCAGGGCTGGTTGGGCTACTTATCTGCACCTGGGGCTGGGATCACTCCTTCCCTGGCTCTGGGACGGCAGTTGCTCTGGGTGAAAGCTATCATGGCTGTGGGGTCTGGGGGAGGGGAATGCTTGTTGGCCCTGTCCTGGGGTGCTTCGGTCTCGTAGAGGCCTGACCAGAGTTTTCCCCAGGGTGGCGCCTGTGGGCAGGGGCCTGGGCTTGCTCTGAGGAGGGGGGGGGGGGGGGGCACTTTCCTGGCTCCTCTCTCTTTGTGGGGTGTGTGGGGCCTGAGGGGGTCGGCACTTTGGGGGATGGGACCCCTGGGCTGAGTAGACCTGGGCTCAATGTTTGGGGGCCTGGGTGACGGCTATTTCACCACCGGGGGACAGTCTACCAGCTGTCCCCAACTTACCCTCTTCCTCATATATTCACTTATTGGGGTGATGGGGAATGGCGGCTTTTTGGTTTTTTTTGCGTATTTTGTGTGTTTAATTTACTGCACAGATGCAATGCTGGGTTGGCATACAACAGGCAGGCACTACTTCACATTGCAGAATTGCACCATTTCGGATTTAGGAGATTTATACCTCTGGACCTGCAACTCATTGTGCGCCCCAGTAATCACCGCCACCACCACCATCAGGACGCCCCCGGCGCGCCGGCCTCTTGCGAGCCAGCTGACCTGAGGAGAGTGCTTCAGAGACGGAGCCGCAAGAGGGGAGGGCTCCATGCTAGGCTAAAGCCAGTGCAACTTGACCACATGACCACTGCTACCCAGCATCCTGCTAGCCAACGTGCGGCCTCTGGAAAACAAACTGGACGAACCAAGAGCCAGGACGACGACACAGTGGGAAATAAGAGAATGCTGTGCTCTGATTTTCCTGGAAACTTGGCTTTCAAATAACATCCCAGATTCCACTGTTCAGCTAGAGACGCACTCCATTCATCGGGGAGACCGGACAGCAGCCTCCGGTAAGGCAAAGGGGGGCGGTGTGTGTGTGTGTTTCTCAACAACACTTGGTGTGAGGATGTACGGACTGTTTGCCAGCACTGTTCACCCGAGGTGACTTGTTTAATGCTGAAGTGCCGTCCCTATTACCTGCCAAGAGAGCTTACAGCTGTGTTTGTTAGTTTGAACATCATGTGACTGGGTACATCAGGACTTGTGTGGAGAACATTGTGCCCACCATCCAAGTCAGGAAGTTTCCTAACCAGAAGCCCTGGATAAACGGCCATGTACGTCATATGCTGCGCGCTCGCTCCACTGCATTTACATCTGGCAAGGAGACTGAGTACAAACCTGCGAAGTACGGCCTGAGAAAGGCCACAACAGCAGCAAAGAGGGAGTACAGAGAGAGGCTGGATGGTTTCTATACCACTGGTGACTCTGGCCGCATGTGGAGGGCCTTGCAGCCCATCATGACCTCAATGCATTCTATACCCGCTTTGCGACTTCCTCCCCCACAGAGGGACCACTACACTCTTGGACCACTACACCCCCCTCACTCCCACCAGTCGTCTCATCAGCCCAGGTAAACAAATCCCTGAAATCCCTGAGGAGGATCAACCCCTGCAAGGCAACAGGACCGGAAAACATTCCTGGACGAGCCCTCAGAGCATGTGCCAATGAGCTGACAGACGTCCTCACTTCCATATTCATCATCTCCGTCAGCCAGAGAACCATCCCCTCCTGCTTCAAGACCACTACCATTGTCCCCCTCCCCAAGAAGAGGCCTCCCACCTGCCTGAATGACAACAGACCAGTAGCCCTCACTCCAATCATTATGAAGTGCTTCGAGAGAGTGGTGCTGACCCACAATCAGAGCAGCATCCCAGACACACTTGACCCCCTGCAGTATGCATACCACCCCAACAGGTACACCTCAGGTGCCATCGCTTCAGCACTGCAAACCTCCCTCTCACACCTGGAGAATGAAGACTCCTACATCTGGATGCTCTTCATTGACTACAGTTCTGCATTCAAAACGGTCGATCCCCACATCTCATCCACAAACCTCAGTCTGGGTTGTCGTTTTGCTGAGCAGATGGGACGCATCACTAGCGGGGACGAAGACAAAAGAGGAGATAGTGGACATGAGGAAGGAGAGGAACCGTCATCAGCCACTGCTTATACAGGGTCTGGAAGTGGAGAGGGTGAGCAGCTTTAAATCTGGGGGTCCACCTCAGCCAGGACCTCACTTGGTCACTCAACACTAACAACTGGTGAAGAAAGCTCATAACCGGCTTTACTTCCTGAAGAGGCTGAGGAAGTGTGGCATGTTCCCAAAGATAATCAGCAACTTCTACAGCTGCGTTGTTGAAGTTGCTGAGGATCTCGCCTGCAGAGAGTGGTAAAGATCACCAGGACTCCTTTGCCCTCGCCCCAGAGCATCTACAAGCGCAGGGTCCGCAGGAGAGCTGCCTAGATCATCAAAGACCCAACCCACCCGCAACAAGGTCTGTTCACTGTCCTCCCCACGTGACAGAGGCACAGGAGTGTGAAGTGCAGGACCACCAGACTAAAGAACTCTTTCTTTCCTTCTGCCATCCGACTCCTTAACAGTTGACAGGAGTAACAAAAAACAGCACTTTTGCACATACTCATTGTTTATTGCTGCTCTTACACCTTAATATTCAACATCCATGTGTATCATACCGTTAGCTCATGAAAGTCTCTTTTACACTCAGCTGAATTGGCACAACATCTGATTTGTATACAGGTTTAGTCATTTACTGATGCACAGTTATATTTTATGTTATGTGTGAATGTTCAGATATCCTGCATATCCTGTATACATCCGCAAAACATTTTCTTTTTCCCAGGGGGGGCCGGGCAAAAAATAATTGAGAAGCACTGCTGTAGTGTGAGTTCTGGCCCTTTCCCTCGTGCGCCGACTTTTCCAAAATTCCAATTGTGGGTAAGCCTGGTCAGGCCATGTTTACACCACTTCTCTTGGGCGTCCTCCTCCTGGGCAGGGGTGGTCGGCCCCTGCCTTGCTCTCTCATGGACCTGGGTGGGTGGCTGCCTGGAGCATGGGGCAGGTCGCCCGTGGGGAGCCCTGGCTCATGCCTGGGGTTGAGGTGGGGCGATGCTCAGAACTTCTAGGTGGTGGTGGGGTGCTCGTCTGGGGCTGGGGTGCTCTCCTGAGGCAGAGCCCCGCGTTGGACCCTCCCAGCACGGCGGGGGGCTGCTCTTCAGGTTGGGCTGGAGCTTGCACTCTCTGTCCCACTTTGCCTCCCTGCTCTCTGGCATTGGGGGCCACTGTGGCAGTCAGCTGGGCCTGGCTTGGGTGGCGGGTGTGATTGCCCGGCAGGCGGTTGTTGGCGGTTGTCTGCCACCCCGCGGGTGTTGGGGGTGTTCCTGGCTTCCGCTGCTACTGCGGCGGGGGTCTTGGTGTGGGGATGACTGGGAACTCTCCCTCCTTCTTTTCCATCATCCACCTTAGAAGAACATAAACAATCACTCATGCACAGATCCTATCTCACCTTTACACAAATAGTTTGCGTGACATATTGAAATGTTTTACAGTAGTTTGTCTGAATACATAAGTATATGTGTGTGAATATTAGTTGTATTGTGTACATGTTAACGTGAACATTTTTGGAGCCAACAGGTATGTTTATAACATCTGAACCTAACCGTAATGATTATAACCTTCCAGCAACTTGTTGCTTCATGCTGCTTCATGGTTTCACACCCCACTCTATAATAACTACCCCCCCCCCCCCCCCCCAACATCCTTCTCTCTTCTTCCCTCCTTTCCTTTTCCGTCCGGTCCAACACCCAAACGTTACATATATGATTAAGATGAATAAAGTTTGGCCTAGATTACAAAAGTGGTTTATTCAGACATACCTCTGGCAATTCAGAATATTCATAACCCCTGTTGTAAAAGTAACATATGTCCAACACAAAAGGCTTTCAGCTCTTATATGTTTGCTCAGCTGTTGGACAGGACAACTTTAAAAAAAATTGATAAAATGAAAATTGGGAAAAACATTTGACAATTTGTCAATATTTCTCTTCACATATGGTCGTTTTTGAGACATTTTTGCTTTTTTAAATGTTCTTTTTTTTCTTAATTTGGAGTAAGTAATACCTGGAAAACATTTGAAACCATTTCAAGAAAATCAACTTTGGCAGAGATGCTAAAAAAGACCCAAAGGAGGGTAAAAAACACTCAGTTGGAAGTTTGTTCCCTCTCAGATTGTATCTCCTCTCTTTTCCCCTCTGACAACCTCCTGCTGTCCGCAAATAACAGGGCAAGGGGTCAGACAGGGGAAAGCAATGTCAGGAGAAGGGAGGTTTTTATGAGAAACTATGACCGGCGATGACAGACAAAGGTTGCAAAACGTCCTTTTCGCAGACTAAGCTCATCAAAAGCCATTCTGCGTGTGTTTGTGCATTTTTTCAATGTGTTTTTGCCTGATTTTTGTCTGCGAGTATTACAGCTGCTTTGTGTTTGTGCGTGGCTGTATCTCCCAGAGTTGCCTGCTTGAAATGACCGTAGATCATTGGCTGACATTGGAGTTATATAAGGACGACCACTCGTGTACCAGAGATAAACCCAGACAGGAGAAAGGAGTCAGATTATGAAACTCTGTTGGGCCACTCAGAGTGTTTCACATAACCTCCAGTTTGCTTAATCCTCAGACTTTCAAAGATTTTTTTTTCTAATTAGATACATTTAAAGTGTTCTTCAATTAAAAACTCAAATATTTGCTTACAAACATTAATGTCAGAAAATCTAAACGTTCCTATGAGAAAAATTCTGTTCAGACCGTGGGAGAGACTCCATATTTAGTGAGGATGTATTCTCTGACCTTTTTGACCTGACGTTATTTTTGAAGTTTCTACTGCAAATAAATCTTTGTTGACGTCTGTGTTTTGACCAAACATTAGAATAACAAAATATTTTTTTTGAGCTGCATTGTTTAGTTGCTGTTCCCTTCCACACTACTGTTGCTTTGACGTTATCCCCAAACTCTCAACACGACAGATTGTAATTTTGTGCTGCTATGTCATGTTATTGGATCGTTACCTTTTTTTTTAGATGGAAAATCTGCTGAGTTTGGTAACTAAGTCATGGTGGCTGGAATTGCAGATTTGGTGGGCATCAACGACAAACAATACAGACAAATCCTGGAGAGAAGCAATGACGCAAGCAATGTTTGAAGCCCCAAGAGAGTTTAGCTGAGGCACAAAATAAATGCTCTGTCAATCATCCTAATTTTTTATTTAAAACAATGTGAAGCTGCAAAATAAAACTAAAAACTCACTTTTCTGTGTTAAAATCAAATTTAAAAAATTAGTTGAAATTAACCCTTTACCACCAGAGCTTTAACCCCAGTGTTGACATTCTTTCGACAACCGTAACTCTTCGACTGTTTACGCAATAAAAATGGTTCTGTCAAGATAAAAGTGGCTTAATGTAATGTGTTTCATGAATCCGATGATTCACATTGATTGCGTAAATAGTTGAAGAGTTACAGTATGTCAAAGAGTGTTTTTTTAGGTGTTGGTGGTGACATTTCCTGGTGTTAAAGGGTTAAAAAAAGTTGTCAGGTCAAAACAACAAATCAAGAATTCATAAAACAGATTGAAAGTTTGAAAAAAAAAGTGTAACAACGTTTAAAATGTTTGAAACATTTCAAGAAAGGAGATTTTTAGGAAAGCGTATTGTATATAGACATTTCTATGACAGATGCCCATCATGCCCTTCCTGTATTTTATCCAGGCTGGGGACCGGCACTCCCCCGTGCAAGGCAGTAGCGCAAAGGGTCTTACCCAAGGACCCACACATCTAGTGTGGGTCCAGATGCCATGACTCAACTTCAAGACAACACCGGAATAAACAAAAATCTTCACCAACTAAATTTAAAATATTCCTGGGGGTTTATTTAACCAACAACCAAGATTTTTTATTCCAAGATCAGCCTGACCAAAGTCAGAGACATTTCTGCAAGATTTTTAGGAACAACAATGTATATCTTCTTTAAATACAAAATATTTTTAACACACAGAACAGCAGCATGGGGTTATATAACAGTTTATTCTTATCACATTTTATTGTTATCATCTGGAAGCATAGTGCTGCAGATAGCCTCCACTTCTGAACCTCCAGGTCAATGTTATAACTATATTATTGGCCTCAATTAAACTGACATTTGAAATTTCGCCCTAGTCTGCCATTATCTAATTTTGAACCACAGCAGACTCACAATTATCTGTGTGCAGCTACCAATTTGCAATTTATCCTTATCCCTGCAGCTTGGAGGAGTGATTTTATTTTTTCATTATTTTCAGAGCTACATGAAAGCCTGCCTGCTTATTGTTTTGCAGATAAACCTGAGCAGCCTTTCCAGCTAAAGATTATTTAATACTTTTTTTTTATAACCTTGGTACAATATTTTTTCTTGCAATTGTGAAAGTTTGCCGTTCACCAGACGTGTCCAAAAATATCTCAGAACTAATAATTACTCAGTTGTGAGCCTTATCTGACTCGGCGCAGGTGTCAGAACACAAACATGGCAGCTTCAACACATTATCCCAGCGTTCAGTCGGCTTCCTCCTATTTATACAGCTGATGACCCTGTTGCCACAGTTGAAAGGCACTATTGATGCTCCAGCATCAAGGAGCATGACCATGAGAAAGTCAAGTAGAACAAACACACGTAGCCTCGGGGTGACTCATGACGTTGTTTCTCATTCAGTGGCTGGTCTGTCTTTCGCCAAGTGCTTTGGGCAGTTCAGATTTGGCCCACGATGCCCCGACGCTCACCTCATTTTAGAAGCTCCCACGGAGGGCTGGAAAACAGCTGGTTTTGTAAAATTCAGAGGCAGATGCCAAAATTGATATCCAGAAAAAAAATAATAAAACGTGTTTTTTTTTCTGTAGCAGCTACTTCCTCCCCCATCTTGTGATAATGACCTTGTGTCAGTTTACCACACTCTGAACCCTAAAGGCTGATTTCCACTGGTCCGTTTGCGTTGTGTCTTCGTTGTGTTGACACATAGAATGTTCATTAATCAATCGGAATGTTTACATTGCCTTTGTCACATCTGCGTCTGACATCGGTCTCTCCATACTGTCCCACAAGCTTTACACAGGAGTTTTAATTCCAGACCGTTGACACGTCAATGTTACGTAAAAAGCCGGAGAACCGGAAACCGGTCTGGGTTTCAAAATAAAGACTTTCTTTGTACTTTCAAAACAAAACTTCATAAAATTGTATTTTATTTTTAAAGTGTCGTGCCCTTGCAACAACAGACGTAAACGCCATGGATATCGAGTTTAATTTTAGAAGAACAAAAACACACAAAATGTGCATTTTACAAGGGCTCAGTGAGGAAACAGATAGCATGGGTCTGATTGCCAAAGTTTAGGATGCTGATAACATGGGGGTGGCAGGACAAACCATTCCTCCGAAAGCCAGAGGGGAGTGGAATCGGACCGAGATGCAACAGAGACAATGTAAACTAAATGACGATCATGAGACAGACTCCACACACAACTCAACAAATATGCACCGCAGACAGATCAGTGTCAGTAAGGGGTAATCCCACGTTCACACGAAGCATGTGATGCGCGTTCAAGAACATGCTAAATTAATGTGCTTTTATCATAAGGTGTTCAAGCAGAAAGGGGATTCTTCTTTTATTCTACTGTTTACTAGCCCATGTCCACCACCTACAGCTGGTAGAGGCTTGGGGCGAAAGGTCAAAGTGAGGCAAATCTGCAGAATCTTGCTGCAAGACGTTTTTCAAAGCTCTATTTTGAAATGGTTTCAAGGTTGTTACAACCGGGGGAGGTAGTGGGAATAAGCTCCCACTCCCTATAAAAGCTTCCAATGGTGTGCGTCTCAAATAGCCTCCGACCACCCAGTCCAGCTTCTGGCCTTCTCGTGTGGCTTAGCTACTAAGCCCGGCGTAACCGTTTCTACTAACAGGAGAAGGGGCAAAGGCGGTGTGCTGCCGCCTCAAAAGCAGCTGCTTCGGGCAGGTGGGGCTCACCAACCTTGGACGGTAGCTCACCTAGGACAGTGTTTTTCAACCAGTGTGCCGCGGCACACTAGTGTGCCGTGGGAGATGGTCAAGTGTGCCGTGGGAAATTGCCCTCATTAACTGATCTAAAAACATTTCCCATCTCCAGGATTTCAGCTCTGTGTTCATCCAAACAGGCCCTGATAAAACACTGAGGAGTTAGGAATATAAAAGATCGTAAAATACTTTTTCTTTGCGTTTATTTTATTTTATTAAAGACATTTTGATAAGAATGACCGTACCGCGATTCAGCTGCAGCTCCGGCTGTATTTGGGAAAAGTCCCGTCCCTTTGACTGTCTCCACCAATCATTCTTGAGGGGCTTAATCACATGTCATCAGTCTGACCAATCAGAAGTGGTTAAAGTCTTCACTTCCTTGTCCCGATTTAGCTCGTAAAGTCGCTCAGTTCTAACAAAAATACCAGCTAAAGCTCGTCTTTTGCGCTGTAGCTTTCCACAGAATCCGGTATCAGACCGTGGAACAAGTGAACAAAACAATGAAGCTCTGAAAACCGATCTCCGGCCGTTTTATGCACTACATCTCCCATGATGCATTGGGTTGTGAGAGTGACAGGGCACAAGGAGATCTGTCGTTAGACGTCTTGAAACCAACGAACACACATCAAACTATTTTTAAATCTTCTAACTTAACTTTTATTGAATCTTTTAGAAAAAAACAGCTGCAGTTTCCAGCTTTTTCTGCAACAATTATCTCAAAAATGCATGTGAGATTGTGGAGGGGCTGTAGATCAATACAGACTATGAGTTTATCCTTCTTTTTTTAAATTTTTGGATGCTGGTGTGCCGCGGGATTTTTTTTAAGGTTAAAGTGTGCCGTGGCTCAGAAAAGGTTGAAAAACATTGACCTAGGAGACTAACAGACTAACTGAGTTGTCTATTGAGTTGTCAAAGGTCATGAGTTCAGTGCTAGCACATCATAGTTTTGCCTTGCATTTATTTTCTTCATGTGATGTATGTTTTGGAGTGTCAAAAAATTACTTCTCACAGATATTGTCACACATTGTGTTTTACATTTTTTAAGTGTTTAAAAGAGCTTAGTTGAGGCAGATGATATACGTCCAGTCCACCACCAGAGGCCGCTGTTCTGTGTGGTTTCAAATCCCCAAATGATTGTTTCATTTGTACGGCACAATTGCATGAACCCCGTTTAAAGCTTCATGGGGCTTCTACTCCTAACCCTAAGTTTCAGATTCCCTGAAAAACATGACACACACCCATACCTTTAACCCTTGTGCAATCTTATATGACCCCAACCTTACATTGATGTATTCTCGCTACCATGACAAGGGTGGATAAAGGTGGAAAGATTTCATGTAATCCATGGACACCAGTGAAGATCACAAAACATTGAAGGAAAAAAGGTTCAGCGCATTGTCTAGTGGGTCTAGATGACCCAACTCCCAATGTCAAAGTGCCTAGGAAAGCACAAGGGTTAAAAAAAAATATTTGTATTATATATATCTATATATATATATATATATCTATCTATATATATATAGATAGATATAGATATCTATCTATCTATATATCTATATATATATATATATATATATATATATATATATATATATATATATATATATATATATATATACAAAAATGAACATGGCATAAACCACACCACAGAGTAACAGAGCAGATGACTTGACATAGACGAACTGAAAAACCAGACTTATTTGCATAGAGGATCACTAACCCGAATTAATACAGCTGTGGATGATTGGTAACCTCAACATAGTGTGAATCACAAGGAAAACTACAAAACAGAAGGTGAGAAGAACCTGGGAATTCTCAAATAAAATCCAAATTGTCACATCTTACACAATGGAAAAAGCATAAATGCAGAAAAAATGTTTTCTGCATTTATGAGTCTGCATCAGGCATATCCATGGGCCATGTGTGGCTGGCTTTATTTCCACCACATCACGGACTCCTGTCATAAAAATCAAACATATGCAGCCCCCAGCATTTTTTTAAAGGCTGTGTGTAAGAATTTTTTATTCTGATTGATGAAATGAGTTTATGAACCATTTTAAACCTGTGGCAACACCTTTTGTGACACTAGTTCATTTTCTTGTAACGTTATAAGCGTTCAAAGACTGCAAGTCCTCACAAATATTACCCTCACCAAATCTGGCCCTCTGTGCAAAAGGTTACTTTGGACACCCCTGGGGTTCATGAGTGTTAATATCAGTTTGTTTTTTACATTCTTTCCAGTCAAAGCAGTGCTAAACGATGACTTCATATTCAGGTGTGATTTTATTCCTAAACAGGAAAAACAATTGTCATCATTTTTGTTTTACATTTCAAAATAATAAAAGCAGTGTTCACTCTTTTTACTTTGAAAAGCATGAAAGAACCTGACGGCCACTGATGGGCGTCCTCCTCATGAAAGCGTAGAAGCACATGGCAGAAAATCTGTAAGGCGTTCAATGTTATAACTGGAATCATATGTTGGACCCCGAACAGCGTGGGAAACAGCTGCTCCACATCTGCAACACCCCCCCCCCCCACACACACACACACACACACAAACACACACACAGAAAAACCAAATAAATATTAAAAGATGTTCCATCTGAGTTTGAGAACGCAACAAAGACAATCTGTTCATGCAACAGTGAATACTTGTAATTCGGTCAGCTGTGAAGGGCTGAATGTCTTTCATCAGAAATCAATTTGCCTTTTACTTTTCTTTAGAGGCTTTCACTGCTGTCTTTGATCCACCCTGTCTGGAGCACAGATGTCCCACTTTCCAGAGCACACCAAATGCTTTTCATTGTTATGAGAAAAATTAAGAGGTTGCAGTTACCACTACTAAGACCAATAGTTGCATAACCATCCAACGCTGCCATGTGAGCCATTTGGTAGTTTCTTATTTAAAACCCTTTATAGGGCACTCAATGAAATACTCTAAAATTCTAAAATTCTACCTTAGAGTTTTATTGGAGAACATAACAAGACTTTATATCATTGGTGACATTTTTCAATTTTTTTTATTTTCATGTAGAAAATCAATGCCAATGAAGTTACCGTACTTGGTCACTTGCCCGTGAGTGGGAAAACAAATTCCAATAAGTATACATATATATATATATATATATATAAATATAAGAAAACACATATTATGTATTTGAACATTTGAACATCACTTTTAGAACATAAAAGTGCTAATAACAAAAAGTGCTGATAACAAAAGTGTTGAATAGACCCTCACACAACTGTGTGTGAGGGTCTGGGAATGTCCTGGTTGTTGGTGGGTGGGATGAATTTAGGGTCTGACACATCATCATCTTGATCCTCATCATCATCACTAATGTCAGGGTGGACTGGTACAACAGCAGTTTCCCTCCTCTTGCCATAAAAGATTGATGGAAGCTAAAAATTAAACACATGCAATAAAACAACTGTCATAACATCATAAACTGACAAAAATCACTCTTTATCACTATTCATAAACTAAAAACAGTGTTTAAATTCTCTCTGAATCACTGTATAGTGATATAAAACATTTGGCAACATTAAAACATAATATTCTAAGTTTTATTTCTTTATTTGTAAAGAAAATGCACTTATATGGTTTGTTAGATGCATAGGGCATATGTCCAAAAACAGAAATACCAAGTAAAATTTTGTTTTTAGTGAAAAGGGCGTATGATCAAATATGGTGCCTGCATTTTTCATGCCGTATTTTCACTCATTTCAATAAATTCTCCGCAAACAACTTCTATGTCAACACTTAACACAACTATTCAACAATAAAATGTATGAGTTTCATCAACTTACCATGGTTAGTTTTGACGATTCCTTTGAAAATGTCCAGTGAACTGAGCTGCAAAAGCAACTTTTTCTGATTTTGGAGAAAAAGGGAAATTTGATGTGACCCTGCTCTCTGCTGATTGGTCAAGTTGCACAATTGAGTAACCTATAATGGAGGATGATCTTTGCTGAGTCATCGGTAAAGATCCCATGACTCTTGAACTCACTGAGACGGGGGAAGGGCGTGATAAGTAACAGGTGTGGAAATTACCAAAAACAGTCACTTGCCCTATAAAGGGTTAAAAGTCCTTTAAATACACCATTTTGATCATGTGAGATCAAAATGGCATAAATCATATGGGGGGGGGTTGCAGATGTTAGGTTTTTGCAATGACAAAAACGAGCTCCTGCAGTCACTTTGCAAGCTCAGGAAGATGGTTGGTCTCTTTATCACAGCCTTTTGAAACCGTCCTCATTTCTCTTAACTGAAAGTCTCATTCAAACAAACAAGATGTATTCAGATAATTTTATTTGGTCAGTGTAAAGATTTGTTAAGCCTTTAGTCACATGCACCCATATATGGGATTGACCCGTATGGGTGCTGAGGGTTTTTGAAGATTGTCCGGGTCTGTGGAGGGTCATAGAGAGGAACAGAAAATTCTTAAAGGAAGTACATGTCTTGCAGTTTCCTTAAGGGTCACCTCAAGAGACGTCATAAAATTGGAACACACAATTGTTGTGCGTGTGGTAAGTGTATTATGAAGTATTTGTAAGGATAATGTAAGTCACATGCACTCATGATGTAATAGAAGACAAAATAAAATAAGATCATCTTTTATTTGTCCACCAATGGGGAAATTTCAATGTTGCAGCATTACAGATAAAAATAGAGCAGGATAAGTATGTACAAAAAAAAGGGAAATGTGTCATATTTATAAAAGTTTACAGTAAGAAAAAATAAATCAAAAGGTAATTGCACTATGGGTCAAGATAACATGGTACAAAATTGAATATGTCGTAACGACCCAGTCGGACCGTCACTTTAACAGGGTAGCGATGGCTAAATTGCTCATGACGAGGCTTCATTGGAGAGCTGTCCATGCCCCGTACACCACGCAATCCCAGACAGTCTCAAGGAGTAATAAACAGGAAGAGAGGCAATGTTTCCTTTAGAGCCTCAAGCTCAATTATTCCAAGCACACACTAACAGTCCAAACAGCATGGAGGTCACTTCAATTCACAACCCTCTCACTCAAGGTTTCACCCCAAAACTCCCCACTTCCCATGAGCCTTAGGGGCTGAAGGCGGAGCTAACCCCCAGGTCGCTACAATATTTTAAATTGAACTAAAGTAAAGTGACTGAGATTAAACATTTCTAGTGAGTAGGAGTTCATACATGTGATGCTGTTGTACGGGGTCCTTACACCAAGGTATGGTTCTTAGTAAGGTGCAAGTACTGCCGCCTTGTACCTTGGTCACACCTACCCTTTCTGGTGGATTCAGGTGAAAAACCAGTGCAGGGTTACATATAGGAGTGCACGAAATATCAAGGTCGTGCAAATTTTTTTTTACCTGACAGGTTGTAGTGAACACTTAAAGTCTTACTCACACACACCTGTATGGGGGTTGATCTATACGAAGCCTGCAGATTTTTGGGTTAACAGGGCACATAGAGGGTTGCAGAGAGGAGGGGCTGGATCTTAAGAGGAGAGCACTTGGTAAAGTGTGTGACATGGCCCTTTGCTGACCGGATGCGAATGCGGCAGGCACGGAGTGACGGTGTGTGCACTTCAGTGCCCATAGGATACCCGTAGGATACACACACGAGCTACACTCTGATTAATAATTTCTAATGGTCAGGCTGTGCAGAAGGACGGTGAACCAATCAAGTGAACAGCACTAGCGGGCTTCTTAAGCAGTCCGCAGAACTTGAGGGGTTGAAATAGATGAAAAGCCGTGCAACAAGCCTGTGTCTCACCTTTTGTCACTTACCCTTATGTGTTTTAAAAGTGTTCACTACAACCTCTCACTCACACCATGTCGATACAAACAAATGTGCATGAACATTTTTGCTCCATGGGCCCACTAAGTGGTCTACGACTTCATTTTGTGCGAGCCACCTTTGTACTTTGGGCAGGTTAGCCCATTTTTCTCCCACACACAGCTCGTATGCACCAATGAGGGCAGTTGTGACTTAGGCTTTATCTGCTGATCTCACACCTACTTTCCAATTGGGCGTACATGATGTTTCTATTCTCCTAGGGAAGAATAAAAACACAGCTTCCTTTCTCCTTTCCTATAATACTTGCTTGATTGATCGTCCTTGAAATGTTTTACAGGATCTACCAAATTAAAACCTTTTAGTGCGACACAAACAAAGACTTTTAGCTTTTCGTTCGGCAAGCGTTTTGTATACACTCCCTTTAAAGACATTGTCATTCATGTTGCTGTAGGATACAGGCTTGATGAGAGGTAAGTGTCATTGTGCCATGCTGTAATTTCTTGGCACCACGCGGCAGCTGGATGGCACAGATCATTGGTATTTACATTCCTTCTTCCTAAGTCACACCTGAGCTGCATGCAATCAAGTATGTCAACTTCAAACATTGTAGCTGTTTAAAATTAGCATTCTGCAACACACATTGAAATAATCACATTCAGAATTCTTTCTTTCATTTATTAGGTGTCGTGCAAAATCCAATAATCGAAACAGAGCTTTAGAGTCTTTATTCTGGCATTTAAAAGATGAGAGAAGAGGATATTACGGAGTGATGCGGTTGTGTGATCAAGTGGTTTTAATTAAATCAATACCATTGGTTTGGTGATGAAAACCAGAGGAGAGTCTGGCTGTAGCCCCAAAAGCTGCACAGAAGGGCTTCCACACTTTCGAGGTGAACTGAGGCCCCCGATCTGAGACAATGTCCGCAGGAATGCAGTGCAGCCTGAACACGTGTTTGAGGATCAACTTGGCGGTCTCTGCAGCATAGAGCAGTTTGATTATTGCCACAAAATGGGCCGCCTTTGAGAAGCGATCCACAACAGTCATGTCTAACATCTTACCAGCAGAGGGGGGTAGGCCCGTTACATAGAACAGAGAAATGTGAGATGACAGGTGGGGTTGGAATAGACAAGGGCTGCAGCTGTCCAGCTGGTGGTCTTTGACTGACCTTGTTTTGGAGACAGACGATGCAACCAGAAACAATGTCCTGTGTGTCTCAGAGCATGCTGGGCCACCAGAATCTGCAGAAAAGATCCCGTCCTCCGCATGCCTGGGTGGCAGGTCAGTCCTTAAAAGAAGGACCCCCCCCGGATCTGGCTCCTGAGAATGCGCTGCTCTGATGTCCCTCTTCAGCTGCCAGGAGAGCGTACCCAGGACACAGGAGGGGGGAGTAATGGTCTTGGGAGGTTGGTCTCCCTCCACAAACTCCTGTAGCCGGGACAGCGCATCCGGCTTGGCCTTATTGGAGCCGGGGCAGTATGAAATATGAAATAACAAAATCAAGCCGTGCCTGCCTAGAATTTAACCGCTTAGCGGTCCGGACGTAAGACAGATTCTTGTGATCCGTCCAGATCACGAATGGCAGATTTCTATGGAAGCGATTCTGTAGCATAATTAAAAATAAAAGTCAACACCAGAAATGCTTTTTCATTTCATCTGCTGCTAACACAAAGTTACACTGCTCCTAGCATGATGTTAGCAGCCGGACACACGGAGATAGCACTGAGGTCATCGCCCCGCCTCCTCTCTGGAAATGCTAAGTCAAATTGAATAATGCGACAATATTCGCAGTGTGGATTTTAAAAATGAAAATGCTATCCCCTCTTTGCATTTTTGTTTTAATTATGAAAAAAAATAAGCGGTTTTTAAGTAGAAATGAAAAAGCATTTTGAAGTATTGAATTTTCATTTTAATTTTAATTCGTTTGATCCAGATACATTTTGAAAATTAAAAAGCATTTCTGTTAATTCATTTTAATTGTCAAATTAGACATTTCTAAATGAATTTTGCCACACATTTACCAGAGAACTTTTTGAAAATGAAATGTCAAATAACATTTTCATCATCATTTTAATAAAGTGACAGAATAAGTGGTGTTAAAGAAGAAAAGGAAAAAGCATTTTGGTGGATTGATTTGTCATTTTAATTTTGAGTCAAAGAATTCAGCTTCATTTTGAAAATGAAAAAGCATTTCTGGTTTTGACTTTTATTTATAATTATGCTATGGAATCGCTTCCATTTGAACCCTCGATCTCCTCGATCATAGTTACTTATTGCCCACTTCATAATTACGCTCCATAATTACTTATCCGGGATAAGCCGGCAAGAAAAGAATGCAGAAGGACGCAACCTGGTATTACCCCACCCCCGCTGAGATAACACAGCCCCTACCCCATTCAGAAGTATCTACTTCCATGATGCTCTGGCTGGAAAGGTCATGCTGAAGACAGGCGCTAGGTGAAGAGCCGCTTTAAGCGGCTTAAAGCCGAGTTAGCTGCCTCAGTCCAGTGGAAAGGAGAGGAGGTAGAGGTCAGACCCGCAAGGGGGTGTTGCCACAGAGCCGAAGTTATGGATAAAGCGACGGAGGAAGTTAGCAAAACCCAAGAAACACTAGAGTTGTTTACGGTTACTGGGGGTGGGCCAATTAGCTACTGGGCTTGGCTGGGTCTGCCCCACCTCCCCACCTGTAATCACAAAGCCCAGGAAAGAAACAGAGGGGGGATGAAACTGGCACTTCTCTGCCTTGACACACAGTTTGTTCTCAAGCAACCACTGGAGAACCAGACGAACATGCTAGTTCGTCGAGGTCTCTGGAAAAAATCAAAATGTCGTCCAAATAGACAAATACAAAACGATGAAGAAAGTCCAGTAACACATCATTAATCAAACCCTGGAATACTGCGGGGGTGGGGATGGGGGGTTGGGGGGGTTGGAGAGCCCAAAAGGCATAACCAGGTTCTCAAAATGACCGGGTGGCGGGCTGAAAGCAGTTTTCCATTCGTCCCATTCGAACCAGGTGATAGGCACTACGAAAGTCCAGCTTGGCAAACATCTGGGCCTCCTGTTGAACCTCAAAAGCCTAATCCATGAGGGGCAGTGGGTAACTGTTCTTGACCGTGATCTTGTTAAACCCACAGTATTGAAATAATGCAAAATATGTTGATAATTGACTCTTATTAACACAATTACACCATTTTAAAATGTGTACATCAAATATGACACAGTGGGTCAAGAATTTTGCTGAACAGCTATGTCAATATTTTTGCATCTTAAACTAACATTGTCGTGAGTAAAAACTTACCAAATTATCCAACCTAGCATAACAGATACATATTTTAATATTATACATATAATTTAACCCTTGTGCTAGATGACCCCACCCTTACATTGGTAAATGGCGTATACTTATATAGCGCCTTTCTTCCTACAAGGACAAAGCGCTTTACAGTCTCAGACCCAGTCACCCAGTCACACACACATTCACTCACACATTCACACACTGGTGGTGGCTCCGCTGCCAAACACAGGCGCCCGTCTACCACCATTGACATGTTCCTCCTACCATGACAAAGGTGGATAAAGGTGAAGAGGATTTCATGTAATCCATGGACACCAGTGAAGATCACAAATCATTGAAGAAGGTTCAGTGGATTGTCTAGTGGGTTTAGATGACCCAACTCCCAACGTTAAATTGCCTAGGGTAGCACACTATAGCAATTATTTTTTATCAAAAGTTTTCAAATTTTAGTACCCAAAAATTAAATTTTTTGTCAATTCTTTGGTGTAGTGGGCCTTATAGGGTTACACAATCCTGAATAAATAATAACCTAGGATTCCTCTGGATTTTGACAAACCTCTTATTTTGGAGAGAATTGTGAAGGCTATCCACTTCCTAAAACCCCTAACTATCTTCTTTGCCTAATCATAAATATGTGGCTAATGCATTATACAGCAGGTTTTTCTTTCAGAAAATAAAACAATAAAAGTCTGTATTTAATTTAAAGGATGGCAAAGAAAAAAAACAGAGACCGCCTATCCACCAGCAGCTTACGCTCACTGTCTGGCCTGACGGGAGTTTCACATTTACGAAGCTTGGCAGTGCAACGGAATGTGGAAAACGTCCACATATATAATAAGAAGGGACCTTAATGTCTTCTGTTGAGGACATACCATTGAACTTAACATTGAACTGGAATTAGTTCAGTGAAATCAGGAAGTTCAAGGACCGGAATTCAAACTCCAGTTACCTTTGACCTGAACTTGTTTGAACCCGCATCTATAAATGAGGATTTTTGATCAGAAAGGGAAAAAAGTAGCAGGGAGTCAGCATCATGTGGAGCAGAAACCTAAATGTCTTGAGATATTAAAAAAAATCAGTGTGAGTTAGTTGTGAAGTCTAAAACCCTTTGTGATGACTTTGCATTTGTGCCAGCATGAGGTTTGGAGAGAAATAAAAAAATAATAGTTCAAGGACAAGTATATATATATATATATATATATATATATATATATATATATATATATATATATATATATATATATATATATATATATATATATATATATATACATACATACAGGAAATTATTACTGATGACTTTGTGATTCTAGTCAGTTGGGCACAGTTACTGGTACATGTTTTTTTCTCCTTTAAGGTCCAAAACTGTAAATAGGTTGTAAAGGGGACCACTTGCTCTCCATGAGGTGTCACAGTGTCACTCAGTGTCCCCCACATCACCTCCAACCCCCCTCCCTCTTTACCCTCCCACAAAAATTCAATTGCTGTTTTTCTGATCTACTGCGTGCGTCAGACTGTTTCCACTCCAGCCGCCTTGGTTCGCAGCCATGCCCTCCCCCACTCTATTGACCTCCTTCCACTAGGAGGTCAGGTGGGTGGGGGCTTTGCATGCGTCTGCATTTGCATTTTCACCTGCTAAAATGTTCTGGGAAAGAGGAGTTGTATGTACGGTAATCTTGTCCTCGCCAGCTCACTTTGTGAGCTCTGCGATTAGATAAACTCCAGTGGACCTGGAAACAGTTAAAGTAGGTTTATTCACCAAAGTCTGCTCAAGTGAGATCAAGCAGAGTTCTCCTCAGACAGTCAACACCAGGAAAACTAAACAAATGGAACAATCATGTCCATGTTTTTGACTTTTAACGGGAGACAGCAGTAAAAGATTAATAGTACTAATACTATTTAATGCAACTATCATTTTTAAAGCTTCAAAACACAATAATAATAAACAATAATAAACACTTTGCTAATAAAGGCAAATGTGTGTTTACTCTGACTGATTTAAGCAAAATTTGTACAATGCTGACATCTAGTGGTTAATGATAAACTTCAAAATATAAACAGTTGAAATCTAAATTACACAGTTTCGATGCCGTACCATTAATAGTATACAAAAAAATAAAAAAAATTAAAAACTGAAAATAAGTATATTTAAAATGTTGATTGTATAGTTTTTGACATTGGAATTACTTACTAATGTGTTACAAAGATATGTAATAGATTCTTCTAATATATTGTCAAATAAATTCAGTCAAGGTAAGTGACTCATCTGGAGTTAAAAAAAAGAAACATGGTGATTTTGTCCATGGTTAAATTTCATTATCAGAACTTCTTAAACAATTTTTAAATACTTGGCCAAGAACAATATATATTGTTATATATTGTATATATATATATATATATATATATATATATATATATATATATATATATATATATATATATATATATATATATATATATATATATATATATATATATATATATATATATATATATATATATATATATTAAATCTGGATTTATTAAAGTAATTTATCCTGTAATTTCAGAAATTCTGTTTGGGATATACCTGTATCTGTCGTAGGTTGTGTCCAGCCACAAGAGAAGACTACAAGGGGACAGATACTTTAGTGACAACCATTACCCTGATAGCCTGTGTAGCATTGTCCACTTTGGAGTCTGTGACTTTTGCTCAACAAAGGAGTAATAGTTGGACTAACAGCACAGACAATATGAAGTAACATCTGCATACTGAGCAAAAGAAAAAAAAAAAATTAGAGTGATGAGCACCTGATGAACGTTTATCATCACTTTTTTCATGGAAAGAAATCCTGCTGAAATGTTTGCCTGTGTCCTGTTCCTATCGGCAGTTATTGTTAGGGAGATTGAGGCTGGAAATAAAAGTGTTTTTTTTCTGAAATGGAATCCAAGTTGAGGCTCTAAAGCAAAGTGACTGACTTTGACTCACCTGAGTGACTCTATTACAGTAGAGCTTTACCAGCTTGCCGCATAATTCTGCCTCAGGATGCAGATACTTGAATTTGTTCAAAGATAAACTGTCATGCCAATTCAAGCATGACTGATTTTTGCTATTGTTTTAGGTTTTTGTTCAAATGATCGCACAAATTCTCCATACAAAACTTTTTGTCTAACTAAAAAACCCTTACCTATAAAACATACTCAAATGAAAATAAAACTTTTTTTTTGCAACACTTTTTATTTTCACACCTTTAGTTTAAAAGAATAATATTTTCTATTATTTTTCTGTTTATTTTTTAAACTGAATTAAAAAAGGATTAAGCAACATCGTCCAAAATTAAAGGTCATCAACAAAATTTTTCCCACTAAAGCATACTGTGGGTAATGAATACAGAATTTGTAGCTTCTTTTCCATCTTTCTTTGCAAAGAAAAAAATTAGCCCAAATGGATGTTTTTAAAGCAGGTCCATCCATCATTGCTGAGCCTCTAACTATAAATATCTGCAATTAAGAGTCAAAATGGCATAAAGTCTCTTTTTAACCCTTGTGCTATCCTAGGCACTTTAACATTGGGAGTTGGGTCATCTAGACCCACTAGACAGTTCGCTGAATCTTTTTTCTTCAATGATTTGTGAACCTCACTGGTGTCATGGATTACATGAAATCCTCTTCACCTTTATGCACCTTTGTCATGGTAGAGATAACACATCAATGCAAGAGTGGGATTATCTAAGATAGCACAAGGGTTAACCAGCCCTGTTTGTGCTAGTTGTGAATTTGACTGTTTTACAATAAATCATACTTAAATATTAAGGGTAAAAACATCTTTTCTATTGCTCTTTCAATAAAAGTCAATCACTGCAGCTTTCTTGTTTCAGCACCACTGAGATCTCAGCTCATGTTGAGCAGCTGCCAATGTTTTTATGGCTCAACAAATCACTCTGAAAGTGACTCTAGCTATTGTTCTCCCTAAATCTGCCATCCCCTTCAATTGTACTTAGAGGCATATTTTTGGAGTTATCATCATTGAATGCAATGTTTCCCAATCCTGTTCCTCAGCCCCCCCCCCCCCCCCCTCCTTCAAACACACGTGGTTTCAATAAGGCAGCTTTCATCAGGCTGCTGTAGAGCCAATTCATTACTCTGAACTGAGTGTAGATGGAGCAGAGAGACGTGGTAATCGTGCGGGGCGGGGAGGCCCTCTGGACCTGATTTTGATTCCTTTTGGTTCGGTCTGACCAAAGACAGTTAAAGACAGTAAAATGTGCTAAAAGAAAAAAAGTCACCTAAATTATTTTTTGATGAAATGTTGCATTTCTGAAGTAGTACGACAAATGCTGATGACAAAAAATGAGATTATATTTTAAAAGATAAATGTGTTTTTTAAAATGATGACATTTAAAGACCCTCTCCAATGAAAATTGTGTTTTTTGGCATTTTCCTGATGATGGAGGACTAAAGAAAATAAAGCACAAAATTCAATTTGCAAGTATTTTTTATTCAAATCATTGTGAATCAGGAGCAGACAAAAAAAGCAATTTGAAAAAGATTGTATTTGTGACATAGACGGGTGCGGGGTCGCTCCACACCAACAGTACCACCCACAACTCAGAAGTGAATTTCTAAAGGACTCCTGCCACTCTGTAGAAACTATGTCCTAGAAAACTACAAGTTTTTGTCTAAAAACAGCAAAATCAGAATTTAAAGACCAATGGGAACACTTTTAGACTAGATCAAATGATGATCAAAGTGAAACTTTAAGCTAACAGAGCCACAAATACAGATGCTGATGTAGAAAAATTACAATTAAATGGTTATTAAACATTAGTCTTTGTGCAAAACTGCTCCATTTGTTATATTTCTTAGGCTGATATTTGTTAAACTGTTTCATTGATGCTATTCATTGGAGAAAAACCTAGGCAGACGTAGGGCCTTTTCACCCATAATGCTTTGCTGGTATGACGGTGGATTTTTACTGTTGGGATGTGCGTTTGACAAAAGTGGCCCTCCGATCCAGGGTCCCAGCTCTCCTCACAGGACCCGGGTTCAGTTCGCTCATGTCCACTCCTGAGTCTAAGCTGGTGTCTCGACTCTCGACCGGCCTCCGCCTCCTGTGCTGCTCTGCTGTGGCGTGGTGGATCTCAGCGGCAGGTTTGCCCTCCAGCGACACAAACCAGGCCCGAGGAGGCTGAGGTGACTGGGTTTTAGAAAATCCTGCTGCGGTTTCTCCCGAGTTCCTGTTTTGCCCAATTTTACTCAACGTTCCTGGTACAGACGCCGACTCAGGGAAGGGACTCCTGGGGTTTGCTTCCTCATCGTCAAGCCGACCCTCAGCTTCTTCTGTCTGGTTCTGGACAACAGAAGGGCTTTTAGGCAGAGAATTGGTGTCCGGCTCGGCGGCTGCGCTGTGGGAAGCACCTGCTCGCGGCAGAGTGGCTGATTTACGCCTCTGTGTTCGCTCCTCCACATGGAGGAAAGCAGTAGCAGGAAGGTTGGCGACCTGTTGATTGCAGAAGAATAAACTTTCCACAAGAGACTCTGGAGTTTTCACTTGTTCAGAAAAGAAAACCATCGGATCGCACAGATCCATTTCGAGCTCCACGTCGTCACAGTCCACTGTAACAGCTACAGCAGCGGGGTTACGAATCACACTGTCGTCATTCCCAGATATAAAGGCAGCATTGTTTTTGTCCTCCTGTCTTTCTGTCTGTGGCATGCTCTGCTCCTGCTGAGGGTAAACGTGTCCTGGAGATGCTTCATCACAGGATGTGGAGGTGCTCTGGTCCTTTCTCCTCATTACTGTGAGCTTTAGGGCGTTCTCCTCACTGACCTCCCTTCTGCAAAACAAACAAAACACTAATCAACAATAAACTACTTATGACACAAACATTGCATGGCTTGAAAGTTCCCTACAATCCATCAATCATCTTATATATACAAATCTGTCTCAGTGCATGTATGCTTATATGTGTATGGAGATGTCATAGCAAAAAAAGAAAAAAAAATCAAGAAGAATCCCATTAAAGTGTTAAAAAAACAATTTGGAGCTGCACAGTGGTGCAGTGGTTAGCACTCTCTCCTTACAGCAAGAAAGCCCTGATTCAAATCCTGACTGGGACTTTTCTGTGTACATGAAGCCAGATGGACTTTTCCACTTCCTCCCAGTCTAAAAATGTGCTTCAAAGGTTAATTGGTTACTCTAAAGTGTGTGTGTCTGTGTGTGAGTGCTTGTGTGGCCCTGCAACAGACTGGTGACCTGCTCCAAGGTGTACTCCGCCTCAGCCGAACTCCAGCAACCCAGTGACCCCGAAAGGGAAAGAGTAGGTTAAGAAAATGGATGGATAAACAATTCGATACCATAAGGGGGGAATTCCTTCTTTTTAAAAAAACTGGTTTTAAAATAAAGGTAATTGAGTTAGGGTCAAGTAATCAGATAACCAGTAGGTGGCAGTCTGTCCTATTTATTCTAATTGTAGTAGGTTTAGGGGCTGTCATCTGTACTTGGTTTTTAAAGTTAGAAGACGTTTCACCTCCTATCCAAGAGGCTTTGTCAATTCTGAAAAAAGCTGGTCGAAGAGCTGGTATATATGCACTCATGGGGGAGGAGTCAGACCTAAAACTGGATGGTATTGTCAACTTAGCCTACATGGTTTCGGGTCGTTAAGAGTCCTTTGTCCTCAGTTGGGGTTGGGGAGCCAGTGACTCCCTCCCCAAACTGGTCGTCTCTTTCTGCTGTTAACGATTGTTAGGGATGACACTGTTGGGTTGTTTAGGTTTCAAAACACTGCCGTAGATGGATGGAAGAATAAACCTGAGACCACCATTCTTATTAAGAAAAGGTTTATCCTTTGTGGCCTTCAGGTGGAGATGCACTGCAGACTCAGGTCCACTTGGGTTGGCTCTGCGATGTTGGTAGAGCCGCTTGTGTAGAGTTTTTTTTTTTTCTCCTATATACTGTTCATTGCAGTTCTCTTTGCAGTGGATAGAGTACACAACACTACTCTGTTTGTAGCTGGGAATTTTGTCCTTTGGATGAACCAGTTTTTGTCTGAGAGTATTGACTGGTTTGAGATGAACTGGGATGTTATGTTGTTTGAAAATCCTTTTAGTTTTTCCGACAGGCCTGCGATATAGGGAATTGAAATACTGTTCCGTTTCGGTTCTTGTTCCTTCTTGTCTTGTTTTCCTGTATGTTGGGATCTGGTGAATGCCTCTTCGACCAGCTTTTTTCAGAATTGACAAAGCCTCTTGGATAGGAGGTGAAACGTCTTCTAACTTTAAAAACCAAGTCCAGATGACAGCCCCTAAACCTACTACAATGGAACCAACCTGGATGAATGAGAGTCTTCATAGACATAGATATTTATTCTAATGTAAAAACATTTCTAATTTTAAACATATAGAAATACAAACAATCTGGTTCCAAATTGATTTAATAAATATCAAGGACAACTGGAGCAGTGTTGAATTTTTATTTAGTTAATAAATATATTTAGAAATTAGTCTTGAATGACAGATGATAGTGGATCTTTGCCTCTTAACCTTGACAGTCATGATACAACTATCCCTTGATTTTTTTTTTTTTTTGTGGGGAAAAACCTGAACTTGATGAGGTCATATCCAGGCCAAGAGGACGGTGACCTTCGAGCTGAGAAACAGGTTTTAAATATGACCATAATAAGAACTGATCACATCATGACCATGTTATTTCTCTATCTTTATTTCCCATTTTAATCCTTAAAGACCCACTCCAATGAAAATCAGTTTTTTTAACATGTTCTTGTGGAATTTTTCTGAAAACTAAGTCCAAAATTGATTTTCTGAGTATTTTTTCCCCTCAATTTGTTGTGAACCAGAAGCAGATAAAAACATGTAGTTTGAAAAAGATTGTTGTTGTGACATAGAAAAACACACTGGGGGGCCACAAGCTCCCTGCTCTGCGTCAACGGACTGGACGTGAATTTTTAAGTGAACTACTGCTGCTCTGCAGAAACTGTGTCCTAAAAACAACACAGGTTTTTGGATTTTGGCTAAAAACAACAATCAAAATTAAAAGACAACTGGGAATGTTTTAAAATAGATCAAAAGATGCAAACGTTTGGAGCTACCTCACAAATATTACCCGGAATGCATTTTTCTATCTCCACCGCCCCATACCACCTCCATCCTGGTCCACAGCTTTGTCACCACTGCTGCAATTCCCTCCTGTGGCATTCCCCAGTAATCCCTTAAAAAATCTTCAAGTGCTCCAGAAATCAGCCACTCTGATAATTGATAACCCCCCCATTTTACAACATCCCACCCTGTTAAGTTCTACTGGGTTCCTGTCACCTTCAGAATCGACTACAGACTCCTTCTGTTCACTTTCAAAGCCGTCCAGAACCTCACTCCCCCGTTTCTGTCCAGTCTCCACCAGTTCCTTCTAGATCACTCAGATCACTGCCTCAGCTTCACGGGGGGGTGGGGGTTAGAATCTTCAGCTACTCTACTCCTAAACCCTAGGAACTCTCTCTCTCCTGATATCAGGCTCATTGACTGTTTCTGCATGGTTGCGCAGTGGTTAGTGCTCACAGCAAGAATGCCCCCGGTTCAAGTCCCGGCTGGGGGACCTGAAAACAGAACATCACTGGGGGGCCTTTCTGTGTGGAGTTTGCATGTTCTCCCCGTGCATGCGTGGGTTTTCTCTGGGGACTCCGGCTTCCTCCCACCATCCAAAAACATGCTTTATAGGTCAATTGGTCACTCCATGTCCATAGGTGTGAATGTGAGTGTGCATGGGTGTGTGATATGTGTGACCCTGCGACAGAGTGGCGACCTGTCCAAGGTGTCCCCTGCCTTCGCCCATAAGTGGCCAGGATAGGCTCCGGCAGCCCCTTGACCCCGAAAGGGACAAATGAATGAATGATTTACCGTTTCTAAACAATTTTGTTTATGCAGATACTACCCACTGTGGTCGTTTAATGCCTATGTACACTCTAGCTTCTATTGTTCCATCTTGTTTTAACTGTAAAAGTTCCTTCACATTAAAAGTCTTACTAATATTATTCCATTTTTGGAACAGTTTTTACAGTATTAAGCTCCTGTAATGTCTACAGCCTTTACTTCTTACTTAAAAATGTTGGATTAACACAACTTTTTTCTAAAAATGGTTCTTCTAAAACTTCAAGTGATATGTGAGACTTAGACAAGACGAATGCTTGTTACCTGCAGAAGTTTAACAGACCCAGCAAAAGGCAGACTATGGTGAGAAGCATCCCTCCAAGAATAACCATCAAGAAGAAAGTATGGTGTGAGATAAAATCAATGAAGACAGAGAGTTGGAAAAACTCTGAAAAGATGGTATAAAGACAACATGAGTGCACAGGTTTAGAGAATAAAAAAATATGGAGTCATAAACTTTTTCAAATAAATAAGAGCTTTCAACGCTGAGTTTCAGTTCCTTACATGATTTTGATGGACCATTATTTTTGTAATCCAGATTAAGATGGAGTTTACAAAAACTATTAGACGTGTGAGAGTCTGCTATGAAGAAATAACTTCCATTCTATGTTTTATAGAAGATTAAAGCATAGCACCTATAATCTTTTTCACATTTGAGCTTTTTCAAAAAGGAGGTGTACCTCTGGAGGATGAGGCAGATGCTGCGATCCAGTATCCTAGATGAGGAGCCGTGAACGTCCACACGCGCTTTCCCTCCATGAGGACTACCTGACCAAGTCCTTTTTTCTTCCATGCACCTTTAGGGATTAAAAAAAAACAGTCATAAACTGCACTAGTCCAACAATAACGAATGCGGAGAGTTAAGAATTCTGTGTTAAGTCGGATAATGTTTGTTTTCATTGGTCATCCACCATAACTGTGAAAAAATGACAATTAGAAGTTAGCAGGAAGTTCCCAACCCTTGAAATCTTAAAAAAATAAGAGTACTGGTATTTGACAAACAGAAGAAAAATGGGACAGTGCGTCTTTGTCGTGCTCACCTGTAGTCATGTTTAGAAACCATGCTGGAACACTTTTTGAAATGTGTTGTCCTAAGCCATCAGAAACTGGGAGGCTGACCTGCACGGGCCCGTTTATATCCAGCTCTATGTCCCCGGAGAAGAGTTCTACGCTGAAAGCCGCTAGGGGCCTCAACTCCACGCTGACATATCCTTGAGAAAACGGGAGGAAAGGTTGAAGGAAGCAAACAACCAATCCCAATCTTCCCACAGATATAATTGTTCGCCGCCCTGATACCGGGGATGACACTGATTCAACTTTTACTGCAGCAGGAAACAGAATTTTATTCTAATTGAAATACAGATTTACTGCAGACAAAGGAAGTGTGGGTGTTTTATCAGTCTGTCTGGGTAACAAATGGCAGAGATAGCAACTGTTCCACCTCAGGTCTTCTCTGGACCCCAGATGGTGTCTAATGATTGGAGGAGTGAAGGAAAGAAAGGGAAGAGAGCAGATGGGCAGATGGAATGAACAATGAAGATAGTGCACAAGTAGGAAAAAGGCATGGTTAAACAGATTAATATGGGTAAGGGATGGATGGATGGGGTCTGTGAGTAGGAATAAAATTAGAACAGGTGGATACAAAGGAAGGATGGATAAATAGATGACGAGAGAGTATGAAGTATAAAAAGATAAGGGGAGCATAAGAGAAGAAAGACATGTAGGATGACTTTAAGCTAAGGCCTGGTTTATATGTCATAGTGGGTTTGAATCGCTCGGGTCGCATTGGTTGCAAGGTCATTGGAAGGGAATTGCCCCAATCACTTCAAAATGTGAAACAAGTTGATGACAGATGGCAAAGTATGTCCATTTTATTTTCTCAAAAAGTATACCGGTAGTTATTTGGTATGTTGAGGCTTTTAGAATACAAAAAAATCTGACATAGCACCTACTTTGTCTTGTCTGCACCATTAGTTAACCACAAACTTGTTTTATGAATATAAAATCAAAATCTCAAAGATCCCTAGATATCACTATACAAAAAACACCACACCAATGAAATTTTGGAAATAATGTTGGAAAAGTAAAATCCCCACTAACATGAACTAGACCGCACGATTACGTCAGGAACGCAATATGACTGATGCGATGGACGATCGCCATGAAGTATAAACGGGCTGAAGATGGTATGAAGGTGGAGAGAAGGAAGATGACGGTTGTCAGGTGATGAGAGGTGGAGGTGTGGTCCTGCTTTAGAACTTTACTAAATGGACATCATGTAACAGGAATATATGAGAACTAAAGAAATTTACTGTTTTTGCTGTTCATGACGCCCACAGTGCTTGTAAAGCTCTCCAGCTCCGACTTTAGCTGAGGGATGGTCAGGTACGCTTTCACCGAGGTGAAATTCATGACACCCGCCACATTCAGGAGACTCTTGGGAAACCGGATATTGGGGAGGGATGAGGAGCCTGAAAATGGAACCAAGGGACTGTCTTGTAAACGAGGAAAAGTGACACAAAAACTCGTATAACATGATTTTACTGTACCAGCTGCTTTGCCAGTGATCACTACATAGTCTTCAAAAAGCCACATGTTCCCCTGGTTCAGCTCGAGCAATGACACAGTTACTGATGAAAACACTTCAGGAGTAAAGTAGAGAGGATAAAGGTACAACGTTAGAAACAATATTTCAGATTGACTGTCTTTCTTTTGTTTGTTTTATTGCCCTTAGATGGCAGTGTGGGCTTGCATTTCCCCAGCTCTGGTTTTGGAATTGCTCAGACAGAAGAGATTTCACAACCTCTGCAATACCCACTAAGGCCTGCAGATTCACACCAGTGCTGTCACTGCACTTCTACAGGAGGGAAAAGGAACAAAAACACCAATCCTCTGCGTCTTTTTTTTCTACAGGTGAGGCAATCTAATTAGGAGATAAATGTCAAAAGCACAAAGCAAGTTCAGGCTTTGCTTTGACAACTAGATACCTCTAAATTCTAAATAGCCTTAATTTGAATTTCTAGTGATAAATAACAGGAGAAATTCTACCCTTTTTCCCCTACTATTTCTATATGAAGTGTTGGATAAAAATGAAGGACATAGGCTTACATGGAACACTGCTGGTTTTATATGACAGAAGTGCAGGAATGTAGCCGGTTTTGCTGACCAAAACTGTGCTTGGCAGCCCCAAGTGGAAAGGTACATGAAGCAAAGTTCTGCCGTCTTCTCCGCTCAGAGCAGTGCTGTTCCGGGTGTAGTTGACGAAGACCTCCACAACTGCCTTACTCAGGTGCCGCTGGCACAGCAGGTCATTTACTTGAACCCTCAGGTTGAAGGTGGAGCCTAAATAAATTAAACATTTTAATTCTACAAGTACTTCAAACTTATACTTATACAAGTCTGGTCGAAATGGCACTTCAAAAATGTTTATATTTTCAGGATCTGCTGCAACTGAAACAGCAGTTTCTAGGTGCTAAATGACAAAAAAAGACATGTATGTAAATAAAAGTCTGCACAATACAATTCTACATCAGCACCAAAACAGCTAAACACAGTTCATCGTTAAAGTTATCGTTATCTCGAGTGATTTTTACAGATCTGGAATCAGTGAATATTTTTAATGAAAAGTGGTGTTTTAATTACGATTTTTAAGTTTTTAACCAAAAATTCCACAATCTAGCTGGGTAGCCCCGTCCTTGACCCCCCCCCCCCTCCTTTCTGCAAGCTGTGTCTTGCATGAGTAAAGAAAGACCTTGGACGCACTTAAAATGCCTGTGGGGAGTGCAGTAACATGCAATCTACCCTTCACCTGAGCTTATGCAAGCTGGGCGGGGCAGATCAGAAAGAATGTGTATTGTGCATGCGCTCCTGCTCATTAATTCAAAAGAAGCGTCTATGGGACCGCTCAATTGACAGCAATTTAAAAGAAATACTTAGAAATGCAAAAATGAAATGATTATTTTATTACATTCATTCTCTTTCATAAGAAAAATGCCACATGTACATGTCAAAAATCATTGCTTTACATTTGTCCTCAGCTCATCTGTGGCTACATTCCTACTCTGTTTAAGTCGGTGGCTGTTTTAATTCAGTTTTTCCCCTATGAGGATGGATTTTATTTAGACAGGAATCTTGGAGCAAACTGAAACTCAGTCATATTGGAAACAAATTTGAGACCACCTCCAAAGACAGGTCTGTGTGGGTCAGGGTCCACTTGGGTGTATTCAGGCTGAAAATTTGTTCCGAATTAACGGGGAAAACAAACTCTGGTCCTCTTTAAGCAAACCAAATGTGTCCAGTCTGAATACACCCTAACATGACGCACTGGTGATGTTGTCATACAATGCCCTTATATCACACTGGTTGTTGGTGAAACATTAGTCACAATTGCCCTTATGGCTAGGCTTATACAGCACTTACAGGCCCTTTGTCAGAACTTTCTTTATATTGGCTGTCTGCTGGCAAAAAATGGTAAACCTGAACAGGGCAAAACTTTAAGATTGTATATTACTTCGTAACTACCTCTGCCGGTTCCAAGCCCGGTTTGAGAAGGTTGCGTCAGGAAGGGCATCCGGCGTAAAACATTGCCAAATTTACCATGCGACTCGTTCGCTGTGGCGACCCCTGATGGGAGAAGCCGAAAGTGGAAGATTACTTCGTAAATAAGTAGGTAGGATGCAGGTGCATCGTACAGAATTTTCCTTCTTTCAACTCCCAACAAAACCTGCACACTGCAAAAGGGACCCAATAGTGCAGTTATCACAGCAGTTAGTGGGGACATTCTGCAAACGTCCCACTAGCTCTCATGTATTGCCTGAACATCCCATGTTTTAGGGAGTCGGGGTGCTCACCTTACTAATGACTAGAGTGCGGCATTAGGACACCGTAGCACATCATCCTCCATACGTCATAAGAGTGTGTAGCTTAAATTAGCCTTTAGCATACTTCATCATGGTACACTTACCACATGCGCGTCAGTCATATATTTCATTTCCATTATGTCCCTTGAGGTGGCAGAAAAAGCCTCATGAGTACTCCAAAACACATGTGCGCTCCCCTTAAAATGCACCTCTAACCAGCCAGTCCTCTCTGACCCTGCACAGTTCTGGGCAACCCATAAACCTGCAGCTCCTGTAAAGGTCAAACCCTGTACAGGTCAAACCCTGTACAGGTGCAACTGACTATACTTTAAATGAAACTCAGTAGTACAATGCTAAGAATAAACTGTTCCTTAACAAAAAACACAAGAGAAAACTTAAAAAAGTGCAAGGCTGTTTTTTCCTTCCCACAGATGTGCTGCCCTGCTATAAATATTCTCTGTATTGCGTCTATGCAGCAGGAACTGGAACATACGTTTGCAGAAATGGATCTCGGCGATGAGCTCATAATAAACTCAATAGTTATTTTTTGCAAGGGGGCCCATATAGAGTCTTTTCTGCACTTATTATCTGCAACGAATTGCTGAAGCACGACCGTGGTAGCAATCTCCCCCATCCTAATGCCGTGAGCATCTTTGTGTAATGGCAACAAAGGAACAGCGGCGGTGGCTGAACTGCCGCCGCTCCCCGAGCTCATAATCCCACTGCTAAAAAAGATCTGCCAGAGGTTTGCTGAAAACTCCAGATTTAAGCCACCAGCTTAAAGAGAGGGCCAAATCCAGAAACTCACATCAGGTCGATCCATAACCCCCACCCTTTCTATTCACAATCCTCTCTGAACAGAGGTGAACTAATGCGTTTAACTTCCGGGGAGCCAAACTCCTTTGTCATCCAATATTTGAAAACAAAGGTTTGAGCCTTTTAAAGTCAATGCTGATGGACACAATGGTGGTTGTTATAGGATGCTCTTTTAGTCCAACTTTTAAGGCCAAACAAAACAGTACAGGGAGGGGGGGGGGGGGGGGGGGGGGGGGTCAGTAAAATCTGAAAGGACTGTGGCAGATTACTACAATTCCACTACTCTGAAAATTGACCCATGCACACCACAAAGACATCTATGAAGGGTTTGAAACGGGCTGCCTGAGGTTCTGATAGGAGATGGATCACACAGTGCCTATGTTGTTGGGTGAATGCTACTATCATTAGGCCCGTAATGGAGCTGATGTTTAGGGGAATGAATGATCTTTCTGCTTCTTGGTTGAAGTGTTTACCAATTTTGCACAGATTTGACCACATCATTTTTTTAAGTCCCAACAGCCTCCCATAACAACCAAAGATAACACGTCAAGATAAATGAACACAAGAATGGAATAAAACTTCCATTTGGAGAGCTAAAACAAGCTTCTTTGCATGTTTATAATTTTTAAATTCAAATAAAGTAAATTTCTATAGCACCTTTAATGTAAAAAAACAAAAAAAAAACAAACGAAAATAACAGCTCAAGGTGCTGAATATTAAAACAAATAAGAACACAAAAATACCAATCTCTACACATGCAATAAAAAAATAAAATAAGTCCCTCATAATAATATATACAGAAACAAACACAAAAGAAATAAAGATAAGAAAGTAAATTAAAAAGAACCCTGATGGTGCTGTCTGCCCTTTCCTCCTGGAGTGCTGGAGTGTTAGCATCCCAGCAACACGAGCACAACATCCGCTTATCCCCAGCACCCCCCCCCCCCCCCCCCCCCCCCCACAGTGCCTCAACCCCAGGGTCCAAAGGTCCAACGTGCGCACATCAGGCCAGGCAGCTCGGAGAACCCGGAACAAGAGACCCCAGAGGACAAGCATGGCCAAAACTCTGGGAGCCCAAACACAAATACCCCAGCCAAGGGTGAGAAGACACTCATATACAGTCTGAAAGGTGGAAGTAATAAATAGAAAATTAAAATATAAAACTGCTAAATTATCAATAAAAACAAGTTAATGCATAAAAAGCGGAAAACAGAGTTAGAACGGCTAGAATATAAAATTATAAATTAGAATAAGTTCATAAATAAAAAAATTATATCCGGTTTCCCAAATATCTATTTAAAAGCTGAATTAAATAGACGTGTCTTTAATATCTTTTTAAAAACCTCGGCAGTGAATGAGGCCCTCACATCCGCAGGCAGGTTGTTCCACAGGCGAGGTCTGAAAATATCTAAACGAGGCTTCAACCGTAAATTTTTGTCCTGACCCTAGGGACTTTCAGCAGGCTCATGCCTGAGGACCTAAGGGCTCTGGGAGGTTCATAAACTAAAAGCAAGTTTGATATAAAAAAAGGACCAAGACCATGAACACTCTTATAAACTATTAAAAGAATCTTTAAAATAATCCCAAAGCTGACAGGGAGCCAGTGCAGAGATTTTAAGATTGGTGTAATGTGCTCTCTCTTCCTGGTTCTGGTTAAAAGGAGCGCGTTACAGTAATCTATTGTTGATGTGATAAACGCATGAATTAAGATTTCAGTATTGCCTTTAGAGAGAAAGGGTCTCACTCAGGCGATATTCCTTGAATGATAAAATGCAGTTTTAGTTCCTTCACGTGTTGATCAAAGCTAAGATCTGCATGTAAAATCACACCGAAACAGAAAAAAACAGACCCACTCCAATCAATTTAAATTATTACTGTAATCTATTAAACAACTGTAAATGCGTTCCTAGTGGTCTTTAAATTATGATTATGCTGTTTTTAGCTAAAATCTAAAACTCTGTGTTGTATTCTGGGACATAGTTTCTGCAGAGTGGCAATATTTTCATTATTAATTTTCCCCAGTAGTGATCCGCATTGTGCGCGTGACGTGGAGGAGAAACGCATTTCTTTACGTGGATGTGCACAGACGTTTACATTTAAATGTTAATATTTACTTTTTGTCTTTGCATGACCTTTTAATATTATTTCTCTCTAGAAGTCTGTGGGATTTTGGCTCCTTGGAGCCAGCAAGTACTTCCTGTTTGGAACGCCAGGAGGGAAGGGTTGCTCAGTCCAGTTCTCAAAAAACAGTCAATTGTTCATACTATCTCCCTCTAGCTTACAGCCACCTCACACCCCCAACCGGTGCAACAAAAATGAGCAGTGAGCAATATGGGATCTATCCAGCCCTACAGTTTTGAGTCAGATGCCAGCTTGAAGAAGGAAAACGACGACGTTCATGGATCAAGTCGTCTACAAGTGGATGCATCGGAATGCAGTGGAGCAGGGAGCTTGTGGCCCCCCCAGTGTATTTATTATGTTACCAGTAAGCTCTTTTAAAAACAGGATTTCTTTCCTCTGCACCTGAAACACAACAACTTGAATAAAGAAATACTCAGAAATACAATTTTAAGCCTAATTATATTTACATATGTCCTCCATCATAAGAAAAATCTCTCAAGAACATGTTAAAAACACCAAAAACACCTGGTGTTTACATTGGAGTGGGTCTTTAACACAATGAATTACACCTTGATGAATGTTTACACCTATTGAGAACATGAAAACACTGGTCGGTTTTGTGGGACCACTTTGTAAGTCGGCAGATGGTCCAGCACGGATTTATTTGTGCAACGACCTCCGTCACACTGCATGTGTTCTGGAATTAGGCCATGCATTTGGCTGATGGAGGAAAACACCTTTCATTCCATTCCTAAGGCAGAAGTCAGGGATTTTGAGCTACATGGGGACTCAAAAGGATGCTTTGGATGTAGCGAGACAGAATCCTCACATCACTCTTTAAATCTAAACCTTTGGTTTGCTAATTAGGCAAAAGCACATTAAACATGTTTTAATGGGTTTCATTTATGTTTTAGTTTTGTTTCCTCATTTTATTCTGAAATAGTACAAAACATTGGAAAGATACAAAATAAAAACAACAACAAACTGAATAAAAAGGCCAAAATACTTTTTCAAAAGTTTTTATTTCTCTTATTCAAATTATACCAAAGTAAAACTGTAATTGTTACTTTTTTATATAAAAAATCTAAAGAAAAAACATTTGCAACTATTAAGTTAAACACCAAAAGACAATTTAAAAGATTAATATTTTGTGATAAGTCAGATCTTTTTAATAAATGTAATTCAATGGGTTTTTCCTTTTTCTTTTTTTTATATACATAGGGATTTTTGCCACCAATTTTTGGGATCACAGCGTTCCACATATCAGCTCACTTAATAAATTGGCACTTTTAAATGCGTTTCCCATTATTCAAGCTTGAAGTATTCCTTTTATAGCTTTCTGGACCCTGTAAATAGGCACACAAAACATTTTGTCACCTCTTCTTGGAGTGTTTTGGTTAAAGTGGTTCTAACAGATTATAATCAACTAAATCTGAAAACCTCAATAATTTTATCCAACAGTTATATTTGATGGGTTTATCTCTGTTTAGCTGCTAATGTGTTTTTTTTTTTTTTACTAAATTATAATAAATTCTTGCATGTTTATGCTTTCACAGATCCTGAGTTGTATCATCAGTAAGACGGTTTTTAATCTCTGAGTGTCGTATTATTCCTTAAGATATTTTCATTTTGATGAAGCAAACGTGATTCCATTACATTACTTTGTAATCACACAAAACTTTATTTTAACATGTGTTAAAATAACCGTGTGTTTATTAAGCTATAATTCTGGTTTAAATTGAATAAAAGTAGAGTGGACTCTGCCTGCACAATAAATCGCAGTTAGACGATAGACGAGGGTGATGTTGACTTATTTAAATACAATTGTTGCAGTAAAATGGAAATTATGTGTTACTTGTTTTTTGTTTTGCCATTTGTTCATGTATCGCAATTTATATCTTCATGGCAATACTGATCACTAGTATCGCTTGTGGCATGTTTTCTCTACAGTGGACAGTCCTTTCCTGCAGAAAATGAAGGGACAGGGAGGCATTTGGCAGCACTCAACAAGCCAGCAGGGTTGGAAAGAGGAGGAGGAGAGGGAGGCGGACCAGGGAGAACATTTCCAATCCTTGAAGTCCACAAAACAGACAGCAGGCTCATGCGATGACGGATGGTCATGTACTCCTACATCAGCATGAATTAGTCATGAATCGCTTGGTAAGTGAACAGGGTAACAAATCCTTTCTTTCTGCTACTCAGAGCTGCTCTTTTGAAAGAAAAAAAATCTAAGAGAGAGAAAAAAGGTAGAAGCAAAGTTTTGATGGAAAAATGAAAAAAAAACTTTAAGACCAACTAGGACACACAGAAGCTGCTTTAATACATTCACACATGTAAACTGGCTGATTTTAGAATGTTATTACCACACTTCATAGACAGTTCCCAAAAGCGTTTTAATTTGCACCCTAAGCCACTGTTAGTTTACTAATAAAGATAAAGCCATAAATGACTCTCTTGGTGTTGGTGCTCCATAACAAGCAGATGGGGAGGCCATCACTTAGCCAGTTCTGACATCACTAACTGTATTACTTATGAACATAGATATCAGCAGAGAAAATCCTCATGCAGATGGTGTATGGGCCGACTAAACTAAGACGTCTGAGACTATAATCTGATCAGACCACTCAACCAGAAAATGCTGGATGACAACAATAACAAACACTGTTGTGTCCCCTTCTCCAATTATTGTCTTCATTTTTATCAACCCAATAAACAGTCGAGGGACTATTTTGGTGAAACTTTGTGCGCACCTGCTTTGTCCCGGCGTTGGAGGGGCTCCCAGCCCACGTGACCCCTGCGCGAAAAGTTATCGCCATCATCATCATGAGAAGAGGGGTCAGCGCTCGCGGCAAGCCGACCGGCCGCGTGCCCGCTCCCGCACTGACCCACAACAAGAACCAAGCACGTCCAGAGCAGATACATCCCTGCACGCTCGAATTCGGTCCGGTCCGGTCAGTCCACCTCTATATTGTAAACTTTTACATAAGATAAACAAAACTGGAGCTCATTCTGAGGCAAACGAACTACTTTTGTTGTCAGTCAGCGTCTAAAATCACATTTGTCAAAAAGCTCCGCCCCTCTAGCCCCCCCCATCAAGAGGCCCACACAGCCATTCCTGCATCTATTTATCTGTCCTGTCCTTCTCACTGTTTTGTCTTTCTTTTTCTGTCTTGGGACAAAAACAAGCGGTGAAGCACTTATAATAATAATAATAATAATGGATTGGATTTATCTGCGCTTTTCCAGACGCTCAAAGCGCTTTTATTGTGTCCATTATTCCTTCACTCCTCATTCATACTTGGTGATGGGAGCTACTGTTGTAGCCACAGCTGCCCTGGGGCAAACTGACAGAGTCCTGGCTGCCAGTTGCGCCTATAGCTCTTCTCTTCTGATCATCACCGGGACATTCGGACTTCTGGTGCCGTTTTAAAATAACACATTTCTTTACAGCAGTCTACATGTATGGAGGGTCAATTTAGCCATTTTAATAACAATATTAAAAAATTGCCCAAAACTTTCCAAATTGTTTCAATTAAAGGGTCTATTCCTTGCTAAATTAATTTTTTGAGCTTTTAAGAGTATTGTTATGTTCATTCCCCACAAAAACAAACCCCCTAATTGGTATTTTGATGTTTACGCATTTCTGAGTATTCCTCTAAAAACCTGCGCTCTTAGGATCTATGGAAGCATTTCTGTTGCATAATTAAAAATAATTTCTGTTGTATAATTAAAAATAAAAGTAAATACCAGAAATCCTTTTTCATTTTCAAAATGAATCTGCATTCGTTGACTCAAATTTAAAATGAAAAATCAATCTCCCAAACCGCTTTTTCTTTTTATTCTTCAACACCGCTCACTCTGTCACTTAATTAAAATGATCAAGAAAATGGTATTTGACATTTCATTTTTTAAAAGTTCTCTAGTAAATGTGTAGCAAAATTCAATTAGAAATATCCTGTTTGACAATTAAAATAAATGAATTTCCAAGGGGGAGGCAGGGCGATGACATCAGTGCTCACTCTTCTTCTGCGTTGCTGGCCCTACATGCAACGAAAAGTTTAGCATGGCGAAATCTGTGCTATTGCTGTGGAGGGAAGCTGCAGCTGTCCTCGAATAGCAAAATCAACAGGAAACAGCAGCAGAAGATCTTTTAAATGTGCTTTTATTATTGTTGTGATTACTATTAAGGGCCTTATCGTTTTTTTTAATCCGTGCAGCCAGTGCTTTATTATTGGCGGAACAAACAGAAGGGTTAGCATTAGGCTAATACGTGCTTACAACATTTAGCCGTGGATGAACTTCAATTCCGTGCGGGTGTGGTGCACCCAAATATGTGCATCCACATTTGGTATTTATTTCAAAATTAAAAGCCATTATTTTTTGGTAATTAAAATAATTATTTTTGAATGCATTTATTTACTTTTAAAGGACTATATTATGAGTCTGGTAGGCGGAACCTTTGACACTCTGGTATTGCCATAGCAACTATGCAAACTAGTTGGACCCATGACTGTGTGTGTTATAACAGTTTTATAAGATTCCTGACGTGACTTTAAACATGTTTAAAAGCAACAGAAACATTAATGATTTTTGTAACAGTTGTAAAAGGGATGATTTATTGTTCGTTTATTATTATAAGGTTATATTTCAAAAGTGCAATGTCCAGCATTTATAAGCTAAAACAATAATATGCTAAGTAACAAAACAAAGAAGTATTTCCTTTGTTTCTGCTGACTACAGAAGTTAAAGTAAATTAAACTTATGTGACTCTTTTGTTTAGTTTTGAAATGGAAATGTAATGTATTTGAAAACAGAGAGTAATTACTGATGTGAGGTATTCGTCAGATATTTAATTTAGACTTAATTTAGAGGTCAGATTGTACATTGGACAATTACATGCACGGAATTGAAATTGTAAATGTGTTGAAACATTTAAATAGAAGTGATTTGGAGAATGAAAGAGTTCTCGTGTTTTTTCTGCTCTGAGACTCGTTTTATATTTTTACAGACACAATTCTTTTTGTTATTGTGGTCGCCGCACCCGGGACCCGTAACACGGGCAATGTTGCAATGTGCCTCTTCGATGTAAATGTGGGAATAAATCAGCCTTTATTTTGTCTGGACACGACTGGAAATACAAATTCACATGATTGTTTACACGGTTTCTTATGGTAGCCCGAAGCGGCACTTCCACCTTTAAAAGCCGCCTCAAAGCCTCAGTTCTCAGGTGCAGGTTGGTTGTGGGGCCAGTTCTAGGTGGAATTGTTTTCTTGCAGACTCTAAATTCTCTTTTCGCTTTATTAGTGAAAGTGAAGTGGTTACGGATTTTGCTTCTTTTTCCAGTGTCACTCATTTCTGTACACTTTTGTGTTGATATTGTCTGTTCTAGTCTTGTTGTTGCACCTGGTGCTCTATTCCATTCGCGCACTGCGCTGCTGCACGTGTAGTGAGCTTTTGCTACCCCTCTCACCTTTAATTGCTGCGTTTTTAAGAGCAGGTAAAACAAACCAATTGAGGTTGTAATTATGTCAATATCTGATGTTAATCAGGAAAACATATCTAAAGTTTAATGCTCTGGTGTCGTGAATAAATTAGCTCATGAAAGCCAAACACATTTGAGTAAAGTGGCTGATCTGTTAAATGTAAATGTCATGCATTTTTCGTTTTCCGACCACTAGATGGGAATAATGTAACATCAGCTTCTGAGTAAAGACACTGATCTTCAATGACTAAGGGGACCTACTACATTGAAAGCTGACAGCAGATGCTAAACCTGCTAAACCGAAAAAAAAAAAAAAAAAAAACATCTCCCAGCACAAAGTGGGACTTGGTTAAGAAAAGAGGTTTTTGTTCAGCAGTGGTTCTACAAGGTTGTAGGAAAATATATTAATTTGTATTCGAAGTGAGAAAATAATCCATAATTGGAACTTTCTCACAGGTCTAGAATTTGCCTGCATTAAGAATTAAAATCTCGTCCCATTAAAAATTCCCTTTATGCTCATTTTTTCATTCATTAATTTAATACACTGTCACTGCACTCTGAAAACTCTCATCCAGGTGAAAAGCTTTTATGTTTCATTGGAGAATAGAAAGGTTTGCTGGGATTGTCATGCCCAAAATAATCCAAAAAAGCAAAAGTAGAAAATTAAATTTGAGCACTGTTACAACAGAACTGTAATCTGTAGTTTTCTGCCATGTTTAAGACATTTTTTCAACTACCAACTATTTACAGCATAAAAAATAATCTAGAATGAACACTTTCAACTTCAAACCACTTGTTTCTTTTCTTTCACTCATGTCAGTCATTTAAAATAAATAAATAACTCATCCTTTTAGAATTTTTGTTGTCTAAATAAAAGTGTAATATGGTGTTTCTACCTGTTTGTCCCTCATCTGCAAAATTCATTAAATTATTGACACCCTTGGTCTAGACAATTAGACATCAGTTTGTGTAGAAGCCTTTATTGAGATAAGTGAAGACATAATTTGCGGTAGATGATAAGTTCTTAATGAGCATCACTCTGAACGTGTAATCTGTAAGACTGAAAAACAAAGTTGTGTTTTTTTATTTATTGTATTCCTCCCTGACTTTATCTACAGGTTAGATGTGTGATGCCTCACTGGTGGTACTTTATCGGGGCCAATACAGGAAAAAAACCCTTCCACAGAGGGCGTTTCCTCCCATCGTAGTTCTTCTGTGACAGGGTGAGGAGGCAGCGAGATGACACATTAGTCCTCCTAGCTTAATTCCCTTCTGACAAAGTATAAATCGGAGTCTAAGCATACAAGTAGGAGGATGGATGACAGCCTCCGTCTCTAGGATCAATTTGCTTCAAATTAGATTGTTCTGTTATGAGTAAAAGTTATGGTGTTTAATGAATGTTTTAAATCTTCTTATAATGGACTGATTATTTTGAGCGTGTTTTTGGAGACCTCTAGCGATCGCGCCGGGCATCGTTGTTCAGCCCACTTGTTTGAAAAAATCTTTATTGAAAAGTGCACGTGCAGAAGCAGAAAGAACCCGCTAGCATGCATGCACTTCGTTGTGTCAGGGGAAGGACTTTGCTGCATTCGTTTCAAGTGAGAGGTTGCATCGCCGGTACGTGCTTAAAATTTAATTTTGGAACATTTGATTTTCTATAAAAGAAACATGTTTATCAGTCTATTATTTTTGGAGTTTGTAAAATTATGATGCAATGCTATGCATACATATATGCTAATTGTATTGACCATTTGCTTTCAGTTTTACCCTTTTAAGTATCATTAAACCTGCTGACAACGTTCGACGGTCTCCAGAGTCGTGATATGAGAAAGGTGTTCAAAGGCTCCTGCATTGGACATGCATGAAACAGCACATAGATACAGTGATGGTTCATTTCTCTACACAAACAGCTGCACCTATGGGGACTATTTTGGAAAATGTCTAGATTTCACCCTGGAAATGGGTGCCAAATAGTTGCTTTACACCCAACCTCTTGTTTTCTTGATCCTGTATTGCTGTAAGAAACTAAAATGGACTTTATTTTTGTCCTCCCAGACAAGAACACAGCAGTTGTTAAATTTAACTGTAACATAATTTCAACTTTGCTTAGAACTTCATTAGTCTGTGCTCTGTAAAAACAATTGATTGTGATTCTAAGTTAAATAATCTTCCTGAGAGTTACTTGCTTGAAGGCTAACAAATTTGGCAAGGTAACTCATTTAAATTTCAGCCACTTTGCAAAATAAGAGACTTCTGTAATTCTCATTTTTATTTTTATTTTGGGTTTTTTAATCTCGTAAAAGTCTATGTAGACTTCACCGTGGAAGTTCGTAAGGATAGCTCCAACTATAAGTTGGAAATATTATCTGCTGATCAAGCATAGAAATGTAGCACCATACACATATATAATCGATGGAAAACGGAGTCACTCACGGGATTTTGCACAGCAAAAATGAAGCCTGACATGGGAAGGGACGTGAATTTAAAGTCCCAAACTCAACATTTAAAAAATGCCATTTGGATGAAATTCTGAATCAAAATAAAAAATAAATTAAAAAAAAAAAAGAGTCCTGAAGCTCTATTGGGTATTGTCTGTGCAGGTACTTCATTAAAAAAAAAAAAAAGCTAAACAAATAAAATTCCTAACATGTGTAATTGAGGTCTAACAAAATGAAATGAAAATGTTCCCTACACAAAGTTGTCCCAAGTTGGAAAAAAGTAGGATTCTATGAAAAAAAAATATACTTGAAACCAGACTGTACATACATTTATTTATGCAAAAGTCAGACCTTTTAATATGGGAGGAAAATTGCTGCTGTAACCCGTCTCTAGTGGTTTTTGGTGGTACTGCATCATTTGGTACTTTGTTTGCATCAGGGACAAAAGGCGTGGGTTTATGTATCACAGTTTTGCTATGGTCATTCTTATTATTATTATTATTCAAGTCAAATCAGTAAAGTTTGTGAGGGGGACTTTGAATCACAGTTTTATTAAAATTGTTTTTATTAAATTATTGGCTACTCAAAACCACTTGAATCTTGTGCAAAGAGTCCATAAAGAAGAAGAGAATCTGAACACTGCACTAGAACAAGCTCTAGTCTACAAAACTGAACAACGTAAGGTATATGCTGTCTGTCGGTCTGAGAGGGATGGAAAAACAGTGTGCTTAAAATATGCTTGATGCTTCCTCAAATATATCCACATTTTGCCTTGTCTAATACCAGACTTTCCTTTCAGTCTGTTCAAACCAGCTCCTGCAGTTGGTTTTTGCACTTTTGTGACTTTTCCCCAAAAATAATGTGACACCACCTTTTAATAAAATGTAGTGTTTCTTTTACAGCACCACTCTGATCATCTTTTGAGGTATTTTAAAAGTGTTCCCTGTGGTCCTTTAACTATAATGATGCCTTTTTAGCCAAAAAAAACTGTTGTTTTTTGGAATTTAGTTTCTGCAGAGCAACAGTTCACTGGAAACTCACCTCTGACTTGTGGGCATGACGTTTGGCGCTCTCTCTTTACACGCTCTACCTCTAGTTTACAGCCCCTATCAACCCCAACCTTAATATTAATCCTTGTCTGAGCAAAATGCTAGCAAGTTCATGACTAGACGTTCATGGATCTGGTAGTCTACAAGTGCCTGCATCAAAATGAAGTGGAGCAGGGAGTTTGCAGTCTATCCAGCATATTTTCCACATAACAAATGAGATCTTTTCAAACTGCATTTTTTGACTGTTGCTGATTCACAAAGATTTGAATAAAGACATACCGTAATATAGAGCACACCCTATTAAAAGCCGCACCCACCCATTTCCATGTATTTTACTTCTTTTGTACATACACACGCCGTGTCAGCGTACAAGCCGCATGCATTATGCAACATAGTCAGCCTGACAAGTCAAGTCCTGACTCCCAAACTAAGTGCATTTCATTAGCTTACTGTGGGAGGAGACAGCCTTGCCTCAGACTCATGTTTTTGAATACACCCACATCTGCCAAACAGCATGGAGCTCTATTCTGTTCACAAGTTCCTCAGTTATGGTTTATTTTTTTTTTAGTTTTTTTTACTTATTGACAATCTAGGTATCATACATAAAATTACAAAAAGTAACCATATAATCAACATTACATCCTTCAGTTATGATGAGGAAATTTACATCCGCGATCCCCCATTTCCCATGAGTCTTAGGGGCTAAAGGCGGGTCTAACCCGGCTCGCCACACTGTTGTACGTGTTTAAGAATGAGCAAGGAGCAGCAGTGCATGGAGGGGCGAACGGAAGAACAGCTCTCCTTCCGCTTGTGTCGCGGCAGCATTATGGTGGTAACGGGGCAGGTTAAAAAAACACACCAGTAAAATGAAGCAGCGGCGACTGAAAAGCGCGCGCCTCCGCGCGGCGCGTGCGTCAGAAGTTTCCTTCCACAACAAACACTGTTGCTCCAGCAGAGGCGTCCGCGCTCGCCCCGCGCGCTCCTTGTCTCCCCTTCCTATTTTCTCCGACACCCCTGGCCAGGGCGGCTCCAGGGAGTAGCGCTTCGTCCCCATTGCGCCGGTGGACGGAGCAAATCGTGTCTGTGCAGAGCAATCGGACTTAATACTCTACGTTTTGTGTATGAGGGGCGGATGCGTTGTTACGTGTGGGAGCCATCAGACTGCGATCGGCCCCGCAGCTCTATGTGAACGAGCAGCAGGAGAACATGTCTCCAGCTCACACAGTGGCTGTGAGCTTTTCAAAGCAAAATTCCGCTCAGTCCTTAGAAACAGTTAAAACAACCACGTCAATTTGTGTTTCCAGTCGTGTCCCGACAAAATAAAGGCTGATGTTATTCCCTCATATTTACGTGCAGCCCAGCTGCAGATTGCAGCTTTTCCGTCAGCAGCTGACTGGCTTTTCCAAACCCGTTGGTGATGGTGGATTTTTTCACGCTTGCCTTTAACTTGAAAGCTGCATCATAATGTAGTGGCGATCACGTGCACGTTGGGTCTAAAGGCACCAAAGGAATCTGGGATGCGGCCGGGCATGCATGTTTCTTTTTGTTGAACCATGACTGAAGTGTCTAAGACCTGAACTAAAGTCCATGCTGTTTGGCTGCTTAGAGGTGTGTTGAAAAATAAATGACATGTTGCCTGGAGTTGGATAGAGAATTCGAACCATGCACAGAGTCCGAAAGTACATACATGGCGGCCGCCAATTAAATCCATAAATTAGCCGCGTCACTGAATAAGCCGCAGGGCTGTAAGCGCAGGAAGAAGGTAGCGGCTTATAGTCCGGAAATTACGGTACTCAGAAATGCGATTTTAAGCTAAATTTTGTTATCATCAGAAAAAACCCACAAGAACTTTTTAAAAACAGGATTTTCATAAAAATGGCAAACGAGCCATACTAAACCCAATGAAACCATCTAAAAGTAGGGAATAACTTCCATAGGTTTTTTATTTCTGATGATCATATATTGTAGTACAATCAAAACAGCCGACATTCATTTCTGTTGCTGGTCCATTTGGAAAACTAAACAGCCTGTCAGGTGCCGACTGCAGCGTGTGCAACGGACTCCATACGAGATTCTGCAGCTGTGCTTCCTTTCAAAATATTCTTGACCAGAGGCAACAAAATGACACGAGAGTGGAAGAAATTAAAGATGACAAAGTGATAGACAGTGTCACACAGTGAGTAAGTCCTTGCCTGGAGAGACAGGTGCACAGCTTGCCATGAATTATGACAGCATCAGTCTGGCTTTTGGGGTATCCTGGCATGATGTGGAATTTGGCTGGGGGATAACAAGGACCTCAGAAAAAAGTCTAAACACTCCCAGAAAGAAAAAAACGTTTGATTGTGGAGACATTGCAGGACGTTACATCAGAGTTCCGTTAAGCGTTTTATGGCCACAGAAGCTTAAAGGTATTCCCTGAAATTTTCTTTTTATTTTATAGCTTTTCAAATGTCTGCTCCTAAAAAAAAAACTGGAATTGCAGTGGAGTTAAGAAAAAGAGCAGGTAAGCTCTTGCTAAAACGTGCACAATATCTCCATGGCCATTTCAAATATGGGGAACTGACTTTTTGTAGATGCAAAACACATGGTTTCATGACAAACCTTGCCAAGGTCAAGGTAGGATTAAGAAATACCAGCAATGCCGTGGCTCAGGCTAAAAAGAAACAAATGGTGTATAGAGTAAAAGTATAAAGATGCTCTCCTACGTACACTCTGAACCATTTTTGCTTGAAGTCACCACAGAAAGAATCTGCATGACCTTTTATGATTCTACACCAGGGCCACATGGTTGCCAAGAGACCATCTGACACACCTGCTGTGTTTGACACAAGTGAACTGCTGGGCATTTGTTGGAGAAACTATGGAAGGGTGAGGATGTTCACTTACAGCACATGTAATTCTCTTCCATACCTGACGAATTGAATAGTTTTAATCCTAATGCAAAACAAACTGAAATAAATGTTTTAGGGCCTGTGATCTGGGAGAAAGTAATAAAAATGATCCAGCTGGTTCCAATGAGAGCCAAGCTTAAACATGTTGATTTTTGTGGATGTATGATGTCAGACCATTGAACCTGTAAATAGCATTTGATTGTGACATTACCATGTGCAGATAAGCAGACGATAAACTCAAATGTTATAAAAATGTGGTTTTGAATTTGTGCCATTTAAAGTATCACAAGTTTACCATATTTTCTGCACTATAAGGTACACTTAAAAAAAGGTTGAGTGTAATTGTAACACAAATTCCTTTTTTAATTTTACATGTTACTAACAAAGATGGGAATTAGCGTAGTCAAAGTAACATTTGTTTTAGAGCAGGGGTGTCAAACTCATTTTCACCGAGGGCCACATCAGCATAGTGGCTGTCCTCAAAGGGCCAGATATAACTTATACATGTAATGAAAAATGAATGTAACTACTTCTTAATAACTAATTTATTTATTTATTATAACTTTTTAAAGTGACAATTACAGTTGCATAGAAAACATAAGTTTGCTTGTTACTTTAGCATAAATCCTTTTAAATTTGATTATGTCAGGTTAGATTATATGGACAGTGTTTAAGTCCTAATGTATAGTAGCCCAATCCGATATTTCATGTCCGATTCCCCCTAGATATGAATAGATACACACCAATTTTATTTTTTATTTTAAGAAATTAAAAACTTTTATGCCCTCGAGGGCCACATTAAATGACATGGAGGGCCACATTTGCCCCCTGGGCCTTGAGTTTGACACGTGTTTTAGAGGTATCATTCGTTTTTTTACGCGTTACAAACAAGATTGGAAGTTAGTTATTGTGATTATAGTAACACGTCAAACACTTCTAATGTGGCTAACGTTTAGCGCAGGGGTCACCAATCCTGTTTTGCAGCTCAGCCTGGCAGGGCCGTAACGCTCCAAGGTGCTGTATGCCCACTCGACCAAACCAGACCACCATCCATGAAACGAGGAGCTGGAGGGGACACTGGAGCGGGTTGAAGAGGAGAGTCTCTGGCTGTTTTCAACTTGTTGACATTGAACAAAGGGAGGATGTATAGTGTGCGAGGAAGGTCCAGTTTCACTGAAACAGGATTTGCGTGATGGAGTATGGAACGATGTAGCGGGGGAGTAACATCTTTGTACCCCCTTTTAGTGGGACATCAGCAGAAGAGTGTCACACCCTGTTCAAGCCAGTTGTTCCTGGTGGGGAAATAGAGGAGGTTGATACCCATAGGCTGCTTGGAAGGGAGAGTATCTAGAGGAATTAATGAAGGTGTTGTGAGAATACTCAGCACACGGAAGCAGAGAGGACCAAGTCCTGGGTTCTGTTACACACGGCTCGTAACGTCAGTTCTAAATCCTTGTTGTACCGCTCTACCTGGCCATTGGTTTGGGGGTGGAAGCCAGAGCTTAGACTGACCTTGATCCCTAGGAGGTTGCAGAACTCCTTCCAAAATGCAGCTATGAACTGAGGGCCACGATCAGAGGTGATGTTTTAAGGCAGGCCATGCAGATGAAACAAATGCTGAGGAACGAGCACAGCTGATGGTAGCTTCTGCTGTGGTATGGCATGCACCAGTTTAGAGAATCTGTCAATGACAGGATAACATTTTTACCTCTTGAGTTGGGTAGACCAGTCATAAAGTCTAAAGCTACATGGGACCAAAGTCTGGAAGACACAGGTCGAAGGTGCAACAATCCAGCAGGAGGGGTCCTAGGCATACACAGGACATGCAGCCGCAAAGTGGTTATGTCTGAGGACATTGTGGGTCTCCAACACATGTGGCCCTTTGGTGTTTGTGATCCTGGTAAGAGGTCAATAGCACACTCATAGGGACGGTGGGGGAGCAGAGACTTAGCTCAAACCTTACAGAACACTGCACTCAGGTCATGATATACAGAGGGAACCTTACGGAGGTCTGGAGGATCAGGAGAGTGTTGCAGCAGCAGCAGAGAGACGGTTCAGTAAACAAAAAGAACTCCATGATAACAGCTGTCCAGAAGATGATGAGCATGTTTGCATGACCAAGGAAACCCTAAGATAACCTGGGGTTTTAATTTTCTCTAAAATGTAGATCCTCTTCAGTTCAGTGTGGTTAACAGATACTGTCACTTTAATGTTCACAAGTGTGTGCAGCGACCCTGTGAATGACTGAACCATTCGAGGCGTGAATGACCAGGTCAGGAGATAAAGGCTCATTAGGGATCATAAGTCTTCTAACCACATCTTGAGAAATCAGATCTCCATCGGAACCAGAGTCAATCAAAGTCTTGAACTCCTCCTGCACTCCAGTGTGTTCTACCAAGACCTTGGTAGGTGGCCTTGAAGGTGGACATAAAGAGGAGACTCAGCTCACCAGTTCTCCCTTTTCTCTGGAGTTCCTCGGACAGCTGTGCTTGAAATGCCCGGAAACCCCGCAATACAGACATAGCCGCTCCCTCATGCACCTTTGACATTATAAAGGGATGAGACGTCCAGATCCCAGCTGTATGCGCTCCATTCCGGCAAAGGCGCCAGAATTGAGTGCCAGAACACCCACAGGATGCGGTGGCCTGTGTCGCTGCGTTGCTCCTGACCCCATTCTCTCCTCCTCTGATCAATGCGCATGGCCAGGTCAATCAGCCCCTCCACTTCCAGTTCCTCACCGCCACCTTGTCCTTAAGTGGGCTGCAGAGGCCCAGAAGAAAGACGTTGACCAGCAGGTGCTGACAGCCAGTGTCCGAAACTCCAGTCCGAGACGCTGTGGGCTCCTTGCTGGAGACGGAGAAGCTCTGAAGCGGCAGCTCGGTGTGGAGTGGTTGGGTCGAACACCGTGAGAAGTTGGGTGGAAAATGCTCGAAATGAGCGGCATAGCTCAGCTCCGCTGTCCCACTCTGCCAACCCCCCGTCGTTTGGCTCGGCCCGTTAGAAAGCTCAGAGCAAAAGCCACTTTGCTCTGCTCGGAAGGGAACTCACTCAGCTCAAAGTCAAAATGGAGGCGGCAAGAAGTGAGGAACAACCGATTGTTGATGTAATAAAAGCATGAATTAAGATTTCAGCACTGGCTCTAGAGAGAAAGGGTCTCACTCTGGCGATATTCCTCAGATGGTAAAATGCAGTTTTTGTTACTTGATTCACGTGTTGGTCAAGAAGATCTACATCTAGAATCACACCAAGGTTCCTGTATCACATATAGTCATAAAGTTGGTGACAGATAAAATTGGACTTTGTCACTCACAGCTTCAGAACCGATAACCAAGACTTCAGTTTTGTCTTGGTTGAGCTTCAAAAGGTTTTCTCTCATCCAGATTTTAAAATCTAAAATACAGTTTAAAAGGCTGTCCACGGGTCCAATGTCATCCGGAGGCACAGCTACATACAGTTGAGTGTCATCAGCATAGCTATGACAGTTAATGCGGTGTCACCTGATGAGATCACCAAGCGGAAGCATGTAAAAATTAAAAAGTGTTGAACCCAGGATGGATCCTTGGGGCACCCTACATGTTAGTTTGTGCCTTCCAGATGAGAAATAATTTAAATTAACAATAAAATCTCCATCTTTGAGGTAGGACTTAAACTAATTAAAAGCTGTCCCAGTAATTCCAACCATGTTGTGAAGTCCGTTTAAAACGATAGAGTGGTCAACTGTGTCAAAGGCTGCACTCTGGTCCAGTTAGAAGCATTTATTGTGGCTACAGGAATTTCCAATATGCAATGCAAAGCTCGTTTCTGCATCGTAAAATGGTTAATGAGGGGTTGAGTGATTCAGACGTAGTACTACTGAAGCTCCAGGTGTGTAATGCACGGTCCGCCACTGGCTTTTGGATACTGTATTTTACTTCTTCTGACCTTGACTTTCATGGAACATTTTAAAAAAGTGTCAATAAGTAGCTTTTGAAAGCTTGAAAAAGTTGAAGTCATTTTCGCTCGGAAATTTGTAAGAGGAATTACAAGTCTGAAATTATTCACACCCCTGGGAAATTTAGACTTACTTCTTTTTTAATATTTTTATTTTAACCAACAAGCCATTTCTTGATCGGAAAATACTTCAAATTCCTCGCAGAAGGTAAGATGACGACAAGAGGCATCATTTTGTAAAAATGAAAAAAAAGAGTTTTTGTTCGCATTTGAGTGAAAGGTGAAAGGTCCGAAATCAGAGGTTTGAAAAATTTTGATAGTAGTCATTGATTGCATGTTTAGTCTTGTTTACACTGACCTGAGAATGACTTGACCACGAAAAGACAACAAATGTTGAAGGAAGAACATGCATTCTCTTTAAAATACACAAAATGAAACATTAAAAACTGATTTTAAAAACATCTACAAACTATACCCTGGCCTGCAGTGTCACCCTTCATGCATGATACAGAGGGCTGACGTGAGTGAATTTTGGGTTCACCACTGAGGATGATGAGGGTGGTTACAGAAGACTTATTCTGGACTTTATGGACTGGTGTGTGCAAAACCACCTCAAGATTCAGGTGATCACCTCAAGATTCAGAAGTCCACCACCAAAGATTGGTGGTGGACTTCTGCTTGTATCAGTCTGATGCCCCCTCATTGGTACCAGGGTACCTGGTTGTTCATCTCAGCAATAAACTGGACTGGAATATTAACACAGATGTTTTGTGCAGGAAGGGGCAGAGCAGGCTGTATCTTCTCAGAAGACTGCGGTCCTTGAGAGTGAGGGGGTCACTCCTGAGGGCCTTCTGTGACCCTGCTGTGGTATCACTCATAGGGCGGCGCCTGCTGGAGTGGCAGCCTCACAAAGAGGTAAAGGAAGACGAGTAGAAATGAACTAAAAGCAGAGAAGACGGTAATGGCCATGGTGTTGCAGATGATAAGTGGAGCAGACCGAGCTGCTCTCCCCTGGGAAAGTAGCTCCAGCAAATTTAAGAAACTGCAAAATATCTGTTCAGCTATAAGGAAGCAAGGAAGTCTCAAAGTCCCAGATCTGTGGTGTAGGAATGGAGATGTTTGGATGATCTCCCAAAGGAGGACGACAGCACGTTTCGTACATATTTTTGTTTATCTGTGATGGATGTGTCTCCTTTCTGTCTGATACCAACAAACAAAAAGGATAATGGTGACGAAGAAGAAATGAACCCAACTGATGGGGCATCATTTATGCGGGAGACCACAAACATCCTCCAAACACCCAAACTATGTATCATGTGAGGTCACATGTTAGGTTAATGCAAACTGTCACAGCGGCGTGACATGGCGAAGGAAGAATACCTCCATCTCATTTATCTCTCTTCCTGTGATGTACTGTCCAGTGTTGCACTAATGACATGTTTTCATGTGGACACTGGATGTCTCCTTGGCTGTCATTACTATGTCTGACTCACATTAATATGAAATGGTGAGCAGTCTCTGAAAGAATGAACGATAACAGATAAATTCTTCAAATACCAAAAAAGAAGAAAAAGAGTCCCAAAGTAGATGTTAATATAATGAATTTTGTGATTAAATGAAGCAAAAGAGGAATATGAGTTTGGTGAAAGTGGTAAAATTGTATAAATGAACAAGAATGGGTATTTCCACAAAGAAAATACAGGCACAGAAAGCTTTTATGTTTTTCTCAAATTGCAGTATTGTTGCTTCTTTGGGCTGTTGCAGCAACATTTTCACCCCACTCAGAGGAATTTATGGGTGGATGGGAGGATGCTTTGTTTTACGGTAGGGAGGCTTCAGACTGCCATCTGTCCCGCAGCTCTATGTGAACGAGCAGCCGAATTCTGGAGAACCATGTCTTCATCCCACACAGCGGCTTTGGGGCGGTGTGAGCTTTTCAAAGCAAAATTCCGCTCAGTCCTTAAAAAACGTTCAAACAATCACGTGGATTTGTGTTTCTAGTCGTGTCCCAACAAAATAAAGGCTTATGTTATTCCCACATATTTACGTGGAGCCAAGCTGCAGATTGCGGCATTTCCCGCATCGATTTATGTTCATCCAGGCTAAATGTTGTTGTTAGCGCATGTTAGCCTTCACTTAGCCGCTCTTCCGGCTTCGTTCTGCCACAAAAAAAGCACTTACCACACAGATTAAAAATAAAATGCGACATAAAAAATAAAAATTAATTAAAGCCGCAAGCGGCGTTGTATGGCCCGCAGACGCAACCCGCTTTCCACGCCCAACTCTACGCACCACCGTCAACCCTCTCCGCCCTCACCGCCCACAAATTAAAAGCTAGTCAAGGCTGGATTTGCTAATAATGCTAACTATGCTAACTATGCTAATGTGACTAAAAGTCCTAGCATAGCGATTAGCCTCATCAATTGACTCAGAAAAACACATTACCTAAAATGCTAATTATGCTAACTATGTTAGCTATGCTAACATAGCTAAAAGTGCTACCATAGCGATCAGCATCCTCAACTGACTCAAAAAAAACCCATTTCCTAAAATGCTAATTATGCTAACTATGCTAACTATGCTAATGTGGCTAAAAGTGCTAGCATAGCGATCAGCATCATCAACTGACTCAGAAAAACACATTACCTAAAATGCTAATTATGCTAACTATGCTAGTTATGCTAACATAGCTAAAAGTGCTAGCATAGCGATCAGCATCATCAACTGACTCAGAAAAACACATTCCTCCATTGGTGAGAGTTATGTCATAAGTTGCTAAAAAAAACACTTTTTCCAAAATGGCGGCTTTTCTGTTGATTTTATCTCCATAGCAACCATTTTATGTTTTGGTCCCCTCGGGAGGACGAACAGATTGACGTCAGTTTCGGACAAATCGGTAAAAGTAAACTTTTTGTCGTCCTTAGCAACAGTGGTTTTATGCTAACCACGCCCACATTCCTTATATGTCCATATCCAGTGTTTTTCAATGTAATCTGTTTCAGGCATGAATGCATGCATTCAATTTTCACTGTATTGTATTGAAATGCATGAGAGTTATAACAGTGCGCCACTTTGCTAGCTTGCCACGCACACGCCGTTCAAAATCTACAACTTCTAATTCCAACATTTTTTCCACAGTAGCTTGCCATTGATGCCCAAAAAGTTTCGAGACGATTGATGAAAATTCCAACGACAAGTTTACGTTTGAATCCGGTGGTAAAGGTGTTTTTTATAGAAAATTCAAGATGGCCGCCTTTTCCCGAGGTCAAAGGTCGACGAAACTCCAAAGGTGATTGTACACTTACGCTAGGGACATGCGAGTCAAATTTCGTCGAAATCGCTCGAAAAAAAGTTCATTTTTCCATATTGTGTAAAATCGCGAAAAACGCAAAATGGCAGATTTTGGCACAAAATGGCCGCCAAACGGTAGGTCGTGTCGCCATCACGTAATGATTTCAAAACTTTCTTTGGATATACCCGACAAAGTTATCTGGATTTCGTTAGCCGATTCTTAAAAATAAAATCCGAAATTTTTTTTTTTTGCCGAGTCAGCACTTTTTTTTGCGATCGTTTTTTGTTTACCACGGCCACATTCCTTTATCGATTTTGTCTTGCGTGACATCGTTTTGTTCAGTGTGGGCCAGGGTATCGCATATTTCAGTTTCAGGCTATTCCGATAAAATATGTGCGAGCTAGCTAAAATGGCGACGGTTGCTAATTCGCCACGCGCACGCGTTTCAAATTCTACAACTTCTAATTCCAACATTTTGTCCACAGTAGCTTGCCATTGATGCCCGAGAAGTTTCAAAAAGATCGATAAAAATCCCTAGGACGAGTTTTCGTTTGTATCCGTCAATAAAGATGCTTTTTTTTTTAAATTCAAGATGGCCGCCCCTTCCCAAGGTCAAAGGTCAACAAAACTTCTTTGGTAGTTGTAGAATCGTGTTTGTGGCATGTGTATGAAATTTCGTGAAAATCGCTTGAACAAAAGTGTCGTTTTCCTATATTGTCAAAAAACACGAAATTCGCCATATCTCAAAGTTCGCCACAAAATGGCCGCCAAGCCGTAGGTCGTGTGGCCATCCCATAATGATTTCATAACTTCTTTGGGATATTTCCAACACGCGTGTTTTGGTTTCGTACCTGTATTTCAAAATATTTTTTTTTGGCCCCATAAGCGATTTTCGGCCCATTCATTTTTTTGACGGGAACGCACGCCGTGATGTCATCGTCGTGGTGGGGGTGACGTTCTCTTTGCCGAAAATTCATTTTCAATTTATCCTAGGTGTGTGCCAATTTTGGTGAGTTTTCGGGTATGTGGCGGGGGTCAAATTTGAGCTCAACGGATCCGTAAGAAAGAAGAAACGTAATTAAAGCCGCAAGCGGCGTTGTATGGCCCGCAGACGCAACCCGCCTTCCACGCCCAACTCTACGCACCAACGCCCTCACCGCCCTCACCGCCCTCACCGCCCACTTTTGATGAAGGCTAGTCAAAACTACATATGCTAATTATGCTAACTATGCTAGCTATGCCAATGTGGTTTAAAGTGCTAGCATAGCGATCAGCATCATTAACTGACTCAGAAAAACAGATCACCTAAAATGCTAATTATGCTAACTATGATATCTATGCTAATGTGGCTAAAAGTGCTAGCCTAGCGATCAGCATCATCAACTGACTCAGAAAAACACATTACCTAAAATGGTATTTATGCTAACTATGCTAGCTATGCTAATGTGGCTAAAAGTGCTAGCATAGCGATCAGCATCATCAACTGACTCAGAAAAACACATTCCTCCATTGGTGAGAGCTATATGCCATAAGTTGATAAAAACCCCACTTTTTCCAAAATGGCGGCTTTTTTGTTTATTTTATCTCCATAGCAACCATTTTATGTTTTGGTCCCCTTGAGAAGACGAACAGATTGACGTCAGTTTCGGACAAATCGGTACAAGTAAACTTTTTGTCGTCCTTAGCAACAGTGGTTTTATGCCAACCACGCCCACATTCCTTATATGTCCATATCCAGTGTTTTTCAATGTATTCAGTTTCAGGCATGAATGCATGAATTCAATTTTCACTGTATTGCATTGAAAGGCATGGGAGTTATAACAGTGCGCCACTTTGCTAGCTTGCCACGCGCACGCCGTTCAAAATCTACAACTTCTAATTCCAACATTTTTTCCACAGTAGCTTGCCATTGATGCCCAAAAAGTTTCGAGACGATCGATAAAAATTCCAACGACAAGTTTACGTTTGAATCCAGTGGCAAAAGTGTTTTTTATAGAAAATTCAAGATGGCCGCCTTTTCCCGAGGTCAAAGGTCGACGAAACTCCAAAGGTGATTGTAGACTTACGCTAGGGACATGCGAGTCAAATTTCGTGAAAGTCGCTCGAAAAAAAGTTCATTTTTCCATATCGTGTAAAAATGCGAATAACTCAAAATGGCAGATTTTGGCACAAAATGGCCGCCAAACCGTAGGTCGTGTGGCCATCACGTAATGATTTCAAAACTTTCTTTGGTTATACCCGACAAAGTTATCTGGGTTTCGTTAGCCGATTCTTAAAAATAAAATCCGAAAAAATTTTTTTTTGCCGAGTCAGCACTTTTTTTTGCGACGGTTTTTTGTTTACCACGGCCACATTCCTTTATCGATTTTGTCGTATGTGACATCGTTTTGTTCAGTGTGGGCCAGGGTATCGCATATTTCAGTTTCAGGCTATTCCGATAAAATATGTGCGAGCTAGCTAAAATGGCGACGGTTGCGAATTCGCCACGCGCACGCGTTTCAAATTCTACAACTTCTAATTCCAACATTTTGTCCACAGTAGCTTGCCATTGATGCCTGAGAAGTTTCAAAAAGATCGATAAAAATCCCTAGGACGAGTTTTCGTTTGTATACGTTACTAAAGGTGCTTTTTTATGAAAATTCAAGATGGCCGCCCCTTCCCAAGGTCAAAGGTCAACGAAACTTCTTTGGTTATTGTAGAATCAGGGTCTTGGCATGTGTGTGCAATTTCGTGACAATCGCATAAACAAAAGTGTCGTTTTCCCATATTGTCAAAAAACACGAAAATCGCCATTTCTCTGAGTTCGCCACAAAATGGCCGCCAAGCCGTAGGTCGTGTGGCCATCCCATAATGATTTCATAAGTTCTTTGGGATATCTCCAACACGCGTGTTTTAGTTTCGTTGCTCTAATTTGAAATTTTTTTTTTTGGCCCCATAAGCGATTTTCGGCCCATTCATTTTTTTTACGGGAACGCTCGCCGTGATGTCATCGTCATGGGGTGGGTGACGTTCTCTTTGCCGAAAATTCATTTTCAATTTATCCCAGCTGTGTGGCAATTTTGGTGAGTTTTCGGGTATGTGGCGGGGGTCAAATTTGCGATCAACGGATCCGTAAGAAAGAAGAAACGTAATAATGAAACAAAGCAGAAACAATATAGAAGTTTTTGCAGTCAGGTGGCCTATGTATTTCAATGCGGCCTGTCTTTTACTATAGGCTGGGCATGTCTTTTTGGCTTTAAACCCGTCTTTTGAGGGCTTTTTGGGGCTTTTTTGGGTTTTTGTCGTCATTTTTGCGACTACAATTTTGACGTTTGTGCGTTGGTGTTGTGCGTGTGTGTGTGTATTTTTGTTGCGTTACACAATTGTCGTGTCGTTTTGTGCTTTGGGCGACTTTTGACCCCATTTTTTGGCGTTTTGACGCGTTTTTTTGACGTTTTGGACCTTTTTGAGTGTTCGACCCTCGTAGCAGTTACAATATGGTCCTTGCAGTCTATGACTGCTGCGGGCCATAATTAAAGCCGCAAGCGGCGTTGTATGGCCCGCAGACGCAACCCGCCTTCCACGCCCAACTCTACGCACTACCGCGGCCCTCTCCGCCCTCACCGCCCACAAATTAAAAGCTAATCAAGGCTGGATTTGCTCATAATGCTAACTATGCTAACTATGCTAATGTGACTAAAAGTCCTAGCATAGCGATCAGCATAATCAACTCTCTCAGAAAAACACATTTCCTAAAATGCTAATTATGCTAACCATGCTAGCTATGCTAATGTGCCTAAATGAGCTAGCATTGCGATTAGCATCATAAACTGACTCAAAAAAACACATTTCCTAAAATGCTAATTATGCTAACTATGCTAGCTATGCTAATGTGGCTAAAAGTGCTAGCATAGCGATCAGCATCATCAACTGACTCAGAAAAACACATTACCTAAAATGCTAATTATGCTAACTATGCTAACTATGCTAATGTGGCTAAAAGTGCTAGCATAGCAATCAGCATCTTCAACTGACTCAGAAAAACACATTACCTAAAATGCTAATTATGCTAACTATGCTAGCTATGCTAACATAGCTAAAAGTGCTAGCATAGCGATCAGCATCATCAACTGACTCAAAAAAACACATTTCCTAAAATGCTAATTATGCTAACTATGCTAGCTATGCTAATGTGGCTAAAATTGCTAGCATAGCGATCAGCATCATCAACTGACTCAGAAAAACACATTCCTCCATTGGTGAGAGTTATATGTCATAAGTTGATAAAAAACCTACTTTTTCCAAAATGGCGGCTTTTCTGTTGATTTTATCTCCATAGCAACCATTTTATGTTTTGGTCCCCTCGGGAGGACGAACAGATTGACGTCAGTTTCGGACAAATCGGTAAAAGTAAACTTTTTGTCGTCCTTAGCAACAGTGGTTTTATGCTAACCACGCCCACATTCCTTATATGTCCATATCCAGTGTTTTTCAATGTATTCAGTTTCAGGCATGAATGCATGCATTCAATTTTCACTGTATTGTATTGAAATGCATGGGAGTTATAACAGTGCGCCACTTTGCTAGCTTGCCACGCGCACGCCGTTCAAAATCTACAACTTCTAATTCCAACATTTTTTACACAGTAGCTTGCCATTGATGCCCAAAAAGTTTTGAGACGATCGAAGAAAATTCCAACGACAAGTTTACGTTTGAATCTGGTGGTTAAGGTGTTTTTTATAGAAAATTCAAGATGGCCGCCTTTTCCCGAGGTCAAAGGTCGACGAAACTCCAAAGGTGATTGTAGACTTACGCTAGGGACATGCGAGTCAAATTTCGTGAAAATCGCTCAAAAAAAAGTTCATTTTTCCATATCGTGTAAAAACGCGAAAAACTCAAAATGGCAGATTTTGGCACAAAATGGCCGCCAAACCGTAGGTCGTGTGGCCATCACGTAATGATTTCAAAACTTTCTTTGGATATACCCGACAAAGTTATCTGGGTTTTGTTAGCCGATTCTTAAAAATAAAATCCGAAAAATTTTTTTTTTGCCGAGTCAGCACTTTTTTTTGCGACGGTTTTTTGCTTACCACGGCCACATTCCTTTATCGATTTTGTCGTATGTGACATCGTTTTGTTCAGTGTGGGCCAGGGTATCGCATATTTCAGTTTCAGGCTATTCCGATAAAATATGTGCGAGCTAGCTAAAATGGCGACGGTTGCGAATTCGCCACGCGCACGCGTTTCAAATTCTACAACTTCTAATTCCAACATTTTGTCCACAGTAGCTTGCCATTGATGCCTGAGAAGTTTCAAAAAGATCGATAAAAATCCCTAGGACGAGTTTTCGTTTGTATACGTTACTAAAGGTGCTTTTTTATGAAAATTCAAGATGGCCGCCCCTTCCCAAGGTCAAAGGTCAACAAAACTTCTTTGGTAGTTGTAGAATCGTGTTTTTGGCATGTGTATGAAATTTCGTGAAAATCGCTTTAACAAAAGTGTAGTTTTCCCATATTGTCAAAAAACACGAAAATCGCCATTTCTCTGAGTTCGCCACAAAATGGCCGCCAAGCCGTAGGTCGTGTGGGCATCCCATAATGATTTCATAACTTCTTTGGGATATCTCCAACACGCGTGTTTTGGTTTCGTAACTGTATTTCAAAACATTTTTTTTTGGCCCCATAAGCGATTTTCGGCCCATTCATTTTTTTTACGGGATCGCTCGCCGTGATGTCATCGACTTCGGGGGGGTGGCGTTCTCTTTGCCAAAAATTCATTTTCAATTTATCCCAGGTGTGTGCCAATTTTGGTGAGTTTTCGGGTATGTGGCGGGGGTCAAAATTAAGCTCAAAGACGCCGTTATAGGACAAGAAGAATAATAATAATTAAAGCCGCAAGCGGCGTTGTATGGCCCGCAGACGCAACCCGCCTTCCACGCCCAACTCTACGCACCACCGCCCTCACCGCCCTCACTGCCCACTTTTAATAATGGCTAGTCAAAACTGCATATGCTAATTATGCTAACTATGCTAGCTATGCTAATGTGGCTAAAAGTGCTAGCATAGCGATCAGCATCATCAACTGACTCATAAAAACACATTACCTAAAATGCTAATTATGCTAACTATGCTAGCTATGCTAATGAGGCTAAGAGTGCTAGCATTGCAATCAACATCATCAACTGACTCAGAAAAACACATTACCTAAAATGCTAATTATGCTAACTATGCTAGCTATGCTAATGTGGCTAAAAGTGCTAGCTTAGCGATCAACATCATTAACTGACTCAGAAAAACACATTACTTAAAATGCTAATTATGCTAACTATGCTAGCTATGCTAATGTGGCTAAAAGTACTAGCATTGCGATCAGCATCATCAATTGACTCAGAAAAACACATTACATAAAATGCTAATTATGCTAACTATGCTAGCTATGCTAATGTGGCTAAAAGTGCTAGCTTAGCGATCAACATCATTAACTGACTCAGAAAAACACATTACTTAAAATGCTAATTATGCTAACTATGCTAGCTATGCTAATGTGGCTAAAAGTACTAGCATTGCGATCAGCATCATCAACTGACTCAGAAAAACACATTACCTAAAATGCTAATTATGCTAACTATGCTAACTATGCTAATGTGGCTAAAAGTGCTAGCATTGCTATCAGCATCATCAACTCACTCGGAAAAACACATTACCTAAAATGCTAATTATGCTAACTATGCTAGCTATGCTAATGTGGCTAAAAGTGCTAGCATAGCGATCAGCATCATCAACTGATTCAGAAAAACACATTCCTCCATTGGTGAGAGCTATATGCCATAAGTAGATAAAAACCCCACTTTTTCCAAAATGGCGGCTATTCTGTTGATTTTATCTCCATAGCAACCATTTTATGTTTTGGTCCCCTTGAGAAGACGAACAGATTGACTTCAGTTTCGGACAAATCGGTAAAAGTAAACTTTTTGTTGTCCTTAGCAACAGTGGTTTTATGCTAACCACGCCCACATTCCTTATATGTCCATATCCAGTGTTTTTCAATGTATTCAGTTTCAGGCATGAATGCATGCATTCAATTTTCACTGTATTGTATTGAAAGGCATGGGAGTTATAACAGTGCGCCACTTTGCTAGCTTGCCACGCGCACGCCGTTCAAAATCTACAACTTCTAATTCCAACATTTTTTCCACAGTAGCTTGCCATTAATGCCCAAAAAGTTTCCAGACGATCAATAAAAATTCCAACGACAAGTTTACGTTTGAATCCAGTGGCAAAGGTGTTTTTTATAGAAAATTCAAGATGGCCGCCTTTTCCCGAGGTCAAAGGTCGACGAAACTCCAGAGGTAATTGTAGACTTATGCTACGGACATGCGAGTCAAATTTCGTGAAAATCGCTCAAAAAAAAGTTCCTTTTTCCATATTGTGTAAAAACGCGAAAAACTCAAAATGGCCGATTTTGGCACAAAATGGCCGCCAAACCGTAGGTCGTGTCGCCATCACGTAATGATTTCAAAACTTTGTTTGGATATACCCGACAAAGTTATCTGGGTTTCGCTAGCCGATTCATAAAAAAAAAATCCGAATTTTTTTTTTTTAGCCGAGTCAGCACTTTTTTTTGTGATCGTTTTTTGTTTACCACGGCCACATTCCTTTATCAATTTTGTCGTATCTGACATCGTTTTGTTCAGTGTGGGCCAGGGAATCGTATATTTCATTTTCACGACATTCCGATAAAATATGTGCAAGCTAGCTAAAATGGCGACGGTTGCGAATTCGCCACGCGCACGTGTTTCAAAATCTACAACTTCTAATTCCAACATTTTGTCCACAATTGATTGCCATTGATGCCCAAGAAGTTTCAAAAAGATCGATGAAAATTCCTAGGACGAGTTTTCGTTTGAATACCTTACTAAAGGTGCTTTTTTATGAAAATTCAAGATGGCCGCCCCTTCCCAAGGTCAAAGGTCAACAAAACTTCTTTGGTAGTTGTAGAATCGTGTTTGTGGCATGTGTGTGCAATTTCGTGAAAATCGCTTGAACAAAAGTGTCGTTTTCCCATATTGTGAAAAAACACGAAAATCGCCATTTCTCTGAGTTCGCCACAAAATGGCCGCCAAGCCGTAGGTCGTGTGGCCATCCCATAATGATTTCATAACTTCTTTGGGATATCTCCAACACGCGTGTTTTGGTTTTTTAACTGTATTACAAAATATTTTTTTTTGGCCCCATAAGCGATTTTCGGCCCATTCATTTTTTTTACGGGAACGCTCGCCGTGATGTCATCGTCGTGGGGGGGGTGACGTTCTCTTTGCCGAAAATTCATTTTCAATTTATCCCAGGTGTGTGCCAATTTTGGTGAGTTTTCGGGTATGTGGCGGGGGTCAAATTTGAGCTCAAAGACGCCGTTAGAAACGAGAATAATAATTAAAGCCGCAAGCGGCGTTGTATGGCCCGCAGACGCAACCCGCCTTCCACGCCCAACTCTACGCACCACCGCTGAACTCACCGCCCTAACAGCCCTGCAAATTAAAAGCTAGTCAAGGCTGGATTTGCTAATTATGCTAACAATGCTAACTATGCTAATGTGGCTAAAAGTGCTAGCATAGCGATCAACTTCATCAACTGACTCAGAAAAACACATTACCTAAAATGCTAATTATGCTAACTATGCTAGCTATGCTAATGTGGCTAAAAGTGCTAGCATAGCGATCAGCATCATCAACTGACTCAGAAAAACACATTACCTAAAATGCTAATTATGCTAACTATGCTAGCTATGCTAATGTGGCTAAAAGTGCTAGCATAGCGATCAGCATCATCAACTGACTCAGAAAAACACATTACCTAAAATGCTAATTATGCTAACTATGCTAGCTATGCTAATGTGGCTAAAAGTGCTAGCATAGCGATCAGCATCATCAACTGACTCAGAAAAATACATTACCTAAAATGCTAATTATGCTAACTATGCTAACTATGCTAATGTGGCTAAAAGTGCTAGCATAGCGATCAGCATCATCAACTGACTCAGAAAAACACATTACCTAAAATGCTAATTATGCTAACTATGCTAGCTATGCTAATGTGGCTAAAAATGCTAGCATAGCGATCAGCATCATCAACTGACTCAGAAAAACACATTACCTAAAATGCTAATTATGCTAACTACGCTAGCTATGCTAATGTGGCTAAAAGTGCTAGCATAGCGATCAGCATCATCAACTGACTCAGAAAAATACATTACCTAAAATGCTAATTATGCTAACTATGCTAACTATGCTAATGTGGCTAAAAGTGCTAGCATAGCGATCAGCATCATCAACTGACTCAGAAAAATACATTACCTAAAATGCTAATTATGCTAACTATGCTAACTATGCTAATGTGGCTGAAAGTGCTAGCATAGCGATCAGCATCATCAACTGACTCAGAAAAACACATTACCTAAAATGCTAATTATGCTAACTATGCTAGTTATGCTAACATAGCTAAAAGTGCTAGCATAGCGATCAGCATCATCAACTGACTCAGAAAAACACATTCCTCCATTGGTAAGAGTTATATGTCATAAGTTGCTAAAAAACCCACTTTTTCCAAAATGGCGGCTTTTCTGTTGATTTTATCTCCATAGCAACCATTTTATGTTTTGGTCCCCTCGGAAGGACGAACAGATTGACTTCAGTTTCGGACAAATCGGTAAAAGTAAACTTTTTGTCGTCCTTAGCAACAGTGGTTTTATGCTAACCACGCCCACATTCCTTATATGTCCATATCCAGTGTTTTTCAATGTAATCTGTTTCAGGCATGAATGCATGCATTCAATTTTCACTGTATTGTATTGAAATGCATGGGAGTTATAACAGTGCGCCACTTTGCTAGCTCGCCACGCGCACGCCGTTTAAAATCTACAACTTCTAATTCCAAAATTTTTTCCACAGGAGCTTGCCGTTGATGCCCAAAAAGTTTCGAGACGATCGATGAAAATTCCAACGACAAGTTTACGTTTGAATCCGGTGGTAAAGGTGTTTTTTATAGAAAATTCAAGATGGCCGCCTTTTCCCGAGGTCAAAGGTCGACGAAACTCCAGAGGTGATTATACACTTACGCTAGGGACATGCGAGTCAAATTTCGTCAAAATCGCTCGAAAAAAAGTTCATTTTTCCATATTGTGTAAAAACGCGAAAAACGCAAAATGGTAGATTTTGGCACAAAATGGCCGCCAAACCGTAGGTCGTGTCGCCATCACGTAATGATTTCAAAACTTTCTTTGGATATACCCGACAAAGTTATCTGAGTTTCGTTAGCCGATTCTTAAAAATAAAATCCGAAAATTTTTTTTTTAGCCGAGTCAGCACTTTTTTTTGCGACGGTTTTTTGTTTACCACGGCCACATTCCTTTATCGATTTTGTCGTGCGTGACATCGTTTTGTTCAGTGTGGGCCAGGGTATCGCATATTTCAGTTTCAGGCTATTCCGATAAAATATGTGCGAGCTAGCTAAAATGGCGACGGTTGCGAATTCGCCACGCGCACGCGTTTCAAATTCTACAACTTCTAATTCCAACATTTTGTCCACAGTAGCTTGGCATTGATGCCCGAGAAGTTTCAAAAAGATCGATAAAAATCCCTAGGACGAGTTTTCGTTTGTATCCGTCAATAAAGGTGCTTTTTTATGAAAATTCAAGATGGCCGCCCCTTCCCAAGGTCAAAGGTCAACAAAACTTCTTTGGTAGTTGTAGAATCGTGTTTGTGGCATGTGTATGAAATTTCGTGAAAATCGCTTGAACAAAAGTGTAGTTTTCCCATATTGTCAAAAAACACGAAAATCGCCATTTCTCTGAGTTCGCCACAAAATGGCCGCCAAGCCGTAGGTCGTGTGGCCATCCCATAATGATTTCATAACTTCTTTGGGATATCTCCAACACGCGTGTTTTGGTTTCGTAACTGTATTTCAAAATATTTTTTTTTGGCCCCATAAGCGATTTTCGGCCCATTCATTTTTTTTACGGGATCGCTCGCCGTGATGTCATCGACTTCGGGGGGGTGGCGTTCTCTTTGCCGAAAATTCATTTTCAATTTATCCCAGGTGTGTGCCAATTTTGGTGAGTTTTCGGGTATGTGGCGGGGGTCAAAATTAAGCTCAAAGACGCCGTTAGTGTGCAAGAAGAATAATAATAATAATGAAACGAAGCAGAAACAATATAGAAGTTTTTGCAGTCAGGTGGCCTATGTATTTCAATGCGGCCTGTCTTTTACTATAGGCTGGGCATGTCTTTTTGGCTTTAAACCCGTCTTTTGAGGGCTTTTTGGGGCTTTTTTGGGTTTTTGTCGTCATTTTTGCGACTACAATTTTGACGTTTGTGCGTTGGTGTTGAGCGTGTGTGTGTGTATTTTTGTTGCGTTACACAATTGTCGTGTCGTTTTGTGCTTTGGGCGACTTTTGACCCCATTTCTTGGCGTTTTGACTCGTTTTTTTGACGTTTTGGACCTTTTTGAGTGTTCGACCCTCGTACCAGTTACAATATGGTCCTTGCAGTCTATGACTGCTGCGGGCCATAATAATTAAAGCCGCAAGCGGCGTTGTATGGCCCGCAGACGCAACCCGCCTTCCACGCCCAACTCTAAGCACCACCGCCTCCCTCACCGCCCTCACTGCCCAGTTTTGATAAAGGCTAGTCAAAACGGCATTTGCTAATTATGCTAACTATGCTAGCTATGCTAATGTGGCTAAAAGTGCTAGCATAGGGATCAGCATCATTAACTGACTCAGAAAAACACATTTCCTAAAATGCTAATTATGCTAACTATGCTAGCTATGCTAATGTGGCTAAAAGTGCTAGCATTGCGATCAGCATCATCAACTGACTAAGAAAAACACATTACCTAAAATGCTAATTATGCTAACTATGCTAGTTATGCTAACATAGGTAAAAGTGCTAGCATAGCGTTCAGCATCATCAACTGACTCAGAAAAACACATTACCTAAAATGCTAATTATGCTAACTATGCTAGTTATGCTAACATAGGTAAAAGTGCTAGCATAGCGATCAGCATCATTAACTGACTCAGAAAAACACATTTCCAAAAATGCTAATTATGCTAACTATGCTAGCTATGCTAATGTGGCTAAAAGTGCTAGCATAGCGATCAGCATCATCAACTGACTCAGAAAAACACATTACCTAAAATGCTAATTATGCTAACTATGCTAGTTATGCTAACATAGCTAAAAGTGCTGGCATTGCGATCAGCATCATCAACTGACTCAGAAAAACAGATTACAAAAAATGCTAATTATGCTAACTATGCTAGTTATGCTTACATAGCTAAAAGTGCTAGCATAGAGATCAGCATCATCAACTGACTCAGAAAAACACATTACCTAAAATGCTAATTATGCTAACTATCCTGGAAATGCTAACATAGCTAAAATTGCTAGCATAGCGATCTGCATCATCAACTGACTCAGAAAAACACATTACCTAAAATGCTAATTATGCTAACTATCCTGGAAATGCTAACATAGCTAAAATTGCTAGCATAGCGATCTGCATCATCAACTGACTCAGAAAAACACATTCCTCCATGGGTGAGAGCTATATGTCATAAGTTGATAAAAAACCCACTTTTTCCAAAATGGCGGCTTTTCTGTTGATTTTATCTCCATAGCAACCATTTTATGTTTTGGTCCCCTCGGGAGGACGAACAGATTGACGTCAGTTTCGGACAAATCGGTAAAAGTAAACTTTTTGTTGTCCTTAGCAACAGGGGTTTTATGCTAACCACGCCCACATTCCTTATATGTCCATATCCAGTGTTTTTCAATGTATTCTGTTTCAGGCATTAATGCATGCATTCAATTTTCACTGTATTGTATTGAAATGCATGGGAGTTATAACACTGCGCCACTTTGCTAGCTTGCCACGCGCACGCCGTTCAGAATCTACAACTTCTAATTCCAACATTTTTTCCACAGTAGCTTGCCATTGATGCCCAAAAAATTTTGAGACGATTGATGAAAATTCCAACGACAAGTTTACGTTTGAATCCGGTGGTAAAGGTGTTTTTTATAGAAAATTCAAGATGGCCGCCTTTTCCCGAGGTCAAAGGTCGACGAAACTCCAGAGGTGAATGTAAACTTACGCTAGGGACATGCGTGTCAAATTTCGTGAAAATCGCTCGAAAAAAAGTTCATTTTTCCATATTGTGTAAAATCGCGAAAAACTCAAAATGGCAGATTTTGGCACAAAATGGCCGCCAAACCGTAGGTCGTGTCGCCATCACGTAATGATTTCAAAACTTTCTTTGGATATACCCGACAAAGTTATCTGGGTTTCGTTAGCCGATTCTTAAAAATAAAATCCGAAAAAATTTTTTTTTGCCGAGTCAGCACTTTTTTTTGCGATCGTTTTTTGTTTACCACGGCCACATTCCTTTATGGATTTTGTCGTATGTGACATAGTTTCGTTCAGTGTGGGCCAGGGTATCGCATATTTCAGTTTCAGGCTATTCCGATAAAATATGTGCGAGCTAGCTAAAATGGCGACGGTTGCGAATTTGCCACGCGCACGCGTTTCAAATTCTACAACTTCTAATTCCAACATTTTGTCCACAGTAGCTTGCCATTGATGCCCAAGAAGTTTCAAAAAGATCGAAAAAAATCCCTAGGACGAGTTTTCGTTTGTATCCGTTACTAAAGGTGCTTTTTTTGAAAATTCAAGATGGCTGCCCGTTCCCAAGGTCAAAGGTCAACGAAACTTCTTTGGCAGTTGTAGAATCGTGTTAGTGGCACGTGTATGCAATTTCGTGAAAATCCCTTTAACAATAGTTTCGTTTTCCTATATTGTCAAAAAACATGAAAATCGCCATTTCTCTGAGTTTGCCACAAAATGGCCGCCAAGCCGTAGGTCGTGTGGCCATCCCATAATGATTTCAAAACTTCTTTAGGATATCTCCAACACCCGTGTTTTGGTTTCGTAACTGTATCTTGAAAAAAAAAAAATTGGCTCCATTTGAGATTTCGGCACCATTCATTTTTTTTACGGTTTTGCCGACTGTGAGGTCATCGGGTTTGGGGGGGGGGGGCGTTCACTTCGCCGAAAATTCATTTTGAATTTATCCTAGGTGTGTGCCAATTTTGGTGAGTTTTCGAGTATGTGGCGGGGGTCAAATTTGAGCTCAAAGACGCAGTAAGAAAGAAGAAACGTAATAATAATAATAATTAAAGCCGCAAGCGGCGTTGTATGGCCCGCAGACGCAACCCGCCTTCCACGCCCAACTCTACGCACCACCGTCCTCACCGCCCACGTTGATAAAGGGTAGTCAAAATTGCTCAAAATGCTAATTATGCTAACTATGCTAACTATGCTAATGTGGCTAAAAGTGCTAGCATTGCGATCAGCATCATCAATTGACTCAGAAAAACACATTACCTAAAATGCTAATTATGCTCACTATGTTAGCTATGCTAACATAGCTAAAAGTGCTAGCATAGCGATCAGCATCATCAACTGACTCAGAAAAACACATTCCTCCATTGGTGAGAGCTATATGTCATAAGTTGATAAAAAACCCACTTTTTCCAAAATGGCGGCTTTTCTGTTGATTTTATCTCTATAGCAACCATTTTATGTTTTGGTCCCCTCGGAAGGACGAACAGATTGACGTCAGTTTCGGACGAATCGGTAAAAGTAAACTTTTTGTTGTCCTTAGCAACAGTGGTTTTATGCTAACCACGCCCACATTCCTTATATGTCCATATCCAGTGTTTTTCAATGTATTCTGTTTCAGGCATTATTGCATGCATTCAATTTTCACTGTATTGTATTGAAATGCATGGTAGTTATAACAGTGCGCCACTTTGCTAGCTTGCCACGCGCACACCGTTCAAAATCTACAACTTCTAATTCCAACATTTTTTCCACAGTAGCTTGCCATTGATGCCCAAAAAGTTTCGAGATGATCGATGAAAATTCCAACGACAAGTTTACGTTTGAATCTGGTGGTAAAGGTGTTTTTTATAGAAAATTCAAGATGGCCGCCTTTTCCCGAGGTCAAAGGTTGATGAAACTCCAGAGGTGATTGTAGACTTACGCTAGGGACATGCGCGTCAAATTTCGTAAAAATCGCTCGAAAAAAAGTTCATTTTTCTATATTGTGTAAAAACGCGAAAAACTCAAAATGGCAGATTTTGGCACAAAATGGCCGCCAAACCGTAGGTCGTGTCGCCATCACGTAATGATTTCAAAACTTTCTGTGGATATACCCGACAAAGTTATCTGGGTTTCGTTAGCCGATTCTTAAAAATAAAATCCAAAAAAAAAATTTTTTTGCCGAGTCAGCACTTTTTTTTGCGACCGTTTTTTGTTTACCACGGCCACATTCCTTTACCGATTTTGTCGTATGTGACATTGTTTTGTTCAGTGTGGGCCAGGGTATCGCATATTTCAGTTTCAGGCTATTCCGATAAAATATGTGCGAGCTAGCTAAAATAGCGACGGTTGCGAATTCGCCACGCGCACGCCGTTCAAAATCTACAACTTCTAATTCCAACATTTTGTCCACAGTAGCTAGCCATTGATGCCCGAGAAGTTTCAAAAAGATCGATAAAAATCCCTAGGACGAGTTTTCGATGGTATCCATTACTAAAGGTGCTTTTTTTTGAAAATCCAAGATGGCCGCCCCTTGCCAAGGTCAAAGGTCAACAAAACTTCTTTGGTAGTTGTAGAATCGTGTTTGTGGCATGTGTGTGCAATTTCGTGAAAATCGCTTGAACAAAAGTGTCGTTTTCCCATATTGTGAAAAAACACGAAAATCGCCATTTCTCTGAGTTTGCCACAAAATGGCCGCCAAGCCGTAAGTCGTGTGGCCATCCCATAATAATTTCAGAACTTCTTTGGGATATCTCCAACACAAGTGTTTGGGTTTCGTAACTGTATTTCAAAAAAATTTTTTTTGGCCCCATAAGCGATTTTCGGCCCATTCATTTTTTTTACGGGAACGCTCGCTGTGATGTCATCGACTTCGGGGGGGTGACGTTCTCTTTGCCGAAAATTCATTTTCAATTTATCCCAGGTGTGTGCCAATTTTGGTGAGTTTTCGGGTATGTGGCGGGGGTCAAATTTGAGCTCAACGGATCCGTTAGAAACAAGAATAATAATAATAAACATTCGAAAAACAATATAGAAGTTTTTGCAGTCAGGTGGCCTATGTATTTCAATGCGGCCTGTCTTTTACTATAGGGTGGGCATGTCTTTTTGGCTTTAAACCCGTTCTTTGAGGGCTTTTTGGGGCTTTTTTTGGCTTTTTCGTGTTTTTGTCGTCATTTTTGCGACTACAATTTTGTCGTTTTTGCGTTGGTGTTGTGCGTGTGTGTGTCTATTTTTGTTGCGTTACACAATTGTCGTGTCGTTGTGTGCTTTGGGCGACTTTTGACCCCATTTTTTGGCGTTTTAACGCGTTTTTTTGACGTTTTGGACCTTTTTGAGTGTTCGACCCTCGTAGCAGTTACAATATGGTCCTTGCACTCTGTGAGTGCTGCGGGCCATAATAATAATAATAATGAAACGAAGCAGAAACAATATAGAAGTTTTTGCGGTTAGGATTTCCTATGTATTTCAATGCGGCCTGTCTTTTACTATAGGCTGGGCATGTCTTTTTGGCTTTAAACCTGTCTTTTGGGGGCTTTTTGGGGCTTTTTTGTGTTTTTGACGTCATTTTTGCGACTACAATTTTTACGTTTTTGCGTTGGTGTTGTGCGTGTGTGTGTGTATTTTTGTTGCGTTACACAATTGTCGTGTCGTTGTGTGCTTTGGGCGACCTTTGACCCAATTTTTTGGCGTTTTGACGCGTTTTTTTGACGTTTTGGACTTTTTGAGTGTTCGACCCTCGTACCAGTTACAATATGGTCCTTGCAGTCTATGACTGCTGCGGGCCATAATAATAATGAAACGAAGCAGAAACAATATAGAAGTTTTTGCAGTCAGGTGGCCTATGTATTTCAATGCGGCCTGTCTTTTACTATAGGCTGGGCATGTCTTTTGGGCTTTATACCTGTCTTTTGAGGGCTTTTTGGGGCTTTTTTGTGCTTTTGTCGTCATTTTTGCGACTACAATTTTTACGTTTTTGCGTTGGTGTTGTGCGTGTGTGTGTGTATTTTTGTTGCGTTACACAATTGTCGTGTCGTTGTGTGCTTTGGCCGACTTTTGACCCCATTTTTTGGCGTTTTGACGCGTTTTTTTGACGTTTTGGACCTTTTTGAGTGTTCGACCCTCGTACCAGTTACAATATGGTCCTTGCAGTCTATGACTGCTGCGGGCCATAATAAAAAGCGAACAGGCGCTTCATAATAACCATAACAATAATAAAAGCATGTTTAAAAGATCATCTCGTATATTCCGGAGCTGCTAAATGGGCTAGTGTCACTCTGACTCAGAGGTCAATTCACTCCTGAGCTTGCGCTGTCCTCTCCGTCACGCAGCAGACCGGCTTTTCCAAACCCTTTGGTGATGGTGGATTTTTTGACAGTGCTTTTAATGCTTTTAACTTGAAATATATTGTAGTGGTGGTCACATGCACGTTGGGTCGAATGGCATCAAAGTATTGTGGGATGCGGCTGGGCATGGGTGTTTCTTTTTGTTGCACCATGACTAAAGTGTCTCATAGCTGAAGTGAGCTACATGCTGTGTGGCTGGTTGCAGGTGTGTCTAAATCTAATAGGCTTGTTTCTGGAAGTTGGATCATGCATTCAGCCTCCGCTCCGAGACTGCACGAGTGCATCCGTCAAATAAATCCATAAATTAGCCGCATCATTGAATAAACCGCAGGGCCGAAATCGTATGACAAAAGTAGCTGCTCATAGTCTGGAAATTACGGTAACAATTTTATTTGCCAAAAGTATCTGTCCTGTGTTTTATTATACACTTAATTAATGAAAAAAAGTATCGGCATTGATATCAACAGTATTTACTTGTATCGATACCCAACTTAAGCATCCCAGTATCGCCTAAGCCTATCATGAAGGAGAAATTCATCATAGTTTGTGTCCAGCCGGATTTATATGAAACCAAGTCTTTCATGGAGCTGTGAGAGAAGAAGCCTGGAGCAAGACTCATGAGATTTGCACCACTTTGACATTTCTCTTCCAGCTGTAGGTGGCGGACATGCGCTTGTTAACAGAAAAAAATATTAGAAGAAGCAGCCCCTCCATGCTTTTCCGGTGTAAACACTGTATGATAAAAGTGTGTTCAAGCTCCGGTGTGTAGAGAGGGCATCATATCCCCGTTGTGTCTGTAGCTTGAATGGCAAGGAGGAAGCAGTTTACTGGTTTGCTGCTGACAGGAGAGAGATGCTGATTGGTTCAATGCAGGTGTGTCAAAAGTCTGCAAATGTAACTTGAATTTATGTGCCTAGATCTGTGAGAGCACTTGCAAGACTTAAAAACAAAACAAAACACGTGTGCTTGCGTATTTGCTGCTGTGAAAACCTGCAAACCCATTTCTGAAGACAAATATCTTGTTTTCCAAGTGAGCAAAACCTTTATACTGTTATAAATCTTCATTCAAGTGCAAAGTGATTTTTTTTCTCACGAACGTGCACATTTTATTTGCTTAGGTAAACGTATTTACATCAAAAGACATCATTTTGAGAATGCAAACGCATTAAAGGTAATTTTTGAACTTTTTTCCTTCCTGATCAGGTCTCATTTCACTGGGGACTTTTTCAGGCGCTTTGTCCACTATGGAGTGTTGTGTGTTCAGAAGCAAACCACACCAATGAATCAACCTGTGTCTATGGGACTATTGTGTTGTGAAAACACTTTTATCACTTTGTATCTGTTATCTGAGAATTGAATCAGCCTGACAGAGGCATGAAGCAACCAAGACATTTAGTAAGAGTGCATTGTACCATGCAAATATTTTTTTTTCAAGTACTGCCTACAAACATTAAAAATTTAAAGTTTAAGTAAATGCACTTTGCACAAAAGCCATCCTTCACTGTTAGTCCTAAAAAGTTTGTTTTTTTCTCATTTGTGAAGGAAAACAAAATGTAGAAGTTCATGCAAACTACATTTTCTTTTAGAAAATCTTGGACTAAACCTTTATTTCAATAGAACTAGCAACCTTAAAACTCCTGGGGTCTGACAGGGTTTATAACCTTGCAAATTTGCTCGGTTAAAAGGCTGGGAGATGTTGACCTCTCATGACATCCATTCTCCAAACCACTTATCCTACAGATAACTGACTTGCAGAAGGAGTAGAAGCAGAATTCTTTTTAAGCTTCTATTTTTTTTAAGTCTTGTTTCTAAAATAGTACTGTGCTCCACTTTTCTGTTGAGGAGATGCATTCAAGGCACTTAGGCTTTGAGAAGATCCTGGGCTGGTGGTGCACACTGCCCCTGAAAAAAGGCCATTGAAAGTACAGATCTAATGACCTACAAAAAACTGATTTGAAGCTCATGAGAAGGCATTTGCATCAGAAATCTATTGACCTTTTCATTCATACTACAGTTACAAGCCAATCTTTTTCTTTTTTTCACCAGCAAACTAATGTGGCATAAAAACTGATGACTTGGTGTAAGCGTTCATAGGATTTCCAGGCTTTGAAGTCAATTATTTGAACATGGTAATACAGTTTTGTAAAGGTTATTTTGAATTATTACAGCAACAAAGAAGAAAGATCTTTTTCCACATTTTTATAAGAAATATCCAGTGGTGGAGCTAGAACATTTTATATTGTGGGGGGTGGACTTTGGAAGGGCAAACGAGAATGATTCTTTTACCCAACTCAAACTGTTGTGCAGCAAACAGAACAAAAAAACTGACTGAGTGAAACTCTGAATTCTTCAGATTCAACAAAGTAATTTAATTGTCAGTACTTATAATTTGTGATATTTAGCAATTTTCTTAAAACATGACTTTTCCAAAAGTAAGACTGTCATCTTGGCCAGTGACGTGCGGTCAGGTGAGGCTGAGCCTCACCTGTCATAATCACGATAAAATAGAAAATGGTAAATTAAGTAAATATTATTTTCCACTGATCTGTGTTAAATATACATTTTCAGTCAACTCAACACGTTTTCCACAGTTTCTGAGGTTAAAATCGCCGAGTTTGAGTGTTGCGTGATCACAGACAGAGTGGAAACTCCGGGTGAGGCCCTCAAGCGCTGTGCCTTATGTCTGACGGCAGGGCTCAATGTTAACAGAGACGTGCGCTGAAAAAACACTGCTGTAGGCCCGCAGAAAAGGCTATAAGGGAGGCAAGCCTCACCAGCAGGGGGCAAACGTGAGCTGACAGGTTCTTTGTAGCTACACTGGTGCCGTAGAAACAGAACAGACCGAGGACATCTTCTCCGTTGAGAGGAAGAGACTAAAATAATTTATTTTATTTTTATGATCATTTTCACAGACAGCATTTGATAACACTGATTGAAGCACCACAATTTGAAGTTGAAAAAATACCAGAAATAGTTACTCAGGGTCAAATGTGTGCTGAACACATCTGAATACTTCAATTTGGTTACAGTATATATGAATAATTTTTACACAAGAAGAGTGTTCTTTCCATGTCTATAAAAGAAAAATTCTCTATAGGACAAATATTTTCTTGTGTGTATTTTATAAGCTGTTAGCTGCCGTTTGATGAATGGTGAAATATTCAGTTTATGCAATTTTAAATCTGACTCCAGAGGAGTCAGTACCTCACCAGCCATCAACCTCACCGCACGTCACTGCTCTTGCCATATCATGGAAATGCTGGGACATTTTGACTAAGCCCAAGGTGCCGACAGCCCAGATGGGTCGAGTAAGACAATACAGGTTGTTGTTCACCTTTCAATATATTTCTTCAGGGATCGCCACACCTAATCAGCTTTCACTGATTCACACAGGTGGTTTGGCAGAAATCTTTACGCCAGATGCCCTTCAAGACAAAACCCTGTATTTTATCTGGGCTGGGTACTGGGACAGGGCCCTACACAGGGGCTACATAGTTACAATACAGGGCCGAAGCAAATAATTTGAGGGCCTCAAAATTGAATTAAAAATGTCAACTTTTGTGCTTAAAGAACCTTGTACTGATTATTTCTTAACCTTTATCAATAATGGTACTAATATTGACAAAAAATTTAGGGGCAGCTTCCTCCCCCTTTTCCAATGTAGCGCCACCCCTGGAAATATGACACATTTAAAAAAGAAAAGATTTGAAGAAGACAGTGAGAGATTTTGCAGTCACATTTCTGATGTGGCAGTTCGATAGAATGAGGGAGGCACGGATGGAAGCAGCACACCCACTACAGACAATTCCATTTGCAGATTGAACCGTTTGCAGCATCAGATGTGAAATTCGGTAACCAGTACAAACATCTTTGTGTATCCTTGCAGGAAACATTTTGAAAAGCCTCCACAAATGAAAAAAGCTGAAAAGAATGTTGATAAAAGTTTGATTTTTTTCCCTACAAGGCACATCGTTTTCAAAGCTCAGTGATTATGGTAGTGTGAGTTTATCTTATTCACAAATAGATCTCCAATCTTTTATAATTGTATGTACAGTGTAGGGAGGCTCACTTTTACTGCAACAATAAGAACCTGATATGAAAAGAACCTGAAATGGTTTAAAGCTCTCCCTATAAACCTTTTTTTATTTTGGCGCCTCCTTTTCTTTTCCTTCGCCCAAGAGTGGAAGAAGAGACAGATAGTGTTGCTGTGATTAATTCTACACCGTGCAAAACTATCTCCGCAGACTCAGCAGGGGCCGGTGGCTGACATTTGCAGGTATCACAGTCTGCTCATCTTCCCAGAGGGGATACTGGTCAGTGAAGACACATCTACTCTTTCTTGCCTCCATTGCTGATTTAGTCAGAACTTGGCGCTTGGCAAGTGCACGTTTCCTCGTGTTTATCACTTCAAGGCTGAGGGGCGAGCCTGATAAATAGCCCAGATTGTGCATAAAGAACGGTTACCCTTCAATCACAAAGCAAGACAGCGGGTTTGTTATGACACAAAGTGCTGGTTTCCTTCTTTTTTATTTGGTCCAGATAATGCGTGATGTACCAAATGGGGCAGAGAAACAGGTCAGCTGCAGGTAATACAATAGATGCATCCATTCCAAACCCACCAGGCTGTTGTTGAGCACCCAACTTTACAATTAAATGACAAAAATTTTTGTTGTTATGATAAAACAAAACCTCGGATGTCCTTTTTTTTTACAATGTTATGTCAGTCGTGACAGTTTAGTTTGAGAAGCAAGCGTTCCCAATAATACAGAAAGGACGCAACAAACTGTACCAAAGGTGCAACTTTTAATCATCCAATCATATTTTGATCTTTACTAAACAAAATGATAAACATAATGCTTTTGTGTTTGCTCCCATTTGTCATGAGATGAACTCAAAGGTTTGAAACATTTTCTACAAACACAAAATAGCAATTTCTCTACTGTCTACATCTGTGATAGAGAGAGCTTCTTCTTTGAGATAATCCCTCCCACCATAGGAGTTGTACTAGTCTTAAAAAAAATAAAAGAAAAAACTGTCAAATGAAATATTTGTGTGTGTAAGAGCTAGTAGAGCCACACCAAGTGTCATAACCCTAAATGGCCAATGGCCGGATTGTCTTGAAATGTTTGGTGGAATGATTCACCTGGCTTATGTTCGTCTTTCTTGTACCAATGACATCAAGGACAGATTTGGTCAAGTCCAAAGACATCCTAAAATGAAGAGGAAACTCTGGAACACCTTTTAAATTAATTGTCAAAGAATAGAAAAAATTAGAGCCAAGGTGAAAATATTGTATTTTAAAGTTCATGATAATCTTAAAGTGTTTTGTGAGGTAAAAAAAAAACGCAAGCTCCCTGCTCGGCTATATTCTGATTCATCCGCCTGTCGACAAATAGACCCACATACGTCTTTGTTCTCTTTGTCTGAGCTGGTATCTGGTTCAAAACTGTACGGCTGGATTTCTAATCAACTTGTGTAAACTATGTCTTAACAACACAGGTTTTTTAATTTGTTTTGTTAATTTGTTAATTTTTGTTTTGTTTTTTTAATCTTGAAAATAAGGGTATAGAAATCCCTTACATATATATATATATAAATACATATATATATATATATATATATATATATATATATATATATATATATATATATATATATATATATATATATATATATATATATATATATATATATATATATAAATACATACATATATATATATATATATATATATATGGCTGGTCTCTCTGAGAAAAGAACATAGCAACCTCCCTGAACAGAATCCAGTAACCATCACAGTGGCAGACATCCAAGAAAGACTCTCAGGTATGAAGAACTGGACAGCACCGGGCCCTGACATGATACATGCCTACTGGCTAAAGAACCTTACCGCACTCTACGAGCGCCTGGCAGCACAAAAGAACCAGCTGCTAAGAGATGGGACTCACCCCGAATGACTAACGGAAGGGCGAAAGATCCTGATCCAGAAGGATCCCTCAAAGGGTGCAGTCCCATCAATAACCTGTCTCTCCACAACATGGAAGCTCATGTCAGGCATCATTGCAACCAAGATAAATAGGCACATGGATCAATTCATGAGTAACACACAGAAGGGCATTGGTAGAGACTCCAGAGGAGCCAAACACCAACTCCTGGTCTACAGAACAGTCGCTCAAGACTGCAAGTCACGACACACCAACCTGTGCACAGCCTGGATTGATTACAAGAAGGCCTATGACTCAATGCCACACACATGGATCACTGAATGCTTGGAGCTGTACAACATCAACAGGACTCTAAGAGCCTTTATAGGAAACTCAATGAAGCTGTGGAAAACCACCCTTGAAGCCAATGGCGAGCCACTTGCACAAGTGTCCATCAAATGTGGGATATACCAAGGTGATGCTCTGTCCCCACTACTGTTCTGCATAGGTCTGAACCCCCTCAGCCAAATAATCACCAAGACTGGCTATGGATACCGACTCAGAAATGGGGCCAACATCAGTCACCTCCTATACATGGATGACATCAAGCTATATGCTAAGAGCGAGCGTGACATTGACTCCCTGATCCACACCACCAGGATCTACAGTACTGACATTGGGATGTCATTCGGGCTCGAGAAATGCAGCCGGATGGTGACAAAGAGAGGCAAGGTAGTCCACACAGGAGGGGTCTCACTCCCAGAAGGAACAATAGCAGACATCGAGGACAGTTACAAGTACCTTGGAATTCCGCAGGCAAATGGCAACCTGGAGCAGGCAACAAGGAAAGCTGCAACAGCTAAATACCTCCAACGAGTAAGGCAAGTCCTGAGAAGCCAGCACATAGGCAAGAATAAGAACCAGGCAATAAACAGCTATGCACTGCCAGTTATCAGATACCCTGCAGGAATAATAAGATGGCCAAAGGAAGAGATACAGACCACAGATGTTAAAAGACGAAAGCTCCTCACCATGCATGGAGGGTTCCATCCCAAATCCAGCACCCTCAGACTGTATGCTAGCCGCAAGGAAGGAGGCCGAGGACTAGTGAGCGTAGAAGCCACTATCCAGGATGAAACATCCAAGATGCATGAGTACATCAAGCTCAAGGCCCCAACTGACAGTGTGCTCAGTGAATGTCTCAGGCAATGGAGAGCAGGGGATACAGTGCTGGAGGACAGATCCTCATGGGAGGACAAACCCCTGCATGGGATGCACCGCCGGACCATAACTGAAGTGGCTGATATCAAGAAGTCCTACCACTGGCTAGAAAGGGCTGGCCTCAAGGACAGCACCGAAGCGCCCATCCTGGCAGCCCAGGAACAAGCCCTGAGCACCAGAGCAATAGAGGCTCAGATCTACCACACCAGACAAGACCCAAGGTGTAGGCTGTGCAAAGAGGCGCCTGAAACAATCCAGCACATAACTGAAGGGTGTAAGATGCTGGCAAGGAAAGCAAACATGGAGCGCCACATTCAAGTGGCTGGAATAATATACAGGAACATGTGTGCAGAATATGAACTGGAAACCCCAAGGTCAAAATGGGAAACACCTCCGAAGGTGGTAGAAAATGAGAGGGCAAAGATCCTGTGGGACTTCCAGATCCAGACTGATAGGATGGTAATGTCGAGCCAACAAGACATTGTAGTGGTGGATAAAGAACAGAGGAAAGCCGTTGTGGTGGATGTGGCAGTGCCAAGCGATGGGAACATGGAATATGGTCCGGAGGAAGTGGGCGGCCCAGCTGTCGACGAATCCATGCGCCCGGGAGGAGGAGATCCAACCGCCATGATAAAAACTTTCTTTGCAGAACTTTTCCTTTGTTCTCATCTGTCTGCATCCTAAGACGCATGTAATCCGTGTGCATTGAAGACTTTGACTTTTGAGAATTCAGATATATCTGTTTTAATTTGTTTTAGAAATTCTGTTAGGGAAATAAAACTTTGTGTATCTTTATACGGTCGAATCCTGGTTTCACTCTCCCGACTTTTGAACACGCATAGGAAGTCTGCAAATAATGCATACTTTTTCGGCTACTGCACACACCCACTTTGGGGCGGTGTGTGAGCTTTTCAAAGCAGAAATGCCGCTCAGTCCTTAGAAAACATTCAACGATCACGTGAATTTGTGTTTCCATTCGTGTCCCGACAAAATAAAGGCTGATGTTATTCCCACATATTTACGTGCAGCCAAGACGCAGATTGTGGCATTTCCCGCATTGATTTTGTGTTCACATCCTATGTTGTTAGCGCGTGTTAGCCCACTCCTAACCCTGGCTTCTTCCAGCTCCGTTCTTCCAGAAAAAAAAGCATGGATAAAAATAAAATGATCAACGAACAGGCGTTTTTTAATATTCATAACATCAATAAAAGCACATTTAGAAGATCATCTCGTTTATTACTGAGCTGCTGCATAAATTTATATGGCAACTCACTTTGTTTACAGTGGGACTCATTTCATCTTCTGGTATTTTCAACACTACTGGGCATGCCCAAATGATTTATTCCGACTGAAAGTGAGACCATGTGAACGTTCGTTTTAATCGGAAAAAGTTTATCTGGGCCCATGTACACGGTTGAATTCTAATCCAACCATTGATCCAATCAAGATATTTTGCGCATTTAACCGCGGCTACTGCCAACAAAGGGTTTTCAACCAAATATTAGTAATGACCATTTTGTTTTCAGTTATTTCATTTGTCCAATTACTTACAAGCCCATGAAATGAAGGGACTGTGTTTAAAAATGCTTTAGTTTTTCACATTTTTATGCAATCTTTTTGTTCAACCCATGGAATAAAAGCTGAAAGTCTGCACTTCAGTTGTTTTATTTTAAATTCACTGTGGTATTGTACAGAAACTAAATTAGAAAGAATGTTTCTCTGTCCAATTATTTATGGTCCTGACTGTATATGAGATACAGTTTGTGTTTATTAAATAAAATGAGTTTTACCATTTTATTACAAAATGAAAGGTGTGTTAATATTCAGGTAACGCTTTTTTTTTTTTCTAAGGTCATACTCTTTAAAAAATATGGAAAAATTGTTAAGATACAGTTTTGGAATCTAATGTGATACATATTGTATCGTGAGACTCTTGCCAATACACACCACTGCTTTAAAGTGACACAGAGTGGGTCTTTAATGAGTTTGAGAATCACAACGGAAATTTTTTTTAGCACAGGATTGAGTTAATAAATGGTAAAGGGTGTATACTTGTGTTGCATTTTTCTATCTTTCCTCTAAGGCCCAAAGTGCCTTACAGTCACAGTCCCATTCACCCACACACAATCACATACTGATTTTGGCTGAGCACTGGCGCCAACCTATAACCACCAGGAGCAATGAGGGGTTCAGCGTCTTGCCCAAGGACAGAATTAATATTCATTATGTAACACAAGTATAATAAATTTCATTCATGCTAATTTATTTTGGTTATGAAAACCAGTTTTGACATAGCTAGTGACTTAAAGCGACCTAAAAGGTAGAACTTCCAATATTAAAATTAAAAAAATTTTAAGAAGATTAGGGAATAATAGGGATATTCTGACATTGAATAATAAAAGCTGCTTTACTCCAAAACACACAAGATGTTTCTTTGAAGGACGGATGTAATGAATAACAACTGCATTTTCTCTCTTAAGGTCTTAATTAATTCTCTTAAAATAAAAGTGAAAAAAGAGCACAACAAATCTTCCAAAATAAAAGTTGTTACTAGTTAACAACATAGAAGCATGAATTGAACATTAAAAGTGCTGAGTGAATTGCAAATGTGATAGATTTCCTATTTGCTGCCTTTGTCTTTTTTTGGAGCAACCCTGCTCTGACCCATTTTAGCTATTGAAATGTATAATTCCACCATAAAATTAAAGTTAGATTCATTAAAAGCCTGCAGTTCATTAATCGTTTGCTGCTACAACCACATCACTGCAAACCCCTTTAATTTGACAACAATTTGTGCTTCCTGTATATATGACATAAAAAATCAGAAAAAAATTGCTTCTTTTAAAAATTAAAAGAGGGCCCAACTGCCATTTAGGACTATGAGTGGATTTATATCCAGGTAAATCAATATTCTTATGAGGGCACTTTAGAGTGATCACCAAAGTCACTGTAAAGCAGGAAGATAAAACTCAATCTCTGTCATCTTCACCTCCAACCAGTTATCCTATTAATGTGAGTTATAGACTCAGGCATGTACTTCATTCTGAGTAATGATTTATTAAGCCAATAATAACAAGGAGAAAAAGGACAGGCCCAGGTCATAATGTTCAAGAGCCTTTACTGTGGTATTAATGGTCTTTTCACATGCAGAAACATGTGCTTGGATTATGGGGAAATGCGCACACAAAAAAGAAAAAAAAAATTCAATAAAGCTGCACAAACAGATGGATTTGGTTGGGCTGCAGTCTTCAAATTTTATGTCAGTATATTTCTTGTGTCATTGTAATCATTGCCTATTACATTAGCGTATGAACAACCACAACTAGAAACAGATTATTCTCGTGAAGGATAAAAGCAGATCTGCTCAATTTCATGCTGTTGCATCTTAATTTTTATAACAGAGAATTTACCTGAAAACTGATCGTTTTTTTTTTTTTTTTTTTTTACAACAGCAGCTATTGTGGATTTGAAGGCTAAAACTAGTGCTGTTATTCAAAAGTTTTTTTTAATTGATCAATTAATTAAAGGTCGTTATTAATCTGTTTTTAATTTGACCTAATTATTGGTTTAATGAGCGTTATTTTATTTAAATTTTATTACACAGTAAAAGATCAAAATACTGATCTCAATCAATTTTAAAAGTGGCTTTATGAAATATTAGGTAATGCTTTCTTTTACAGTACAGTACTTACAGTGTACTTAAGTGGTATTTACATGGTACTTATTGTGTAACTACTGGGTACTTTCAGGGTACTTAAATGGTACTTTTTATGGAATTTACTGGGTACTTACAGTGTGTTTACATGGTACTTTCTATGGGACTTTACTGGGTACTTACATGATACTTTTTTGTGTCTACTCTGTACTTACATGGTACTTACTGTGTATTTATGTGGTACTATTTGGTTCATACATATGTGGTACATACTGGGTATTTATAATATTCTTACTGGGTATTTACATTTTGTGCAAAGGTGTCTTTTGTGGTACTCACCACATGTATGAACATGGTAAGTACAAATAAAGTACCTTGAATTTAATTCTGCACTCGTATGTTTCATAGTATTTACCATGAATTTACCACAGAAACTACCCCTTAAGTACACTGAAACTGGACTCTAAAAGAAAGTCAGCCCTATTTCCACTCAACTACATGGTAATTTCAGTACTAAATACTAGGTATGTTCACTTGAATATTACTTGGTACTTACCCCTTAAGTACACTGAAACTGGACTGTAAAAGAAAGTCAGCCCTATGAAATCACGAGGTGAGACCCTTTGAAATCACAAGATATCACTTCAGTGGTGGACAAACTCCTTTTTACAAATAAGGCACATCATCTTACTTTTATCTGTGGTGCTGTCAGGGTAATTTGTGTTATTTTATTTAATATTTTATTAAATCATGAATGAATTTTTGGAGCAAGTGAAGTAATATAATTAGAAATCATTCATTCAAACCATCTTCAATAGTTGATTAAGCGTTCTTTTTATCTTTATTTTCTTTTAATTTTTTTGTTTTTATTACAAGGTCGTGCTGCAAAATAAAATAAAATAAAATAAGAAAATAAAAAAAGGCCCATATTCTGTCAATTGTACAGGGATGGTATTCCTTCCTCTGCTGATTAACAGCTGTCCTCTTGGTTTAACAGAGTTTTTAAGTTCTTTTTGCTGTTATGTCTGCAGACATTAGATTAAGGTCTGTATCCTGCTGTGGCTGTTATCAGCGGCGCTGAAAGTTGAGGTCAAGTTGTCTGCAGGTCAGAACTCTGCTGAAAATCAGTGTCACTTCAGACTTTTGGAGAAAGCACTGATCCCAGGCGACATATTTCTTGAAATCATATTTGACTCTTTGATTTATTACTGCATTTGTTGGCTCAAACGTCCGTGATCAAACACTTCTCCAAGTCCTTCATAGTGTTAACAACCAGAACCTTGGACTGATCCGGTAGACAGAGTGGTTTGACGTAAATCTTGCAGCCTTTAACCCAAGTGTTCTCAATCTGCTTACGCTTCCTGAGAAGCCTGGCATGTATGGCGATTTCAGCATTCCTTCTGGTCAGACGGTCGTTTAGATAAACAGCAGATCCCTTCAGATTCCTCCTTTGATTCATCAGAGCTAGCTTGTGATTTTGATGAACAACCCTGATGAGGATCGCTGGTTTATCCGTCTCCTTTCTCCTGGGGAGCGGTAGGCAGGTCTCAATGGTATTTAGGTCTAGGGAAATCACTTTAGACGTGAGAAATGATTCCACTTGGTATTCCGGAGACTCCATCGCTGCCCGTTTCAGAAGAACCGCTAGGAATGCAAACGCTATTAGCATTAGTAATGCTAGCTCCATCTGCATTTAGCTTGCTTGAGGTTTAATCTGTTATCCAGTGAGAATGACATTATTCATCTTTGCTTGTTATTCCACATAGTCCAGTCTTTTCTCCAGAATGTCGACCCGGTTATCTCGTTGCTAGAACTCTTCCACTAGCTCCATGAGAGGAGTTAGCTTTGCCTGGATCTCCTTAACTCAGGCCATGAAAGGATACAACGTAGCTTGGATCTCATCAAACATTCTTTTAAGGTCATCATAGTCACCTGTTGCTTGGTTTTTCTTAGGGGCTATGGTCAGCTCTCTTTTTTCGGAGAAAATCAACTTTTAAGTCACTTGAAAATATTTGTATAGCCGTCATGAGCCGCACACGTTTGTGTAACCCGCTGTAACCCGGAACCGGAAAAGAGCAGAGAAAACAGGTATTTTTTCAAATTCTTCACTCACAATAAAGACTACTCGTGTCTCCCAATTTTCACCTCTCTTTGCTACCAACTGTTTATTCTCACCGTGCTCTCACTGAAAGTCAGTCAGCAGCCAATCCCTGTTCACATCAGGGTGAGGTAAATGCCTAACAAGTAAGCCTAAAAATGAGTTTTACTTTAAAGCAACTCACGTGCAGAAACGGTCCCCAAACGTTGTCAGACCAGGGACCGGTTTAATTTCAGACAAAATTTTCTCGGACCGGTCCAAACAGGGCCAAAGGTTTATTTTTAACTTCCAATTTCTAAAAAACAAAATTTTCTAGTTAAAATGCAACTACTAGAAAATTTGTTTAACCTGTGATCTTTTTCATCCGAGACCACACCTCTCTTATGTTGTCTTGCTGGAGTTTTACCTCCAGCTTTCCCTTGTAGGTAGGAATGGGTACTGAGCCCCGGGGCAACATTCTTCAAGTATCGTTAAGATCTGACCTCAACGGTTCTGCTATCGGTACTGGAGAAGTCGCATTTTTTTTGTGTCCCACAAGACATAACCGTTATCTTCCATATTTAACTCACCAAGTCAGTCAATTTTTCCATTAGATAGATAGATAGATAGATAGATAGATAGATAGATAGATAGATAGATAGATAGATAGATAGATAGATAGATAGATAGATAGATAGATAGATAGATAGATAGATAGATAAATAGATAGATAGATAGATAGATAGATAGATAGATAGATAGATAGATAGATAGATAGATAGATAGATAGATAGATAGATAGATAGATAGATAGATGACTTTATTAATCCCACAATGGGGAAATTTCATTTATCTGTGGCAGCAACACGACATTCAGAAATAATCTATATAATATAACATCAATAAAGGACATCACAAATTACATTTATATTAGATAATTAAAAATATTACTAAAATTATGAAAAATTATTATCAAAAATGAGATTCTTATTAAATAAAGGGTAACACTTTATATTAAGATTCCTTAACAAGCTTTGTTAACACATTAACAAGCATTATAAATGAATTTATAGGGTGTTAGTAAGACATTTATTAGTACAATAAGTCTAATAAGGTTTATTAAATTACTCAGTTAACACATTTACAAGCATTTTTATTAGGATGTTTTTAAGATGCTAATGATGCATTTACTGATATTATAGGTGCTTAAAAAATGTGTCAGTGTTAATAAGCTTAATAAGATTTATTAACAAACTTTGTTAACAAATTAAGAAGTAGTATTTTTGTTTGGGGTTCTAGTAAGATATTTATTAGCATTATAGACGCCTGACACAAGCCTAAGTGTTCATAAGCTTAATAAGTTTTATTAACTAACTTAACAAATTAATAGGCTTTATTAATGTGTCAGATGCTAGTACGATATTTATTAGCATTATAGATGTCTTGCAAATACCTGAAAGTGTTAATAAGATTTATTAACATCTAAAGTCAGACCATTGTCTTCTAAATCCATATTACTAAACTGCTTATAAGCTTTACAAATGTATTAATTAACTTTGTTAATAGTTTATTAATTGTTTTGCAGCACCTCATCTAAAGTGTGGACGCTTTTTAGCACAAACAACCACAAAGCATAAAGATTGTAAAAAGAACTTCATGACATTAAAACAGACTAAACATACACAAATCGTTCTGTAAAAGATATATAATAATTTAATTCAGACAAATAATTTTTTTTTTTAAAAACATATATACTGGTGTTGGATGACTAGCATCATAGCTAATAAGGATAAAGTATTAGCATCTATCCTGAGTGAAACATTCATTGCAAATCCCATCACCAGGAGACAGTTCTCTGCATTCAATGCCAACTGCATTCAACCACTGTTGCCTTGCTTCAAAGTCCACAAGAAAGTTGCACAAGCCAGTCATTTTTGAAGACCGAAGACAATAAACCTACAGGAGCCATGCTAAAGCTAACACGCTAACGACCGACCGGTACAGAATCAAAGATGGGCGGGGCTTTTTTCGTCACCTGTGTGAAAGCAAAGTCTCAGAGGCCATTCAATTGGCTGAAAGTGAGCACGCCTGTTTTGCTGATGAGTTTGATTGACAGATTCATTAGCCAATGGTGACATTAGTTAACCTGCCCATCTTTATTCATAGATGGGCAGGTTAGCGTGTTAGCTTTAGCATGGCTCCTGTAGGTTTATTGTCTTCGGTCTTCAAAAATGACTGGCTTGTGCAACTTTCTTGTGGACTTTGAAGCAAGGCAACAGTGGTTGAATGCAGTTGGCATTGAATGCAGAGAACTGTCTCCTGGTGATGGGATTTGCAATGAATGTTTCACTCAGGATAGATGCTAATACTTTATCCTTTATCCTTTATCCAGGAACAAAAAACAATTTAAAATTGAAAAACAACAACTACAACAAAAGTAAATGAATCAATGACTAAACAGAAAAACACCCCTGGGACCGTGGAGTGTCACTTTGACACGGTGTTGTACAGTCTGATGGCTGTGGGGAGGAATGACCTGCGGTAGCGCTCCTTCTTACACTGAGGGTGCAACAGTCTTGTGCTGAAGGAGCTGGTCAGCGCCTCTACAGTTTTGTGCAGGGGGTGGGAGGGGTTATCCATGATGGATGTCAGCTTAGCTAACATCCTCCTGTCCGCCACCTCCTCGATGGACTCAAGTGTGCAGCCCAGGACAGAGCCGGCCCTCCTAACCAGTTTGTTAAGCCTCTTCAAGTCTCTGCCTGCACTGCCCCCCGCCCAGCACACAATTCCATAAAGGACCACTGAGGCCACCACAGTGTCGTAAAAGGTCCTCAGCAGCTGTCTGCACACGCCAAAGGACCTCAGTCTCCTCAGCAGGTGAAGGCGACTCTGGCCCCTCCTGTACAGAGCATCCGTGTTGTTGGACCAGTCAAGTCTGTTGTTCAGGTGAACACCCAGATATTTAAATGTGTCCACGACCTCAATGTCTGAACCCTGGATGTTCACCGGTGACTGTGATGGTGAGGACCTCTTGAAGTCCAGTATCAGCTCCTTTGTCTTGCTGGTGTTAAGCAGCAGGTGGTTAACTTCACACCAGCTAACAAAGTCAGTGATGACCCCCCTGTACTCCTGCTCATCCCCCCCTGATACACAGCCCACAATGGCACTGTCATCTGAGAACTTCTGCAGATGACAGTGGTGGGAGTTGTAGGTGAAGTCTGATGTGTACAGGGTAAACAGGAATGGGGAGAGCACAGTCCCTTGAGGTGCCCCCGTGCTGCAGACCACCACATCAGACACACAGTCACGCAGCCTCACAAACTGTGGCCTGTCTGTTAGGTAGTTGATGGTCCAAGCAACCAGATGTTGGTCCACACCTGCAACCTCCAGCATCCTCCTCAGCAGTGATGGCTGAATTGTGTTGAAAGCACTGGAGAAATAAAAAAACATGACTCTCACAGTGCTCCCAGGGGCCTCCAGGTGAGACAGGGCCCGATGCTGCAGGTAGATGATGGCGTCATCCACCCCGATGCCTGGTCGATATGCAAACTGCAGCGGGTCCAGTGCTGAGCTCACCTGAGTGCGGAGATGGCTGAGGATGATCCTCTTCATAGTCTTCATCAGGTGGGAAGTCAAGGCGACAGGTCTGAAGTGGTTCGGTTCCGTAGGACCGAAATTAATTAATTAATGATGATATTTTTTTTGCAATTCTCGTTGAAGAGGAGAAGTCTGTCTGGCTATTTGTGTGCAAGGCTGTTGTTCAGACAGCACGCGACGCGTGTGTAAAATTATTTAATTTTGCGCTAAAGCGCCCCGACTATCGTGTCAACCTGCTGCTATGATGACGGTATCTTGCGCTCTCTGTGTAGAACACACTGGAGGGGCGCAGGAAAAAATAAATTGCTGCTGCATAGGAAGGAACAGGTGAACAGGTAGAGAGAAAAAGCAGGTAGAGTGGCGGGGGAGGGGCTTTGGCTTCAAACTCTGTCAGAGAGATGGAAACACCGTCGTCAGATTAAGTCGCAGCTTTCACTGCGGGAGTTGAAGCAGAGACTCTCTGGGATGATCTTATGAACTCAAACATTTATTTAATTTGTTTTATATTTGTTTACATTATGACAGCAATATGTCAAAACATTGCTGTTTTTGTTTTTTGTTTTTCTTCTTATTTTTTCATGTATGTTACTTTTCATGCATTTTTCTTTTGAAGTTGGAAAATGTATGAAGTAAAATGTTTTGTTAAAAAAACAATTTTGCATAATGAGGAAATAAAACACTTCATGTTCTTAATTTGTTATTTATTTATTTATTTATTTTTCGTCCTCAAAAAGTAACGATAAGAGTATCGTTAAAATATCAGATTTATAAGCAGTATCAATAAGAGAAGTAGTACCGTTAAAACCTTAACGATACCCATCCCTACTTGTAGGTGATCTTGACATTCCCTCAACTTGTCTCAGCTGATGCTACACCCTCCTCCCCACCACCCTCCCCCCCGCCACTCCCCATCTTCTGACCTTGACGGCCCTCTTCGTCTCGTTCTGCAGGGCCTTTTTGGTCACTTGTAATCCATGCTTGTTGATGGGGTAACAGCAGAAGGTCTTCGAGGGTATGATGGTGTCCTTGCAGAATTTATTGTATTCATATGTTTCATGTAATGTATTCACTCATGCTGTTGATGTCCTCACCGTGGGGCAGACAGAGAGCATCCCAGTCTGTGCTCTCAAAGCAGTTCTGCAGGGTCTCCCCAGCCTCTTGAGTCCACTTCTTACCTTTCTTTTGGACAGACCATAAGAACGTACTTAGAGAGATGAACAAGGTTGTGGTCTGACCTCCCAAGAGGGGAAAGGGCTGTGTTGCTGTATGCTCCCAGTGGATTAGAATAGAGCAGATCAAGGCTTTTTTTTTTTCACGGGTGGGCCAATCCACATACTGTGTAAATTCAGAAAGAGTCCCATCTGAGTCAACATGGTGAAAGTCCCCAGTGATTATTATAAATGCATTTGGTTGCGTTCCTGTAGCCGGGAAATGGTGTTGCTGATGAAGTCACTAGCGGCGTCTGCATCACCTGAATGAGGAAATGTAAAAAGTAACCATGATGGCGGATGTAATAAGGCTGTAATAGGGCTGCTGTCAGACCACCAAGAGTTCAACGCTTGGGCTACACTCCTTGACACAGACATTGCACCATCACTCGTTCACGCACTGTATTATTCCCTCTCCTTTCTTCTTACCAGAGGCAGTGGAGTCTCTAGTGCTGACATCACATTATGTGATTGACTGTCCGTTGGTCCGATGATGTGTCAGATAGTGATTGGTCTGAACAAATTACTATACTACCATTGAAGAAGATACTAAGCGGTCCATTGTAAACAAACAGAGCTCAGACATAGAGTGAGATTATCTTCTAAACGTGCTTTTATTATGATTATTATTATTAAGTGCATTGCAGCCGAACGGGCTGCGGTCCGAACCCTTCTCCGGACTGCACACTATAACAAAGCACCTTCCCTGCCTGCAAACACGAAGTTACGAGACTCCAGCTGCTCTGCTCAGAGACATGGTTCGCTTGTGTGGAGCAGCCGGTTCATTCTTACAGCCACAAACAGGCAGAAACAGGCAGCCGGCTCTCAGCAACACCACTCTAGAAATTCTTTTACGTGAAAGCAACTGTCTCAATAAATCCGTATTTTGAGGAAAACTCCTGGTTTTGTCTGTTAATAGCAGCTTATTGTTTATCTTTGAAGTCGAAGACCCTCATTTTGTTTCTTCACTGCTCTTTTCTCCAAAAGTAAACTTTCCAAATACATTTTTTTTGGTTTTTCATTAGCTTTTTAGCTTTGGGCTACTAACTTTGCGGTCCGAGCAGCTGCTTAAAGGTCATGTGACGCGTCAAGACAGACGAATCCTGTAGTTTTCCAAAATGAAAATTTCTTCAGTATCAGAAAATAAACAAAAAGAGAATAATCAAAGTTAGTATATTAATTTTTTTTCTGTCTGTGGCCGTTACTTAGGGGCCCACGATCGTGATATCGAATAATAACACGATCTAAAAAGAAGAAAATCATAAAAATAAAACGCTGATTTGTCTGTAATCATTCATCGTGATTTACGCGATTATTTGAAGTCCCTCGTTAACAAAAAATCCTAACTGTTATCCAGCAGACACAGAACGCATGACCTACTTCTGCATAACTAGATGTTAACTTGTGAACAGCAGCCAACAGCGACTTTTGTCCACAGCATAATTCTGGAATGATTAAAGACAGCTGCAGCTGCTTTAGGCCCCAAAGCCTTGTGGAAAGGAAAAATGCTAAATTGTGTACAATTCTGTAGAGCTTTACTATCTTCTTAGAAGGCGTAAAGTGCTTTGCAGTCACAGTCCCCTATTCATTTCACTAACGCTAACCTATAACCACCAGGAACAATGTGGGGTTCAGTGCCTTGCCTAAAGACACTGAAGTAAGCAAGGCAAGAACCCAACACCTGATCCTCTGATTGGAGGTTAATTTCTCTACCTCTGGACCATGGCCTCTTCTGTTTTAAATTGTTTTTAACATTGCCCTCCTAAATTTATTAGAAATTTAAAACAAAAAACAACAAACATGACATATGCAATTGTGGGATTGCAAACATTGTGTCTGTAATTTTGGAAAATAACAGGACTGATTATAAAATAAAAAAATTACAGTAATTTTTTTTAACCAGCAATTGAAAATAAAGGTTTCCACCCAAATGCCATATTTTTTTTCTTGTTTTACCAAGTCAAAGATTCATGTTAATAAAGTTTTGTTCTGAAGTCAGTATATAAACAAAGTTTCATTAGTAGACTCAAGCTTATAATGGTTTCATTTCTTGGGCTAATTTTGAGAAGTGTGAGAGGAATAAACTCAATTTCTACCAATGATTGTAGAAGATTTTCTTCTGGTGGTATTTTGGATGACAGGGTAGAGAAAAAAGTTTAGAGGGCTACGTGTCCAATAAATCATTTCAATGTTTACAAGAAGCAACATTTTTCAGAGGCCTGCATTTTTTCAAAAGTGGTATCTTCATTCAGATTTTCAACCAAAGAAGACAGTAAAACGAGTGCCAGCTGCAGGGTGATTACGGAGTGTCCGTAACCCTTGTGCTATCCCAGGCACTTTAACATTTGGAGTTGGGTCATCTAGACCCCCTAGACAATGCGGTGAACCTTTTTTCTTCAATGATTTGTGAACCTCACTGGTGTCCATGGATTACATGAAATCTTTCCACCTTTGTCATGGTAGGGAGAACACGTCAATGGAAGGGTGGGGTCATATAAGATAGCACAAGGGTTAAACATGCTGCTACATAAACTAAATAATTTACATCTGTAAAGCACACAGAAACAAGAAGGATCATTTCCCAAAACCTCACGAATTTTTAGAAAAAGAAAAAATCTGAAAACTTCAGGTGATTTACCGTCAAAAGAAAATACACATTGGTGTTTTCATTTTTGTGTTTTTTTTCCATCAATGTCAGAAAACAACTTTTTTCAGTGCACTTCCATCAAGCTGCTGCTTGATGAGTACTCTCTTGGAATATAAACCAAAACATTTCTTAAAAGGCTAAGTTTTCTAGAAAGGCAGCCAAAAGGCAGCCAAACATACATTTCCTTCATTACCAACATTACCTTTATGGAATGGGACACCACTGGAAGAAAAGAAAAAACCTGGTAGGTAGTAATCATCTCAAGGTGAAAGTTAATGGGTCAGGTCCTGCAAGTATCCACAATCGCTTTTTATTGCGCCAAAAACGACAAATCTCCTTTCCTGATGGCTATTAAGTTAGTTCTTGTGACGGTTCTTGAGACGGAAAATAAATTCCGGGACAGTATGTACATACAAATATCCCTGGGGAGTGTAGACGCAAGTACATGACTGAGAAGAAAGTCAGACTTGTGTTTCATGGGTGAGATGGTGCAATGTCATCCTAAGAATAATAATGTCATGCCCTAAAGCAGCCCTGCATCTGGCTGAAGTGAAATGTTATCTGTCAGCATCGGTCTTGTCCGATTGTCTTGAAAATTCTATTTTAAACGATGAAAACATTGGAAATTTCCGCCTGTTGGTTAGCATAAACAAAAAACAGACTTAATAGAGAACATTTTTATTCTATATCGTTTTATTTGTTTTCATAGGAATTTTGTTGCAAAGCTTTGAAGCCCTATCCCGGTGTTTTTTTGATCTATTGTCAAAGTATTACAAGCAGTCTTTCTGTAAAAGCCTGTGTTGTTTTCTAGGAAATAGTTTCTGCAAAGTGGCAGTAGTTCATTAAAAAAAAAAATTACCTATGAATTTTGGGCGGGACCATTGGCATAGAGCAACCCGACCCCTGCTTCCCATCCTCCATATCTTAAAGCTTTCTGTTTACATGCTCATGCAACTTACAACCCCCGCACCACCAATCTATCATAAACTGTACAACCGACAAGTAATAATAGAGCTATCCAGCCATACAGTTTAGAGCCAGAGGTCATGTCAGACGAGGAAAATTAAGACGTTCATGGATCTAGTCGTCTATAGGTGGATGCATTAGAATGAAGCGGAGCAGAGAGCTTGTCGCCCGCCAATCATATTTTCGACGTGATATATATGATCTTTTTGAAACTTCCTTTTCAAACTTCCTTTGATTAAATAAATATGAATGACTACTGTATGAAACCAAATAAACTGCAAACACGCAAGACATTTAAACACACTTTAAATATCTTGTTTGATTTGACAAAGATGTCAGGTAATTGTGACCATTTTAGTAATTTTTGGTTAAACACCAAATGGGTGTTGGGTCAGGTGAAAACAAGATACAGTGTTTCATGCAATCTTAACCTGGTTATTCATATGGAGCTGCATGTACAGAAACAGATTTTTATTTTTTCCAAAATAAAAAAAAACAGGTATGTAAAAGGTGGAACTTTCATATGATTCCATCTTTTGCCAACAAACCATGTAGACGAACAATGATTGATTCATGATGACTAAGCACACATTTCCATAAAACAAACAAGGCTCTTGAATCTCCATGTTTTAAAAATGCATTTTCTGAATGTCACACTGAAGCAGCTCACTTAATCTATTGGCTGAGCAAAAAAAAAAAAAAAAAAAGAAAATTTAAATTTACTGGTTGTCAGGCATGGGTGCCATTTACATGCACTTAAAAGATCAATCGTTGTGGTGGGGGAGTGACAGCTTAAAGTCCAGTTGCTGGAGACTTTGAACCAACTGGGGAAAACAATAAAATAAAATATTAAAGAATAGAGTCACCAAAACGACTTTATTTAATCCACTCATATCTGAGAAGTACAGAAAAATGATGATCGTGAGTAAAGGCCGTGTCATACAGTCGCTACGCACATTTTGTACATATTGCACGGATGAAAATTGAATTTGTGGGTTCAAAAGGGGCCCAAGTCCACAATTTTTCAAAATAGAGATATTTTATAACATATGTTATATGTTCTATCGTCTTCAAGGGAAAAGCCATCTGATTGTGTGCAAAAAAAAGTCCCAAGTCTGTTGTAATGTATTGACTATGCTTGACATTTAAAATGCATTAGTGCAAAATTCCTGGACTTGGGCCCTTTCTTGCATGGGTTTTGCTTTATCCCATAGATGGCAGCACTAGTTATCCAATATGGCAGCGCCCCTGTTTAATTCAAGAAGGGCCCAAGTCCAGAGACTTTAGTTTGCTAGTCCTCTGAAATTATAAAAGTGAGGTGCTTCATATCATAGCATTTATAAGCTATGAACTGGTGCTAAATCTGGGTAAAGTATTAATCATTTGGTGTAGCCTCCTTTTAAGCTATGCAATTAAAGTCATTTCCTGGAAAAACAAACTTCTTGGACTTGGGCTCCTTTTGAACTAACCGATTCAATTGGACCGATGGATTAACAATGAGAAGAGCTGGGAGAAGCTTCTCTACAGTCACCATTCGACTGAGTGCAGTAATGCTTGCAGAGGAAGTTTTACCTTTCGGTTTCGTGTTATGAAACGCCATTATTTTTCCATCCGGGCAAGGATTACGGTGCTGCAGCAACTCCCAGCGGATTCCAATAAAAAGCTGTTCATCTTCCTCCCCTACTTCAGTAAAAAGATCCAGCCCGACCGAATCAACAACATGGACGGGGCACCGCTCACTTTTAACATCCCGGTGAGTCACGCTACTTTTAACATCCCGGTGAGTCACGCTGTCAAGAACAGGAGCATCGCGGTAGCGATACGTAGAACGGGGTACCAGAAGTCGACTTGTACTGTTGTGGGAGGCAGCGCCAGGCGAGTTACGCCATAGTCTGTGAATGGATTGTAGATGCTAATATGTCTGTTTGCACTGCTTTCGAAGTGCCGAAAAGCCGACATCATCATTGATGAGTAGCTGCACGGCAACGAGATGGACTCTGACAATGACAAAGGGGAATCTGGCATGTTTCATACAAATTTAGCCCACCTGTTCATTTCAGATACAGAAGATGAGGACTTTGATGGATTTCTGGATGCTGTTTTATGACTGAAAAAAAAAAATCACAACCAACTCAGTTTTGCTCCCGCTGCCTTTTTTAAACACACACATGCCCGCGGCTTACAACCTGGTGAGCCTTTTTTTTGTGTCAAATATCGTAAAATCACCCATAACTGAGACTGTGCCCTATAACCCAGTGCGCCCTATGTTCGTGAAAAGACGGTACCGGTATATAAAATTTCTTAAGTAAAAATGATATTCTCCATGAACCGATCAATTTACTACTGTCTAGTGATTTTCTGCCTAATTTTAGTATTCCTTTACCATTTTTACGCTACCTCCTTGTGCAGAATCTGTATCTTAAAAGAAAGGGAAAACCAAAGTGGTTGCAGTACTACTGCATACTATCGTGTTTCCAGCAGAAAGGTTGGTGCTGGGTTTCTCGATTTACTTTAAGCTACAGTGTGCCCTCACTATATTGCAGCCCACCTTTCCTGGTCTCGCTGTTTGCTGATTTTTTTTCTAAGCTTTTTATTTATTGTTTAAATAGTGCACGGTTTTGCATCCTGATTGGCTGAAGACCTGGACAATCAATCCCCTCTATGCCATGTCTCCTGCGCAGAATGCAGTCACCATAGTTCTTCAGTCGCTACGAGATCTTTTGTTTATTCTATAGAACTGGACTTATTTTTCTATGACAGTTTGAGCTTTGTGAGTTCAAATGAGAGAAAAGTGTGGAAATTTTCATGTCTGTCAGAAAAAAACGAACGTCTAAAGTGAAGACCTGTAATCCGACTTCACTATCGTAAATTATTTTTAGAATGCAATTCCTGTGATAAACAAGGGAACACTGTAATGAAAAAAAAAAGACAGTTGCCATTCTCCATACTATAAAAAATAGATTTGTTTGATACATCAGATGCCTTCCTGTCTACTAATGTGTCCGTCGTTGGTTTTGATTCTGATAACACTGCAGTCCATCCAGAGTTTGAATCACAGCCTTGAGTGTTCCATAAACAGGGATCATCACAGCACCCACAGCGACTCATTCTCATAAGGTCCACATCTAGCTGCCCCAAACCATTGCTCACTTCAAGACCATTGCTGGTGCTTTTAGCTGCAAGGTCAGAAAACCATAGCTCATCAGTATTGGGTTATTTACATTACACTCTATTTACAAAAGGGGCAGCCATTGAACGCACGTTAAAAGTTAAACCAGTTGAATTTTGATCAGAAACTGGACGTCTGGGCATCATCCTGTTCAATTCATGGAAATGCCAACCATTTTAAAATTGATAATTGAAGGATAAATCAATAATTGCGGTTTGTACCTTGTTGGAATTGTACAACACCAAGTCTTTTATATATTGGAATGGAACTGTGAAAGAAAAAACCTGGAGCAAGATTTGCACCACTGACATTTCACACCAAGCTTCTTCTAACTGCAAGTACATTTGCTAGCATCGGTAGCGACAGTTCAGTGTAAACACTATATGCTAAAAGCGGGTGTAACCCTTGGGCTATCCTAGGCACTTTAACATTGGGATTTGGGTCATCTAGACCCACTAGACAGTGCACTAAACCTTTTTTCTTCAATGATTTGTGAACCTCACTGGTGTCCATGGATTACAGGAAATCTTTCCACCTTTATCCACCTTTGTCATGGTAGGGAGAACACGTCAATGCAAGGGTGGGGTCATCTAAGATAGCACAAGGCCAATTCAGCACATTCTTGTGTTTGTAGCCTTAAAAAAAAATAATCACCCCTGATGGTAGTGAAGCTTTGACACAGTTTAATGGTTTCATTCATTCATTTATTGATCTCCTGCGTTGATCCCATAACTACATTTCCTTTCCAGATTGCATTAATTAGGTCCTTCACCCATTTCTGTCCATTCATGTCCTTCACCTTGACAATCCACAGTCTAAACATCAAAAGACTTTATTTTTGGAAGACTTTGAATACTGAATATTCTACTCTTTAAATAAATCTGGCTTTTCTTTAAATAAGGCTTTGAAAAAGTCTCCCTGTTGAAATAGTTTTCAACAAAAAACATTATGAAAAAGTTTTAGATTTTGTCGAAAAGCTGTCATTTTTTCATCAGAATCCTATAAAATTTTGAATAAAGAACAAATATGCATTCTAAGTTTGTGACAAAAAAAAATGGGGGTGTTTACTCACCCAGCCTCACATGGCTGATGCAATAGCTACCCAATTACACCATCCAGGTTCTGAATTCATGACACACTGAGGGGTGCACCTGTGGGAAGCCAGGGTTTGTCAACCACTCACTCTTACTGTAAGCTGACACAAATCTACTCTGCGTGAGCCTTATCAAATTTACATTTTGCATTAGTAATTGCAAGTATAATACGTTAAAATGAAGTTTTCTAAGTGCTTGGAGCCATTATATATATCCGTTTGCAGACAGTAGACAGACATGCGGCTGTTTGCCATGTTCAAGGACATGTTGAAGGACGACAGTAAAAATTTTAGGAAGTCTAACTGTGACTTTCCTTGGCAGGCTCGGTGAGACATCTGCAACCTCTGCCCTTCAAGTGAGGGATTTAGATAAGTGAGAATGGAGAGTGAAAAAAATGGAGTCATTTAAGGTGCAAGTCAAATTGTTTTTGTTTTGCTGAGAGTCCGTCTGAAAGTTGAAGGTTTGATTTCTTCCACAATTACTGATCAGAGTGGTTAGCGCTCTTCCCTCACAGCAAGAAGGCCCCTGGTTCAAGTCCCAGCTGGGGGACCTGAAATAGAACATCAATGGGGGGCCTTTCTGTGTGGAGTCTGCATGTTCTCCCTGTGCATGAGTGGGTTTTCTTCTCTGGCTTCCTCCCAATGTCCAAAAACATGCTTCAGAGGTTAATTGGTTACTCTAAATTGTCCATAGGACTATGGCTGAGTGATTGTGGCCCACAAACTGGTGACCTGCCCAGAATGTCCCCTGCCTTCACCCGCAAGTCAGTGGGATAGGCTCCGGCAGCCCCATGACCCCAAAAGGGAACAAACAGATCCAAGATAGATAGATATAGATAGATAGACAACTTTATTTATCCATTTGGGAGGTTCCCGCATGGAAATTGACATCTCCATCGCATACAACACTATTAGACATAATCAGAAAAGTAAAAACAGTAAAGACAGTTTACATTTCTGCAAAACAGTTACATTTCTGCAAAACAGATAGATGGAACAGGATGAATGAATGAATAACAGCTTAACAATTTTTCAGTTTCAGCTTCCTATTTCAGAGAAAATGCAGATAAGCGGAACAATGGACAGACATCTCATTTAATCAGGCAAGTTTAATTAAAGTCAACACAAAATCATGCATCAACTTCTTTCTTCTTTTTTAAATTCCAAATATAAATTGAGTGACTAAAGTCAATCAACTTAATCAACTTGAAAATTAAGCTATAGACTCAAATTCACTTGAATAATTTAAACAAACACAAAGTTAAATAAAAACACCAGAAAACCAAAGATAGTGAAACCTGACACAAAAAAGAACACTTAACCAGGGACAAAACTGGTATATCCGATCCAATATTTATAAACTGAAAAACATTATTTTTGTGGGTGCAGAACTAGTGTTTTTCTTTTAATTACTCAATTTCAACTTTTACTTTTCTTAATGTCTTTTTTAAAATTTTTAACACCTAATATGTCATCGGCGACATCTCAATGACACACGCTCTTTGGCAAACCATAACTCTTTGTCCTTTTATGTGATCGACGTAAATTAAATACGCTGATTTTGGCCTGGAAAAAAGCGACTTTGCATATCAACTTTGCATCCTCATGCAACACGTAAAGCATTGCAGCCACTTTTCTCAAAGACAGAATCCGCTTATTTACGTTGAATGCGTAAACACGTCACTAGTGTAAGGCCATGTCACACAACCACTATGTGCGCATTTGTGTAATTTACACGTAGAAAATATTGTTATAAATTGATGTAATTGATGCACAAATTGAGACCAGATTTGGCTTTTACGTTGATCTACGTGTTCTTTGCGTGTTTTATTCGTACTTCTTCTGAGGTTTTAATGTTGTTCATTTGTGATACATCTTGCCGTTCGGATCAACCAATGCTCCAGCGGTGTTCCAGGCCCTAGTCAACGATATCCCACACGATTTCCTTAACCGCTTTGTCTTTGTAAGTGCTGCTAATGGAAGTCCACTTACTGTTATCCATCACCAAACTGCCCCCGTTCCTTTCTGTGTTTCTGGCAACCATGTTGAAACCCTGCAGTTTTATGTTTTTCAGACCACTTCCAGTCAGATTATTTTGGGTCGCCCATGGCTTTGTCAACACAATCCTCACATTGATTGGCAGTCAAATAGCATAATGAGCTGGAGTCCCTACTATCACTCCACCTGCCTTGGCTCCCTTCGCCCTGACCTGCCTCTTTCTTCTCCACCTGCAGAGCTCCCAGATCTGTCCGGTGTTCCCCCCATCATGACCATCTATCATGACCTTGCGACCGTCTTTAGTAAAGAGACGGTTTCTGCTCTTTCTCCTCACAGACCGTATGACTGCCCCATTGAGCTTATTCCAGGGGCCACTTTGCCCACGTTCCGACTCTACAGCCTCTCTAAACCTGAACTTCAGGCCATGGAACTCTACATTAAAGAATCTCTGCTGGTATAATCCGTCTGTCTTCCTTTCCCCTGGGAGCGGGTTTCTTCTTTGTTGAGAAGAAGGACAAGACACTTCGTTCTTGTATTGATTACCGTCAGCTTAATAAGATCACAGTCAAGAATAAATACCCTTTACCCTTATTTAACTCAGCTTCTGAATACCTTCAAGGTGCTTCGGTGTTTAGTAAGTTGGATCTTCAAAACGCCTATCACCTGGTTCGAGCACGGCAAGAGGATGAGTGGAAGACGGCTTTCAACACCCCCCTGGGTCAGTTTGAGAACCTGGTCATGCCCTTCGGATTAACCAATGCTCCAGCGGTGTTCCAGGCCCTAGTCAACGATATCCTACGTCACATGTGTCAAACTCAAGGCCCGCGTGCCAAATGTGGCCCGCCATGTCATTTTATGTGGCCCGCGATTAGGGCTGTGATGATGACCTCATCATCGCACTTTTTTATTTTTTTTTTGTTGAAAGTTCAGCATATGGTGCGTGATTGGAACTATAATAAACACATTACACACGTTCATTTTTGCTGATAATTTACTGTTTCTGCTAGTCCTGTGTTCAGACTTTCATTCTTTCTTTCAGACTATTCTCTTCTTCTCTCCCACCGCGCCTGTCACTGTCTCTCCTGCACGTCGCACGCGGCTCCCTTTACAGACACACAGGCGCGCGCTTTCAGAAGCACACATCCTCATTCTACAACAGAAGTTTCCTCTCGTGAGGAATTACGACAAATTTACTGTGTTCTAATTATTATTTTCCATTAGTATTAATTTCCGTTACAAGCTGTGTGTGTTCTTAAGTGCACGACACGGCCGCCCGCCGGAGGATTTTGTGTTGGGGGGGTTTATTACTGTTCTTAGTCACTCTGGAACACCAAACATGAGCGCGCACTGTTAGATTTCCATGAATATCACTACATGTTTTGTTTGGTAACTATTTTGTGCAGCCCAACGTTACGTGTCTGTATAAACAAAGGCCTCCTGCCCCATGTTCTTCCGGGATGTGAGGCTTCATGGCTACCGGAAAGGTGACAAAGTGTCTGCAGTCTGTTTATTACTGGGCAATAACTAATATTCTCAGAAGATGTCTGTACCAAAAAGCAAAGGTGAAACTCGCGTGCAGCTAGAGAGCGGTCCACTGCAGAAGAATCAACATGCACCCCCAACACACGTGTGCGCGCTCCCTCCTCCCAGTCCTACACACGACGCAGCGCGTTCACACACACAGTCAATCTACAACACCTACATAGGTAGTTCATTAGTTAGATAGGTAGTAGTTAGTTGTTTCTTTTATTTGGTAATAAATAATACTACGTTGTAATTGTTTTTATTTCTGATGCGGCCGCCGGGGGATTTTTTTGTTTTTCTTTTGGGGGGGGGCTGCGGTTAACCGCGACACAGCGCCCCCTGGTGGTTCATTACCGCGGTGATAAAAAAAAAGTCGGACACGTCACAGCTCTACCCGCAAGAGCATAAAACTTTTTAATTTCTTAAAATAAAAATTGTTGTGTATTTATTCATATCTAGGGGGAATTGGACTTGAAATATCGGATTGGGCGACTATACATTAGGACTTAAACACTGTCCATATAACCTAACCTGACAGAATCAAATGGAAAAGGATTTATGCTAGAGTACCAAGCAAACATATGTTTCTATGCAACTGTAATTGTCACTTTAAAAAGGTATAATACATAAACAATGAGTTATTTAACATTAAGGAATAGTTAGATTTATTTTTCATTACATTTAGTTACATGTAAAAGTTATATCTGGCCCTTCGAGGACAGCCACTTTGCTTATGTGGCCCTCAGTGAAAATGAGTTTGACACCCCTGTCCTACGTCATTTCCTTAACCGCTTTGTCTTTGTCTATCTGGATGACATCCTCATATATTCCTCTTCTCTGGAGACCCATTGTCAACACGTTCGCTTGGTCCTTCAGATGCTACCTGAAAATAAACTTTTCGTCAAAGTCGAAAAATGTGAATTTCATGCTCCCAGAGTTTCATTCCTGGGTTTCATCATTGAAAAGGGGAGCATAAATATGGACCTTACCAAGGTCTCTGCTGTTAAGGAATGGCCCCAACCAACTTCTCGAAAGGATCTGCAGCGCTTCCTTGGCTTTGCCAACTTTTACAGTCGCTTTTTGCACAATTATAGCAGCATTGTGAACCCCCTGACTAATTTGACATCTACCAAGACCCCTTTCTTATGGAACCAGGAGGCTGAGGACACCTTCAACCACCTTAAGGACCGGTTTTCGTCGGTTCCTGTACTGGCCCCCACAGATCCAACCCGTCAGTTTGTGGTTGTGGTACTAGCTATCAGAAAATGTTCTACACCCTTTGAATCTCAAAAATGTAAGACTGTCATACAATTTAAATCTAAAGATACATTAGGTAACAAAATTTGTTTTTCCAGAAAAATACATTTCACTATGTGCCACACAAAAAGTGGTAAAATTATTAAATATAATTCAAGTAGCCATCAGTGGTTTCTTCTGTTCATCTTCTATCTGCCTCTGACTGTTTGTGAAGGATACGAGCAGAAATATTGTTTTTTAGGTTTGAAAAATAGCCTATTTGTTCATTAGACGCATATTTAATGCAAAACTAACTGTTTAATTATAATGCCAAATACTTAATATCTATAAGCCTGATTGCAGTTAAATTTAATTTAACCTCCTTTGTCTTTTTGACCTTACCTTTATGTTTACATCCCCAGTGTCTGAACCTTTTGCAAAAAAGAACAGTTTGGGGAGCAGTAATGAATGAAGACAGGGACATTTTTTAAATCTCTAATGTCACACTTCTATTTAAATGGCCGAATCCGAATTGCTTCCCTACCCCTATGCCTTCTCCCTATCCCTAAATGTATCCCTTCATTTATCCCTCCAAGCGGAGAGATATGGAAAAAAATATTGGCTACGTCCGAATTCCTACCCTAACCCCTAATTACTAAAAAACTATATAGTGCAGCACTATACGGTGCCCTGAGCTTTTAATGCAATTTGGACACAATTGCTCACTACTTTTTTTAAACGGCGGATATGATGTCATTGATTTCACGAAGTTAAAACCGAATTGAAATGAGCAATTTGAGACAATTATTTATGAGTCCACTGTCTTCTGAAGATAAAAATTTTGATGGTTTATTAAAAAACATTTAAATACATTTTTTTGACAAAAATTGTTACGACGCAATGCATTGTGGTCTATATTTGCAGATCTAGTGAGCATCAATGCACACTAGTTTTTTGCAGAGACTTCTGCAAAAAACTGCAACTGCAAAGAAAGAAACTGCAAAAAACAAAGAGACTTCTGGGAAATTTCTAGGGCACTCGATTTGGGAATTGTAGATTTGGACAGCACTACAAAATGGCGAACACACTTTATAATGCACTATATAGGGGATAGGGTGGGAATTCGGACATAACCACTGTCTTCAAATTCGGACGTTCCTACCGCTTCCTCATCAATAGTCGCCGGTCATCTAGGTTAGCGTGCAGTTGCCATCGCTCGGAAAATACACAACAACATTGGTTTTATAACTTTAAAAATTGCTAGCTCACCCTTGCACAAATAGTTTGTTTGCGTGACTGAAGGAAATGTTTCATGTGTGTTAGTCTGAATGCACAAGAATGCATGTGTGAACGGTAGTTGTACTGTGTACATGCTGACATGTTTACACGTGAAGATTTTTGGAGCCCGCAGGTATGTTTGTTACATTTGAGTGTGTGTGTGAACAGGCCCCACCCCTTTTACATCTACTATACATCTACACCTGAAAGTGATGATTATAAGCTTCCAGCAACGTGTTGCCCTATGATTTTACCACCCCCCCTTTTGTAATCAACCCCCCTCACACAAACACAAGCACACACACACACATCATCCCTCTCTCTTCTTCCCTTCTCTTCCTTTCCATCCGGTCCAACAAAAAACTGTTACAAATATTAATAATATAAATAAAGTTGAGTCTATATTACAAAAAGAGTTTTTTCAAATATACACCTCGTGTGTCAGAAGATTCATAACCCCCTGTTGTAACAGTAAAATTTGTCCAACACAAGAGGCCTTCAGCTCTTACCTGTTTGCTCAGCTGTTGGACAGGACAGTTAAAGAAAAGAAAAAACTTTTGGACACCACTACAGCTTCAAATGTCCTTACAAATGGAGCACAAGGGAGGAGCTATAGGCATAGAGAAGCAATTCAGATTCAGCCTAAACTTTTTTGATTGCAAAAAATTAGTTTAAATGATATGTCAGGAATGTAAAAAAAATGTTGTGAAGCAGTTGTAATCCCTCTTGCCTCACACAAGAAGATGCTGGTTCAAATCCCGGCTGGATCTTTTCTGTGTTGTTTGGATGTTCTCCTTGTGCATTAGTGGGTGTTCTCCAGGCTCTCCAGATTCCTCTTACAGTCCAAAAACATGCTTTTTAAGTAAATTTGTGACACTAAATTGTCTCTTAAGTGTGAATGTGAGTGTTTATGGCTGTCATCTCCTTGACACTTTCACTCGACATTGCCTGAGATAGGCTCCAGCATCCCTGAAATGGAAAAAATAGGTACAGAAAATGAACAAACAGATGGATGTTAAAAAGTTGCTTCATATGATTTATATTTATTTGAATTACTAAAAACTGTCAGAAAACAAAATAAACTTAAACATGGCTCATGTTCATTTGTTTGAATTCAAAACATATTAGCAGTAAAATATTTATAACAAAAGCAGTTATCTCCCTTAAACTTACAAATATCAAGGCTCACACAATCACAAGTCATGCGAAAATCCAGGTAAATACAGAGGCTTGTGTCAGGATGGTTCAAATCTAATATGTGAATCACAAACAGAACTTGTGTTTTTTATCGGTTATGGCACAGATCAAAGACAACAGCCCTGATGCCCCTAATTTCCAACAGCACCAGTGGCAATCGCTGTTGTCCAGGGCAACAACCGAAGCGGCACAAAGGTTTAAATTTTGACTCCCTTGATTGATTTGGCTTTGGTGTTCTGTCAGATCCCCATCCTGGCACAACCTTTTACATTTATGACGTGAAACAAAACCACTGGATTGTGCTTTTGTGGACTGAAGTCACTCTATCTGGGATACTCTTTTTTTTTTTTTCTGAATTGGCGTATTGTTTTGTATCTTAACTCTTCAAGACAAAACTATTCATGGAATATTGAAAAATTAAATATTAACAAAAAATGTGTTTTTTATACACATTTTTTTGTGTGTTAAGAACTGAAAAATATGCTAAGCTTGGGAAGTGAAATCTCACAAAAACAAAAAAATGTATTAAAGAATCAATAGGCCCTCTACAAACTGAAGACACAGACACCTGACACCATAGGCACAGACTAGTGTGTTAGCTTCTATGAGCAATAACATTGAAAGAGACAACAAAAAGCTACGAACGTCAAAAGTTTCCTCTTAGAGTTGATATAGTGATCATAAACTTTGAATAAAGTAAAAGGGCAACATGAAGACACACAAACACCAGTCATACTATACTGTACAATGTGTGTTTAATAAACACATTGATATCATTGAGTAAAAGAAAATAGATTCTTCTTCCACTTTCGGCTTCTCCCATCAGGGGTCGCCACAGCGAACAAGTCGCATGGTAAATTTGGCAATGTTTTACGCCAGATGCCCTTCCTGACGCAACCTTCTCAAACCGGGCTTGGGACCGGCAGAGGTAGAGAAGGGAACAGGGAGCAGCCCGGAGTCGAACCCGGGTTTCACGGACGGAAGGCGCCGCAAACCAGCACGAGCTAAACTGGCTAAAAGTAAAAGAAAATAGATTAAGTAGAAAATATGAAGCAAACAAAACATTTCCTGAGATTCTGGTGGAAGAAATATCATTTTCTGTTTTTTTTAAGAATGGACAGTATCAGAAACATTTTCCTTTTTTTTGGAATGCTGCACATTAGGATAAATTCGTTCAGTGTGCAGCATTTTAGAAGAGCAGAAATATGAACAAGGGCAGTCATGTAGGAACATTTTATAAAAAAATAAAATAAATAAATGAAGCTCATAAGCCGCCCTGCAGGAACATTCTGTAAGGAAGAAATCAAGAAAAATAATAAAAAAACTAATTTAGCTAAAGCTGCTCCAACCTTAATTGTGCATCACCCTGAGCATAATTAAGTTTCATTATCCAAAAGAGAGATTGCTAAACATTACTTTGTTTCCCCAGCAGGTAATTAAAAGTAATGTGATTACAACCAATGCAAAAAGAGTACCGGTACTTGTCTTTGTCAAATGGTCTTGTTGGTTCTAACAGTGGAAGTTCATTAACTGGGATAAGCTGGGACATGACATTCTTCTTCCAGCAGTGCTTAAAGATGTTGTGTAGTCCTCTGATTTCCAAATCCACTCCGGTTAAAATAAAGAACCCAAAAGCCAATTCGGCTAGAACTCCTTAAGTCCTAACGCTGGAATTTTCCTTTTTTCTCAGAGTCCCTTTTTTTTGTCCTTTGTAAAATATGAAATAAATAAGTTACTCTTGTTTATTATAAATGAATATTGGTCACGTTTGAGCCTTCTTTTATGTTAAGAATATCAACAAATAAAAGTTTAATGGGGCTTTGAAGAGCAGTGTCTTTATCCTTTGCAGCACTGAAATATTCAGATTTTCCCGTGGAAAATAGACTTTATCGTGACACAAATGAAACTATTAGTCAACTTAAAGTCTCTTGTGGGTTCTCCTTTAAGTCATCTGTGAATGACAGTAAATTCATTTCTGCTCTATGTTCGACTTCCTTCTATTGTGAGCACTTCTGACAGCTTGAATTTTCTCCTCAGATTTTCTTTTTATTTTACAGATGTTTTTTTTTTTTTTTTTTTTTTTACCGGAGTTTTGAGTTGAAAAAAACAACATTTTTCCTTATGGTGTAAAAACAAATTATGGCACTCATACACTGGTTTAATTGAGTTGTTTTCCTTAGAAATTCAAACCCAAAAACACCTATATATGCTTTTGTTTTCTTTTTTTTTTTTTAAATGCAGATTAAAACGGGATTTACCATCGTAGAGTAATTAAGCTCACATGCTTAGTTAAACGCAGAATCCTACTTTTAAGTTGGAAGAAAACAAAGCCCCACACACATCCAGTGGATTAGAGACATTATGTCTTTTCTAAATGTAGTAAAAATTTGTTACACCCTGCAGGGACGGGAAGGGAAATTTTTCAATGTTTGGTCCACCTTTATCAAAGAGTTCGCAAAAAACAGTAAAATGTTGTTCCTTCTTTTTGTCCATTTAAATTTATTTGTCTATATTATTCCATTTTTTTTCTTTCCACAAATTGTTCTTGTAATCTGTTAGTGTTGTCTATTTTGAAAATGTTAAAAACTCAATAAATAGAAATTGAAAAAAAAAGGATCTACCTGCTGTTGATTTCAAATTATACAAAAACGAAAAAGGAAGGAGAAAGATGTTTTTTCTGAAACACCAGAAAACTGTCCGTTTAAATTTAAGAAATTAGATTAACATAGAAACATACATAAAAATGTGATTATCACAAATTTATTCTGAGCCCTTCCATTACTATGACATAAACAGACAACCCAGTGATTAAAACACTCTACAGAACACGAGGAAACTAACCCGCCACAAAAGACACCCAACATTTCAAGAAGTTTGTGTCAAAGACACAGTTTACAAAGGAACCACAAATATGGCCCACAAATTCCTTCGACACATTATATGACAGTTCAAAAACACCACAAATATATTTGCAACATTTATAGAAATAAAATAAAAACCTAAACATACACACACAAACATGATCTCCTCCCACAATAGGGTAACTATTTAATATGTATGTGCTTGCAGACAAAGGATCCTCACAAATACAGTCACAGGAAAAACAACAAGATTTGAAAAGGTTGATGTCTGCACTGGTCTGCACTGGTGGAGGGAAAGGTGACAGTCAGCTGTCAAACACAGTGCACAGTGCTTTAGTGTAGAAACACCAGAGAGTAGGCACTTCAAGCAAGCCCTTAAATAAAAAATACATAAAAAAACAAAAGAATATTGTTTCATGTTCCTAAAACTGCAACGCTGCAATAAAATCAATGGAAACTCCTTGTTTGTTTTGGCAGTGTGACCCTTTAAAACTGGAGACTTAAGCTACCACCCTCAGCAACGCAGTTTCAGTTGGCAACTTTTAATGAAAAGTATATATAAATGCATTGGGCTTCCACGTTCTACACTCTTGCATTGCATTACATTACAAGTTCATTTTTGGGCTCTATGTACAATAGGCGTGCCACTGAATATGCGTTGAAAGTTGAAACAGGTCAAACTAAACAAATAGAGAAATGTGGATTTGGTAGTGACGTATGGATGGCGTCCCTTTAAATTGACGGAAGTGCCAACAGTTTGAACCTTGATCATGGAGGAGAAATTAATTATTGTGGTTTTTGCCGGAGAAGTGTGACACCAAGTCAAGATCTATATCTTTTATATAAAAGATAAGATCTGGAGCAAATTTCTCAAGATTTGCACGACTTTGACGTGCTAGTCAACGCTTAAAAAAAACCATCCTCTCCCTGCTTGTCCAGTGTGAACATCATGGACTAAATGCGGGTTCAAGAACTCACAATTAGTGTGTTCCTGAACTCGCGTCACATGCCAAGCGTGTCTGTAGCTTTTGACCAAAATTTTTGACAATTCATAAACATTAATCAGCTGATTCTGACGCTGAGAAAAGCGGTCTTGTGTAAATAACACATACTCTTTGACATCTCTTAACAATTACACTGTTTACGCGATCAACGTGAATCAGCTGATTCTGAAGTGGAGAAATGCAGCTTTGCACATAAGATTTACAACAATAGCGAATCAAAAGTGCTTATCTGTGTGACAGAATCAGCTGATTTACTTTGATTGTATAAAAACTTCACTACTGCAAAGTCTTGCATGATAATGCAAGGCTGCTTTAAAATCATTATGGCAGTCAAAAGAATGTCAACACTGGAGCTAAAGTTCTGGTATTAAAGGGTTAAAGATGGCACAAATTTGATAAATATATTCAATTTAGAAAAATCTATAAAAGCCATTCGAGTTATCACTTCATTTAAACTGCAATCACTAACAATGGCTTTTTTCTTGTGCTGCATCTCCCAGCTGATGCATTGCAATTGATATGTTACCTCACCTGTGTGTGTTTTACGTCCAAACCATTCAAACTGTGCTGTTGCATCGCATGAACATTTTAGTCAAGTGTTTTAAGTCCATTGAAAATCCCTCACCTCCACTGTAAATTCTGACCTTCAACTGAGTCTCACAGCATTGCGTTGAGCTAACGCAATTATGCCACCATGAAGCAGGAGGCTGTGTAACGCAGGGAGGGTCAGTCACAGAGACAAATCAACCAGTTTTCCTGCAAACCGAACCTGCCAAAAGTCCTTCGCTAGACATTTGGAGTTACAAGTTGCACCTTCACCGTTTTTTTCTATTGATCATTGAAAATGTACAGTAAAAGAAATAAATAAATAACTAATGCTGCCCCATTCACTTTAAGAGAACTGCACTGAATTTGTGTTCGAAACAGGAAGTCCCAGACTGTGTAGCCCTCTAGGGGTGTGGAGTTCTAGGAAGCTCACCTTTGACTGGCAAAAGGGGTAAGAAACGTAGACTCAGACTGACTGGGGCCAATCCCTGCTCACTGACCATGCCTGGGTCCAACATAGCGGTGTCCATGTCACAAAAAATGGCAAATGAATTAATTCATTTTAACTGAAGCTGGGATTAAACAATTTTTTATTGGTGACGTCACATTCACTCTGTAATATAGTTAATGCTCTGCTCCGAGTCCCAAATTAACAAGAAACTAATTGTGAAAAAACGTATTAACAAAGGTATTTATTGACATAACTGATAACTGGTCATATTTCTGCTTTCTATTTTAACATCTGTTTGAAATTGAAAAGGGTTTATGGAACTAATTAAATTGCTTTAATTTAATTTAAATTTTTTAAGGAAAGGGAATAAAAATAGAATAGAACTACAACAGTGATATTCATTTGTTAATTCAAATAAATTTGAAAATATTAGTTAGACTTTTTGGGTCTTTATTCTGATTTCCAGATTTGAGGAAAACATTTGTGAAACAAAGTCTTAATATTAGCCATGATAACGATGATGATAAAGTGATAGCTGTGAGCAATGATGGGAGGGTCAGTGTTAAAAATAGGCTTGTTCCTTGGTGTTATACTTAATTTTAGTGATTGCTAGTCTCAATCTAAGATAAAACAATTTCGACTGATTTTTAAGGTAAAAGCCAAAGTTTTGATGAGCAGAAAGCTCCTATTGTGTAGGAATGTAAATATGTTCACCTGTGTGCAACCCAGACCAAACTTGTGTTGACAAAGTATTTTTTATGGTTTCAAGATAAATTGAGGAATAAAGAAGTTTATGAAACATTAAAAAAAATATTCCAATATCTCTGTCAAAATGTTCGGCTTTTCATCAGAAAACTAGTCCTTTTAAGAACTTTTCATAATGAGGATCAATCAACCCGTAAAAACTTCAGTTTAAAGTGTTTGCTAATTTTCCAAAAGTATCGGTTTTTGGATGTGAAAATCTCTCCAGTGGATTTAAAAAAAAAATTCTTTTTTGATTAAACTAATGATTATGGTTGATCTGTGTAACCCTGGCCTGTACTTTTAGTTATACTGCTACAAGCCTACTTAGTTTAACACTCCATGTATTTTCAGATCATTCAGCTGTTTTCAGATCTATTTTAAACAAGTCTAACAACTTTATGAAATAAAGTTTATTCCAACAATCTCAGATGTTGAGGTTTTCTTTCTTTAATAGTTTTTCCTTTGCTTTCTCTGTAAATCATACTGAGATAATCGTGGTTAAGAATTGCATTTCTTTAAACAAAACAAATCCAACGGAGTTGAGTTACCAAATCCACAAAGTTGGAAAACTGTGAGTGGAGACTAAAACTAAATTGAGGATTTAATAATAATTGTTTTCGTTTTAAAGTGGCTAAAAAGAAAATATCAAAATCAACATTTGTTGTTTCATTTATACTTTATTCAATTGTAAAAATGATCGGTTCAAAAAAAATAATTTTGAAAAACCTTTTAGAAGTAAGGGACGTATTCTTTTAAATTTCAGTCTGTGTGATGTTATAATTTATGAAAAAAATACCTTTTTTCCCTGTTCCATTACATATAGAACATTTATTTTAACATTGGGTATTCCAGTTCCACACTAAAATTGAAAAAGTTGTGTGTTCAGTGAGGGCTGCAGCTTTGCATTAGGTGAAGATGTCTTGGCTATTTTTAAAACAATAGAAAAGGAAAATGAGATGAGAGACAGATTTTACACAAAGTATGCACTTTAACAGTGGATGCACAAGAATAAAAAGAAACAAATAAACTGAAATGATACCCTGGGACAGATTCAATGTGGTTTGAAGGTTGGGCTGTCATGTGTATGTCACGCACACTGAATGATGGCCTCATGATCCGTCCTGTATATTAGCGGGGATTGAGTAAAACAGCCCTCGCCTTGACGCCATGGCGTGGCAAATATAAATCAGTCAATGTAAAATAAGCAGGGGACACCTTCCTTCTACCCGTTCATCCAAGCCCAGATTCAATTATGCTGTGGACAAAACATCGCAGGAAGGTAGATTTATCTCTCCAACCTAAATCTATACCCCTAGAAATGTTAGTTTACTTCGCTTCGCTGTTCAGTGGCTACTGCAGCTCTTATGCTCCTACATAGCCCCCCCAAAATATACATTTCTCCAAAGTACAAAATTAATTATTTTTTAACTAAAAAAGAAAGGCTGAAATCACTTATTTACATAACTTTGTGCTTGGAAACATTTGCTTTACAACCCCTCAACCACACACTGTTCCAGATATTTACATTGGACACACACAGCACCGGCCTGCTAAAGAACCGTACTGATGGTGTCGAAGTCCTTGCTTATCTGCGAGTTGCTGGGCAGAGACTTGAGATACTCCAGGTGTCTCCTGGCGTCCTCCTGATTATGTCGCACATAGTAGATGACATACGCGATCACCATGGTGAACCAGCCGAACATGGTGACGAACATGGCTACATCAGTGGTCTTGTGGTGAAAGTTGCAGAAGTTGATCCCTGAGTCCAGCACATGGATGACTGGTTTTCCGGCATACTCTTCCTGCACCGCTGTGTGGCAGATCACCTCGTTGACAGTTTCAGGGTCCAGCCGCAGCTCCCTCAGAACCTCCTGCAGTGTACACTCACAGTGCCAAGGGTTGTTGGAGAGGCTGATCTTCGCCCGAAGGCGGGCAAACGCCTCTTTGGGTACGCTTTGGATGTGGTTGTTTGATAAATCCAACATGAGGAGGCTGTCAGAGACACCTTGAAATGCTCCAGGATCCACAGTCTCAATGTCATTGCTAGACAGGTCCAGCTCCTGCAGGTAGTGCAGTTCTCTGAAGGCATGGTTGGGAATGTGGGTTATGTGGTTGGCTGCCAAAAGCAAGACTACTGTGTCTCTAGGAAGATCTGGTGGAATCTTTTCCAAGTTGCGAGACATGCACTGGACAACCGTCAAGCCATTTTTATCTATGCAGTGACAACTCGAGGGACAAGCCATGATGGACATGTTTGCAGTTAACATCCCACACATTAAGATCCATAACCGGACAATGCCACTAATCATCAAGGATTGCCTGGTAGTTCTGAGTCCAGCTGTGTCCAGCATATTCAGCAGCGTCCTCTTACAAGTCCTGTCAGGCATTAGCAATCATAGCCCAATCCGTTTTTGTGACGATAATCAGAAATCCAGAGCTCAAAGTGCCAGAACGATCAGTTTGTTCACAGAGAAGTGGAAATCTCTGAAAGTAATCCGTTAAAATTGATTCCAAGGATTTATATACAGTTTCTTGAAATATATTTCAAAAGAACTCATCCAAATACAGAGCCGCTCGCTCAACATCTTTGAGCTGCAACCTGTAATCTCACGTTTATTATGAGGATGCTGAAACCTTCAAAAAGCCAAGCGGGTGACGATGGAATCCACACATCAAGTGCTGGAGAAAGAAAAAAAGAAAAGAAAAGTAGTATTAATCTTTGAAAGAAAAGTATGGTCTTGAATGCAGAAATGGACACAATGTTTTCCGAAAGCATCTCAAACTCCAGCATGCATAAGTCTTTTTTTAAACCACTTGCCTCCATCTTTCTATAATGAGCACAGTAAATGGCTTTCATGTGGTGTTTACAAAATGTGTAACTCGATTACCAAGAAGAATCCATTTCAAAAGGAGAAAAACAATCCCATAAACCACCAGGCGCCCATACAAATAGGTCACAACCTGGATTATTCTCATTTAATTATGCAGACCATCATTTAGCTCCTGATCTTAGGGAGCTGCAAGGTTCCAAACTGAAAGACAAAACAAGAGACCATTAACACTGCTTCAACACTTAAAATTCACATATAAACATACACATGCAGTCCCACAGACAGAAGAACGAGACCAACAGCCCAGAGCTCTCGAACGTGACACCATCTGTGTTGTGGGACAGCCATCACCTCAGGAGTGTGCTCCCTCTGGTGGGCTGATCAAGCAGATAACCACTGGCTGTGTTTGAGGTCTTCACCTCCCTATCTGCTCATTTTTTACCTCCCCTGCCCCCTCCCCCTCTCCTTTGGTAAATGATTTATATAGCTTGAAGCCATATATCAGCATCTCACCTTCTTGGGTTTTAAATAGGGCTGTTGTTATTAGCAAAAACCCAGCAGGAGGTGTGGAGGCACTCTCACTATACCAAGTACAGCTTCATCCATATAATAGAAAGACACTGGAACTGCAAATGTAAAGTGAGGCTTTCCCAAAAAGAATTCAGTAATCTGACAGAAAAAACAAACAAAAACAGCAATCAAACAAAAATAAAAAAACTGGATGTAAATACATCTTTACTTTCTTGTTCTTTAAACTGTCTGAACGGGACTGCAATAGTCCTTCATGGCAGAAACACAAATAAAACAGGGGGTGCCTTAATACAATAGAGGGGAGTCAGCACACACCTTTTGCTGCTGGGAGAAGTTTGTTCCAAACAAAATATTAAGATAAATATAAGACTAGGTTCATTTTCTGAGAGGTTAAAACGAAAAAGGTGATGAGTCTGGAGATAAAAAAATGAAGTTACAAAGCAAGCGCTTGAGTTGAAATCTCACCAACCAAATGCTGGAAAACACCATATTGTCTGAAAAAAATATTAATTCCAAGAGGTTACTTACACTTTAACGTTTTCACGTCAATAAAGTTCCTCAGACGTGGACTCACACTGCGAAAAAGGTGTCCATGTCTTCAAACACTGTTCCTCGCAACGCCACGGTTACACTTGTTGATGCACGAGCAGGTGTCCGAGCAGGTGCAGCGGTCCCGCTCACCTCGAGCCTCTGTTCTGTGGAGCGCGCGTCTCCCGCGTTACGAGAGGTCCTGCCTGCGCGCGCGGGCGTTTCTCTCGCTGCTGTTCTCCCTCGCCCCCTCCTCCTGTCTGTCTGCAGCCGTTTCCTCTACTCTGTCCCGACCCCCTTACGCAAATTAGAGAAATGGGATTTGTTTGAGGTAAGAACAAAAACCCATACGTGTTATGACCTGTAACTTTCAATGATGTGAATTTGACTGCATGTTAAAGATTATTTTAACTTTCACGCATGAAACATGTTAAGAGTATACTTGTTTTTGGGGAGTAGGAAGTGACTCAACCTTACAAATTCATCAGAATATAAAAAAATAAATAATTGGAGGGTTCAGTTGATGACAATGAAAAATGGATGGTGGTCAAAGTGACTTAGGTAAAGACCTACTCACAATGGAAATAGTGTTTTTGGTCTTTTTAACTTGTTCCTCTGACATTGTTCTCATTATACAATTAAAGTAGCATTTCTGAGTATTTCTCATCATATTTTTCATTATAAAATTAAAATGGCATTTCTGAGTATTTCTTTGTTCAAGTTGAAGTTCAAGTTGTGAATCAGCATTTCTTGTAGCATAATCAAAAATAAAAGTCAATACCAGAAATCAATCCGCCAAACCGCTTTTTCTTTTTCTTCTTCAACACTGCCAATTCTGTCACCTAATTAAAATGATCAAAAAAATGGTATTTGACATTTGATTTTCAAAAAGTTCTCTAGTAAATGTGTAGCAAAATTCAATTAGAAATATCTTATTTGACAATTAACATGGATTAACGGAAATGCTTTTTCATTTTCACAAATGTAACTGCATCTAATGACTCAAAAATAAAATTAAAAATCATAATGATGTCATGGCCCTACCAGCAAACGGCAAAAATGGGAATGACATCAGCCTTTATTTTGTCTGGACACCACTGGAAACACAAATTCACATGATTGTTTACACGGTTGCTCAGGTCTGTGGAGCAGCATTTCCGCCTTCTGCGGCCCGGATGTTCTCTGTGCAGCCGCAGTATCGGACTAGCTTCGTGTTAGCGGGCCGGGGAGGGTGCTTTGATACGGTGTGCGCTCCATTCAAAGATGAAGCTAGTCTGTACTGCGGTCCAAATCTAGGCGAGTATTTTCCACACTATAAATAGTGCATTAAAAAGCTTTGATTTAAAAAAAACAAAACTTTTTGCTGTTTCTAGTTATGACTGGCAATTTTTAAAGTTAACGTAGTTAAAGTAACATTTGTTTTAGCTGTATCAGTCTGCTTTTTTATATATATTGCAAACAAGGTTGGGAGTTACTGGTTTAGTGAATATTCTAAAGTTTAGCATGTCACAAAAAGGTTCTAGGCTGAATCCTAATTAATAACAATAATAATGGATTGGATTTATTTGCGCTTTTCCAGACACTCAAAGCGCTTACAATGTGTCCATTATTCATTCACTCCTCGTTCATACTTGGTGACCGTAAGCTACTGATGTTGCCACAGCTGCCCTGTCACAGCGTGCGCCTACGGCCCCTCTGGCCATCAACAGGACATTCATAAGCATTCACGCACCAGTGGAGCAACACTGGAGGCAGGGAAGGTGAAGTGTCTTGCCCAATGACACAACGACAGTTGACTAGGGGGATTGAACTACAGACCCTTCAATCATTGGACAACCTGCTCAACTGCCTGAGCCACTGTCGCCCGATTAATTGGTTCCCTACACTTACCACACCTCTCTATTGGCTGTAATTGTAGAAGCATTTGAAGCTGTAGTAGTGTCTGAAAGTGTTTTTTAAGGAGGAGCTGTAGCGATTTAGAGCTGGCTATCCCTCCGCCAGTAGGGTGACCTGCGTTGCTCTTGTGGCGCGGAGGAGAAATGCATGGTCGATGATAATAGATGATGTCATGAAGCGGTAGTTATTTCCAAATTTGAAGATACTATTTTTTTCTATATCTTTCCACATGGAGGGATAAATGTGGAGAACCTGTAGGGATAGGGAAGCAATTCAGATTCAGCCCTAGAAGTACTGTGAACGCAGTTACTAGTCTGACTGACTGGCTGACCTATCTCTGATTCTTGTTTTTGCTTAATGTAAATTGTAGTTCGGTGCACCTTGTATCACAAAAGTTCAAAACTAAACCATTTATTGGTGATCCATGTTATAATCAGATGCACCCTATTGTGCTGAAAATACTATGGTAAAATGAGTACACTCTTTAGCATCATAGCTAACCCTTTTTATTTAGACTGTTTAGAGAAAAAGATAAGATACACTTCTTAGTTGTGCTGAACTATTACACCTCACGTCAGACAGTGTAGACAAGACATCTTAAATATGCAAGATCCTCTACTGCAAATGGCACATGATGTCACTCCGCTACATTTCTGTGTTTTTTTATGTGGCAATAAAATTTTATTTTGTGCAACTTTCTTGGAGAGGCCGAATTACAAGAGCACTGTTGCAATTAACAGCACAAAGCAATGACATGTGAAAGTCAAACCTCTCCAAAGCCACAAAACCATGTGTGCTAATGTAAAAAAGGGGGTCACTATTATTAATAAACTCCCAGGAGAAATATTACTACACTCGGAGGTTCCTTTCAGGTTGGGATTTCTGCCCCACTTTTGCTGATGATCTTGTGAAATAAGCTGGTAGATCAGGGGTGGGCAAGCTACGGACCGCGGGCTGGATCCTGCTCGCCTCCATGTTTGGTCCGGCCCACTGAAGAATATCAGAGACCCGTTTTTTTTTTTTTTTTTTATCTGGCCACACGATCAAGACCTGTACATAACCTGACATATTATTCCACCCTTTGCAGTCTGTGCTCCAACCTGAAACTCTCTAAAATCCAGTCAACCAGAACAGAAGACAGTCTTCCCTTTTTCTACCTCGCGTTTCATCTTTCCCTGTTCATCTCATTCTTTTACAACGATTATGCTGTTTGTTTTTTTTTAACAGCGCACCCTGTTCTGTGTCCTGATTGGCTGGAGGCCTTGTCAATTCAATCTCCTTCGTGCCGTGTCTCCTGTACAGAAATGCGGAGCTCTTTAGATCTACAGAAATCTGTGATCGCGATCAGATCTTTGTTTTCATTCTAAGATCTTGTTCCTAATTTCTATGAAGGTTTGAGAATTTAAACAAAAGAAAAAGGGTGAAAATGTTTATGTCTGTCTGAGAAAAGTGCATAAAGTGGGCAGTGAGGAGTTATACTGCCATAAACGTCTGTTATCAGACTCCATGGATTTCACCGTTCACAAGTTTTTTTTAGAACGTAACTCCTGCAATAAACGAGGGAACTCTGTACTGGTGAAAAGGTGATGCAGATATATCCGTAGCTGCAGCAGAAAACATAGAATTTTTTTTATTATTATTATTACTGGATGAGAAACAGACGTGAAGGACACAGCTGCTCAGTTTGAGCGCAAACTGTGAGACGTGTGAGGAGCTGCAGACCTCAGTTATTTGTTCATTTTTTGTATTTTATAAATAGTGTTATTTAGTTTATTAAAGGGATCATGAACTAATAAAACTGTATTATAGGGCTTTAAAATAAAAGAAACATAAACGAAGTCTAAAGAAAAGTGTTATTGTGGCCCTCACAAGAAAAATTTTGGGGACCTGCTCTAGCATCCATGTGGTGCTGGAAGATTTGTTCTTTTTCATTCTTTATATCATTCAAACACCACAGAAACGCAGCATTTCTTTAAGTTTTACACGAGGTACATCAAGCCATTGGTGCAACTGGCTCTAAATTGAGAACAAAAGTTTTAACCTAAAAACTCTAAAATGCTCTGTTTTAAAATAAAATTTTCAATTCACTGTGGCGCAGTGGTTAGCGCTCTTGCCTCACAGCAAGAAGTTTGCATGTTCTCCCCGTGCATGCGTGGGTTTTCTCCGGGGACTCCGGTTTCCCCCCACCGCCCAAAAAAATGCTTGATAGGTTAATTGGTCATTCCAAATTGTCCATAGGTGTGAATGTGAGTATGCATGGGTGTGTGATATGCGTGACCCTGCGATGGACTGGCGACATGTCCAGGGTTTCCCCTGCCTTCGCCCATAAGTGGCCGGGATAGGCTCCGGCAGCCCCGTGACCCCGAAAGGGACAAATGGAAGAAGATGAAAGAATTTTCAATTCAAATGTTTTCATCCAGATTCCATGTTATTTCTTTCTCACTCGACAAATCTGCTCCTGGTCCGGCCCTTCTATCCAATTTTGGAGCCCTATGTGCCCCGCGAGTCAAAATAATTGCCCACCTCTGTGATAGATGTTGCTCCTGCTGCACAGGTGTCCATAAAGTAGGACTCATTATGAAGCACTTTTCTGGAAATCTATGGAACGTTAAAAGATGTTGAGCAGTGTGAAGCAGACTTAAGTTGGAAGGTCTGTCATAATTAGTAAATGAACTAGTAAATGAACTCTTTAGGTGAATTGCATAAAGTGGGTTTTATGAGGTCACACTCACTATAACTTTTAACCTTGAACGTTATTTCCTGTGCTGATGCAGATTTGAAGCTTGTACATATATATACATCCCATATATATACATATATATCCCATATATATGGGATATATATATATATATATATATATATATATATATATATATATATATATATATATATATATATATATATATATATATATATATATATATATATATATATATATATATATATATATCCCTCTTGTTATGTTTCGGGTCAAATTGACTCGTTTTAAAGTTTGAACATCTAGGAAAAATAGTTACAGTTAGTAATAGTTACTGTAACTGCCGTTGCGGTTACATTCGGATATCTTGGGGAGCAGGAACCGTCTTTACGCGTGCTTCAGAAAAAAGGGTCGTTATTCTTCCTGTTTATGGCATTTATTTTCTTGAACGGTAAAAATATAAAGTACAAACCACAAAAATACTCAAAAGCATGAATACTTCCTTACTGTAAAAATAACATGTTCTAAAAACAGGTCTAAGATTAATGTGCTGCTGTGCTTCCCAAGTTCAAATCCAAAAGCCACTGCCCATAAGACACGTCGGCTCCCAAAATGCACCTAACCAATAGGAAGCTGGAACAGCTGCATGGCCAAAGAATGACAGGCACATGCATGCATTAAATCTAATAAATAACCTAAATTCAGCCAAATGGCTCCAACAGTTATAGTTAGTTAATTTTTTTTATATAGAAAACAAAAGATTATCAAACCTTAACACTACTATTTCAGAGTTTTGTTGTGACAGCCCAGCAAAATAAAGGGGGTAACATCAAGTGATTGCTGTGTAGCCAAAAGGTGATACCATCTCCTTCTTCTTAGCGTTTTTTGGGGGGTGCTCATGTTGTCACGGTGAGTGGGCAAGTGCCTCGATAAGAAAGTGTGAATTTAGGAATTTACCTATCTGCTCTGCAAGGTAAGGCCCCATTGGTCATGCAGTGAGGTAAACATTAATTTCCCTGCTTGTATAATGGAGTTTCCTCAGATCCATGTGATATCTCAAGTGATGTTAAATTGGCTCCTTTAGGGAAACTAATACAGAGATTTCCTTATACTGTTGGAGAATGGAAACAGGGAATGTAGCCACAGGATTTTACCATTGCAATTGCATGGGAGTTGTAAGAAACAGTGTTAAAGATCATCGAGAAAGTGGATGGGTACGGTGGCCCAGGAGGGTCACAAAACAACACATTAACTTACCACACAACATATTAACTCACAACACAACACAATAACTTACCTCACAACACATTAACTCACAACACATTAACTCACAACACAACACAATAACTCACAACACATTAACTCACAACACAACACCTTACCACACAACACATTAACTCACAACACAACAACTCCCAACACAATAACTCACAACAAAACACATTAACTCCCAACACAATAACTCACAACAAAACACATTAACTCACAACACAACACAATAACTCACAACACAATACCTTACCACAAAAAACATTAACTCACAACACAACAACTCCCAACACAATAACTCACAACAAAACACATTAACTCACACCTCAACACAATAATTTACCACACAACACATTAACTCACAACACAATAACTCACAACACAATAACTCACAACAAAACACGTTAACTCAGAACACAACACATTAACTCACAACACAACACATTAACTCACAACTCAATAACTCACAACACATTAACTCACAACACAACACATTAACTCACAACGGAAGTAAAGCTGCAATTGAAGTGCAACGGCCTGCCAGAGAACCTCAGGGCCGCAGAGACTGTAGAGGTTTTTAAGAAGAGGCTCAAGACCCACCTTTTTAGTCTGGCTTTTAAATGACTTTGAACATTTCCTATGTCTTTTTATTTTTTATCTATCTATTTATTAGTTAATTTATTTATTTACGTATTTATTCATTTATTTTTAAGGACTATTATTATCTCTGTTTTTAATATGCTATTCTTTTTATTGTTATTTTACCAATGATACGTAGGTTATGTTTTAATCAGTTTACGTATTTTATTTTTTAATTACTAAAATTGTTAAATCTTATTTTATTTATTTATTTATTTTTTTTAAATCTTTTTTTCTATTTTTATTGTTGTTATTTTATGATAATTTGTATGCTGATGTTTTTAACTCCAGTGTTCCCTCTTGGGGATCCACTTTTCTGGGGCACCACCGGCTTGACCTGTAGGGGGTGCTGTTGCTGCAGTGCCCGTTCTCGTTGGGCGGGCTGGGGTCCCGTTCTGTGGTCTAATAGCCATGGAGTGGGCCCTGGGCTGCTCTGTGCTGGGCGGGCGCTGTGGTACTGACCCCTGTGGTCGGGCTGGGCCTTGGAATAAATGGATCCCCATCATATCGTTTCCTCGCAGCAGTACCAAGCCAAGTACCAAGTACCAAGCCTTCTTTAAGCTGCAGTTCTTTGGTTCTGTTCAGGGTTCTACGGGGGGAACTGGGTAGGTGGGGTGTGGGTGGGTGGGTTGGGGGGTTGGGGGGTGAGGGAGGGGTCCCATCTTTGTGTGATTGTCCTTTGTTTGCTGTTTTTAACAATCTTCAGTTTTTATGACTGTTTTATCTGCTTTTATGTGAAGTGCTTTGTGTTTTTAACTGAAATGAAAGGCGCTATATAAATAAAGTTTGAGTTGAGTTGAGTTGAGTCTGAAATTTCCACTGGGCTGAGCGGCTTACTATGCTAACAGAAAGTAACATCACAATGAGCTGTGGAGGGAGCATATTTTTTCTACAAAAGAAGCTAGCAGTAGTGTTGCCAAATTGGGCGGTTTTGGTTCTAAATTTGCGGTCGAAAATAACTTTGTGGGAGGTATGCATAATTTGGGCAGTTTTAGGGTCGGTTCGGCGGGTTTTTTTCCCTCATGAATATATAATAGCAGACTACGTTAGGCCGTGTGGCTTTTGGAGTTCTATGTACTGAAGCTCCATGAACGGCAGAGACTCTAAATGGACCGGGCTCTGTCATCTAACCTGTTGTTGGGGGTGTGCAAGGCCTGATACCGCGGCCGCCTGTGGGCAGAGCTATGAGCTAAAGTAATCGTCTGATCGCTATACAATATTTTGAAAAATCATCGGATCGGGTGCTAAATCAGTCCAGTAGGGGGAAAAAAAAATCAACGAAAGCTTTGTATTCTTGTTTTTCCTGATCTAATAAAAGGAGTACAGTATTGAATATTTCTTCAGCGGACCAATCTGGCAACACTGCTGCTAGCTTCTCCCTCCACAGCTCACTGTGACGTTACTTTCTGTTAGATAGTTAGCCGCTCAGCCAACTGGAAATTTCAGAATAAAAGCACGCTTCAATTGCAGCTTTACTTCCGTTGTCAACAACGGAACAGACAACGTGATGAAAACCTACGCAAAACAAGAACAGACGAAAAATAAAGCACGCACCTACCACAGAAAAGAAGAATAGGCTGAAGTGACATGCTACAAATGTGGAAAACGAGGACACATAGCAAGAAGATGACAACAAAAGGTGTGGTGCAACTTTTGCAAAAGTAACACACATAAAGAGACAATATGTAAGAAAAAGGGGAGACAAGACGACGTCCGGAAGGTGACAGAGGACGTGAGTGGAAGAACAGACCACTTATTCAAGGCCAAAGCAGAGACACCAGCAAGCAAAGTGAAGATGAAGGGCATCATGGTCGACGCAGGCGCCACATCCCACATCGTGAATGACATCAGGAAATTCATCGACTTTGATGAGTCCTTTAATCCAGAGAGGCACACAGTGGAGTTAGCTGATGGGACGAAGGTCAACGGGACAGCGCAACACAGAGGAACAGCGTTGATACACTTGGTAGACTGCACTGGACAGCAGCACCGGGCATATCTGAGAGATGCCCTCTTCATGCCAACTTACCCCCATGACATCTTCTCAGTGGCAAGAGCAGCAAGTGAGGGGACAACCATCACATTCAAGAAAGGAGAAAGCCACCTGATAACGAAGAGCAGATGCAGGTTTGATATTCATAAAAAAGGAAAAACTGTACTATTTACCCACTATTGAAGATGACAGTGACAAATGTAAAGCAATTCATGATATTCAAGGTTGGCATGAAATCATGGGTCATTGCAATTTTGACGACATAAGAAAGTTGCAAAGTGTGGTGAAAGGAATGGAAGTAAAAGGGGATGTGCATAAACAGGTGAACCCATGCAGAGTGTGTACAGAAGGTAAAACCACTCAGACAAGAAACAGGGAACCAGATGTAAAGGCTAAAAAACCACTACAACTAGTACATACAGATCTAGTTTAGATGGGTACAGATAGATACGCACAGACTTTTACTGATGACTACACGGGGATCGTTTTTGTATATTTTCTTAAAGCTGAAAGTGATGCAGTTTGTGCAACTGAAAAGTTTATAGCTGATGTAGCACCATACGGTAAAATAAGGTGCATTTGCTCTGACAATGGCACTGAATTCACAGGTCAAGATTTTCAGACACTTATGACCAAAACAGAATCAGACACGAAAGCTCTGCACCGTACTCACCTCATCAAAATGGCACTGTCTTGGTGCCTGTTGGACTGCTCCCCCTCCAACACTGCCATCCATGCTCCTTCTAATCACCTCCAGCTGACACCACTCATCTCATCTACCTGCTGCTTAAAAGGAGACCCAACGCCTCAGTTCAACGCCAGTTCGTTAACCTCTATGGTGACTAGTCTGGTCTCATGTCATGTTAAAGACTCGCTACTGTCTTAACCCTCGCTTTGACACTAACCCTGATCTCCTGCTCCAGGAAACCCTTGTCACGAGTGACGTCAGTTGGAACCTCGGATCCATTCACAGCAACCCACCGGACCTTGTCATCCACGCCGACCGCGTTTGTACCTCCAGCCTCGCCACTAGCCACAGCTGCCTCTGGACCAACGTTTACGCCTCAGTTCTCCCAGGAATCAAAATAAACTTCTTCTTACCTGTCACTTCCAGTCTCGCTCTCTCTGGGTTCCATCATCTGGGTCCTCCCGCTTGGAAATCATGACAGAACGAACTGGCCTTACCCCGGACCCAGCTGACCCGGAAGGACTGCGTTTCGCCGTCAGTCAACAGGGCATCGCCCTGGGCCGCCAAGCCGACGCCTTGTCCCAAATCGCTGCCGCCCAGCAGGAACTCTTTCGACGGCTAGACGGACTCACGCAAACTTTGATGGATGTTTCAGGGCAGTTAGCTCCGCCGGCTACCTCGGCATCACTTCCGGCCCCGGGTAACATCGTCACTTCCGCCTCCGGCTCATCACGGGAAAACTTCCGCATACAGCCAGAGCCGTTTTTCGGCGATGTGGAGGCCTGTGGCGGATTCCTCCTCCAGTGCCGCCTTCTCTTCCAACAAGCGCCAAGGTACTATCAATCCGATCACAGCAAGATAACACTTATCATTAACTCACTTCGTAACAAAGCCTTACAGTGTGCTCAGGCTTTCCTAGCGGTCAACCCCATCTCTCACCTCACTGTTGAACGTTTCATTAATGAATTCCAGCTGGTTTTGACCAACCCAAGAAACAGGAGGAAGCTACACGTAAGCTACTAGCCTTAAAACAACGCAACCGTCCTGTTTCTGACCATATCATTGATTTCAGAATTCTGGCGGTGGAAGCCGGGTGGTCAGATCCAGCGCTAAAGGGAGTGTTCTACCAGTCCCTCAACGAGAACATAAAGGATCATCTGTGTACGCAGCCCGAGACCAATACTTTTGAGGAGCTCGTCACAGCCGCCCACCGCTCCGACGCCCGCCTGCGGGAACGACACCCAAAAAAGACCCCTTCCATCTCGCAGGAGTCCGGCCCTGCCTACGCAGAATACTGCACAGCAATTCACTTCTGCTTCCCTTCCCGAGATCCATCATAACCAGATGGATGAACCTTTGCAGGTGGGACACTCCAGGCTCACTCCTGAAGAATGACAGAGACGTCGGGAAGAAGGTGCGTGTTTCTATTGCGGCAAAATCGGACACCAGGTTAATCAATGTAGGGCCCGGTTAAACTCCGGGGCCCCCCGCTAGAAGATAGGCCGCGGGTGGCTGATGTTGACTCTGCTTCCAAAGCCTTCCTCCACTTACCTGTCAAGCTCGTTCATGTTACCGCAATCATAGAGTTACGGGCCTTAATCGACTCTGGGGCCGAACAAAGTTTAATAGATCACAGCCTTGTATCTCGTCTAGGTCTATCCACGGAGAAACTTCAGGCCCCCGTTAAAGCTACCGGTTTGGGTGGTCAACTTCTGTCCATTATCACTCACTGCACCGAACCTGTTCAGCTTATCACTTCCGGCAACCATAGAGAAAACATTCGGTTTTTTGTTACTCACTCTCCTCAAAATTCTGTCGTGTTGGGGTCCTCTTGGCTTCAACAACACAACCCCCAATTTGATTGGAGCCGCCACACTCTATCAAAATGGAGTGATTATTGCCTTGCTAATTGCCTTTAATCGGCCGTTCCTACTATTAGCAATCCCTCCGTTATTGAGCCTGAGAAGGTAGACTTATCTCACGTACCTGAATGCTACCACAATTTACGTTCTGTTTTTAGCAAAGCTAAAGCTAACTCTCTGCCTCCTTACCGGCCGTACGACTGCTCCATTAATTTATTGGAGGGTGCCTCGCTTTCCAAAGGCAATCTGTTTAACCTCCCTGGTCCCGAGAAAGCAGCTATGGAAAGTTACATCCATGAGGCACTTTCTTCGGGCACATTCGACCTTCTTCCTCTCCCGTTGCCGCCGGTTTTTTCTTTGTTCAAAAGAAAGATAAGACCCTGCGCCCGTGTAACGATTACCGTGGACTCAACAAGATCACCATCAAGGACAAATACTCCCTTCCTCTAATATCCTCCGTATTTGATTCCATTCAAGAAGCTCGTATTTTCTCCAAATTAGACTTGCGGAACGCTTACCACCTCGTCCGGGTCAAAGAAGGAGACGAGTGGAAAACTGCTTTCAATACTCCCTTGGGGCATTACGAGTACCTTGTCATGCCATTTGGGCTTACCAACGCCCCCGCTGTTTTTCAGCGCCTTGTGAATGACGTACTACGCGACTTCATCAACCGCTTCGTATACTTTTTTTTTTTTTTTTTTTTTTTTCTAACCTTGTCCTGTCCAACAGCTGGGCAAACAGATGAGAGCTGAGGGCCTCTTGTGTTGGACATATTTTACTTTAACAAGAGGGGTTATTAATCTTCAGACAAACCAAAGGTATGTCTGAATAAACCCCTTTTGTAATTGAGGCCAAACTTTATTAATTTCATACATGTTTGAAGATCTTTGGTGTTGGACCGGACGGAAAAGGAAAGAGGGGAAGAAGAGAGAAGGACGTTAGAGAGAGGGGGGGAAGGAGGGTGATAGTAGGAGGGGAAGGGGGATAAGACCATGAAGCAGCATAAAGCAACAAGTTTACTGGTTGTTAATCACCATGGTAAGGCTCAAATGCAGTACAAAAAGGGCGGAGCCTGTCCACACACACACCCAAGTGTCAAACACACCTGCTAGCTGCAAAAATGTCCATCTGTCGACATGTACACAAAACAGATACTGCTCACACGCATACTTATGCCTTAAAACCAACTAGTGTGTAACATTTCAGTCATTCAGTCACGCAAACCGCCAGTGCAAAGGTGAGCCAACACCCGTGCTCAGGTGAGTGCTCATGTTCTTCTAAAATGGATGGTGGAATGTGTAAAGAAGGAGGGAGAGCGCCCAGCCATCCCCACCCCAAGACCCCCACCGCAGCAGCAGCGGCAGCCGGAATCCCCCCCACGCCACACGGAAACCGGCAGGAAACAACCACCGCCCGGGCGACCAAGCCCGCCACCCAGGCCAGGGCCAGCAGGACCGCCGCAAGGCCCCCAGAGCCAGAGAGCAGGGAGGCACGGAGGGAAAGAGAAGGCCGCCCCAGCCCAACCAGGAGAACAGCCCCCCCGCCGCGCCGGGAGAACCCAACGCAGGGCCCCACCGGAGAGGGACGCCCACAGCCCCCAGACGAGCACCCCACCACCACCCAGGAGTCCCCCACCACCACCCCACCACCACCCATCCCCCCGCCCCAACCCCAGGTACGAGCCAGGACCCCCCAAGGGAGACCCGCTCCGCACTCCAGGCAGCCATCCGCCCGGCCCACGGTTGGTCCAGGGAGGAGCAAGGCAGGGGCCCGCCGCCCCCGCCCAGGAGGGGGGAACCCCGGGGAAAAAAGAGGGCCCACAAGGGGTGTTGTAAATATGGCCCGACCAGGCTCGGCCACAGTTGGAAATTTGGCGGGGCCCAGCGCTCAGGAGCAAGGACCAGAACCCACCCCCCAGGGACACCAACACCCCCCGGCTCAGATGTAATGTGAACCCCCCCCACCGCGCGGAGAGAGCACCGCCGGGCCCAGGAAGCCGGCACCCCGGGGACACGGCCGCCGTTGCAAAGGGGCCCGTACCCCCCACCAGGGAAGAGGCAGGGGACAGATGGTCCTAGGTCCCACCTTCCTTGCAAAATGTGTGTGCGTGTATGTGTGTTTAAGAGGGTGTGTGTGTGCATGTGTGTGTGTTTATGTTGGGATGTATATATTGAGGGGGGAGGGGTGTGTGTACTAAGGGGGGTGCAGTTAAAATTGGCGGGTAGGGCATTAAGGGGACATCTCCTGATTACTCACAGTGATGTCCCCTCACCCCCCCCACCAAGGGGCCCTAAATGTCTAAGGTGCGGTTAAAATTGGCGGGTAGGGTGCCAGGAGGACATCTGCTGCTTGCTGGCAGTGATGTCCAAGCACCCCCCCTACCAAGGGCCCTACATGTCTAAGGTGCAAATAAAACCGAAAGAGGGGGGGCCCACTCCATACGGCAACCATAGGAGGGGGGGCCACTGCCTAGTAAACCCCCCCCCCCAAAGCTCATCGCAGGCTAAGCCCCCCACCCCCTCACCCTATTATGAGGTTATATGAGGAAGGGGGTAAGTTGGGGACAGCTGGTAGACTGTCCCCCGGTGGTCAAACAGCTGTCCCCCGCCCCCCCCCCCAGCAAGGGGGCCAGGCCCACCCAGCCCAGGGGCCCCACCCCCGGAGGTGCCGACACCCCAGGCCCAGCACCACCCACCCCACACAGAGGGAGAGGAGCCAGAAAGCGCCAATGTTATTATCTAAATTACATAAAAGTTTGTATATTTTGGAGAGAGTTTTATTCATTGAGAAATTGATCAGAGTGGTAACTACATCTGGTAGCTTTAAATCGTTGTCTCTGTATTTAAATTTTTTAGTAATACTTGATTTAAGTTGCTGATATTCCAAGAAGTTATTTATTCCATGTTTGTCTTGAAGTTCCTGGGGAGTTATGAATCTTCTATCAATAATTATATGCTCTAGATGTTTTATGCCCCCTGCTTGCCAAGCTGGGAAGTGGATATTTTTTTTGTTTATGAGGATGTCTGGGTTGTTCCAGATGGGTGTCATTTTGCACGGTTGAATTGATGATTTTGATATTTTGAGAAATTCCCACCAGGCTGTTAAAGTGGCGTTTATATTAATACTTTTGAAACAATCCTGTTTTTTAACTGTTTGGCTAATAAATGGAAGATCTGACAGGTTGATCTTTCCACATAACGCCTGTTCCAAGTCTAACCATGAGTTGGTTTCTGGATTATTTTTTAACCATTTTAAGATGTATTGTAATCTATTTGCAAGAAAGTATTTGTGGAAATTAGGTAATTCTAATCCTCCACAGCTTTTTGCAGATTTTAAAGTTTTTAGACTAATTCTTGCAGGTTTATTGTTCCATAAAAAACTTGATATGGATGAGTCTAATGTTTTGAACCATTTTAGTGGCGGTTGTGTGGGAATCATTGAAAAGAGATAATTAACTTTGGGTAAGATTTTCATTTTTACCGTGGCTACCTTGCCCATAAGGGACAGAGGCAGGTTGGTCCAGCGTGTTAGATCGTCCTGTATGTTTTTCAGTAATGGGGTGTAGTTTCGATTATCTCGATGATATCCTCATTTATTCCACAGACCCGGTTCAACATCAGGAACATGTCCGTCTGGTGCTTCAGAGACTTTCTGAAAATCAGTTATTCGTCAAAGCCGAGAAATGTCAATTCCACTCCTCTGTCATCCCCTTCCTTGGTTATATTTTCGGGGCAGGCTGTATTCGTCCCGATACCGCTAAAATTGAGGCCGTTTCCTCGTGGGAGCCACCCTCTTCTCGTAAAAAAACTCCAGCAGTTCCTTGTTTTTTTTGCCAATTTCTATCGAAGGTTTATCAGGAATTATAGTGCCATCGCGGCCCCCCTCACCCAACTCACGTCCACTACTAGGGCTTATGTTTGGAATGACGCGGCTCAGAGCGCTTTTGATATTCTCAAAAGACTGTTCGTGTCAGCCCCCATTCTCATCCAACCGGACTCTACCAGACAGTTTGTGGTTGAGGTGGACGCTTCAGACTCTGGCGTTGGGGCCGTACTCTTGCAGCGTGAGGAAAAGACTGGCAAACTTAAACCATGCGCCTTCTTCTCAAAAAAACTCACGCCGGAAGAGCGCAACTATGACGTTGGCAACCGGGAACTCCTCGCTATCAAGTTGGCTATTGAGGAGTGGCGTCATTGGCTGGAGGGAGCGGTCCATCCCTTTATCGTCTGGACGGACCACAGGAACCTTGCGTACTTACGATCTGCCAAGAGACTAAATTCTCGCCAGGCTCGGTGGTGTCTGTTTTTCGTTCGGTTCAACTTTGTCATAAACTACAGACCAGGAAGCCGCAACGTAAAGCCAGATGCCCTCTCCAGGATGTACTCTTCCACTGACAGTCAGGACACTACCTACACCAGCATCATCCCCGACGCCTGCATCATAGGAAACTTAACTTGGGACATTTAAACCAAGGTACTACAGGCTCAAGGTGAGGAACCAAACCATCCTGCCCCTCCCGCTGGGACCCTGTATGTACCTTCTTCCCTCAGGTCTGAGGCTATAACTTGGGCTCATGCATCTCGAGTAGCATGCCATGGAGGCATAGTGAGAACTCTCAGCCTACTCCGTCGTCGTTTTTTCTGGCCCTCCATGGGTAAAGACGTCAAGGAGTACGTCGCGGCCTGCTCCACCTGTGCTCGCTCCAAATCCTCCTCTTCTCCGCCATCTGGTCTGCTCCATCCACTGTCCACTCCTAGTCGCCCGTGGTCTCACATCGGGGTCGATATTGTCACCGGACTACCCCCCTCTCAGGGTAATTCCGTCATCGTTACGGTTTCGACCGTTTCTCTAAATTTGTGCATTTCATTCCCCTGTCTCAGCTCCCGTCCGCCGCAGAAACTGCTGAGGTTCTGGTCCAGTTTGTCTTCCGCCACCATGGGATCCCCTCGGATATCGTGTCAGACCGAGGGCCCCAATTCGTGTCCCAGGTGTGGAAGGCCTTCTGTTCCGCCTTGGGGGCCACTGTCAGCCTCACCTCAGGGTACCACCCTCAATCGAATGGACAGGCTGAAAGGGCCAATCAGGAGCTTGAGACATCCCTCCGTTGTCTGGCCGATCGAAACTCCATGGACTGGTCAAAATACCTTGTGTGGGTTGAATATGCTCATAACACCCATCCCTCCTCTGCCACAGGTCTATCTCCGTTCGAGGCTGCCCTCGGGTACCCACCACCCTTGTTTCCATCCCACGAACTGGATCTGGCTGTACCCTCCGTGCAGGACCATCTCCGGAGGTGCCAGGAGGTTTTGCAGCACACCAAGGCCTCCCTCCTTCGTACTAAGGAGGTTTATTGCCGATTCGCCAATCGCAACAGGGTGGTGGGACCCACCTACCAACCAGGTCAGAGGGTATGGTTGTCCTCACGGAATATTCCAAATCAGGCTACTTCTCATAAACTGGCTCCCCGTTACATTGGGCCCTACGTCATAGACAAAATCATTAACCCCACCTGTGTCCGTCTTTGGCTCCCGGCAGCCCTCAAGGTCCACCCTTCGTTCCACGTCTCGCAGATCAAGCCAGTTATGGACAGCACGCTGTGCCCGCCTTCCGCTTCCCCTCCGCCCGCCCGGCTCATCGACGGTGCCCCCGCCTACACGGCCTCTCGTTTCCTGGATGTCTGCCGTCGGGGTCGTGGCCATCAGTTCTTGGTGGATTGGGAGGGTTACGGTCAGGAGGAGCGCTCCTGGGTCTCCCTCTCCCTCACTCTGGACCGTTCCCTCATTGATGACTTCTTTCGCGCTCACCCGGATCGGCGTCCCGGACCGCCTGGGGGCGGTCGTTGAGGGGGGGGTACTGTCATGGTGCTTGTTGGACTCCTCCCCCTCCAATACTGCCATCCATGCTCCTTCTAATCACCTCCAGCTGACACCACTCATCTCATCTACCTGCTGCTTAAAAGGAGACCCAACGCCTCAGTTCAACGCCAGTTCGTTAACCTCTATGGTGACTAGTCTGGTCTCATGTCATGTTAAAGTCTCGCTACTGTCTTAACCCTCCCTCCACATGTTTGGCTTACAAACAAGATAAAGGGAAGTTTGAGTCAAGATGTAATGAAGGAGTTTTTGTTGAAATGACAAGTATAGCCCAGCTTACCTAGTCTATTACCCGAATGAAAGTAAAGTCCAGAAGCACAGGCTGGTAAAGTTCATTAATAGGGCTACAAGTGAAAAAGAAACACAAACAACAGAACCATTTTTGGAGTGTGTTGATGGAATGTTTCCTAGAGAAACAAATGATGATGATCCAACAGAGATGGAAAAAGAAACGGATAAAAATGTTGACACTGACTGTGAGGTTCCTGAAACTCTCACAGAAGAGACAGAGCAATCCTGTGTGGGGAAACCCCGGGAGACAGCTCAAAGAAAGAATCCGACTCGAACCAAAAAGAAACCGGCTTATCTCCAAGACTATGATACTGAAAGTAAAGACAATTTTCAAATGTGTGTAGATTTTTGTTACAGAGCAGTATGTGATCTCCCCAATACCTACCAGGAAGCAGTAGCATCAGCAGAGTCAGAGCAATGGAAGATTGCTATGGAGGAAGAAATGGAGTCACTGATAGACAACGAGACTTTCACCCTTACTAAATTACCTAAAAGCAGTGGGGGGAAGGTGGGTCTATGCAGTTAAAACAGACGTTGACGGAGGTAATGAATTTAAAGCAAGGTTTGTGGCTAAAGGCTATAACCAAAAAGAAGGGACATTTTTCACCCACTGCAGACATGACAAGTGTAAGGATAGTGATGCAAAAAGCAGCACAGGAAGGTTTAATCCTACACCAAATGGATGTAAAGACAGCCTATTTGCATGCTCCAATAGACTGTGAAATATTTGTGGATCAACCAGAAGGTTTTGAGAAGAAAATGAAATCAGGTCAAAAACTGGTGTGTAAGCTACATAAGTCACTTTACGGGCTAAAACAATCAGGTCGAAACTTGAACTTATTGCTACACAAGTATTTGACGGAAAACGGTTTTGAACAGAATCCTGCAGATCACTGTCTCTATTCTATGAAAAGGGAGGATGAAAAAGTGATCCTTGTGATTTGGGTTGATGATATTATTCTGGCTGGAACCAGCGAACTGGCTCTAAGTGATTTAAAGCAAATGTTAACTGACAGATTTAAAATGAAGGATTTGGGAAGATTGAAACACGTTTTGGGTATTGATTTCCATCAAAACGAGAACCGAGTCAAAATGTCGCAGAAAAGATACATAAATAAGATCTTAGAAAGATTTGGAATGGAAGACTGCAAACCAAGGGAGGCACCTTGTGAACAGAAACTGGTCTATTCTGACAACGGAAAGAAAATGACAGATGTAAGGAAGTACAGGGAAGCAGTAGGAAGTCTAATCTACTTGTCAACTTGTACTAGGCCGGACCTGAGTTATATTGTGAGCAGACTCAGCATTTTGGGGATCCTACAGAAGAACACTGGAACAGTGTTAAACATGTTCTCAGGTATCTTAAAGGTACTCAGGAAAAGGAGTTGTGCTTTAACAAAAACTCTTCAGGTATTTTAGGCCTCCGGGTTTACTGTGACGCTGACTGGGCATCTAATGAAAAGGATAGGCGCAGTGTTTCAGGGTACTGTGTGAGTCTGAGTGAGAAAAGCTCACTCATTTCTTGGAAAACAAAAAGACAGCCCACGGTGGCACTCTCAACATGTGAAGCAGAGTACATGTCTCTTGCAGCAGCTTTACAAGAGGTCATTTACTTAGAGCAGTTACTCACTGGCCTAGATGGATGCAGCTATGCAAAGACTGAAGTGTTTGAAGACAATCAAGGCACCATAGCTCTAGCTAAAAACCCTGTTAACAGACAGAGGTGCAAGCACATTGACATCAAATACCATTTCATCAGAGAGATCGTGACAAGTGGTAAAGTTTTGTTAAACTACTGTCCAACTGATAAAATGACAGCCGATGTAATGACTAAGCCAGCAACAAAGCTGAAATTACAAAGGTTTTCCCAGAATTTGTTTGGTGTTTAATGTGTTAATGTGAAACAGATAAGTGAATCAAGATTTAACACAGTGAGCTATGTTCGAGTGGGGGTGTTAAGATGTAAAGATTAAAGTGCGCCCTTACTCAATGTGTTATGGTAAAGTTAGAACCTGTGTTTATGTGTGTGTTCATACAAGGTGCTTTACGGTAACCTGTTGACAGTGATGTCGGGTGATTCTGCAGCAGAGCTGCGCATGTGCAATGTTTGGTGTGTATGGCAGACTCCATGATCCGAGGAGCATGTACCACGTCTTTCCCATGTGAATAAATGTGCCTGTTATGCACAAAAGAGAAAGTGGCTCTACGTTTCTTCATCACCACGCAAAGAGGACACGGAAGTAGACGCTGTTCCCTCCATCCCTCTACAGGTAATCTGTTGGGTTGTGAGTTAATGTGTTGTGAGTTAATGTGTTGTGAGTTACTGTGTTGTGGTTATTGTGTTGTGTTGTGAGTTAATGTGTTGTGAGTTATTGTGTTGTGTTGTGAGTTAATGTGTTGTGTGGTAAGTTAATGTGTTGTGAGTTAATGTGTTGTGAGTTATTGTGTTGTGAGTTGATGTGTTGTGTGGTAAGTTAATGTGTTGTGTTGTCATTTAGGTGGGAGGCTAAATGACAACAAGGGTCAGACACACTTTGCCCTAAAGAATGGCTACGAAAAATTTTCTTTTAACATGCTCTCTTGGTATTTTTTATGATGATGGAGGGCATATATAAAGAAATTTAGGCTTTAAATTGCTGTTTGAAAATGATCACCTATTTGTGGCATTGAAAATAAGCAGGGTAGCCCACAAGCTGCCTGCTCCATCCCACTCTGCCATGGGGACAGGTAGGTGGGCCGGGTAGCTCTGCATCAACGATCCAACCCAGAACTTAGAGGTGAATTTCTAATGAACTACTGCCGGTATGATCTAGAAAATGGCACAGGTTTTTCGATTTTGGCTAAAAAAACGCCATAACCATATACAAAGACCACTGTGAACACTTTTACAATATATCAAAAGATGATTGGAGTGGGTCTTTAAATTTAGATTTATACAACCTCAAAGGCAATAGTACATTATTTCAACTTTTCATTTTACATCTGAGTCCTCCATTTATGATCCCTGATGGGGTATAAACTTAAGGTAATATTCATTTCTTTTACACCTGTAATTTGTTAAATGCAGTAGATGAAGTAGCTAAATGCAGTAGATGAAGTAGCAGTTGTAGAGTGACGGTTGTCGTTTTCTTTTTTTCCCCACAAGGCCATAAAACCAATGAGTTACAAAACAGACGGTACTGTGGGTGTGTGCTAATAAAACAAGGTCAAAAATTTGGAACACATCTGGCGAGAAGAAGTTCAGTACATTTTCTTGGCAGAGGATGTGGCGCAGGTCTTGCATGGACTAACCACTCTCAATCAATTTTAAAGACGAGCCTCTTCAGACCTGAACTCTGGAGTTGCACAAGAAAGCATCCATTTATCTCAATCAACAACATTACTAGAGTTCCCCCTGTATGAATTTAGTATAATTAAATGCTCTTCTTTTTCTGCCAAAATATATTTTGCCAGGATTTGGTTTTTATTACATCATTCTATTTTTATCCTATTGTTAATACTGTGAAAATGTTTTCTAATGATCATCATTTATTTATATTACACATGGTTTGGAGCTAAATTGACTATTCCCTCCTTGGATAACTGCTCCAAAATACATTTATCCAAAGTCTGAGGGGAAAAGTCTGATTGATGCACGACTGGTTTGTGATGTTGCTGAAAATGAAGGACTGAGGCTTCATTTGGTGTGCATCTGAACTTTGCTGTGTTGTTCAATTTGCTTTGCAAGGGTAAAACCCCAGAGACCAGTGGAGTCCAGTAGGAGTTTTGATTCTCGTCCTCCTGCACAACTGCACCCCCATCAGTGAATCCCTGTGTCATTTAGAGCAGACAAATTACCCATGTCAGCAGCTTCCAGTCAGCTTAGTCTGCTGTCACCCACTTATTTACCCAAGTGTATCAGTTTGGATTTCCTCTGACAAAGTGAATCTATCTCCCCCGTGAGCCGAGAAACTGATGAGTGGAGTCTGTGCTTTGAGACAATTCATCACAATTACATGTCTTTGCTTTATCAGTGTCAAATGGAACAGAGCATTAGTAGCTAATAGCATCCAGATAGGGGGATGCAGGGTGGCACTGTCTGATTAACTACTGTAATGCATCTCCAGCAGTTTGGATGTGACATTGTTTGATGACAAAGTTGCAAAAAAGAAGAACTAAATCAGGAGATTTGATTATGTCCAGATATTTAATCACTCTTTTGCAAGACTTCCAATGTATGTACATTATGAGACTATGAAGAGTGGCAGCTTTGATGCCCTCTGTAATATTATGATTTTTACTAACAATGAGAAATTCAGTGACCTCTCCAAACAATAAAGTTCACAATTTTAGAAATATTTCTGTTTCGCCCTCTTCAGCCTTAAAAGCCCCTCTGAGTTGTTGATCTCTCTGCATATTCTATCAGGGGTTGCCACAGGTCGCACAGGTGGTTTGGCAGATATTTTTTAAATGTCGAATGTTCTCCCTGACACTTCCTGTATTTTATCTGGGCTGGGGACAAGAACAATTAGGCAGTAAGATAAAGGACCCACGCTGGATGAAGTTCATTGCGGCTCCTGGGAATAGGACCTTGTATTCCTGTTACGGCGGGTGGTTGGGGAAGTACCCAGGCACAGAGACGATGAGGCATCTGTTCAAGGTGGATAGGGGCTTTAATATTAACAAAGACTACAAACCAAAAAACCACTGCATCAGCAGGCTAGTAAACTCGAAACATTATAAAACACTCGAAACAGGGGAACAGCCGAAATATAATCTATGGACCAGCACAGGAGGAAGGGAATGACAGGACTTAAATACAAGCAAGACAACGAGACACAGGTGGAAACAATCAGGACAGAGGAGAACCAAAGTTAAGACTCACAACCAAGGTCAAAACACAGGAACCTTTCAATATAAAACAGGAAGTGACAGAAACAGAAATGAAACAGAAACCGTAACAAATACCACATGCCAGTCCTGCACTTAACCAACACTTGATCACCATCTAAAATTGTATCTAAACATTTCCAGGCCTGCATTTCAACACAGGTTGATAAAGCTGCAAGGTCCCTCTATAAGTTATTGTCACTCTTTATTGATACAATAACACTTCATGGGGGCAGCGGAAAATAGAGATTGACTAAAAAAGACGAGAAAAGAGAAGGATTTTTCCCAAAGCGAACTGAAGCGACAACTTGTCCGTAGATAAGTGATGTGCTGCTGCTAACTGCACGTCTAGCCTGCTGGTTCGAGATACCGTTGCATCTTCCTATTATGAACTGGATGAGGCAATTTCATTAGTTAAACAAAAAATGTGCCTGAATCTAGAGGATGAGGAAATCTCAAATGGAGCTAAACAAGCTAGGAAAATATGCAGAGGCATCAGAGATGAGGGGCTAAAGCGGCTAAAGCGGCCTAATGGCAGATGAAAAGAAAGTTCCGGCGAATCTGTGGAGGTTTTTTGAAGGACAACTAAAGCTGGATGTTAACTTCAGAATTCACAGACTTCATCTTATGCTGTACAGACAGAAACTATGCAAGAGTATCGATGATTTTATAACCAGAGCGAGAACTCTTGCACTAAAATGTCAATTCACAGATGAAGAACTCCATGAACGCCTAATAGAGCTGATCATAGCCAGCACGACACATGAAGCTTTCAGAAATGAGCTCTACATGAAATGAGCCTCAAGGTTGTTCCCTGGCCGAAGTATTGACCAAAGGACGAAAAGAGGAAGCTCTCACAGCAGGAAATCTCCAACTGCACCAACTTGAAGTATGCAAAACAGAGCAAAGAGAAAGAGTGGATGTTATTACTAAAGGCAGGGGAAGGCTTTGCCAAAGATGTGGATCAGACCATAAGCCACGACAATGTCCTGCTTTTAATGGTATGTGTCAACTTTGTGGCTACATGGGACACTGGGCTAAATGCTGCAGAAAAAGAAAACAACAGAAGAAAACAGAATACCCCAACCAAAAGCAGCGAGATAAATCCCAGCCACAGCCAATTGGCAGATAACACAGAAAAAAAACATGAGAGCCAGTCATACAAGAATGACCACAAGAAGTCAAACAAAGCTAAAATAGATGCCATACAATGCACAGACTCGAGTGAAGATGACATGTGTCAAAGACAGTTTCACTCTTTCATAGTCAGCGAAAAATGCATGCAGCCTTGATGCGAAGATGCCAAGAGAAGAGGTTTGCACAATTCTAAACTTCTGCTAAAGGACGGCGCTGAACTATTTCAAGACCCTTCACACAAATGCAGTATTCACATAACAGACAAGCTCAAAAAAGAATTAAATAACCTTGTGGAACAGGATGTGATCTGCAAAGTAGAAGTACACACAGATTCATGCTCCAGTCTAGCATACAGTACCAAGAAAGATGGAAACCTTCGGATATGCCTAAACCCTAAAAAACTAATTGACAGTCTAAAACGATGCCCACACAGGATTCCAACAGTTAAGGAACAAAACTAGGGATATGTATTGGCAAGAGTCTGGCAATACGATACGTATCCCGATACACACCCCATGATACAAGACGTATCCCGATACTGTACCAAAACTCATTTTCTTTTTCTTAAATATGACTTAGAAAAACCCCTACCTGAATTTCAATATGTCTTTCATTGTAATAAAATTGTCAAATTCTATTGATTTAATGATCACAATGTTAAGCCCTACATGTCTCTGCAACTGTATCTGTATATAAGTTGCTTTCACCCAGGCAAATTTGTAGTGCTTTTATTTTGGTAACTTAAAATATAGAAAGGTAAGAGTCAACATTGTCTGATTTACACATCAGAATATATTTAGTATAAGAAAAAAAATGAATGTGCCCTAACCAATAAGGTTCTAAAGTATGATTGAGGAAATAAAGGGCTGTTTATTTCCAATATTGCTAACTGTAGCTTCTCCAGTACTTTTAAATGGAGCGTGAAACATGAGCCTCAATAGTACTTTAAAGATAAAGGGGGGAAAAAAAAACACTAATTCTTTGCAGAAACAATAAAGTGTGATGATGATGTAGCAGCATGACAGCACGAACGAGACACTTTCACAGAGAGAAAAAATAGGCACAAAACAGCATGGAGGTAACTTCTTTTTCCAGCCCTCTCACTCATGGTTATCACCCATGATTCCCCACTTCCCATGAGTCTAAGGGGCTGAAGGCGGGGCAAACCCCCAGGTTGCTACACTGCCCCCACCTAAGAGGGTTAAGTCCCACCACAACCCTCACATAGCTGAGAACCAAACACAGACAGCAAAACACATGAACACACTGGCTGAAGAGTTAACAATTCTGGGTTCCAACCACCACCGTGTAACAGTCTTCCTCCCAGCTAGCTGGGTTCACACATCTGTTACTGACATGTGCCCAGCCAGCAGTATCAAACACTGTCCCCGCAACGGTGGCAGCACCACCATCAGGGTGCACATCACCTTGGGGAAGTAGACTCTCTCTGAGCGAAGAGCTGCACATCAGCGGCAAAGGTCCCCAAGCGTTTGTCGTTTCTACGGTGACGAGACTCCAGCTGCTGTTGGTTCTATTCTGTTGAACCCTGCACTCCAAAGTGTCGCTCTTATAAGTGCTGCTGTCAGTGCGGACAGGTCTTGCAACTCCATTGGAGAGCTGTCCGTGCCCCATACACCGCATGACCCCGGACAGTCTCAGAGAGAAGAAAGCAAAGTCTCCTTTTCAGCATCAAAGCCCATTTATTCGAACACCCACAGACAGCCAAACAGCATGGACGTCACTTCTGTTTCCAGCCCTCTCACTCATGGTTTTCAACCATGACTCCCCACTTCCCTTGAGTCTTAGGGGCTGAAGGCGGGGCTAAGCCCCAGGTCGCTACAATATCGTCCTGACAGCATTTTGAATCGATACAGGTATCGCCAAATGAACTATCTCGATATATTCCTGAATCTATTTTTTCGAACACCCTCAAACCATCCCCCTAAAAACCAAGGTTTGTAGAAAAAGAATGCACCTTGAGAAGTCTACTAAAAAAATGATACACCGTGGTTATGGGACACAAACCTGTTTTGATGACCTTAAAGAAATAATCATTGAAGATGCATGTTTGAAATAATACTATCCTAGTTTGATCATAACACAAGTAGATGCCTCCCAGAAAGGCTTGGGCGTTGGCCTTGTGCAAAAAAAACAAGGCTTTTGGATCCAAAACGCTCACAGATACACAACACAGATATAGCAACATTGAGTGAGAAATGCTTGCCATCGTCTATGGAATACCATGCTATCACACATATCTGTACGGAAAAGCACTCATAGTGATCACAGATCACAAGCCACTTGTGACCATGTGTAGAAAACCACTACATGCGGCTCCATCAAGGTTACAGCGAATGCTAGTACAAGTTCAGGGGTACAATTTTGAGGTCGCGTACCATCCTGGATCACAGATGGTCCTCGCAGACACCTGAGTTGACTACCCAAACCAGAAAACAGCAGTGAAATAGAGCTGTGAGCGTGAAGACGGACTAACTTTTGAACCGGAAGACCATGAAATTCACACCAAAGCACTTATTAACTTCTCGTCTGACAAACAAAACACTCTCCGTGCAGAAACCAGCAAAGGTCTCAAATTCAGTGCGCTAAAGGAGGTGATTCACCAAGGATGGCCAGAAAAAATATATGACTTGCAAAAACATATTTGTGCCTTTTGGCCTTACATGGATGAACTTGGCATAGAGACATGAGTCATTTTCAAAGGCAGACAAGTACTGATTCCCGACTCTATGACAGAGACTATTTTTAAAAACTGCATTCAAGCCATCAATGAATTGAGAAACACGACACCTCGCAAGAGAAGGCGTATACTGGACAAAGATGAAAGACGACATTGAGAAGATGTGTAGATCCTGCTCAGTGTTTATTGAATACCAAGATGCAAACCCAAAGGAAACTTTTCATCCACATAAGGTACCAACCAAGCCGTGGCAATCACTAGCATCAGATCTGTTTGAAGAGAATGGTCGCCAGTACTTATTGACTGTGGACAGATATTCCAAGTTCCCTATGGTGGATGATATGCACACATCAAGTCATGCTGTGGTACAAAAGATACAAATATATACGTCATTGTTTGGACGTCCTGATGAAATACTGACGGACAACGGGCCATTGTACACAGGGGAAGCTTTCAAAAGGTTCACAAAGGAGTGGGGAATTAAACACATCACCAGCTCTCCTTTCTCTTTTGGCTTATCCCATCAGGGGTCGCCACAGCGAAACAACCTCTCTTTTGAGGATGAGCCGCATGGTGAACTTGGCAATGTTTTACGCCGGCTCGGGACCAGCACAGAAGCAGAGAAGGGAATAGGGAGCAGCCCAGATTCGAACCCTGGTTTCACGGACGGAAGGTGCCGCAAACCAGCACGAGCTAAACTGGCTCCACATCACCAGCTCTCCTCATTTTCCAAAAAGTAACGCCGCGCAGCAGCAGAGCAGACCGACTAAACTCAATTGAACAGGTAAACTGAATGTGTATTCCAAATGTTTGTAAGCTCATTTGTTTGATTTACGATTTATTAAGGTTTTATTTATTGATGGGTGGCTTGCAGGATCTCTGCAGCCATTGATGAAGTTCCGCGTAACCCTGCAGCTGTCCACTTCCATCCTTTCTTCCTCCACCAAAGACAAGAGCTCTACATCTGTGTGACGCTTCCGTCTGAGGAGGAGCACTTTCTGGCATTTTCAATGTTCTTATGCTAATATAACAGACTATTTTCATTCATCTTTATTGTTTTGTGTTGAAACGGGACGTTTTATCTGGAGGTGGGGGCGTATGTAAACACCGTTTACTTTTTACCATTGGTGTTCGGATGACAGGTTCATGATGTAATGTGACAAATGAACTTCAGGTTATGTGAATGAAAAGGAAAATAAAGGCTGCAGCGGTCCTCTACACCTAAACGTGTCTCTGAGCTCCTTATTTTACATATGAAACTCTGCTTTACCGACACCGAACACCGGAAAGACGGCTACACTGAAAATAATCTGATTATGAGTTGCCAAAAGGTTCAGGATCTCTTTGTTTTTTAAACATATCCGGAAATAAAGCTTCGCAAAATGCTCCACATATTTCATCTTCAAGCTAGGCTCCGGTAAACGGAAAACTTTGGGGATTTTTCCTCGTTAATCTATGACTTTTTTCTCGTAAATTTATGAGATTTTAAATCTTTAATTTATGAGACATTAACTCGTAAATTTATAAGTATATTTACGAGATAAAACTCATAAATTTACGAGATATTTTCTTGTTAATTTACGACTCAAAATCTCATAATTTAACAGTTTATACTTTCTTTCTCGTAAATTTATGACTTAAAAGTCATAATTTAAAAAACATTTTTGTTTTTGTAAACTGGCCCTAAAACCCTTAGTACGAACTGGAATGTTAAGTTTTTAATTTCTTTTAACATGACACAAAATGTCCTATTGTTTATTGTTACATGATCTGAGGTTTGGCATAATCACTTTTTTTGTATAACTATTATTTTCTTCTTTAGACTTGAGCTAAACAGAGGGGATGTTGTGATCTGTCTCACATGCAATGAAAATACTTTCCTACGAAGAGGGATACAGGAATCGCCTTTTTTACCTGTCCTCCCCCTGATTCTCGTGTATGTGGCTAATCGGGCGAAATTAAATTAAGCTGCAAGGTCCCTCAATAAAGGTATTGTCATTCTTTATTGATACAATAACACTTCAAAGTCCTTAATGTCATCAACCACATTTCTTGATACGAACAGTACTGGATGACCAGAGTCAAGGATTTTTTTTCTTGGGGTGGGGGGGTGGGGGTGGGTTCATTTAGCAGGTTTTCAAGAGCTTTCCAAAATGTAAAACTCTCTTTTTACAGAAACTCGTTGTTTTTTAAATCCAACAGATTTATGGTGACTGCCCATGATGACTTAATGGGTTGAACACTGCAGAACAGAAAAAAGTTGTCCAGGAGATGTTTGGAGTTTATTTATCATTTTATTTATTTTATTTTATTTTTGTTTTAACTTGCCCTGTCCAGCAGCTGAGCAAACACCTAATAGAGAAGTAAGTAATCATGTGTTGGACAGATTTGATTGTTACAATACCAGGCTCCCTCTTTGTTGAATGGTCAGCACTTGGAGGCAAGGAGCAGGACCAGAATTAGCACCACAGAGACAGACACCCCTAGGCTACCCGGCTTATCGGCTAGCAAGAGAACTCAGGGATCCTCTCACTGTGTGGAGAGAGGTCCACCGGGGCCCCTTTGAGATGAATTATTATGTTTAAACTTGTTTAATTTAATTAATTGTACTTGACACAATAAACACTCCAATCAATACTTCCTTCTAATTCCACTGTTCTGTTCCCTTCAATTAAACTTTTTCTATTGGCTAGTATGTTGGACATATTTCCCTGATAAGCTTAAGATATGTTTGGAAACAGATGCTCCTGAAACAGAAGGTGAATGTAATTCAGGGACATAGTAAAAAACAAGACAGTATGGATGCAACCATTTAGGGTCTCACTTTTCCCCATTTTTTTCTAGCTTGAAGCCTTAAGGCAGTTCTTACCCTTTAAAAAGCAGGGGTGGAGAAGCTCCATAGCAGAACTGAAGTCTTGACAGAGCTGCAGCCCATTTGCACTGACCGTCTTTAAAACAACCCAGCATAACGGCATTGTCTGAAAATCTCTGAATTGTTTTGATTGACTGAGCAAGAGAAGCACATGTTTGAAAAAGAAGTAAATGAGTTGTTTCTATAAGCAATTGGTGTGGAGATAAAACAATTGAATGTCGGTCAGAGCAAGATTGATGGATAGAGTTCTGCATGAACCACCAAAGAGATGTTTAACCACACCCACTTCAAATATTTGACCAATCACAAGGTGTCAAAGCGAGACAGAGGAAAAATTCCACTGAGATTGAGTTGAAACAAGCGGTAAAAAATGGCATCAAGTCTGCCTGTAACAGTTGTACCTTAAACAAATGTAAGCTTCTCTTGGGAAATATAAATTTGTCTAAATCTAAGAAAGAATTTGATTAAAAAAACATTTTCACCCAATTAAATAGTAAATCCCATAGTTTACAGACTTTAGCACACTAAACTTATCAGAGAAAAACAATATATGTTAAAGAAAAAACTCTCACATGACTTCAATGGGCAAAGGGGGCAATGCCCTCTAAATGCTATAACTGTCCCCCTAAATGTGTATGCCCACAAAAATCTACAACTGACAAACGAAGTACAAATTACAAAAAACAAACCCACAAAAAAATTAACAAACACACACACACACAAACACCCACACAAAGAAAATTGAAGACAAAAGTTTAACGACATAGGCAGAAAATGGACAAATTGACAGATAGACATAAGAAGAAAATGCCTCTCCATTGCTGAGAGCTCTCTGTTTTGTGCTCTACCGCTAGATAAAGAAATATATAAAAAAATATAAAATAAATCTTCACTAGGGTACAATCCAGAGTCCTGCTTGTGCCTGTCTCCAGCCTGGAAAAATGTTGTCAGGAACAGCATTCAAAGTCACTTCTAAATCAATACACACAACCAGAATTAATCCAGGATTATAAGGTGCACTGTCACTTTGGGAAGAAAATCAAGACTTTAAAGTGTCCCTTATATTCTAGAAAATACTGTAGTCATTTTAGAACATATCAACTGTAACTGCAGTAAAGCGTAGCCTTCATTTTCTGAGTTAAAAAAATATATATATATTTTGAAAATTACAAAATAGTTGTCCATTTAGAGTTTGATGATGTGAAATTCCCTTCCTGTTGCTGTGGTTCAGAAAGGCTCATGTTCTGCTATCCACCTTACTATAGCCTGTTTCTGCCATGATTCATAAAAACTTAGTTGTGAAATGATCTGCCGGGTAACATAAAAACTTTGTTCCTTTGTTTCATTGTCTTAGCTTGTTACAATCCTTTTGAAGCTGGGATTCAATTAAAAAACCAGCACAAATAGTCTGAAACAATAAGCTTCAAATTGTTTCTTTTAGAAAAACAAGCTGTTGGCTCTCGCGCAGCCGTTGTCTCTCTCGCTGCCTGGGAACTCTCTCCCGACGCTGCAGCCGTCAAAGACATCCTTCTTCCCACACACCGAGATTGCTACTTAGCTCTCACAAATGGTCACAGGAAACAATTTCTGTTCACTTGAAGTGCAGTCCCCCACTCACTTCGTCTTTCTCCTTCACTCCCTGATGAGGGGTCCCGCCTTCCTTTTTATTTTCAACTGCACGTAAAAAACAACGTTTACATGTCATTCAAATCAATAACATCACATACCAAACATGTATGCACAGAACCTTTCCATTTTGGGTTTTGTGGCAGACTTTGTGAACACGTCTGCCACCATACTTTCTGTTGGACAATAAACCAGTTCAACTTTTCCCTCTAATACAGTTGACCTTATAAAGTGGTATTTAATGTCCACATGCTTACTTCTCTGGCGGTTAACAGGATTCTTAGCCAGACGAATAGTTCCTTGATTGTCCTCAAAAATTTTAGTCGTAGTGTCCTGAAAGCTATAGTCCATATCTTTCAATAGTTGTGTGAGGTAAAGAGCTTCCTGGATTGTGCCTGCTAAGGCCATGTATTCTGCCTCACATGTCGACAGTGCTACTGTCTGCTGTTTCTTGGTTTTCCATGAAATGACAGCACCATCTTCATTTAAACTGAAACAGTAACCTGTGGTGCTTTTCCTGTCATCTGGGTCGTTAGCCCTGTCTGCATCAGAGTAACCAGTCAGTCCCAGTTTGTTGACACTTCTTTTATAACACAACTCAATGCCTTTGGTCCCTTTCAAATACCTGTAGACATGTTTCACCGCTGTCATGTGCTTCTCTCTAGGATCTGAGAGATATTGTGATAATTTACTCACAATCCAACTGATGTCTGGTCTGGTACAGCTCATGATGTAAATGAGGCTGCCCAACATTTCCCTGTGTTTTCTCTGATTTGTTGGATCTCCTTCTGGAGTGAGATCACATTTTGCTTCACTGGGGGTAGCTCTGGCTTTACAATCACACATCCCGAATCTTTCCAGAATTTTCTCAATTTATCTGGATTGGTTCATTTTGACAGTATCTGCAGTTTGGGTAAATTCAATGCCAATAAAATGAGAGAGTTGTCCCAAATCTTTCATTTTGAACTTATTTTTCAGTTTTTCCTTGACTTCTTCCATACCCTTCTCATTGCTCGCAGCAACAATGATGTCATCCACCTATACCAACAATATTACTCTTTCTTTGTCAGACTGTTTGGTGTAAACACAGTTATCGGTTTGACTCTGTACAAATTCATTTTCAGTCAAAAATTCATGGAGCATCAAGTTCCAGTTCCTCCCAGATTGTTTTAGGCATAAATTGATTTGTTTAACTTACATACCAGTTCCCCTTTTTCAGACTTTACGTGAAAACCTTGTGGTTGTTCCATGTACAGTTCAAAGTCGATGGGTGCATGTAGGTATGCTGCCTTAACGTCTAACTGATGCAGTTTAAGGTCATACTCTGTTGCTAATTGCATTAGCATGGGTAGTGATGTCAGACTAGCAGTTGGAGAAAATGTTTCGGAGTAGTCTAGTCCTTCGACTTGTGTGTACCCCTTTGCTACGTATCTAGCCTTGTATGTTTCATTCCCCTTTTCATCCTCTTTTATAGCATAAACCCACCTTCCCCCCACTGTCTGTCTACCCTCCGGTAGTGGTACAAGAGTGAAGGTGTCATTTTCCTTGAATGAAACCATCTCATCTATCATAGCTTTTCTCCACCTGTCTGCTTTCTCTGATGCTACAGCCTCCTCATAGCTCTGTGGTAACCCAACAGTCATCCTGTAACAGTAGTCAACACTTAGTTCACTGTTCTGTACTGCACACTCATAGTCTTCCAAATATTTGGGTTTCTTTCTCACTCTGTCTGATGTACGTGTAGTTTGGGCGTCGGTGTCTGTCTCTTGGTTTTCAGTCCTTATCTGTTCTGTTTCTGACTGAATGTCTTTGGTTGGTCCTGGTACGTGCTCTACAAAGTAGTCTCCCATTTGTTCTGTGTCAGTCTGCGTCTGACTCTCTGTCTTTTCTTTTGTGATGAAGTGTATCAGTCTGTGTTTCTGCACACTCTTGGTTTCTGGAAAAAACACCATGTTTGCTGGAGAATGTCGATCAAAACCAACAAAAATCCCCTTTTTGCCTCTAGAGTCTAACTTTTTCTTGTTTTGTTCGTACACAATACACTCTGAGCCAAATTTTCTCATTCTGGATAGATCTGGTCTTTTACCAGTGAATAGAAAATATGGTGTCTCCCCTGTTCTTTTACAGTAACATCGGTTTCTTATCACTGTAGCCATCCTGGCTGCATAAGGCCATAACTCTTTGGGTAAGCCTGATTCAATGAGCATACACCTCACCATTTCAAACGCTGTTCGCCAGTTCTTCTCTGCGGTCCCATTTTGATGGGGGGAGTATGGAGCCGACCTTTCATGTTTTATCGTATTGTCTCTCAGCAGTGTCTGATACTCTTCTGAAGTAAACTCAGTCCCATTGTCTGATCTGAGACGTTTTACTTTACCATAGGGTGCTATGTCTGCTAAAAACTGTTTCGTAGCTTCAACTGCTTTGTTTTTGTTTCTTAGGAAGTACACATAAATAGCACCTGAAAAGTCATCAGTGAAAGTGATCGCATACTTGTACCCCTCAAATGACTCTGGTGCAATAGGGCCCCCCAGGTCCGTGTGTACAAGTTCTAATGGAGCTTTAGCTCTGGCATCACCTTCTCGGTTTCTGGTTTGAGTAAATTTGCCTTGTAGACAAATCTCACATTCACCTGGTTTCTTAGCTTTCTCTCTGATTTTCATGCCATCCACAACAGACTCAAGTTTAAGCACATCACCATAATTACAGTGACCCAGTACTTCATGCCAGGTTTTTAGATCAAAACAGGTGTTACATTCATCATTATTGTCATCATCTGGTTTCTCTACAGTCTTCAGGTAATACAGTCTGCCTTTTACCTTCATGCTGCATGTTATTTCATCAGGAAGAATCATCTTGCTGTTGCTCTTCTCAAAATGGAATTTTGCTCCCTTAAGGCCCGTACACACCGGGACGAATATTCGCCAGGCGTTATTCGCCAGCGTTTTTCGCCACGTTTTTTGTGTTCACACCCAGGCGATTTTCGCTGACGATGAGTGGAGTGAACATGCAATTTCATTCCCTGACATTAGATGGCGCTTAATGTAAAACAGAAATACTCCTGTACACAAGGTGGCGCTGCGCAACTTTACACTTCTCAAAGTCGCTTTTCACTCAGAAGAAGAGAGCAAGTATTTACACGCTAGTCAGAATCAAACAAAGAAAACATGAATATTTCAAGCACCAGTAGCTCCAACTGGTGCTTGGTTCGGGGATGTTTTAGAATGTCCGTCATTATTGCTTCGCGGCTGTGTAGACGCTACTTGGCGTCTATCTTCTTCGCTGGTATGTGTGCTCAGCAAGGCAGTTTTGTGTTTGAGCGCCCCCAAGTTGTGTTTTACTGTAACTTCAGAAGCTCCAGACACGTGAGCAAAAGCGCCGTTCTCATTGGTCGAGTAGATTTCGACGCGACGCGTCGAAAAAAAAAAACGAACCCGAGGCGTTTTTTTTTTTTTGACGCTTTAACGCCTGGCGTTTTTTCGCGTCGGTGTGCACACTCTCATTGGTGCCCTTTGTTTAGTCACGAGGCGTTAAACGTCGGCGAAAATCGCCGGCGAAATTCGTCCCGGTGTGAACAGGCCTTTAGAAGCTGCAGCCTCCACAGACAAGATGTTCTGTGGGTATTCAGGAATCAGCAGAGCACATGAAAGAGTGACGTTCACCACCTTTCCTTTGTCGTTGACCAACTCGATCTGGGCGTCGCCTTTCTTCAGGACACTCCCAGTTTTCCTGGTGCCATCTGCTAACTCCATCACGTGATTCTTTGGATGAAAAGTTTTGTCAAACCTTATGAAGGCCTTTTCATCTGTCACAATGTGTGCAGAAGCACCGCTGTCCACCAGAAGACCTTTCCGTGGTGTAGACTGAGATGCACATCCATCCACCTTTAGAACGAATGAATTCTGCTCCTCCTCCGCTTGTCTTGCATCTTCTCTCACAGGTGTGCCGTCCCTTGGAGCCTCCAAGATGGCCGCCACCTTGTTCCTGCCCCATGCAGACTTGTTCTCCTTCGTGTACTTGCCATGGATCTTCTTGTCTTTGTTTCTGCAGTCTCGTGCTCTGTGTCCCACCTTCTCACAAATAAAGCATTCTCCGTTGAAATAGCTCTCTTCCTTGACTTTATGCTTTGGTCTGGAGACTTTGTATTTTGTTGTCATGACTTCATCACTTCAGGTTTTATTCCGGTATTTTAGCGTGCATTCAAAACTTCTCAGCCGACTTTTAAATTCTGTGAAAGTCAATGTCTCTCTTGTTTGAGTCACATGCACTGAAAATGGGTTGTAATCATCCGTCAGGCCTTTTAAAACCATCGCCACCAAAAGTGCATCACTGAGCGTCTCCTTTGCTCTGTTCAATGCCGCCACTATTTTCTCAACACGTGTTAAATAGTCCGCCAAATCTTCACCGTCGGCCATTAGCACGTTAGTTAGCTCCGTGTACAAGCTAACGATTCTCGGTTTTTCCTCCGACTCAAAATGGCGCCTCAATATCTCCAAACTTTTCCTCCCATCATCAGGAGCTTCATAGAGAATCAGCATTAACGTTTTATCGTCCAAGCAGCCACACAGTTCTGCATAAGCAAGTTCATTCCTCCTACCGATCTCCTCAGATCCAGTATCCAATGGGTCCCTTCCCAGAATGGTTTCCTTGAGTCCGATCGTTTTTAGGTAGGCCAGGAATCTTGCTTCCCAGATATGATATCTGGCTTCATCACCGTCGAATCGCGGCGGCGGTCCCCGTCCATACACGTGTGTGTTCGTAGCCTGCCTGGGCCCATAACCTGTTGGCTCTCGCGCAGCCGTTGTCTCTCTCGCTGCCTGGGAACTCTCTCCCGACGCTGCAGCCGTCAAAGACATCCTTCTTCCCACACACCGAGTTTGCTACTTAGCTCTCACAAATGGACACAGGAAACAATTTCTGTTCACTTGAAGTGCAGTGCCCCACTCACTTCGTCCTTCTCCTTCACTCCCTGAGGTGGGGAGTTCCGCCTTCCTTTTTATTTTCAACTGCACGTAAAAAACAACGTTTACATATGCTGACGCAATTACGTATTCCAAAACAAAGATTGTCTAAAATGACAGACATCGCACTCTAACACAAGCTCTTACTATGCTTTCAGAAAATTACCCAGCATCATTTTTACAACACACCTCTTTGGAGTCTGTTGAAATTGATAAGATGCTGATCTTAACAGGTTTTAATCATCTCTGCCATTGCATCTGTGGTGAAAAGCCCTTCATCATGCATTTACATTTTAATATTTGGTCTTATCAGTTGCTTCAAAAGCAGACCTCTCAATATTTTATTTGTCTGTTTGCATGACATGTTTTCTTACTCAGTTGTAGGGTAACAAACAAGAGGACATTATGTTGATAAGGGTGGAAAAAAAGCATTTTAGCTCAAATTTCCTTTGTCTAAGTTAGACTTTCCCATGGTTTTACACTTGAGAGTCTGGAGTCTTTACAATTTTTTTACAACCAATCTGTTTGGCCTAACACAAATGTTTTTTATACTGGTGGCGATGTCATGGGGTGAGAAACCTTTCAAAGCGTCATCATAGTGAAAGTTTCTCTGGTTGGGCTTCTGTGGGAGTTTTTACATCAGATTCTGATGCTTTGTTTTCAGTCTTTGTCTTTGTCACTTTGTCTGGCAGCACCTCAGGTTCAGAGATCTCCTTACTAATATTCCCAGTCTCTCCTGGTTTTTCTGATTAGAGGAATACGATTGGAATCTTCAGTGATTTCCTCTGATGTTGGTCTTTCAGTTCTCACTTTTCTTCCTAATCTCCTCTGGTTTTTCCAATAAGACGGGTTACTCTGTGTTAGTCCCCATGATCTCAGGGACCACATCCTGCTTTGGAATTCTGAAACCAAAGCAGTTGATAAACGGGGTACCACTGATTTAATTAATTCTTCGAAAGGTTCAGAGGAGACCTCGGGTTGTTAATTTTCTCTCCATTTTGTGAAAAATCATCGCCATCCTCACAGTGGTTGGCTGGGGGCGCAGGATTCAGGCGGGTTAAAAAAATGAAAAATCAACACACCTGCATCACCTCGGTTGTTGTTGCAACCTTTTGCTCGCATCATACCCCTAAAAAGAATGTGCAGGAACATTTTTGCAGCCTCACTGAATTGTGTTCGATCTTAAAATTTCGAGCAGACCACCTGCGTGCCCACTTTTTTCAGTTGAAACAGGTTTATTTCTTTTCAAAATTCCTCAATCCTCCCTGAGTTTACTATATACATATATACAGTACATACACACCAGGATACACAGGAGGGGAGCACATTCCTGTCATCCTTCATTGCCTCGCTGCAACTAACCTCTTTCTCTTTTATAGTTTAAGCCCCTCCCATTAGGCTGAACTCCCAATCATCCCAGATTATGCATTTTCTTTCCCACATTCTGGCCATGTCTGCCAACCATTTACAAAGAAAATACACCTATTAATTCCACACCATTTAGAAATAAATTCCTCCATCGCAAAATCCCACACACAATGATATTGAAGAACTAAATTAATAATTTGTTCCCCCCACACACTTGTTTGGTGACATAATTTGTGTGTGCATGTGGCTACATATAGAAGCGCTCCGTCACAGACTGAAGTTTTAATAATTAAAATCGAAAATGTAGCTGCAACTTCAACAGCAAAATTGCAAAGGAGACAAGGACATGCAGCAGCTTGTTAACTTGTGACCGCTGTGTGTTCTTTCAAAATAAATTGAACTCCAAGTGTTTGTGATGCACGTCAAACACGGCTGACGTACGTGACCCTTAAGGGTTCAGTGGTCACAACACGGAGGAAGAGATGCGAGGATGCACAAAAAAAAGCTCAAGGAGACATAAATACTAACATGAACGTTGACTCATATGCATGCCATCTGTTGCAAATGATCACATGGCATGCTTGTGTTTCCTTCGCCTTCAGTCATTGCCTCCCTGATGTGCATTCACAGGGTTTGAACATCCTCGAGAATGCCACATTTCCAGATAATAGGGGGTGAGAGGACATGAACTTCAATAAAAAAAAATAAAAAGGAAAAAATGTGCTCAAATTCACAATACTGTCATCTCCTGACAACTCTTCTAATTTTAGCCGACTGACTCCCGCACTTCGTCTTTAACTGGCCTGTACATTTGCTCACCAGTGAGCAGTTAAAAATGTTAATGTCTGTGCAGCTGTTTCTGCTATTGATTGTTGAATATGGCAAAGCAAGTATGGAATGATATATATGCCACGAAGTTGCACATAAAACTATCTAAGTTGCAAATGAAAATATTAAATGTCAAAACTTTTTTATTTAATTTGTTTTTGCATTCAAATTTATTTATTTTTTGCTTTCAAAAAATATTTTTGCATTTGCAAAACAAATGTTTTGCATGTGTTGTGTATCATCTCGCTTTTATCTTTGATTTTGCTCACATAAGTTTCAGTTTAGCCTGACAAAGCTGCCATCAAACAGCCTGCTGATTGGTCTAGATTCCAACCAGTAGAAATGGCTATATTTATCTAACAGGGTGCCTGAGGCTTAGAAGCCGAACCAGCTCTTTTTACCCTCGATTTTGTCTCTTTGGATGAAGAAAATTTCAATTTTAATTATTTTAAAAATAACTTATACTTTCTTTATTTTTTACAGAGCCCGTGTCCTGACATTAAGATATTAAAATATATCTTGTTCCCACAGTTTATATATCTTGTTCCCACAGATTATCATCCCGTTCCCACAATGTTATGTTGTGAGGTCGTGGAGAGATCACACGGTCAATCTTTTAAGATGAACTTTATTACTCCATTCATTTCAGAACATGTCGGCAGTACAGGCAGTTCACTTCCTCCTCTCTCATTTCTCCTTCTTCTCCTCCTTATATCTTACATCGCCCCCTAGTGGCTACATCAGAACACAACATATTCCCTTTTTTCTCAAAATAAAATGCAACGTGCATAACAATTAAAATAAAAACATTTTACTTTTCCTGTACTCCCCTGATACATAACATAAATTATGTCACATAATCTTCCAGCCAACGTGGGGGTCTCCTTACATGACCTGTAGTGACAGAAGTTCCATCAGATGTATTTGACTGAACCACAACAGGTGATTCCACATGCAGCAAATCCAATGCAGGGGTTTCAGAAACATTTTTCACAGGAATGTTGGAACGACTCAAACGTGAAGCATGCCACTTCCGCCCATCTTCTAACAAATAGGTTCCCTGTGATAACTGTTTTAAGACTTGTAATGGCTCTGAAAATCTCTGGTGAGCTTTTGGAACATGTGTCGGCTTCAGAACACGGACACACTCTCCCTCTTGAAAAACAGGAACACGAGCACCACGTCTCTTGTCTGTGTAAAGCTTCATCTTGTGTTGTTTAGCAGCGACTGAGTCAGCCAACCGAGTCACAGCATTTTCCCTACACTCGAAAAAAAAAGCTGTTCGCTTTACTTAACAATGTTATGTCAAGTGGTTCCACATAAGTCTGTCAAGTAGGTATTACTGCAATCGTTTACTTCCGATTTACTCATCTCAGTTAAGTTCGTTGTACAAGGCTTTCTTAAGTTGGTGCTACTTAGATGGATTGCTTTGTTTTTATGTTCAACATTCACATTGAACTTATGTGATAGGGTTAAGTCAAGCCAATATAATGAATATACATTAAAGCTATACAATGTTATTAAGTAAGAATAACTTAGTGCAGTCAAGTTGAACTTAATTGACTTTACTTTTTCATAAAAAATACCTACCAGTATATTTATAAAGCTTGTAAGATGGAAGGGAGAAATGAAAATAGACAAAATTAGTCATAATATCCCTTTTATTTAGACAGCCAACAAGCAAAATAGTCTTTTCCTTAAACAGTTTACAAAACAGTCAACTGGTCCAGCCAGAAAATGCCCCAATGCACAATGAACAATGGGGGGTCACAGCAATAAAATTAGTCTTAACAGCACCTTCTAGAGTTTGACCACAACATCATCAAAACAGGCTTTTCCATAAAAAAAACTATTTATAAAAAAAGTTAACAGGTATAGCCAATCAGCAGAAAGCAACATAAAAGGTTTTAGGAAAATGCCAAAATCTCCAACCACAATGAACAATGTCCCGGGTAACAAAAACTGTGTGTGTAGGACATTAGTTCAGCAGCTTATTTTTCAACATCTGGACTTTAGATGAAATAGCTGATGTGACTCCAGCTCCATGAGGACCTTTTGAATATTTTCAAAAATGTACTTGAGGTCAGGGGGGTTGCTCAGGTTAAGGTCATGCACGAGGCCAAACGGTAGTGCATGAGCACTGGCAATCTTTGAGTTCATGAAGGACTGTAACACCTTCAACGTTGATCCCAAAGTCCTCTGGTTACTGAGCAGCATCTTCACCTGGATGTTTGATCACATAGATTCCCATCATGATCTGTTCCAGTTTTGCACTTGTTTCTTCAGGGTTCTCGCTCTAAAAAACATACAGAGAAAAGGGTGCTTCAATTAAAAGTTTTTCTAAAACCGTAGTTTTTAATTCAGTCAGATTCTGAAATTTTTCAATCTTTTAATATTCATCCTTTTTCATTCATTTTCTTAACCGTTTTCCTTTTCGGGGTCACGGGGCTGCCGGAGCCTATCCCGGCCACTTTTTTTTTTTTTTTTTTTTTTTCTATCTATCTATCCCGGCCACTTGTGGGCGAAGGCAGGGGACAACCTGGACAGGTCGCCAGTCTTTCTGAATTTTTAAAGATTTGAATTTTCTTTCTGAGTTTTTTAAACCTTTGAATTTAAAAACAGAAACGCCCTGAAATTTTATTTTCTATCTTTAATATTTCAGTGTTCTTAATTTCGAGACTCAAAATTTCGATGGTCCACAAATTCGATGGAAAAAAATTCAGAGCTTAAAAATGCGCTTTTGTGCCAGTGGCACAGCTGTCTCACCAGAACAACTAATCAATCTGAGAACACATTGATAACGAGCTGATCATATCATGACGCATGATGACTCTTCTTATTTACATAGTTTTATTGGTCTTAAAAATGTGTCACCTTTCCTGTAAATTTTTAAATATTTCTTTCAGTGGCATTCAGCCATTAAAAGTTTAACTAGTTCATCTTTAACCAGCATTTTATGTGTTGACGAGTGTGCAAAAGAAATCACCACACTTACGTTTTCATCTTAAAGCTAACTATATGTATGTCTCTGTGTGTTTGTGATTGGATGATGAAAATGTAAGTGTGGTGATTTCTTTTGTAAACCCATCAGATAGTTGCTATCTGGTTATTCGTGGTTGCTCCTTCTAAAAAATCCACCGTAGGCCCTGGAGAGGATCTTCCCTGCCTTTTCCGACCACAGTCAGAAAGTTCAACAATAATAGCATTCATGTTTTACAGGTGTAACATGCCCAACACCTGGTGCGACTTTTGTATGTGTCAAATACTGAAAAATCTGCCATAACTGAGACTGCGCCCAATAACCCAGTGAAAATATGGTAGTTAAAAGTTTTAACGGCTGAATGCCTCAGAAATTTTTTTTTTTAAATTACAAGAAAGGTGACACGTTTTGTGACCAATAAAACTATGTAAATGAGGAGAGAATCAGGAGATATAAAGCAATTTCTGCTGCCATATTGGGCTCCAATAGAACATAGCAAACGCTGACGTTACGTTGGTGTCATGATGTGATTGGCTGAATATCAAGGTATTCTCAGATTGATTAGTTGTTCTGGTGAGACAGCTGTGCCACTGGGACAAACGCGCATGTTTAACCTACGAATTTTTTTCCATCGAATTTGTGGACCATCGAAGTTTTGAGTCTCGAATTTAAAAACACTGATTTAAAGATAAAAGCTAATATTTCTGAGCATAAAATTTTGCCGTTTTTAAATTCAATGGTTTGAAAAAAAAATCAGAAATAAAATTCAAAGCTTTGAAATTTCAGAATGAATATTAAAAGATTGAAAAAAATTCTTAATCTGATGGAATAAAAAAACTTCCATAATCGTACAGTATCAACTAAATCACACAGCTCATGAACCATAAATCATTTCAAAGTTAAAGTCAAATTAGCTGTAACGTTATGTGTTTGTTCTCCGCATTTGACCCCTCCCCTGGGGGAGCGGTGAGCTGCAGACACAGCCGCGCTCTGGGCTTAGTCTAGCAGGGAGGCATTGGGTCCCATTTTTAGTCTTGGGTATGACTCAGCCTGGATTTGAATTTACAACTTTACAGTTACAGGGCGGACACTCTACCACAAGGCTGAGCTGGATACAACTCACCATAATTGATTCAGCTACCAAATGAATCCTTGTACATGCACTGAAAAGTCAAGAAAGCTTTGACCTTGTTTCAGATCTCAGGTTACCATAATACCATCTCTACAGTGAGTGTACTAGTATAAAAGTGCTGTTTATGTACAAAGAAAGGGCATAAAATAACTTACTTTATACTCATACACTAGCTTGGCAGGGTCCTCATTAAGATATGCTTCAAGGGCTTGGGGGATGCCACTTCTTTTTACAATCGAATTATTCTGCAAAGTACAATGAGAAACAGGCTTTATAAACATATTGCTGGTTTTTACAAGACAAAAGAATTCAAGAAGGCCCCCATAATTTTTCTACATATCACCCCCCTCCCAAAGACATTTAAGCAGTCCCATATTGAGGAAATAATCATGTTTTGGGGTTCCCAAATATTTTCGATTGAAATATGCAGGATAAAACAGGATGTTTTACATTTAAAAAACATAAATATTCTATAAAATTTGACAAAATACACATAAAACTGAATACATTATTGCAAGATTATGAAAACAAGATAACTGTGTAGGGTAGTATGAAAGACACCTAGCTGACTACTCCAGTGTTACATTCTTTGTGTTACCACAACGATGATGCGGGGATATCAATATACTGTACTTAATATTTGCTAATAACTATATACACACCTGGTCAGCAACAGATACAATTTCGGCTATTTTGGATCCAGCTGCGCCTCCTTTCTTGTGGAAAACTGCATCTTTTCAGAATAGCGGTCCAGTCCCAGATGAGACATGACGTGGGATTGTTGTAATGCGTGTGAACACTGCACAGTTACCTAGGAAAAAAATAACAACACAAGACAAATATGACAGCTTAAATGGTTACCTCAAACAAAATTACAAAAGTCACAGTTTTTGCTGGATGGCCTTTTGGCTTTGATGTTCCCAATTTTCAGAAATACTTATCTATTTTCCTTCACAATTAATCAGAAATCCGTACTTATGTTTAAATACTTTTAAAAAGGAGCATGTAGCTGCATGTGTAGTCAAAAAAAGATGGTGGAGAGACAAGTCGGTGCTCAACTCGCCCTCCCCCCACTTCTGTCAATCATTGTGAGCAACTTCAAAGAACTTGCGTTTAAGCTAGCTAGCACTCACATTTGCGTTCATAGAACTCGACTGTTAGGTATTTTTTGTTGTATAAGCTGTCCTCCCTAAACTTAACCTGATACTCGTTTCAGAACACTTACAAAACAACTTCTTTCTCTTACAGAATCATATATTTCATACAAAAACGTCAGTCCACGCCGGTGCATAAATTAGCAGCTTAAAATGAAATTACACTTCAGTCTCCACCTCAACATGACATAAAAAACAGTATAACAACTTTTTCTCAAAGTTAATGGCATTAAATATGTCACTTACCGCTTTTATGTGGCTTTGATGAAAATAGTTTTGAAAGTTGGCACAGTGTCTGCTGTTTCCGTTAGAACGAGAAGACGTGTGGCGGGAGTCACAAAGTCTCGCGTGACTTTGAATTTGATGACGCAACATTCATGGGATGTTAGGCTAACATAACAGAGTTAAGTTGGGGAAACTAAAAGAGTCAAGTAAACTTGGCTTCGTACATTTTTACGTTGAAACAACACAACTGATTCAAGTTGATATGAGAAACTCACAATTTTAAGTAATTCAAACGTAATAATATTATTTATATCCAACAGCAGTGATAATTCAGTTTTTTGAGTGTAGGGTCAGGGAGCAGGACATGCAAGCGAGTTCTCATTTTCCTCCCGAGAAGCAGTTCACAGGGAGCAACCTCAGTTGTAGAGTGAGGAGTGGAACGATAGACTTGAAGGAAGTCTGTCACAGTCTGACGCCAAGGTTTGCTTTCAAGAATGGCAGACTGAATACAACTCTTCAGCACTCTGTGAAACCTTTCAACCGCACCATTTGCAGCAGGGTGGTAAACGGAAGTTCGAATATGCTTTATGTCTCTGGAGAGCAGGAACGCAGCAAACTCAGCAGAAGTAAACTGACTTCCGTTATCTGAAATAATAGTCCCTGGATTTCCAAATCTGCTGAAAACTGAAGAAAGAAAAGAAATCACTGTCTGAGCCGTAACAGAAGCTGCAAAACCCACTTCTGGCCATTTACTGTGATAATCCACCAGTGTAATTGCATATTTACAGTCCCAAGCAGCAGTCTCAAAAGGACCCACAACATCAATTGCCACCTTGTCCCATGGCGAAGAAGGAAATTACACTGGTACAAGTGGAGCTGCAGCAGGAACTGCAGTTTTATCGCTACTTTGACAGAGTTGACACCCTTTAACATGTTGTGTCACTTGGTCATCCATGCCAGGCCACCAGTACAGTGCCCATTGCCCAGTGCCCAGTGTAAATCTACGACCCCATAAATAGGTTCGCCAACGTTCCACAGCCCAGACGCATCCTAGAGCTTCTTTTTCAATGGTGGAGTATTTACACTCCACAGCAGACAAGGTCCTTGAAGCAAATGCAACCACACGCTCCGTGTTACCATGAACCTGAGTGAGAACAGCACCTAAGCCATAATCAGACGCATCGGTTGAAACAGTAGTAGGCAAATGTGGATCAAACAAAGCCAAAGCTGGACTGTCAACCAGAGCTCTTTTCACACTCTCAAAACTCTGTTGTGCCTTTTCTGACCATTGAAACTTAACCCCTTGACGAATGCAAGCACGTAAAGGTTCAACCATGGTAGCAAAGTTTGGCACGAATTTATTGCACCATGACACCAGTCCTAAAAAGGAACGAAGTGTAGCTACATCAGAAGGGGGTGGTGCATTGAGGATAGCAGAGAGGTGATCATCAGTAGGTTGAATGCCCTGTGGTGTAACAGTGTGACCCAAGAAACACAAACTGGACCTGTTAAACTGACATTTGTCTTTGTTCAGTTGCAACCCTGACTCTTTTAACTGTTTTAGTACAGCAGCAAGAGCAGCATCATGCTCACTTTGAGTTACACCCCACAGAACAATGTCATCTAGATAATGTGCAATATTCGGTATTCTAGCCAACACTGTAGCTAGCATTTTCTGAAAAGCAGAAGGCGCTGAAGCCAACCCGTACGGCACTCTGCAAAATCTGAACAAACCATCATGGGTGATAAAGGCAGTCAGGTCCCTGCTTTCTTCATGCAAAGGTAGCTGAAAATAAGCAGACTCTAAGTCAAAAGTAGAGAAAACAGTTGCATCTCTGAATTTGGAAAGCATTTCATCAATGTGTGGAAGTGGACAGCTATCTATTACAACAGTTTTGTTTGGTTCTCGCAAGTCCACACACATCCTGATGTTACCGGATTTCTTTTGAATGACAACAATGGGGGAACTCATGGAGAAGCATCGATCTTTTCCATTACCCCAGCTTGCAAAAGTTTTTCAAGTTCTTTACTCACAGCATCTCGCACTGACAGAGGTAAACGTCGCAGCTTCTGTCTGACTGGAGGGACACTTTTAGCGATTTTAACTTTATGTACGAACTTAGTCGCACATCCCAGAGAGGGCTGTTGAGGCTGAGATGACAGACGCATCACAGGAGCAGGTGGTAAATCAGGGCAGGCACCTTCGACAGTAGTCCCAGTAAAACGCAGTCTCAGGCCTTTGATGAGATCCATGCCTAGTAAAGTGGTACCAGAGTCCACAAGAACAGCTTGGTTGCATAACAAGCATCATCACGTGACACAGTGACAGGCAGACATCCCAGTACAGGTATAGGAGAGCGAGAGTATGAAACCAGAGTAACATCTGGAGACTGCAAAGCATCACTGCCGAAATGGGTCTCATACTCACTCCTGGAGATGATAGAAACAGATGAACCTGAGTCCACAGTAAACTGTATGGGCGCTGAAGTAGATGCAGTTGTAATGGTAGCAGTGCAACGGATCCTGTCAGAAGACTCAGAATTGTTCAAATAGAGGATTTAAACCTCCGGTAGTTCCACTGTGTTCACTGAACGAGTCTGTGCTTCGATTTGAGTGGCCAGTGTAACAGCTTTATCCAATGTTAAGTCAGCTTCCAGCAGCAGTCGTTCACGTATGCGCTGACTACGTACATGTTCAACCAGCTGGTCCCGGATCATTTCATCCTGTTAATCATCAATGCCACATGTTGCAGCTAAATCACTCAGAGAAGCCACGTACTGCAAAATGGATTCAGTCGACTTTGGGCGCGTTTTCGAAAAACATGGCGCTCTGCAACGGCATTCCGCTTTGGATTGAAGTGAGCTTTCAAAGCCGTCATGGCAGCCTCCATTGTAGTACCTTGATCAGGAAGTGTGTAAAACAGCCGCTGACCTTCTGTCCCCAGCGTGTGTAGAAGAAGCGCTCTCTTTCTCTCCTCTGGCTATTCATCACCCGACGCCGCGAGCACCAGCAGGTAATTTCGGAACATTTTCTCCCACGTGTCAAGCGGTATGCTAGGCTCATCCGGGCACGGGAGAAAGGGCGGTGGAGATGGCGTTGCAGCAAAAGCCATTTCGTAAGCAAGTAGATCCTCTTCGAATCCTCGTCGCCACTTGTTATGTTGTGAGGTCGTGGAGAGATCACACGGTCAATCTTTTAAGATGAACTTTATTACTCCATTCATTTCAGAACATGTCGGCAGTACAGGCAGTTCACTTCCTCCTCTCTCATTTCTCCTTCTTCTCTTCCTTATATCTTACATCGCCTCCTAGTGGCTAAACCAGAACACAACACACAAGATACTATTGCGTTCCCTCGAAATACTATTCCGTTCCCTCAAAATACTATTCCGCTCCCTCGAAATGATTAACTCATGCGAACGCAATAATTATTTCGTTCGAACGCAATAATTATTCCGTTCGAATGCAATAATTAATCTGTTCGAACGCAATAATTATTCAGGTCATAAGTCATACACGTGGATATGCTCTCTGTACGCCGGCAAAAGCCGCTTTCAGCAGTAACTTCCGTGTCTCTGTGACCCACATTCGTTCAAAAAAAGGAAAATGAAAAACAAAAATGATCACTTTATTACTGTCTCAATGAAAAGCACTTACCTTTAGCTCGTAGCATAACAACAATAGCAGTACGTCACGTTTCCCAACATGTTTTGCAGCCAATCATTGGCCAATCACCGTGTCCCTGTAACCGAGGTGTAACAACAAGACCAATGATTGGCCGCAAAGCATGCTGGGAAATGTGACGCACTGCTATTGTTGTGATGCTACAAGCTAATGGTAAGTGCATTAGGCGAGGCAACCAGCTTAATTTTTCAGATTTTCATTGAGACAATAACAGATCGACTATTCTTGCTTTTATTTTTACCCCTATTGAATGCTCACAGAAACACGGAAGTAGCGGCAGGAAGCGGCTTTTGCAGCAAGATGACTGAGGGCGTACCAGATCATCATGTGAATGAACGTGAATACGATGGATGCTTTTGTGCTTTTTAAAATAAATAAATCTGTTCTCTAAACATCCTCCGTGTCTTCAATGCAATGTAATGAGACACACAGACAGAAATGTGAAGGTATGTGCTGTAAATCTATGACGTAAATTAATAACAGGATAAATGATATGCTACTTAGTTAGCATGTAGCCTAATAATAGCCTTCGAATGTAAAGCGAAAGTTAATAAAAGACAAGTCCTGAATATTATTATTCCTATTTGACCCTAAACTACAATATCAGCTGTCTGTCAACCGACCAGCCAGTTGCCTAAATGCCGGCATACATCAAAGAGCTCTGCGGCGGAGCTAGTAGTAGCCTAGCAGGAGCTGTCGTATGACAAAGCAGCCTAGTTATCAAAAATCTTTTGATATTTTTCTTATATGCATTGAGACAGTAATAAAGTGATCATTTTTGTTTTTCATGTTCCTTTTTTGAACGAATGTGGGTCACAGAGACACGGAAGTTACCGCTGAAAGCGGCTTTTGCCGGCGTACAGAGAGCATATCCGCGTGTATGACTTATGATGTGAAAAATTATTGCGTTCGAACGGATTAATTATTGCGTTCGAACAAAATAATTATTGCGTTCGCACGAGTTAATCATTTCGAGGGAACGGAATAGTATTTTGAGGGAACGGAATAGTATCTTGTGGGAACGGAATAGTATTTCATGCGAACGAGATAATAATCTGTGGGAACAAGATATTAATCTGTGGGAACAAGATATATTTTAATATCTTAATGTCAGAACACGGGCTCCGTAAAAGTTTTTTTAGCATTGATTAATTTTTATTTTGTCAGATATGTGAATTTATGGCTGAGGATCTCCTGAAACTGTAAAATAAACTGTAAAGTTTCTTCCGCTGACATTACGCTAAATCAACAGGCCTGTGTGTAATCTGTGAATCTTCCGGAGCAAAATATTAGCAAATGGTTGGGTTTTCTTTAAGATCTGTTTATTAAAACAGTTTTTGAAAGCAAAAATATTAATTTTGAATGCAAAAACATTTTTTGAAAGCAAATATTTAATATTTTCATTTGCAACTTAGAGACTTTTGTGTGTAACGTGGTGGCACAAACGTCACTCCATAAGTAAGTTGCTTTTTTTATTTATACATGCATCTTATTTCTTAGACAGATTCTAAAAATTTGTTTTGAAATTCACTAAAGTTTTTCTTGTGACATGGTCATTGATAAAAACAATTATAATTAAAGCCGCAAGCGGCGTTGTATGGCCCGCAGACGCAACCCGCCTTCTACGCCCAACTCTACTCACCAACGCCTACCTCACCGCCCTAACAGCCCACAAATTAAAAGCTAGTCAAAGCTGCATTTGCTAATTATGCTAACTATGCTAGCTATGCTAATGTGGCTTAAAGTGCTAGCATTGCGATCAGCATCATCAACTCTCTCAGAAAAACACATTGTTCAAAATGCTAATTATGCTAACTATGTTATCTATGCTAATATGGCTAAAAGTGCTAGCATAGTAATCAGCATCATTAACTGACTCAGAAAAACACATTACCTAAAATGCTAATTATGTTAACTATGCTAGCTATGCTAATGTGGCTAAAAGTGCTAGCATAGCGAGCAGCATCATCAACTGACTCAGAAAAACACATTCCTCCATTGGTGAGAGCTATACGTCATAATTTAGTAAAAAAAAACAACACTTTTTTCAAAATGGCGGCTTTTCTGTTGTTTTTATCTCCATAGCAACCATTTTATGTTTTGGTCCCCTCAGGAGGACGAACAGATTGACGTCAGTTTCGGACATATCGGTAAAAGTAAACTTTTTGTCGTCCTTAGCAACAGCGGTTTTATGCTAACCACGCCCACATTCCTTATATGTCCATATCCAGTGTTTTTCAATGTATGCAGTTTCAGGCATCATTGCATGCATTCAAATTTCACAGTAGTCCTTTGAAAAACATAGGAGTTATAACAGTGCGCCACTTTGCTAGCTCGCCACGCGCACGCCGTTTAAAATCTACAACTTTTAATTCCAACATTTTTTCCACAGTAGCTTGCCATTGATGCCCAACATTGGTTATTGGTTTCGTTAGTCCATTCTCAAAAAAAAAGTTCCGAATTTTTTCGTTTTTGCCGAGTCAGCACATTTTTTTGCGACGTTTTTTTGCTTACCGCGGCCACATTCCTTTATCGATCTTGTCGTGCGTAGCATCGTTTTGTTCAGCGCGGGCCAAGGAATCGCATATTTCCTCTTCACGACATTAACGACACTTCTGGGGTGTTTGTAGAGTGGAGCTGGCAGCAAGTGTGTGCAATTGCGTGAAAATCGCTCAAACAAAAGCGTCTTTTCCCCATATTGTGGGAAAACACGAAAATCGCCAATTCTCAGAGTTCGCCACAAAATGGCCGCCAAGCCGTAGGTCGTGTGGCCGTCCCATAATGATTTCAAAACATCTCTGGGATATCCCCGACACGTGTGTCTTGGTTTCGCGGCCGTATTTTGAAGTACATTTTGTTCGGCCCCATACGCGATTTTCGGCCCATTCATTTTTTTGACGGGATCGCTGGCCGTGATGTCATCGTCTTCGGGGGGGTGACGTTGACTTTGTGGAAAATTCATTTTCAATTTATCCCAGGTGTGTGCACGTTTTGGTGACTTTTCGAGCATGCGGCGGGGGTCAAATTCTCGCTGAAAGGCGGCGAAGTCGTTGTTCCAACTGCGAAAACAATATGGTCCTTGCAGTCAGTGACTGCTGCTGCGGGCCATAATAATTTATCTTTTATTTGACTTAACTACATTATAAAAGAGAGTCGGTTTCCATACAGTAGTGTCCCCATTTTCAACCTGCTTCTCTATTACAGCCAGTCTCACATGCCGATTCCCTTTTTATGTTATTTTTGTTTTTTACAAAAAATTAACTGGGAAAGCCATCTCTTTTGTAATTCTTTGTCTAGGCAAATTACATTTTTTTTATGGTTATTTTGATTTTTTTCCTTTATTTTCTTTTTTGTTGTTTTTGTTTAATATAGCTAAAATATACTTTGTACTTAATTCAAAAAGTGAAGTGAATAATCTATCATGTTTATTAATGAGGATAATTGATTGATTTCAAGCATTGCAGTCAAAGCAATAAAGAATTGACAGAGATTTATTAAACTTAAAACAGAAATGATTAAATAACTAAAATATACTTTGACTTCATCAAAGTCTTTATGCTTTTTATGTTCATTTAAGCTTGTATTGTGATTTTTCTTGTAGTTACTAACCCTGAAGAAGTCGTGCACTGTTACTAAACTCTACTGAAGGAATTTCGACAGACAAAAAGCATGACCCCACATGTCGCCAGTGTAATATAGACAAAAATACAATAGATTTGACTGCAATTAATGCAGAAATGACTTTGGCTAGAAAAGGTGAGGATCTGGGGCCATTTCCTGTTTTCACCGTGGGTGACAAACTCATGAGCTATGCAAAAGAGTGTGAATCATTCCTGGAACAACACAAAACTCTGCAAGAAATTATAAATAATATGAAAAATAATGTGTTCTTTGGAATGCTCCTTTTTACTGTTTTTTATTTAAAACAAATTTCATTGTGATGACACTTTGTATGCTGCAGAAGTGTATCATATTAAAGATTGTTGTTTTCACTCCTGTCTTGGTTCTCTTTAAATTTGCCACATGTAACAAGAAGTAATCAGGCCGGAATATGTTTTTCCAATGCAGTTACTTCACCTTTACCAACAAGTTAGCATTGTCTCATTTGGTAAGTTCAGAATGCCACATGTGTATGTACACTGTACGGGAAGGTAATAAGTGAACAAACCCAGCATTTACTACTTAAAGTACCAAGTAATAAAGTGGAAATAGGGCTGACTTTCTTTTACAGTCCAGTTTCATTGTACTTAAGGGGTAGTTTCTGTGGTAAATTCATGGTAAATACCATGAAACATACAACGAGTGCAGACCTAAAGGTCAAGGTACTTTATTTGTACTTACCTTGTTCTTTCATGTGGTGAGTACCAAAAAAGACACCTTTGCACAACATGTAAATACCCAGTAAGAATATTATAAATATTCAGTATGTACTACATAAGGATGAACCAAATAGTACCACATAAATACACAGCAAGTACCATGTAAGTACCCAGAAGACACAAAAGAGTACCATGTAAGTACCCAGTAAGTCCCATAAAAGTTACATGTAAACACCCTGCAAGTACCCAATAAATTCCATATAAATTACCATGTAAATACCTTTTAAGTACCCAGTAGTTACATGTTAATCCATGTTAATACCACTTAAGTACACTGTAAGTACTGTACTATAAAAGAAAGCGTTACCAAAGTAAGAACCAAAAGGTCAGTTTACAAAAACCCAGAAAATTGAACATACTGAGGACCAATAAACGATTTTTAAGCAGCGACTATTATCATAAACCAGGTATGAACACAAAGGAGCAGGTGAGATTCTAAGGACCTTAGCAAGTAAACAAAAAAAAAACAAGAAAAAGTAATCGACAATGAAAAACTAAAAAACAAAAACGAAACCTACAAAATCAAAGATGGAGATCTTTAAAAAATGTATAAACAAAACATAGTACAGCTTCCATTTGTGGAACACTTTCAAAGCAAATGAGTGGGCATCTATAGACCATAGTTTACAGTCGGTGAAACAGACACTGGGGCCACTCTTTTCTCAAAAAAACTAAAAAAAGATTGCAACACTTTTGACATCCATTCAGTCAGTAAAGATAAGCTTCCTTAACCTGTGAAAATATTTTAACATCTAGATGCGGTGAGTTATTATAAAATGGATCTAATATGTCTGAAAAAGGAGAGACAGAAACTAAGATTACAATGAGAGTGATTTCAATGAAGGATTTACCATGTACTGCGATTTGGACTTTACCAAACTATTGCAAACTGCACCTGATAGGACATGTGGGGCAATAATCTTTGAAAATTTATCAAGCTGGTGGTCATTTTAAACCGTGCTAATACTCTTAGAAATGTTTCCATGAAGATATAAAAACCTAGAAGCACTGGAGTTCAACCCTGTTCTTTCTATAACTGAATTAAAATAAAATAAAATAATTCCAGGAACGCTTTATAATATTCCACTCTGATAACACACAAAGCCTGCAGGTATTCGGCTTTGTTCTCCTTGTTGTTATCTGCATTTTTAGTAAGACCTCTTTTAACACTGAAATCAGGACTGCAAAGTGATGCTGGTGTAAAAAAAGAAAGCCTAATACTCTTCACCCGCCTGGTTCTCTCAGGGCGGCCAGGCTTGTGGGTATCCTGTCGGCTGCGGTGATGGTCGGGCATACGGCGCTGGGGGTCGGTCGGCCGAGGGGGTTACTGCGTGGCGGCGAGGGTTGGGGGGTAACCAGAAGATTGTGAGTATGTGTGCATGAGTGCATGGGTGGGACGGACCTGGGGGCTGGCTCGCTGGGACCCTCTGGGGCTTTCCCTCCCCATCACAGAGAGGGGAGGGCACTGACAGGGTTGGGAGGGGGGCTCAGATAATTTGGCGGGGGGGGCTGTAGTGTGTAGGGTTATGGGGGGTGGCTGTGGGTGCGTGGCGATCTCTGGTTTGCTCAGGTCGCGTGCCGGGTTCATGGGTTCTGGGGGCCCTGGCTTCGTCCCTGGCCCTTGTCTCAGTGTCCGGCGCCCGGTGGCCCCCATGGCTGCCGCCTGGTACGGCTAAGCGCTCCTGTCCTGTGGCCTGGGGGCTGGACACCGGGTTCGCTTATGCCTCTGGGCATTGGGGGGGCCCCTGTAGGTGGGCCTTCTCTGGGCCTGGCTGGTTGGGTGGGCGGTCCCCTCCTCCACCCATCCCGGGCTGCCTGGGTCCCGATGCTGGGGGAGCTCCTGGCCTGGGGGTCTCTCCTCCCCTCTCCTGGTCTGGCTGGGTAGGATCTGGTTTCCCTTGTGAACACACGGTTCACTTCGGCAGCATGCATGTATATCCACCACCACGTGCACACTGCTCCCTATCTGCTTGATCCCTCCTCCTAACCCACAGTGTATTGATGGACAGATATTTTCCACTCATGTTAGTGTCAGATTTTCACCTTTGATGTAATATTTGTCTTTCCAGCTGATCTGGTATAATTGTTACAGCTTAAATTAATAACTTGTTCAAATCAGTGCTTGTATCCCCCACTTTTTCACCTTTCTTCCTTTTACTGTCTTCCACCCCCCCCCCCCCCCCTTAACATTCTTCCCCTCTCCCTCCCCACACACACACTAAATGTAACAAATAAATAAAAAAATAATTCAACAAAAAGGGGTTTATACAAATCTACACTCTGGCTTCTAAAAAACACTTAGTTTTCATGCTTTTTTTATGTTTTTTCTGTACCCTTTCGCTTTTTGCACAAGTCATTCCCACATGTTTGTTCTTTAAAGACCCATTCTAATCATCTTTTGATCCAAGCCATTTTTTTAGCCAAAATGTAAAAAAAAAATGAGTTGTTTTCTGGGACAAAGTTTCTGCAGAGTGGCAGGAGTTCATTAGAAAATTGTCTCTGAGTGGGATTGCTGGTGTGGAGTAAGTCTGCACCTTCTTCCCGTCCTCCATCTGTTTAAACACCTATTTATCCTGCTATCTAACAGCCCAAACCCTAAAACGCCATCTCTTCATTGATGTCGGGGTCTGACAAACACTAGCGCCACCGATCCAACTGTTAAAGATCATTTTTGTAGGTGAACTGTAGCTGACAAAAATGCTTTCTAAATGTTTTCACTCAGCCAGTCACATGACTGATGAGCAGATCATTAAGGTTTACAGACACGGTCCAGGGGCCTCATTTATAAAACTTTGCGTAGGATTTGCATCAGAAGTGGCGTATGGATGAAACATAGGATGTGTGTACGCACATAAATATTCGGATTTATAAAACCGTGCGCACGCACATCCTACGCATCTTTCCCTTAATAAATCACAATCAATTCTAAATGTAGTGCATCTTTTGCGGCTTCATGACACACCCATAGTTGCCCATAAATAGTCCGTGAAACACCCACAAGTTAATATTCATTGATTGCGAAATCATGGCAAACACAGAGAGGAAATCAAAAAAACGTAACATCGCTCAATGTGAAGTAGAAGTTATCGTTGGCGAGGTGGAAAAGAGGAGAAAAATGTTGTTTGGAGGGCACAGTGTGGGCATTACTAATGCCAAAAAGCCACTTGAGTGGCACACGGTGGCAGACGCCGTAAATGCTGTAGCCTCACAACCTCGGACCGTGGCCGATATAAAAAAGAAATGGTCAGACATCAAAGTCGAGGCACGGGTAGGGGAAAGGGGACACCGGAGCTGACCCCTCTTGATGAGAGACTGGCGGCAATTATTGGGGAATCCCTATTCAGTGGAGTGGTGACTGAGGCAGAGGGGGACACCGACGCGCCAGATGCACCGGGTGACACAGGCACGGCGTGGTTCCTCCAAGTGCTCCTCTGTAACGCCGGGCCCAAAAGCCCGCAGAGGTCCAACAGGACGGCTCGAGGAAGTCAGAACCGGCTCATAAGTATGGTGGCCCTGAAGTGCAAAGCATTCAACAAATCACTCGATACAAAAACATTTTTAAGATCACAACAACAATTAAAAAAAATAAAATAAAATTTAAAAGCAGCATTACATTTTAGAAAAAACAAAACAAAATTTCAGAAACCAAAACTTGAAAAACAAAAATGACAACAAAAAAAAACATTTCAGAAAACAAAATTAATTTCCAGAAAAAAAAGAAATATTAAAAAATGAAAACATTTCAGAAAAAAAAAAATTCCAGAAAAAAAATGAAATATTAAAAAATGAAAAACATTTCAGAAAAAAAATGAAATATTAAAAAATGAAAAACATTTCAGAACACAGAATTAATTTCCAGAAAACAAAACGAAATCTTCAAAAATGAAAAACATTTCCAAACCGGAAGAGGCAGGTACTATGGGACAACGCTGATTGGATGATGATTTTTGTCAATCATTTGAACTGAAAAGTATTTTAAATGAAGCTGTTCTGGACTCATGGAAGCCTTGCCCACTATCCAGTCAGTTAAACACCTCCACACAAGGAATGACAGACGCCAAGATGGGTTTTCTTCCGTTTATATATGGCAGGTGTGAAACTGTATGAATACAGGACATTTTCAAAATGTTAGAAAAATGTACAACTTCAAAATAAGTCTGTTTTTAGACGAAATATACACTTACAGGGAATGCCTTCTTAAACTTAAAACATAACCAAAACACAGCAACTTGTCTGGCGTGGCTTCAACTGTTTTCTGCTCCTCTGTCGGGACTTCGACTCTGCTGTGCTCCTCGTGCTCTGAGCGGAGCATGCTAATGTGCTTCTTAAAGGGGCAGTGCACACAAAACCCTTAGCATATGAGAACAGCCCGTCTTAAAGGGGAAGGGCACATAAAAACATTATGGCAAAGCCAAAACAGAAGCGATGCCGGATTTTATCGTCCAAACAACAATGTACCATAATAATCCACATATTTCCCATTTATATATCAAATAAAAAATGCAGCAAACTGTTAATGAACTTTAAAATTATTTTTTTAACATTTCGCCTGACACACGGTCACCCGGAAGTAGTTTGTGAGCACTTTTACTTTGAACGCTGTGCGCTAATGTCTACGGCTGCGAGGTTCACGCTGTCAATCATCTTTAGGTAAGAATCAATTCTGTGATCTTTTCTTTTGTCAGTCACATGTCTCTAAGGATGTTAATTTTAGGATGTTAAAGTGCTGCTTTGAAAAGATAATTTCTTTTTATCTTGCGCATGCGCAAAAGGAACCCGATGGAGACGAACCGTCTTCACATGAGCCGTTCCCGTTTTCGGTGACAACATGAGAGAAAAAGCTCCGAGCCAGCCTGATTCTGTGATTTATACAGTAATTACAGTAATTATATGGCATCAGTGTTGCTTAAAATCGACTTTAAGACTGAAATCAGTAAACAAGTTCTTATGGGAAATAATATTTAAGTGCATTGTATATTTTTGAACCATGCATATACACATATACTGAAACTTAAAAATGAACTTTAAAAGTTTATAAAATACTTAATTGAATTAACATGTAATATTTCTGCAGGTGAAGTTTCTCAAAGCGAAGTTCCAGAAAGGTTTGTGCTGCAGAAGAACAGATGGCAGCTCTACATGGGAATACAAGAAGACTAAAGTCATTCATATCACTGTGCAGTGTACAGGCAAGTCACCATGATTTATGTGCAATGTAATCAATAAATATTATTTAACCTTAATATCTATTTTTTTTTTAAATTGCAGGTCCTTTAAAAAAAGTCTTTAACCTGCTGCAAAAGCCTGATTATTTGTAAATGATGCAGTGGGGAGTGAAAAACGAAGCACAATTCCTGGCTTTAGCGTCGGGCTGATGATCTGGAAATCACATCTGAGGAATCGCATCAAACACTTGTACAACTCCGAACAACTAAATGTTCCTTTAAGCAAAACTCCAGTTTAAAATGTTCATATTAGACTTGCTTCATTTAGGAGTTTTTCCATGTTTACCATTTTAGGTTTTAAAGCTAAGATGATGTTTGATTTTCAAAGCTGTTGTTTAGAAATGTTTCTTTGTCAATGAAAAAACTGAATGCTGACATGAGGATTGTAATAATGGATATGAAAATAAACAAATTTGTTTCATAGCAATATAGTATATTTATTGAAAACTTAACATGAATACTTTATTCAATAACAGAAACAAAGAAACAGTTGTGGATTTTCCTTTATGCTTCTTCATGCAGTCAATCAAATGTTACGTTTACATTCAGCATTTACTCAGCGTACCTGTCAGTCACATTTATTAGAGGAAAAAATGCATCTGGGAAAAGTCTGTTTGTGCTTAACAACTATATCAAAAAGAGTCATGTCAGGGAAGTTTTGTCCACATTGCTGCTCAGCATCACATCCAGAGGAAGATGCACAGGTAAGGGGACCCCAGTTCCTGCTCGTACATGCTTGCAGCTTCCTCTGCACTGGACTCCAGCTCCATTGAAATCCCTGACAGAGATAAATTAATAAATTAAAAATCCCTGACAGAAAAACATCACCTGCCGTTCATCTTTCATTCAGGAAAAAGTTGAGTTCATCAAAATGAGGAGAAAATGGGTTAAACCAGAAATTCATTAGGGAGGGGTCAAAACACCAAACTCAGAATAAAATACATTATTTCAGTCTTATAAAAAATACATTCTAAAACAATTTGGTATTCCTCCTCTGCCTGAAAGACTAAAACGTTTTTTTTAAAGATTTATTTTACACTACAGACTTTGCCACCTTTAGTTACACACCTGGACGTGTCTGATGATGTGCACATCCAGTCATTTACTGTCATGTTTCTATGCACTGACACACTCTAAAGTCACAGATCTTAATAGTGTGAATAAGAAGCATTCATAAATGTTATTCTGAGACACAAACTGCTGCAGTTTACCTGACAGCTTTGCTGATTTATGCTGCTGGTACACCTGTCTGAGAATCCTGCCCACGTGACCCCCCTCTCCAGCTGATGAGGTAACCTGTCATTGACGTATGACTGAAGGATCTTGGATCTGTCTGTAAACACCCACCTAGAAATCACGTTTAACGCTACATTTATTAGATCAAACAAATGTGCCTCCATACCTTATCTGTGGATGGCGGGACTGCGTTTCCTGATGTGCGCCGTCTTTAACACCCGTTTCTTCGCAGCTGCTGCTTTAGACAGAATCCTCTCACGACATTTTGAAACATTTGTAAACCTGGTTGGTGTTGATATTTCTGCGTGCGTTCTGTCATCACATCCGCTAAATATTCAAAGATTAACGTTTATGTTAACGTTTTACCGTCCCTTTCTTTGTTTACCTGCAGAACGGACGTCATCCACAAAAACTACTTCCAGGTGACCGTTCTGCTTCAGACGAAATATTCAAAAAATAATTTAAACCTTCATTATCTGTTTGCTGCATTTTTGATTTAATATGTAAATGGGAAATACGTGGATTATTATAGTACATTGTTGTTTGGACGATAAAATCCGTCATCGCTTCATTTAAAATACTTTTCAGTTCAAATGATTGACAAAGATCATCATCCAATCAGCGTTGTCCCATAGTACCTGCTTCTTCTGGTTTGGAAATGTTTTTCATTTTTGAAGATTTCGTTTTGTTTTCTGGAAATTAATTCTGTGTTCTGAAATGTTTTTCATTTTTTAATATTTCATTTTTTTTTCTGAAATGTTTTTCATTTTTTAATATTTCATTTGTTTTTCTGAAATGTTTTCATTTATTTGTATTTCATTTTTGCTTTCTGGAAATTAATGTTTTTTCTGAAATGTTTTCATTTTGTAATACTTCTTTTTTTTTCTGGAAATTAATTTTGTTTTCTGAAATCTTTTTTTTTTTTTCTTTTTTCTTTTTTATGTTTTGGTTTCTGAAATTTTGTTTTGTTTTCTAAAATGTAATACTGCTTTTTAAATTGTTGCTGTGATCTTAAAAATGTTTTTGTATCGAGTGATTTGTTGAATGGTTTGCACTTCAGGGCCACCGTACATAAGCCACTCGTCCTCGTTTGCCAGCAAGGCTTCTTGCTGTCTAAAGATGCGTTCACTCCGAATTCTTCCATTTGCCACATCTTATAAGAGCGCAAGATCAGGCATTGTGCGTCATTACGTATTGTGATGGGGCATTTTATTTCCATCCATTTAATTGAATCTGACAAGCTACAGATGTCGGTAATAATCGCAGTGGAAATGGGAACTTGTTCAGCGCAAATGTAATTTCTTGTTGCTTTCTCAATGGTTGAGACATACCCCATACATTGTTTTATCAAAAATAAAACAAACTAAAGGCATATGCATGAATACCATAATTCCGTAGCTTATGAAGAAATATTTTACTATGAAAACAACTTTCCCCAGTGGACAATTAATCTATCTATCTATCTATCTATCTATCTATCTATCTATCTATCTATCTATCTATCTATCTATCTATCTATCTATCTATCTATCTATCTATCTATCTATCTATCTATCTATCTATCTATCTATCTATCTATCTATCTATCTATCTATCTATCTATCTATCTATCTATCTATCTATCTATCTATCTATCTATCTATCTATCTATCTATCTAATTGCACCTATATCTGCTCCGCCAGACGGACACATTGACGAGAATATCAGTTTTGTACATTATTTCGTTCTGTTAACTATATTATTTATGAGGATGAATTGCACAACATGCCAATATTGCAGAACATATTTCACTTTTCTTTTAGCAAATATGTGTTTATTTGACTTTCTGTTGTAATTTTCGTTTGATTTTTTTTGCTTGTTTCACTGCTGATCAATCAAACGGGTGTTCGTGTAGGCTGTTAATTGTAAGACTTGCTTTGTGAAGTCTTCATGTTATTCATGAGAGGCAGTATTGTCACTTTCACTTTCACGTGTTTCTTCCATCTGCCGACGGTGTTGCCATTTCTCATTTCACCCGTTTTTGTGCGTACGCCTGGGTCAGAGCTTGCGTGAAGGGCAGCACATTTCCCCTCCAAGTTTGCTTTTGATGAATATCAATTATTGTGTAGAGAGTGGCGTACGCCTTCTTTTGTGCGTACGCAACGTTTATAAATGAGGCCCCAGGTGTCCTCCTGAAGTGCAACCTGGAGCACCAGAATATGAAAAAAATAAAATAAAATAGAAAATGATGAACGACTTGTGTCCCCTGAACATACAACCCCCCCCCACCACTGCCGTCTATGCGGTTCCTGCCTATAAGGTCACTGCTGAAAATATGACAACCATATATCTAGTTCTTCAAGGTCAGCAGAATGGGATTGCAGCCTCATGACTGCAAGTTATTTATTAAAAAAATAAAAACCTGCAGCAAGATGTACTTATGATGAGGATTACAGAAATACTATTCTATAAAGGTTTAAAAGGTTTATGTATTGTTTTTTGTTTGTTTTTTTGTAAATTTTTATTTTTGTAAAGCATTCAATCATTTAAACGACTTTGTAAATAAGTCCAGTGGATTGCAGTAACAGGAGTGAGAGCAGGTGCATAGAGTGCTGAGCATTGTCAGCTGGGTTTTTTGGATCCATGGGGGGATAGGAGTTCCCATTAATCTCCCAGATTATAACTGGGGAAAACGCAGCAAATACACATTTACCAAAAAAAAAAGCCAACATCTTGCTTTTCCTGTTTGTTGATGTTTGAGTACAGTGTGCATGAATCCTCAATATTAATATTATGTTTTAGTAAAAATGCAAACACAAAACTGTGCAGGAAGCAAAATTGAACCACCATGTGACTCCATAGGTCATTTATTTGATTGCCTCTGCTCCCCATTTGTCACACTTTAACCAAAAAACTCCAACTAAGAACAAATTTACACTCAAGAGTGGATTAAACCCTTCCCAGCATGCCTTGTCATCTGCTTTTCAGAGAGCTAAAACTGTATTATGTTAGGCATGAAAGACAAATGGCGGAAAAAGTAAACTTGAATGAAATGTGTTTGTTGTTTTGCAGCTTTCATAATTGAGCCCTCATTCAACCGCTTTTACACTCAAAAAAATAACTCATTGGATGAACTCAATTTAACTGTGGGCAGGATTTCCATCCAATAAATATGAGTAGCCCCAACTCAAAGAAAATTCTTCCATGTAATGAAATATAATTGAGTTAGTCGAACTCAATTTTATCACAAAAAGCCAAACAGAAAGAAATCCATTAACTTAATGAAACTTACTTACTTACTGCAAAAGAAGGCAAGGCAAAAAACATTGTGTGGCACCAGTCTCAAACCCAGAAACTTGGCATGTAGATGGCATTGACTAATCCACTGAGCTAACTCTTCTGCAACTACTTGCCAGTATAATCACATAGAACCATTTTCTCTATAAATGAGGTTCGTCTTGTATAACCTTTTTGGGGGAAACCAAGTTGAAATGATTCCAAGCCACAGTACGTTTTTTTACGTGGAAAAACACGAACGAAAGTTTTCTCTCTACGAAAAGTCGAAGGATTTGAAGGACCAAAAATCATAGCAGGTAATAGACGAAAGAGCTGATCATTTTAATAGTTGAATAGTTAAAATAGGTGAAAAATTGTAGCTGAAAAACTGCAGAAAACACTATAAGAAGAATAAATTAAGAGAAACAGGAAAACAGCATTCAACCAATAAAAGAATAATCACCGAAGAATGACCCTGTACATGTAAAAATAGTGCCTCAATTCTGTTGCAGCCACAGCACATGCGCACAGCATGCCCCCTTAATTAAACTAATTTATTTTGGATAACTGGAGTTTATAGGTGAAACTATTAAAACATTGTATGTTAGGTCAATTAAATGTAGATACATATTTTTAAAATAAATATATTTAAATAAAACAAACAGCATTTACTTGTGTTACATGAAAGTTGCTGTGGTTACCCAGTAAAATATGTATCCTCTGTGGAGTTATAATTTTTTTTCCAAGAGACATATCATGATGTTCCTTCTCACTTACTGTTTTAACTTTAAACAACTTGCATGCAATAAATACAATTTAACACTTGTGCTATCCTATGACCTCACCCTTACATTGACGTGTTATCCCTATCATGACAAAGGTGGATAAAGGTGAAGAGGATTTCATGTAATCCATGGACACCAGTGAAGATCACAAATCATTGAAGAAAAAAGGTTCAGCGCACTTGTGGGGTCTAGATCAGTGTTTTTCAACCGTTTTTGAGCCACGGCACACTTTAACCTTGACAAAAATCCCGCGGCACACCAGCATCCCAAAAAAAAAAAAAAATGCAGAAACTCATAGTCTGTTTTGATCTACAGCCCCCCCCCGAGGCGCTGTCCCTTTAAGCCAATGCATCATGGGAGATGTAGTGTGAAAACTGCGAAAAAACGGCAGAAAGACTCGCGTCTCTGAGCTTCATGGTTTTGTTCACTTGTTCCACGGTCTGATACCGGATTCTGTGGAAAGCTACACCGCTAAAGAGGAGCTTTAGCTGGTGTTTTTGTTGGAACTGAGTGAGCTATGAGCTAAATTGGAACAAGGAAGTGGAGACTTTAACCACTTCTGATTGGTCAGACTGATGACATGTGATTAAGCCTTCAAGAATGATTGGTGGAGTCGTGGAGACAGTAAAAGCTGCGGGACTTTCCCTTACACAGTTATAGCTGCACCTATTTCGCGTTACCGTCATTCTTATCAAAATGTCTTTAATAGAATCAAATAAACACAAAGAAAAAAGTATTTTATGATCGTTTATATTCTTAACTTCTCAGTGTTTTATCAGGGTCTGTTTGGATGAACAAAGAGCTGATTTCCTGGAGATGGGAAATGTTTTTAGATCAGTTAATGAGGGCAATTTTCCACGGCACACTTGATCATCTCCCACGGCACACTAGTGTGCCGCGGCACACTGGTTGAAAAACACTGGTCTAGATGACCCAACTCCCAATGTTAAAGTGCCTAGGATAGCACAAGGGCTAAATGTGAAAATATATATATTTTTTAACACTAACAAGTTAATAATTTAAAAGAGACTGGGCAGATAAGGAATCCAATTAATGATGTGCAAAGTCTTAAACATATAAATTGTGTTTAATAACCTGTAAATAACATGTGCTTTCCAAACCCAAGGAGGAGCAAGCTAGTCTTAAAAGAGGAGAATATGAGCAAACAGTCATCACAGCCACAAGCTCCTGACATTTTATGAAAGAAGATAATAAATTATTACATCAAGCTTTATTGATCTTACAGCAGGACAAACAGCTCGAACTGTGTATGGTTCAAAAGTGAGAGGCTTAGAGGGCAGTGGTATGGTGTAAAAATGTGTCGAAATTATTACAACACATATATTCTTAAATCATGAACAAAAAAAGCTAAAACTTAAGACACATTTGAAATAAATATTAAAAAAGTTCAGTGTATAGGAATATACATCAGACCTTTATGGGGAATAAGTTTTATACTTTGTTCTCAAATAAATTTTGAAACTTCATAGATCACATTAGCCCAAAAATAACTTAAATTTCAAAATCGTATGTTTTCTCTCCACAAGTGCTTCAGGTATTTCTGTAAATTTAAAAAGGTTGGTCAGCAGATTCAAGTTGTCACTGTTGCCAAGCATACTATATGCCAGTGCTTCTCAAATAGTGGGGCGCGCCCCCAGGGGGGGGCACGAAGCGATGCCAGGGGGGGCGCGCGGTGGTGGCGGTTTTAGGCACAGGTTTGTCCGGTGCGCAAATTTAACGTGGGGGCAGCGGTGACAGCGGCTCAGTGCTTGGAAAATAATCTGGTCCACTATTCGGTTCCTATTGTCTGTTCTGTCTGTCCGCGGCTGCGCGAGTGAGAACGAAAGGGGAGGGGTGGTGTGGGCCCTGTCTGCCAGGGGAATCGGGGCACGCGGACCACTGCTACCGCTGCCTGTTGCCCAAGATCACCGCTGCCCTTAGATTCCTAAGCTCATGCTAACAATGTCATTCTTTATGAACTATTGTAGACATTTTGATGACGTGTCTTTATTTTCCATCCATGTTTTCTTTGTCTGCCTGTGGTTTAGTTGGTGTCAGACAGACATAAAGACAGCAGGTAATGCAGGAAAACAGCTGCACTTTTATGAGATCAGAAATAAACAATCCGTCATTTAGAAAAAAAAAATCAGCACGTTTTTACCTATTTCTTCAGACTAAAAACGTTAAATATATTGGTGCTGCTGTGTTAATGTTTCAGATCAATTTAGATTTAATATTATTTATTGATTGAATTATTTTTTTCAGCATCAAATGGTTCAGTTGGTCAAAATGTTTCTAGTTTAAATAAGGAATGACAGATTTTTTTTATTTCAGGTACTTTCAGCTTCTTTTTTGTTTTAGACTAGAACAGGGTTTCTGTGGCTAAATAAAGTTAATATTTGTTGAAAGTGGATTTATTTTGCTTTTTTCTTTTGTTAGTGTTAAAAGATACAATTTTAGGTATACAAATTTTATAGATACTGACCTGATGTATTGTCACCGCGCGAGTGTGTCTGTGTGTGTGTGTGTGTGTGGGGGGGGGTTATGGGGGGGGGGGGGGGTCAGGGGGGGCGCGAAACATTTTCTTTTCCTAGGGGGGGCCTGGCAAAAAATAATTGAGAAGCACTGCTATATGCCAACATTAGTTATGTAATGTTCAAGGCTTGGAGGAATGAGTCAAGTAGCGGAGGGGGCATTTCCACGATGTGAATTTCAAGGCTTGCTTTATTTAGGGGAGGAGCTGACAATGATGACGTCCAAAGCCTCGCTGCCCAGCTGTGCCGCGCGACTGATGCAGAAAGAGGTTCAGAATTTTCCATGGGTTTTGATAGCAATGTAAACCCTTCAGGTGCCATTTACAATGTAGGTGTTTGATGGAGAGTTGTGGTCAGTGAAAGCTTGGCAACAGTTTGGATAGAGATAATCAGATGCAATTGTTTTTAAATAAAAACCAATGATGTTCATTTTCTAGTTCGTTTTATCCCCTATGGCACATGTGTCAAACTCAAGGGCCGCGGGCAAAATCTGACCCGCCATGTCATTTTATGTGGCCCACGAAAGCATAAAGGTTTTTAATTTCTTAAAATAAAAAATAAAAATTGGTGTGTATTTATTCATATCTAGGAGGAATCAGAATTGAAATACTGGATTGGGCAACTATACATTAGGACTTAAACACTGTCCATATAACCTAACCTGACAGAATCAAATGTAAAAGGATTTATGCTAAAGTAACAAGCAAATATATGTTTTGTATTTCTCAACTATATTTGTCACTTTAAAAAATTATAGTAAATAAATAATCAGTTATTTAACATTAAGTGGTAGTTACATTTATTTTTTATTACATTTAGTTACATGTATAAGTTATATCTGCCCCTTTGAGGCCACTGTGCTGATGTGGCCCTTGGCGAAAATGAATTTGACACCTCTGCCTTACGGGGTCACAGGGCTGCCGGAGCCTGTCCTGGTCACTTGCAGGCGAAGGCAAGGGACATCATGGACAGGTCGCCAGTCTGTCGCAGGGTCACACATATCATACACCCATGCATACTCACAGTCACACCTATTGAAAATTTGGGGTGACCAAATAACCTATGAGGCATGTTTTTGGGAGGAGGCCGGAGTGGGGAGAACATGCAAACTTCAAACAGAAAGGTTCTCCAGCCAGGACTTGAACCAGGGGCTTTTTTGCTGTGAGGCAAGAGCGCTAACCACTGCACCGTGCAGCCCAAAAAAACCAAACAAAAGCAATAATGTGTCTCCAAAAAATAATCACTGGCAATATCTCAACGTTACATGTTGTCCATAGACTCACCACATTTACCACATTGATCATGTTGATCATTTCAAAAATATCATTTTACATACTACCAGTAAAAGATGTAGAGAGCTACACACACACATTTGCAGGATATACTACAGTACTTATATTTTACACACTTCTTCTTTGGCTGACAGTTTTATTCAAAGGCTTTCTGTAAAATGCATACCAAAAATTCACACCAACTAATATTTTTTGCATCTAATAGAGAGCTAATTGTCATGGTGGCTTGTCAGTTACTCTCCCCCTCCCCCGCCTCTTCTGCTTTGGATGCGACCAGCTGATCTCACTCACCTCATCATTGCCTCTGCCTTCATAAGGATCCTGTGGATCATCAGTCGATGCCAGTTCGTTGTTCCTCCAACGGTGCTTAGTCTGGCCACGTCTAGTTCCTGTGTGTTGTCATGTTTCATGTTATTAATTGCTCCTCTCGCTCTGCCTCAGGATTATCCAGTTCTGGTCGCGATCTTCTGTTCTCACGTGCTGCGCTCCTGTACTCCCTCTGCAAGACTCCTCCAGCCAGCCGACGCTCATCCCTCTAGGAAAACGCCATTACTCACCTTCAGCCAAATTAAAACTCCTGAACTTTCCTCCTAGTCTGAGTCTCCTACCGGTTTTCAGCATCTGGGTGACTCTGCTTCCTAGCCATACCATGACACAAATGAAGCTTCAAAAAGCTTTGTGCTGGACCCTGAACCTATTGGATGAAAGGCTTTAATGCTTTTTGAAGCTTCATTTGCCCATTCCTAATCAATTTAGTCTTTTTAAAAAAAAAGAGGGCTCTTATGACAATCAATATAAGGTAGTATATGACCATAATGCTCATCACTTAAAGTTCATGACTGTCAGGTGGTGTGGGACCCAATTTACAGAACACAAGGCTTGATGTCAGAAACATCTTGTACATTTGAACATAAAAAGAACCCCCAAGGGAGCAAAACAAACAAAAAAAAAAGGTTGACAGAACACTCAGGCACTCAAATATGCTGAAGACAATTAACAGAAATGACAACAGCTATGGATCGTTACCCTAAACTTTGTATGACTGTGAAAGGGGGATATGACTACAACCAACGAAATATCACTAAAAATGACCAAACTAGAGTTAACCATCTTCAAGCATACCTAAATATTATGAACTTTCTAGGTTTACATAATTACCCATAAATGCCTATTTTAATCCAATTGTCAGTCTCAAAACTGTAGGAAGTTGAGTTTTACTTAAAAATAATGTTAAGCTACGTTCACACCACCCTCATCAACATATTCAACCAGCCACTTTCCAAAAAAAGTCTATATAAAGCACGCTTTGGTCTTCTGTGTTCAAAATTCTTCGGTTCACATCATATGAACATGTTACATGTTGACATTTCTGAAAATCCTTAATATGTGAAGGATATACACAAACATCAATTTATATTGTTTTAACCCTTTAATAGCTTTAGATTTAACTAGCTTCACATTTAGTTAGTGTGTTTACATTCTTTTGACTAATGTAACTCTTCAACTGTTAACGCAATTAAAGTAATTCCATCGGAATCTGAAGCAGAGAGATAGTCTTGTGCTTACATGCAACATTTTACAGAAAGAAAATGTTTAAGCAATCAACATCAATCAACTGATTGTGTTGTGCAGCAAAGCATGTTTGTGTAGCATGTTTTAAGCAGCCCTTATTATTAAAGTTCACTATTTTTTCTGCATGTAAAGTGTTGCATAAAGCTGATATGAAAAGCCCCTTTACTCTGTGTCATAATCAGCTGATTAACGTTGTTGCGTTAACGGTCAAACAGTTACAATTTGCAAAAGAACATGCAATATTTAGGTGTCACCAGTGCTAGAGGGTTAAGCAGAATCCATATTGTCTGATGATGAAATCTGTGTTACTTATTTATTCTCTGTCAAAGTCTAATTAGAGCTATTAATGTAAGCTGTAATGGAAAAAGGGAGCTCCTTCCATATTTACGCAGAAGAAATATGTTGGCGTATTACTGTATGAAAAAAAAAAAAAAGAAAAGCATTATCAATCCTGCCAGGACTTAGCGTCTACTCTATTAACGCTTCTGAAACTGCTTCTCATTTTTTTTTTCTGCTAAAAGCTAGAAACAAGAGAAGCAAAGAAGCAAATTTGTCAAAGACAAGGCATCTTTCCTACCAACTTCATCCTTTTTTTTGCCCCAAATCTTAGTGTAAAATAGTTTTGCACCATAATAAATCTGAAGAGGCTGTTTTCCAAGATAAGACTATGATCACAACTGTCCTTACGGTTGGAGACAGGCTGTCTGCAGTGGACAAACCTGTACAGGTATATAAAAAACAACAAAAAAACGCCCCTCTCACCCTCCACGGGTGGTTTCTCCTCCGAGCTCGGGTCTTCTAACAAAGGCCTGGGAGCTTGAGGGTCCTGCGCAGTATCTTAGCTGTTCCTAGCACTGCACTTTTCTGGACTGAGAGGTCTGAGGTCTTTTCAGGTATCTGTTGTAGCCACTCCCCCAGCTTGGGGGTTACTGCCGCGAGTGCTCCAACTACCACAGGCACCACTGCCACCTTCATTTTCTAGGCTTTCTCCAATTCTTCTCTGAGTCCCTGGTATTTCTCCAGTTTCTCATGTTCCTTCTTCCTGATGTTCCCATCGCTTGGCACTGCCACATCCACCACAACGGCTTTCCTCTGGTCTTTGTCCACCACTACAATGTCTGGTTGGTTCGCCATTACCATCTTATCCGTCTGGATCTGGAAGTCCCACAGGATCTTTTCCCTCTCATTTTCTACTACCTTCGGAGGTGTTTCCCATTTTGACCTAGGGTTTCCAGTCCATATTCTGCACACATGCTCCTGTATATTTTTCCAGCCACTTGATTGTGGCCCTCCATGTATGCTTTCCCTGCCAGCATCTTACACCCTGCAGTTATGCGCTGGATTGTTTCAGGCGCCTCTTTGCACAGCCTACACTTTGGGTCTTGTCTGGGGTGGTAGATCTGAGCCTCTATGGCTCTGGTGCTGAGGGCTTGTTCCTGAGCTGCAAGGATGAGTGCTTCAGGGCTGTCCTGTAGGCCAGCCCTTTCTAGCCATTGGTAGGATTTCTTGATATCAGCCACTTCAGTTATGGTTCGGTGGTACATCCCATGCAGGGGTTTGTCCTCCCATGAGGATCTGTCCTCCAGCACTGTATCCTCTGCTCTCCATCATAGATCATCTCTATGCAAAGGAGATGTGTTGCACTTCATGAAGCAAATGGTGGTAACACCAGATACTGACTGGTTGTCTGGGTCCCCTGACCCCCTCAATAAAACAAAGCTGAAGATTTCAGAGTGGCCTTTTCTTGTCAGTTGTCAATTGTCTTGCCAGTCAAAGGCACACCTGTGCAATAATCATGCTGTCTAATCAGCATCTTGATATGGCACACCTGTGAGGTGGGATGGATTGTCTTGGCAAAGGAGAAGTGCTCACTATCACGGATTTAGACAGATTTGTGAACAAAATTTCAGAGAACTGGTTATTTAGTGTATGTGGAAAACGTTTCACATCTTTGAGTTCACACCATAAAAAATGGGAGCAATAACAGAAGTGGTGCTTTTATATTTTTGTTCAGTGTACTTTTCCAGTACTGTTCAGTTTCCAGCCTTGGTGGGTCTACTTGGCTGTTTTGACCTTGCCATTGAGCGTACACTTTCGCAGGTTGAGTTGCGAACAGCCTGTTTATTCGTCTGGTTTCATTGTCTATTGTGTACCTCTTTAGGCGGCTGCTCAAGGCTAGGAGCCTTTGTTTGGCAGTTTCCAGTGCTTCAGGTATAGGCATCTGGCTGTATCTCTTAGGTACTTTCTTTCTCATTGTACCTCTTTGAGCCTCTGTCAGCTAACTCACATCCTTCCGAGTTGCCTTGATTTTGGCCTGTAACCGTTGCTTCTATGGTGGGTACTGTTTTCTCCCATGGTTACTCTTATAGCCAAGCATCTCAAGGATCACTGCTGCTGAAGTGTAGACCAGTTCATTGGTTTCTGTGATGGTTGTGGTAGGAATTCCCCTCAATGCTTCATTCACAGTTTCCAGTAGACTTTCAGGCGGTACATCACTTAACCGTTGCAGCTGTTGTCGGGGTTGCCTAGTGTTCATTCTAGACATGATGTTGTCTTTCAGGTCAGTTGCTGCCTCGCTCAGCGTATCTGTGGTTGGGGCTGTGTACCCAATCTCAGGGTGGGAGTGTGGTATAGCCTCCTCTCTGACCTGTTGTTCTGGCTCTCCCGTGGTATTGCCATTGTATTGTAGCGCTTCAATTTCAAGTTGTTACATGAGTTGCTGCTTGTGGATGTTAGAACATTGAGCTACCAGTTGCTTCGCAGTTAGCCTTGATTGTGGGTTTCGAAGCATCCATTCATTCCACATTCTCTGTATGTAACCCCTCTGGGTGGGATTACTTGAGTAGTAGCATTCTAACAGAGCCTTGTTCTCACATTTAGCCCATTTCCGTCTTGTTCCATATGTGTATAAAAAAAACGCCCCTCTCACCCTCCGCGGGTGGTTTCTCCTCCAAGCTCGGGTCCTCTACCAGAGGCCTGGGAGCTTGAGGGTCCGGCGCAGTATCTTAGCTGTTCCTAGCACTGCGCTTTTCTGGACTGAGAGGTCTGAGGTCTTGCCAGGTATCTGTTGTAGCCACTCCTCCAGCTTGGGGGTTACTGCCCCGAGTGCTCCAATTACCACAGGCACCACTGTCACCTTCACTTTCCATGCTTTCTCCAGTTCTTCTCTGAGTCCCTGGTATTTCTCCAGTTTCTCATGTTCCTTCTTCCTGATGTTCCCATCGCTTGGCACTGCCACATCCACCACAACGGCTTTCCTCTGTTCTTTATCCACCACTACAATGTCTGGTTGGTTTGCCATTACCATCCTATCAGTCTGGATCTGGAAGTCCCACAGGATCTTTGCCCTCTCATTCTCTACCACCTTCGGAGGCGTTTCCCATTTTGACCTTGGGGTTTCCAGTTCATATTCTGCACACATGTTCCTGTATATTATTCCAGCCACTTGATTGTGGCCCTCCATGTATGCTTTACCTGCCAGCATCTTACATCCTGCAGTTATGTGCTGGATTGTTTCAGGGGCCTCTTTGCACAGCCTACACCTTGGGTCTTGTCTGGTGTGGTAGATCTGAGCCTCTATCGCTCTGGTGCTCAGGGCTTGTTCCTGAGCTGCCAGGATGAGCGCTTCAGTACTGTCCTGTAGGCCAGCCCTTTCTAGCCATTGGTAGGATTTCTTGATATCAGCCACTTCAGTTATGGTCCGGTGGTACATCCCATGCAGGGGTTTGTCCTCCCATGAGGATTTGTCCTCCAGCACTGTGTCCTCTGCTCTCCATTGCCTGAGACATTCACTGAGCACACTGTCATTTGGGGCCTTGAGCTTGATGTACTCATGCATCTTGGATGTTTCATCCTGGATAGTGGCTTCTACACTCACTAGTCCTCGGCCTCCTTCCTTGCGGCTAGCATACAGTCTCAGTGTGCTGGATTTGGGATGGAACCCTCCATGCATGGTGAGGAGCTTTCGTGTTTTAACATCCGTGGTCTGTATCTCTTCCTTTGGCCATCTTATTATTCCTGCAGGGTATCTGATAACTGGCAGTGCGTAGCTGTTTATTGCCCGGGTCTTATTTTTGCCATTGAGCTGGCTTCTCAGGACTTGCCTTACTCGTTGGAGGTATTTAGCTGTTGCAGCTTTCCTTGTTGCCTGCTCCAGGTTGCCATTTGCCTGGGGAATTCCAAGGTACTTGTAACTGTCCTCGATGTCTGTTATTGTTCCTTCTGGGAGTGAGACCCCTCCTGTGTGGACTACCTTGCCTCTCTTTGTCACCATCCGGCTGCATTTCTCGAGCCCGAATGACATCCCAATGTCAGTACTGTAGATCCTGGTGGTGTGGATCAGGGAGTCAATGTCACGCTCGCTCTTAGCATATAGCTTGATGTCATCCATGTAAAAGGAGGTGACTGATGTTGGCCCCATTTCTGAGTCGGTATCCATAGCCAGTCTTGTTGATTATTTGGCTGAGGGGGTTCAGACCTATGCAGAACAGCAGTGGGGACAGAGTATCACCTTGGTATATCCCACATTTGATGGACACTTGTGCAAGTGGCTTCCCATTGGCTTCAAGGGTGGTTTTCCACAGCTTCATCGAGTTTCCTATGAAGGCTCTTAGAGTCCTGTTGATGTTGTACAGCTCCAAGCATTCAGTGATCCATGTGTGTGGCATTGAGTCATAGGCCTTTTTGTAATCAATCCAGGCTGTGCACAGGTTGGTGTGTCGTGACTTGCAGTCTTGGGCGACTGTTCTGTCGACCAGGAGTTAGTGTTTGGCTCCTCTGGAGTCTCTACCAATGCCCTTCTGTGTGTTACTCATGAATTGATCCATGTGCGTGTTTATCTTGGTTGCAATGATGCCTAACATGAGCTTCCATGTTGTGGACAGACAGGTTATTGGCCGGTAGTTGGATGGGATTGCACCCTTTGAGGGATCCTTCTGGATCAGTATTGTTCGCCCTTCCGTTAGCCATTCGGGGTGAGTCCCATCTCTAAGCAGCTGGTTCATTTGTGCTGCCAGGCGCTCGTGGAGTGCGGTAAGCTTCTTTAGCCAGTAGGCATGTATCATGTCAGGGCCCGGTGCTGTCCAGTTCTTCATACCTTATGATTGTTAATTCTGTCTGATAAAACCTAGGAACCGGATATTGATAAATCATGTAATAAAATGGTTATAGTATAACGGGGTGGGATTATATAAGTTTGCTTCCTTCCACTCCCTTTCAAGCAATATTTATTAATTATGTCTAATTATCCTAAGTTTGATTAGTTACTGTATGAATGTATAACTGATGATTATATTGCTTTTGTGTATTATTTCTATTTGATTGCTTAAAATAAACCATTTCAAATCAAATCAAATACCTAAGACCCTTCTTGGATGTCAGCCACTGTGATGGTTACTGGATTCTGTTCAGGGAGGTTGCTATGTTCTTTTCTCAGAGAGACCAGCCACTGGGCATTGCTGTTATGTGCTGTCTCTTTCTCCCATATACTTTTCCAGTACTGTTCAGTTTCCAGCCTTGGTGGGTCTGCTCGGCTGTTTTGACCCTGCCACTGAGCGTACACTTTTGCAGGTTGAGTTGCGAAGAGCCTGTTTATTCGTCTGGCTTCATTGTCTCTTGTGTACCTCTTTAGGCGGCTGCTCAAGGCTAGGCTAGGCCTTTGTTTGGCAGTTTCCAGTGCTTCAGGTATGGACATCTGGCTGTATCTCTTAGGTACTTGCTTTCTCATTGTACCTCTTTGAGCCTCTGTCAGCTTACTCACATCCTTCCGAGTTGCCTTGATTTTGGCCTCTAACCGTTGCTTCCATGGTGGGTACTGTTTTCTTCCATGGTTGCTCTTATAGCCAAGCATCTCAAGGATCACTGCTGCTGAAGTGTAAACCAGTTCATTGGTTTCTGTGATGGTTGTGGTAGGAATTGCCCTCAATGCTTCATTCACTGTTTCCAGTAGACTTTCAGGCGGTACATCACTTAACCGTTGTAGCTGGTGTCGGGGTTGCCTAGTGTTCATTGTAGACATGATGTTGTCTTTCAGGTCAGTTGCTGCCTCGCTCAGTGTAATTGTGGTTGTTGGGGCTGTGTACCCAATCTCAGGGTGGGAGTGTGGTATAACGTTCTCTCTGACCTGTTGTTCTGGCTCTCCCATGGCACTGTATTGTATTGCATCAATCTCAAGTTGTGAAAGGAGTTGCCGTTTGTGGATGTTAGAGCACTGGGCTACCAGTTGTTTGGCAGTTAGCCCTGATTGTGGGTTTCGAAGCATCCATTCATTCCACATTCTCTGCATGTAACCCCTCTGGGTGGGATTACTTGAGTAGTAGCATTCTAACAGAACCTTGTTCTCACATCTAGTCCATTTCCGTCTTGTTCCAGTAGCCCACTTTCCATCAGGGTGCTCTGGTCCCTCAGCACCTAACGCAGACCTTGTTTGGCCGCGCGACGTCTGAGCCGGCATGACATGTGGTTCATTGTCTCTCATGTTGTGAGGTAGGCGGTAGCGTTAAGGGTCTTGCCCAAGGACCCTCACTGGGTGATGTTAATTGCCCGTCATTGTTATGGTAACACTTAGTATTTTTAGAAAAGAGGAAGAAAATTGACACTTTTAATGATGTTTATGACAACAAATATTTTGGAAAAAATAACAGCTTGAAAACCTTCTGAAAAGATGCTCATGCTATAAATGATCATAAGTGTCAATTTGGTAATTAATATATATATATATATATATATATATATATCACCATATTTTTATTAGGGAAGTTTCTAACTTAACTCAAACTGATTTAGCCATCTCAACCAATTGGTAGAAGCATGCAAAGCTAAAGAAAACCAACAGATGGCACTGTGTCAGTCAGTGGTTACTTGCCCAACGTCTTTGACTGACAAGCAAGTCACAACTTGAAAATGATCATACACATTTTCTTCCTTTTTATGAAAATTTGAAAGGTAGGAATATTTTTCTTACTTGGTATTACTAGTAAAGGCGTTAATCAACAGAAATATGTTCTTAGATAAACAAAAATAAACAAATTTCTGTTTGTAATAATTTTTTAAAAACATGCTCTACCAAACGGTTGATTTGTCACTTTATGGTATAAGTAGCAAAATTAAGCCAATGTTAAATAAAGGGACTGTTTGTCATAAAGTCAGTTAAAACAACCTTCTAAATCATCCATTACTAAAAAATATTCATTAACACATCATAAATAATAATTTAAAATACATAATACTGTATAGTTTTGTCTATTTTTGAGTTTATATCAGCTGGTGTGTAAATAAATAAAAAAATCAAGATTATTACAACCAATTCATTTAAAACTAAACAAAAAAAGCTGCAATAATAATATTAACAACATTTACAAAAGTTTTCTATCATTTTCTTTTGTTCTACAACTAGTAGATAGACAGTAAAACATTCTACAGTGCTAGACCACAACAAAATCCACATGAATCAGATGCAGATCTGTATGACAGTGATGATGACCCAACAGAGGATCCTGATTATCAATCCACACATGCAAAGGGCATTGGTGACAGTTCTTTTGATTCCCTGGATGAAGAAGAATCTCTTTCAACCAGCAGATCATCTACACTGCCACCTCATAAGAAGAACTGAAAAAGCAAACACACGCCAATTTACCCCACCAAGAATAGCCTGTCTCCTCCAATTTTGTTGGAGGAGACAGGCTATTCTCCTGACTCAATATCCCCCTCTAACCCAAGCAAAACCATAAGAAGAATATGGAAGCATGAGGACATTGAGGAATTCAAGGTTCCAGAATCAAGATTTGAGCCTCCTGAGGATGTACACACACCCTTCCAATACTTAAAAATGCTTTTCACTGATGAAATGATTGAGCATATTGCTTATGATACAAATCTACAAAGCTAAATAGATCTCTTTGATATGCTGGTGCACCTGTACAAGACCTGTACAATTAAATCTAGGTGACGGTACAGTCCCCTGTTTGGATACATCATCGACTTGTGTGTCACTAATTCATGGCTGGTCTACAAGAGGGACCTACTGAAGCAAAAACCAGTGTTACTCAAAAGGTTCTGCCTGGCTGTTGCACACAGTTTAAATAAGATCAACAAGCAAGCAACCAAAGTTGGCCGACCATCATTGAGCTCTCTACCACAGATGTGGAAAGGCCACACACCAAGACCATCACGACCAAAACAACAGTGTGCACTACGACAACATGGTACAGCGCCTCTTCTTCTGACAAGCTGGGACAAGATGTCAGAAATATAATTTTTTTCTGTGTTTCATTCCAAACCAAGAATCTATTTATGAAATACCATCAAAAGTGAGTCAATATCCAAAATTGTTGTAGTGTCAAACAACTTCTAGGAAATATAGGTCAAAATTTGCTTTGTTTTAAAAAGTTCAATGTTTGAGGCATGATAAAAAGAATGGAGACAAATGCCCTTAATATTTAGTATTAATAATGTCTAAATGAATTGGTTTACATGATTTTTTCAAATATTTGTTGTATCTGTATGAAATTTTGCACTTTTACCATTAAAGGACATCTCAACCGTTTGGTAGAGGACATTATTTAAAAACCTAAAAGGTCAGTTAAAAAAAAACTAAACAGATTGTGGTCATTACTTGCCTAAAGCAATAAGAAATGCAAACAAATAATTTTTTGATAGCTTTTTTCTTGGTGGGTTAGTTAAAGGGATATACAAAATGCAACCCCTAGGCCATTATAAAAACTGTGTTTACAATGTCTTAAATGTGATTGGCTATATTTCATAATCAGCCATTGTAAACCTGTGGCAACGCTGTTGTGGAGCCACTGTGATTTTTACTTTTAAAACCCTGTTCACGTGATTTTGAAAATTGTGGATGTTTATAGTAAGCATTTAATTGTGAACAATATAGTACATTTCATGTGAACCCAGTTTTAATGTTGACAAAAGTTTTTTTGTTTTTTCCAGAAAGACCATTTTGTTTTTTTCAATACGAATTTCAAAGTAATTAAGTTAAAAATGTGTTTGCGTTTATTTTCAGTCTATGTTAAGAAATAAAAACTATCCCATTGCATAAACATTATTATGAAATAATAATGTTGCGTTTAATGCCATTAAAAGGGTTAAAAAACTAATGGCCACTTGGTTCGCCTTCACATATTTTCACCTCACAAAATCTGTCCCTCTTTGCAAAAAGTGTGTACACCCCGGATCTCAATGAACAGCAGTAAAATTGACTATTACATATATCATTAAAAATATTTTAAGTATCTTGTATATTTTTTTAAATGCCCCTAAAGGTTTGCTAAATTAATTTTTGATCAAAGTTTAATCACCTTTTTGAGTGAAATAAAACATCCCATGATCTGATAAAATTATTGATGTAAAAATGCAGGGACGACACAAACCTATCTGGCACGGTGTCTTCTCCCGTCAAGGTTGTTGTTTGTTTGGTTGGAGGATTATCTGTCCTTATTGAGAAAGGGTTAATGTGTGACTAAATGCAATCGGGGGCTCTGGGACTTCAGTCAAAAGCTGCTTGAAACTAAGAATTTTTAAACTAAAACCTCACATTTGATGAGGGCTGATGGGTCGGGTTCTTTGCAAGGTGACCTCTTGGGCCCCGAAGAGGGATCCTGTTAATTTGGACCATGCCTGTGGACAAAGGCGTCTCCTGTGGTTCGGCCTCTGGTGTGCACTCCATGACTGAAGGTCAGAGCACAGCCACAGCTAATTACCAGCAGTGACTTTTTTTTAGCATGAATTAACAATAACAATGACACATTTTGGCATTTCTTTCCCGCTATTAGGTCAAATGATGTGGGGGGATTTCATTTTATTTGGTAGACAAAGTAATAATGAGTTCAATGTGACACTTAGTATTTTTAGAAAAGAGGAAGAAAATTGACACTTTTAATGATGTTTATGACAACAAATATTTTGGAAAAAATAACAGCTTGAAAACCTTCTGGAAAGATGCTTATGCTATAAATGATCATAAGTGTCAATTTCACTGTCTGTTGTTTCATTATACCTAAAGTCCCTGATGTTTAATAGTTTTGCACCAAAAACCCACGCAAGGAAATTTGTATAGAAAAAAAAAAAATTAAATTCAAAATGATTCCTATTAGATTTTTTTTTAAACTTTTTATGTTCACAAAGTTAATTTCATTTATATGCTTGCTATCGTAGGAGACTGAGTTCATACGCTTGAAAAACCTTTAGTTGTTTCAAATGTGATCTACAATTTGAAAGATTGACTGCAGCCGCTGCTTCACTTCACGGTTATCAAGGTGCGTTAGCTGAGATCATCCAGGATTACACAGGATTTAGTTGAATGGGAGACACAGCTGCATTCTCCATATAATGCTAACTTGCTGAGGCTAAAGTTTCCCAGATATATGAGAATGCATTGATCTAATGTCAGAAAACAGTGCAAATAGTCGTATTGGAACCGATTTGACAAACTTTTACAGTAAATAAAAACCATTTCCTCTTTCTAAACTCTTTCCCATTAAGAAGAATCACAAAGACAAATAAATGTATGAGGACATTGATAATGGCTGCACAGGAATCTTGAGTCTACATTCGCACCGGCTTAGCAACTCACATTTAAGCGGCCACTTTCAATGAAAAGTCTACAGTATGTAAATGCACGGAAACGTGTTTCAGGCTTCCACGTTTAGAACTCTCCAATCATCCCTCGCTACGCATTTTTATGTCTTTTCTCGGGCTCTACATACAAATTGGGCGTTCATTCATTGCTCCGAGTAGAACCAGTTTACTGCTAAATCGCAAAACAGCTGAACTGTGACAAATCTTGGACTCTGATTTGGCAATAATGTATGGGTGCCGTCCTTTTTGAATGGTGGAAGCGCCAGCCGGTTTTAAACATAAACATGGACAAGAAATATATATCTGCGGACTGTGCATGGCCGTAATTATGTGAGTCCAAGTCTTTTTTTCAGAATAGAAAGGGAAAAGGAAAAGCCTGTAGTAAGATTCAGGAGATAGCACTGCTTTGACATTTCATACCAATTCTTTTCTAACTGCAGATAACAGACAAGTGCTAGTAAACAGTGGAAAATCAAAAGAAGAAAAAGCCCCTTCTTGTTTGTCTGGTGCTGGTGTGGCTGAACACCTCGGGCTAAGTGCGCGTTTCTGAAACTGTATATAGGTGGCAATTAAGCTCAGGCGGTAGAGCAGGTCGTCCAACAACCGAAGGGTTGGCGGATCGATCCTTGCGCTCCCCAGCCAGCTGTCGCGCCCTGAGCGAGGCTGCAGCTCACTGCTCCCCCCCAGGGGATGGGTCAAAATGCAGAGAAGAATTTTTCCATTGTGGTATAAATAAAGTATCGATTATTAATATTATAGCACATCCTGGAATGCGCAACACGTGCCCGGTGTGAATGTAGCATCAGACTAAAAGATTGTAAAAGGAGTGAATGGGCTTTTTTTTCTTTTAGTCCTCTGCATGGTAAATGATTCTATTTTATATATTATGTAATGTCTGTCTTTTTTGGCAATGTAACAAGGTAATATTTAAATTATTCTATGTTGATCTTAGTACATTTTGTTTATTGCTTTTGTATTCTTTTGTCTTCATAACTGTACAGCTCTTTGGGTCTGCACAGACAATTTAGGAGCTCTAAAAAAAGATTGTATGGTATTATAAACAGAATGCAAACTTAAAGTAATAAAGAAAATGTATGTCAAACAAAGATTACAAGTTTTGAGAATTGCATAGGTAAATAAAAAAAACTGGAAAAGTTGCTGCTTAAGTTTTTATATTAGCAATTTGAGTATACTCCAGAATGTTATGAAGAGTGATCAGATGAATTACATAGTCCTTTTTTGCCATGAAAATTAACTTAGTCTCATAAAAAAAAACGTTGACGTGCATTTCATTGCTGTCATTAAAGGAGCTGCTAAAATCATTTCAGTAATTGTCTTGTTAACTCATGTGAGAATGTTGACGAGCACAATGCTGGAGATCTTTATGTCAGGCTGATTGGGTTAGAATGGCAGACTTAAAATGTTAAAGGAGATGCATGGTGACCTGCAACGAAACATGTGCAGCCATCATTGCGTTGCATAAAAAGGGCTTCACAGGCAAGGATTATGTGGCTACTTAGATTGCACCTAAATCAACAGTTTATAGGATCATCAATAACTTCAAGGAAAGAGGTTCAATTGTTGGTAAGAAGATTTGAGGGCTTCCAAGAAAGTCCAGCAAGCGCCAGGATCGTCTCATAAAGAGGATTTAATTGCAGTATTGGAGTGCCACCAGTGCAGAGCTTGTTCAGGAATTGCAGCAGGCAGGTGTGAGCACATCTGCACTGAGGCCAAGACTTTTGGAAGATTGCCTGGTGGTGTCAAGAAGGGCAGCAAAGAAGCCACTTCTCCCCCCAAAAACACATCTGGGCCTATTGGTGTAAGGGTTAGCTCAATCTCAATTCGGTTTGATTCAGAATTTCATGGGGCTCAGTTCGGTACATTTCAGTTCGGTACTGTTATTTAACAAATCTGCCTGATATGAATAGCTATTTTATGAACTGTTATTTTAGCGTTATTTATTGTGTATGTTTTGCTGCCGGACACCTGAAAATTCTCCCTTTGGGAGATTAATAAAGTCTTTATCTATTGATCTATTTTCGGTATTTTTTTCGGTACAAAAGACTAAGACAGAAAAAAATTACTGACAAGATGCATTTATTGATTTTACATAACAATAAATAAAATTGACCTATGTAGGTGTTCTGCTTAATAAAATAAGAAAAACTATTAGCTGCCAGGAACCAAAAACTTTGGATACCTAACACTGGCCTGAAACAAAAAAACCTTTTAACTTGCACATTTATTTTTTTGTAGACCTGATTGTTACAGTCGGGTGATGCCATTTTAAGTTTGTTAACAGATAAGATGTGTTACTGTGGCATATGCTATCTTTGTGTAATAATGTCAACACACAGCATTCGACTTATCCAATTGTCTTTTCCCTTCATGGATGTTGACAACAAAGCCGAAGTGTTCCCACACAGGAGAAGGAAAGGAGATGGGGGGGGGGGTCCTCATTTCTCGCCTCGCGTCTGCATAAGCCATATGTTGACATGCTTACTGTTCGTCACCTAAAATCGTCTCGGAGGAAACTCACGGTTAATATTACTTCCGCAAACTTAATACTGTGGGGATCTTGGGGTTAGCCCCGCCTATAGCCACAAAGATTCATGGGAAGTTTGAAATCTTGTGTGTTGAATCTTTCACCATCACTAAGAGAGCTGTGAAGAGAAGTGAGGTTTATGTTGTTACACTGTTTGTGTGTGTTCGTAAAAATTGGGTTTTAGTGCTGGAAAGGAGAAGGAGCAACCTATCTATCTATTCTCTGTCTCCTCTCTTTCTGAGACTGTTTGAGGGTGTGTGGAGTATGAGGCAAGGACAGTCAACGCAGGTAGTTAATTAGCAGCTCGGCTCTCGTTTCCCTGCCATGAGTGACAAAGAAGCTCGGTCGTTACAATTCATGTGCGGGAAAGAACGTACCAAAACGGTACAGAACTGAACCAAACCGAAACTGCAGTATCGAAACGGTTTGGTTCAACTATGTGTATTGTTACACCCCTATCAGGGACAAATTGATCTTCTGCAAAAACTATGGCGAATGGACTGCTGAGGACTGGGGCAAAGTCATATTCTCCGATGAAGCCTCTTTCCGATTGTTTGGAGCATCTGGAAAAAGGCTTGTCCGTAGAAGAAAAGGTGAGCGCTACCTTCAGTCCTGAGTCATGCCATTAGTAAAGCATCCGGAGACCATACTGTATGTGTTTGGGGTTGCTCCTCATCCGAGGAAGTGGGCTCACTCACAATTTTGCCCAGAAACACTCCCTTAAACATTGTGCTATCCAAGGCACTTTAACATTGGGAGTTGGGTCATCTAGACCCCACAAGTGCGCTGAACCTTTTTTCTTCAATGATTTGAGATCTTCACTGGTGTCTATGGATTACATGAAATCCTCTTCACCTTTATCCACTTTTGTCATGGTAGGGATAACAATGTAAGGGTGGGGTCATAGGATAGCACAAAGGATAGATAGGAAAGATTTGATTCTGCCCAGCCCCCAGTCTCCACCCACACGGCCCCCTCTTCACACCTTTCCAGCTCAGGCGTCTCCTCCCAGCTCCAGCTGTTACCACCTCAGCACCAAGCGGTCCACTCTGCCCTTCTTCCAACAGAAGCAAAGGGACACCCCCAACGACTCACAGCACCAGACCAGCCACCCTCCAACCCCCCTCTGCCTCACCCTGAATCAGGTTAGGATGGAGTTAAGGAGAACAAAGGCCAGAAAGGCAACAGGCTCTTGTGGCAGAAAGGGCTGTGGGTGGTAGTTTATCCCTCATGGTGTTCCATAGGTTAATATTCATCGCCAGCACCTGTCTGCTGAGCTGTGATTGGCTCACAAGGCTGATAAATAGCAGCTGTGGGAGTTCCAACTAGATGCTGGTTTCCTGGGTTGGCCTTGGTGGGTGAGCTTGACATGTGGACTTTTTTTACTAAAGCTTTTAATCATTTGAGTCCTTTTAGTAACGTTTTTAAGCATTTGAATTTGCAATATTTTAAATTCTATTTATATTAACAGGTGGTGGCATGAGTTCTAACCCTGGGGCATGAGAGGTAACAAAAGGGTTTGTAAACACGTGTTTGTCCCAGGGAAAACTAACTTTTTCTTAGGGATGGGAATCGAAGCCCCATGAAGCTCTCATGGGGCTTCGTGTAAAAGTGCCAGAAAAATGAACGAAGCATTTGGGGCTTCGAAACCACACAGAACAGCGGCATCTGGTGGCAGACAGGCCGTATATCATCTACTCCACTAAGTTCCTTGCCCTTGTAACACTTCAGTGTGGAAATAAAACAAAGACAATGTTTGAAGATTTGTGAGAAGTGCTTGTGTTACATTGTGAATGCCATGTATAAAGTGTGAATGAGTGATTGTGAACCAGGGTCTAACATGACTGGGTGGAATACATGTTATAGATTTTTATTTAAAAACAGAATTTTCTGCACTGTGCTGGGCTTCAGCCTGTTTCGTCTTTGGCTGACGATTTCGCCAGCCTTGGAGAAGATCCTCTCACAAGGCACAGATGAAGCTGGTGTGCATAAAACTTCATTGCCAGCTTGTAGAGATGTGGGTATAAAACCTTGTGGGTAACCCAGTATCTCAGTGGGTCCTGAGTCCTTGGGATGTGAGGTTCCTTTAAGTACCTAGAAGGAAATTAATAGCCTATTGTCATGCACCAGTCTAAAATGAGCAGAAGTTATGATGAGGATTCTAATCTTTACTGTACCTCTGAACCTCCACTGTTGCACTGGCAGTTGTGCTGGTCACCTGCTGTTGAACCCCCACATGCCTGTCCAGCAGGGCCCAGAGACCACCATCTTCCTGCTGACTTGAAGGACCTTCTCTAGGTGTCGACTGTGGCTGTGCCTCTGGAAGTAGCGCCTGCATTGTTGCAGCACACTCTTTAGTGAGTCGCTCTATGGCCGTGTGGGCAGAGCCTTGGCTGCAGAACCCCAGCTCTTTAAACCTTGGGTCCAACAAGGTTGCCATTGACAGAGCAGTGACCTCCAGAGCTGAAAACCTCTCATGGAGATTGTTCTTCAAGTTAGTGGCCAGTTTTTCACCAAGTGGGTGTGTGATCTGACCACACCTGCTTGAGATGTAATGTTTCAGCATTTTGACCATGGGAATGACTTTGGATGCTGACACTCGTTTTTCTGTCGAAAGCTCAACTGTGGCCTCTTGAAATGGTGAAAGAACGCTCAAGCAGTGGTGTATGGCCTGGTAGTCCTCTGAGGTGAGTGGAGGAAGGTCTGTATGGAGGGTGGCCAGAGCTGCCCCCAGTGGCTCTCTCTCCTTGAACAGCCTTTCCAACATATTAAATGTGCTGTTCCATCTTGTTTCCACCTAAGACGGAGGTGGTTTGGCAGTAATATCACAGTCTAGCTTACTTCTCAACCCTAAAGTTAAAAATGCTTATAATTCATTTGAAAGCATCATATTATCTATAAATCACCCAAACAGGAAAACTCGAAAACCTGTTTTACTCATAATTATTTATCGCCCCCCCGGCCCATATTCAGAATTTTTAACTGAGTTTTCCGACTTCCTATCGACTATTGTCTTAGATTCTGATCAAATTATAATATTAGGGGATTTTAATATTCACGTTGATGACCCCAGTGACTGCCTAGGAAAGGCTTTTGCAGCTTTATTAGATGATGTTGGTTTCACCCAAAGTGTGAATGAACCCACTCACTGTCATAAGCACACCCTGAATCTTGTTCTAACCCATGGGATAGAGATCAGCCAGCTGAGTGTCCTTCCTCTTAACCCCATCATTTCTGATCACTTTATGATTACCTTCCAGTTTACACTGGAACATCCTTCTGCCCCAGTGAATAAGAAACAGCTTAGAAGAACCTTAACTGACCGTTCTGTGTCTGAGTTTAAACACACAGTTCAGCCAGTACTTAGTGAAATTCTGAGAAAATACTCTGAGTCCAGCTCCCATAGTATCAGTCCTAGTATAAATGACCACTTTGTTAATGATGCCTTACAAGCCCTCAGGAGTACACTCGATGTTGTTGCCCCCCTGAAACCTAAGTTCGTCAGACAAAACCGAGTAGCACCGTGGTTTAACGCTGAAACACGTTCTCTTAAACAAGAAACCCGTAAGTTGGAAAGAGAATGGCGCCGCTCCGGTTCAGAGCAGTCTCTGGATATCTGGAAACATAGCCTATTAAATTATAAAAAAGCTCTGCGTAGAGCTAGAAGCCAGTACTATTCAACCTTAATATCAGAGAATGGAAATAATCCAAGATTTCTTTTTAGCACTATAGCTAAATTAACTCGCAGTCAGAGCTCAGTAGAACCACATGTTCCTGTTTCTCTCAGCTCTGATGATTTTCTGACATTTTTCGATAGTAAAATCTCAAATATTAGACATAAGTTAAATCAAGTTATTCCTACTATCAGCCCAGAACAGGCTGAAGCGGTAGTAATGGAGGCATCCATAGAAACCTCTGTAACATTAGACTGCTTCACTGCTGTGGATCAAGCGGAAATAACATCAATTATTACGTCCTCCAAATCCTCAACGTGTCTGTTAGACCCAATTCCCACTAGACTTTTTAAAGAAACTTTTCCCCTAATTAATGAGCCCATATTAACAATGATAAATGCCTCTCTGGAAACGGGTTACGTGCCACAGTCTTTTAAATATGCAGTTGTTAAACCTCTTCTGAAAAAGCCCAGTTTGGATCCTTGCATGTTGGCCAACTATAGACCAATATCAAACATCCCCTTTATTTCTAAAATCCTAGAAAGAGTTGTAGTTAAGCAGCTTTACTGCCACCTACAGGACAACAGCCACTTTGAAGACTTTCAGTCGGGGTTTAGACCTCACCACAGTACGGAAACTGAACTAGTTAGAGTCTCTAATGACTTGTTATTGGCCTCAGAAAAGGGACTACTTTCTATTCTGGTCCTGTTGGACCTCAGTGCAGCCTTTGACACTATCGACCACGGTATTTTACTCCATAGATTAGAGCAGGACATGGGGATCAGAGGATCTGCTCTCCAGTGGTTTAAATCCTATCTGTCCAATAGGTATCAGTTCGTTAATGTAAATGGCCATTCCTCTCAGTGCACTCGAGTCAACTATGGAGTCCCACAGGGCTCAGTCTTGGGACCGATCCTGTTTACGCTTTATATGCTACCCCTAGGAAACATAATCAGGAAACACAGCTTTAATTTTCATTGTTATGCCGACGATACGCAGTTGTATCTATCCGTGAAGCCTGACCAGAATGACCAGATAGAGAAACTGAACGCCTGCATCAGTGACATCAAGACCTGGATGACAATTAATTACCTCCTTTTGAACCCAGAAAAAACTGAGGTCATTATACTTGGTCCTAAAAACCTCAGAGATGCTCTGTCTGCTCAGATAGTCTCCTTAGATGGCATAAGTATAGCCCCCAATTCCACAGTTAGAAACCTTGGGGTTTTATTTGACCAGGACTTATCATTTAAGGCTCATATATCTCAGGCATGTAGAACTGCCTTTTTTCACCTGCGGAATATTGCTAAGATCAGAAATCTACTTTCTAAGAGTGATGCTGAAAAACTCATCCATGCATTTGTTAAGTCGAGGCTGGATTACTGTAACTCCTTGTTAGCAGCGTGTCCTAAGAGTTCCTTAAGAAGTCTCCAGCTTGTTCAGAACGCAGCAGCTAGATTGTTAGCTGGAACCAGCAGAAGAGATCACATCACTCCTGTGTTAGTTTCGCTCCATTGGCTCCCAGTTGATTCCAGAATCAAGTTCAAGATCCTCCTGTTAACCTATAAGGCCTTACATGGAATGGCCCCGTCCTATATTAAGGACCTCATAGTTCCTCACCATCCAATGAGAACACTTCGCTCGCAAAATGCAGGACTGCTTGTGGTTCCTAGAATTAGTAAAAGTACGGTTGGAGGTAGAGCGTTTAGTCACCAAGCCCCTGTCTTATGGAATAAACTCCCAGCTCATGTAAGAGAGGCCGACTCAGTTTCTACATTCAAAGTTAGACTGAAAACATTCCTATTTGGACAGGCTTATTGTCAGACTAGTTAGTATTCAGAGATTATTTAACTTAATGTTAATTTGTTTAAATTAAACTTAATAATAACTATTTCTTTTAAAAGGCTGCTAGAAGTTGAAGCTGGGGTAACTATGGTGCACTGGGGTTCTGTCCTCTTTTCTTTTCTACTTCTACCCTTCCTCTCCTCTATTCTTGATCATAATTTATCATTTAGTTCTCCATGCCTCTGTCTGGTACAGTGCGATTCATGTATTGTCCCTCTTTTCCTCTCTCCTCCTGGGGAGAGGGAGTGCTTCCAGACTCAAGTTGTTTCATCCGTGCTCCAGTTCCTGACCGTTTACCTCGCCTTTGCTCCTGCTCCTACACTTGGCTGTGGATCCTGCCTCTGGCTCATCTCTGGCTCGTTTCTGCTCTGTACCTGACCGAGTACCTCGTCTCTGCTCCTGCTCCTACACCTGGCTGTGGTTCCTGTCTCCGGCTCGACTCGCGCCTTTGACTGTCCCCACAACCACGGCTGGATGAAGCTCGTCTGCTGGACTTTTATATATGTAGTTGTAGATTTAGATAAGTTAATTCTTCTCTAAGAGTTCTGGTAAATCGCCTGTCCGTCCTGGGGGAGGATCCCTCCTTCATGTGGGCACCCCTGAGGTTTCTTCGTTTTTTCCGGAATCCGGTTTTTTTGGGAGTTTTTCCTTACCGCGAAGGGGGGTCTAAGGGCAGATATGCCAGTATAGCTTAGTCAGTTTGTTAGTTCATTTTAGTATTTTTCTATTGAACTCTTTGTATTCGTGATCCTTTTGATTTCATGTTTTACTTCGAAGCCCATCGAGACGACTGTTGTTGTGATTTTGGGCTATACAAATAAATTGAATTGAATTGAATTGAAGATAAGACAGCAAGCACGTTTTAAAGGAGAGAAGAAAGTAACACAATAAACAACTGCAAAAACATGTGAAATCTTAGATAAAAAAAAAGAAAATGTTTCACCTCTTGTATTAATTTGTGCTCTGGCCTGGCCAGCTGTCGCTGCATCTCTGACAGCTTCTCCTTCGCTGTGGTGCTGGATTTAAAAAGACCGACAATCCTACGCCCCTTACTTCGGATGTCCTCTAGTTCAGGGGTTTGGGCAAGGGACTTTTTCACCACCAAATTAAGCATATGTGCAAAACACATTATGTGCCGAAGCAGTAATATATTAGCACATGCAACCATGTTGGGAGCACAGTCTGTAACCAGGCCTGTCACCTGGAAGAAAGATTACATGTTCACAAATCATGTATATTAGGTAGTGGGAGGCCATAGTGATGAATGATCTTGTACTTTATTGATCTGGCTCGCACCTTCCCTTTAATTCCCCATTCTTCCATGAGAAGATTTTTGGCCTCAGCCAAGTGAGCTGCAGTGTGGGTTTGGGGAAACTTCAGAACCCCCAAGACCACAGAGGCCAGCTCCACCTAGAATGAACAAAATCAAACTGAGATACATAAACCAAAGCATTGCACAAAGCAGGGGATATCTACCTCCTCGGTGATAAAATGGCATGTTACAGCCAAGTAAGCGTCCATGTTAATGGATGTCCACATATCTGCTGTAAGGCTGACAGCAGAGGCCCTGCTAACCACATCTAAAGCCTTCTCCTTTTTGGCTTTGTACTTCTCCTCCACCATTGTCCTCAAGGCCTTCCTATTAGGAATTATGTAGGATGGGTCCAAAAGGTTGACAAACGCCTAATAGTGACAAATAAAATACAGCCTATTATGTACACAAAAACATAAATAATGTAAATGCTATATAATATTAGCCACCTTACCTTGAAGCCTTTGTCTTCAACAATTGAAAATGGTTGTGCATCCATTACAATCATATCCACCAATGCAGAATCAATTTCTTGCTTTCTTGACACTGCAAAATATACATATGAAGAAAAAAAAAACATTAATTGTAGAAGCTGAGCCTCAAACCCACAACCTCAGCATTCTCATGTCACTGATTTTTCCACTGAGCTATCTGTTTTAGTTCTTATTTAGTGTGCCATTAGTTAGATTTATTCTTATTACCAATATGAGGTGGATTGAAGGCTTGATTTGCCGACTGCGGAGTTTCAACATGATGAACGGAGCGGAGATGTCGCATCATGGAGGATGTACTATCATTAAATGCAAATTCATGTTTGCAAATCAAACATTTCACCTAAAAAAGAAATGGAAAGAATAAAAATGATTCCTTTCAACTGACAGACATACCTATAAAACTGACATAATCAGCAATGGCTACTAATAAAATAACGTTAATAGTGTATTACCTTATTTGGAGAAATCAAGTTGAAATGATCCCAAGCCACAGAACGTTTTTTACCGGGTGCCATGACGTTGATTCTTACGATACACGGGAAACAACAGAACTGGTCGGGAAACGTTGTTTGGGATTCATCTGTATTTATAGACAACAGCGCGCCCTTCTGATCAAACACACCTGAGATCTGAAACCTGGTTCAGGTGAGTCATGCATTTGGCGCGTCATACGTCATCAATCACGTGATCTGCGCTGGTTGACACACGCTTCGAAACATTGTGTCGAAACACTCTGTTTCATGAAGGTGAACCGCGCGCCGAAGCCCCGTGTCAAACGGGCCATCCCTACTTTTTCTTTTTCCAGCAGAGTTGCCACTGCTGTTTTGCTTATAGTGTTTTTAGTCATTGTTTTTAATGTTTTAACCAACCCTGACACCCTTGCTTTTATCCATTTTTAAACTGTTTTCTGCTCATTTTAGTATCTTGGTGGTTGGACCTGGCTGAAGGTGGCTGCCTCCTCCTTTTATCCTTATGGTAGCTGGTGGGTGCCACACATGGTATTGTGTAAGGGGGACCCCCCTGTTTTCGGCCCATAAATTAGTGGTGTCCTGCTCAGGTGCACCTCTTTGGTTTTTGTATTTTCTTTTAATCTCTGTTTGGGTTGTGATGTGTTTTTGTGTGCATTTAGGCCCTGAGCAGGTATCAGGATCGGAGATCTCCCTTGGTGGTGTTTGTGGCTACCCACCGGTGCAGTGGGGCTGGGGCGATCCTGGAGGCAGCTGCCCTCAAGCAGTGTTGGAGTGCGGTCCAACTGTCCGAGTTTATTTTAACCTTCTCTTTTATGGAACTTGTGTCAAGTTTTTAATAAATTGTATATTTTTAACCTATCAAATCCAGTCTCCTTTTGGGGTGCAAATTTAAGAGGGCGTTCGGTCACAAAGCCTGACAACATCACCTACAGGCTCCTCTTACCAGCTCTGTGAGGTGATGATGTTCATATTTAATTTGAGCCTCAGACTGGAGAAGGTACCAGACCTCTGGAGGACTTCCTGTCTGGTTCCGGTTCCAAAAGTACGTTGTCCTATGGAACCGAACCACTTCAGACCTGTCGCCTTAACCTCCCACCTGATGAAGACTATGGAGAGGATCATCCTCAGCCATCTCCGCACCCAGGTGAGCTCAGCACTGGCTGCAGTTTGCATATCAGGCCCGATGCTGCAGGTAGATCCTTTTTAAGTGGAGTGGTGACTGAGGCGGAGGGGGACACCGACGCCCCAGATGCACCAGGTGACACAAGTAAGAGAAATGATTAAAATGAATGCAGTCAAGTCACAATTTTATTTTAGTTGCTGGGTGTTCCAGCGGGGCCAGTGGTTACGATGCTGCAGCTGAGCAGCCCTCTGGACCCAGCGTCTCCACGGCACGCGGCTCTCAACCCTCCAGCAGTGGACGTGTCCTCACCAATGCAGTCCTTGAAATGCAGAGGGAAGTCATTAGTTCAGAGAGGTGGCCAAGGAGTTGGGCGAAATCAAGACTGCCCTGACTGAAATAAACTGCACGATGAGGGAATTCTTGAATAAATAATATTTTCCACACCTTTTGTTGTTTTTTACAAGCGATGCATCACTTCCAAACGCTGGCGCACAGCAGCAGCCTTTGGCCCAAATGCGAGGGGATGGGGCTCAGGTTCGGGGCCAACACAGCGATAACTCTATTATTTATGAGGATGAATTGCACAACATGCCAATATTGCAGGACATGTTTCACTTTTCTTTTTGCAAATATGTGTTTATTTGAATTTCTGTTGTAATTTTCATTTGATTTTTGTTTGTTTCACTGCTGATTGATCCAACAGGTGTTTGTGTATGCTGTTAATTGTAAGACTTGCTTTGAGAAGTCTTCATGTTATTTATGAGAGGCAGTATTGTCATTTTCACGTGTTTCTTCCATCTGCCCACGGTGTCGCCATTTCTCATTTCACCCGTTTTTGTGCGCACGCCTGGGTCAGAGCTTCCGTGAAGGACCGCACATTTTCCCGTCAAGTTTGCTTTTTATAAATATTGATTATTGCGTAGAGAGTGGCATACGCCTTCTTTTGTGCGTACGCAACGTTTATAAATGAGGCCCCTGGTCCTGGACTTCAGGAGGTCCTCACCACCACAATCACCAGTGAACATCCAGGGTTCAGACATTGAGGTCGTGGACACTTAAATACCTGGGTGTTCACCTGAACAACAGACTGGACTGGTCCAACAACACGGATGCTCTGTACAGGAGGGGTCAGAGTCGCCTTCACCTGCTGAGGAGACTGAGGTTGTTCGGCGTGTGCAGACAGCTGCTGAGGACCTATTACGACACTGTGGTGGCCTCAGTGGTCCTTTATGGAGTTGTGTGCTGGATGGGGGGCAGTACAGGCAGAGACATGAGGAGGCTTAACAAACTGGTCAGGAAGGCCGGCTCTTTCCTGGGCTGCACACTTGAGTCCATCGAGGAGGTGGCGGACAGGAGGATGTTAGCTAAGTTAACATCCATCATGGATAACCCCTCCCACCCCCTGCACCAAACTGTAGAGGCGCTGACCAGCTCCTTCAGTACCAGACTGTTGCACCCACAGTGCAAGAAGGAGCGCTACCGCAGGTCATTCCTCCCCACAGCCATCAGACTATACAACACCGTTTTACAATGACACACTGGGGTCCCACAAGTGTTTTTTTTATTCACTCATTTATTTATTTTCTTTTGTTGTGTTTGTGGTTTTTCAATTTTTAATTGTTTTTGTTCCTGAACAGTTGTTTGTTTTTGGTGTGAACTTCATTACTTATTTCTGTATTTTTTACATGTTTTTTTACAGTTGATCACATGTTTTGCAGACCACATGTTTTTTACACTTTTGCAGCTGTATTTATTTAATATTTAATGTGTATTTATTTATTTAATAAAAATCTCATTTTTGATAATAATTTTCATAATGATTTTTTATTATTTAATATGAATGTCATTTGTGATGTCCTTTTTTGATGTTATATTATATATATTATTTCTGAATGTCGTTTTTGCTGCCACAGATAAATGAAGTTTCCCCATTGTGGGATTAATAAAGTCATCTATCTATCTATCTATCTATCTATCTATCTATCTATCTATCTATCTATCTATCTATCTATCTATCTATCTATCTATCTATCTATCTATCTATCTATCTATCTATCTATCTATCTATCTATCTATCTATCTATCATCCATCCATCCATCCATCCATCCATCCATCCATCCATCCATCCATCCATCCATCCATCCATCCATCCATCCATCCATACATACATACATAAATAAAAAATGGTTCCAAATCACCCCAGTTCTTAATCCTATTGAGAATTTATGGTCAATCCTCAAGTGGCGGGTGGACAAAAAAAAACACTAATTCGGACAAACTCTAAGAAATGATTATGAAAGAATCGGTTGCTGTCAGTCAGAATTCGGCCCAGAAGTTGATTGACAGCATGCCCATTCGAATTGCAGAGGTCCTGAAAAAGAAGGGCCAACACTGCAAATACCGACTCTCTGCATAAATGTAATGTAATTGTCAATAAAAGCCTTTGAAACGTGGGAAGTGCTTGTAATTAAAAACAACTGAAGCAAAGATTTAAAAGCAGTTTAGCAGCAAACTTTGTAAAAACTAATATTTGTTTCTCAAGACTTTTGGCCATGACTGTAGAATTCAAATTTTACTTCTTCTATTTTTTGCAAAAAGGAAAAGTTTAGTTGTTGAAACCCTTGATAAAGTATGCGCTGGCAAAGAAAGAGAAAAACACCAAATATTAAGTTCTCAAAAATTAATATTTTGTTTATTAGACATGAAACGAAAAAGTCAATACAAGAGAAAAAAAAAGTTTTATCATCACCTCATACAAAACATTATAGAAACAACCTAAGTTATTACAAGAAACCTTGAATTTGAAGTAGCAAACAAAATAAATAACATTCCAACTTAGTGTCAAAAGTAAAATTTTGATACTCTTATTTCAAAATAAAAAATCGGTTTGATCCTGACAGCAAAACAAATAAAGTCAGGTTCATGCTGTTAAAGCGTTTCACAGGGGTCATGTTCTGGAGGTCAGTAGATGTTTACAACAAATAATAATGCATGTGTGACCTTTTCTTTCAAAGAAGCAGATAAAAAGTAGGAGACAGGCTTTTTTTTTCTATTTTCCTTTTTATTCCAACTGATTTACTATGGATTTTCTACCCTCGCTTTTGGAGTTGATAAAAAAAAATAAATAAAATAAAAAGAATGCTGCACCAAAGTGGTATTGCCCTTCATCCTTAATACAGCAAATTGAGCTTATAGTTTGAATTGACAGTAAATGTTGCTACAATTGGTGTTAGCATGTTCCCAACGGCCAAATTTAAAGGTACTCATGAGTTGCAGTTTATTTCTGAGATTTTTTGAACAGTTGCTGTTTTTTTCACTCTAATTTTAGGCCAAAACATTTTCACAGGAGTTTAAAATTAGTTTTACATTTTGTCTACACAAAAAAAATGCTTGTCTTTTTGGGATTGAACTGTTAACAGCCAGTGTTGCAACAAGAAAAAGACTAAAAGAAATGCTTCTAAAATTGGTCAGGAAGACAAACTTTCCTGGAAATGAGGGAAAGAACTTGAGTATTTTTTTCAGCACAAAAACATTTTTTTTTTAATATTATGTTTTCACCATTTTTTAAATGTTACTATGTAATATTCTACTTTTTTATCTAATATAAAAAAACTAAAAAATCATTACAAAAATGTTCATAACCCACATGTTTTTACAGCAGTGTGAGATCATAGTTTTAGTACAAACAGATATGATGGGTTACAATGTTGTGGGAGAAACTTAAAATCTTAACTGAACTAACTTAAATGTTAAAGAATTAAACAGTGACACACTTAAAAACCAAGGCTGATAAACTATGGAACCCTGGACATGACATTTAAAAAAAAAGTTAGCTGAAAATAGCCATTTGTGCGCACAAAGTACTAATTTGCAGCTATAAAATGTAAAATTGAGTGGAAAAAATTTAATGTCATATCCAGGGCTCCCTAATAAATTGAGGAATGATTGGTAGAAACAGAATCAACTGTAGATAATCAACAGCTAAAAACAGGTGTGATCACTGGGGAAAGCAAGACACTGATAAACAAAAGCTGACCACTGCCTAAAGTAATCTTTAAAAAACAACAGCAACATTACTAAAAAAGGCACAATTTTTTAGTTTTATTGCATACAAATATATACTGTGTCTGTCAACACTGTAACACTCAAAAACAAGCAAATTTGTTCCTGTCAAAACATAACAAAAAGGCCAGACACCTTCTCCGAATTAGCTGGATAAGTGAATGATAATGCAAATAAATCCAGATCCCACTTTACAATCTCAATGTCCCTAAGCTTGGCTGGTAGGTTAAAACCAGTTAGTTTGAGATGCTGAACGAAATAAACCAGAAAAAAAAGGGAGCCAGAAGTCCCAACTCCACTAAAAATGGTCAATTCAGGAATTAGTTGTGCAGTCCCTCTTAGCCGATTTTGGTGTTCCGGTGTTTATGGGTTGACTTGTTTTTAAGATCTAACAACAGCCTTTTCAACTTATGTAATTAATATATAAAATGTGTACAAGCTAATTTATTCACAAAATGGAATTTTCTGTACCTGCTTGTCATTTATATGTCATACTTCGTGGTTGCAGTCATTAAAAGAAAAGAAAAGAAAACCGTTCATGTATCTGTATTTTTCCTATGAACCATGTGGATCCAGGTGTACTGCTGTGACTGATAACCCCCTGCCTTTAAATCCCCACAGCTGTGTAACTGCAGTCAAGACTCATTTGAGGGTATTGGGACTTTTGTTGGCTGGTGTGACCCCGCTGCGGTTCCCTGCAGAAAAATATAAACTAACAATTCAGTGTATAGAAGGGAGGAAATAAACTAGGTTTTCTTAATACTGCTCAATTTTAGTAAGGAGAAAACAGCCAAAAGAAACAATCGAAATACACTGCAAAATAACTTTCATCAACTGTGTTTGAGAAATGGGCCAAGCGAGTATGACATCACCTTTAGGACATGGCTTACTTCCAGTTCCAACAAAACTTTTTCGCGATACATATGTTGCCATGTTGGAACCAGAAATTGCCATTAAGCTGTAAATTGTCCGAGTCAGTATAAATTAACATTTCTATGGCAACCACTCTGACTATTCAGGAGCGAACTTGCTGGAAGTCCACACCCCTTCCACTTGAAAGTAGGCTCAGGGGTATCTGTCAATCAGATTTTTAAAAACATTCAATGTGAGAGCACATACTTTTATTTGGGCATCTTATTGGTCCGTTTTTAACCTAAAAAAACTTGCACTATAGAAAAAAAGTGAAAAAAAAATTAGGATTAACAAAAACAAACGGTATAAGAAACGGTATTGGAGCAAGAATGGTAATTCTAACAAACAGAATCACAGAGGCTATGTCCAAATTCCCACCCTACTCCCTAAATACTAAAAAAACTATATAGTGCGGGACTATGTAGTGCCCTGGAGTTTAAAATCAATTTGGACATGATACTCACTACTTTTTTTTTTTTAAACAGCGACAGGGACTTCTGGGAAATCACTCACTCATGTTCTCATATATAGTCAATGGCTTCTTCTATGAAAGGGGGTGTGAAAGCCCCCAAATAGGCAGGTGGTGTAACTGCACAGTCGCTGTTAATAGTCGAATGTAAAAAATAAAAATAAAAACAAAATACATATATATATATATATATATATATACACACATATATATATATATATATATATATATACATATATGGTCATCAAATAAAGAATTGAATTGAATTGAATTAAAGTTAATTAGATTTTTATGTTCTCAAACGTACCTTCCTATAAAATAATTGATAAACAAAAGCAAGTTATGAGATCTACTATCTCCTGTGTTTCATGTATTTGAAACGCAAAAACTGTAATATTTAAAAAGGTGTGGAATAGTTTTCCTGCAGTAAGAATTGTAAAATCATTATGAAGAAAAATGTGTTACCCAGAACCAATTTAGCTTTCGTGAAAATGTTCTGTAAATTTGAATGGGCAACCCACAAAGGAAAACTTTTGAAGAGTTTGTAATCAGAGTTTTCCATATGATCCCAAACATGTATGCACCAGCACTACGAAACAACAGCATCAATATAATATGTCATTGCTGTGGGATACAGATAAATAAAACAGGATTTATTGATGACACAGGGCACAATTTTAGTCCCTTTTCAAGTCAATTTCAAAGAAAACCTTTGGTTTACACTTTCTCTTCTTTTGTTGGGTGTGATACCAAACTCAGAGAACTGATGTTTGTTCATTAGTGCAGGTTTTTATGTGCCACCATGCTTACACAGCCACAGCTGAATACAGAAACAAATCTGTCACATATCCTTTTTTTTTCCACTTGTCTGATTTTAAAATGAACCCCAGAGTAAGAAATGTGGGATTCCACAGTGCACGGCACCGGCACAAAAGGATAGAATCAGTCACACAGCATCCGACTTCCCATGTATAGTTGCTTGTTGAACAGTTCTTTTTGGCTATACTTCGTCAAGAAGAATCCAAGGTTGTCGAATTTATAAAGTTGCCTTTACAAAAAAAAAAATTGGAAATTTGAGTTAAAGTTTAAACCAATTTGGGGGGAAAAATTGAAAGTATAGCATGAAAAAGTGAGCACAAAGAAGAATGTCTTTGTGTGTAGCATAGAGTCAGAATAGTGGAGCTTTCCAATGATTTCCAGGGTCAAAAACAACAGACATCTGAGGAGTCATCAACGTTGCAGAAGTTTATTGTTTGAAAAGTTCAGGCTACTGAAACACCAGGCTGGTCAAACACCAGGATAAACAAACTAGGCGCACGTGGTGACGTGAGGAAGGATGGGTAGAAATTAGAGTGTGCCCATTCCAGTGACTTCAGACGTCAGCCTAAAGGAGGGGGGTAGATAAATAAATAAAACACTTGTGAAAGACGAACTTTTGGTTACAAGTGGAATTAATATGGCTGAAACACTGCACAAACACAATCATTTTCCACACTTTTCACATGAAACAGTTTTGCAGACATGGTTGTTTGACAATGCAGAGACACAGCCCCCCACCCCACTTCGTAGAGACTATACAGCACTACTGCGATAAATACAGTTTATTAAAACAGTTGCAATCCTGAGCAGATAAAGTCAGTAAAATGTTTGCTAAGTGTCAGATTTGTTATATGTTTATAGGAATATAAATAAATACTTATTTGAATACCCTTTGAAAAATGTGTTTTTACAGGTTCATGTAGCATTTTACGTTGATGAGACAAATATAAAGAAAATTTAGCTTTAATTTGTATATTTGAGTATTTCTTTATCCAAGTTAATTTGAATCAAGAGCAGATGAAAAAACTGATTTTTGAAAAAGATTTGTGACGTAGAAAATAAGGTGGGCGTGCCACAAGCTCCCTGCTTCGCTCCATTCTGATGCATTCACTTGCAGACGACTAGATCCATTTACATCTTTGCTTTCCTCGTCTGAGCTGGAATCTGGTTCAACACTGTACAGCTGTATAACTCCAATATTTCTTGCCGGTTATGTGGCACCACTCATATTAGCTTGGCTTTTTTATCATCTTAACAGAAAGCTCTCAGTCATGGGTGACCGCACCAACATTCCGTCAAATTTCTAATTAACTCCTTCCACTCTGCAGAAACTATGTTCTAGAAAATGATATAGATTTTTAGATTTTGGCTAAAACGGCATGATATTAATTAAAAGACCACTAGGAACGCTTTTTACAATATAACCAAACATGATCATTCTACTACACATGCTAAATGAAGATTTTTAACGGTGGAAAGATTTGTAGCTGGGTTGGTTCAGATCCAGCTGACTCAGGTTACTTCCACACTCTAGGGGTTTAAAAATATATTAAACCAATCAATTCAATTCATTTTTATTTATATAGCCCAATATTACAACACAGTTGTCTCAACAGGTTTCACTAATTGTACAAGTTATGAAATCGGTTTTAAAACACAATAGCTGATGGTTAAAGCAAATCTACCTTTACTCAGAAAGTGTAAAAGGGGTTCTCAAATCCATAATCATCTTTAATAATGAAATTCTAGAAATTCTAGCATGTTTTAGTTTAGTTAATTTTAAATGTTAGACTAACAATCAAATTTTTCATCAATTGAAATCATCAGTAAAACAATTGAATCAATTTAAATTACCGTAATTTCTTGGACTATAGAGCGCACCTGATTATAAGCCGCACCCATTACATTTTTAAAGAGGGACTAAAAGTATTTTTGTCACACTATTCCTTTTATTTAGTTATCACACTGGTTGAAAATGTATGTCTTTTTTTAAAGGAATATGTGTCGCCACTTGTGTTTGTGGAGGTTAAACAAAGTAGCATAAAGCTGCTTTTGATGTAATAACCAGATTCGGATGGACTTCAGGGTGTAGTCATGGATGAGGGGTCAGTCCACATAGCAGTCACGTCCCTGAACCTGCCATTGGAATTGTGGGAAAGCAGCAGCCATTAGTCTTTTGGTAAGTAGGGTCTGAAATGCCCTCAAAGAAATCAAAAACACAAAGTCCTACAGAGCATTTGGTGTCCCACAGCTGAACATTTAATTGTAAGATGGAAGTAGCCTCTGGTATGGAAGCGATTCTGTAGCATAATTAAAAAATTAAAAATGAAGAAGCATTTTTTGACTCAAAAGTAAAATGAAAAAGCAATCCACCAAAATGCTTTTTCATTTTCTTCTTCAACACCGCTTATTCTGTCACTTAATTAAAATGATAAAGAAAATGGTATTTGACATTTCATTTTCAAAAAGTTCTCTGGTAAATGTCTAGCTAAATTCATTTAAAAATGTCTAATTTGAAAATTAAAATGGATTTAACAGAAATAAATTTTAATTTTCAAAATGTAACTGCATTAAATGACTCAAAATTCAAATGAAAAATCAATACTTCAAAATGCTTTTTCATTTCTACTTGAAAACCGCTTATTCTGTATCATAATTAAAACGAAAATGCAAAGTGAGGATTGCATTTTCATTTTAACATCCACCCTGCGAATAGTGTTGCATTATTCAATTCGATTAAGCATTTCCAGCGGAGAGGCGGGGCGATGACGTCAGTGCTATCTCCGTGTGTCCGGCTGCTAAGAAACACAGATATGCTAAGAGCAGTGGAGCTTTGTGTTAGCGGCAGAGGAGAGGGCTTTGTGATGGTTGTGAACTTCTGATGATTTTACACAGCATCTCAGGACTATTTATTAGCATTTCTGCCTTCTGCGGTCCTCCTTCGGACGCACCGCGGAAAAGCTTTTTTTCTTCGGACCGGCAGCTAAAAAGCCCCCGATTGCCGAAGGCGGAAATGCTGCTACGATCTGAGAAACCATCATATGAATTTGTGTTTCCAGTGGTGTCCAGAACAAAATAAAGGCTGATGTAATTCCCGCATATTTACATCCAAGATGCTCATTGCCCATTCAGAGTTTTAAGTACCTCCACGGCTAATGTTTGAAGCACATATTAGCCTAATGCTAACCTGTCTTTTGGGTCCTCCTTGCAGCGAAAAAAAAAGCACTAACCGTACGGATTAAAAAAAAACATGAGCGAGCAGGCCCTTAATAACAATCATAACTGCAATAAAAGCACATTTAGAAGATAGATGGCTGGACCAACATGCACTCAGCTTCGTGCTGAGTGCATGTTGGTCCAACCAGCAAACGTTTGGCATGGTGATATCTGCTATAGCTGTTGATGGGGCTCCAGCTGTCATCGAACAGCAAAATCAGCGCAAAGCTGCAAATAAATATGTAAATATTTAAGCGGTCCTCCAACATAGTCCTGAGAAGCTGTGTACAATCATCATCCATTTTAATTGTCAAATTAGACATTTCTAAATGAATTTAGCTAGACATTTACCAGAGAACTTTTGGAAAATGAAATGTCAAATACCATTTTCTTTAACATTTTAATTAAGTGACAGAATAAGCGGTGTTGAAGAAGAAAATGAAAAAGCATTTTGGCGGATTGCTTTTTCATTTTCATTTTGAGTCAAAAAAATGCAGCTTCATTTTGAAAATGAAAAAGCTTTTCTGGTTTTGAATTTTATTTTTAAATATGCTACAGAATCGCTTCCATACTCTGGATCGTAGAAAGGCTGTGGAAGTCATTTTTAGCTTTACTGGTCTCAATGACTGAGCAGTCTTAGAGGAGAAAAACTAGGGTTTATGAGAGCATGCAAACAAATGCTAAAACTGCACATGATTAGTTCATTAGCAAACAAGTTCCTGTTAACTTTCTTTAGTTTATTGGTTTTAAGGAGACTTGGTCTTTATTTTTTTAGTCTAATAACTTCTGAGCAACATCAGATCTAAAAAAAAGTGTTATTGTTCTGACTCACTCCACCATGCAGACCCAGTTCCATCTAGATAGTATTAAACACCACAGTAACAATTCCTAATTACATCCAATAATTATGGACTTCACCAATTATGGAAAGGTGTGCTGACTAAAAGGAGCCAATCAGGAAGCAGATGATTTAATTCTGGGAAAGCTTAAGATGGTAATGAAACTCAAAGGATTTGGAGTAAAAAAAACAAAGTTACCTGGCATTGATAAGGTACTGTGCAAGGCTGATGTTTGCGGGGGTCCCGGTGATGGTGATTTGGCGCTCTGACGAGCCCTCCATTGCATTGGCAATTTTGATCTGCGCCCCGGACATTTGTCGAATCTCATTTATTTTGGTTCCTTGACGTCCAATAATGCAACCTATTAACTAAAGGAAAAAGCACAAGTTAAGAACTTGAAAAACAAAAAAATTATTTTAAGGACTTAAAAACACCAAAGAAAATTGGTGTTTTTTTTAACGTGTTCTTGTGGCATTTTTCTCATGAAGGAGGGCATATACAATTAGAATTGCATTTCTGTGTTTTTCTTTATTCAGATTGTTGTGAATCAGGAGCAGACAAAAATAAAATGCTACTTAAATAAGTTCTCCTTTGTCACGCAACTGAAATGGTTTGGCTCTGTTCTATTCTGATGCATCCACCTCAGGACAAATAGGTTTGTGTCGTATGTCTTCGTTTTCCTTGTCTGAGCTGGCATCTGGCTCAGAACTGTACAGCTGGATAGATCCAATATTGCTTGCCATTTTTGCTAAACAGCTAATGTCAGCTTGGGGTCGTGAGGGGCTTTAAGCTGGCGAGGCAGTGTAAACAAACATATTTCACTTTTTAGGACATTCTTACTTGAATTACACATACTGAAATCTTCTTTGTCTTTCGGCTTTTCCCATCAGGGGTCGCCACAGCGAAACAACCTCACTTTCGAGGAGGAGTCGCATGGTTAACTTGGCAATGTTTTACGCTGGATGCCCTTCCTGATGCAACCCTCTCAATTTATCCAGGCTTGGGACTGGCGCAGAAGAAGAGAAGGGAATAGGGAGCAGCCCGGTTTCAAACCCTGGATTCACGGACGGAAGGCGCCGCAAACCAGCACGAGCTAAACTGGCTTCGAATTACATATACTGAAATGAATAATTAAAAAACTAATCTGCTGATGCTTCTGGAGGTTGACTTACATCATTAGGAATAGTGAGTTCATGGGTGCTGGCAGGGGGAGCGGCATCCAAACCTGGGTTGAGGAAAAACTGTGGTAAATACAACGTCACATTTATTTAACTAAATATACTTCTGTCTCTGTCTCTACTTCACTACTCACGAAGGGGGGTCTAAGGGCAGGGATGCCAGTATAGCTTAGTCAGTTTGTTAGTTCATTTTAGTATTTTCCTATTGAACTCTTTGTATTCATGATCCTTTTGAGTTCATGTTTTACTTCGAAGCCCATCGAGACGACTGTTGTTGTGATTTTGGGCTATACAAATAAAATTGAATTGAATTGAATTGAACTACTGTTGATAAATCTGCAAGTAAAGTCATATTTTAATGATAGAAAATGGTTTAATCTAGCTAGTTTAATAGAAATAATAGAAAATTGTAAGTCTCACCTAAAAGTTAGTCATTTACGCAGTAAACTAAGGCCAAACCTAAATTGCTTCCCTACCCCTCTGGCTCCTCTCTATTGCTCCAATTTTAGTGGCATTTAAGCTGTAGTGATTTCCGCAAGTTTTTTTATAAGAGGAGCCAAAGCGACTTGGGGCTGGCTATCCCTCCACTAGTGGGGTGATCTGTGTTGGTCTTGTAGTGCGGAGGAGAAATGCATGGCCGATGACAATTTATGATGTCATGAAGCTGTAGTATCATCTGAATTTGAAGATACTATTTTTTTCCATCTCTTTCCACTCGGAGGGATAAATGTAGGAATACGGAGAACCCGTAGAGGTAGGGAAGCAATTCGGATTCAGCCCCAGAATGACTGTTAACGCAGTTACTAAAGTCTGACTGACAGGCCTATCTCTGACTCTTGGTTTGCTCATTCGCATTGTAGTTTGGTGCACCTTGTATCACAAAAGGTCAAAAGTAAACCATTTATTGACATTGCATCTTATAATCCGATGCGGTAGGGTGATGTGGCGTGGAGGAAAAACTCATTTCTTCAGGTAGGTGTGCTCTGAAGCACAGAAGTTTACATTTAAATGTAAGTATTGAGTTTTTGCATGACTTTTATAAAGTTATAAAACCGATGTTCTTTTGTATTTCACATGGGATGATACTAGTTTTTCCATATCTCTCTGCTTGGAGGGATAAATGCGGGGAAAGGAAAAAGCCTTAGGGGTAGGGAAGCAATTTGAATTCAGCCCAAAATTCCAGTTTAAACTTGACTAACAATGGCATCTATTCCAACAAGGGAGATCCTTTGTCTCTAGAAGTAGCTTTTCACTTTAAAGATGCTTTGATTTCTGTCCAGGCTGGTTGCTTTCCTATTGTATGCACTGTTAAGTGGTGTATAATTTTATGCAAAAGACAAAAGTCAACTACACCAAGATTTTTATTTATTTATTATTTTAATGCAAAAATGTTTTCTCTTAAAATTAGTTGATTAAATAGGATCCAAATGCTGTTCAGTACCTGTCAGAAATTGAGAAAGACTATAAAAAGCACAATGAGAAAATAATTAGAACATTTAATTTTTCATTGTCTTTTATATATTATGATCGTTTATAAAATCATAACATAGAGGTTAAACTGGAAACATTTGTATGTCAAGCAGATGTCATAAACGCTACAAATTTTTGGACCAACCCATTTTAAGTTTTGACTGTCAGTAAAATATTATTTTAGTGTCAAGTGTAGGAGAAAGCTAGAAAAACTTAAAAAAAGGATGCGACCAGCAAAAAAAGTTGAGGAAATTCATGTCGGCCTCACGTAATACGTGCAGCCAAGATGCGCATTGCCCGCACATATTTTAAGTGAGTCCAAGGTTGCATTTTGTTGTTGACCACACATATTTAAAATTCAAGTTAAAGTCCCACTGCATGATCCATATTCTGAAGGGAGCAGTGAGCCGCAGAAACAGCCACGCTCAGGAACTATTTGCTGCTTTAACCCTTACCGCAACCATAATCCTAACTTTAACCCTTTCTCTGGATCGTTGTGGCCAAGAAAAATGTTCAGGGCTATGTGCGAATAGACACTTGGAATAAAACAAAAAATCTTTCCTTGTTGTGAGCCAGTGTGAACCTCAGGATAGCACAGATTAAAATAGTGGAAAGACAACATTGTTTTGGAAAAACAGACCTGATTATTTTGGCATTTCAGTTCAAAAAGTGAAACAACTGCAATAATTAGACAAAATACTCCAAAACTAATAAAGCACTAGTGTTTTTATTTTTAGTTTGATTATATTTAAATTTAGACTGTTCAGACCTAACTACTAAGATTTCCTGTGACACTATTAAACTCGTAACAGTAGTGCCAAAAACTGCAAATCTCTTGTTGTCTTGTTTATTTTTCTGAATAGCGACTGAATTACACTGTAATTGTGTTGTGGATGTTACATGTCATAATGACAGTAAAAGTATTCTATTCATTTCAATTCTATTCGATTTTTTGCCATCACTTTGTGGATGCCCTTAATCCTACAACAAACAGGATTTTATGACTTCTATCAAATAGAACTTTGTTATTAAAGCACTTTTCATGTAATTAAAAGTGCTTTACAGACTAAAATCTCTAAAAATTAGAAAGAAAGAAAAAACTTTTACAAAAAAAGAAAAAAAATCCCTCAATTTAAAATGACATAGCCATATAAATAAAATTCAACCACGCTTGTCTTTGATGTTTTATGGTTATTATGTGTATTCTAGCTTTATATTTCCTTTACTTCAGTAATGATAAACGGGACAAATGTTCAGAGCATTGTAAACAAAAAAGTTTCTGGGTCTGGCAGTCGGTTTATGATGCACTCTTCTTTTCCCAGTGCAGGGTCAGAAGGGACGCTAGAGTTATTTCACACTACTTCAGGGCAAAGGTGGGTACTCCCTGGACAGTTGGCCAGGCAGTACAGAGCCACACACAGAAGGACACACTCACATTCAATCTCAAGGGATAATTCAGAGTCGCCATTAATTTTACATGTTTTTGCCCGAGACTCCGGCGAAGACCCACACAAGCACAGGGAGAACATGCAAACTCCATATTGGAAAGACTCAGCTGGAATCTTAACCAGAGACTTATCGCTGAGAGGTGACAGTTGAAGTTATTTGTTTGTACTATAGGGCATACCAGATTATAAGTGTCAACAAAGGGTCTATAAAACACATTAAGTAAGACAAAAGAGTCACAGAGAAGTCCATCAATCAGACTTTATTAACTGCATTAACAGTAACTCTATAACTTGTGACATGCTAAACCAAGGCTAGTCAACCCTGGTCCTCGGGAGCCGCAATCCTGTCTTTTTTTCCAGTCTTCCCTGATCAGCTTGTTGCTGATACGATGACTCAAGTAATTCCACATCCTGATTTCCTAAACACACCTGATTTAGGTTGTCAGCATCAAACAGTGCAGGGAGAAATAAGACCTGCCTCAACAAGTCAGCGTTGATGCTCTTGAGGACCAGAGCTGGCCAGTCCTGCGCTAGAACAAACATTACTATGACTACGCTAACTCCAAACTCCACAAACAAAAAGTGCTGACACTGCTGCGTTAGCTGTTTAGCAAATTCATGTACCCTGTCTGTAGCTCTCAAAATCGCTTTGATGCCAATAAGCACAATAACAATTAATCCATATATATAAGGCACTTTGAATTATAAGCTGCAATGATGTTTTATGATAAAAAATAGAAGGGCCAGATCAAGGACCTTATCATTCTCTGGGATTGGGAGGGGCTGGTGCTTAGAGACCAGGGTTAGGGAGGAATGCTCAGAGATGTGAGAATGGATCAAAATACCGCTTTGGGGTTGTTTTTCGTGAGGAATTAACATTATAATACACCTTAAAGCTCAAAAGGTTGATTTTGCATGATATACTGTAGATCCTTTAAGGATTTTAAGGGAAAAAAGCACATGTATTTTATTTGAAAAAAATTGTTGGTTTTAAATGTACATGGTAACACCTGGTTTATTTTTAGGTGTGATGTCTAAATGATCTGCAGCCTTGCAACCTCAAATTTGTTTCCCAAATTTCAGTGCTGTTTTTCTACCAAAGCAAATTACTGACTTGTTGCACATACATAGCATTATTGGTTGAATGCTGTAAAGCATTCAACCCTTTGTTTTCCTCTTATGCTATCTTCCGCCGTTTTTCGGCACTTAACTCCTTCTACAATTTTTAAGCTATTTTAACCATTCAACTTTTAAAATGTTCAGCTCTTTCAGCTTATTCCTGCTATAACTTTTGGTTTTTCAAATCCTTCAACTTTTTAAGATATTCAAGGACTTTCCAGAATTTTTTGCCCTATTAAAATACATAGGGAAGTTATGGTGCATGAGGTTGCCGGTTCGAGACCCGGTTCAGACACTTCAAATTTTTCAACCATTCATCTATTAAAATGTTCAGCTCTTTCAACTTATTACAGTTATTACTTTTGGTCCTTCAAATCCTTGAACTTTTCAAGATATTCCAGGATTTTCCAAGTTTTTTGCACCATTAAAATACATGGAGAATCCTTGAAACCTTTGTTTCTTTCAACCATTATAACTTTAACATGCCTTTAGCTAGAAACACCGTTCAAACATTAAAGTGCTCACAAAACTTTGAACTTCAATATAAGTTTTGAAATTATTATGGGATGGCAACACCAACTACGGTTTTGCGGCCATTTTGTGCCTAAATATGAGGCGATTTTAAACTTCAGTTTTTACCTATTTTAACCATTTTACTGTTACAATGTTAAGATCTTTCAGCTTAATCCTTTCAGCTATTACTTTTGGTCTTTCAAATCCTTGAACCTTTTAAGATATTCCAGAATTTTCCATGATTTTCCAAGATTTTTGTTTCATTGAAATACATTGAAAATCCTTGCAAACCTTTGTTTCTTTCAACCATTATAACTTCAACATACTTGTAGCTAGAGACACCGTTCGAACATTAAAATAATCACAAAGCTTTGGACTATAAAATACGTTTAGAAATCATTATGGGATGTCGACACAACCTACTGTTTGGTGGCCATTTTTTGACAAAATCTGAAGCAAATATTGCAATAAACTTCATCCATGGCTGTAACTGAACATATTGAAATTCACTGGATTTGGACATATAAGGAATCTGGGCATGGTTAACAAACAAACTTCGTTGCTAAGGACGTCCAAAGGTTTACTTTTTCCGATTCGTCTGAAACTGACGTTGATTTGTTCATCATCCCCAGGCGATCCAAACATAAAATGGTTGCTATGGAGAAAAAATTAATAGAAAAGCCGCCATTTTGCAAAAAAGTTGATTTTCTATCAACTTAGAACATGTAGCTTTTACCAATATGATACTCTCAAAAAATGTGTTTTTTGGAGTCAGCTGATGATGCTGATTCCAATGCTAGCACTTTTAGCCATTTTAGCAACATCTTCAAATTTTCAACAGTTCAGCCATTTTTTCAACAATCTCAGCTTTAATGCTTAACTCCTTCTACAAATTTTGACCTATTTTAGCCATTCTACTATTACAATGTTCAACTTTTTCAGCTTATTTCTGCTATGACTTTTTTTTCCCAAATCTTTTAACTTCTAACGATATTCCAGGATTTTCCAGGATTTTTGCTTCATTAAAATACATAGGAAATCTTATCGCTTAACTTCTTTTACAGTTTTTACCCACTTTGTTTTTTTTTTTTTTTTCTTTCTTTCCTTTTTAACTTGTTCTGTCCAACAGCTGAGCAAACAGATTAGAGCTGAAGGCTTTTTGTGTTGGACAGGTTTTACTATCACAAAAAGAGGTTATATAGCTTCGAGAAACTAGAGTGTAGATTTGTATAAACCCCTTTTTGTCGTATTATTTTTTATTTATTTGTTACATTTAGTGTGTGGGGGGAGGGAGAGGGGAAGAATGTGAGGGGAGGGTGGAAGAGAGTAAAAGGAAGAAAGGTGAAAAGGTGGGGGATACAAGCACTGATTTGACTAAGTTATTAATTTAAGCTGTAACAATTATACCAGATCTGCTGGAAAGACGAATGTTACATCAAAAGTGAAAATCTGACACTAAGATGAGCGAAAAAAAAAAAAAAAACTGTCCATCAATACACTGTAGGTAAGGAGGAGGGATGAAGCAGACAGGGAGCAGTGTGGCAGTGTGCACGTGCACGTGGGGGTGGAGATACATGCATGCTGCCGACGTGAACCGTGTGTTCATAAAGGGAGCCAGATCCTACCCAGCCAGACCAGCCAGACCAGGAGAGGGGAGGAGAGCCCCCCAGGCCAGAAGCCCCCCCAGCATCCGGACCCAGGCAGCCCGGGAGGGGAGGAGGAGGGGACCGCCCACCCCACCAGCCAGGCACAGAGAGGGCCCCCCTACAGGGGCCCCCCCAATGCCCAGAGGCACAAGCGAACCTAGTGTCCGGCCCCCAGGCCACAAGACAGGAGCGCTTAGCCGTACCAGGCGGCAGCCATGGGGGCCACCGGGCGCCGGACACCGAGACAAAGGCCAGGGACGAAGCCAGGCCCCCCGGAACCCATGAGCCGGCCACCACCCGACCGGCGCCCCGTCCCCGCAAGCCAGCCCAGGCACGCGACCCTAGCAACCCAGGGATCGCCACGCACCCACAGCCACAGCCACCCCCCTAAAACCCTACGCACTACAACCCCCCCCCCCCCCCCGCCATAATATCTGACCCCCCCTCCCCAACCCTCTCAGTGCCCTCCCCTCTCTGTGATGGGGAGGGAGAGCCCCAGAAGGGCCCCAGCGAGCCAGCCCCCAGGTCGGTCCTACCCATGTACTCACACACACATACTCACAATCATCTGGTTACCCTCCCTACCCCCCACTTTGACCATTCTACTTTTAAAATGTTGAGCTCTTTCAGCTCCGTTCAGCCATTTCTTTAGTAAATTCAGCTTTCATTCAGCAATACAGCATTCAACAGCAATACAGCATTCAACCCTGCATTTTCTTCTGGAAATGCAGCTCCTTCTAGTTTGGCATTTGACTTTTGTTACCTTTGCACAAAAATTGTTAGCATTTTTCCTCATTATTTGTTGTCTTTGTACTATTTTCTGACGAATAAGGAGCTATGTTATGTTTTCAGTCTTATCTACTATTTTAACCAAGTAAATCTTTTTGAAAAAAGGTGCACACTATTCAAAAAGTATCCACTGGAGATTTAAAACAAACCTGACAAACATCTGATTGCCAAGTGATGCAATTCTGAACCATTTTTTAATCAAGTACAGTTTTTTCCTTTTTTTGATCCCAACAGAAACAAGAGAAAAAAATATATAAAAATGAAAGTAAATGAAGGATAGCAACCACAAGGGTCAAGGCATGCTGTGTCAAATAGATGAGGTGCCAGGTAGGGAAAGAGACTAAACATATGTTTACTGAGAAATCTATAGGGCCTTGTGGGTACGTACCAGGGAAAGCAGGGGTGGTCTGTCCAAGAGGGGTAAAGGGGGTTTGCTGCATAGCCAACTGGTGGAGCTTGGTCAACTGCTGAAGGGTTAGGAGGGAAAGTAAAACTAAAAACAGTTACTGTTACACAGGTTACACTAAGAAATGAAGCCAACCAAAACTAGAGTGAAGAAACAGTGAGGAGGAGGCCAATGACACAGGGAGGTGGAGGACAAAATGTAAGAGAAAAAGAGATACAGAGAAAACAGGATTTTTTTGTCTTGGAGGTTCAACTGCAAACTATTTTAACCCTGTAAATTCCACTACAACTGAACGCATAACCTGACATGGGCTCCGTACACTACATCAAATAATTGACAGAAAATTCAATTTTTTCAGAATTAGTTTGATTTTTTAACCCTTTGATGAATTCCAAAAAAAAAAAAATCAATGTAATTTTTTTAGAGATATAGTGTCAATTATGAGACAGTGGGTGATTAAGTAAGTTTTTGCTATAACAATGTTAATTAAGATGCAACAAAATGACATGCATTTTCAGGAAGATTATGTACCCACTGTCTCAAAATTGATCCTCACATTTTTAACATGCTGTAACTGTATTATAAAGAAACAACTATCAACAAATTGTGCAGTATTTCAATTCAGAAAATAGTCATACTTAAAAAATGAGTTGCCCCTTTCTATAAAGTTTTACAAATTAGCTAAACTTTTTCCCGCCCAAAAGTGTTATTGAGATTTCATGGAAGCATCCATTTTGAAATAACCAGGTAAAGGTCTTCTACTGCCCCTGGTGGAATGATGATGGACTACGGGGCAGAAAACATGGACCAAGTTGATACACTATGGGTTTTTAGGGAAAATTTGGAGGTGAATTTTGAGATGGTGGTCTCAGAAATGCGTGTATCAGACATTATACTAATGTTTATACAGAGTTATATAGTTTTCTCTTAAATTTTTCCTGTTGCCTAATGTTTTAAATTTGCTTCAGTTTTAGTTTGGAACCTCAGACTCACACCAACGAACCTCTGCTTTTAAATGTCTGTCAACGACAGATGCCATCCCCAGGACATGGTTACAGGATTCATCCCCTGCTGTGTACTTCCATCTGGAATTAGGCAATACAGATGCTTTAAAGGCATCGTCTCCCTTTTAGTAGAGCTTTAATGAGGGTGAAACTGCATGTAAATTATGTGCTTGAGCTATTGGACCGTCAGCGACCTCTCGCTTTGGCATCAATCATCCACCAACTTTGAATTAGTGGTTCCGGCTCCAAGTTAGCTCTTAAGATTTGCTAAGACAAGGACGGATGATGGCAGATTATTAATGGAGACTATGTGATCCAGTGAAAATAAAAGGGGTTGTATACATCAAAACTGCCCTCACTGCTTTGCCTTTATGATTAACACCGGGGATTCATTATTTTGCAAGTTCAACCTTCAATTTCAGCCACAAACTAAAGCTGCGAGGGCTGTTGTATGAGTCATGTATGCCTTGCCTTTAAATTACTAAAAAGAGCAAATGTGTCCAAGCAAGAATTTGCTATTGAAAAAAGGCACAATTGAAAGTAAAGCTTCATTGAAAAAAATTAAAACTTACATCTGGATGTGGGATGGCATACTGTCCCTGAATCGTATAGGCCTGGGAGGAACAGAAAGGATAAAACATTGCAGAAAAATATAGTTTAGTGCCAGAAAAAAACTAAAGTAATCGAATATTTTTATGGAGCTATATTAACCATCTTTACATTAGCAATATAATATCACTGAATGTAAACATGAGTAAGCCATGTGCATAAATAAGTTAAATCAAACCCAAATCGCTACAATTTTTTATTTTTGCTTTTATCCCAGAATATATTAAACAATCTTTCAGACCAAAGTCTTATTCTCTAAAATTTAGCATCTGGGATCAGGTCAACAATGTCCAAGTGGAAAATATCTGATGATTTATGATGATCTTTGTGCCTGCCCAGTCAAACTTTGAAGGCTTTTTTTTATATATAATGAAGGATAAATTCAAGTATTAGAGTCATTACAAGCACCTTTCTGCAGTTTGCCACAAATGTCCTTAGTGTGTTAAACCATTCCTATTCAACAGCTCTTCAAATTAAAATAAAATCTAAAACCTTCAACAGAATAATCTGGAAAGCATTAATTTTGTTTTGTTTTGCAGAGTTTTTGAGTTATTTAAAAAAATGGCATTATGGTTCTTGTACTGTATGTTTGTTTTATAAGGTGGTTGTGTGATGTGTTTGATACCACTCATTAACTATATCAGAGAACTGGACTGACTGACTGCTCCCCCATGGCGCTCCAAACAGGAATTACCTGCTGGTTCCAAGAAACCAAAATTCCATCAACTTCTACCGAGAAATAACAGCTATTACTTATTCATGCTATGTCAGAATAACAATTCTTGCTCTGTTACTTTTTTTAACATTTACTTTATGATCCTATTTTTTCTTTATATTTTTTTCTGTAGTGCAAATTATTCAAGTTAAAAACTGTCCAACCAGAAGCCTTAATAAAAGCATGTGGTTGCTGCTGGCCGCCACATCCAATGTTTGAAACACTCGATTGACATGTGGTAGGGGTGTGGACTTCCAACAAGCTCACTTCTGATGGGCAAGACTGGTTATTACAGAAACAAGTCTCAGACTGACTCAGACCAATCACTGCTTACTGACATTGTCTGCTTCGAACATGGCAAAGTCCTTATTGTGGAAAGAATGGCGACTGAATTGACGTCATTTTATTTTAGCTGGAAGTAAAATGATTTTCTATGAATGACGTTACACTCACTCAGTCCAGTTCTTATTTACAATCAATGGTTGCACTGTAACAAATGAGTCTAAAGTTAGATATTTTGGGATATCTTGTGCATATTGTCATAAAAAGTCAACATTCAACCCCTTTTTACTTTTTCACTACAATGAAAATTGAATTTTTGTTGTTTTTAACTTGTTCTCATAGCATTTTCCTCATAATGGGTGGCATATATGAAGAAAAGTAAGATTAAAATTGCATTATTCAGCATTCCTTTATTCAAATCGTCGTCATTATCATCTTTTTTTTCCTCGTCTGAGCAGGTATCTGGCTAAAACTGTACAACTGCATAGGTCCAATAATGCTCACCATTTTTGTTGCATCAGTAATGTTAGATTGGGGGTGAGAGTGGTTTTGAGCTAGTGGGAGAAAGTGTAAACAAAGGCACGATGGGAAATAAACACATGCTTACTCTGCGCCAACAGTCCTGCCCAGAACTCTACAAAAACTGTGTCCTAAAAAATAACACAGGCTGACACTGAGAACACTTTGAAAATAGATTTAAAAAAAGTGAATTCAGTGTTACTTTAAAAAATTTTTGTTGTCACTCTATCTTATGCATACACATTAAATGTACTACTCATTATTTTGTGTAGACATGCACAGAGCTTATAAAAATGTGTTATATATATACATACATACAAGTATGTATATATTTATTTATATATATAGATAGATAGATAGATAGATAGATAGATAGATAGATAGATAGATAGATAGATAGATAGATAGATAGATAGATAGATAGATAGATAGATAGATAGATAGATAGATAGATAGATAGATAGATAGATAGATAGATAGATAGATAGATAGATAGATAGATATACATATATATATATATAATTTTTTACGCTTTCTTAGTATATTAAAATGTTTATTTACTATATTAGTAAAAATGGTTTTAAAATTTCACATTTTGAACTGAAACTAAGCAATAAAAGTTTTGTATCTACAAAAAAATTAATTAATTAAGTATTTCCTTATAGGTTGCAGTTTTTTCAAACCTAATAAAAAAAGAGCTATTCAACTACAAAAAAAAAATCTTTTTTATTTTTTACCCTTAATTGACCCTATTGAGAGTGCCTCTTTGACTGAGCACTGAATGTTTTGAAGCATAATATAACAGTTTAGCAAAGCAGAAATTTAATTATAAATGTTTTAAAGATTGCCCTAAATCTTGTGAATATACTGCCTTTCCTGTGTTCTAGAAAAGCTTTTAAAGTTATCAACCCAAGTTATCAGAATTGGATTTCTCCACCACTAAAAGGACAACTCCTTATCTCCACACATATTTGAATCTCATCCAACAGATAATGGCAAAAGAACCAAGATGAAAATATATAAGTTGCAGGCAGACGTTGATATAGCAGGAAATGTCTCAATTTAGCTAGAGGGGATTAATTTATTAGCCAACGCAAGCTCAGCGCTTACCTGACCACCAGAAAAAATCACTGGGGTGGAGGCAGGCTTTGGTCGATAAGGAATAGTGGCACCTTTTGGTGGGGACTGCAAAATAAGAGAGAAAAAAAGACAGAGTCAGGCAAAAGTATACGGCTTTTGTCAGCAAAACGTTGTTGGACATTCTCATTCATCTATGTCAGTGTAAAGAGCTTAAATCGAAGGCGAGCTGACTTCTGTTCTCGTGTCTTGAGTAACTTTCATGCGTCACACACCCTGAATCTCCTTCAGATGCGCTAAAACGTTTCCAATAGGAGGGGTGGCAAACCTCACAGCAGAGAAAAGGAATCCAGTTGGGGTAAACCTATGTTTGTTTTTACAGCTTTCGATACAATATACTGTATTTTTCACAATAATTGAAACCATGAACGATAAAGGTTAAATCAGGATCAGCTTAAAGTGAGTGAAGAAAACAGATAGTAAATTTGAAAATTGTAAATTTTCATCCATCCATCTTATTCTGCTCATCCGGGACTGGATGGTAGAGACAGCAGCCGTTGTTCACTTTAAGCTGATCCTGATTTGACCCCAGGACAGTTTTGCAAAGTGGATGTTGAATGTAAACTATTGCCTAAAAGTAAAATTAGTCAAATATGAAAATACAGAGAATAAGAATCACTCAGAACACGTGTAAATGTCAGATGTTGGCCTAATCAAGCTAACAGTTAGCCAAATCCTACAGACACGGATAAAAAATATCAATTCACCTCTTTATAAATAAATAAAATAAAAAAATAAAATAAAATAAAAAACATACTGGGTCAATTCAGTTTAGAAAACAACACTGCACTGAAGCTTGAAATTTATAACAATTTCTATTCAATGAGAGAAGAATAGAATAAAACAACTCCACCTAGATTATTTCACTGCAAGAATTATCCATGTTTAATTTGTTTCACTTTGTTTTCTTTCTGTTAGTAATTTTTGAGTGTGAAACAAAGTTGCTTCAATGAAAAGACGTGCAGCACCGGTTTGGAAAAATGACACTTCCACACTCTTCTTCAAGGAGTGGAAAGCACTTAATATGACATATTTACTGTCAGAGAAAATTCTACCTAAAACATTGATTACTTCCTCACATCAACTATACATGATGAGCTTTCTGTTTTGTTTTTTTATCCAGTTTTTTCAGATATAAAGGTAATCATTTTTATCATTTTCTTAAAAATAGGTCTGCTATAAGTTTAAGTCACAGTACGATCATTTTGAATAAAGAAGCATAGGAAAAACTATGGTGTGGCCTAAGACCATCAAGTTAACCCTTGTGCTATCCTATGAACCCCACCCTTACATTGACTTGTTATCCCTAGCATGACACAGGTGATAAAAGGAAAGGAGGATTTCATGTAATCCATGGACACCTGTGAAAATCACAAATCATTGGTAAATGGCTCCCCCGTGAACCGCCACCTTAACGTGGTGGGGGAGTTTGAGAGCTCGGGTGATCCCAGGAGCTAAGCTGTCTGGGGCTTAAGCCCCTGGTAGGGTCTCCCATGGCAGACAGGTCCTGGGTGACGAGCCAGACAAAGAGCGGTTCATAACCCCCTTATGATAAGAAAGAACAAGGACCCGATTACGTCGCCCGGATTGGCGTCACCGGGGCCCCGCTCTGGAGCCAGGCCCAGGGTCGGGGCTCGCAGGCGAGCGCCTGGTGGCCGGGGCTCTTCCCACGGGCCCCGGTCGGGCACAGCCCGAAGGAGCGACGTGGGACCACTCTCCCATGGGCCCACCACCCGTAGGAGACCTCAAAAGGGGCCGGTGCAATGTGGTTTGGGTGGCAGTCGAGGGCGGGTGCCTCGGCGGCCCAAACCCCAATCATGGAACCTGGCTTTTGGGACATGGAATGTCACCTCTCTGGGAGGGAAGGAGCCTAAGCTGGTGCGAGAGGTTGAGAGATACCGTCTAGATCAGGGGTCACCAACCCTGTGCCCGCGGGCGCCAGGGCGCCCGCGAGCACCCCTTGTGGCGCCCGCAGGGGATGCACCCAAAAAAAATCTTTTTTTTTTTTTTTTTATTGAAGCAAATATTCAACAAACAACCACCGCATGTCTGTCAATGACAACAATATCAATTCTGAGATAAAGGTAGACAAAGAAAACCCAAATATGTAAACAAATATAACTTAAAAAATAATCACTAAAAGTAAGGGTCTATTACAAAAGTTTAAATAGATCAAATAAATTACACAATTTCTGGACATTCTTATGATTCATGTAATGTAAAGATTTTGAGAATAGGTTGAGGTGGTTGAGTAATCCATTAATGTGAGGATTAATATTCCTGTCTGTTTTTATTTACATTTATGTTTAAAAAGTTAAAATTAAGTTAAAGTTTTAAAGGTTTAAAAGTTTAGCTTTAGTGTGTTCAATAAATATTTATCTTGTTCGGCTGCAACCTAAAGTCTGTTTTGAAATTAGGCTCCCTCTGCAACTGAGTTTGACCCCCCCCTGTAATACGAGTCTAGAAAATTCATGCATGTTTTTGTGTGTAAAATGAGCAAATAAAAATAGGGCACACAAAAGGAAGTCCTCAAATTGTGTTTTTTTTTTTTTTTGGGGGGGGGCTAGGAGGTTTTTAGTGGCGCCCTTCATATCACTTGGTGCCCATGAAATAGGACTCACCTCCACACATAGCCTGGGCTCTGAAACTCAGTCCTTAGAGAGGGGTTGGACTCTCTACCACTCTGGAGTTGCCCAAGGTGAGAGGCGTGTTGGAGTGTTGGAGTTCACCCCGGTGGACGAGAGGGGTCATGTCCCTCCGCCTCCGGGTGGGGGACAGGTCTCTAACTGTGGTTTCGGCTTACGGGTCGAACAGCAGTTCGGAGCACCAGGCCTTCTTGGTGTCTCTCGAAGGGGTACTGGAAAGTGCCCCAACGGGGGACTCCATTGTCTTCCTGGGGGACTTCAATGGCCACGTGGGCAATGACAGTGGAACCTGGAGGGGTGTGATTGGAAGGAATGCCCCCCCTGATCTGAACCCGAGTGGTGTTTTGTTATTGGACTTCTGTGCTCGTCATAGTTTGTCCATAACAAACACCATGTTCGAGCACAAGGGTGTCCATCAATACACCTGGCATCAGGACACCCTAGGCAGGAGGTCAATGATCGACTTTGTAGTTGTTTCAGGCGACCTTCGGCCCTGTGTTTTGGACACTCGGGTGAAGAGAGGGGCGGAGCTGTCCACCGATCACTACCTGGTGGTGAGTTGGATTCGCTGGCGGGGAAGGAGGCCGGAAAGACTTGGAAGACCCAAACGTACTGTGAAGGTCTGCTGGGAACGTCTGGCTGAGCCCTCCGTCAGGGAAGTCTTTAACTCCCACATCCGGGAGAACTTCAAACAGGTACCGAGGGAGGTTGGGGACATTGAGTCCGAGTGGACCATGTTTTCCACCTCCATTGTCTCTGCTGCTGCTCGGAGCTTTGGTCGCAAGGTCTCTGGTGCCTGTCGCGGCGGTAACCCCCGAACCCGGTGGTGGACACCGGAAGTAAGGGATGCCGTCAAGCTGAAGAAGGAGTCCTACCAGGCCTGGCTGGCCTGCGGGACTCCAGAGGCAGCTGACAGATACCGGCAGTCTAAGCGAGCTGCTGCCCGGACTGTTGCAAAGGCGAAAACTCGGTCCTGGGAGGAGTTCGGTGAGGCCATGGAGAAGGACTATCGGTTGGCCTCGAAGAAATTCTGGCAAACCATCCGGCGACTCAGGAGGGGAAAGCAGTTCTTCACAGGCACCGTTTTCAGTGCAGGTGGGGAGCTGTTGACTTCGACTGGGGACATTGTCGGGCGGTGGAAGGAGTACTTCGAGGATCTCCTCAATCCCATTGACACGTCTTCTTTTGAAGAAGCGGAGAGTGAGGACTTTGGGGTGGGGCTGTCTATTACCCGGGCTGAAGTCACTGAGGAAGTCACTGAGGTAGTCAACGAGCTCCTCGGTGGCAAGGCCCCGGGGGTGGATGAAGTCCGCCCTGAGCACCTCAAGTCTCTGGATGCTGTGGGAGTGTCTTGGCTGACACGTCTCTGCAGCATCGCGTGGCGGTCGGGAACCGTACCACTGGACTGGCAGACAGGGGTGGTGGTTCCCCTCTTTAAGAAGGGGGACGGGAGGGTGTGTTCCAATCATAGGAGAATTACACTCCTCAGCCTCCCTGGGAAAGTCTATGCCAGGGTACTGGAGAGGAGAGTCCGTCTGATAGTCGAACCTCGGATTCAGGAACAACAGTGCGGTTTCCGTCCTGGTCGTGGAACAGTGGACCAGCTCTACACCCTATCTAGGGTGCTGGAGGGATTGTGGGAGTTCGCTCATCCAGTCCATATGTGTTTTGTGGATTTGGAGAAGGCGTTCGACCGCGTCCCCCGTGGCATCCTGTGGGGGGTGCTCTGGGAGTCCGGGGAGCCTTACTGAGGGCTGTCCGGTCTCTGTATGACCGGAGTAGGAGCTTGGTTCGCATAGCCGGCAGTAAGTCAGACCTGTTCCCGGTCCACGTTGGACTCCGGCAGGACTGCCCTTTATCACCGGATCTGTTCATAGTTTTTATGGACAGAATTTCTAGGCGCAGCCAGGGGCCGGAAGGGATCTGGTTTGGGGACCACAGGATTTCCTCTCTGCTTTTTGCGGATGATGTTGTCCTGTTGGTTTCATCAAACCGGATCCTCCAGCGTACATTGGGGCGATTTGCGGCCGAGTGTGAAGCGGCTGGGATGAGGGTCAGCACCGCTAAATCTGAGGCCAGGTCCTTGACCGGAGTAAGGTAGTTTGCCATCTCTCGGTGGGTGGAGTGTCTTTGCCCCAGGTTGAGGAGTTTAAATACCTTGGGGTCTTGTTCACGAGTGAGGGAAGATCGAGCATGAGATTGACAGGCGGATCGGAGCGGCGTCCGTAGTTATGCGGTCGCTCTATCGGTCCGTCGTGGTGAAGAGAGAGCTGAGCCGAAAAGTAAAGCTCTCAATTTACCGGTCGATCTTCGTTCGAATACTCACCTATGGTCATGAGCTATGGGTCATGACCGAAAGAACGAGGTCCCGAATACAAGCGGCTGAAATGAGCTTCCTCCGTAGGGTGGCTGGGCGCTCCCTTAGAGATAGGGTGAGAAGCTCGGTCACCTGCGGGGAGCTCGAAGTAGAACCCCTTCTCCTCCACATCGAAAGGAGCCAGCTGAGGTGGCTCGGGCATCTAGTCCGGATGCCCCCTGGACGCCTCCCTGTAGAGGTGTTCAGGGCATGTCCCACTGGGCGGAGGCCCCGGGGAAGGATGGCAAGGATGCTGCCCCCGCGACCCGGTCCCGGATAAGCGGAGGAAGATGGATGGATGGATGGATTGGTAAGTGGCGTATACTTACATAGCGCCTTTCTTCCTACAAGGACAAAGCGCTTTACAGTCACAGACCCATTCACCCAGTCACACACACATTCACTCACACATTCACACACTGGTGGCGGCATTGAAGAAAAAAGGTTCAGCGCACTTTCTTGTGGGGTCTAAATGACCCAACTCCCAATGTTAAAGTGCCTAGGATAGAACAATAGTTAAAAGGCACACATCAAGCAACAAGTCAAGAAAAATAAGTAGATTTTGTGATGCTTGTTTTTAGATCTGTGATAAGAATGTAGTGGGTCAGAAAAGAAAAGACACCACTATTTTTTTTATAGTCTTTATAATAATAATAATAATAATGAATTTTATTTATATGGCGCCTTTCTAGTCACCCAAGGTCGCCTTACAGATAGAGAGCAATAAAATACAGTTAAAAAAAAGACACATTAGTTAAAAACAAACAAGACATTGTAATCATAAAATTAATTAGGGTGGGTATGCTTTTCTGAAGAGGTGGATTTTCAGATTTTTAGCAAACTGTGGGAGTGAGTTCATGTTCCGCAGACCTGGGGGAAGTGAGTTCCAGAGCTGGGGGGCAGAGCGGCTGAATGCTCTGCCCCCCATAGTGACGAGCCGAGCGGTGGGTGTAGCAAGCTGGAGTGAAGAGGCAGACCTAAGGGAGCGGGTGGGAATGGCAACATGGATAAGGTCAGACAGATATGGGGGGGGCAAGGTTATGGAGGGCTTTGTAGGTCAAGATAAGGATTTTATAGTTAATCTGAAAAGACACTGGTAGCCAGTGAAGCTTTTGTAGAACAGGTGTGATATGCATAGTTGAAGGGGTTTGTGTTATGATCCGGGCAGCAGAGTTTTGGAGCAGTTGTAGTTTGTGAATGGTTTTGTAAGGGAGTCCGGATAAAAGGGAGTTGCAGTAGTCCAGACGAGAGGTGATGAGACTGTGGACTAGAATGGCCATGGGGTGAGGACTGAGAGAGGGGCGGAGACGGCGGATGTTTCGGAGGTGGAAATAGGCCATCCGGGTGATGCTATTTATGTGGGCAGTAAAGGAGAGAGTGCTGTCAAGGATGACACCCAGACTCTTAACTTGTGGGGAGGGAAGGATGGAGCAGTTATCGAAGGAAATGGAGAAGTTAGGGAGTTTATTTAGGGTGGTCTTTGTTCCTACGATGAGGAGTTCAGTTTTGTTACTATTTAATTTAAGGAAGTTTGCAGAGAACCAGGATTTTATTTCAAGAAGGCATTTGGAGAGGGAGGCAGGTGGAAGAGTGGAGTCAGGCTTGGAGGAGAGGTAGAGCTGGGTATCATCTGCATAACAGTGAAAGTGGATGTTGTGTTTACGGAAGATATAACCAAGGGGAAGAAAGTAAATGATGAATAGCAGGGGCCCTAGGACAGAGCCTTGGGGCACACCTGTGGTAACTGGAACTGTGGGAGAGGTGAATGACTTTAATTGTATGAATTGTGTGCGGCCTGAAAGATAGGACTGGAACCAGCTGAGGGGTAAGTCAGTGATGCCAATGGTTGAAAGTCTTTCCAGAAGGATGGGGTGTGAGATTGTATCAAATGCAGCAGTCAGATCGAGTAAAAGGAGGATGGAGGCTAAACCAGAGTCAGCGGCGAGTAGAAGGTCGTTAGTAATTTTAAGGAGGGCTGTTTCTGTACTGTGAAACTGACGGAAGCCAGACTGGAATTGTTCATATAAATTATTGGAAGAGAGGTGGGTTTGTAGTTGTGGGGTGACAGTTTTTTCAAGGATTTTTGCAATGAGTGGAACATTAGAGATTGGGCGGTAGTTATTGAGACTGGTGGGATCAGAACCTGTTTTTTTCAGTATGGGGGTGACAGCTGCGGTTTTGAGAGCAGGAGGAACAGTTCCAGTCTTAAGGGAGGCGTGAATGATGCTAGTAATGAGGGGGGATAAAGAGGGGAGAGTAGCCTTGACCAGAGCAGTGGGAATTGGGTCAAGTTGGCAGGAGGTGGTTTTGGATTTGTTAATGAGTTCTGTGATTTGCTCAACTGATGGTAGATTAAATGATGAGAATAGCTGATGTGGGGAGAGAAGAGCTGGTGCCGTTACATTTTGACTTGAGTTGGATTGAAGTTGCTGGTGAATGTCATGGATTTTTGAAGAGAAATAAGACGCTAGGGTGTTACAGAAGTCAGAGGAGTACAAATGAGGAGGAAGTGAATTCTGGCAGGTTTTTGTATGTGAGAGGATAGAAAATAGGACCTTTGAGTTGCCATTAGTGGAATTTATCAAACCAGAGAAAGATTCTGTTTTGGTCTTGGAGATGGAGTCTTTGTATTGGATGATATGGTTACAAAACATGTCTTTATGAATAGTGAGCCCAGTTTTCTTTTAGAGTCGTTCTAGTTGGCGACCTTTAGCTTTGAGTTGTCTGAGGAATGGAGTAAACCAAGGTGCAGAGACGTTGAACGAGATAGACCTTGTTTTGAGTGGGGCGATAATGTCTAGAAAATTATGGAGGTTATAATTGTAGTGGGAGATCAGTTCCTCGGGAGGGGAGGCACTGTCAGGACTGGGCATGCTATGGATGAGTGAGGATAAATTGTCCAGGTTAATGTCCGTAATTTTACGAAAGCTAATGGTGCGTGGAAGATTGGATTTAGAAACAGAGAGGTTGACATGAAAAGATAACAGCATATGATCAGAATACGGGAGAGGGTCTGGTTTACAGTCCACAGGTGTAACACCCGAGCAGCAAACAAGGTCCAATACATGACCCTTAATATGGGTGGGAAAGTTGACATATTGATTGAGACCAAAGCTGTCCAGACAGGAAACAAAGTCTTTGGTGAGGGAGTTGGTGTCACTGTCCATGTGAATATTAAAATCCCCTAAAATTTTTATTCTCGGTGAAAGAGTGGAAAGGAGAGTTAAAAGAGCAGAAAAGTCAATAATAAAATTTTTGACTGATCTTGGGGGTCTGTAAAATGCAGCAACAATAGTTGGTACAGGGCCAGAGAGTTGACATACACTTGCCTCCTAAGTCTCATAAGCAGGGACAGTCACAGGCGTTATCCTCCAACTCTCGCGATAGATCATCGCAAGCCCCCCTCCGCGGCCGGAGCCACGTGGTTGCGCGATGTAAACAAACCCCGGAGGGGTAACATCATTCAGTGAGGTGAAGTCATTTGGCTGCTGCCATGTTTCTGTTTGGCACATAAAATCCAACTTGTGGTCGAGGAGGAGATCTTGGATGAGATGACCCTTGCTCGTGAGAGAGCGTATGTTCAGAAGACCAAAGTTGGCGGAGAGTTTGGCGGCCGGATCGTTAGGTGACCGAGGTAGACGGGCTAGGAAGGTTTGATTAGCGCGGCGACCAAAGATTCTCGGCAGATGGCGACTGGCGGACCAAAATGACTTGATGGAGTTGGAGTTGGAGTTCTCATCACGGATGATCCGACGCGAGCCGCAGTGAATGTATCTCCGAAGAGGCTGGAATATGATGTCCGGGTGCTAGAGCAGCACTGGTGGAGGTGAATCGAGTGGAGAAGAGCGAAGCTTGGCAAAGTCAGCGACAGAGTATTGGAGCAGGGCTGTCAGAGGATGCTTGAGAAATGACAGGATGATCCAGGCGACTAAAATCCAAACACAGTTGATCCACATTGTGGCAGCCTTGGGAGTAAGCAGCAGGTAAGCTAGCTCTCACAGTGCGTGTATGGTGATCCGAGCTCAAACGTTAACGTACACTGATCCAGGTGACAAACTGCAGATAGCTGCGAGAAGGTGATGAGTGAGGAAAAGTCACATTAGTAGCAAAAGACATAGTCCACAGGGGCAAGTAGAGCCTTAAAGTGGCATAGAGTCCAGGGAGCAGCTGCAGCCAAAACGCGCCAGCGTTCACTCAACCGGAAGTCATCAAATTATTTATGTTGTTTTATATATTTTCTTTACCCTGATCTTCTTTCTTCTTCTTTCTATTTCGGCTTTTCCCATCAGGGGTCGCCACAGCGAATCATCATTTTCCACCTCACTCTATCATGAACATCTTCTACCCTAACATTAGCCAACTTCATGTCCTCTGTTAAGACATCCATATATCTCCTCTTTGGCCGTCCTCTTTCCCTCCTGCCAGGCAGCTCCATCTCCAACATCCTTCTACCAATATATCCACTATACTTCCTCTGAACATGTCCAAACCATCTCAGTATGGCTTCTCTGACTTTGTCGCTAACACAGGCAACATGAGCCGTCCCTCTGATGTACTCGTTCAATATCCTGTCTAACCTGGTCACTCCTAAGGAGAACCTCAACATCTTCATCTGACCTCCACATCAGCCTCTTGTCTCTGTCTCACTGGTACCGTCTCTAACCCATAGAGCAGAGCTGGTCTCACCACTGTCTTGTACACCTTTCCTTTGAGTCTTGCTGACACTCTTCTGTCACACAACACTCATGACACTTTCCTCCACCCGCTCCAACCAGCCTGCACTCGCCTCTTCACCTCTTTTCCACACTCCCCATCACACTGAACTGTTGACCCCAAGTACTTAAACTCCTGCACCTTCTTCACCTCAGCCCCCTGTAACCTAACGCTTCTACCTTGATCCCTCTCGTTCAGACACATGTATTCTGTCTTACTACGACTGACCTTCATGCCTCTTCTTTCCAGACCAAACCTTCACCTCTCTAGCTGTTCCTCCACCTGCTCTCTACTCTCACCACAAATTACAATGTCATCCTCAAACATCATTGTCCAGGGAGATTCCTGTCTTACCTCGTCTGTCAGCCTGTCCATCAGCATAGCAAACAAAAAGGGACTCAAATCTGATCCTTGGTGTAGTCCCACCTCCAACTTGAACTCCTCTGTCTGACCTACAGCACATCTCACCACCTTCATCCTTCTCTCATACATGTCCTGAACTACTCTGACATACTTCTCTGCCACTCCAGACGACCTCATACAGTACCACAGCTCCTCCCTCGGCACCCTGTCATACGCCTTCTCTAAATCTACGAACACACAACGCAGCTCCTTCTGACCATTTCTGTACTTTTCCATCAACATTCTCAAAGCAAAAATGGCATCAGTGGTGCTCTTACGGGGCATGAAACCATACTGCTGCTCACAAATCTCCACCTTCTTCCTAAGCCTGGCTTCCACTACTCTTTCCCACAGCTTCATTGTGTGCCTCATCAACTTTATTCCTCTACAGTTGCTGCAGTTCTGCGTGTCACCCTTGTTCTTAAAGATCGGGATCAGAACGCTTCTCCTCCATTCCTCAGGCATCTTCTCACTCTCTAGAATCATATTGTAAAAACTCATTAGAAATTCCACTGCTGTCTCTCCTAAGCACTTCCATACCACCACAGGTACCTCATCAGGACCAACGGCCTTTCTGCTTTTCATCCTTTTCAGAGCCTTCCTAAACTCATCCTTTCCAATCTCTGCTACTTCCTGCTCCACAACAACCACATCTTCCTCCCTTCTTTCTCTGTCATTTTCCTCGTTCATTAGCGCCTCAAAATACTCGTTCCATCTTTTCTGTACACTCTCCTGGGTTGTTGGCACCTTTCCATCTCTGTCCTTAATCACCCTTATCTGTTGCACATCCTTCCCATCTTTGTCTCTCTGTCCGGCTAGTCTGTACAAGTCCTTCTCTCCTTCCTTTGTGTCTAACCTGTCATATAGCTCATCGTAAGCTTTCTGTTTTGCCTTTGCCACCTCTCTCTTCACTCTACGCTGCGCTTCCTTGTACTACTGTCTACCTTCCTCAGTCCTTTCTACATCCCACTTCCTTTTAGCCAACCTCTTCCTCTGGACGCATTCCTGTACTTCCTCATTCCACCACCAAGTGTCTTTACCGTCTTTCCTCTTTCCAGATGTCACAACTAGCGCCTTCCTACCTGTTTCCCTGATTATCTCTGCTGTAGTTTCCCAGTCATCTGGAAGCTCATCCTGACCACCCAGGACCTGTTTCAACTTCTGCCTAAATTCCTCACAAGTTTCTCCATTCTGTAGCTTCCACCACTTGGTCTTCTTTTCTGTTTTCCCTCTCTTCTTCTTCCTGATCTCCAGAGTCATCTTACACACCACCATTCGGTGCTGTCTGGCTACACTCTCTCCTTACCAAAACTTTGGAGTCGTTAACCTCTCTCAAATTACCTCGTCTACATAGGATGTAGTCCACCTGAGTACTCCTACCTCCACTTCTGTATGTCACTCTATGTTCCTCTCTCTTCTGGAAGTAAGTGTTGACTACAGCCATTTCCATCCTCTTCGCAAAGTCCACCACCATCTGTCCCTCCAGATTCCTTTCCTTCACACCAAACCTGCCCATCACCTCCTCATCACCTCTGTTGCCCTCACCAACATGCCCATTAAAGTCTGCTCCAATAACAACTCTCTCTCCTCTGGGGATACTCTCTATGACCTCATCCAACTCACTCCAAAATCTCTCCTTCACTTCTAACTCACAGCCAACCTGTGGCGCATACCCACTGACTACATTCACCATCACCCCTTCAATTTCTGACTTTAGGCTCATCATCCTGTCTGAGACTCTTTTCACCTCTAGAACACTGTTTACAAACTCCCCCTTCAGAATCACTCCTACCCTGTTTCTCTTCCTATCAACACCATGATAGAACAGTTTGTATCCTCCTCCAATACTACGTGCCTTGCTGCCCTTCCACCTTGTCTCCTGCACACACAGTACATCTACCTTCCTTCTCTCCATCATGTCTGCCAGCTCTCTGCCTTTCCCTGTCATTGTGCCAATGTTAAGAGTCCCTATTGTCAAACCTATGTTCCTGCCATTTCCCTTCTCTCTCTGACCACGGACCCTTGTGCCTCCCCTCTTTCTTCGACCAACAGTAGTCAAATTTCCGCCGACACCCTGTAGGTTAATAGCATCGGTGGCGGTCTTTGTTAACCCTAGGCCTCGACCGATCCGGTACGTCTAAAGTGTTGTGGATGATTCGCATGGTTCTTTTGGCAATTTTTACACCGGATGCCTTTCCTGACGCAACCCTCTTTATTTATCCGGGCTTGGGACCGGCACAGAAGTAACTGGCTTGCAACCCCTGTGGCTAGATTATTTTCTTTACCCTGATAATTTTCGTTTAAGTCAGGGGTGTCAAACATACGGCCCGCGGGCCGTATGCGGCCCGCCAGATGGTTCAATCCGGCCCAGTCATGAAGAGTAAAAAATTATAAGAATGTTTAAAAAAACAAGCACGTTTCTAGTCCATTCCTGTGGCAAGTTATGATTTTTTAAAGAAAAAAACGAAATGCGCAATTCCGCCACTAGGAGAAGGAAAGGCTAAAGCAAAACAGGTGAAAATGCATATCTTTGCACCTGCCAAAAGTGAAACCTAACGGCTCTGTGTCTGAATAAGATGTAGTTTGGTTCCCCGCAAGCCCCACTGCTGTTACATTGTCATAAGAATGATCAGTAGTGACTCCCTTATGACCAAGATGTTGTCAAAAAGAATAAAAGGGTTGAAGTGAAGTGCTGAGCTTTCCAGGAAAAATGGACAAAGTTTTATTTGTTCACAGAGTTGAATGCAAAACCTGCGTGCTTGTTATGTCATCAACAGGTAGCAGTGCTCAAAGACTATAATATTCAGCACCACTATGAGACACTGAGAAAAGTTTCACCATTTGCAGTTAAGAAAAGAGAGGATTTACCAACTAAAACCTGTCCTGAAAAAAAAAATGTCTGCATTTACTGCAGCGTGATGTCAGTGATGGAGCAGTGACAGACACCTGATTGCAGACAAGTTGGAGCAAACATCCAAACCATTTTCAGATGCTGAACCTATTGAAAAATGCTTCATGCTGCAGAAGTCTTGTTCCCTAAAAAGCAGTCTGTCAAGGATTATGATTGCAGATACAACATCTCTGAGGAGACTTGGGCGCCATATTAAGGAATCCAATCATTTATTGTATTTTCGGTCACTATTGATGAAAGCACAGATACAGATATTGCAAAACGGTGCATATTTCTCAGAGGTGCTGAAGAGACCGTCATAGCTGAGTTTCTTGAGTTGATGGACCCAACAACAGCTGATGACATAGTCAGTTCTCTTGTTACAATACTGGACTATGTTGGAGTGAACTGGTCACGTGATGTCAGTCTGGTCACTGATGGCGTCCATTAAAGGTCAGGAAGAAGGCAGGTGTTGCCACAAAATTCAGGCAGAAACCAGGAAAAGATTCTTGGACACTTCATTGTGTTTTGCACACTTGAATGACAGTAAATATGTTTCTGCTCAGGATCTGAATCCTGATATTAATGGCTGGCTGAAGTTTGAGGAGAGAACGGAGGTTGTCTCCAAATTCTTGTTTAATTTAGTTTAATTATTCATTGATTTGCACATTTACATTTTAGGCAGATGTTTCATTTTTTCCATAGCCCTTCTTGAGTTTATTATAAGGATTGATTCAGTGTCAAATGTCCAATATTCAGTCTGAATAAAATTAAATAAACTGAAAAAACTGATAAAGTGAAATGCATTTTATTTTACATCCATTGGCCTCTGTGAATGAGTATGAATGTGTAATAATAAGAGATTAGGCTACCATGTTGGCTGAGGCATTTTTTCCAACTGAGTAAAAAAAAAAAAAACAGAAAAAACAGTTTTTTGCTTTTATCTTACTGGTCCGGCCCACTTGGGATCAGACGCCTCGAATGCGGCCCCCGCACCAAAATGAGTTTGACATCCCTGGTTTAAGTACTGATTTTAGAATAAGCTTAGTTACTGTTGGGCTATTTCACGGCCAGCCGCTGGAGGGCGATCATCACGCTGGTACAAAGTAGTTGGAAAAAGAATGTATTGAACATTGAATAGTAAACTTGTGCTTTTTGATAAAGTACTCCAAATTTCATTGAATGAAAGGTGTCAAATAAGCAGAGAGAAGGAAGACAGGCACTTGGATAAACAATAAAGTAAAGGAAGTAAAAAAGGATGCTCTGACACAATAGTTCTAAATGCTGTTATTCTTTGTGTTCTGAGATTTTTTATTTTACAATGAACCATTTTGTTGATTCATTGCCTGACATCAGAGTAATCCATCTCAAAGTGCGTACTTCCTATTTGTTGTTCAACTACTCTATTAAGTTTTGTCTACACCGTCCTATGCAACGCTTGTCCAAGCGACCATTTCCAATGAAAAATCTTTAAACGCATGTATATGTGCATTTCAGGCTTCTGTATTCAAAACTCTTACATTTACGCCTAGGTACAAATTTTCAATGATCATTTTCGGGTTTTACGTACAAAATGCACTGCCATGGAATGCACATTAAAAATTAAAGCCGCAAGCGGCGTTGTATGGCACCACTGCTGCCCGCACCGCCCTCACCACCTTCACCGCCCTCACCGCCCACCTTTGATCAAGGCAAGTCAAAGCTGCATTTGCTAATTATGCCATATATGCTAATGTCGCTAAAAGTGCTAGCATTGCGATCAGCATCATCAACTCTCTCAGAAAAACACATTGCTCAAAATGCTAATTATGCTAACTATGCTAGCTATGCTAATGTAGTTAAAAGTGCTAGTATTGCGATTAGCATCACCAACTCTCTCAGAAAACACATTACCTGAAATGCGAATTGTGCTAACTATGCTAGCTATGCTAATGTAGCTAAAAGTGCTAGCATAGCGATCAGTATCATCAACTGACTTAGAAAAACACATTGTTTAAGATGCTCATTCATTTTTTTATTTTCATCTTCTTATCCGTTTGTCCCTTTCGGGGTCATGGGGCTGCTGGAGCCTATCCCGCCCACTTGTGGGCGAAGGCAGGGGACACCCTGTACAGTTTGCCAGTCTTTCGCAGGGTAGAGTGTCTGCAATCACACACCCATGCACTCTCACATTCACACCTAGGGACTATTTAGATTGACCAATTAACCTATGAAGCATGTTTTTGGACGGTGGGAGGAAGCCGGAGACCCCGGAGAAAACCCACGCATGCACGGGGAGAACATGCAAACTCAACACAGTAAGGTCCCCCATTGATGTTCTGTTTCAGGTCCCCCAGCTGGGACTTGAACCGGGGCCTTCTTGCTGTGAGGCAAGAGCGCTAACCGTGCAGCCCTCTTGTTTAAGATGCTAATTATGCTAACTATGCTAGTTATGCTAACATGGCTAAAAGTGCTAGCTTAGCTTAGCATCATCAACTGACTCAGAAAAACACATTACTCCATTGGTGAGAGCTATATGTCATAAGTTAGTAAAAAAAAAAAACTCTTTTTTCAAAATGGCGGCTTTTCTGTTGATTTTATCTCCATAGCAACCATTTTGTGTTTTGGTCGCAACGGGAGGAGGAATAGATCGACTTCAGTTTCAGACGAATCTTAAAAGTAAACTTTTTGTTGTCCTTGGCAACAGTGGTTTTATGCTTACCACGCCCACAATCCTTATATGTTCCAGTGTTTTTCAATGTATTCAGTTTCAGGCATGAATGCATGCATTCAAATGTCCCAGTATTACATTGAAAAACACAAGAGTTATAACAGTGGTAGCTTTGGTAGCTCGCCACACGGCCCCCCTATCAAAATCTACAACTTCTAATTGCAACATTTTATCCAGAGTAGATGGCGTTGAATGCCCAAAAAGTTTCGAGACGATCGCTGAAAATCGCAACGACAAGTTTACGTTTGAATCCAGTGGTAAAATAGATAAAATATAGAAAATTCAAGATGGCTGCCTTTTCCCGAGGTCAAAGGTTGACGAAGAGGTAGTTGTGAACTCTAGCAACATGTGTGTGAAATTTCTTGAAAAGAAATGTTCATTTTTTCATATTGTGTAAAAACGTGAAAATGGCGAGATTGCAGACTTTGGCACAAAATGGCAGCCAAACCGTAGGTGGTGTTGCCATCCCGTAATGACTTCAAAACTTCCTTTGGATATCGCGGTCAAGGGTACATTGGTTTCGTTAGTCTATTCTCCCCAAAAAACAGTTGCGAATTTTGTCGTTTTTGCAGAGTCATCACATTTTTTTGCGACAGATTTTTGCTTACCACGGCCACATTCCTTTATCGATCTTGTCGTGCGTAACATCGTTTTGGTCAGCATGGGCCAGAGAATCGCATATTTCCTCTTCACGACATTCCAATAAAAAATGTGCGAGCTGGCTAAGATGGCAACGGTTGGGAATTCGCCACGCACACGCTGTTCTAAATCTACAATTTCTTATTCCAACATTTTGTCCACATTACCTTGCTATGGATGCCTGAGAAGTTACAAGACAATGGCAAAAAATCCCTAGGACGAGTTTTCGTTTGTATGTGGCACTAAAGGGGCTTTTTTTAAAATGCAGGATGGCGGCCTTTTCCCAAGGTCAAAGATCAACGACACTTCTGTGGTGTTTGTAGACTGGACCTGGCAGCATGTGTGCAATTGCGTGAAAATCGCTCAAACAAAAGTGTTGTTTTCTCATATCGTGGGAAAACACAAAAATCGCCAATTTTCAGAGTTTGCCACAAGATGGCCGCCAAGCTGTAGGTCGTGTGGCTGTCCCATAATGATTTCAAAACTTCTTTGGGATATCCCCAACACGTGTGTTTCGGTTTCGTAACTGTATTTTGATGTTTTTTTGACGGGATCGCTGGCCGTGATGTCATCGTCTTGGGGGGTGTGACGTTGACTTTGTGGAAAATTCATTTGCAATTTATCCCAGGTGTGTGCCCATTTTGGTGACTTTTCGTGTATGCGGCGGGGGTCACATTTTCGCTGAAAGGCGGCGAAGTCGTTCCAACTGCGAAAAACAATATGGTCCTTGCAGTTAGTGACTGCTGCTGCGGGCCATGATTAAACCAAGTCAAACTTTGACGAATAAGTGAGTTGGATTTTGTACCATTGTATGGATGTTATCCCTTTTAATTCACAAAAGAAAATTTTGAAAATTGATCATGGAGGAGAAATCAATAATTGCAGTTTGTGGCTGGCCGGAATTCTATGACACCAAGTCTTTCATATGTCGGAATAGAGCTGTGAAAGAAAAAATGTGGAGCCAGATTTAAGAGATTTCCACCACTTTGACATTTTGCACCAACCCTTTTCCAACTGTAGGTTGGTGGACATGCAACAACATAGCAAATGAAAAAAAAGAAGCCCCTCCCTTTTTGTCCAATGTGAACACCATGTGCTAAAAGTGCATTGCTGAACCTGCGTCACATGCTCCGTGTGACAGTGGCATAAGAACTACCCTCATATCCTCCATCACTCATGAACCTCCTACTTGGTGTTACTACAGCTAACCTTTACTAAAATCTTTACTGTTCTTCCTCCAATTGTGTACAAACCATCTCAAACTTCTTCCCTACATTGATCTTTAAAACATCTAACATGCGCTATTCCTCTGATTTATTAATTCCTAATCTTCAATGAATTGCTGAGTCAGGTGGCCGAAAGGGCTCACACTACATACAAAAGAAAAAACGCAATGGCATTATCCGAAGCACAACGAAATTACCCGAAGCACAACGACATAACCGCAGCAATAGCGTTAACCTCAGAACAACGGCAATGAGGACTTTGTTTTTTCCTACCGGCGGAAAAAAAAATTCAGTTTCCATCTATTCGGTGCAACAGAGTCTTAGAATTCTGAGAAAAATGTCAGAATTATCTGTGACCTTTTTCTTTCTTTCTCCATATCCCTAATCCTCTTCCGTAAGTGGGTGTACGGAAAAAAAATCGTAAATTTACGAGATTTAAGTGGAGGTGAGCATACAGTGCAGCAGCAAATAAACGCAGCAGCAGAGCAGACAGACTAAACTTAGTTGAAAAGGTAAACTGAATGTTTATTGATAACGTTCCCAATGTTTGGAAGCTCATTTGTTTGATTTACGATTTATTCCTGTTTTATTTATTGATGGGTGGCTTGCAGGATTTCTGCAGCCCGATGAAGTTGTCGCTGACGGTGTCGGTGTCCCTGCACCTGTCCACTTGAATCCTTTCTTCCTCCATTAAAAACAAGATCTCTACGTCTGTGTGACGCTTCCGCCTGAGAAGAAGCAGCATTTTTTGGGATTGTCAACGTTCTAATGCTAATATAACAGACCATTTTCATTCCTCTTTATTGTTTTATGTTAAAACGGGACGTTTCATCTGGAGGAGGGGGCGTATGTAACACTGTTTACTTTCGCGTTGGTGTTCGGATGACAGGTTCGGTGACAAATGAACTTCAGGGTGTGTGAATGAAAAGGAGAATAAAGGCTGCAGCGGTCCTCTACACCCAAACGTGTCTCTGAGCTCCTTATTTTACAGATGAACCTATCCGGAAATAAAGCTTCACAAAAGGCTCCGCATATTTCATCTTCCAGCTAGGCTCCGATAAACTGAAAACTTTGGTGTTTTTTTCCTCGTTAATCGATGACTTTTTTCTTGTAAGTTTACGATTTAAATGTCGTAATTAAAAAAAAAAAGGCAAAGAGCATTAGATGCAGATGTCACTATGTGGAGAGCTGGGTAAATTTATAATAACAGACAAACGTTATAGACAAACGTACGGTATATTTGTACGAAATTATGTTATCTAGTAAGAAAACACCCTAATCTTTTCCAAATATCACGTAGCTATCAGGAGCGCCGAATAGTTTGAAACTGAATTGTTTTTTTCCGCCGGAAGGAAAAAAAAAACTCCTCATTTCCATAGTGCTGAGATTAATGCTATTGCTGCGGTTATGTTGTTGTGTTGCGGGTAATTTTGTTGTGCTTCGGGTAATGCTGTTGCGTTTTTTCTTTTGTATGTAGTGTGAGCCCTGTCTGTGCCACTCCAGATGCAAACCACAGCTTTTTTCTCTGTATTGTGTCATAGGCTTTATTTAGATCAGTGCTTCTCAATTATTTTTTGCAAGGTACCCCCTATGAAAAAGAAAATGTTTTGCGCCCCCTTAACCCCCCCCCCCACACACACACACACACACACACATACACACATTCACGCGGTGACAATATATATGGAAATAAGGAGACGTCATAAAAATGTCTACACTGGTTGATAAAGAAAGACATTATTAGCATGAGCTGAGTAATCAGATGGCACGTGATGATCCTGGTGTTGCGCAATCTAGCGCTCCACGTGCGCTGTTCCACCTCGCAGCCTGAGCTCACTATCCCTCCTCTCTCCTTCTCACACGCGCAGCTGTGACAGGAGACGGGTGCAGCTGCAGGGACAGCAGTTTACAGGTTTCAGGCTGCCGCTGTCACCACCGTGTCCCCTTAAATTTGGGCCCCGGGTAATTGCCTGTATTACCTGTGCCTAAAACCGCTACTACTGCGCGCCCCACTATTTGAGAAGCACTGATCTAGATCTACAAAAATACAATGCTGCTTATTCTGACCTTCTCTGTTCTTCTCCAGAAGTATCCTCACTCCAAATATTTCAACTGTGCTTCTCTTCCTTGGCATGAAAACATATTTTTGATTTCTGATCCCAGTCTAACTTCTACTACCCTTTCCCATAACTTATTTGTTTAACTCAACAGTTTCATCCATAGTTTCCACAACTCTGCGTATCTTTCTTCTCTTCAAAAAGGGAACCCGAACACTTCTCTTCTATTCTTCATTCATTCTCTTACTTTCAAAGATCTTGTTCAACAGTCCAGTCAGAAACTCTACTGCCACCTCCCCTAAACACTTCCATACCTTTACAGGTATGTCGTCAGGTCCAACCACACAAAAAACACTTTTTTTTAAATTTTATATTGATGATGTGTCGTATCATGACTAAATGCTTTCCATTGAGTTGATTTGATTTAGGGTCAAACACAAAATGGCAACGTCATTTTGGTAAAACCTATTATTTTACCATACCACAGTGTATTTTACAAAATTTTCATCTAGGTATACTACAAACTCAGTTCCCTGTTTAATGATAAATGTAGGCAACCGTAAATTCAAATTAACTGCAAGTTCAGAGGTGTAAGGACTTAACTGGAAACCCTGCAGGAACATGTGGGCCACGACAAATCTGCATACTCAGTTTCTTTAGGAAGGAAAAGCAGTATTTCTTTGACATCAACTTTTTTGGGGAGACCAATCTGCCTATATAGCCATCTGGACTTACAACTGTTCTTCATTTAGAGGTGGTGTTGCCCCAAACAAGTCTGTCTACATTTACACTGTGGCTAAACCAGAGTGCAAAATCCAACAGCCAGAGTTGTGTTGTTTTTATGCCCTCAAAGATCTTGGAATACAAGATAAAAATGCAAGCTCAATAGTACTGGCAATAAAATTCTAAAGTATAATACAAAAATAGGTTTAACCTCCTGAGAGCCCGTGTGTACAAACGTGGACAAATAGCTTAGAGAAATAAAAATTGCACTCAAAACAAAAGCTCAGGTCTCAGGAGGATAATACATATTATTTGCTATAGATGGGTTCAGTTAGCTAAGGACTTTTCTTAAGGACAATAAGAAAGACAAATATTTTTGCTTTCAACATACCTCCAGCATGACCACACAAATTTGTTTGACACACTGAATAATTGCTTCTGGGGTGCCAGAGATTGTCACTGCGCGCTCTGTGGAGTTGGGAAGCATGTCACCCGCCACCTGAACCTGGGCCCCTGTTGACTAGAGAAGATGAAGTAACTGTGAGGGACAAGAACTTGTTAACAATGACAATCTGCACCACATATAAGACAGCAGAGCTTATCTATAGTATGCTGGTCCACAAGATCTACTTGTCTGCTTTTGTTCTGTTTTTTTCCCGGATGTTGTTGCTCACTTGAATCAGTAGACTCTGAAGGACTAAAAAAAACCTCTAAATCAGCAGATAGTAAGGTAGGTGTCATGGTTTGAGTTTGTTTTGTCTTGGGTTTTGTTCTATTTCTTGTTCTGTCATGTTTGGTTCTGTTTCCTGTTTTCTTTTGAAAGGTGTTCTGTGTTGTCATGTTCCTGAGTTTTACTTCCTTGTCCCTATCTGTCCTGATCATGTTCACCTGTGTCTTGTCTGCCCTGTTTGTATATGAGTCTTGTCTCTGCCTTCCTCTTGTGCTGGTCCATTAACGTCTTCATGCCTCTTCGTCCCAGACTGTCTTTTCCATGTTTCACGCCACGCCACAGTGAGTTTTGTTTTGTTTTGTGATCCTGCTCTGCAGCGCCTTTTGTTTGTCCTATTAAACCCTCTGGTCTTGGAACCGTTTGCCTCCCGCCTCTGCATCTGGGTCCTACCTGCTCTCGAGCCCCCCTCACCGTGACAGTAGGTCTATTCCTGGCCGTAGAAGAAGAAATAGCGAGTTCTGTTGTAAACAAACAAAGCTGCGGCATAGAGTGAGATGATCTTCTAAACGTGCTTTTATTGTTGTGGTTATGTGCCTGTTATAATTTTTAAATATATGAGGCCAGTTCTTTATTCTTGGCAGAACTGACTGGGAAGAAGAGTTAGGATTAGGATACGTGCTTTATGACAGGAATGAACAACATTTAGCCTTGGGTGCAGTTAAAATTCATTCAGTCAATGCCGCAATGTGCATCCTGGCTGCACGTAGATATGTGGAAATAACACCAACTTTTATTTTGTCTGGACATGACTGGTAACACACATCCACCTTATTGTTTACATGGCTTCTAAGGACTGCGCGGCATTTCTGCATTGAAAGCGGCCTCTGCCAGTTCCCACACCGCTCCTCTGCTCGGAGACACAGTTCTCCCGGGAGACACGGTTCTCCTGACTTCGGCAGCTCGCTCACGCAGGGCAGCCACACAGACTGCGGTCTGAAGCCTCCTCCAGATCGCATAACGTAACAAAGCACCCTCCCCTGCCCGCAAACACCAAGCTAGATGATGAAATGGCTGAATATCTCAGCTCCCGGCTCTCTGACAACCCATACCAAGGCAGCGTGCTTCAATGGTGGAAGTTCAACAAAGACCGCTTCCCAGCGCTATCAAAGCTGGCACGTTTTATCTTTAGTATCTTTAGTGTCATAGTGCCTTTAGTATCTGTGGGCGCATCTTGGAAGAGGGACTCACAGGATTGGGACCGCAGTCATCCAGCAACATTCTCTTCCTCTACAGCAATATTGAAAAGTGATTCATTTGTTAAATTCATTTGTTAACGTTGTTTATTTTATGTTATTTATTAATGTTGTTTTTTTGATCACAGCCCCTCATTGCAAAGAGGCGTTATGATGCCAGTGTTATTGAGCAGGCTGCCTAAGTTTGAATATTTTTCTTCTTATTTGTATTTTTCAAACAGAAGACCTGCAACATTTGGCTAATAAATGTAAAACTGCTGTTTTTCATTCAGCGTATTTTAACATATTGTGTATTTTTTTTGAAAAGAAGTCTATTTTCATCAAGTTTTTCATAAAAACAGAATTATATTTGAATGTATTTTGTGTTTAGGGTTGAGCAGTTGTGTTATTACAGAATGTTCTGTCATGGTAACATACAAACCTCTGCATAAACTGTAAAATAGGACAGTTGTCAGCTTTATCAAGCAACTTTGAATGTGCAGGGACAGTATAAAGTCCCATTCATGTCTTAAGTCCACATAAAGCACTTTTTTTTCCAATAGTAGATCCGACCAACTTCATCTGCGAATCTTACACTCGTCTGTGAGAAATGTGCTTCCCCTCTGAGAGTAGCATGCATTTTGGCTTTAGAATTGTTTGAAAAGGTTTCAAAATAGGTGCACTTGAGTGGTGTACGGCTACAAAAGACATTATAGAAACAAAACTGATGACAAAAATGCTAAAATAGTAAAGCAGATGTGTTATCTATTGATATTGATCCTGTTAATATTTACTGTTTATCTACTGTATTTTCCGAACTATAAGGGGACCACATTTTTAGGCACACTGTCAATGAATGAATGAATGGTCTTTTCCAAACTTGCATCATATATGAGGCACACCAAACTATAATGTGCATGGTAAATACTTGATTTTAATTGGCTGCTGGGTGTGGATTAAAAAGTATGTTTTATCAAACAGTCATTGAAAGTGCTCTGCTGTACGCTGTGGTGTGCTGGTGCGGCACAAGCAAGAGAAACCTTACCCGATTAAGCAAGATCATCAAGAGGGCTAGCTCTGTTGTGGGACTGAAGCTGGCCACAGTGGAGAAGGTGGCCAAACAACGGACATTGTCCAGATTTTGGGCACCTATCTATCGATCTGTCGGTCGGTCGGCCAGTCGGTCACATAGCTTAAACATTCTATACCACTGCGCTAGCTTCTTTAACCCTTGTGCTATCTTAGATGACCTCACCTCTTTGACGTGTTCTCCCTACCATGACAAAGTTGGATAAAGGTGGAAAGATTTCATGTAATCCATGGACACCAGTGAAGATCACAAATCATTGAAGAAAAAAGTTTCAGAGCCCTGTCTAGTGGGTCTAGATGACCCAACTCCCAATGTTAAAGTGCCTAGGATAGCACAAGGGTTACAACAACCTTTTGCTTCATCATCTGGACAAAAACAAGCAGTAGGAGGTAAATTTTCTCTCTGAACTGATGCTTTTTTTAACCAATATTGACGATCAGCATATATATGGCTTTCCTTTGCTGCTGCAGTCTAAGTCGGTGCTGTTTGATGGCACAAACTTTTAAAGCAAAAAAATAGTTTCTGAAAGCAAATATTTAATAATTTAATTTGCTACTTAGAAAGTTTTGTTTGCAGAGTGTTCAAATATATATCACGTTATAGTTAACATGTTAAATGATGATGATGTTAGCTGATGTTGATGATGTTAGCTGATGATGATGATGATGATGTTAGCTGATGATGTTAGCTGATGTTGATGTTAGCTAAGCTGACATCCATCATGGATAACCCCTCCCACCCCCTACACCAAACTGTAGAGGCGCTGACCAGCTCCTTCAGCACAAGACTGTTGCACCCTCAGTGTAAGAAGGAGCGCTACCGCAGTTCATTCCTCCCCACAGCCATCAGACTGTACAACACCGTGTCAAAGTGACACTCCACGGTCCCAGGGGTGTTTTTCTGTTTAGTCATTGATTCATTTACTTTTGTTGTAGTTGTTGTTTTTCAATTTTTTAAATTGTTTTTTGTTCCTGAACAGTTGTTTGTTTTTGTTTTTGGTGTGAACTTCATTAGTTATTTCTGTATTTTGAAAAGAATTGTAATGTTTTTTTACAGTTTACATGTTTTGCAGACCGCATGTTTTTTACACTTTTGCAGTTGTATTTATTTAATATTTAATATTCATTTTTTTATTTAATAAGAATCTAATTTTTGATAATAATTTTTCATAATAATTTTAGTAATATTTTTAATTATCTAATATAAATGTCATTTGTGATGTCCTTTATTGATGTTATATTATATAGATTATTTCTGAATGTCGTGTTGCTGCCACAGAAATGAAATTTCCCCATTGTGGGATTAATAAAGTCATCTATCTATCTATCTATCTAAAAATACACATTATCCCACATTGCTACACACTTCGACATCAGAAGCACAACCAGAATTAATCCATTTCTAAGGCCCTCTGGATTTGAAGGTGCACTTTTGTTTTTTGAAAAAAATGTGGGCTTCAAGTGGGCTTTATAGTGCAGAAAATACTGTAACTAAAGCATTTTCTCCACATTTGTAATTTACATTTATCATTGTTGCTTTAAATAGGAAGGAGAAATAAACATTAAATGTAAACTTTTTATAACAAGCTTGAAATACTTCTCTCATCTCTTTGATTTTGGAGCCTCCTTTCCCGATAAGGGAGCCACACTGGCTGGCTGGCACAACAAGTCTTAAGGTTACAGGAGGCTTGCTGGTTGCTGGGCTGTTACTCATGGAATTGATTATGTCCTAAAACACAACAACACACATTGTTTTGCTTGAGTGATGAGACTCCAACCAATAATGAACTTCAGTTAGGTTGAATAAAAGTATCATTATGAATCATTATAGGCGAAAAAAGTATAAACAAAATATTTTTTTCAAACATTTGGAAGGAATAACTTTAAAGAAGTTGTTCCTTCCACATATACCTTCAAGGATGACAATCATACCTCTTCAAATTTGTAGGCAATCATAGCAAAAGCCTTGAAGATTGTGTCTGTTGGTCCAGTGATGGTAACAATCCTCTCTGGACAATTTCCTTCTGAAATATTGATCCGTGCTCCACTCTGTGGAGGAAAGCATGCATGTTCTTGCGTGATCAAGACAATTAAATGTCATATCTATACTTTCTATTTGTCATCAAACCTTGTGATGGCCTCTTTTTGGAAAAAATCAAATTTCACAATCCTGCATGGTCTTTTCTTAGGATTGTTTTTTGTGTTGTTGCATATTGCGCAATACTTTCTAAGAATGTTCCAGGCTGTGGTTTCTACTGCATCAACTTCAGCTGGATTGCAGCCTTGCCGGAGCACAGGCCACCACAAAGCCTAACAAACCTGTGTGTAGGGTATAGTCCTGGGAAACACAACTCGGAATATTTTCCCCCCAAATCAAAATTGGGATATAGCTGTCCGGACTCCAATTTTTAAATTTTTTTTTTTTATTGTTTAAAAAAAACCTTAGCTATCGAGCACGACATCCTTAAATCAAGAGATGATTTTACCTCTTTTCCAATATCTGAACGTGATTTAACGTGATTTTATCACAGTAATTTCCGTTTCTACAGTAAAAAAAATCAGCTCATACTAAACCATATTTCACTGTATGGAATAAAATCACAAAAAACTGCATTAATATTTATAATGCAATAGTATTACTACATATATGTACAAGCAGCAAGCTACAAGCTAAAAGTTTCCTGGTGGCACCTTCACTGCTCTCTGTGTGTTCACTTTCGCTAAAAGTATTTTTAAAGTGAAAGTGTTGTTGGCACAGTGGTGTAATAAATCACAACAAACCTAAAGAAAAGGGTGGTGTAAATATAAGTCAAAACATCATAAAATCAATTTATTTTTGAATAGATGCTAATTTAGAAAACTTTTTTTAAGAGAATACATTCATTTATGTAAAGACAGGAATGAAACTTTCACTTAAAACGTACCTCTTCTCTCATTTTTTTCACTGTTTCTCCTTTCTGGAAAAATAGCAAAACAATACTACATTTACATTTTTAAAAAGGGGAGAAAATTTAACATGCAGGGGTAGGGTAAATAAATAAAACACTTACCTTACCGATTATACTTCCAACTTCCTACAATGAAAACAGAAAGATTTAGAGGAAGGGAAAATCTACTTGAAGTTTCATAATAGAAGTCAATTCAGAGCTGCTTATGCAAGTTCTGAAACAGAATTCCACATTGATTCCTCCTTTAAGAAAGAAAGTATGAAGAAGTTTTTAAAAGGAGAACCTGTTGCTATGTTCACACAGGTCTTGAAAATGCGAAAGACGGCATGAAAAGTCAAACACGCGGTCATTGAACATCAGTTGAACTTTGACCAATTAGGGACTCAGATTTGGTAGTGATGTATGGGTAGCATCCTTTTCAAAACACGGCACAAACAATCATCTGAAAATGAATAATGGAGGAGAATTTTTTATTTCTTTGAATTCAATCCAGTTTTTTTCTTGCATAAGTTAGATATATCTGTGTGATTTTTTATTGTATTGTCTACACAAATTAAATCAAATTAAATCAAAATTTGTAGATTGTCCCCCACCGAAATTATATGACAACAGGTCAAATATATTATATTGCAATAGATCTGTGAAAGAAAAAACCTGAAGCAAGATTCTTACGATTATCATCTCTTTGATATTTAAGCCTCTTTCAACTGCGATTACATGCGCTAGTATTGAGTAGAGACAGACCTGTGTGAATACCATATAAAGCGTGTACAAAAACCCATGTTCAGTGCCTTCTTGAACGCGCTACAAAAGCTAGATGTGTCCATAGCTTAACATGCTTCAGCTAGAGAAAAAAAAACACATATCAATTAAAGGAAACATGTCTAAGTACATTCAAACTATTAGTACAGAAAAAGTTGATTTGAATGCTCTGACAAACAATGTTTTGCTTTAGGGGTCTTGTGTTGAAAAGAGACAGATCCAGCACGGAAGGAGGGATTGGAAGAAGGGACTGAATCTCACTGCCAAAGGCCTCCCCCGTGACAGTGGTGGCAAAGGTCTTGCCTGGCAGCACAAATGCTGCAACATTCATCAGCAGGAGCAGCTGGTGGACTCACTTGTAATGGACCAAAAGTCAGCACAAGCCAACTGAGCAAAGCTGATGTCAAAAGAGAGTCTCAACTTGTTGGGATGGTGAAACTAAGTAACTGATGTTCTAATATGAGTTCCACTCTTGCACATGTTTTAAGGAAGGGGAACCGCCCAGCTCGGTCTTGGTGTGAAATGCTAAAGCTGTACAAATCTCACGAATCTGGCTCCAGGCATTTTCTTTCAGAGCTCTATTATGAAATGTGACAGTCTTGGTATTTCTGTTCTTTTTAACTTATTTTGTCACACAAATTTATCCCAAAAGTGCGAATTATACTCTGAAGGCGACCTTTAGTCAGAGAAATATTGGTAGTTGCCAAACTCATTTACCTGATTGTTTTTCCATAATTCCATTTTAACATTAACCCATTTGTTGAAATAAATAGAGTAAACATTTTATTAAAATGTGTTAAGAATTGATCCAACTCACCACAAGTTAAAAAAAATTAGTAGAATGAACAGGATATTTTTAAGAACCTTGAAAACATTCTCAGAATACTCGATGACTGTTTCTGAGAATATTTCAGTGCTTCTATATATGCCTTGGGAAATCTAAAAACATGAAAGGCAGACATGAACACATTAAGCAGTGAAGAAAACATGGCAGACAGCATCTTTCTGTGTGAGGGGAGTGTGTTCTCTGGAAGACCTCTGACCTCAGGAAAGTTTGTCTGTTTAACCATTGGACAGAGTGCTGAAACTAAAACTGAACATTTGGAAAGAAAAAAAAGTTAATTTATTTTACTTTTGCTATTTAGTTTGATAACTACTTAAACATTTATTTTGAGTTCCAAAAGAATGTCAAATTTTAAGATTATCTGATTTTCAAAAAATATTGAGCAAGCTAGTGGAAGTTTGAATGTTTTGAATTTTGCTAAATAAATCAAACTACAGAAAAGGCAGAATTTCATGTTTTTGATTGCAAATTAATATTTGCAATATTTGTGTACATGTCCATTTTCTCTCTGAAAATCTAAATTTAATTTCAAGTACCTGACTCAGTCCATGCACCATCTACATCCTCTTTCAAATAATACACTTTGCATTAGTTTAGAAAAACAAAACAGTTTTTTTCTTTGTTTTTGAAATAAAAAAGTATATCAAAAAATTGGGAATAGTAACTGTAAATAACATGCAAACTTTAATAAAGGGGGATGATCCTCATGCTTTTAAAAACAGAATAAGTTGTACATTATCTAGAATGTTGTTTATCTGCTTACTTTTCCATGCATAAGGAGACGTATGGTGAGTGTGACATTGAGGCCTCCTTCTGACTGGACTTTGGTGGACTCCATGGTGAGGATTGTGAGAGCCGTCCTGTGAAGGGAGTTTTTCAAAAGCAGGAGGAGAATATCTGTCTTCCACCCAGCCAGTCACCTGAAAAAAAAAAATCCAGATCACAGAAAAATGTCTATTAACACTCAACAGCGTATCTAGAAACACGGTTAAAGGGCCAATGTCATACAAAATATTCATGCATACCGACCCCATGCACAGGCACTTTCTCTGTGGAGCTAGCAGTGATCGACTAAACTCTTTTCTTTGATATGCACGATATGCCAATCCATTTTTGCACAAGTTTGGATGTTGTTTGTTTTTTTAGGTGAAAAGCAGACACACTGTAGAGGCTGACTCTTTGACATCATGAAATCATCACGACACCCACACGGATCGAAAGACGGAGCCTCAGAGATTGAGTCTTCTTCTGGAAAAGAACTCAAAAACTGTGTTGTTTTGTGTGCCAAAGGTAATATATTAATATATACATGGATATTGTTTACTATAAAAAGCTTAAGAAAAGTATGGTATAGGCCCCTTAAAGCTGCGTACCATTCCAGGTGTTTGCGTGTGATGTCACTCTGATTTCCTCGCCTTGTATTTGGCCAAAAATTAAAAAAAAAATGTTCCAGCTCTTAATTTGAAATCCCTACCACAGTCTGCTGTATGGCACACTGTTAACATCCTGCTTTATACACTCTAACAAATGATTCATGGGGTTAGTATGTAGAACTTAAAAAAAACAAAATTTTAAGCACAAATATTTAAGTTTGCTCGATAAAGTTATAATAGTAAGTTGTTAACTTATTTAAAGAAGTGAGTTGAACTCAAATTGTATTAAAGTGGTCAGAACTTAATATATTGCACATTTTTAACCATCAATTTTGTGTTCACTCAACAACAACAAAATATTAAGTTGGTGAAACTTGATTTTATGTTGAGCATTCTTAAAAAGCTAGTGCAACAACACCGGAAAGACAGGCCACGCCTTCGAGGAGAAACGGAGCAAGCACGAAGCAGCTCAATGAAGGACTGTCCTCTCTGGTAAGTTCTCATTTTTAAAATTTGTTTTTGGCCAATCTAATTAAAAAAAAATATTATCTTTCAACTGTGTCGCAAGAGGTGCAGGAAGAAAACACCTAACTACAGCTGCCATGATGTTGTTTTCTTGCTAACGTCGACTTTTAGCTAGCAACTGAATTCATAGGGTGCTGGGGGGGGGACTATGTTATATTTTAACAAGACTATAACCAAGTATTCTGTGTCATTTTGGTCTCAAGTTCAACTGAATAAACGGCAAGAATAAACTGCCTTCTCGCAGAGTTTTTCTGACATGTTGTCTCACTGTTGCAAACACACAACGTTAGCATTTGAATATTCCTGGCGGGAGAAACACTAACGGCTTTGTCTGCGTCAGGTGTCGCAAATACAGCTCGGTGGGGTTATTTATCCAGTTCTGGTGTTATTTGCCTGTAAGAGAGAGACATTTTGTAAGTTTGAATGTTTTACTTCACTCTGTTAATCAGTTTCCTCTTAAGATTAACTGCATAATGAGTCATATCTGGAACATTGCTTTTCTGTAGGTTAAATATTTACAGTTTATTTGTTCTCCAACTAAGGCAGCTATATCAGTGATACATTATACATTTTTAGCAGATAGAAAACGTTTATCGAGAAAGTCCAGCTCCTCCCTTATCCGCACCTTTCCTGCAAACCCTAATTTTATCTTAAAACATAGACGAATATATTTGGCAAGAAAGTTTACTCACTTGAAAAAAGGAAAAATAAGGAAGGATCATTCTTGAACAGTTGGAAAATTGTTGTTCTGTTTTTACTCTTCACCCCAGCTTTAGTTGGAAATACATTTTTTACCCTATAGTTTAGCATTTAAAAAGCTGCTCCAAGTTTTATTTTAAGGTTTTTTGTCTCCTTTGTAAACCAGTTTAAATAAAATGTTAACCGTTTTTATTTTTGTAAACAGTTTTCTTATAGTTTTTCAGGTCTAACCTGTAATCCTAATTATCAACAGTGATGTTTATGTAAATTAATTTAAGAATAAGAACCACCAGTCAGTAATGTCAGAGACATATGGCATGCTCTTTTTAGTGCTGCTCATGGAAATATTTTACTTAAAGCATTTACTGTGTAGATGAATGTACAAAAGTGAATTGTAACTTTTCATGTTTTACTTATTTCTAAACAGATTAATGAAGGATTTAAACGCATCACCACTATGGGGGCAACATCCATGACAAAAGTAGACCATTACTCTTCAAAAATAATGTCCCTGGTTTCCACAAGAGGAGGAGCCACAAAAATGGACTTTCAGCATATTAAGACTATGGTGGAAGAGGTAAAAACATGTTAGTTGCCACTTGACACTGTAAGTTTTAATCAGTTCATACACATTAAGTCTTCCTCTTCTCTCTACAGGATCATTCCATTGAAAGGAAAAGGGGGGCTGCTATTCATTCCTTGGTTGTCTACCTAAATGAAAAGGAAGAAGATCTTTTCAAAGAACTGGTGGTAGGTAGAGGACTTAAGACACCTTTTTCTTTGAAGTCCAAAGAAAAAGGGATCCCTTTTTCTTTGGACTTCAAACATTGTTTTTATTTTAAAATTATTTTTAGGATGAAGATGCTGATATCACCAGGGAAGTCTTGAAAATTTCCATCGCAAGACGGATTACACCAATTCATGCAGGAGTGGTGATCGAGGAAACAGAAGTCCTTGGAGACCTGGATGTACCCAGAGCCTGTACCTTGCTTATTGGACTGATATATGCCCTGAACATCAGTAAATCAAAAAGTCTAAAGAACACCTTGCAGGTCTTTCAGAAAGTTTTCTTTGAGCTTAATGCCCTGAAAGGGTGAAGAACTACTTGGCAGTAAGTGTTCTAAAACAGTGGTGTCAAACTTCATGCCCGGAGGGCCGACGTCCTGCTGGTTTTCCAGATCTTTCTGCATCATTTTCACCTAGTCTGGTGTGTCCAGCAAGAATGAGAAAAAAAGAGGACATTTGGAGGAAGTGAGAGCCTCAGTTTCTTTGTTTCCACCAACATCCTCTTTTCTGCCTCTGATTGGCTGAACACACGTGACCAGGTGATTAAAAGGAAGTACAACAAGGACACCTGGAAAACCAGCAGGGCATCAGCCCTTTTGCCTGGAATATTTACACCTGTGCTTTGAAATCTGTTATTGTGCTGTTAATTTTTTGTTGCAGATGTGCATGTAGCAGCTACACCTTTAAGCAGTTTCAATTGTAAGCCTAACAAAAATGTTTTATTTTTGACTTTTGAAGGTTTTATTTGTCACAGAAGTATTTCTTTTACTTTGTACAAAATGCAGGAGATTAAATATTGTTAGTCACTACCAATCTTTACATTCTTTTGAATCTTTAATTTTTGAGAAGCAACGAGAAATGAGTATTAAAGGCGGATTATCGTTTCTTAATTTTGTGAAGTATTGGATGGTGTATGTTTGAAAAATACTGTTTCTTTTCATAATAAACAATTGAAGCAAAAACGAGAATGGTGGAGTTGTCTCAACTGATTGAATTAAGTTTAGAATGCTGAAAGAATTAAGGTAACAAATTGTATGGACTTTTTTGAGTAAAAGTAAAAGAAAACAAATAAGTTGAATTAGCTTAAATTCAATAACTTGCTAACTTAAATTCACCAGAAGCTTTTACTTAAAAATAAAAAATAATTTGTGTTTGTGGGACAAAATAAAATTGAGTTAATCAAACTCAAAAAGTCAAATTTAATTTACTCAATACTGACTAGAGTTGGGATAACTCAAAAAGATCAATGCAAATTGTTACCTCAATTGTTTAAAGTTGGCCCAGTGTATTTTTCTTTAGAGTGTATGGAAGCGTTTCTGTAGCATAATTAAAAAAAAAAGTCAATACCAGAAATGCTTTTTCATTTTCAAATTGAAGCTGCATTTGTTGACTCAAAATTAAAATGAAAAATCAATCAGCCAAACCGCTTTTTTTTTCCTCTTCTTCAACACTGATCATTCTGTCACTTAATTGAAAGAAAATAAAGAAAATGGTATTTGACATTTTTTTTTCAAAAAGTTCTCTAGTAAATGTGTTGCAAAATTCAATTCGAAATGTCTAATTTGACAATTAAAATGGATTAACAGAAATGCTTTTTCTATATAACATTGCACATACTGTGACACGATTAGAGCGAAAATGCAAAGAGGGGACTGCATTTTCTTTTTCACATCCACCATGCGAAAAGTGTAGCATAATTCACTTCCAGTCAGCATTTGCAGGAGGGAGGTGGAGCGATGACGTCAGTGCTCACTGTTCTACTGCGCTGTTAGCCCTACCGGCAAACAGTGTTCCAAGATTGGGCGGTTTAGGTTCTAGATTTGCGGGTAAAATTGGCTTTGGGCGGGTAGGCATAATTTGGGCGATTTTAGAGTCGATTCTGCGTTTTTTTATTTTTTCATGGTAATGTAGTAGCAGACTACGTTAGGCTGTGTGGCTGTTGGAGTTCTGCTAAGCTTCTAAGCACTGGAGCTTCGTGAAGGCATCAGGCTGTGTGTTGGGGGAGCTACCAGCTAATGTTTTTACCTGGATCACTACATGGAGCGGTGTCTGTGTTTATCTCACTTAATGTAATTCTTCCACACACTTTAAAACACACCATGAATATGTAAAAATACATTTAAAAACACATAAAATAGAACATTAAGGTTTTTTTTAACATTCTCTAGCATAATTTGTGTAGAGAATCTCTTGTAGTTGTTTGTTCTAGGCTTCTATAATGTGAGCCTGACAGCAGCAGCATGGCATGTACCACTTTTTCTGCAAGAAAAGCTTTAATTGCATGGTACAAAGATAAATAGTAGAGTGGCCTACAATTTTGATCTGCTAAAGTCATGTCTTCAATAAATCCCTGCCATTTTTAAATGTTAGGAGCTAACATTTAGCTTTAGTGCAAGTAATACATTAAAAATGTTTATCTTCTTGAATGTTTATGTTTAGTTTCCAAAAACACACTAACATGTTTTTGTCAGCCTAAATATCCCAGCCTGATACACAGTATTTTGCTGTTCTTATCCTCAGCTAACATTAGGTAGCTAAAGGAAGTGGGACATTTTACTTATGGTGGAATAATTTATTCAGTTCTTAATTTTACCTGTCTAAAACATAAATAAATGAAACATTTCAAACTGAAAGACAATACAGCTTTATGCTTCCATGGGCAGTTGAGCAATGGTACTAAATAAATGGTCTTTGTGCATTAGCACCCGTCTGTTATCATTAGCGTTATTCTAATTGACACATTAGTGGGGTCAGGGTTTGGGTTACACCCTAGTTTCCTTGTGATTGCTTTTTAATTGTAATTAGGTTCGGCTTAGATTTGGACCAACACAGGATGGCAGGACACTGATGCACAATAACCTAAAATATTAACATTCAAGCTAAAAGGCATGCATTGTGGAATTTTTGTCCTATACCTAATGAAATGCATGCAATAAAATGACATTTTGACCAAATGTTTTCATCTAGTTTTGTGCAAATTCAATATAAATCCAAATGTTAGTGAGTTAAAGATGGGTCTAATTCTATCCTCTTTAGAAAAATCTTATTGTATGACCTAGAGTTCAAATCAAAAATGTACTTGTGGGTGTTCAAGAAGGATGTTAGATGAATAGTGTGTTTGGATGAGACATTCAAGTCAATCTTTGTTGTTTTTTTTTAAATGCCATTTTATCTCTAACCTTCAAAAACCCTTACATTTATGTAATATTTGTATATTTTTTGTACATAATTTCATCTCAAAATTTTGCGGTGCTTTACACATCTGTTTAACTTTGCAGTTCATATGTTAAGAAATATTTTTGATAAAACTCAAATCAAACAAGCTTTATGCAAATAGAGCAATATATTCAGAAATATTTAGGTAGAACCAAAGCAAAATGAGCTTAAAAAAAAAAAAAAGAAACTTAATAATAACTGAAGTAGTAACTTAAAGGTATCACTTCTAAGCATATATATATAGATATAGATATAGATAAATCAGTTTGGTGCTCATAAATTTAAAATTATCACTTAATCACATGAAAACTAAATATTTACTGAGGAAACAGTATTAGGTGCAATAATTTGCTCAATATCTCATAAGTTTTTACAGGATAACAAATGTTATGGCACAAAATAGAATTTCAAATTTAATGAACCTTTTTTTTCTTCTTTATAGCCCTTTCAAAGATGAATAGCAGAGATCAGTTGACTGAGCAAACAAATTATAAAGAATGCCAGCAAGAAAAATGAAAATAAGCACACAGCAACAGAATGAGCTCTGCAAATAGCCCAATCTTGTTTTTTTAGGTTAAAATGCCCAGAGCATTGACTGAACTTTTTATTCACATTCAGCCTTTACAAACCATTTATCTATTAAATGTTGTATCAAAATATGTTACCCTGGATGACTTCTCTTTTTACAAGCTCTTTATCACATTCTTTTGTAAAACTAAAAAGAAAATAATTGTGTGAATTTCTGGGGTTATTTTTTTCAAATTCCCTTTATTTTTTAATTTGTGGTAATTAAGTGGAGAGACTATTACAAGAGTATAAATACAAGAAAAATATTTGGTTGCTCGATTATTGTGAAAGTATTTGCTTGATCAAACAAACAGAATTTCACATTTTTAGCTCAAACTACAGGACATTATGGACCCTTTAAGTTCCACAGGTTTATTAGAAATAGCCATGATCGAAATTTCCACACAAACTTTCAGTTTGACCCATTTTGATGCAAAAAGCAGCAAACCGACCCTTCCGTACCACTGTTATATCAACTGCTCCTACAGGCCCCTTGCAGTAACATCACACGTGTGCCAGTCCTGGATGAGGCCCGGGATGTGTCAAGTACGCTTTGTTTAGATGCATATGACGGGTAAAATATGCAACTGCTTTCTCTGCAGTTTGAGTATCTTTTACTTTAAAAATAAGGTTTTTTTTTTCTGGTTGAGTGAAATACAGGAAATGGTAAATGGTGTATACTTATAAAGTGCTTTTCTACCTACAAGGCACAAAGCACTTTACAGTCACAGACTGTAAAGCGCCAACCTAACACCAGAGGCAAGGTGGGGTTCAGTGTCTTGCCCAAGGACACTTCGACACATGGGTGTGCAACCTGCGAACCTGCAATATTATGATCATGGGTCGACCGCCCTATCGCTGCTCCACGGCCGCCCCTGCAAGGAAGCTTGCAGAGAAGGGATGCATAAAATATGCAGGGACAGCCTGGACACAAAAAGAGGTTATCTTTAATGTATATCAAAAAAAAATACCCAACATCGCTCTAGATCAGGGGTGTCAAACATACGTGTCCGGACTGCCAGGTGCTTTAGTCTGCCCCAGACATGAAGAGTAAAAATCAAAACGATGTTTAAAAAAGAAAGCACGTTTCTAGTCCATTCCTGTGGCGAGTTATGATTTTTTAAAGAAATAACCGAAATGCGCAATTCCACCATTAGGGGGAGCAAAGGAAAAGCAAAACAGGAGAAACAGCACATCTCTGCATGTGCCGAAAGCAAAGCCCTGTGTCTGGGTAGGCAATAGTTCAGTTGTGAGCCTCACCAATGTTACGTTGCTATAAGAATGATCAGTAGTGACACCCTAATGTCCAAAATGTTGGCAAAAAGAAAAAAAGGTTGAAGTGAAGTCCTGAGCTTTCCAGGAAAAATTGACAGTTTAATTTGTTCACAGAGCTGAATTCAAAACCTACATGCTTAGTATGTCATCAACAGGTCACAGTCCTCAGGGAATATAACTTTCAGCACCACAATGAGACTCACCATAGAGAAGAGTTTCACCATTTGCAGTTAAGAAAACACAAGATTTATCAACTATTACCTGGATTGATAACTGTCTGCATTTACTGAAGCCGTGATGTCAGTGATGGAGCAGTGACACCTAGCTACCTTATTGCAAACAAGTTGGTGCAAACATCCAAACCATTTTCAGATGGTGAACTTGTTAAAAAATGCTGAAGGCTACAGAAAGGTTGTATCCCAAAAAGCAGTCGACCTTTGCTAGCATAAGTCTGTCAAAGATTACGATTACAGATACAACATCTCTGAGGAGACTTGGGCGCCAAATGAAGGAATCCAGTCATTTATTTCATTTTCTGTCGCTATTGATGAAAGCACAGACATCACAGATATATACAGCTGTGCATATTTATTAGATGTGTTGAAGCGACGTCAGAGCGAAGTTTCTGGAGTTGATGGACACAACAACTGCTGATGACATAGTCAGCTCTCTAGTTACTGTGCTGGACAATGTTGGAGTGAACTGTAGGGTTGTGCCGATGGACGATATCATCATCCATCGTGATGGGTGACTGACATCCCGATGGAGAGACCACCATCGTGATGCCACGCCCCCGCCACGTTGCGCGTCGACACCATAAGCCACGGTTACATGTACAAAATATCTTGATGGGATCAATGGTCGGATTAGAATCCAACCGTGTACATGGGCCCAGAAAAATGTTTTCAGAATATAAAAACGTTCACTAAAGTCACACTTTCCGTCAGAATAAATCATTCGCACATGCGCAGTAGGGTTTGAAAACCGGAAGAATATAAATTCCGCCGAGCGGCTTTTTTTTCCCAAACTTTATTGAATGTAACAATTCAATACAAAACAATGTTAAACAGTGCCGAGCGGCTATTTACATTGACATGTCAGCTCGGTAAAATACGAGATGATCTTCTAAACGTGCTTTTAATAATGTTACGGTTATTATGAAACACCTGTTCGCTCATCATTTGAATTTTAATCCGTGTGGTCAGTGCTTTTTCTGAACGAAGCCAGGATTAGCAGTATGCTAACAACATTAGCTTTGGGTGGTGCTGCTTGCTGGCTGCACGTAAACATGTAAGAATAACATTAGCCTTTATTTAGTCGGGACACGACTGGAAACACAGGACTGAGCGACATTTCTGCTTTGAAGCTCAAATCGCTCTGTGTGCTGAGGATCCGACCTGTGCTCTGACACACACTTTTAGACCCGGTTCTGAGTTCGGTTGCTTGTACCCCTAGAGCTGCGGGACGGATCGCAGTCTTAAATCTCCCACATACCGCTCATGTAACAAAGCACCCCCCCCCCCTTCCCCTCAAACACAAAGCTGTAAGTCCGCGCTCCACCGGTCCACTTCACTAGTGAAATGCGGGAGCGGACTACTTCTTTTCTATTTTGTTTGTAACTTTTTTTGTTAAAGTCACTTCCCTCAGTTTATACTGGATCATCGTGGATTAGTCATTAGTTGGGAAATTAATACCCCCCCCCCCCCCCCCCCGACGATGTCATCGTCCATCCCGATGGTTGACAGCAAACATCGTCAACGGCCAATTTAAGGGACATCGCCCAACCCTAGTGAACTGGTCATGTGACGTCAGTTTGGTCACTCATGGTGCCCCATTAAAGGTCAGGATGTAGGAAGGTGTTGCCACTGTGTTTTGCACACTTGAATGACAGTAAGTGTGTTGCTGCACAGGATTTGAATCCTGATATTGATGGCCAGGTGAAGTTTCAGGAGAGAAAGGAGGTTAACTCCAAACTCTTATGTTCACAAATGTTTGCAAGTTTAATTTAGTGTAATTTTTTAATGGTTTGGAAATTTACATTTTAGGCAGGTGTTTCATTTTTTTTCCGTTGCCCCTCTTGTGTTTATTATCGGGATTGCTTCAGTGTCAGATGTAAAATATGCAGTCTGTATAAAATTGAATAGACCTTTTTTTTAAGTGAAATTAATTTTATTTAAGATCCATTGGCCTCTGTGAAAGAATGTGCAATAAGAAATGATTAGGCTACCATGTTGGTTGAGGCATGTTTTCCAATTAAGTAAAAAAAAACTAAAACAAAGCTGTTATTTTGCCTTTACGTTACTGGTCCGGCCCACTTGAGATCAGACGGGTTGAATGTGGTCCCCAAACCAAAATTAGTTTGACACCCCTGTTCTAGATGACTCTGTTGTCTCTTACAATGTCTATGTACCTTGGTTTTATCTGACAGGGGCTTCTTTATGTTTTAGTTTCGCCTACTTTCTCCTACTTTTGCCAAACACAGACCCTCCTTCAGGTCTGTACTCTACTGCAGTAGAGTCAATTTAAACATGCAAAATCAGTTGCATATTCAGTATCAAAGAATTTATTTTATGGATCTATATTTAGCGTATTTTATGATTTTTTTAAAGAATTTACTGCCACATGTTTGTCAAACGTGGCACACATTTGGAACATGATTGTGGCTAATACCTTTTTCCACCTATTGGGACACTATTGTGTAATATCTATGTGCCTTCAGGAAGCTTTGCCATACATTTGCTACATCTGGTCAACATAAGTTTTTAAGTTGACCTGTGTAGTTCATAACGAGTTTGGGCCGCTTGAGGTTTACCTCTACTTTGTCTGGCCCAGACAAATGACACCTTTGCTGTAATTCAGCCAAAAGTGGCCCACATCCGTCTGCTATCTGCGATGCAAGCGCATGGTTTACAGTAAAGGTCACATAGCATCCCAACCAGTGGTAATGGGAGTATACAAAGGTATTGAATTACAAAGCATACATACATCCCCAATTTGGTTATTAACTTCTTCATGAAAGTATTGATTACTAATAAAAAAATAATACAAAAAAGAAGAACTGCCATTGCAGCAAAAAAGGAGCAAAAAAAGGAAATGCAAATAAAAAATAAACGCTGCAAATAATAAATGCCATCACAGCAAAAAAGAAAAAAAAAGCGATAAAAAAAAAGAAAAGAAATGCAATCACAAAAAAAGCAACGCATCTAAGAAAACGGCTGCAAATAAAAGATAAAGCCACTTACTTCACTTTCTCATTCGTTTTCTGATTCGTACTCCTGTATTTCTCCTACTTTTCGCAGCGGTGTGTATACTAAAGGCCAATCCACTTCTGGTGTACCATCGGCAAACTAACTGTTGTGGCGTCACTTTCGTGGCTATCCTTTAATTGGCAGCCGTTTTCTTAGATGCATCGCTTTTTTTGGTTTTTAATTGGAGTGGGTCTTTTAAAAAAAGCAAACACATTGAATATGTGATTACTTACATGCATAAAACTATTATTTTTCTTACAAAACACTTTAAAAAAAGACAGACATTTTAGCTAATCTCAAGCGGTTTTGGTTTGATCAATTTTAAACTTTAATAGCGCTAATAAATTAATTGAAGATAAATTAATCTTTTCTTTTCTATTCAGTTCACATCACCTCAATGTAATTTCATATAAAAAAAAATCCAAAGTACAGTTCAGTGTTCTGATAATCGTGTTACACCAAATTATATATTCCTGGATTTGCTGCTTCTTTGTAAAGTCAATGCTGCAGTTTTATTGCATGTTTTAAGATAACAAAAAAGAACAGTTTTCCCCCTGTAGGGTTGTGACAGGAAGCCAGGATCTGCTGACTTAGTCTCTATCACTCTAAAGCAGTCCTGTGTGGAGACAGCCAGCTCAGATTCATCTGCTTTTTTTTTCTTTGCCGAGGAGCATCTACAAAGCTTTGCTGCAAGTATTAAATTGTCAAACATGCACATTTCTGTACAAACACAAACTTACAAACACGCTCAAAGGGTTTAACTACAAAGAGGCAAAACGCAATCACTAATGTATGCATGCAGGCCAAACTGAAATAAAATGTGTGCACTTTCATTTCATTCCTCACCGGAAAACTCAACAAGGCTGCAGCAAGATATGATTTGTCGCAGCAGCACATTAACAGGGTGCCAATCTGACTGCTGTTTCATAGTCTGCTTTCCTGGGTTTGTCACAGAGCATAAACAGAACCATTCTGAGCAAACTCTAAAGATTAATTAACTGTAACGCCAACTGAAAACGTTTTATTTTACGTTTTGTTATCTGCTAACACTCATTTTACTCTTTTACATTAGTCTGCCCCGTGGTGGTCTCAACAAAATATACAGTGAGAATACGACCCATAATAGTTCAAAAGTTACAAAGTTCAAATTCTACAACTTGAAAGATTTGAAAACTCAAATAAATATGGCAAATTTCTATCTAATCAGCTTAAAATTAATAAAGAAAAATCAACAATCACATCTTTCACGGACCAAACAGGAAATGTCTGCTCCATTAAAAATGTGTTTAAAGATTTCTTAATAATGTAAACCTACCCAGGTTAAATGTGGATCAAACCACAAACTTAGTCTCACCACTCTCATCGTCTGAACTTCATGAAGCTCCGTTACTTATGCCTAATAGCAAAGCTCCAGGTCCTGATGGCTTTCCTGCTGAATTTTATAAAGGATTCTGGGAACAGCTGGCACCAACGTTTTATAAAATGGTCACATTTATCAAGGAAAGCCAATCACTACCACCTAACATGAACTCAGCCAACATAATCCTTCTGCTAAGACCAGACAAAGATCCCACAAGTCCTTCAAGCTATCGCCCCATTTCATTAAACAACGCAGACTTAAAAATAATTTCCAAAGCACTAGCACAGAGAATAAAATGTATCTCCATGCAGATGACATATTACTCTTTTTAATTAACTCGTGTTCTTTAAATGAAACAACAACAGTTATTAATGAATTCTCCTCCATATCAGACTACTCAATTAATGGAATAAAACTGTGTTATTAACACTGAACAGACTCTCGATACCAGTCAAATCAGGGAATATCAAAAATCTATTTTTCCCCCAATTTATCAGAACTGGTGCAGCTAAACCACACCCCATTACTGAAAAGCAAACAGGACACAAACATAAAAACCCCCTCCCAGGGTTGCCATTTGGAATAGCCCCCCCCCCCCCCCCCCCCCCGGTTTTATTTGCACCATAGACATTTAGGGCCCCTTGGTGGGGAGGGTGATTGGACATCACTGTGAGTAATCGGGAGATGTCCTCTCAGTACCCTACCAGCCAATTTTAACTGCATCCTCTTAGTACACATACCCTTTATCCCTCAAAATATACACTCCAATATAAACACACATACATGCACACACACACACTCTCACACACATGCATTTTGCAAGGAAGGTGGGACCTCGGACCATCTGTCCCCTACCCCATCCCTGGTAGGGGGTACTGGGCCCTTGGCAACGGCGGCCGTGTTCCCTGGGTGCTGGCTTTCTGGGCCCGGCAGCCCTCTCTCCCTGCAGGGAGAGGGATCCCTGAGCTTTCTGGCAGGGTCAAGAGCTTGGGATCACATCGCATCTGACCGGGGGATGTCCGAGTCCCTGCGGTGTGGGTTCTGGTCCTTGCCCCTAAAGCGCTGGGCCTCGCCACATTTCCAACTGTGGGCCAGCCTGGTCGGGCCATGTTTACAACACATATTGTGGACCCCCTCTTCCCCTTGGTGTCCTCCTCCTGGGTGGGGATGGCTGGCCCCAGCCTTGCTCCTTCCTGGACCGATAATGGGCCGGGTGGGTGGCTGCCTGGAGCGCGGGGTGGGTCTCCCTTGGGGGGTCCTGGCTCGTACCTGGGGTTGGGGGATGCCCAGAACTCCTGGGTGGTGATGAGGTGCTCGTCTGGGGCTGTGGGTGCGTTTCTGGGGCGGGGCCCCGCGTTGGGCCCTCCCAGCGCGGCGGGGGGGCTGCTCTCCTGGTTGGGCCGGAGCTGCACTCCCTGCACCTCAACCAGTCATCTAGCAAAGGACTGCAGAACCCTGCTAAAATGCTCAGAGTGCAACAGTGACCGCCACCACACCGCAATGCATGCTAGCACGCTGCCTCAAGTCTCTACAAGGCTTACTCCCCCAACAAACAACGGCGGGGAGGAGAAGCAAACCATCACCAATGCGACTGTAAGTTCACAGTGCACTCAAGTTTGTGGACCTGGGCAAACGGGTAGCTCCTGCTCTAAGATTTGTCTGGTCAGAGTTTATCAACAAGGTCAACGTGAAAAAGCAGCCAACATGTGTGTGATTCTGGATGACCAAAGTAATCGTTCACTGGTCCCCTCAGACTTTTTGAACTGTTTAACCTCAAAAGCCAGTTTATCCAATGCAGATTGAAAACGAGCGCTGGGCTGTGGGAAACGTCCAGATGCAAAACAGAAGGTTTTCAGATTGAATTTCTTGATGGAAAAGTAGTTCTCCCACTACGGTAACTCATTAGCCGCCTTTACATGAGCAAAAGTTATCGGAAACAATGCCTGATTGGAAGAAAAATGCGTCATGTAAAAGCGCCGTTCGGAATACTCTGCCCCGATCAGAATATTCGGTTCAAAATTTCTTTCCGATCAAGATAGGTGGGTTATGCCGATTGTTGATCCGATTGTTGTGCATGTAAATGGTTGATTCCGATCGTGTGTCACTAGTGCTCTTGTTTACGTCATGCATAGACGGTGTTTCGCTGAGAGAAAGCTTTGCAGAGCATACAGGACCGACCAGCTGCTCTGCGGAGCCACCGCGCAAAGCACCTCTCCGCTTTCGCCCCCCTGGCTCTCCCCTCTCTTTCACCCCTCACGAGGGGGATGCAGAGGAGGAGCACTTCGTGCCCACGGACGTTTGGACCCGGCACCCGAGCTCTGCGTTCGGGCTCGGTTGCCAGTGGACCGAGTGAACCTCTCTGAGCAGAGCTGCCGGATTTATTGATTTGTGTTTGAGGGGAGGGTGCTTTGTTACGTGTGCGTTTTGTTGTTTTGTTATGTGTGAGAATTCGGACTGCTAGCCGACCCGCCGCTCTGGATTAGCAGCTGCCGGCTTGAGGAGAACCACCAGCACACACAGCGGCTTTGGGGCGGTGTGTGAACTTTTCAAAGCAGAAATGTCGCTCAGTCCTTAGAAACTGTTCGAAAAATCATGTGGATTTGTGTTTCCAGTTGTGCCCCGACAAAATAAAGGCTGATGTTATTCCCACATATTTACGTTCAGCCAAGATGTAGATTGCAGCTTTTCTCGCATGGATTACATTTTTTGTTCATAGATAGGCTAAATGTTGTGAGCGCTTGTTAGCCTCTCCTAACACGGGCTTCTTCCAGCTCCGTTCTTCTTCCACAAAAAAACCACTGACCATACGGATTAAAAATAAAACGATGAGCAAACAGGCGGTTAATAATATTCATTACATTAATAATTTCTTTCTAAAACCACGTTTAGAAGATTGTCTCGTATATTACCGAGCTGCTGCATAAAATGTATGTGGCAGCTGTTTGTTTACAACGGGACTCATTTCCGCTTACGGTATTTACAACACTACTGCGCATGCCCAAATGATTTATTCTGACCGAAAGTGTGACCCATGTAAACGTTTGTTCTAATAGGAAAAAGGTTTTCTGTGCCCACGGTTGAATTTTAACCTGACCATTGATCCGATCAAGATATTTTGCCCATGTAACCCCGGCTACTGAATGCAATGAGATACTGAATGACCGCTCAGAAATCCCCACGCCAGAGGCTGCCTGCTGTCACCCACACCTGGAAAAGATATCAACGTACATACCAGATCTTGACCCCAAAGCAGAAATCCTGATCTTTATGGGAAGGGACATTTTGAGAGTCCGCCAGCAAGTAAACGGCCCCCACAATGCTCCTTTCGCCCAGAGACTGGATCTAGGATGGGTTTTGATTGGAGATGTTTGTCTGGGAAACTCGCATAAACCAATCATAAGCACATACAGAACCAATGTTTTGGAAAACGGACGCCCATCTCTATCTACATCCTGCAACAGCTCTATCAGGCTGACTGAAAATGCCTGCCAAGGCGGGAAGGAATGGAGAAAACTCAACAATGCATCAATTGTAACTTTAAAAAAGAGCGTTTTCAACGACACAGTTTCGGACAACAAACCCGACCCATCAATAGAAGACACAGTCTTCTTGCAGTTAATGGATGCAGATATGTTCAAGGATGGCACCCCTTCCTTTCCGACCACAGCACCAGCTTCTCTCTAAAAAACGTTAGTACGCCCTGTCTCGAGTTTTTTCACTGCAAAAAACTTTAGAAAGAAAACCAAAGGTCAAAGATCAGTTTTTTGAGTTTATAGATAAGATGTTTCAGAACAATCACGCAGAGGTTGCTCCACCACTGGGAGAAAATGAGGAGTGCTGGTATCTGCCGACTTTCTGAGTTTTTCACTCACAGAAACCAGATAACATACATGTGGTGTTTGACTCCAGCCCAAAGCATTCAGGGATGTCTCTTAACAATGCTCTCTTCAAAGCCCCAGATCACAACTCTCTTGTGGGGGTCTTGGTCTGTTTTCGCAAAGAGCAAGTGACTGCAGTTGCAGATATTCAGCAGATCTTCCACTGCTTCTTTGTTCGCAGTGATCACCGGAACTACCTCAGATTTTTGTGGCACAGAGACAATGATATGTCCGAAGAGATCATTGACGATAGAATGCGGGTGCATGTGTTCGTGAACAGCCCATCTCCCTCTGTGGTCATCTACGGACTAAGGAAAGCCATCCAAGAAGGTGCACACAAACACGGACCCGATACAGTTAAGTTTGTTGAGCACCATTTTTATTCAATTCAATTCAATTCAATTTCACTTGTATAGCCCAAATTCACAACAACAGTCGTCTCAATGGGTTTTCGTATAGGTAATTGAAAAAGTTAAACATAATATCAAAAGGATCATGAATACATAGAATTCAATAAGAAAATACTAAATTGATGCTGCTCTTGAGGGAAGAAAACTTTATGCAAAAACTACAACCTGAAATTGACATTTTAAGAGAAGGTCAGAAATTACACATCAGGAAAATTATTAAAGTTGATTTAAATTAATGATTTCAAGCATTGTAGTCAAAGCAATAAATAATTTAAACATTTATCAAACTCATTACAGAAATGATGAAATGCATTGATTAAAAAGACAGAAAATAAAACAAAAACGTCACTTAAATCACATTTGCTTAATTCAATACAGTGATCTTTAACTAAAGTCATGTAGAGATTGATTCATTGCTTGAAAAGGATCTGGAAGAACAGAGCTTATATAATACAAAATCAAATGAAATCAAAATAAGACTATATGTAAGAATCATCATGATTCCATAAGGCACTGTACACAAAAAAATAAACAAAAGCTTTTGTAACATGACAATCTGAAAATAGGATCACATTTATTCACCCCTCCCTCCACCTAACCAGTTTTACCAACATAACTCTCAGCTTGTGCTGGATGGTCAGCACCTTTCAGGACACGTCCAGGAATTCCATCCGACCCAGCTGCTTACCTAGTATTCACCCTCTGGAACTCTTTCCTGATGTCATGCTCTCACAGTTAGCACTCGTAACTCTCCACCAGGTTGTGTCTTTGTTATTGGGCAGTTTTTCAACTACAGCTCAGAACATCTCCATAACAATGACACAACCTGCTGGAAAGAATCCCCTTCTTGCCAATGCAACTTAAGAGCAAAGATTCAGTTCAATTTTATTTATATAGTCCTATGTCACAACAAAAGTCGTCTCCATGGGCTTCATACCGGCAATTGTACAAGAACATGAAATCATAATACATTAGGTATTGGCTAAACTAAACAGACTAAACTAAACTGGGCATCCCTGCCATTAGATCCCTCTTACACAGTAAGGAAAACTCCTTTAAAAAAATAAATAAAAAAAGACTCCTCCCCCAGGACGGAAAGGCGATGTTCCAGAACTCTTAGAGAAGAATTACATTTTCTAGCTCAACAACTGCATTTTTAAAGTCCAGCAGATTGGCGTCATCCAGATGAAATAGGGGACGGCTGTGGGCCCGAGACGAGTCAGAGGCGAGGTCCACGGTCAGGTACAGGAGCACAGATGAGCTGGAGTGCAATATTTTAGGAGACTATGTGCTTTACCTCACAACATTGCTTTGGCATGACTTTCTGGTTAAGTTATATTACCCACACAGCTGGAGTATTAACCAGCACACTGTCACTGGTACTATTTAGTGAATAAAACATTATCCATCATAAAGTACCTACATTCCAAACTTTGAAGAACTGTGGGTCCTCCTCACGTTTGTATATGGGAAGCCAGTACAGGACAGGAATTAACATCAGCAGTCTGTTCTTGCTGAACAGAGACAAATACAAATTAATATGGCAAACATATTTCAAATGACTGCACCCTTTGGTCTGGCTCAGATCAGTTCATTTAGTCTTTTTAATTATCTTAAAATTGTACAGTTATTTCAAAAATACACCAAACATAAGATGACATTACATTCATATTTACAAATGCATTGGGATCAACGTTGATGTTTTTTTCTCCAGTGAAGCAAACATTTACAGTCATTCACTGAATTAGAAACGCTCAGTGATTAATATGAACCGATCCAAGTCAGCCCCTTCTTTTAGCTATACTAATGCATAATGTTGATCATGCCATGCAGTTATACCTCACCTGTTTATCATAGAGGTGCAGAATGTCGCATAGAGCCTTCCGGTTCATGCTGCCTTCTGTCTCAAAAAGATCAGCATCCGTGGCGTCTGTCTGTCCAGGTCAAAATAAAACTGTTTTCGCAGGTTGACATTTGTGATGCGATGAAACTCAGCTCACATCTACAAAAAAAAAAAAAATAATAAAATGTTAAACACAATTTAAAGCTTTTTCAAGCTACTGGTAGCTTGGAAAAACTGCTGCATTTTACAATAGCCTCAATACTCTGTCCACAATATGTAATCTAGGATGCATATTAATATTTTATGGATGTTTTAGGAAGAGACAAAACTGTTATATTAAAATATTTGATATTGTGAAACACAAATCACAACCAAACCAGGGGCCAAAATACCGTTTTTTGAGTCTTAAGCAAACTATATCATACATTTAGTACTTTAACTCGAGCCCAATTCAGGACAAAGTTATAACTGCTACATAACATTAACTTAGGTTGGACATTTTTACTTATTCATAATTAATTTAATTTGTCAATAAGGTCAAATGTTCTCCAGGAGGATTCATTGGACTGAGAGCTGCCCGTGTCTTAAATATTGCAGCCATGTTAACTACAATCCAAACTTACCTCCGCTCTTATTTTTCAAACGCACCGCCGGTTCACTAAAAATAAGATACGAGAACAAGTTAGCGTAAGGCAGCTAGCTTAGCCCACATTTGCATTTATTAGGTTACTACGTGAAATACAAGTTACAGAAAAACATAACGATTACCAAATCACAGAGCCTGTGGTAAAATGTAGTAGAAAAAAAGGCAATTCCCACCGAGTCGTATATGTGGCTGTGGCAGCCGCTCTGCCAGGGCTAGCTAGCGGTTAGCTAGTAGTAACGGTTAGCTAGTAGTAACGGTTAGATAATTTAAAATGTGCGCCAACCAACTCGGTAAACGTAAAACTTGAAACTTTGCCCCAACAACTTCTTTTAACCACAAGCAATAATTCTCTGATGACATGATACTGCAAAACATACATAATTGTTTAATTCAGAACAAATATTATTCGAAGATACATACAAACTCGTGGAGCACGTCATGAATACAAAGGATATACTAGAAGGAACATCAAAAGAAGCAACAAATATATAATACAGAGGCGAAAGTCATAAAATATAATAAAAAATAAAATAATACGACTTACCTAGATGTATGTGCGTTATCAACTTGGGCCAGTTGACACTCGCATCAGACCTCCGCCATCTTGAAGACTTCTGTGGCTGAGTTCACGTTCATGGGCGTACGTTATGACGTCATCACGTCTCATTACTCATAAGTTTTGACTCCAAGGTTTCATTTACTCAAAATGTTTCAGTCCAATAAAGATATAACTGTGGCAAAAGTTGAATCGGCTTATAGGTTTTAAGCTGACTCAACTTGTTTGTTACTTTTGAGTTCAGTGATTATAAAACTTTTGAGCTCATTGGACTATTCGGGTTTACAGTGTACATCTCCAAAGCTCCCAAAAAAACTCAAATTTCTCACAAAAAACTCTATCTAGTAGAAGCTTCACATTAAAATGCCAGTATGAACTTCCTTTTGTAGAAGATCCAAGGTGTAATTCTAGGGTTATCATATGATGATCACTAAACACAACTGGATAAATGGAACATCCATAAACCCTGTTTCTAAAACTGTCTGTGATATAAAATATGTCCAGTCTAGCGAGGCTCAATTTCCCACCCACATTCCTGGCCCACGTGTATTGTCTGGTTTGGGGATTATTAAGCCGCCACACGTCAACCAAAGAAGAGTCAGAAACAATCTTTGATAAAACCGAGGATGACTGGAAATGAGGTTCTGCGCCCGTTCTATCTAAAGTAAAATCTAACGTGCAGTTCCAGTCACCGCCCATCACTATAACATCCCCTGGATCACAGTTTTTCAAAAAAACCTCTAAAGTGAGGAAAAAAGGGATTCTGTGAGCACCTTCTGCAGGTGCATAAAAGTTAATCAAACAAAAATTAAACCCGTTCAGTTCAACCCTCACAGCAAGGAACCTGCCTGCGGCCACCTCACTAACGGATAAGATATTAAAACTCAGCCTAGGTGAGAAAACAATTGTCACCCCAGCAGAGAAAACTGTACCGTGAGAAAAGAAAGACTGACCCCTCCACCACAGAGCCCATTCTGCTTCAGTTGTTACATCACTATGTGTCTCCTGAAAAAACAAAATATCCAAAGCTTTATCTTCAAAAATATCTTTAATAATTGCCCTCTTTTCCGCATCCCTCCCACCATTAATGTTTAAAGAGCCTGCCTTAAATGTAAATATAGAGTGAAGAAGGAAAAACGAAGGAAATAACAGGAAAAGGATCATCCACGCACACACAGTCATAACTACATCAGTGTTTCACCCTTTTTCTTCATTTTCAACCTTCTGGAGCTTTTACCCTTCAAAGTGTTACGCCCCCTTTGTGTCTAGGGGCACCGAGGCGGCATAACATAAAAAAAGTAAAGTTTTGGCTAATAATTTAACTGTAACAAAAACACCAAATGAATGTCTCCATAAAAATATGACAAAATTATTTACAAATAAACAACCAACAAGAACTAAAAGTGAAGCTAAAAGGCTTCAGGGTGAACCCAGGCCAAAATAACAAACAAAACCCCAACTAACTGAAACATATAATCTTACCTGTACAAAGGAAAAGGAAAATAAAGACAAAAACTAACCTCCTTAACCTAACAAAAACAGGAGAAAACATGTACTAAAGAAAATGGCAGTTCACCCCTACAGCTTCACTTAACAAATAACTATAAACCAAAAGACTAATCTACGGAGCCCGTGTCCTGACATTAAGATATAAAAATATATCTTGTTCCCACAGATTAATATCTTGTTCCCACAGGTTATTATGTCGTTCGCACGAAATACTATTGCGTTCCCTCAAAATACTATTCCGTTCCCTCGAAATGATTAACTCGTGCGAACGCAATAATTATGTCGTTCGAACGCAGTAATTATTCACGTCATAAGTCATACACGCGGATATGCTCTCTGTACGCCGGCAAAACTAAGCCGCTTTCAGCGGTAACTTCCGTGTCTCTGTGACCCATATTCGTTCAAAAAAGGAACATGAAAAACAAAAATTATCACTTTATTACTGTCTCAATGAATATAAGAAAAATATCAAAAGATTTATGATAACTAGGCTGCTTTGTCATACGATAGCTCCTGCTAGGCTACTACTAGCTCCGCCGCAGAGCTCTTTGATGTATGCCGGCATTTGGACAACTGGCTGGTCGGTTGACAGACAGCTGATATTGTAGTTTAGGGTCGAATAGGAATAATAATATTCAGGACTTTTCTTTTATTAACTTTAGCAGTCAGTCGCTTTACATTCGAAGGCTATCAGGATACATGCTAACTGACTAGCCGATCATTGATCCTGTTATTAATTTACGTCATAGATTTACAGCAGATACCTTCACATTTCTGTCTGTGTGTGTCTCATTACATTGCATTGAAGACACGCAGGATGTTTAGAGAACAGATTTATTTATTTTAAAAAGCACAAAAGCATCCATCGTATTCACATTCACATCATGATCTGGTACGCCCTCCGGTCATCTTGCTGCAAAAGCCGCTTCCTGCCGCTACTTCCGTGTCTCTGTGAGCATTCAATAGTGGTAAAAATAAAAGCAAGAATGGTCGATCTGTTATTGTCTCGATGAAAATCTGAAAAATATCATATTAAGCTGGGTGCTAAAGCCTAAAGCACTTACCTTTAGCTCGTAGCATAACAACAATAGCAGTACGTCATGTTTCCCAGAATGCTTTGCTGCCAATCATTGGCCAATCACCGTGTCCCTGTGACCAAGGTCTAACAACAAGACCAATGATTGGCCGCAAAGCATTCTGGGAAACGTGACGTACTGCTATTGTTGTTATGCTACAAGCTAAAGGTAAGTGCTTTAGGCGAAGCAGCCAGCTTAATATGATATTTTTCAGATTTTCATCGAGACAATAACAGATCGACCATTCTTGCTTTTATTTTTACAACTATTGAATGCTCACAGAGACACGGAAGTAGCGGCAGGAAGCGGCTTTTGCAGCAAGATGACTGAGGGCGTACCACAGATCATCATCATGTGAATGAACGTGAATATGATGGATGCTTTGTGCTTTTTGAAATAAATAAATCTGTTCTCTAAACATCCTCCGTGTCTTCAATGCAATGTAATGAGACACACACAGACAGAAATGTGAAGGTATCTGCTGTAAATCTATGACGTAAATTAATAACAGGATCATCAATGATCGGCTAGTCAGTTTGCATGTATCCTTATATAGCCTTCGAATGTAAAGCGACTGACTGCTAAAGTTAATAAAAGACAAGTCCTGAATATTATTATTCCTATTTGACCCTAAACTACAATATCAGCTGTCTGTCAACCGACCAGCCAGTTGCCCAAATGCCGGCATACATCAAAGAGCTCTGCGGCGGAGCTAGTAGTAGCCTAGCAGGAGCTATCGTATGACAAAGCAGCCTAGTTATCATAAATCTATTGATATTTTTCTTATATTCATTGAGACGGTAATAAAGTGATCATTTTTGTTTTTCATGTTCCTTTTTTGAACGAATATGGGTCACAGAGACACGGAAGTTACCGCTGAAAGCGGCTTAATTTTGCCGGCGTACAGAGAGCATATCAGCGTGTATGACTTATGACGTGAATAATTACTGCGTTCGAACGGATTAATTATTGCGTTCGAACGACATAATTATTGCGTTCGCACGAGTTAATCATTTCGAGGGAACGGAATAGTATTTTGAGGGAACGCAATAGTATCTTGTGGGAACGCAATGGTATCTTGTGGGAACGGAATAGTATCTTGTGGGAACGGAATAGTATTTCGTGCGAACGACATAATAACCTGTGGGAACAAGATATTAATCTGTGGGAACAGGATATACTTTTATATCTTAATGTCAGGACACGGGCTCAGTACTAATCAGAGTGGGCACAGACAAAACTACAAAGGACTACGAATACAAAATACAAAAGTGCAACACACAACTAAACAAGAGGTGAAATCAAAAACAAAATGGAGAAGAGTGCCAAGCTGCAGTGGAGACTGTTGCAGCAAGGCTCCCTTCCCACAGTGTGGAGGTCCATGGGGTGATTTAAGGCTGCCTCCTCCAGCTTTGGTCCAATTGGAGGCCACACCTTCATGAACCACACCTGCAAATAATAACAAACTAGCAGAAACAAAGATGCACAAAAACACAGAAGTCCCACTCTGATACAAAAATACACAAAACACAGAACAAACAAACAAAACAAAATCAAATACGGCCACAGCCGTAACAAAAGCCTTCAACTGTTTACGAACGGTAGTGACATGTTTCTTTAATCGAAACCGTTTCTTTTCGTCAAGTATATTAAAGTCAACCAATCTTTGCAAAGTTAGTGACGTCAGAATGAACTTCTCCAAATCTGGAAAATAATCAGCCACTTTAACTGGTCTACCAAAGGAATCATCTAGGAAGTGATTGATTTCCTCAAGTGAATAAATGTCATCAGACGATATCATCAGTGACAGCAGACTGTCCATCTGCACACACAACCCCTTCATCAGTCACCCCTGTGCCCATTTTATCACCACTAGAACGGTCAGAAATACCGCCAACATTCTCTATACTGACACTTACACCACCTTCAGACTCCTCCTGAAGCTCTGAGGCAGGAGCAACAGTAATGTCACTAACATTAACCTCACCATTGCTGCTCTGAACAGCTTCAGAGCTGCAACCTTCACCAGGATCTGTACCAGTTAGAAGGGAAGGGCCCCCCACACCCACAGAGTCTGCAGCGGCGAGCCCCTGCTCCACCTGAGCGGCCGGAGCGGCCTCATCAGGCTGCTCGTCAGCCGCCCTGCGAGGGCAGGCGGCGCGCTTATGCCCAGCGTTTCCGCACCCAAAGCACTTCAGGCTACCCGTGCTGGCTTAGATCAAATAATTGCCATCCCCGTGCTTCACGCGGAAGGACACGTCCAGAGTCTGAGCAGAAGAGCTCAGAAACATGAAAACCTGTCTACGGAAAGACTGAACATACTTCAGTTTCTCACTCCTGCACCCTAAACCTACAGTTCGGAAACCGCTAGCAAACTTTCCATAACGCTGCAGCTCTTTCTCCAGAGCGTCGTTGGGAATGAACGGGGGAACACCCGAAACAATGACCCGCGTCGACGGCACCGCGAGCGGGGACACCTGCAGGAACTCCCCGCCCACAGTGATGCCACCCGCGATCAAGTCAGACACCAAACGCTCCTCCGTCAAAAAAACAATCACTCCTTTGTTCATCCGAGAAGCATAAGTGATGTTTGCGTGACCAACTAAGTCTCCCACGGCAAGAAGAACTGTCTCCACAGACACCTGCGGGTCGGGTTGGAAGCAGGACCCATGCCTCAGGGACAAAGACGGCGTCTGCCGCGAGGCGGGTGAACCACGGATCCCCCAAAACCACCAGTGAAAGTCGTTAAAAATCAGTAAATAACTCCAAATAGAAAACAAAAAAAAGGAGCACTGAAACGCACAAACTTTCTGTCAAACTCTCAAACTCACTCACCCACACCGTCCATGCTGCCGCCACTACCAATCTCCCAGCATGCAGTGCAAGAAAGAAAGAAAGAAAGAAAGAAAGAAAGAAAGAAAGAAAGAAAGAAAGAAAGAAAGAGTTTTGAGTTTCAAAACACCTTTAATGACCAATCATCAATCAACAAATAAAATATTCACATCAAAAAATTAAAGAAAAACACAAAAACAAAGAAACAAACTCAAAAATTTACCACTAAAGAGTCATCCTTGACGAAACACAAAACATTTTGTACAGCCCAAATATTTTCAAAAACATCAAGTGCATGTGTGAGCCTATAAAAACCAAATTCGACGTTCAACCTTGCCACCAAAAGTCTTTTAAAAAGAAACAGGACATCGTCAGACCCAACTCCCCGTATCCGATTTTTCCTCGTCAACCATACCGCCAACTTGGCTTCACCGGAAAGAAAATTTAACAAAACATGGACTCTCCGCTTTCTGGCCAAATATTTTGGCCCATAAATGAAACACACAGATGAAAACTGTTCTCCCAGCCCCTCAAAAAAAGAACGAAGAAGAGAAAAAAGTCCAGTCAGACGTTGACACTGCAAAAAAAGATGTTCCACAGTTTCTGCAACAGAACAGAACGGACACCCATCCCCCGCGCCAGGATTAAGGTGCACCAGATATCTGTTCGTGGCTATGATCCCGTGTACGACCCTCCACTGGAGGTCACCTACCCGTTTCTCAACAGGAGCTTTGTACAGGGATCTCCAACAGCCCCTCGGGGAAGACCCCGTGCCAAACAACTCAGCCCACCTCGACACTCTGACGTCCATCAAGGAGAACAAGTTCAAAACTTTAACACATAAAAGATATAAAGCCTTCTTCCCAATCGTTTCAAAAGTTCCTATTTGAGGAGTAGTCCAGGACAGGAGTTTAGTTCCGTCCTCCTGCCATCCCTCGCAGGCCGGAGAAACCTGCAGAGGAGGAAAGATGAAATCCACACCATCCACCCACTGGCTAGATGCAGTAGGATCCATCACATAGGTTTGATAGGACACAGGCAAGGAGAGACAAATCTCCTTAACGAGATTTTCCAATGTTCTGAGAGATCTTATTCCGGTAAAAGCAGAAAGCTCAGGAGCAGGAGTCATTAGGAGATGTCCAAGCTTCACACAGCCCGCATCTCTCAACTTCGACCTCATGGTAGCAGAAACCAGAATCTGTGAGTTGAGGAGGTCGTTTCCAAAAATGGGTTCTTCGAACAGCCATATTCCAGGTGTTGAAACTATTTCCCTTTTGCAGAGCAACAGTCGCCAGGCTTGTAGGACAGAGCAGTAGAAAGGTGAAAGTCCAGTCAGGTCCAAGGTATGAAGCTGGGGCAGAAACAAATGTTTGTCAAATCCATAACCCCCAGCTTTCCTCAGCAGCACACATGCAGTATCCAACCACGGCAGTCCAAAACCGTGGAGCAGACGCTGCGCTGTCCGCAGTCTAAAAGCGGCTACACGGGCCGAAATATCAATCAGTCCCTGACCGCCCTCCTCAACCGGCAGGTAGAGAATGGCAGCTCTTAGCCAATGATGACCAGACCAAAAGAAATCCACCACGGTCTTTTGAAGGAAAGCTGAAGCAGCAGGTATTTCCATTTAGACAGTCTGGCACACACTCTCTCCATGACACCCTCCCAATTCTTTTTCTGAAAAACGTCACTGCCCAAATAAACTCCTAAAAACTTCATCCCCTCCGTTCCCCAATCAAGATTCCCAGGCAAAAGAGGCAACGTGGAGCCCGACCAACGTCCCAACAATAGAGCGGTGCTCTTACCCCAGTTCACCTTAGCCGAAGAAGCCCTTTGGAAAAGATCCAGAACATTGCACAGAGAATCAATATCTGCCTGATGTCGAACAAAAACCGTTACGTCATCTGCATATGCAGACACCACAAGAGACGGTTTGTGGGACATTTCTGGTAACATCAATCCTGTAAGCAGAGTACGTAGCCTATGGAGAAAAGGTTCAATGGCAATAGCGTACAGTTGTCCAGAAAGTGGACATCCCTGTCTAATCCCTCTCTGAACCATAACAGGTCTGCTCAGTCCGCCACCAATCTTGACTAAACAAAAAGCCTCCTTATACAAAAGAGCCAACAAAGACGTAAAAAACTCTCCAAAACCAAAAACTCTCAAAGCAGAAAATAAATAAATATGATCAACCCTATCGAAGGCCTTCTCCTGATCCAAGGATAATAGTCCAACTGAGGTGTCACAGTGTTTGCAAACATCAAATAAATCACGTACAAGAAAAAGATTGTCCATAATAGATCGGTCAGGCACACAATAGGACTGATCTCTGTGAATGATTACACCTAAAACATTCTTAAGTCTATTGGACAGGACCTTAGAGAGCAACTTATAGTCTGTACAGAGCAAGGCAAGCGGTCTCCAGTTCTTCAGGAGAGTTAAGTCTCCTTTCTTAGGAAGAAGAGAGAGAACAGCATGACGGCATGAGAAAGGTAACAATCCAGTCTGTGAGCAATCCTTGAACACCTCTAGTAGATCCGGGCCCAGGCACTTCCAGAAGTGTTTATAAAAATCCGCCGGCAGCCCATCCAAACCAGGAGACCTCCCGAGCGCCATCTGACCCACAGCAGCAGTCAATTCCTCCATGGAGATTGTAGAGTCCAAAAGATCCCTGTCTGCGTCACTCAGTCGTGGGAGTCCCTCCATCAGCTGATCCACACAGTCGCTGTCGCAGTCCTCTTTTCCGAATAAGCCGCTATAAAAATCCACCGCAAGAGTTCTCGTGGCAGCCGGACTCGTAGTAACAGTCCCATCAAGAAGGCGCAGACAGACCATCTGTTTCTTCCTAGAAACAGATTTCTCCAGGTTGAAAAAGAACGACGTGGGAGCATCCATGTCTCTGATGGTGGTAAACCGAGCTCGAACTAAAGCTCCCTTAGCCCTTTCACGGAGAAATGAACTCAGTTCACCCCGTCTGCTCTTAAGTAATTGACCTTGTGAAGCACTATGAGTTGAACAAGTGTTTTCTAGCCCAGAAATTTCTTTTTCCAAAGCAGATATTGCTCTCTTAGTTGCGACTGTGGAATGGCTCGTATACTGCTGACAGAAAACCCGTATTTGTGCTTTACCCACCTCCCACCACTGGCTAACAGAAACAAAATCAGATCTTCTACATCTCCAAAGCTGGAAAATAATCAGCCACTTTAACTGGTCTACCAAATGAATCTTCTAGGAAGTGATTGATTTCCTCAAGTGAATAAATGTCATCGGACGATATCTGGGACTCTGCCAGAGAGACACAGTCAGAGTCTGAATCCAGCTCCATGTCTGTGGTGAAAGGAGGAGGAATCACAGCAGAAAAATCATCAGTAACAGCAGACTGTCCATCTGCACACTCAACCCCTTCACCAGTCACCCCTGTGCCCATTTTATCACCACTAGAATGGTCAGAAATACCGCCAACATTCTCAACACTGACACTCACACCACCTTCAGACTCCTCCTGAAGCTCTGAGGCAGGAGCAACAGTGTTGTCTCTAACATTAACCTCACTATTGCTGCTCTGAACAGCTTCAGAGCTGCAACCCTCACCAGGATCTGTACCAGTTAGAAGGGCGGGGTCCCCCACACCCACACAGTCTGCAGCGGCGAGCCCCTGCTCCACCTGAGCGGCCGGAGCGGCCTCATCAGGCCGCCCTTCAGCTGCCCTGTGAGGGCAGGCGGCGCGCTTATGCCCAGCGTTCCCGCACTCAAAGCACTTCAGAATTCCCGTGCTGGCATAGACCAAATAATTGCCATCCCCGTGCTTCACGCGGAAGGACACGCCCAGAGTCTGAGCAGAAGAGCTAAGAAACATGAAAACCTGTCTGCGGAAGGACTGAACATGTCTCAGCTTCTCACTCCTGCAGCCCAAACCTACAGTTCGGAAACCGCTAGCAAACTTTCCGTAACGCTGCAGCTCTTTTTCCAGAGCGTCGTTGGGAATGAACGGGGGAACCCCCGAAACAATGACACGCGTCGACGGCACCGCGAGCGGGGACACCTGCAGGAACTCCCCGCCCACAGTGACGCCACACGCGATCAAGTCAGATACCAAACGCTCCTCCGTCAGAAAAACTATCACTCCTTTGTTCATCCGAGAAGCATAAGTAATGTTGGCGTGACCAACTAAGTCTCCCACGGCAAGGAGAATTGTCTCCACAGACACCTGTGGGTCGGGTTGGACGCGGACCCCATGCCTCAGGGACAAGGACGGCGTCTGAGACGCCATCCCGGCGAGGCGGGTGAATCGCTGATCCCCCAAACTCACCAGTGAAAGTCGTTAAAAACAGTAAATAACTCAAAATAGAAAACGAACAAAGGAGCACTAAACCACACAAACTTTCTGTCAAACTCTCAAACTCACTCACTCACCCACACCGTCCATGCTGACGCCGCTACCAATCTCCCAGCATGCAGTGCAAGAAAGAAAGAAAGAAAGAAAGAAAGAAAGAAAGAAAGAGAGACAGAAAGCCTTCATAGGAAACTCAGTGAAGCTGTGGAAAACCACCCTTGAAGCCAATGGGAAGCCACTTGACCAAGTGTCCAACAAATGTGGGATATACCAAGGTGATGCTCTGTCCCCACTGCTGTTCTGCATAGGTCTGAACCCCCTCAGCCAAATAATCAACAAGACTGGCTATGGATACAGTCTCAGAAATAGGGCCAAAATGAGTCATCTCCTGTACATGGATGACATCAAGCTATATGCTAAGAGCGAGCGTGACATTGACTCCCTGATCCACATCACCAGGATCTACAGTACTGACATTGGGATGTCATTCGGGCTTGAGAAATATGACAGGTTAGACACAAAGGAAGGAGAGAAGGACTTGTACAGACTAGCCAGACAGAAAGACAGAGATGGGAAGGACGTGCAACAGATAAGGGTGATTAAGGACAGAGATGGAAAGGTGCTAACAACCCAGGAGAGTGTACAGAAAAGATGGAACGAGTATTCTGAGGAGCTGATGAACGAGGAAAATGACAGGGAAAGAAGAGAGGAAGATGTGGTTGTTGTGGAGCAGGAAGTAGCAGAGATTGGAAAGGATGAGGTTAGGAAGGCTCTGAAAAGGATGAAGAGCGGAAAGGCTGTTGGTCCTGATGACATACCTGTGGAGGTATGGAAGTGCTTAGGAGAGACAGCAGTGGAATTTCTAACAAGTTTGTTCAATAGGATTCTAGACAGTGAGAAGATGCCTGAGGAATGGAGGAGAAGCGTTCTGATCCCGATCTTTAAGAACAAGGGTGACACGCAAAACTGCAGCAGCTAAAGAAGAATAAAGTTGATGAGGCACACAATGAAGCTGTGGGAAAGAGTAGTGGAAGCCAGGCTTAGGAAGAAGGTGGAGATTTGTGAGCAGCAGTATGGTTTCATGCCCCGTAAGAGCACCACTGATGCCATTTTTGCTTTGAGAATGTTGATGGAAAAGTACAGAGATGGTCAGAAGGAGCTGCGTTGTGTGTTCGTAGATTTAGAGAAGGCGTATGACAGGGTGCAGAGGGAGGAGCTGTGGTACTGTATGAGGTCGTCTGGAGTGGCAGAGAAGTATGTCAGAGTAGTTCAGGACATGTATGAGAGAAGTATGACAGTGGTGAGATGTGCTGTAGGTCAGACAGAGGAGTTCAAGGTGGAGATGGGACTAAACCAAGGATCACCTTTGAGTACCTTTTTGTTTGCTATGCTGATGGACAGGCTGACAGACGAGGTAAGACAGGAATCTCCCTGGACAATGATGTTTGGGGATGACATTGTAATTTGCAGTGATTTGCAGTGAGAGTAGAGAGCAGGTGGAGGAACAGCTAGAGAGGTGAAGGTTTGCTCTGGAAAGAATAGGCATGAAGGTCAGTCGTAGTAAGACAGAATACATGTGTCTGAACGAGAGGGATCCAGGGAGAAGCGTTAGGTTACAGGGGGCTGAGGTGAAGAAGGTGCAGGAGTTTAAGTACTTGGAAGAAGGATGTTGCCTGGCTGCCTGGCAGGAGGGAAAGAGGACGGCCAAAGAGGAGATATATGGATGTCTTAACAGAGGACATGAAGTTGGCTAATGTTAGGGTAGAAGATGTTCATGATAGAGTGAGGTGGAAAAAGATGATTCGCTGTGGCGACCCCTGATTGGAAAAGCCGAAAGAGAAAGAAAGATGCTCTCGCTGCTTGGCTCGGATGAAGGCAGTTTTCTTTTCCTACACATTTTTTGCTGCAGCTTTCGCGTGCGGCTTTTGCCAACTCTCCTTGCCTGTCAGCCGGCTGGCTGAAGAAGCGGACCAAGTTCTGCTGGTCACAAGGCGTTTCACCGTGCATCATGTGACGTCTGATACCCGGCTGCAGCAGATGGAGGACGATCCACTGTTTGCAGTCGGCGTGGGCGCGCGCTTCTACAGCTCTCTGTGCCGTTTTATTCAGAGGTTCGGAAAGAAGGCAAAGCGCTGTGTCTCTTCTCTTTCCAGGGATCTGTTGTAGCCACTCCTCCAGCTTGGACTTACTGCACCGAGTACTACAATTACCACGGGCACCACTGTATCATTTACTTTCTATGCTTTCTCCAGTTCTTCTCTGAGTCCCTCCAGTTTCTAATGTTCCTTCTTCCTGATGTTCCCATCGCTTGGCACTACCACATCCACCACAACGGCTTTTCTCTGTTCTTTGTCCACCACTACAATGTCTGGTTGGTTTGCCATTACCATCCTATCAGTCTGGATTTGGAAGTCACACAGGATCTTTGCTCTCTCATTCTCTACCACCTTCAGAGGTGTTTCCCATTTGCTGACCTTGGGGTTTCCAGTCCATATTCTGCACACATGTTCCTGTATATTATTCCAGCCACTTAATTGTGGCGCTCCATGTATGCTTTACCTGCCAGCATCTTACACCCTGCAGTTATGTGCTGGATTGTTTCAGGCGCCTCTTTGCACAGCTTACACCTTGGGTCTTGTAGGGTGTTTTAGATCTGATCCTCTATTGCTCTGGTGCTTGTTCCTGAGCTGCCAGGATGAGTGCTTCAGTGCTGTCCTGTTGCCAGCCCTTTCTAGCCATTGGTAGGACTTGATATCAGCCACTTTAGTTATTGTCTGGTGATACATCCCATGCAGGGGTTTGTCCTCCCATGAGGATCCATCCTGTATCCTCTGCTTTCCATTGCCTGAGACATTTACTGAGTTAGTGGCTTCCATGCTCACTAGTCCTTGGCCTCCTTCCTTATGGCCAGCATATTCAGACTGCTGGATTTGGGATGGAACTTTCCATGCATGGTGAGGAGCTTTCGTGTCTTCACATCCGTGGTCTGCATCTCTTCCTTTGGCCATCTTATTATTCCTGCAGGGTATCTGATAACTGGCAGTGCGTAGCTGTTTATTGCCCGGGTCTTATTTTTGCCATTGAGCTGGCTTCTCAGGACTTGCCTTACTCGTTGGAGGTATTTAGCTGTCGCAGCTTTCCATGTTGCCTGCCCCAGGTTGCCATTTGCCTGGGGAATTTCAAGGTACTTGTAACTGTCCTCAATGTCTGCTATTGTTCCTTCTGTGAGTGAGACCCCTCCTGTGTGGACTACCTTGCCTCTCTTTGTCACCATTCGGCTGCGTTTCTCGAGCCCGAATGACATCCTAATGTCACTACTGTAGAACCTGGTGGTGTGGATCAGGGAGTCAATGTCAGGCTAGCTCTCCACATAGAGGAGATGACTGATGTTGGCCCCATTTCTGAGTCGGTATCTGAGTCGGTAGCCATAGCCAGTCTTGTTGATTATGTGGCTGAGTGGGTTCAGACCCATGCAGAAGTGCATCACCTTGGAATATCCCACATTTAATGGACACCTGTGCAAAGGGCTTACCTTTGGCTTCAAGGGTGGTTTTCCATGGCTTCATCGAGTTTCTTATGAAGGCTCTTAGAGTCCTGTTGATGTTGTACAGCTCCAACTATTCAGGGATCCATGTGTGTGGCATTGAGTCATAGGCTTTTTTGTACTCAATCCAAGGCTGTGCACAGGTTGGTGTGTCGTGACCTGCAGCCTTGAGCGACTGTTCTATCAGCCAGGAGTTGGTCTTTGGCTCCTCTGAAGTCTCTACCAATGCCCTTCTGTGTGTTGCTCATGTATTGATCCATGTGTCTATTTATCTTCGTTGCAATGATGCCTGACATGAGCTTCCATGTTGTGGAGAGACAGGTTATTTGCCGGTAGTTGAATGGGACTGCACCCTTTAAGGGATCCTTCTGGATAAAGATCATTAGCCATTTGTGTCTTCTTTAAAAAAAAACTGTTCATTTTCTAGCCTTGGTGGGTCTGCTCGGTTGTTTTGACCCTGCCACTGAGCATACATTTTTGCAGCTTGAGTTGCAAACAGCCTGTTCATCCATCTGGCTTTATTTTCTCTTGTGTGACTCTTTAGGCGGCTGCTCAAGGGCAGGATTCTTTGTTTGGCAGTTTCCATTGCCTTAGGTATGGGCATCTGGCTGCATCTCTTAGGTAATTGCTTTCTCATTGTACCTCTTTGAAGCACTCTGTCAGCTGACTCACAACCCTCCGAGCTGCCTTGATTTTGGCCTCCAACCGTTGCTTCCATGGTGGGTATTGTAATTTCCCATCAATGCTCTTATAGCCAAGCATCTCAAGGATCACTGCTGCTGAAGTGTACACCAGTTCATTGGTTTCTGTGATTGTTGTGGTAGGAATTGCCCTCAATGCTTCATTCACAGGAGACTCCAGGAGACTTTCATGTGGAACATCACTTAACCATTGTAGCTGGTGTTGGGGTTGCCTAGTGTTCATTCTAGACATGATGTTCCAGGTCAGTTGCTGCCTCGCTCAGCGTATCTGTGGTTGTTGGGGCTGTGTACCCAAGTTTAGGTTGGGGGTCTAGTAGAGCTTCCCTTCTGACCTGGTGTTCTGGCTCTCCCATGGTATTGCAATTGTGATGTTTTGCTTCAATCTCAAGTTAGGATTGGAGTTGCCGTTTGTGGATGTTAGAACATTGAGCTACCAGTTGCTTCGCAGTTAGCCTTGATTGTGGGTTTCAAAGCATCCATTCATTCAACATTCTCTGCATGTAACTTCTCTGGGTGGGATTGCTTGAGTAGTAGCATTCTAACAGAACCTTGTTCCCACTACTAGTCTATTTTCATCAAACTGTATTCCAGTAGCCCCCTGTGCATCATTGTCTCTTATGGGTTATGAGGTAGGCAGTAGCGATAGGGGCTTTCCCAAGGGCCCTGGTTTCCAATATATCTATATCTATATATCAACATCTATATCTATATATACATACATACAGTACAGATCAAAAGTTTGGACACACCTTCTCATTCAAAGAGTTTTCTTTATTTTCATGACTATGAAAATTGTAGAGTCACACCGAAGGCATCAAAACTGTGAATTAACACAAGTGGAATTATATACATAACAAAAAAATGTGAAACAACTGAAAATATGTCACATTGTATGTTCTTCATAGTAGATGCGCTGCCCCCCTTAAAAAAGCTGGCAGAGTAATTGTTGCGCAATATAATTGTCCTTTATGACTTGCCGTACCATCTCGCAGCACCAACGTACAAGCAGACCAGTTGTGTTGTTCGTCATCGTTTCCATAATTTCTCGTCACAACCCTGAACCAACGAAGATTTGCTCCATCCACCGGCGCAACGACATTGGGATGTCATTCGGGCTCGAGAAATGCAGCCGGAAGGTGACAAAGAGAGGCAAGGTAGTCCACACAGGAGGGGTCTCACTCCCAGTAGGAACAGACATTGAGGACAGCTGCAAATACCTTGGAATTCCCCAGGCAAATGGCAACCTGGGGCAGGCAACATGGAAAGCTGCAACAGCTAAATACCTCCGAGTAAGGCAAGTCCTGAGAAGCAAGCCCAATGGCAAGAATAAGACCCGGGCAATAAACCGCTACGCACTGCCAGTTATCAGATACCCTGCAGGAATAATTAGATGGCCATAGGAAGAGATACAGACCACGGATGTTAAGACACAAAAGCTCCTCACCATGCATGGAGGGTTCCATCCCAAATTCAGCAGCCTCAGACTGTATGCTAGCCTCAAGGATGGAGGCCGAGGACTAGTAAGCATGGAAGCCACTATCCAGGAGGAAACATCCAAGATGCATGAGTACATCAAGCTCAAGGCCCCAACTGACAGTGTTGCTCAGTGAATGTCTCAGGCAATGGAGACCAGAGGATACAGTGCAGGAGGAGGATCCTCATGGGAGTACAAACACCTGCATGGGATGTACCACCGGACCATAACTGAAGTGGCTGATATCAATAAGTCCTACCAATGGCTAGAAAGGGCTGGCCAACAGGACAGCACTGAAGCACTCATCCTGGCAGCTCAGGAACAAGCCCTGAGCACCAGAGTGAAAGAGGCTCAGATCTACCACACCAGACAAGACCCAAGGTGTAGGCTGTGCAAAGAGGCGCCTGAAACAATCCAGCACATAACTGCAGGGTGTAAGCTGCTGACAGGGAAAGCATACATGGAGCACCACAATCAAGTGGCTGGAATCATATACAGGAACATGTGTGCAAAATATGAACTGGAAACCCCAAGGTCAAAATGGGAAACACATCCGAAGGTGGTAGAGAATGAGAGGGCAAAGATCCTGTGGGACTTCCAGATCCAGACCATTAGAATGGTAATGGCGAACCAACCAGACATTGTAGTGGTGGACAAAGGACAGAGGTTGTCCGTTGCGGTGGATGTGGCAGTGCCAAGAGATGGGAACATCAGGAAGAAGGAACATGAGAAACTGGAAAAATACCAGGGACTCAGAGAAGAACTGAAGAAAGCCTGGAAAGTGAAGGTGACAGTGGTGCCTGTGGTAATTGCAGCACTCGGGGCAGTAACCCCAAAGATGCAGAAGTGGCTACAACAGATACCTGGAAGAGCTCTAAGTCCAGAAAAGTGCAGTGCTAGGAACAGCTAAGATACTGAGCAGGACCCTCAAGCTCCCAGGCCTCTGGTAGAGGATCCAAGCTTGTGTGAGTAGCCACCCACGGAAGGGTGAGAGGGGCGTTTAAAAAAAAAAAAAATTATATATGTACACACACATGTATGTGTGTGTGTGTGTGTGTGTGTGTGTTTTGGTCAGGGCAATGATGTGAGCTTTTTAGTGTGAAAACTTTTAATTTTTAGCATGTAAGGAAGCTAGTTTTGAGGAATTTCTTGTACACATCTTTTCAGAATAAAGTAGTTAAGAAAGAAGGTCTAATAAGTTGTACCCAATGAGATTTTCTCAGACCTAATTTTAGGAATCACCTTCAAGCTCAAAGAGCTTATTATTTTTCTGTTGTGAAAAATGCATCAGTTATTAAAAAAATAAAACAGTCAGGCCTTTTGTAGCTTTTATACAAATTTGTCAAACCTTCACATGCCAAAAACAAGTTGGAATGTTAGTTTTTTAAATAAATTTTGTTGTAATAAATTAGAAATTTACATAGTTTGGACAAAAAAAGTTTGTGGTGCCATCATGACTGAGAGGCACTGCCACTGACATTTACAGACTTATAATATTTTAATAACCCTAATTTAGTCAAGTGCTTCTTGCAAAGGACACCTGCAAGCTTAAGTGTCTTGATTACTGGAGGAAGCAAAACCCATCAATTTATCGAGGACAGATCAAATTAGTCCGGTTACTCACTGGAGTCGCTCTGGGTGTTGTGTTCTCAGGGCATACAGGATGAGACTACAGCGTGTTCTCTCGCAGAGTCAGATCAGCTCATCAGCCCTTGGATTCCCCTCAGACTGATGGTTGGCCCATGCTAAGGAGACAGACATGCAAAAACGATAAAAACAGAAAAGACGTTATATATTCTGTAGAGCAATCAAGCCACAGCAACAGTAGTATGTCTGACCAAATGAGATCCCAGAAGTATCCTGGGTGCCTAGAAGTGACAGTAAAGCAGAGTCCTTTTGCTTCACAAAAATACGACAGTGGGGGATCATGGCCAGGCACCTGGAAATGAAAATGTTTTGATTTATCAGCCCTGTGACACTGCACCTGACCTGACTTACAAGCTACAATCAGATACAATAAGTGAGATAAGTCAAGTGTGTCTGTAAGGCAGAGTGTGCTGGGGTTATTATGGAATTAAGCAGAAATACTCCTCATCTTAAACTCCATCAAAAACACCTGGACTCTTCTTGCTTCTAAGTAGAAAAATAGATGGTTGTAGAAAAGTACAGAGCATAACCCTTGTGCTATCTTAGATGACCCCACCCTTATTTTGACGTGTTCTCCCTACCATGACAAAGGTGGAAAGATTTCATGTAATCCATGGACACCAGTGAAGATCACAAATCATTGAAGAAAAAAGGTTCAGAGCACTGTCTAATGGGTCTAGATGACCCAACTCCCAACCTTAAAGTGCCTAGGATAGCACAAGGGTTACATTATTTATAAAGAAGAAAGTTTGATAATAATAATACGCAGCTAATTTTACAGCACTATGAAGGCGCACTTCAAAGCCTTTGTTTTTCCAAAAACAAGACTTGCAGTCCGGAGCACCTTATATATGGATTAAGAGAGGTGCACAGCGCCCTGTCGAAATGAGTGGTTGGATGATACAGTGAACATGCTAACACGGCTGACGTTAGCGGTTTCATACTGTTTTTTTTGTTTTTTTCCTAAATGTTGGAAGTTAGCGTTGTCACAGTAGTGTTTATTTTGGCTGTGTCAGTCTTCTTTTTTATGCGTTGCAAGCGGGGTTTGGAGTACTGTGAACACGCTAACGCAGCTAACGTGAAGCATGTTAGAAACAAGTTCTAGAGCTACTGTGAACGCAGTTAATAAAGTCTAACTGACTGACAGACTTATCTTAAGTCATTCGTCTCACTTAGTGAGCCTTATAAATGACACAAGTTACTTACCCATTACTGTGCATCTTACAATCTGGTGCGCCCTAAAGAAAATATGGTGAACTTGTACATTAATGCTGGAAAATCATGCTAATCTGCTGTACAGCATAGTTTGATTTGATTTATTGATTCATTTCAAGCACTCCTCTCATCTTCATATTGTGAAATCAGAGTTTCTTTATACCTTTTCTTGAATATTTGGATATTTGAACATTTTTATAGCTCATTACTAAACCAGTTGCAAAGTTTAGTGCCACACACCGACACACAGAAACTTTTCTTTGTGGTTCTTATCAGTTTGATCTTGAAGTTCCCACATCTCCTCATTTTATAACCTCCTTCATTTTCCAAGAACTGCTTTTGGATGTTCAATGGTAACGATTTCCCACTCACTCTGTATAAAAGTTGGGCAGTGTAAAAATCAACAAGGTCATGCAGTTTTAAAAGCCTATTGATAAAATAAATTGTTTGTATGATCAACATATCCCAATTTGTGTACAATTCTGATGGCTCGTTTTTGAAGTAAAAAGAGTGGATGTAGTGAGCTCTTATTGTTCCCCCAAATTTCTATACAGTAGGTCAAATACGGTAATATTAAGAAGCAGTACAATAAATATCTACTGTTGTTTTCTAATATATATTTAGAATTATTTATGTTTGAAATACTTTTTGAGACTTTAGTTTGTATGTGTCTGATGTGTTGCTTCCAATTTAATTTGTCATCGATAACAACCCCTAAGAATTTGATTTCTGTAATAGTTTCAATTGAGAACTCGGTTTTGGCTTTGTAGTTACCAAAAAGCATCATTTTGGTTTTATCAAGGTTCAAACATAATTTTTTGTAATCCATCCACAATTTTATTTTGTTTAACTCTGTGTTACCTCTGATTGTCTGTAGAATAGAATATGCTTGTATCATCAGCAAATAATATGAGTTTCATAAGCTTTGAAACATTGAATATATCATTTATGTATATATTAAATTGGAGCGGGCCCAGAATTTATCCTTGTGGGTCACCACAACATATCTCTATGGTTTCTGATGTAAATTCATCAATCTTGACAAATTGTTTTCTTCCCGTTAGATAGCTTATGAGCCAAGTCAGCGCTAATCCGTTCCGGTTCCGAAGACATCCCGGCCGACTGACTTCAAGGACTACAGACCGGTGGCGCTGACCTCTCATCTGATGAAGACGATGGAGAGGCTGGTGCTCACACATCTTCGTCCCATGGTCAGCCAGTCGATGGACCCGCTGCAGTTCGCCTACCAGCCCGGTATCGGAGTTGAGGATGCTGTCATCTTCCTCCTGGACAGAGCTCTGTCACACCTGGACCAGACTGGAAGCTCTGTGAGAGTCATGTTTTTCGACTTCTCCAGCGCTTTCAACACCATTCAACCGCTGCTGCTGAGGGACAAGTTGGTACACATGGGCGTGGACCAGCATCTGTCTGCATGGATGCTGGACTATCTCTCAAACCGACTGCAGTATGTGAGGTCTCGCCACTGTGAGTCAGATATGATCGTCTGTAACACAGGAGCACCGCAGGGAACAGTTCTGGCTCCGTTCCTGTTCACTGTCTACACCGCAGACTTCATGTCCAGCTCAGCATCTTGTCACCTGCAGAAGTTCTCGGATGACTCTGCCGTTGTCGGACTAATCAAGATGACAATGACAGAGAGTATAGAGAGCTGATTAAGATCTTTGTGGACTGGTGCCAGCGGAACTACCTCCAGATTAATGCAGGGAAAACCAAGGAGCTGGTGGTGGACTTTCGCAGGCACACTCACTCTGCATTAGCACCGGTGAACATCCAAGGAAGGGACATTGAGAGAGTGGACTCATACAAGTACTTGGGTGTTCACCTCAACAATAAACTGGACTGGTCACACAATACAGAAGAACTGTACAAAAAAGGACAGAGTAGGCTATTTCTGCTGAGGAGACTGAGGTCTTTTGGAGTGCAGGGACCACTCCTAAAGACCTTTTACGACTCTGTGGTCGGTGCTGTGCTGGTGCAGCTGCATCTCGGCAGCGGACAGGAAGCGGCATCTCGGCAGTGGACAGGAAGCGACTGGAGAAGCTGGTGAAGAAGCCAGCTCCGTTCTGGGGCTGCCTTTGGACTCAATACAGGAGGTGGGAGAGAGGAGGATGATAGCTAAGCTATCATCCTTGATGGAGAACGACGCCCACCCCACGTATGAGTCTGTGTCCTCACTCCTTCAGCGTCAGACTGAGACATCCTAGACATCCATCCTGTCTAAAGGAGCGACACCGCAGGTCGTTTCTACCTTCTGCCATCAGACTTTACAACCTTAGCTGCTCCCAGTGAACCACGTCAAACAACATCATCGACTCGGTCTTATCTTACCCTGTGCAATAACCGATCATATATTCATCCTGTGCAATATTTTGGAATGTATATTGTGTATATAGGTGTTTATACTTACTCCATAGTCTTTTTCTTTTATATACTGCTCTCTGTTCCTGTACTGCTGCCGCAATAAGGAAATTTCCCCATCGTGGGACTAATAAAGGAATATCTTATCTTATCTTATCTTATCTTAATCCTCTTGTCCCATATACTTCCAGTTTGTCAAGTGTCATGATTGAGAGTGTCAAATGCTTTTTTTTAAATCAATGAAAATTCCAGCTGCATTTTTCTTTTTATCCAGAGCATTTGTGATTTCCTCCACAGCATCAATGATAGCCAATGAGGTTGTTCTGTTTTCTCTAAAACCGTATTGGTTTTCATTTATAATGTTATATTTATCAATAAATGTAACTAATTTATCATTGAATATTTTTTCTAGAATTTTTGAGAATTGTGGAAGAAGAGAAACAGGTCTATAGTTTGTAAAACGGTGTTTGTCTTCACTCTTATAGATAGGAATCACTTTTGCAATTTTCATTTGGTTTGGGAATATCCCTGTTTGTAATAACTTACATATGTACGTTAGAGGCTTAGAGATACTATTAATTACCTTTTACACCACTGTCATATCTACATCCTCACAATCTTTTGAGTTTTTACTCTTGAATTAATTTAAAATTGATATCAGCTCATTTTTGGTTCACATCAGAGAGAAAGATTGAGTGTGGGATCCTTTTGATGGGAGGATTATTGTCTGGTTTTGCATTTTGGAATTTCTGCTGCCAACTCTGGACCCACGTTTACAAAATAGTTATTGAGGCCGTTTGCTGCTTCATTGATGTTATAGCTTTGACCCTTCTCTTTTGTAAAGTAATCTGGGTGTGTTCGCTTTCTTGTCCCATTTTTAATGATGTTATTTAATATTTCCCAAACTCGCTTTACGTTGTTTTTATTTTCATTCAGTAGATTATTGAAGTACACTTTTTTACTGTGCCGTGTTGTTTCAGTTAGTTTATATTGATATGACTTGTATCTTTGTTTAGTTTCTCTTGTCCTCTTTTTTTAAGAATATTTATTGAGGTTATTTTTCTTTTTAAAACCATTTTGTAGACCGGTGGTTAACCAAGGGCACTTGGCAAATTTGTTCTTAAATTTATAAATTGGGCAATTCTTTTTGTAAAGTGAGCTAAATATTTCTAAAAAACATTTATAAGTAATGTCCACATATTTCTCTCTGTACACAGAGTTCCAGTTTTGTCTGGATAAGTCATTATTAAAAGAATTCATAGTTTTGTAATTTCTTAACCTTTGTAGACTGGTTCTTTTATAGTTTTCTTTGTCTTCACATTGATGTCAAATAGTGCAAAAACTTGTAAATGATCACTTATGTCACATGTCATTGGTCCAATCATATGAGTGTATTCCATATTATTTGTAAATATGTTATCAATAAGAGTAGCACTTTGAGAAGTGATTCTGCTGGGTCTTGTTATTGTTGGATATAAATTCATTGCATACATTCTGCTGATAAAGTTGTCGGTGGCTTTTAGTTTGCTGGGGTTTATCAGATCGATATTGAAATCTCCACAGATGTATAATATTTTGCTATTTAGAGAGGTACGCATTCACTGAAGAATTCTAGGCTTGACCCTGGCGACCTATAAACACAGCTTATAATGACATTTTTCCCTGAATCGTTACATAGTTCAATTGTAAGACATACCAGTATTCCATCAACTGCAACTGACAATTTATCATTTACTGTAAACTTTGTATTTTTTTTCACATATGTTGCGACTCCTCTACCTTTTTTGTTTACTCTGTTCACATAGTTAAGTTCGTAGTTTTCCAGTTCAAAGTCAGCGTCCTTGTCGCGGCTGAACCAAGTTTCAAATATTTCATAAATAGTCCTTGATGTCTTTAAGTTGGTATACATGCTTCTGCTGTTAAAGTGAATGATTGACAGTCTTCCTTCTGGGTTAATAGAGTTTTTAATGTCATCTGTAATATTTGCAGTCCATATTAACAGTGGAAAAGAATTGATCAGGTTCGATGTCTTGAAGGTTGTTGTCAATATCACTGAACACTTTAAGGTCGGTTTGCTCACCATTTAGATCTCTGAAAGTCGTCTGGTTGCAGGTGACTGTTGAAGGAAAAGTGTTGTTTTTTCTAGAAGCCATGGATAGTGGAGTTCATCTCCTCATCTCGTAAGACCAGCATCTTCACGTATCTCTTGTTTAGACTATAGTGGGTAAATATTTTTCCAAATCTTGCATGCTTCTGATAAAAAAAAAACCTTGGACTGCTCAGGGGAGCCACAGAGTTTGGCATAAACTTTACAGTCTTTTACCCAGGTTCCTTGAATTTTTCCCAGCTTTTTCAAGTAACGTGCTCTTCTGGCGATGTCGGCATTCCTTTTAGTGAGATAGTCATTCATGAAAATGTTGGTTCCCTTCAGATTTCTTCCTTGCTTCCGATTGACAAACTTTAAGACGATTGCTGGTTTGTCTGTGTCTCTGCTCCTTGAAAGCGGTCTGCAGATCTCCACAATTTTTGTGTCCAGAGAAATTCCATTGGACTTTACAAACTCCTCCAGCTGTTTTTCCACAGAGCTCGTGTCCTGCTCGTCGAATTCCTCAACGTTACCGGCGGTCACTGCGTGTGCGTATGACCGGGGTTTGATTTTCAATCCGGTGATTATCCCGTCGTTAGATCTGGAGATCTGCTCTTGGTCATCCATTCGTTTTTCGATTATATCTATCCTGTTGAAACACTGCTCCTGCAGAGCCCGGACCTGCTTCCCCTCTTCGATTGCATCCAGAATTTGTCTGTGAACAATCTTTATAGCTTTGATCTTTTCCAGCACAAAATCAAACATCTTCCTCAAGTCCTCCGACACTGTTTTTTGGGTGGCATGCTTTTCTCAATATTTACGCTTTTATGCGGTAAATGGTAATAACCTAGTTAAAGCAGCTATGCTACGTTCACACCAGGCTTGGAAACGCGCGTTCAAGACACCATTTCCAATGAAATGTGTAAATGCAGGTAAATACACATTTCAGGCTTCCGTATTGAAAACTCGTTTGTTCAGATGCTGCTACGTTTTTTAGCCCATTTTCGGGCTCTAGGTTGCAAACGCATGGCCATAAAATAAGCATTAAAAGTTAAAATCAGTTGAACTTTGACAAATTAGGGACTAAATTTTGTAGTGATGTATGGGTAGGGTACTTTTCCAGAGCCAACTGTTTGAAAAGTGATCATGGAGGAGAAATTAATATTTGCGGTTTCTGTCCGACTGGCATTATATGACACCAAATATCTGAATAAAGCTGTGAAAGAAAAACCCTGGAGCAAGATTCACGAGATTTCCACCACTTTGATATCTCCCACCAAGCCTCTTCCAACTGTGAGTACATGCACTAGTATAAGGTAATCACAGTCCAATGTGATCACCGAAAAGCGCATTCAGGAACCCGCATTCATATCTCAAATCTCCAGAGTAACTTTTCAGAAAGCAACTGTGTCCAACCTCTTCAGCATAATGTACAAAAACTGAAGTAAAGTCATGTTTAAAGTCAGAAATTCATCAAGTTTTATAGTTCCTACATAAAACAAAATTCTTGTTTTGTTTTTTTATTTGTATTTAATTAAACATCTTATTTATTTATTTTAGATTGAAGGATGTTGTTAGATCATTTTTTTCATATTGTGAGAAAACTGGTAGTTAAACCAATATGAGAGAGAAAACAATTAAAAAGTATAGTGAAAACATAAAAGCAACCAAAGTTCTAAAGTAGATTTCCTCTTTTAAATGACATACCCTTTATTCCTTTTTTTTTATTAATAAAACTTTCAGAACTGTTTGAAAAAGATGATTTATTTTCTTTTGTGTTTTGCTTTTATTTATTTTTGAAAAGGTACATGGCAGCTGAGGGCTGTTAATCAAGCACACTTTATTATTTGATCTTCAAAAAGCACAGAAATATTCATAAAAGCAAATGTTTTTCCTTGATGCTGGGCTGCATTGATGACAGTGCAGTGCAAAGACGGAAAGACATAATTATATCACAGCTGCCAATTACATTTATTTAAGGGAGACTTTTATTTAATGGGACTTTTAAAATGTACACATAAAAAGTTCAGCCACGTTACTCATGCAATCTAAATGAAATGTTTTCATTTTGTATAACTATATCACTGCTGCAGGCATTTCTGTGTTGATCACATCATTGTTACACCTTCAATATGATTTAAACTATGCTGACATCGGGCACCAGTTCTAAAACAGTTCTGGTCAAGAACTGTTACTAAGTTACTCTAGTACTGAAACTGTTGGCTCACCCTATTAAGTTAATGGAAACTCAGATGTTACATTTGTGTAAAGTCCTGTGCCTCTTGACATGCATCGTTCTCAGGAGCTCAGTAATGTCCAGGGTACTTGTGTAATTGGATGCCATCTGAGCGGCAAGTCCAACAGGAAATTTCTACACTGCAAAGTGTTCCTCAACCAACTGTCAACAGTACAAGCAAGTAGGAATGACACCAACTTAGCCATGAAGAGGAGAACTGCTAAAGCCTCAGTAACAACTGCCCTTACTGGTGGATACTGGGATTCAGAGAGTGGAAAATGGGCAAACCTGTACGGGGCACGCAGGTGGCCCACACAACATTTGAAGGTTGTAAATTGCTCAATGATCCCTTAAAGTGTAAATGTTAGCGCACAATTTTTCTACGGGCAAGTTACAGGTTGTAGCGAACACTTAAACAACATGCAAATGTAGATAAGTGGGCAGTGGGTGAGACCCAAGCATGCAGCACACTGTGCAAGGAACCCATAAGTGCAGTTCAAGTGACAAGTGTGGACAGATGGACTGTATAGTTTGTGCAGCCTGCCTGAATTAGGAAATATAAAATCATAGTGTAGTTTGTGTGGGAATCCTTTGGGTGTCTTTCAGACTCTTCCATGTCACATCCACACCCTGCGTGTGCGTAACACTTGATTTGAAACTCATATGGAACATTTTTGGCATAACTTTTAGCTTCTTTAAGGTAAACAGCAATTGTCTGATACATACACACAGAAAAGAATTACAAGTGCACGTGGGGTTGTGAGACTCCTTTCACGTCTTCAGACTTGGATATAGATGGCGCATTTAACCCTTGTGCTACCCTAGGCACTTTAACATTGGGAGTTAGCTCATCTAGACCCACTAGACAGTGCTCTGAACCTTTTTTCTTTAATGATTTGTGATCTTCACTGGTGTCCATGGATTACATTAAATCTTTCCACCTTTATCCACCTTTGTCATGGTAGGTACAACACGTCAAAGTAAGGGTGGGGTCATCTAAGATAGCACAAGGGTTAAATGCTGCTTGAATGCTGGATCATCAGTTTTCATGTCTAACAGCAGTGTCTGACTTTCTTGTCTAACAGCAGTGTCTGACTTCCCAGATGCACCTCTGGAAGAACAATCAAACAATCTCACAATGCACTGGGGATAACTTTCTCATTAATAAGAGGTGTCATACCAACGGATTTTTAATCCTGATGAACTACCTTAACTCATTTGTGTGAAGTCAAATGTCAGAACACTTTTGGAAATACACTTCATTTTCTTTTTTTGACAGCTGCAATAAAGTTTTTGAATGAAATTCCCCTTAAATGCAGACAGTGCAGTGTTCTGCAGAGAGAATACAGATCACCAAAGTTCTGTTCTATCGACTTACTTATTCCCCTGCAGTGAATCTAGATGAAATCAACTTTGGCAACTGGGCTCAGAATATCTGTTGGGGGAACAAAAATATATAAAAAATAAAAGCATGAAGTTAATCATCCAAGGGCCAGTGCTGAATATTTAAAAACCTCATGTACCTGATGTAAAATAAATAAAATGACTCCAGCAGAACGAGGGGTTTTTAGAGGGTTCAGTTTTGAAGATAAAGCACATTTTGATCTATTTAATGGTTCATTAGCTGGAAATGCAAATGTTTTTGTTTTATGTTGAGAAAGGCACTAAAAGCCCTGCCTTAAGGACCCAAGCAGAAATCCTGCAAAGGAAAGTAATTCATTTTATTTCCCTTTTTTCTCTGTTCTTTATCGAAAGGGTTGTTTCAAATATTTGCAGCAACAAACCAAACACATACATTAACAGCCTAGAATATTCCCTTTCGACAGGGCTTTGCTACCCTCTGCTGGAGCTTGATGAGACCAACAATTGATCGGGTAAATAAGTCTTCACAACTTCTTTCTCTTTAATTTCAGCTTTTTTAGCTACAGGTAATTCATGTGCCCTAAAAAGCACATTCACCCTGGATTAATCTCATCCTCAGAAGCAGGGTGGTGATCTGATCGACCTTCTGCACTTGGTGGAGGGGGTGCAGGTCCCCAGAGGTGAAATTCTATTAGCTAACAGCATGAAAGTCAATGAAAAAGGGGCCCCAGTGTGCTCTAGTCCCCCGACGGTATTAATGTTTCATGATATCTAAAAAGGGCTAATTCCCCCTTCCCCTCACTTTGACTCTTGTCCTCTCATTAAATATCTTCACAATGTCATCACTTCCTCAGATTAGAGCACTAACGTCATCTACCACAGAACTCACCCTTCACTGATCTTCAGTTCAGCTTATTGCTTTCTTTTGCTCTCGCTTAAGTGAGTACGTTTGATGAAAAATAGGCCTGCAGAAAAGCTACTTTGTAGAAACAGATTTGGGAGGTTGCACATATCATTAAATCATACTTAATTTTTTATCCTCTAAATCAGATTTTTTTTATTCTTTAAAGATCCACTTCGATCTATTTATAATGTATTTTTAAAGTGTTGACAGGGGCCTTTTAATTTTTTGATTTTGGCCACAAAAAAAACAACAGTATCCTGTTCTAGGACATATTTTTTCCAGAGGGGCAGTAGTTAATTATAAAATCGCCTCTGAGTTGTTGGCAGGACCCTTGGCGTAGAGTAACCCCACCCCCATTTCCCGTAATCCATCTGTTCACGTGCTCACCCTCAAGTGTGCAGCTCCTTACTACCCCAACCTAACATTACCGGTGCAATACTGGAGCTATCGAAATGTAGTTTTGCCCAGTCAAGGAAAATGAAAATGTTGTCTGTAAATGAATAAATCAGAATGGAGCAAAGCAGGGAGTCTGTGGTCCACTCATTGTAGTTTCTACATCACAAATAATCTCTTTTTCAAATGGTATTTTTGTGTCTCCTCCTGATTCACAATGATATGAATGAAGAAATACTCAGAAATTCAATTTTACACCTAATTTTCTTTGTACATTTCTTCCATGATCAGAAAAACACCATAAGAACATTTTAAAAACACCAAACGTACTATTATAATTGGAATTGGTGTTTAAAAAGATTTGTGCAAATCAATCAAAAATATTTGGTCTTTTTTGTCCAAAATGCATTATATTAACTCTAAAAAGATAAAAAATTAAAATCTTGTTTGACTGTCCACAGCTCAACAGCTGTTTTTGGTACCCTCTATAAGGCAAAATACTTACTTTTTTTTGTGGCTGTCATTATTGTGTAATTCATATTTTAAAAGAAAAAAAGCTGTCAGCGAAATTTAACTGAGCAGCCTAACAATAGATGTTCTAAAAATGTAGCAGTCCCATGGTTTAATCTCAAGGATTAAAGTGAAACAAAACAGATGGCTTTTTACTGTATTAATGAAAGCAAATGTAGCCGTTTTTGTTGTTGTGCTTGACACACAACTGTAAAAACCAAACCAAAGATCAAAAAAAGAAAAAGCTTTTTTTAACATTAGAATCCTATTTACATATAAGAGATGGCAGCAATGGTGACTCCTAAAACCGGAAGCAATGGAAATCTGTGACTTTTTTTTTTTAAACTGCATCAATTTGCTTATCGATCCTGTTCTCGGTAAGGTCCGTTAAGATTTTGACCTAGTTTTATGACAGGAAACAAATTTACCAGCTCAGGTTTTCATCATCATCACAGCTGGTTTACCACATAAAACTGGCAGAAAAAATGGCATGTCAGCTTAAAAAAATTGATGTTGACTTTTTTTTGTTTTACTTTTTAATGTTTTCATAAATTGACTTTCCTGACTGTGCAGACAGTGAAAAGGGGCATACTAACCATCTGTCAAAATCTAACATTTGATTTCATCCTACTCTCACTTGAAAGGGTAATTTAGGGTTGCAATGTTCCAACTTTCTGATGCATAGAGGCAATAGTTAGTTAGCATATTAATTCCTTTAAAAGAGAAGTTTCAAATATATTGAAACATTTTTACTGCAAAAAAATGTTTTAGGAAGAATTGTCTTATTTTCTGTCTTGCACAAAAAATAATCTTATCAGAAAAGTTGTTTAATTGCAAAATAATCTTACTTTGAAAAAGAAAAAAAAGAATTCTTGGTAAGACCAATTGTCTTACCCCAATGCCATTTTATTTGGTTTAAAGAAAATCTGCCCATGATGATGGATGTGGATGAAAGAAATCAATAATGTGATTGCATTTGTATGGTGGTGTTTGTATAAGGTGTTTGTGCAGCTTTGTTGAGTTGCTGCATGTTATATAAAATGTCAAAATGTCTCAATTTCAGAATGAACACTTTATCATCTCTACGAACTATAATGAATAATAAATAACTGACAAAAGGATTTTATTTTAATGGTTTAGCTACCAAGTTGATTTCTTTCCCCAGCTTTTTGCACTTTCTTATGCACCTGCAGTAGGGGTTCACATTCTCTTGTATTTCACCATTACAGTTTGACCAGAACTGAAATTTTCTTTTAGACAGTTTTATTAGTTTTCTTAGGCAAAAATGTGGTGAATCACTTTTCCAAATATTGTTTCAGCTTTTTTTTGTAATTCAGACCAAGATAGTATCACAGAATGATTGTAACATTTAATTTTAAGTCAAATATCTGCCATGAGAGCCTGAGTTGTAGCATCATTTTACATTTGAGGGATTTTCTTCCATTGAACATAAGAAATCTGCTTACCTAAATTCATATCTGCAGCGCCCTGAAAAGTGACGGAGTACTTCCTCTCATGACTGCTATCTGACTCAGTGCGCACATCACAGCAAACTAATAACACTCGTCCAGACCTTCCACGATACACAAACAACGTCCATTTATGCTGAGGGAACCATAAGGCGCTCCCAGACCAGCAATGACTCAGAACGTCCTGCATGTCTTGTGTCTTTATCCTCCCAGTGGGAGTTATTTCAGTGTATCTCTTCAAAAAGGCTTTCAGCCATCATCAGAAAAATGTGCCAGAACCACCCTCACTGGTTCCGACACCTTTACTTAAATGTGATTTAAAAAGGACGCTAGCCATACGTCTCTACCAAATCCGAGTCCTTGATTGGTCAAAGTTCAACTGGTTTAACTTAAACTTTTGTAGCGACACATGAACGCCAGAGTTCAAAATGTGGAAGTCTGAAACGCACATATGTGTGCATTTACATAGACTTTTACTGGAAACAGACACACTTGTACGTTTGTTTCCGAACCTGGTGTGAACATAGCATGAGGGATCACCCAGCCACCCTGTGGAAATATTTTGTTTTTTGCTGCTTGTATCTTATCCCTTCAGTGTTAGCCCAAAGTTCATGACAATAGTTGGGGGTGGGAATAACATATTGAGATTATTGCTTTGCTCAACTCCTTATGTGCAACAACAGATCGATACTGCAACCGCAATATTGTACAAACTGCATCTAACTGTCAATCTACATCCTTCCCTTGCTCCATCTTTCCCTGACTTTTGAACAAGAGCCCAATGTACTGAAACTCCTCCACTTGGGTAGGAACTCTCCACCAAGGGAGGGGACAAACTACCTTGATTCAGCTGGAGAAGCATGGCCTCCGATTTGGAGATGCTAACTCTCCATCTAGCTGGTTCACAGTCATTTGTGAACTGCACCAGTGCACATTGATGGTCCTGTTTCAATGAAACCAATAGAGAAACACCATCTGCAGTCTGCTAGTGAAAAAGGCTCAGTCCCCGACTTACAATGTTACAAAGATGGGTGGCAAGTCAGCCCCATAACATACAATGACTTGGGGTATTCAGGTTCTCCTCAAGCTCTCCCAGTCTTGAGTTTTGGCCTCTGCAAATGACCGCACGGCATGCTGCTTAGAGTGTTGACCACAAGGTAGCCAAACTCAATAAGACCAAGGTCAAGGTCATAGAACCCTCTCAGGGCGAACAGGCTTGGCTGAGATTTGTGCGGCCACCTCAAGGAATGTTGGAAGTGCTTGCAGGCCACCCTTAAGGCCTGTTCACACCGGGACGAATTTCGCCGGCGATTTTCGCCGACGTTTAACGCCTCGTGACTAAACAAAGGGCACCAATGTGAGTGTGCACACCGACGCGAAAAAACGCCACACGTCAAAGAGTCACTTTTTAAAAAACGCCTTGGGTTCGTTTTTTTGGTTTGATGCGCGGCGTCGAAATCTATTCGACTAATGAGAATGGCGCTTTTGCACACGTGTCTGGAGCTTCTTAAGTTACAGTGAAACACTACTTGGGGGCGCTCAAACACAAAACTGCCTTGCTGAGCACACATACCAGCGAAGAAGATAGACGCCAAGTAGCGTCTACACTGCCGCGAAGAAATAATGAAGGACATTCTAAAATATTCATCTTTTCTTTGTATGATTCTGACAAGCGCGTAAATACTTGCTCTCTGCTTCTGAGTGAAAAGCGACTTTAAGAAGCGTAAAGTTGCGCAGCGCCACCTTGTCTACAGGAGTATTTCTGTTTTCATTAAGCGCCATCTAATTTCAGGGAATGAAATTGCATGTTCGCTCGGCTCATCGTCAGCGAAAATCGCCTGGGTGTGAACAAAAAAAACGTGGCGAAAAACGCTGGCGAATAACGCCTGGCGAATATTCGTCCCGGTGTGTACGGGCCTTTAGGATGCCAACTCAAACTATGCTCTGATTGTCTAATTTACTCTTTTATAACTCTTTTTACTCTTTTAGTGTGCAGGGTTTGGGGTGGCTGAAAAAAGGAAAAATTTGTATTACTTGCCCGTGTCTCACCTACTTAACCCTTACTTACCCTTAGGTGTTGTAAAGATGTTCACTGCGATCAGTCGCTTGCAAATGAAGTAATGAAAATCATACGCATGTTACACGCAAACTACACACGCAAAAACAACTGTGCATGAAGATCTTACAAGTTTACCAAGCGGTCTATAACTTTGATTTTTCATGCAGGCCACTTGTTTGTCCGTACAGGTTTGCCCATTTTTTACCTGGAGACAGCCCGTATCCAACCATAAGGTCAGTTGTGACTACGCCAAAAGCTTAGATGAAATAACTATAAAGTCTATCATCGACCTCCTGCCTTGGGAGCACATATAAAGTTATTTCAATGTTAACAAACTACAATTAAAACAGAAGTTATACAACAAAAGTTCATGTTTGGATCAAGGAAGACCTGCTACCTGAAGTCTCTGGATGCAAACCCCCCACCTCCAATAACATACAGGGGAATATACTGTAGTTTAAACAGGACTCGGTAACTGATGTAAGTGTGAGCTTCCTTAACATTATTTTAAATAGTATCATTGTAGTGTTAACAATAAGATTTTGCCACTTTTCACTAGCCTGAAGGAGATTTGTAAAGTCAGCAATTCATCCAAGTCCAGTCACAGCAGACTGTTGCAACCTACTGTGTTCATCAGATGAAAATAGAACTTTTGCCTTTCTTTTGGTATTTTTGTCCTACAGCTTTTGCATGTTGAATTTTTGCATTATTAACTGTGAATGTGCTTTTTTACCTAAATGTGGTCATTTTATTAACCCTTTAACACCGGAGATTTAGCTCCAGTATTGACATTCATGTTGTAACTCTTCAACCATTTTCGCGACTAATGTAATTCTAGCGGATTCTGAAGCGGAGAAAAGGAGCCTTGTGCCGGCAACACTTTACATTAGTTATGTGTTGGCGTAAGCTGAAAAGAAAAGCCACTTTTCTATCTATCAGAATCAGCTTGTTGTTGTTCATCGCGTAAAAAAACAGTTATGCTATTTCACACGGAACAGCTTGGTAGGTATGTGAGGGCTTCATCTGGTATAGAGGCTTTAAAGAAAAAACTTCAAACATATCTTTTTTCGCTTAGACATTTTAGTATTTTTTATATTTATTCATGTTTTAACTTGATTTACCTTTTACCTGTGTATAGACTATGTATGTGTGTTGGGGCTTTTATTATGATTTATATTTTTAGTGTTATTTTTATTATATATTTATTTTATATAAAGCACTTTGAGGTATTCTATAGAAGGAAAAGTGTTGTTTAACACTTGTGCTATCGTATGACCCTACCCTTACAATGACATGTTATCCCTACCATGACAAAGGTGGATAAAGGTGAAGAGGATTTCACGTGATCCATGGACACCATTGAAGATCACAAATCATTGAAAAAAAAGGTTCAGCACTGTCTTGTGGGGTCTAGATGACCCCACTCCCAATGTTAAAGTGCTTAGGATAGCACAAGGGATAAATAAAGTTGAATTTGAATTTAGATGTTGTTGGACATTAAAGGACATTTTTTAAAAGTCATAGATACTTGGGTTTAAGTTGCATCGAAGTCTCCTTTTGCCACTTTTTATTTAAATATATACTTTATTTGTGGTCTACTTTGCATGTTTTATTTTGCACTTTTTGGATATTCTCTGACTATGGTACAAATAAAAGCCTTATATGTTTCTCTTATCTAATCTTCTATCTCCAAAAGCGTTTTCTCATGGTTGACTTTGTCTTTGTAGTTCTGTGATAAACTAGAAATTTGACCTGGGTGAACTCCACCCTCTATAAACGTCTTCAAAATAGACGTTACTGCCCTGTGGGGGGTTTGGACATCTGGAAAAACATCTATTCATGCAGCCTAAGATAAAAGGTAAACATATTTAGTCCCTGGCTCTTATGCAGCATTACTTAAATGCACCACGGAGTGTGAACGGCAACATTCTGAAGGACACTCAGACTCAGTGCGAGCAGGGCAAAAACCTGACAGGAAATGCTTAGGCCAACAAACACACTTAGGAGAGGCTGGACAGTGCTTAAGTGGTCAATTTCATACACAAAGGACACATTTCTGAAGCTTAGGATCTTCGGAGTAAATGCCGCCTCACTAAAAAAAAAGCCTCTTCACGTAACATCAGAGGAATTCACAGTTCTGTCATTCAAATATGAGTTTGAGAAAACGCTATGCTATGAAATTAGTGTGCACAAGTCAGGCCTTGCCATTTTTGAGCAGGGATTAGTCATGCTGCATTTATCTGCAAGTCTGTATTTCCACTGTTGCATTTTCAGGAATTTTGCTCTCTAGGTGTTTTTTGTTTTCTTACAACCAAGCACACAGATTGTGATGACAAATGCTTAGCCTCATCACATGGAAATGGTGTAGACTTGGGGTCTGCAACCTTTAACCGTAAAAGAGCCATTTGGTCCAGTTTCTTACAGACCAAAACCCAGTGAGAGCAGCAATGTCACTGTTTAGAAAAAGCCTTTTTTTAAATAAAGTGTAGCTTTTAAATATTTATTATAAGTGTATTATTACAGTTATAAGAGTTTTTTCCCCAATTTATAACAAATTCAATTTATTTTCCTTCTGACAGCAGCAAGTTAATTTCAAAATAGAATACACCTTGTCTAAAGCAATCCTCTTGCTGTAAGTAGTACATTGAATTGAAATAAAAATGTCAAACAAGGAATTTTCTATAACTATACCTTAAGTGAGCCTTTATCCTTTGTATCCTATTATTATTGAATATTAGCATGATAGGATTGGTGTAGAATCTTTTTTTTTAATTAAAAAATTCTGTAAATAAATGCAAAAATATACTTAAAAACGCTGTGTTTGCACAGCAACTAGACACTGTTGTGCAGGAGAGGATAAGAAAATTAGTTTTAAGTTTATTCTATTGAAAAAAATATTAAAAAAATTTCCATCATTTTTTACATATTAGAAATCTAAACACTGCCACTTTTTCAATGATGAAAATGAAAAAAAAAAAAATAAAGCAAATTTACAAACACATTATTTATTCCAATTATCAGCATTTTTATTAGGGAATGTGTTAGTGCTGTTCAAGTGAAAGGTGCATGATCCTTGAGCATTTGTTGATGTTAGAAAGGTGAAAAGCCGTGTGTAGTTTGTGTGGACATCCTATGGTCATCCTACAGGCACTAATTTATGACCTGCTCACCTGTGCGTGCAGCTTTTGCGTTAGTAAGTTGGTGCGTTCAGTAAGGGGCCAGTCACCTTAGAAACTACAGTATTACCAATTAGTGTGCGTTACATTATGATTACAAATACTTCACAGTACACTTATCACACGCACAACAATCGTACGTTCCATTTTTATGAGATGGACACACGACCCTGAAGAGAACGGCACAACACACCTGTGCTCCTCTTAAGATGCAGCCCCTCCACTTTACAACCCTCTAGGCCAGATAACCCAAAAACTTGCAGCACCTACGGCATGAGGTTTCTTTACAGAAAATACGGCCCACAGCATCATGCTACCACCACATAACCAAGCAACCCAAGTCCCAACAGTCCACTTGAGCTAAAATCAGACCAACTAAATATCACAACTAAAACTGTATTTCAAATGTTCAAATGAACGTTCGCCTTGATACTGAGGTCAAAGTTTCAAAAATAAATAAATTTTAAAAACTCTACACTGTAAACAATGTCCGGGGTGATACATGATGGCCAAGTAAAAGAAACTTGCAAAATATGATACATATTATACCTAATATATATATATATATATATATATATATATATATATATATTAGATATGATACATATTATACCTAATATATATATATATATATATATATATATATATATATATATATATATATATATATATATATATATATATATATATATATATATAGATGTGTGTGTGTACGTGTAGGGGTGTGGGTGTGGGTGTGTGTGTGTGTGTATGTGTGTGTGCGTGTGTGTGTGTGCTAAACCCATCTAACTAAATACTGAATAAAGTAAATACTTTCAGATAACAAAAAAAATACAAAGAAAAAATACAGACAAAGACAACGTTTGAAATAAAACTGCAAATTAATAGAACATTTTAAATGCACAAAACAAAAGACAACAGTTCTCATTATCCTCCAAAGTCTCTGCATTTACGATTCACAAGCCCTCTTTGAAATATCAAGTCCACAAAAGGCAAGTTCAGCTCAGAAATCTTTTCAGATGGAAACCGAAATATTTCAGAATTCAGTTAGCATGACTTTTCATGGAAAACCTTTTCTTTACTTTCTTTTTTTATTATTTACCTTTACCTATTTTTTTGCGTTATTTTAATACGGTGAGGGCTTCGCTTCCTGTTTGCAGATTACTTTTTGCTGCATCCTGGTCTTCAAGTTTGCACGAGTTGCTTTAGAAGCAGCACAAAAAAATCGACAAAGGTTTCACTCATGGTGGAATAGCGTATCGTATGTCTTAAGGCTTGACATATTTATGTCCAAGGAGGTCTGCTATTCCGCCTGCTCATCACAGAAGCTGTCCGGTGGTGAACTTTGTGCATTCTACTGGCTCAATATAAGGACCAAATGCATGCCGCAGACTATGTAATTTAAGATGTTATGGACATAGTTATGAAACTGATTGAAGAGACGATATGCTGTAAAGGGCGTTAATATTTGCTTTATAGCATGATCACAATTAAGTGTTGAACTGCCAACCTTTCTGTCTCTGTTATCTTTCTTAAATGCACACATACACAGTATGATAGCTTTTTTTTTAATGCAGATTTATTTTGTTCATTTTTGTATAGAGATCATTGACTGTATATGATGACTGGAATAAGTGATCATGTCATAACATTATACTTATTCTAACTAATAGAATAACTCAGTAATAGATGTTTGTTTATCTATACAAGTCTATGGGATTTTGGCTTATTAAAGCCGGAAGGCTGTCCCTGTTTGGAACACGAGGGGGATAAGTCACTAAGTCTAGTTCTTATATACATACATTTGTAGTGACATGAGGGGACAAAAGAGGTCAAAATAAGTCGACTTGAATTTAATATCTTGCAGAAAAATGAGGAGAGTAGTAAAAGAACGAAGCCTTTCAATGAATCTCATTCTATTTAACATCTTTAAAAAAATGTCATGACATAAAAAACATAAATGTACCATTTTATGTATAGTCAAAGCAAAATATTTGATTTAGCAACACAAACCTGTTAGTGTAAATGTTATTAAACTGACCAGAGTGCCCTTTTATGTGAGTTGCTCAATTAGCTGATAATTGCAACCTTCTGTAAAATTATTAATTAAGCAGCAACTATTCGCTGTGACCAAAAGAATGTGAATTGCATCCAAACGTTAATTATATAGTATCAAATAATATTGTGCCAACATTAGAGTAACTTATTGAACGCTCTTTTTCTCCTATCAAGCTGCAAAAACAAATCATAATCCCCCCACAAAAGGTGCTGCCATGTTTGCTAAAAATGTTTGTAGATGTTTTTTCAGTTCAATAGTATATTTAATAAAAAAAACACTGATTACATAAACTTTTAAAATATATTTTGACTTTAAAGTTAAGAAGGCACAATAAGCAGTAAAGCAAATGAAAAAACAAACGGTAAAAAACAAAATACATTTTTACTAAATGACAAATTATTATCATGACATTCACAGTTGCATTGTTCCACAAAAAAGGTTAATAGTTGTAAAATATCCTTGTTTCCTTGTGAACGCTCAAATCCGAAATGTTTCACCGGTTTGACTAATCAAAGTGACAAAAGACAAACACTGAAGCAGACAGAAACTTGTCAGGAGGATTTTCTAGGGTGTTTCTGGGCTGCTTACGCTGTTTCAGAAATTATCTTTCAGTGTTGTTATTCTAATCACTTCATCCCATGTGACATCTGTCGGAGGAACCCTGAAACACAGCTTTAAATACTAACAGTACAATTCTCAAAAAACATGATTATCGTTGTGTTTGCATTCTCATGGCTTTCTGTCGCCTTTCTTCATCAGTTAACACAACATAAAAAATAACAGACTTGATGTATATATACCCTTTAACCTGAACTTAAAGTCTGAATACAGCACACTCAGTAAAATATTCCAGGTTCAAATAAAACCTTTGACAGGAACATTTTCTATATTTGCAGTTTCCCATAAAGAAATAGTCCATTCATTCATGCATTCATTGATGAATGGAGTAACGAGTGGAATGATTTCAAAACTCTTAACCCTTGTGCTATCCTAGGCACCTTAACATTGGGAGTGGGGTCATCTAGACCCACTAGACAGTGCGGTGAACCTTTTTTCTTCAATGATTTGTGATTTTCACTGGTGTCCATGGATTACATGAAATCTTTTCACCTTTTTCCACCTTTGTCATGGTAGGGAGAACACCATGACAGGGAGAACAATGTAAGGGTGGGGTCATCTCAGACAGTGTTTTTCAACCAGTGTGCCACGGCACACTAGTGTGCCGTGGAAAATTGCCCTCATTAACTGATCTAAAAGCATTTCCCATCTCCAGGAAATCAGCTCTTTGTTCATCCAAACAAGTCCTGATAAAACACTGAGTAGTTAGGAATATAAACGATCATAAAATACTTTTTTCTTTGTGTTTATTTGATTCTATTAAAGACATTTTGATAAGAATGACGGTTACGCGAAATAGCTGCAGCTATAACTGTGTAAGGAAAAGTCCCGCAGCTTTTACTGTCTCCACGACTCCACCAATCATTCTTGAAGGCTTAATCACATGTCATCAGTCTGACCAATCAGAAGTGGTTAAAGTCTCCACTTCCTTGTTCCAATTTAGCTCATAACTCAGTCAGTTCCGACAAAAACACCAGCTAAAGCTCGTCTTTAGCGGTGTAGCTTTCCACAGAATCCGGTATCAGACCGTGGAACAAGAGAACAAAACCATGAAGCTCAGAGACGCGAGTCTTTCTGCCATTTTGTCGCAGTTTTCACAGTACATCTCCCATGATGCATTGGCTTAATGAATCGTCCTTCTTACACGTCTTGAAAACACAACGAACATACAGTTTGTATGTAACTTAACTTTTATTACATCTTTTAGAAAAACATCTGCAACTTCCTGCTTTTTCTGCCATAATTATCACAAAAATGCACGTCAGATTGCCGGGGGGGGCTGTAGATCAAAACAGACTATGACTTTCTGCTTTTTTTTTTTTTTTTGGGATGCTGGTGTGCCGCGGGATTTTTGTCAAGGTTAAAGTGTGCCGTGGCTCAAAAAAGGTTGAAAAACACTGATCTAAGATAGCACAAGGGTTACACTGCTTCTCTTTATACTGTTATGATTGTATGATTCCTGTTTTTTGTCATGTATAATGTATGTCTGAGAATCTGCTTTTTAAAGCAGAAAACTGCTGAGAAACTGCCTTACACCGAATCAGGCCAAATATTTTTTTTTACCTTTTCCTGTTAAATAAACAAATAAGCAAGTCTAGAACTAATCTACTTGATAGTTCTTTGTATTAGCAAATTAGCTGATTCACCAGCATTTAGATCCTGCTAAATTACTATTTATCACCTTGAGTGCCCAGAAAGGCGCCTTATAAATAAAATGTATTATTATTATTATTATTATTATTATTATTATTATTATCAAAATTTCTAATAAAAGGTCTCAGATTTTCTTTTTAATCAGTTCTTTTGAAATAAACTATAAGAACAATGTACATGACTTATTTGATCTGATTTAGCGTCATTTGAACTCTTGTAACTCATTTTTACCATCTCGTACTCTGAGGACCTCAGGGGCCGGCCTCCTGTTGATGCCCAGAGTCAGAACTAAACAAGGGGAATCAGCGTTTCAATATTCTGCAGCTAAAATCTGGAACAGCCTCCCTGAAGTCGTAAGACAGGCCTCTTCTGTGTTCATGTTCAAATCTAGACTTAAAACATTTTTGTTTAGCCGTGTATATGACTGAAAGGTCCTACCTGCACTTTTCTTTCCCTTTCTTCCTTTATTTTTAAATCAATTTTCAATATTTTTTTTTCTTTTAAAGTAAATTTTACGTTGATTATTTCTATGATGTATTGTGATTTTAATGCATTTTTCTGTTTTGTGAAGCACCTTGAATTACTTTGTGTATGAATTGTGCTATACAAATAAACTTGCCTTGCCTTGCCTTACTATCTTTAAACTGATGAAAACCTGCTGTTCTGTCAACCAACAGTTTAACTTGAAAGCATAACACTGTCTTTGTGAAACATATCAGAGGGATTGGGTCTAAAAAAACTTATTGTGAATATAATTTTTAGGTCTTATAAAACCTTAAAAACTAAACCATATAACTCATCAGTGGGATTACTTCCAAAATATTTGGCATTTCCCTAATTTTGTGCAACACCAATAGTAGAAATCCTCAAAAAAACCTCAATCCATGAAAAATGATCTATAGTTTATTTATGATCTCATAAAGTGCAGCTGTTTTCCTGCATTATCTGCTGTCTCTATGTGAAATACTGACAACAACTAAACGACAGGAAAGACACGTAATAAAAACATCTACAATAGTTGGTTAATAATGACATTATTAACATGAGCTGCTGAGTGATCCAACGGCATAGATGATCCAGGTGTTGCATAATGTAGGCTGTGCTCCTCTGTCTGCTCCCACCACCCCTCCCCTTCCCTCCTTCTGACGCAGCTGCGGCCTAGAGATGAGTTGTTAGACTGAAAAAGATTCCCAATCACCTGTTAGTGTGATTCACCCAGCCACCGGTGAGTTGCCCCCCCCCCCCCCCCTCCAATTTTTTGACTTGGTATGTTCCAAAGACTACCGCAAAGAGGTGGGGACTCAAGAGTCTTGCAGCAGAGGGCGATGGTCACGTGCATGTTGGGTCTGCTGTAGGGCTGGGAATAACTGGGTACATCACGATACGAAACGATTTGCGATACATTGCTCACGATAACGATACTATCACGATAAGGCGATATTGTTATAATCTATAGCTTTTCCCTTGAAGACCATACAATATATAATATCTCTCTTTTGAAAAATTGTGGACTTGGGCCCCTTTTGAAATAACCAATTCAATTATTTTGAAAGGTTTGTTAAATTGTTGCAAGTATTCTTCAATGGTTTGGTCATATCTCATATAAGCTTCTCTTGTTGAAATGTATAATTGAGAGTTTGTGATTAGGATTTGTGTTTCTATTGTATTCTTCTTCTGTATAATAACTTCAGTGGTTCTTCTCAAATTCAAAGAAATTGGTATCTGGGTCAATGTCTACGTCTATAGTTGTGTATTATTTTCTATTCCTGTTAGAGGGGACTGTACTTTTGCCATTTTCTATCAAAATTGATCCTTCTATTTCTCTGATTGCGATGACTTTTGCCTGTTCAGGTGGACCGTTTAGTTTAATAAAAACTTTGCAGTTTGTTGTCCACGTCGATTCTATGACAAGCAAACATTAGGAATGACAACTGATAGTTTTAACCCTTTGACACCGGCTCTTTACCTCTAGTGTTTACATTTCTTTGACTACTGTAACAATTTGCTTTAGCCAAAATACAATACAAACGTACAACTTCAACATGATTTTTTTCTACTTCATTGTGGGTTTTTGGGCATCTGCGACGTATACTACGTAGCGACTCATAGTACGAAAAATACTGTAATTCTTTTTATATCCATTTCAAGCAGGAGAAGAAGGAGGGAATGGAGGATGGCTAAGAACCCAGCTGCTAAATGGTAACAAGAATCTGATAAAAGGGTTTTTGATGTCGCCACGGTAATGAGGTCAGTGGCTCAGAGAACCTCTGGACAGCATTGGTGCTCTGATGCAGACGAGTGAAGCAACTCGGCGGCATTAAACCATCTTAAAACCTCAATGCTGCAGTCTGCCACCCCAAGAAAAGGTTTAATGTGTGAGACTTACACACAATGTAGCGCTAGTGTAGTTTCAAAGTGGTAACCTGTACCCAATGTACCCTCCCAAAAGAGGAGCAGTGACAAACTACACAGGCTTTGAATGGGCACTCCAAATGTGTGTCTCTGTCTTATCTCTTCAGTGTTTGTGGGTTTTTGTGTGTGTGTGCGTGTCAGGGGAAGCCTAACATCCTGTTTTGTTAAGCAGCATTTGACATCCTCGCACTCCAGTACAGAGCTTTTCCTTGATGTGAAGACGACACTGAAACGCTTTGATGTTCCACTCTTTAACTACTTAATCCGAGTGGGGGTGTTGGAGAGAAGGGAGTGTTGGGGTATGGGATTTTAAGAACCTCCTAGATTTCAATGTGTGTAGTTTTGTTTAGCTATCATGTTTTAAAAAAATATGTTTAGGGTGCTTTTGCTGGCTTAACATCAACCTCAGTTCAATTTACGAAATGCAAAGATCTTTGAAAAGAATTTCCCCGACAATCGACACATGTGACTCGAGCCCCACAGAGGGGCAATGTCACACAACTCGCAGATTTAACCCTTGTGCTATCCTAGGCACTTTAACATTGGGAGTTGGGTCATCTAAATGGATGAAGCTCGTCTGCTGGACTTTTATATATGTAGTTGTAGATTTAGATAAGTTAATTCTTCTCTAAGATTTCTGGTAAATCGCCTGTCCGTCCTGGGGGAGGATCCCTCCTTCATGTGGGCACCCCTGAGGTTTCTTCGTTTTTTCCGGAATCCGTTTTTTTTGGGAGTTTTTCCTTACCGCGAAGGGGGGTCTAAGGGCAGGGATGCCAGTATAGCTTAGTCAGTTTGTTAGTTCATTTTAGTATTTTTCTATTGAACTCTTTGTATTCGTGATCCTTTTGAGTTCATGTTTTACTTCGAAGCCCATCGAGACGACTGTTGGTGTGATTTTGGGCTATACAAATAAAATTGAATTGAATTGAATTGAATCTAAACCCACTAGACAGTGCTCTGAACCTTTTTTCTTCAATGATTTGTGATCTTCACTGGTGTCCATGGATTACATGAAATCTTTCCACCTTTATCCATCTTTGTCATGTAGGGAGAACACGCCAAAGTAAGGGTGGGGTCATCTAAGATAGCACAAGGGTTAAGGAAGCGAACGAACCCATGGTTTGAGGATCATGAAATCTGTGAGAATGAAGACGCGGGCAGAGGAGAGATCCTCCACTTCTGCTGTGCTAAAAGGAGACTGGTGGAAGATTGAAAGAGTGTCAGCAGAAAGCTTGAGGGGGTTGCATTTTGAAGTATCATTTGCAAAATTTGACATATAATTCAGAACAAAAGCACAAAAATTGCAAAGTCCGGTGCATTTCTCTAAAGTCCCACTCTGATTGTCTTTTAATTTATTGTAAAAGCGTGCCCTGTGGTCTTTTATTTATGATTAGGCAGTTTTAGCCTAAATGTAAAACAAATGTGTTGTTTTCTATGGAAAGAACCATTGGCACAGAGCAACCCCGTCCCCTTCCCCTCCCTCTCTGTTTACAGATGTGGATCTATTTGTCTGTAAGACTGTGGTCCACACATTGTATCTTCTACATAACAAATACCCCTTTTTCAAACAGCATTTTTCCGTCTGATTCACAATGATTTAAATAAAGAAATAATCAGAAATGCAATTTTAAGCTTAATTTTCTTTAAATATGTCCTCCGTTATGAGAGAAAAAATTCCACAAGAACATGTATAAAACGCTAAAAACACCATTTTCATTGGAGTGGGTCTCAAAAGCGAAAAGCCCAAACTCCATTGTTGCAAACAAATTCTACGGCACGTAAGAAAAGTTGACTAAAACATTCCATGTAAAGGACAACAATATGGTTTGGAACAAGCTTTTTAGTAGCAAAAGAAGCATCAAGTAGAAGGCCAAAAGTATAAAACAATGAGTGTTTGTGAGCAAATCTAATCAGAAAAAGAAACTGCAGATTTTCAAGGGAATTTTAGTGGGATCCAAACGTTTCTCCTCTAAAAGAGTGATGGAGTACTTAAACGTTTCCTCTGGGGGGGATCTTAGAATTTTTACTCTGATTAATAAATTATGCTGATCTTAAGGAGAGCTAAAGCGCAGGATGGGCTAATGTGGTTTTAAGCTTTCAATTTTCAGATCTGTACCCCCCCCCCCCCCCCCCCCCCCCCCCCAGTTTCATCAAGCCTCAACGCCCTCAACAAACCCACCATTAAGACGCAGAGTGCACAGTTGAAGCAGCATGTCTGAAGTGCTTACCTGATTCTTTCTATTATTATGTTACTATAATATAAATATATATATAAATATAAAATATATTTGAACCATCTGTTAAAACTTGCTTGGCTGCATTGTTGCTGACTCAGCAGCTTCCTCTGCAGATGCTTTGGTGCTGCACAAAACAAATGTGTTACAGAAAAGAAGAAAAAAAGGGAGAAACAGAAAACAAAGAGTATCTGGTTTAAAAAATACAAAAGAGACCACATTTAAGTCCACAGGTGAGGTTAAAGACCTACTCCGATAAAAATTGTGTTTTTTGTGTTTTTAACATGTTCTAATAGCGTTTTTATGATGATGGAGGACATATAGAAAATTAAGTGTAAAACAGCATTTGAGTATTTTTTTTAAATCAAATAGCTGTGAATCAGGAGCAGACAAAAAAGGACGTTTGAAAAAGATCATATTTCTTACGTAGAATATACGCTGGGCGGCCCACAAGCCCCCTATTCTGCTTAATTCTGATGCATCCACTTGCAGATGAGTAGATCCGTGTTTGTGTTTGATTTCCTAGTCTGAGCTGGAATCTGACTCATAACTGTTCAGCTAGATAGCTCCAATATTGCTAACCTAACATTTTTGTTGCACTGCTAATGTTAGTTTGGGGTTGTGAGTGGCTGTAAGATAGTGTGAGAGCACACAAACAGTAAGCTCTCAGCAATGGGGAAGGGAGGTGGGGTTGCACCATGCCAACGGTCTCGCTGACAACTCAAAAGTGAATTTCTAATGAATTACTGCTACACTGCAAAAACTGTGTCCTAGAAAGAGACTGTTTTGATTTTGGCTTAATCATAAATATTGGACCACTGGGAACGCTTTTACAATAGATCAAAGAATGATCGGAGTGGGACTTTAAAGGGAAAAAACTGTTTGAAAAAGTGATCACAAAATAAAAAAAAATAGGTAATTTATCCCGTCCATCTTTTAAAGTTGCTTAATCCTGTTTAAGGTAATGGATACTCTACTACCTAGCTACTGCCAGGTAAAGGTATGGTACACCTTGGACAATTCAACCAGTCACTCAAGACAGATGTTGAACATGTATCAAATTACTTGAATTTCACAAAAAAGCAGCAGATTTTTGTTTATTGTTGTAGCTGAGTTGTTCTAAGTTGTTCTTTTAAAACCATTTGCTTTTGGGATATAACATTTTTTACTGTTTTGGATTAAGGATTATATATAGATCAATATGAACACAGTTGTTTGTGACTTTGGTCATTGTTATGATAGGATTTGTGTTGCTGCATGGTGGTGCAGTGGTTAGCGCTCTTGCCTCACAGCAAGAAGCCTCTGGTTCAAGTCCCAGCTGTAGGATCTGAAAGAGAACACCAATGGGGGACTTTTCTGTGTGGTTTTTGCATGTTTTCCCGTTGCATGCGTGGGTTTTCTCCGGGGACTCCAAAAACATGCTTCATAGGCTAATTGCGACTCTAAAATAGTCCATAGTTGTGAATGTGAGAGTGCATGGATGTGTGATTGTGGCCCTGCGACAGACTGGCGACCTGTCCAAGGTATCCCCTGCCTTTGCCCTCAAGAGGCCGGGATAGACTCCAGCAGCCCCGTGACCCCGAAAGGGATAAAACAGATTAGAAAATGAATGAATGAATTATTATCGCTACAAAAAAGGTCAGTGATTAGTTATTGTTGGTTCTGCAAAAAGAAAAATAATGTCAGCAACATTTAATATTGTGCAAACACGATAGCAGAAAAAAAAATTAATCAATAAAAGCTGACTGTTTAAGTTTTTTGTTTTCTTGCACAGTTAAGCATGAAACAAAAAAACGTTCAGAAAAAAATGTAAAATTTGATTGAAAAGATAGATATTATCGTTTCTTTGGGCTGCGCACAAGCATTTCAGCTGGATTAGGGATCCAAAGTGGGTTCAGAGTCCTCAGCCTCCAGCTGAGACCAATCTGTTGGTCAGATGTGGCTCAGTGGGACCAGCCGTGATCTTGCTAGCAAGCTGAGGGTGCAGTCAGCACAGAGACACAAGGATGTTGTCTATTGCCATGCCGTTACAATGCAAAAAGACATGTTTGCAAAGTGTAGTGTTTTATTTGAAAACATTCTAAAGGTTTGTGCAGTGATAACAGTGACTGCTTTGTGCAGTAATTATTCACGTCCTTTATTTGAAAAAAATGTTTCTGCACTTTTTTCATCTTCTAGCTTTGATGGACCTTTGATGTTTTGCTTCAACACCGAGAAGCTTCCACTTTGATGGATGGTAACCTATTTAATCTATCTGTTTCTGCTTTATCCATCCACTGATCCATATTTTAGGCTGGCTTTATGTCGCCATAGGCCACATGTCCACCCTACAGATACTCCTGCGCTTCTCTCTACAACCCTCTATGAAGTCAGACAATCGCTTAGTACCCAATAAAAAGGAATTTTAGGGATAGTGAACCATGACATCACAGCAGCTGAAAATGTCAACAATCTGAATCGGGCCAAAAACTCTTATGGGGCTCAAAAAATATTTCAAAATCTACTAACAAAACCAAGACACTTGTTTCAGGAAGACATTTTGAAATTATTATGGGATGGCTACAGGAGGTGTGGCTTGGCAGTCATTGTGAAATTTGGCAATTTTTCCATTTTCCCACAATATGGAAAAAGTACATTTTTGTTTGGCCGATCTTCACAAAATCTAACACCTACACACTGCCAGGTTAAGTCTAACTGTCATGGTTTCAGTTTGTTGTGTCTTGTTTTTGGTCCTTGTTCTGTCTAGTTTCTGTTTCCTGTTTTATTTTGAAAGTCTCCTGTCTTGTCTGGTTTCTTCAGTTTTACTTCCTTTGGTCCCCATCTGCCCTGATCGTGTTCACCTGTGTCTTGTCTGCCCTGTCTGTATTTAAGTCTTGTCTCTGCCTTCCTCCTGTGTTGGTCCATTAGTATTCCTGTTCTGGTGTTCATGCCATGTCATGCCCTTTTCCTCGTTCCTTGTCCCTCGCCACGCCACAGTGAGTTTTCGTTTGGTTTTTGTCATCCTGTTCTGCAGCGCTTTTTGTTTGTTCTTTTTGTGCATTAAAACCCACTAGCCCTGATCCTTGCCTCCTGCCTCTGCATCTGGGTCCAACCGGCTCTCGAGCCACCTCACCGTGACAGAATGGACCAACCATATTTTTTGGACCCAGCAGAGCGGGACATGCAGCTCCTAGAGGCTTACTGCCAGGAAGCCGAGCGCACGAGGTCTTACTGGGTTTTTGACCAGGCCCAGTTTGCCTCGTATGCCTGGAGTGGGAGCCACCTGGACTTCACAGGGAGCCGTCTTGCCCTGAGGGGGGGTCGTCGCCGTCGTCCCCGCCGTCCCCTTCCTGTTCCAGAGGTGGTCCGGCACGCACCACATCGCTTTCCAGTGGTGGTGCCAGATGCACCCCATCCCCGTCATGTTCCGGTGGTGGTCCCGGATGCACCACAACCACGTTCAGTGGTGGTCCCGGACGCACCCCGACCCGTTCCTGCTCCCAGGGGGGTGCCGCCTGCGCCCCGACCCGTTCCTGCTCCCAGGGGGGTGCCGCCTGCGCCCTGACCCGTCCCGGCTCCCAGGGGGGTGCCGCCTGCGCCCCGACGGTTCCCCGGTTCCACTGCCACGCCTGACCCGCCTGAGCTCGGCTCCACGCCTGACCCGCCTGAGCTCGGCTCCACGCCTGACCCGCCTGAGCTCGGCTCCACGCCTGACCCGCCTGAGCTCGGCTCCACGCCTGACCCGCCTGAGCTCGGCTCCACGCCTGACCCGCCTGAGCTCGGCTCCACGCCTGACCCGCCAGAGCCTGACTGCTGGCCCGACCCGCCAGAGCCTGACTGCTTGCCCGACCCGCCAGAGCCTGACTGCTGGCCCGACCCGCCAGAGCCTGACTGCTGGCCCGACCCGCCAGAGCCTGACTGCTGGCCCGACCCGCCAGAGCCTGACTGCTGGCCCGACCCGCCAGAGCCTGACTGCTGGCCCGACCCGCCAGAGCCTGACTGCTGGCCCGACCCGCCAGAGCCTGACTGCTGGCCCGACCCGCCAGAGCCTGACTGCTGGCCCGACCCGCCAGAGCCTGACTCCATGCCTGACTCCATGCCTGACTCCATGCCTGACTCCATGCCTGACTCCATGCCTGACTCCATGCCTGACTCCATGCCTGACTCCATGCCTGACTCCATGCCTGACTCCATGCCTGACGACTCCACGCCTGACGACTCCACGCCTGACGACTCCACGCCTGACGACTCCACGCCTGACGACTCCACGCCTGACGACTCCACGCCTGACGACTCCACGCCTGACGACTCCACGCCTGACGACTCCACGCCTGACGACTCCACGCCTGACGACTCCACGCCTGACGACTCCACGGATCTCATGCCGGACCTGCCTCGCCGGACCGCTCGGCCCCCCGGCCGTCCTCCGGACCTGCCTCGCCGGACCGCTCGGCCCCCCGGCCGTCCTCCGGACCTGCCTCGCCGGACCGCTCGGCCCCCCGGCCGTCCTCCGGACCTGCCTCGCCGGACCGCTCGGACCCCCGGCCGTCCTCCGGACCTGCCTCGCCGGACGGCGCGGACCCCCGGCCGTCCTCTGGACTCTTGTGCCCGTCGAGGTTTATCCTCCGGGGCCCCCCCCTCATGTGACTTTTGGAACCTCGGAGCGGTTCCTTGAGGGGGGGGGGGGGTACTGTCATGGTTTCAGTTTGTTGTGTCTTGTTTTTGGTCCTTGTTCTGTCTAGTTTCTGTTTCCTGTTTTATTTTAAAAGTCTCCTGTCTTGTCTGGTTTCTTCAGTTTTACTTCCTTTGGTCCCCATCTGCCCTGATCGTGTTCACCTGTGTCTTGTCTGCCCTGTCTGTATTTAAGTCTTGTCTCTGCCTTCCTCCTGTGTTGGTCCATTAGTATTCCTGTTCTGGTGTTCATGCCATGTCATGCCCTTTTCCTCGTTCCTTGTCCCTCGCCACGCCACAGTGAGTTTTCGTTTGGTTTTTGTCATCCTGTTCTGCAGCGCTTTTTGTTTGTTCTTTTTGTGCATTAAAACCCACTAGCCCTGATCCTTGCCTCCTGCCTCTGCATCTGGGTCCAACCGGCTCTCGAGCCACCTCACCGTGACACTAACCTTTGATTAACCTTTAACGTTGGGAAGAGACCGCCTCTTAAATAAAAAAAATCCCCTTTAGTACCTTCTACAAATTTAAACTCCTCCTAGGGATTTTAATCTATCGGATCCTAACTTCTGGAGCATCACTGCGAAGCTATTTGAGAAAAACTGTTGGTTTTAGAAGTTTTTAGATTTTGAACAGCGTTAATGTGCCACTTAACGAGCGTTTTCTTTGTTGCTGGCATATTTTTACCAGAACACTGGAAAATGTTAATACGGTATAATTGGCTCAAGCTGAACACAACCATGTGATATACAATATAAACACAATAGGAATATAAAATTTTACTTTTGCCTATTCACTTAGAAATTACAAAGACCCCTTCATCATGCCCAAGCGACCAAAAATTAAATGGTTGATATAGAGATAGAACTAACAGGAAGCCACCATTTAGAAAATAATGTTGTTGTTTTTTTTTTAACAAATGTGTGACATGCAGCTTGACCAGGGTGGCAGGGGCAGAAGGGGAGAGTGAGGGGCGTGTAGATGCCACTAAGCCAGTGAGGTTGGGTCAAAAGGGGGTGGCGAGGTTGAGTAGCACCCTCAGGCCACAATGCAGTTCGCGGCTTTCATTTTCTTATTGTAATCCACATTTTATTCTTTTCTATATTTCTTTCTGCAGTTTGAAAGTCTACATAGTTTTGCTGCGTTTCTGTATTGAATCAGTGACACGATGAAATCAAGACTTTTTTTTGAAATCTCTGACACCAGCTTTCATACAAAACGTAAGCTCAACACGAGTCTATCTGAACTGAAACATGGCAGAGTTCCTAGGAGCCGTCAATGGCTTCCTTCTCTCCCAAGTGAAACATGAAGAGAGCGGGAAGCTGTTCGAAGGAGAGAGGGGAGTTGACGCTCGTCACTCCTGTGCCGTGGCTTATCCTAAGAGGCTTGAATAATCAGTATGTTAAGCTGTCAGGGTGTGCGCTCGCACCTACCACGTGCTAACTCACTCCTGGGTGCTTTTAATCAAGCAAAAACGCTGAGAGGCAGTGGAGAGAGCCAAGAGCAATGAGCTCTGGAATATCTGTTACACTTTTTCCTGGCATTACTAAGAGCTGCAGATGTTTCATGTACCTGAAGAAAGAACCTATTATGTTTAATGTGTATAGACATTCATTGTAGGTGAGGTTTCATGCTTTAAGTTGTCAGTCATGGTTAGAGCAATTACCATGATGTTTTAAGGCTGTTTTATTTTAACCTTGTACACCTTTAGCCAGGAATCAGTTTTTAATTTCATCAGTTACTAATAGGTCATACTGAACCAATCTTCAAGATTTTCCACCGTCCGGCAATGATAGTCAGCTGTCACATGTGCAGACGTACCCCAAAAAAAATCAACAAACGGCGTGCAACCTTCAAGTCAGGAGACAGCACAGCGTACAAACACGCTTGCTTTGACCTCCAGAAATCCATCAAGGCTGCCAAAAGAAGCTACAGCCAGAAAATTGAGAGCTGCCACAGGGAAATCAAAACAAGAAGCCTGTGGCAGGGGATCAAAACAATCACCAACAACAGAACAAACACCAGGAGATCAGAGTTCCAGAATAACATCCCGCCAGACAGCCTAAACAGCTTCTACACAAGATTCGACCAGTACAACAAAGAGGTCCCCCAACAGACCTCCAGGGCCCCAGAAGAGGCTATACTGCAGGTGTCTTACACACAGGTCCTCAGGGCCCTGAAGCAGGTGAACCCGCACAAGGCGGCAGGACTGGACCACGTATCACCAAGAGTCTTGAAAGCCTGGGCGGATAGGTATACACAGACATCTTCAACCTTCGGTGCTCCGAATCTTCAAGTCCTCAGTGATCGTGCCGATCCCGGAAAAAAAAACGTCACAACAATGAATGACCTGAGACCCGTGGCTCTCACTCCTGCATCAATGACATGCCTGGAAAAGTTGGTTCTGTCACATATCAACTCCCTGGTCGACGAAACAGTAGACCCCCAGCAGTTTGCCTATCGCCCCAACCGATCAGCAGACGACGCGGTGGCCCTGGCAATTCACCGCACCCTGCAACATCTGGACACAAAGAACACGTACGCCCGGTAACTGTTCCTGGACTATAGCTCTTCCTTCAACACCATCAGGCCCCTGAAGCTGACTGCAAAACTCGCAGAACTGGGAATACCAACACCCACCTGAAACTGGATACTGGACTTTCTCACTGACAGACCACAGGTGGTGAAGAGGTCACAGGCCTGAAAGCATCCATGCACACACCACACGCTTCCGCAACAGCTTCTTCCCAGCAGCAATCAGAATGCTGGCACAGGACATCAGAGAGGGAAGACTGGACTGAACTGAATCATACAACACGACAAGCCATCCAGCTGGGCCACTAAGTGCAATAAACAATTTAACTCCACATAAGTGCAATAATTCTTCTGAAAGGTTGGGATGCTGCAATATTCATATTTTTTTATATTTTATACTTTGTACTTTTGTTATCTTTATTCTCTTTTTAAATTGTCTTTTCTATATTCACCCTGACCGAGATGGCAAAGAGAAATTCCGATGTACTGTATGTGCAAATGGCAATAAAACCTTAAAACCTTAAAAACAAAAAGTATTAGCCACAGTATTTCCTTCCATTTTATCTTCGTCTTTTAATTGTTGTTTTTAGTTTGTTGAGTTTTATCATTTTTATGTCAAGCACCTTATGCCCTGTGCATGTTGATAAAAGGTGCTCTACAAATAAAATGATTGATATTCAATTTTTTTCCCTGTATATCTCTGAGGAGCAAGGAAGTCACAATTAGAAAACTGTGCACCGTTAGGAATGGACATTAGTAAATAAAAGACATTGGTTGAGTCGCTTGAAGCTGCAGGGAGGTCTGACGCTCTGTGGGGAGTCCTAAGAAATTCAGAGTCAGCAGGTGGATGTACGGATTTAAACACAAACCTGAACTTACGTCTGAATAATTTATGTTAGGTTTACAAATAAAGAATTGTGTTTCACTGCACATCATTATGTCCTTTATGAAAATTTAATGTTTCTTTACTAAAATTTGTTGGTTCCTTAAGCCTGTATAATGTACTTTAATAATACTTTTTATATATATATCGTGGACGACGGATCGTTGACGTCTGGAGACATGCCGACCGTCTCCGAGCTGAGGTGCTATATATATATATATATATATATATATATATATATATATATATATATATATATATATATATATATATATACACATTTATATATATATACAGTATGTATATATATATATATATATATATATATATATATATATATATATATATATATATATATATATATATATATATATACACATTTATATATATATACAGTATGTATATATATATATACAGTATGTATATATATATAAGAAAAAAGAAAATTAAGGAAAACAGATTATAGGATTTATATATTTAAAAATATAGATATTATACATTAACAATATAACTATAAATTATAAATTGGAGTATTGCAGTCATTACGTTTCCATACTAATCTCATTTAACCATTAGACTCTTAAAATAATAGTAGAAAGCAAATTAAAATAAATAAATAAAACAGCTAGACTGTGGCTTGATTAACAGAGGATTTGTGAAACACAGTTTGGAAATTGAGCATCCATAAAATCATTTTCACTCGTCAAAGAACATTCTAGTCGGAAGCTGCAGTCAAATTAAAAACCAACACAACATCCCATCATAGTTCTGAAAATGCGTCCTCTGTCCACAATCCATGCTAAGGACAATATTTTCTTATCCTGACCCCACTTGATCACCCCCCCCCCCCCACTTGCAATCACAGTCTTGTATTAGTAAGCACACAAATACCACAGGTTAGAGGGACCAGTCTGTTTATGACCACTGCTCACCAGCTAGTAAAGCAGGAAGAACTGAAGCCCCGCTAAATGCACCTCCTCTCGCTCCTTTAATCAAGCCTGTTCTATCATCCTTTTTTCCACGTCTCCATCTTTTTGTATGATTGATCCTAAATCTGAGCTTCAATTACATCAACCGGGGGCCTCTAGGAGACCTGCCCGCAGGTCTCTCAGACCATCATTTTCCTCCAACGGCCTCAACTTTGAGAAAATGGCATGTTCAATCTCAGCGCCGCTTCACACCCCAACATTCCGTTTTGAATTATGACCAGGGACAGACGGTTTTTAAGTTTATTGCTTAGGTCAGTGATAGAGAATTGCTTAGCTGTCAACTGAGTGTGCAGGATTGAATGAGAGGTAAATAACAGTCCAACGGCTGTCTTGGTGCATTTTCTGTTTTGTACTGTTTGCTTTGTCCGTTTTCCACAGCTACCTCTATGCTGTGGTTCCTGCATAAAGGGTCTAAGAAGGTCACTCCAACATTAATTCATAAAACGTGTTTTTACACTACCTAAATAAAATATGGTGTCACTGATGGGGATCTAACTCTCACTCTAAACATCAACATTTTCTGTTTTTTGTGGACAACAGTGTTGTCTAAAACTTAAAAACGTTGCCTTTTTGGCCTTTTTTGATACAAATTTAAAAAAATACAGTAAGGAGTTAACAACCTAAAGAGATGTTAAAATGTGAATAACTCACACATTTTTTGCATTAGCTACTACATTTCAGTAGAAATTGGAATTTTTCATGACTAAAAACCAAATCCACACATCGTTTCCTATGGGTATACTCAAGAGAATAGTCAAGAGCTGTGAATGAAAATTGGACCAAGTGAGTGTGACATCTATCTAAGAACTGAGTTTACGTCTAGCTCCACCTAAATTTAGTCTATTCAATTGCCATTATTTTGCGATATGGATGCCGCCATGTTGAAGCCAAATGAAGCTAGTAAGCAGTGATTGGTCTGAAATCTGTCATTTCGAACTTTCGAACATTTTGAACAATGAGACCACCTACTTTTATTGATGCATGTGATTGGCCAGTTTTTCCTGTAACTCCTAACCTTGTTAGTAGCACATTAAAAAAAACAGTCCAACACATTTACTCGTTAGCGTATTCACAATAACACCCAATTTTGGTTTAATCCATATAGGCGCTGTAATATAGACGCTGTAATATAATCCACAAAGAGCTCCTGATTATATTTTTGTTTTTTGAAAAAAAACATTGGTCTTAAGCGGACCTTCTAGTGCAAAAAAAACAGTACTTCCTATTTGGAACTCAAGGTAGAAGGATCACTCAGTCCAGTTCTCTTATACAATCAATGATCAAGAATCTATCTTAAAACCTAATTAAATAAATAGACACAAATGGACACACCCACAGCAGTGTTTTGAAGTCTTTTTTTTAACTTGTCTTGTCCAATAGCTGAGCAGACAGATGAGAGCTGAAAGCCTCTTGTGTTGAACATATTTTACTGTTACAATAGGGGTTATGAAACATTTGACACACTAGGTGTATGTTTAAACAAACCCCTTTTGTAATTTAGGCCAAACTTTATTCATCTTTCTCATATCTGTAACAGTATTTTGTTGGACCGGACGGAAAAGAAAAGAGAGAAGGATGTCTAGGTGTAGGAGGGGTGATTAAAGAGGAGGGAGGGCAGAACCATGAAGCGGCATTATGCAACAAGTTGCTAGATGTTTGTACCGGTAATTATTACAGTCAGGTTTAAAAGTAATATAAATCCAAAAGGGGGTGGGGCCTGTCCACACACACCCAAATGCCACAAACATACCTGTGGGCTCCAAAATGCGCTCCAAAATGCGCACATACAAAACATGTCAACATGTACACTATACAACTGATGTTCACACTCCCATACGTATTCATTCGGACCAACCCATGTGAAATATTTCCTTTAACCCTTATGTGGTGTTCGGGTCTGTGGGACCCGTTTTCATTTTTAATCAAAAGAAAAATAATACAATTAATTAATTTTTCAAACTCAGACTCACTGGCCTTGGCTCATTTTCTGTGAAGAACATATATCAGAATACATTTTAATGACCACACACCGTATACCCCCCCCAACACATTTCTATTACATATAAGATGTTCGGGTCCACTGGACCCAGGGCTAATAGAAGTGTGGAAATTGATGTTTTTATGTACCTACACTCTGTCCTCCACCTGTCTGGGCCTGCTGTGTGTGTGTGGGTGTGTGTGTGTGTGTGTGTGTGTGACCAGTGAGAAAGAGAGAGAGAGAGTGGCAGAGAGAGAAATATTCACTGTAAATGTGAGTTCTGTTTCTGCACCTGCGGTTCCCGCACAAGGTTGCAACATTTTTAGAATAATTCAAGCATCAACTCTGTTTGCTCTCGTTCTCCCGCACATTTGATCATTTGACTTTCTTGCGGGAATCTTTAATATCTCACATAGCAGATTGGAGGCAGGACACTATAAATATAGCTTTGCCAGTGTGGTTTCTTATCACAACTGATCAAAATGGCCAAAAGACTTTCTGCGCAGAGGGCCCTGGAATTGATTTTAGAAGAGAGAGACGTTTTTGAGGATGATGTAGAGGGAGACGATTCAGAAGATGATTAGATTGGGGCGGCCGTGGTGCAGCGGTAGGGTGGTCGACCCCTGATCATAAGATTGCAGGTTCAATTCCCGCCTTGCAGGCCCATGAGTCAAAGTGTCCTTGGGCAAGACACGGAACCCCACCTTGCCTCTGGTGGTAGGCGGGCGCCTGTGTTTGGCAGCGGGGCCGCCACCAGTGTCTGAATGTGTGAGTGAATGTGTGTGTGACTGGGTGAATGGGTCCGTGACTGTAAAGCGCTTGGTCCTTGTAGGAAGAAAGACGCTATATAAGTATAAGCCATACCATTTAGATTGAGCATCAGCCAGTTCCAAAACAAAGCCATCAGCCAGGACCAGGCTGTCAGCAGCCAGGACCATGTGTTGTAGAGGCTAGTGGCTAGAAGGCCATAGGGCTGATGTGTTGTCTTGACAATAGGTTTACTCTGTGTTCAGCTTGTGTTGTGCACCTGAATGGGTTCAGTTTCTGTGTTCAAATAAATAAAAGTAAGTAGTTTTGAAAACCATTGCTTCACTTGAAAATTTGTTTCCAATCATATCTTGATTTTAATTGATTTTCTTTATCACGTTTTAAATAATGAGTTATGAATGTGATCTAACAAAGGTAAAGGGCAAATATTAACCAAATAAACTGATTGTAATTGGATGAGGTAAACATATGTCGAGTATTTTAACATCAAAGTGTTTGATTGTGAGGCATTAAAAACCACAACATGCAACGGGTCCACCAGACCCACGAACACTGGCTGAGTAACAACAATATGAACACCACACAAGGTTTAATCACTCAAACTATTTGTGCAAAGGTGAGATAGCACCTGTGCTCGAGTGGTTCTTTATGTTCTTCTAAAGTGGATGTTGGAATGTAAAAAGAAGGAGGGAGAGTACCAAGCCATCCACACACCAATATCCCCCCGCGGCAGCAGCAGCAGCCAGAACACCACCACCACCACCACCCTGAGAAGCACAAAGGCTTCACCGCCCAGGATCAAACCCCCGGTCTCATTGCTGTAAGCGCGTCCCCAACCTGGGCTGCAGTACTGCTGGGCTGGTGCTGGGTTTTGGCCTGTTGGATTTTACATGTATTTTCACACAGCAAATTTTAAACAATGGATATCCAGTAGTTCTCTTGATTGCTGATATTTGATGGATTCAAACAGCCTGGGCCTTCCCCCTTTTTGTGTGTGATCTCCCAAGCTCGACACCTTCTACAACCTTGGAACATCAAGTGAAGCAGGTACTTTCACGCAATAAGTCTAAAATGTTGCCTCAGAAAAAAGAGGAGTTCGTCACTATGGAGGTTTTAAAGACATGTTGGAACAAGAAAAAACATTTTATGTTAAAATAATGAACAAACAAGAGTCAAACTTCCTGTCATTTACGAAAATGATTTTGGATACTGTCAATACCAGAATTGATGGCGTAGTAAAAGATGTGCAGGAGTTGAAGAGCAGCATTCAATTTTCCAAGGGTCAAAGTGATGATCTGAGGGGAATGGAGGAAAAGGTTGACTCATGTGAATCTCAATTGCAACAACTGTCTACCCAGTGCGCTGACAAGACTGACATTTCTGATATTTTTACCCAAATTGACTCATTACAAAACCACAGTAGACAAAACAATGTTATAATTGATGGACTGGCTCAAGATGCTGGCTTTGAATCCTGGTTAGATTCTGAAAAGAATTCATGAGCAACATGCTGAAAATTGACTCAAAAACTATTGAAATAGAAAGAGCCAATCACATCAGAAATCCCAAACAAAATGCTGGAAAAAGGAGGCCCATTGTGGTAAAATTATTGAGAGACAAAGATATAGAACTTACCCTTGCGAAGGCTAAGGCTCACCTGAAAAATTCTGGCATATATGTCAATGAGGATTTCTCTGATCGTATCAGGAAGAAGACAGCTGAGCTACCACCTGCTATGAAGCAGGCCAGAGAGAGAGGAAACTTTGCTTTCCTTAGCTATAATAAACTCATAGTTAAACCCCATTAACAACATCAGACGGAAGCTAACAGCATTGTTCAAACTGTCTTATTCTGCCAGAATAAACCTACCTCTGAGGATTACGTTTTTATCTGTCTTATCCTGTACATGTCAACTGCCCATGACAATGAATTTTGGGGCTCCTCTGCACTGAGTTTTCTACTGAAGCATGACCCAGACCAAAACCTTTTTTCTTAGATTAAAGAAAATAACTTTGGTACTTCTAAATATTACTGTGAAAGCGCATTTAAAAATGGCATTAACTCTTTTGCAACAGCAAAAACTGCAACTGCAATTATTAATTATTATCTGCTTTTCTTGTAAATCTTGATTTCAATTTGATGTGATTGAATTGACAGAAACTTGGCTTACTGACAATATTGCAGATACCTTTAACATCATGAATTAAGTACATGTTTATAGATGTAGAGAAGGCAGGAAAGGAGGAGGAGTTTCCTTTATTTTCAACCCCTGGCTCACAATTTAAAAAAAGATGTGACATTAAGGAGCTTTTTGAGTTTGAAACAGAAGTTGTATAGAAACAAAGTTTCCATAATCATTTGTCTTTATAGACTACCAAATTGTAGTGAGTTTGTTGCTAATATTTCTAATGTATTGGACATAGTTTCTAAAGAGGGAGAGAAATGTTATTTAATGGGTGATTTTAATATTAATCTGTTTAATTATGAGGCAAATTTAGCAATCAAAGAATTTCTTAACATTATGTATTCTCATAGTTTTTGTCCAATGATTCCAGTCCCTGCTAGAGTGACAAATAATTGAGCAACCCATATAGATATCATCTTCACTAACATACTAGATCAAACTATAAAACCTGGGGTGTTGTGCTTGGACGTGGCTGACTGCCCTATTTTTTAACCCTTGTGGTATCCTATGACCTGACCCTTACATTGACGTGTTCTCCCTACCATGACAAAGGTGGATAAAGGTGGAAAGATTTCATGTACAGTAATCCATGGACACCAGTGAAGATCACAAATCATTGAAGAAAAAAAGGTTCAGCGCACTGTCTAGTGGGTCTAGATGACACAACACCCAATGTTAAAGTGCCTAGGATAGCACAAGGGTTACAGACCAAACACAAGTTATATAAAAATACCTGACTTGTCCAACACCGTATAATCACTTAGAATTCCAAAAATATAGAAACAAGTTAAACCACATCATAAGAGGAGCAAAGGTTCCCTTTTATAATACAAAGTTAGCCCACCACAAAAACAATGTTGCCTGCCTTTGGAAAACTATCAAAACCATATTGAATAAAAACACTACTAAAAAACAGCTATCCAATGAATTTCAGGTTTATGATCATTTTGTTTCTGACCCTCACCAAATTGCTGCAAAATTCAACTCCTTTTTTGTCTGAGATAGGCCCTCCTCTGGCTTCAAGGATTCCACCTAGTCAACAGAAACCATTGGAGTATCTATACTAGGGGTCGGCAACCCATGGCTCCGGAGCCACATGTGGCTCTTTCATCCTTTTGTTGTGGCTCCCTGTGACTTTGGAAAATAATGAGTATTGTATAATAATTAAATTTTATTTTAGTTTGTTCATCTGCTGGAGCCAGCAGAAGCGCGTACCACGTCAAGACCAGCTTTCTTAATGAGCTCGTATTTATCGGGCGAGAACTGCAGAGCTGATAGCAGGAGTACACACGCGGTCCGGAGTGATCTTCTGCCGGAACTTGACGTGCCGCGGGGCAGAGAGCAACTCGCTCATGACAGAGAGTTTGCGCCAGTGTTGCCAGATAGAGTCACAGTTTTCCAGCCCAAAAGTCATCTGAAAACCGCCAGACCCAGCCAAAAACCGCCCAACACAACTTTTGTTGATGTTTTTTTTCGCACTGGACTGATTTAGCAAAATAAAATATTTTTCTAAATAAAATATAGTTCAGACTAATAATAAAATGTGTACAATATTGAATATTTCTTCAGCGGGCCGCCTTCTTCCATTCATTTGCTCAACCCACTCTATCCCTGCTATATCCTGCGTCCTGCTCTTTCATCCTTGTGCTGCGCTGGAGCGCCCCGACTACCGTATTTTGCGCTCTCTGTGTAGGACACACTGAGGAGCGCGGGGGAAACAAATCTAAGCTGCAGAGGATGTGAACAGGTGAACAGGTAGAGAGGAAAAGCAGGTAAAGAGGCGGAGGAGGGGCTTTGGCTTCAAACTCTTGTCAGAGAGATGGAAACACGGGCGTCAGATTGAGACGCAGCTTTCCCTGCGGGAGTTGAAGCAGAGACTTTCCCTGGGATGATTTTATGAACTCAAACATGGAAACATGATTACCAAGTTGAATTCTTCAAAATAATAAACCTGATCTCTCCACATTATCAGTGTCTACCATGCATTGATAAACACATCCGGATGCTTTCTTTTCATTAGGGGCGGTCCCAAATGGCTCTTTGAGTAAAAAAGGTTGCCGACCCCTGATCTATACTATTCCATTACTAAGGAATTTAAGTTATTACTAACAACCAAGAATTAAGTAAGATATTATATTTAACTTAAAATACACTTCACCTGGTTATGACAATATTGATGGTAATTTGTTAAAATCAATTTATTTCTTTATTAGTAAACCAGTGACACATGTTTTTAACCCTTGTGCTATCCTAGGCACTTTAACATTGGGAATTGGGTCATGTAGACCCACTAGACAGTGCGCTAAACCTTTTTTTTTCAATGATTTGTGAACCTCACTGGTGTCCATGGATAACATGAAATCTTTCCACCTTTATCCACCTTTGTCATGGTAGGGAGAACACGTCAATGTAAGGGTGGGGTCTTCTAGCCTTAACATAAACTTGGCTCCAACAGGATGACTATGTTAGATTGAACGAAGCAACCCCCCCCACTTATGCTAACTATCAGGAATCCAGGATTTCAGGGAAAGGAGGTGGTTTGGCAGCAATATCACAGTCTAGCTTACTTCTCAGTCCTAAAGTTAAAAATGCTTATAATTCATTTGAAAGCATCATATTGTTTATAAATCACCCAAACAGGAAGACTCGAAAACCTGTTTCATTCATAATTATTTATCGCCCCCCCGGCCCATATTCAGAATTTTTAACTGAGTTTTCCGACTTCCTATCGACTATTGTCTTAGATTCTGATCACACTATAATAATAGAGGATTTTAATATTCATGTTGATGACCCAAGTGACTGTCTAGGAAATGCTTTTGCAGCTTTATTAGATGATGTTGGTTTCACCCAAAGTGTAAACGAACCCACTCACTGTCATAAGCACACCCTGGACCTTGTTTTAACCCATGGTATAGAGATCAGCCAGCTGAGTGTCCTTCCTCTTAACCCCATCATTTTCTGATCACTTTCTGATTAACTTCCAGTTTATATTAGAACATGCTGCTGCCCCAGTGAGTAAGAAACAGCCTAAAAGAACATTAACTGACCGTTCTGTGTCTGAGTTTAAACACACAGTTCAGCCAGTACTTAGTGAATTTCTAAGAAAATACTCTGAGTCCAGCTCCCATAGCATCAGTCCTAGTATAAATGACCAGTTTGTCAATGATGCCTTACAAGCCCTCAGGAGTACACTTGATGTTGTTGCCCCCCTGAAACCTAAGTTCGTTAGACAAAACCGAGTAGCACCGTGGTTTAACGCTGATACACGTTCTCTTAAATAAGAAACCCGTAAGTTGGAAAGAGAATGGCGCCGCTCCGGTTCAGAGCAGTCTCTGAATACCTGGAAACATAGCAAATTATAAAAAAGCTCTGGGTAGAGCTAGAGGCCAGTACTATTCAACATTAATATCAGAGAATGGAAATAATCCAAGATTTCTTTTTAGCACTATTGCTAAATTAACTCGCAGTCAGAGCTCATTAGAACCACATGTTCCTGTTTCTCTCAGCTCTGATGATTTTCTTACATTTTTCAATAGTAAAATCTCAAATATTAGACATAAGTTAAATCAAGTTATTCCCACTATCAGCCCAGAGCAGGCTGAAGCGGTAGAAGTGGAGGCATCCATAGAAACCTCTGTAACATTAGACTGCTTCACTATTGTGGATCAAGTGGAAATTGCATCAATTATTACGTCCTCCAAATCCTCAACTTGTCTGTTAGACCCAACTCCCACTAGACTTTTTGAAGAAACGTTTCCCCTAATTAATGATTCCATATTGACAATGATAAATACCTCTCTGGAAACGGGTTACTTGCCAAAGTCTTTTAAATATGCAGTTGTTAAACCTCTTCTGAAAAAGCCCAGTTTGGATCCTAGCATCTTGGCCAACTATAGACCAATATCAAGCCTCCCCTTTATTTCTAAAATCCTAGAAAGAGTTGTAGTTAGGCAGCTTTACTGCCACCTACAGGACAACAGCCACTTTGAAGACTTTCAGTCGGGGTTTAGACCCCACCACAGCACGGAAACTGCCCTAGTTAGATTCTCTAATGACTTGTTATTGGCCTAAGAAAATGGACTACTTTCTTTTCTGGTCCTGTTAGACCTCAGTGCAGCCTTTGACACTATCGACCATGATATTTTACTCCACAGATTAGAGCAGGACATAGGGATAAGAGGATCTGCACTCCAGTGGTTTAAATCCTATCTGTCCGATAGGTATCAGTTCGTTAATGTAAATGGACATTCCTCTCAGTGCACTCGAGTTAACTATGGAGTCCCACAGGGCTCAGTCTTAGGACCCATCCTGTTTACGCTTTATATGCTACCCCTAGGAAAACCATAATCAGGAAACACAGCATTAATTTTCATTGTTATGCCGACGACACACAGTTGTATTTATCCATGAAACCTGACCAGAATGACGATATAGAGAAACTGAATGCCTGCATCAGAGACATCAAGACCTGGATGACAATTAATTACCTCCTCTTGAACCCAGAAAAACTGAGGTCATTATACTAGGTCCTAAAAACCTCAGAAATGCTCTGTCTGATCAGATAGTCTCTCTGGATGGTGTAAGTATAGCCCCCAATTCCACAGTTAGAAACTTTGGGGTTTTATTTGACCAGGACTTATCAGTTAAGGCTCATATATCTCAGGCGTCTAGAACTGCCTTTTTTCACCTGCGGAATATTGCTAAGATCAGAAATATACTTTCTAAGAGTGATGCTGAAAAACTCATCCATGCATTTGTTACGTCGAGGCTGGATTACTGTAACTCCTTGTTAGCAGCGTGTCCTAAGAGTTCCTTAAGAAGTCTCCAGCTTGTTCAGAACGCAGCAGCTAGATTGTTAGCTGGAACCAGCAGAAGAGATCACATCACTCCTGTGTTGGTTTCGCTCCATTGGCTCCCAGTTGATTCTAGAATCAAGTTCAAGATCCTCCTGTTAACCTATAAGGCCTTACATGGACTGGCCCCGTCCTATATTAAGGACCTCATAGTCCCTTATCATCCAATAAAAACACTTCGCTCGCAAAATGCAGGACTGCTTGTGGTTCCTAGAATTAGTAAAAGTACGGTTGGAGGTAGAGCGTTTAGCCACCAAGCCCCTGTTTTATGGAATAAACTCCCAGCTCATGTAAGAGAGGCCGATTCAGTTTCTACTTTCAAAGTTAGACTGAAAACATTCCTCTTTGGACAGGCTTATTGTCAGACTAGTTAGTAATCAGAGATTATTTAACTTAATGTTAATGTGTTTAAATTAAACTTAATAACAACAACTATTTGTTTTAAAAGGCTGCTAGTAGTTGAAGCTGGGGTAACTATGGTGCACTGGGGTTCTGTCCTCTTTTCTCATCTACTTCTGCCCTTCCTCTCCTCTATTTTTGATCATCATTTATCATTTATCATCATTTATCATGTGGTCTCTGTCTCAGGCTCGATTCGCGCCCCTGACTGTCCCCCCAACCACAGCTGGATGAAGCTCGTCTGCTGGACTTTATATATGTAGTCGTAGATTTAGATAAGTTAATTCTTCTCTAAGAGTTCTGGTAAATCGCCTGTCCGTCCTGGGGGAGGATCCCTCCTTCATGTGGGCACCCCTGAGGTTTCTTCGTTTTTTCCGGAATCCGTTCTTTTAGGAGTTTTTTTACCGCGAAGGGGGGTCTAAGGGCAGGGATGCCAGTATAGCTTAGTCAGTTTGTTAGTTCATTTTAGTATTTTCCTATTGAACTCTTTGTATTCATGATCCTTTTGAGTTCATGTTTTACTTTGAAGCCCATTGAGATGACTGTTGTTGTGATTTTGGGCTATACAAATAAAATTGAATTGAATTGAATTGAATCTAAGATAGCACAACGGTTAATCTCTCTCTGGTCCAAGGTATTGTACCTATTGAGCTAAAGAGAGCAAAGGTTACTCCAGTTTATAAAGATGATTATTCAACCCACTTCAATTTAGACCAATTTCTGTCTTACCAGCTGTTTCTAAAATTCTTTAAAAAACTGTCTATCAAAGATTAATGTATCATCTTGAAAACAATAACATATTATACCCTTATCAGTATGGTTTTAGGTTAAAAAAAAGTCCACCTACATGGCACTGGCGCATTTAATTACTAAGTCTATAAAGCAAAAAATAGAGAAGAGAACACAGTTGGTATATTTCTAGATTTGTCAAAGGCATTTGACACTGTTAACCACACTATTCTTTTGGATCAGCTTGCACTCCTTGGCATCAAAAACAAATCTTTACTTTGGTTTACAAGTTATTTTACTGATTGATATCAAACTAAAAACTACAATGGATTAGAGTCCACAGTCCTTCCTATAATGTGGTTTATCTCAAAGTTACATTTTGGGTCCTTTGTCATTTTTACTAAATGTTAATGATCTACCTAATGCATCAGTCAAACTTTCTAAAATATCATTTGCAGACAATTTAATGTAGGACATCGACATTTATCTCAATCTTTGTTTTGTCAGGCCAGTTTCCTGAGTATTTATCATGTTAACCCACTTCAAATTTGTTTGTTCTGTTTTCAATTCCATTGGAAAATTTCTTCCTCAACATTTCACCAATAAATTTTAATAATGAATTTCATGAATACCCAACTCAGGGAGGCTGTCTCATCAGAGCACCTTTCTTACAACTCAGTCATAGTTTAGTGTCTTCTAAAGAGGACGTAAAATTTGGAACAGTCTTCCTTCCTCCTTTAAAGACTTTTGACAAACTCGGTTAAAAAAGCTCTAAAAAGGTCTCTCCTGAATAACTGTACTTTTTCATATGGCGACTCTTTTACTTTACAGTATTCTTTAATAGGAGCTGATAGGCTTACTATGGGGGTTGCCAGATGTTAAGCCCCTTGTATGTTTTTGGCAACCATCCATCATATTCAGCATCTTTGTATATTTTGCTTCCATTTTAATTATTTTATTGTTAAGTGATAAATGAAATAAAAAAATGATTATAAAAACAATATTTGAACTCAAACATGACAAAACAAAAACAAACAAAAGAAAGTGTGGTTTAATAAATTACCAGGGGCCTGTTGCACAAAAGTAGGATAAGGGATTAAGCCAGGATATCTTGGTGATCCTGGCTCAATTGATCCCCAATCCGGTTGCACTAAAGCTGGATAGGGGGCAGGAGGATATGTTATGGTATAAATTACCATGGAGATTTATTCTGTGGAGCTAGCCTGCTCCAGACCAGGCTAAATTCCAGGATCTATTTAATCTCATCCCTAATGTAAGTCAGCAGTCGCCACAAATGGAAACCAATAGTTATTTCACTGCTCACTATACATTGTTATCACATATAACTAGACCCACTGTCATTATTTAAACGTCCGTGATCATTAATTTCAATCATTTTGGATAAATAATAAGTTTTAGACGATGTTGCTATCATTAGATAATTTACAGTGTCCCATAAACTATAAGGCTATATATAAAATGATAGAATATTAGGGCCACAGAGGGGAACAAAATACAAGTCATAATATTGTAACCAGTTGTTTTAAAGGAGGACAGTTGTTAAAATGACAGATGTGGGGCATTTCGTGAAATTGTCCTTCACTATGGTTTCATAAACGAAGACATGCTGATGTGCCAGAATATGAAGTATCACATTGTCATAACTATCAAAACTGTAAAAAGAATATGTTGCTTTTCTGCAGAAAGAACCAGCCTCATAAATTTATGACTTTATCCTTTTTTCCTTAGTGGGCCCTAGTACTCTGTCATGTAAAATAATACACATTCCATTAAAAGCAGGTAAACTACACTCAAAAAACGTTCACTTTGAATGAACTTAAAAAAATTATGGAAATGATTTCCACATGATTAGATAGCGTTACTTGAACAAAAATGAATCATATTGGTCCTTCTTAATGTATTTAGGTTCAAACTAATAAATTTAAGTTGATTCAATCTAAATACTGCAGTTGGACCCAACTTTAAATTAATATTGTTGCTCACTCTCAAAAGATAAAAGTTGATCCAACTTAATTGAATCACTTGGTCACACCTCATTAAATTAAGTTTATTCAACTTAAATTTGTATGACTACCTAACACAATTTATGTTGATATAACTTAATTTTTTGCCTTGATTTTATTTATACATCTGACATTGATAAAGTTTTCCAAAGTTTCAACCAATGGGTCTTTTAATTTACTCATCAAAGACATGAAATATGCAGTTATGTCCTACATCGCAAGACAGGAGTTCAAATAATGCGAATTCTGTATTAAGTTACATGAACAGTTTACCGCACAAGGGGGTTGGTCATCATCCTCTCCCACACTCTAACTCATGGTGCAGAAAAGAAATAAACATATCAGTTTAAATCACTAGTAAAAACAGAGTAAAACAGCTAGACAATAAAACCCATGGACAAAAACTCACACTTAGACCCCAATCTGCCCAGATAGACAAAGAAAATGGAATCCCACAATTCCTTGCGATTACTAATGTATCCAATTTAACGGTATCATGTTGGATCAACATGATTGAAATTAGTAACTTTTAAATGGATTATTTTTATGTACGATCGACATGATTCATTCACGTAAGATTTACAAACATAACATTTTCTGGTTGAAATGACAAGTTACATTTTCATAAAATTAATTGGCTGGTAATTTAATTTGAAAAAAAACTTGAGTGTGCTTTATCACTGTGGCGGTGTTGCCTTTCTTCTTAATTATATCTTTTACCTCCTCGATGAGGATTTGTGCTTCCGACGGGGAAAGGTACGCGGCTCTAGTTTCCATGGTAAATCAGTTTATCTGTGATCTGTGGCGGGGTCTATTTGAGTGAGCTGTGAGCGCGCACCTATCCAGGATTGGTTACACCTGGCTTGATGAATCCGTGTCTGCTCATCCTGGCTTGGTCTTTGTGCAACCAATTAAGCCTGGACGCACATGTTTTGGATTCATTGAGCTCAGCTCAGTCATTTATCCCGGATGTCTTAATTCTACTTTTGTGCAACAGGCCCCAGGTCATCATTAGAATTGAGAAATTGTTCTCAGCTGATTCTCCTGGTAAAATAAAGGTTTAATAAGATAAAATACATTTTAGAAAAATAATCAGAAAAAAAATAGCTATATATATAGATATATATATATATATCTATATATATAGACATATAGATATATATGTCTATATATTTATAGATATATATACACACTTTCATTTAAAGAATTATACATGACAAAAATACATGTGTGTTCTATCTTTTAAAATTATATTTAAAAAGTCAAATAATAATATATATTCTGAGCTGATATTTACATTTTTAAACAATCACGAATAATAACAGATTTTTACAGTTAATGTTTCTGTCACAGGAGGGAATACTTTAACACTGTTTGGAGGTCTACACTAAACCAGGCAGAGACAGCATGTGTTTCGGTGACATCCCAATGTTGTGGAATCCGACACCATATATGTGTGTGTGTGTGTGTGTGTGTGTGTGTGTGTAAACTGTGTTTGTAACTTGTTTGTCAGCTCGACTGCCAAGCTGGTTTTGTAGTTTAAAGTCACAATGCTGTCAAGTGAAATTTTATAAAAAGATTGAAATAAAGTAAAAAAGTAAAAACAAAGAACTTGGAATCATCAAAGGATCTTTATCTGGCACCAAAACGATCATGCTGCACATATTTCTGTCATTGTGTAATATTTTAATAATTATTGAAGTGTAAAAATATAATAGTAATTTTACATAATAAAAAGTCTTTATTTGACCCATACAAATGTAACAAAGATACTCTCTTACTCACTGATACTTTACAAACGTAATTCTGGCCCAAGAAAAAAAAAAGGCTGTCCTAGAATAAGACAGCTCCGTGTGAAAACAACTTCCATTATGTCCCCCAACTCCATCTGGATGAAGCCCATTTGCTGGACTTTTTAAACATGTAGTTGTAGAGTTAGATAAGTTAATTCTTCTCTAAGAGTTCTGGTACATTGCCTGTCCGTCCTGGGGGAGGATCCCTCTTTCATGTGGACACCCCTGGGGTTTTTCCTTTTGAGGAGATTTTCCTTACCGCAAAGGAGGGTCTAAGGGTAGGGATTTCCAGTTTGGTTTAGTTTGTTCATTTTAGAATTTTCCTATTGAATTCTATGTATTAATGATCTTTTTTATTTTATCTTTACTATACAACTACCGGTACGAAGCCCATTGAGATGACTGTTGATCTGACATTGGGCTATATAAATAAAATTGAATTGAATTAATATTGAATTGTGACATTTTGTGACAAAGGCCTTATTCTTTCCTTTTTTCCCCCATTTACCAAAGCTCCTACCCAGCAACTCCTGGCATGCTGGGTGACCTGAGCCAGACCAGCAGGAGAACCGGAATGGCTCAGAAGGGCCAAGCCACAAAGGGCCAGCTGCTCACAGCACAGAGCTCTGCTTTTGGAGCAAGTGGGGCTTACCGAATGAAACGGTTGACACAGTTTCTTTTGTGGGTGTGTATTTCAGCTGACAACATACCAAAGAAACATGCTTACAGTTAATCTACCAATTGGTTTAATTCACATTTTTTCTAAATGTTTCTGTATCTTTCAGCTGAACCCATAATCTGGAGAGACAACCACACATACAGTCATGACAATGACGGGTCGGACTCACAACTTGCTTTAACAACATTACCCTTAAAGCACAGACTTAGGCAAGTGAACTCATAAATATCTCATTCTACAAGGGATTTCACGGTACTGTAAGTGGATTGGCTACATGCTCGGCTGATGGGAGATCTTTGACAGAGTGTTGATGCGAGTTTAACCAACGCCTGTCAGGTAGTGCGATGAAGATATGCAGGGAATGAACAGAAAGTGACTTTCTCTGTAAACATCCAGACACGAGCAGACAACTGCAGTGAATGCACGGAGTTTCCTAGTTTAGGAGCTTATTGTTATGAGGTTTGTGTTAACCATTAAACGTTAATATGTGGGGGAAGGAGAATAGATCTTAACTTGCATGTTTGCCTGCAGACTATCTAACTATCATTTTGGTTATATTGTTCATTTAAGCTGTGAGACAAACCAAAAAATGAACGTCCATAAAAACACATTCCAATTTATGTTTACAATTGGTTGGTAATGCCGAAAACAAACATGACTTCTGGGTCTTGGTAATAATAATTTGGCAATGAACATCTGAACCACCGGTGGGAGGTTTGAGTGAAATTATTGTGGCTTAATGAGGCAAAAACTGAGCTGTTTAGCATCAACTCCTGGAACTGTTTCATTTAATTTCAAGATGTTACACATTTGGTGAAATGGTACCTATGACCTGAAGAGCTGAAGAAGAGAAGACCTCAAAAGCATGGCAAACGAGCACAGCAAAATGGAATGCCATTATAAATGAAAGGATCCAAAATATGTATACATAAAAAATACGTATGTATTAATAAACTTGTACTGATGACACCCCCACCACCATAGCTCCGCCCCTGCAATAACCGCAAACAAAAACAGCCAAAACAAAGTTCAAAGTGAAGCATAACAAGGTACCCCAACATAATGCCGCAAAAAAACAGAAAATAAAATAAAAACATATATTCAGGACTTGTCTTTTATTATACTCGTCAACAGTCAATTTACATCTGAAGGCAAGTAGGCTACATGCCACGTATCCCACAATGCATCGCACATATCCCATAATGCATCTCGACCAATCACCGTGTCCCTGTAACTGTGGTGCATTAAAATACAAAAGGGTGTATGATAGGCTACGTAGCATGAATATTATTTTTCCTATGCGACCCTAAAATGCAAACCCTAAACTACTATTACAGTATCCGCTGGCTGTCCGTCTACCGGCCATCCAGCTGCCCAAATGCCGGCATGACAAGCAAAAGAGCTCTGCGGCGGGCTGGAGCTCGTAGGAGCTATGTCCGGTATGGTGAAGCAGCAACCTAGGGCATCCTAAATCTTATATTTTTCTTATTTTCATCGAGACAATAACAAATTGATCATTCTTTTTTTTTATTTTTCCCCTCTTGAACATTCGAATGTGGGTCACAGAGACACGGAGGTAGCGGCTTTTGCAGCAGAATGGAGTGATGTAAATGAATCCAGACTTGGAGACCAGATTACCGATGCTTTTGTGCTTTTTAAAATAAATAAATTTGATCTCTAAACATCCTCCGTGTCTTCCATGAATGTAATGAGACACACACACAGACAGAAATGTAAAAGTATCTGCTGTAAATTCAAATAGTGCTCATATCCATCTTTATGAATGACTTGTGACGTGAATAATTATTTCGTTTGGACAAATTAAATAATGCGTGGGAACAGAATATTATTTTGTGGGAACAAGATATTATTTTGTGGGAACAAGATATTATTTTGTTCGCACAACTTAATTATTGCGTGGGAACAGGATATTTATGTGTGGGAACGAGATATTAATTTATGGGAACAAGATATTAATTTGTGGGTTTAAGATATTTATTGATTTACCCATATCAGGTCACGGGCTCCATACGTTAACATGATCCAAACCTACCTGAAAAACCCATTGGATATATCTTTGTCCATGTCTTCTGCCCTGTATTTTACCATCACTCCACTAGGGCACTAGGGGCAGTCGAAGTTTTTTTTTTCCTCCCCATTTTAAAATGCTGCTCCCTTTTAATTTCATGTTTCGCGGGAACGGTTTAGCTAATTATTTAAAACATTAAATTGAGAATAACTCGTTGATTGTTATTCTTTTTTTTTAAATGATCTTTTGCTCTATTAATAGAATGCAAAATTATTTTTTCCTTACCGCAAAGGAGAGTCTAAGGGTGGGGATACCCAGTTAAATTTACCCTCTTTAGTTTAGTTTAGCCATTACTTAATGAATTCCCTGAATTCATGTTGTTTATGATTTTATGTCCATTATACAATTACCAGTATGAAGTCCATTGAGATGACTATTGTTGCAATATTGGGCTGTATAAATAAAACTGAATTGAACAATATTTTGTCATCTTTTGCTAACCTTGTTGTTGTATTAAACTACCTAACGTATCATATTTTATACTTTCTATATCTCTGTAACAGAGTGGCGGAAGCAGGTAAAGTAAGGGTAAGTGTATAGTATAGATTTCAGCAATTTACTATTTATCCTCAATGAATTGTGTCTTCTCTTTTTTCTTTATTTGTTCTGCTGTGGAGCACTCACAGTGCTGCTTTGAGTATCCAAGCAAAAACTCCCAAAAGACTGCTGCTTTCCTTTCTTCTCTGCTACAGGCAATCAAGATTTCCGACAAGCTCACAACAGGATACAATTGGAGAAAGTCTATATGACTAATAGTTATTTGTTGTTTCTGAAAGTAGAACAAAAAATACAGTTGAGCAACAAAGTTGATGATCAGCTTTTTTTGTTTTGAAAGTCACACAAACGCTCCGTGGAAGAATTTTTTGTTGCTTACATCCAATTTCCTGAATGGATAAAGTGGTTTTAAAACCTATTGGCCAACAGTATTGATGTCCGGAGGATTTCAGCATTATCTCTGTCTTATCTCTGTCTTGAATGTACACACACACACACACACACACACACTCCACTTCACTTCCCCTTCCTGGTGGAGTACAGGATGTGAAGAACTAAGCAGTTTTTCTCCCTGCTGCTGTTGCCAGGGATGCTTTATGGACCATGTTAATATTGGCGTTCTGCTGCCAGAAAGATTGCTAGATTCAATCAGGCAGGAGGCCGCCTTATAAAGTCATTACACTTTGTGCACTGTCATGTGTTCTGGAGTCAGTTCTGTGTTCTGCAGCGGCATCAAGCTTAACAAAAGCATGTGAGCCTTGACACGCCACGGCCTATAAATAGCGCTTACTGACCAACATAAAGACTATTTCAGAAATCAATTATGAATGTGTTTTTCCAGAACCTATTTTCCCCCTCTGTGGTTAGGTTTATAAATGTGGGTTTTTTGGGGGATTTGCGTAAAAGCTGTAGGGTATGAGAGTGTAACAGACATGAGGAAAAGGGAGGAGTAAGTAGATATCAAGGCAGAATATCAACGATAGTGACCTCACTGATAGCATCTACTGTAAGTGGGAGACTTTGCTGAAGAACTTCAAACATGCAAACAACAAAAGGCAAACTGGACAGATAAATAATGTAAACATAACCAATTTTACACCGGTTTCATTATTAAAGTATTCTGTTTTGAAAAAAATAATGAAAAGTCGCAAGTTTCACTCTTAGTGCATGAGAATGACACAGATTCTTACCCGCTCAGAGGTGGTATTTGGTGGGACGGAGAAGTGAGGAGAGTCAAAGGGTCCTGGGGTGGTCTATGGGGGGGTCCTAGCTCGGCTTGAAATGGGGTTGTGGGGTGGTCCAAGGGAGGGAAGGAAGAATGGAATTACAAGGAGATGGGGAGGCTAAAGGGGGGGGAGATTTAACACCGCTTGCTCCTCCCTCCCATTCTTTCTTGCTTTCTTTCTGCTTGCTCTTCTTTCTTGCTCCGGCATTCACACAGTCTAACAGGCGCTTGAGAGGCACACACCAAAAGCCACAGCCACTCAGATAACAGGCAGAAAAAGACTTAACATTTACAAGCTCAGCCACAGGAGGGAGGATGGTGTCCTCTCCCTCCTCCCACCTTCTTCCAACTGACCAATGGGAATGCAGAAGAGAGGTAGTGCGCAGCCAATGGGGGCGGCGACAGCCGGCACTCTACCCCAGCCAATAAGTGCAATAGCTCATCTCCAATTGGAATAATTACAGCATGGAAGGAGTCATGCAAAGCCTTTATTCTGAGGGACAGGCAGCAAAATATGCTTTTGCCGATGATTGTGATTCAAGGTTGCCAGCAACATTACCATGATTAGACCGTAACACTTGACTCTGCAGCCCATCCGTGCAGCAAGCTTCAGTCAACATATGCGGTCAAAGAGGCATACTGTGCAGAAGAACAGCGCAAGTCCTGCAGAAGTGTCAGGATGCAGAGCCTCTTACAACCTGAGAGATCTTCACAACAAAGGGAAAACGTGGAATCTAATTACATTTATGGAAACCATTGACCGTACATGAGAACTGGACTGAGTGACTTTTCTCTCCTCGTTCACCAAACAGGAAGTATCCGCTAGCTTCAATTATCCAAAATCCCATAGACTTCTATGGAGAAAGAAACAGCTATTACTCAGTCACTATATTTGTCAGAATAAACATTCTTGATCTGCTACCTTATTTTGTACATGTTCTTGCTAAAGCCAGTTTTTTTTTCCAAGTCTGTTTTCTAGTAGTGCAAACTATTCAAGTTATAAACTGACCAATTAGATGGCTCAATAAAGGAAGTGGTCTTGTGTCAAAAGTTCATAAAATTTGACATGAGCCCACTTTTAAGTGGGGTGTGGACTTCCAACAAGCTACTGATTGTCGAGAGTGGTTGCCATAGAAACGATCACTCAGACCAACTCGAACCAATCTCTGCTGTCATCTTGCTCCAACATAAAAACGTCTGTTTCACGAAAAAATGGCGACACAATAGACTTTGTTTGGTTGCAGGCCAAAGGTGAGCTATTTTGTATGGGTGACGTCAAAATAACATGGCCCAGTTCTTATTCACAGTCAGTGGTCGAAATTTGACCTGTTTTAATGAATTTCAACCACACTAAGGCACCTTGGTGGTAGCAGAAGTTGTACTTTGGGGTCACCAGTAGACCCGTACAGGGGTTTCCCCCCGGTACAGGTGCACAGGTATGTCTTGCAGTTCCCTGGCTCAAAAGGCCAAGTCATAAAAATGGAAGTTATCTTTTGTGCATGTGGCAAGATAATGTCAATTACATGCAAATTATACTGTGATGCTGTCGCATGGTGTCCTTACGCCATCCTCTAGTTGTTGGTAAGGTGCGCCTACGTCTTGCCTAAACATGTTTACTCTATGGGCTACAATTGGTCTACAATCTTGACATTTTGTCCAGGTCACCTAGGTGTCCCCTGGAGATTTGCCCATTTTTCGCATGCAGATAGCCCTTATTCACCTGTAAGGCCAGTTGTGACTGAGGCTTCTTGATAGAAGCTGTTGATTTTAATTGGGTTGCTTTTAAATTTGCAAATAAAGTGAGAAAATTTTTTTTTATAAATACAAAGGAAACAAAGAACAAAAATTCATGAAGGATTTGTGAAAAGAAAGTGCTGGAACCCTCCAAAAAGTTCATGCGGCTTTTGATCTGGGAAATGCCAGAGCAGTGCTGACTCCGGTCCTGCTTGCAGGTGTTCTAAATGAATCACATGTTTGGTAGAAGCTGTATAATGTAGAGACATACAAACACATAAAAAATAACTGAGTTTTGAGTTATTTTAAAAAAAAATTCTGTGGTTGGGATAATTTCAACTTGGTTTCTCCTAAAAAGGTCATACACTGTTAATGGTATACATAAAGGAGGCAGTTTTGTAGATTTATGAAAGTAACAAAACTCAGTTACTTTAAAGATAGCTTGATGACTAAGTTGGTAGCATGTGCATCTGAAGCTCATGTTTTGCAGGAAGCAGATAACCTCAGTTTACGGTTCCAAAAACAGAGGTATGTTTCAGGGTATACTTAGTTCCTATAGCAACTCATGCTCTGAACATAACTTGGTCTGGAGCAGGTTTAGTTGAAGGTTACTTTGTTTTCAGAGAGGTGAAGCAGCATGGCATGTCCATTTGAAGATGATTTAGTGGATGAAGAAGCTCAGATAATGCTTTTTCCCCTGTGAGAGGGTGATAAGACCATGTACCGATGTTGTAGAGTTAAGCTTTTTTACATTGATCTAACTTAATTATTTGCTTCGGTTAAGATAAATATTTTTTGAGTGTAGTCAACTCAAAAATAACATGTAGTTATCAGACTTTTGTTTTAATTTCATTCAAATTAATTCAATTAAGTAGGTGTTACTGTGGTGATGCTGTTAGATCCGCAGCGCAAGGAATTGTAGGTTACCATTCCCTTTGCCTGTCTGGACGGATTAGGGTACAAGTGTAGGTTTTTGTCTAACCCTTGTGCTATCCTAGGACCCCACCCTTACATTGACGTGTTATCCCTACCATGACAAAGGTGGATAAAGGTGAAGAGGATTTCATGTAATCCATTGACACCAATGAAGATCACAAATCATTGAAGAAAAAAGTTTCAGCGCACTGTCTAGAGGGTCTAGATGACCCAACTCCCAATGTTAAAGTGCCTAGGATAGCACAAGGGTTACACATGTTTAGTTGTAGCTGTTTTACTGTGTTTTGCCAAGTTATTTTACCCTGTTATGTTTAATTCTTTCTGCACCATAAGTGAGAGGGAAGGAGAGGATAATGAGATTATTTAGCACCCCTAGTGTAATAAAAAGTATGAGAAGTGAAGTCAGTCAGAGTCATGTGAAGCAATTGCATGGTATATATTGTAAATCAACACTGTATCATTTATTTTGATTTTATAAAATGAGAAAATCTGCAGCCTCTAACTTAGACATATGAGAGTTCAAGAAGTGCAATTAATTAAGATGTAAAAACATTTAATTGAATTGGAGTATTATGACATTTAGTTAGATAAATATGTAAATTTGAGTTGTATAAACAATTGTTGAGTTGGATAGACATAAAAAAATTAGGTTTCATTTAGATTTCTGGAATTTAATGTTTTTTCCGTACCATTTCTTTTTTTTCTTTCAATTTTTGGAATTTTGTTTTGATCTCTAAAATGTTATGCTGTTTTTTTTTTTTTTTAATTGTTGTTGTGATCTTTAATATCTCTTTGCTTTGAGTGATTTGTTGTTGGGATTTGCAATTCAGGGCCAGTTATATGCATGCATAATTACTTTTTTTGTATATTTCTTTTAGACTTGTCTTGACATCTTTTATTAGCATTGATTGTAAAAAAAAAAAAGAAAAACACATTTTGCACTGGAAAAATCTATTTAGGAGCATCAGAACAGTAAAAGCAATGACACCATCCCGCTGAAAGGTAAAAGTGAAATTTACTAAGACACTGTACAGAACAGGGTAAGGCTGGCAAGATGCATGGGTGTGTGAGAGATGGGAAGAGAGGGGGGGTATAAAAAATTCATAAGAAAATGGAAGGAATTGTCACATTGAATATGTAACCAGCTGCACTGACGACCAGCCATGTGAGCCATGTGAAGATGGAGGTTAGCCTCAAACTGAATGCCGCAGACTTGACCTGGATGAATTCTAAATGACAATATCAACAGCATCTTGTTCAACATGACGAAAATGTGTGGCTGGGGATTTTTAGGATTTTTTTATTTTATGCATTTAGAAATGTTTTGGATTTCTTTTAAATTAAACCAAACCCAAAGGCAAGAACCACTTTTGTCATGGTGGAAGATTTTCTAAGCTGTAACTTCTGCAAGAATTGTGGCAGCTTTCACTTATGTGATTTGATCATCTTTTTCAGATTTTACTTCAGAGGAGACAAGAGAATCACATGGCTGACATACAGAATAAAAATGAAAAAAATACCAGGTATAATAAAGTGGTTTAGGTCTGTCTCCCTATTTCTGGAATTATCCACGCCTGATAACCTCCCCCTTATCAAATATTTAAAGACGGGATGGAAAAAAGGATCCAGTCTTAGGTGCAGGTGAATTCTTAAAAAGGATTTAAAAACGGGGAAGTTTTGCTACTTATCCGGTAATATCTGTGAAAGTGAAAAGCTTTAAATAGTTCTTTAATTACTTTAGATAATCCCTGAATATTGCTTTTAGTCTTTTTGTAGTTTGATCTGTGATGAAAAGCAGAGCAGTTCATTTTCACACTGCAAAGAAAACTGTCTTTAGTCATATCAATTAAGATTTTCAATAGCAAAAGAGAAAACATCTTACTGATTAGAATTGTTTTTCCTTTAACTAAGAATTCTCAGTAAAACATTTTTTACCACATTGCTGGATTTTTTATGTTTAGGTAAAGAAATTTTTTTAAACAGAACAATTTTGACTTTTTTAAAAGGCCTGTGATGACATCACAGTGGGAGAAGCTATCAAAAAATGAATGGGGCCAAACTGTTTTATGAGGCTAAAAAATTTTTTTTTTCAAAATCCATTAACAAAAGTAGAACACACTTGTTAGGAATAAACACACTTGTGGGTAAGATCCCAAGGAAGTTTTAAACTTATTATGGGAGGGCCACAGGACCTTTGGCTTGGTGTCTATTTTGAGGCTAAATGTGTCATATTTTTAATATGGGAATACTGTGCAAAACTTCTGTTCAAGCAATCTTCATGAAATTTCTACCAGGTAAAGTCTACGACCATCACAGAAATTTCATTTACCTTTGACCTCGGGAAAGATCCCTCCTTCATGTGGGCACCCCCTGAGGTTTCTTTGTTGTTTTTTTTGGGAGTTTTTCCTTACCGCGAACGACATTTACCGGGCTTGAAAGCAGGAAAACATTAAACCTGACAGCCCTTCCCCAGACCACATTAAGGAGTTCCTTACTTTCCTTTTTAGAACGTATTTATGCGCCCGTAATTTTCCAAATCCATGCAGTGGTTGCTGAACTTGTTTCTGGCTCGCATGGACCCGGAGGAGCATTATGGTTACGGTTAGGCGCGCGGCGGCGTTCAACCCCGACCAGTGTTGGAGTTCACCCAGGTGGACGAGAGGGTCATGTCCCTCCGCCTTTGGTGAGTGGACAGGTCCCTGACTGTGGTTTCAGCTTACAGACCAAACAGCAGTTTGAAGTACCCAGCCTTCTTGGTGTCTCTCGAAGGGGTACTGAAAAGTGCCCCAACGGGGGTCTCCATTGACCTCCTGGGGGACTTCAATGCCCACATGAGCAATGACAGTGGCACCTGGAGGGACATGATTGGTAGGAATGGCCTCCCTGATCTGAACCCAATCAGTGTTTTGTTGTTGGACTTCTTTGCTTGTCTCTTGTCTGGCCTGGGAACGTCTTGGGGCCCCTCCAGAGGAGCTGGAGGAAAAGGCTGAGGCTTGGGAAGTTTGGGCATCTTTGCTTAGACTGGACGAATGGAGGAAGATGGATGGATGAACATATTAGAAATGTGGGCATGGTTAACAAAAAAACTGATGCCAAGGAAACTCAAAAGTTTACTTTTGAAGAGTTTTTTAAAAATTTCTTAGACCTGTTCATAAACACCAGGTGACCAAAAAATTAAATGGCTGCCACGAAGATAAAACTAACAAAACGTTGCCATTTTAAACAAGTGTTTTTAATTACTCTTTCATGTGTTACTCTGACCAGGGTGGCAGGGGCAGAAGCGGACACTGAGGGGCATGTAGTGGCTGCTCAGCCAGTGAGGGCGGGTCAAAGGTGGGGGTGTGCAGTGCACAACGCCACTCATGACTTTAATTCTTTTTGTTTTTTTATTTAACTTAAAGCATCTGTGTGAAAAATGCTATAAAGACTTTGTTGGCTTTGTGTTCAAATTAATCACCACTGACTAAATGCAGCCTAAAGACCTGACAACTGCTACACTTAGCTTTCACCCCAGTAGTAATTAGGTCGCCCAACATCTAATTGCCACCTTGTTGTATCACTAACAACGGCTGGATCTTTTCACAGTACTTAGTTATTACTTAGCACCCACACAGTATAGCTGTCCTCGGGGCTGGTTGTGTGATCCAGCTTTGCAGCTGCGGGTCCAATCACCACCCACCAGCTCAAGCCTTTGTCTAAGGAACATCCATGTGTGTGTGCACGTGCCAGTGTAGTGACACTGCCACAACTCTGCCCCCCCACCCCCATTTAATTTATGTGGTTATTATTATAGGCCTTGTATTTCTGGTAATGCTGCATCACTTAAGACGCATATGTGATGGGTCTGAGTGGGAAATGACAGCGTTTCTGGATGATTCTGGGTTATCCTGCTGTTTATCATGCATGAGCACATGGAGGAATTTGGGGCTTCTTGATTGACGTCCCACTAAGGATGTTGCCTTGAAGCTCCTAATACTAAACCTTAACATAATTAAGGGTTTATTTTTATTTCTTCGAAGGACATCTGGAAGTTTTTTTGCCTAAACTTTACAAAATGTACAAGTACAGACTTTGTCTGAACCAATGAAGGCCTCTAGTAGTTTGGATCTCTATTTTTTTGAAACTCTGAGTTTCTTTTTCCCTTTTTTTTTGTTTAAAAAACAGAAAGAAAAACGTTTTTTCTGTTTTATCTGATTAGTTTGGCTACATCTTTTACAGTATAACCCTCAGGCTCCAGGGTTTTATAATAAATAATAATGCATTGGATTTATCTGTGCTTTTCCAGACAATCAAAGCACTTACAGTGTGTGCATTTTTCATTCACTCCTCATTCATACTTGGTAACAGTGAGCTATTGTTGTAGCCATAGCTGCCCTGGGGCAGACTGACAGAGGCATGGCTACCAATGCTTGCTCATTTTCACCTGGATTCCTGCGTGGCAACCCTTCACCTTATCAACTGAACTACCCAGCCGCTGTATGTCCAAAATAAAAGTTCTTACAGGATTTTAACTATATTTTTTTCCCTGAATCTTACAATTCAATCAAAACATTTTAAATATATTGATCATAAAAGAACAATCAGAAAGATTCAAGATTTCTTTGGTTTATTAAACAAAAATAATACCTCCCTAAGGGGCCGTGACTGCCCATCATGGGGGGGGGGGGGGGGGGTTTGTCTGCATAAAGTGATGGGCTCCTTTTGCTTCAACAGCCCTGTGGGTGGGATGGGGTTTCCCCTCTCCAGCCCCCCACGAGGGGATCAGGTTTGGCTTCATCATTTCCTTTCTGGGTGAGGGGTGCCTTCTGTTGCATGAGGAGTAAGGGGGGTGTTGGCCTAAATGGTTACTTTTCTTGTTGCACAATGAAAAGCAAAAATAACATTTATTTCCCATCCCAGTAAGAAACACTTTGAAGTGCTAACTTTTAGTTTAGTTTAAAGTATGTGGATTAGTTTATGCTAAGTTTTTAGTTCTGCATTAAACCCTTGATGCCTAAATTTGGTGCCAGCCATGATGAAGCCAAAGCCGAAGTGTTTTAATGCATGTTTGCATCAATAGGCATCAAAGGGTTACTTTTGTCTTCTGTAATTGTTTTGTGTTTGAGTTAGGATTCCCTACACCTTCTCTTCATGTGTTTATCTTCAGTTTGAAGCTTGTTGAGTCTGTTATGGTTGCCCTCTAGTGGTGTTTCTTTTGGTTGCATTTCTGGCAGGTTAGCTGTGGTCCCTCACTAATTGATCACAGCTGCCTGCAATCATGTTGCTTCCTATTTAAGTTCTGTTCTCTCTGTGTTTTGTGTTGGAGCATCTTCTCTGTTTGGGTCTTGTTTGGGCCAAGTAAAAGCTTAAAACTTTATGGATTTGTTTGAGTCTTCCTGCTTCTGGGTTTATCCTCTCTGACCAGCCGTAACATTATGCTCCAACCATGTTAAACCCAGCGGGAAATATGGAGAACAGAAACTTACCCCAGCCATCTGCAGATCTGGACTCTGCTGCTCTGTACCAAGAACTGCAGGGATATAAAGCCGGATTACAGACACTCCGTGACCGTCTCTCGACATTAGAGCACATTTCCCCATCTTCTTCCGACCAGATCCAGCTGGGATCTCCTGAGCCATTTGATGGGACAGATGAGGATTGTGAAGCATTTTTGTCCTCCTGTCGGCTCCATTTTGTGTTTAGACCAAGTGAGTTCCCCTCTGAGCAGAGCAAAGTGGTTTTTGCTCTGAGTTTCCTGACCGGTCGGGCAAAGCGCTGGGGTTTGGCAGAGTGGGACAGACGTGCCGAGTTTTGCAGCTCTTTTCGAGTTTTTTCCTCTCACCTGCTCTCAGTGTTCAATCCGACCACGCCCCATCGAACAGCCGCCGCGGAGCTTCTCCGTCTCCAGCAAGACTCTCGTAGTGTCATGGATTACGTGGTGGAATTCCGGACTTTGGCCGCCAGCACCCGCTGGTCGGACGAAGCGCTGGTGGACGTTTTTCTTCAGGGTCTCTCCTGCGCACTCAAAGACGAGCTGGCGGCGAGGGAGGTACCAGACGAGCTGGAGAAGCTGATCGACTTAGCGGTTCGCATTGATCGAAGAATGAGGGAGCGAGGACGTGCAGAAGCCCACGCTGCAGGTGCCCACGCTGCAGGTGCCCACGCTGCAGAAGCCCACGCTGCAGAAGCCCACGCTGCAGGTGCCCACGCTGCAGGTGCCCCTTCTGCATTCCCCCCGCGTTCAGGACCTCTCTCCCCAGCTGAACGAAGGAGGCGTATGGAGGCGGGGCTTTGTTTGTACTGTGGAAAGTCCGGGCATTTCCTCCGGAACTGTTTGGGACGCCCTGAGTATAGGAGGGATCTGGTGAGTCGTGTTTCCTCCTTTACCCCACCATCACGGCCATCCTTAAAGGTCCTAGTGGCTCATGCAGGAGCGAGGGAGGAGTTCGAGACCCTGATCGACCCCGGTTCTGATGGTAATTTGATTTCACAAGACTTGGTGAACAAACTGTCCATTCCTGTCGAGCCTCTGTCTACTGTGTTGTTAATTCATGCCATAAATGGCTCAATCACGTACAGAGTTTCTGCACGTACTGTAAATATAAATGTGACTGTCTCAGGGAACCACAATGAACTCATGTGGTTTTATGTGGTGGACTCTTTGAAGCCCCTGATTATTTTAGGTTTTCCTTGGTTGTGTAAACATAATCCTCACATTGACTGGGTTTCCGGACGTGTATTGTCCTGGAGTTCCTTTTGCATGTTAAATTGTTTGGTTGCGGCAGCTGTACGATCTTCTGTTGATAGGCAACCGCTTCCTGAACCTCTAGACCTATGTATGGTTCCTTCTGAATATCATGACCTGAGTGTGGTATTCAGTAAGGTTCGCGCCAAGTCCCTGCCTCCCCACCGCCCCTATGACTGTGCAATAGACCTCCTACCAGGGACTCAACCACCTAAAGGTCACATCTACCCTGTGTCTCTACCTGAACGGGAGGCCATGGAGGAGTATCTACAGGAGAGTCTTCAGGCTGGAATCATCCGTCCCTCCTCCTCTCCAGCAGGGGCTGGGTTCTTTTTCGTGGGAAAGCAGGATGGAGGACTACGACCTTGCATTGATTACAGGGGGTTGAATAACATTACTGTCCGGAACATTTACCCCCTCCCTCTGTTACAGTCCGCTTTTGATCTGGTTAAGGGGTCCCAGATCTTCACTAAACTAGACCTGCGGAGTGCATACCATCTGGTTCGCATACGGGAGGGGGATGAATGGAAAACTGCATTTAACACTCCCAGTGGACATTTCGAGTACCTTGTTATGCCCTTTGGACTTACAAATGCTCCCGCAGTTTTTCAGTCTCTTATTAATGACATACTCAAGGACATGATTAACAGATTTGTGTTTGTATACCTTGACGATATTTTAGTTTTTTCCCCAGACCTTAACACCCACGTGCAGCACGTCAGAGCCGTTTTACAACGCCTCCTCGAGAATCAGCTGTATTGCAAGGCAGAGAAATGTGAGTTCCACACTACTCGGACTAAGTTTCTCGGGCATGTGATAACCCCAGGGTCTGTTCAGATGGACAATGCCAAGGTTAAGGCTGTTCTTGAGTGGCCAGTTCCTTCTGGACGAAAGCAGTTACAGCGGTTCCTGGGGTTTGCCAATTTTTACAGGCGTTTCATCCGAGGTTTCAGTGGCGTGGCTGCACCTCTTCACAGACTCACCTCGGCTAAGGTACGTTTTGTCTGGGATGAGGGAGCTGATAAAGCGTTTGACGGGCTAAAAAGACGTTTCTCTGCAGCGCCTATCCTGACTCAGCCGGACACCTCTAAACAATTCATTGTGGAGGTAGATGCGTCTGAGTCTGGGGTGGGGGCTGTTTTGTCCCAGAGGGCGTCTGATAACAAAGTCCATCCCTGCGCGTATTTGTCCTGCAAGCTCACTCCTGCAGAGAGAAACTACGACATAGGGAACAGAGAGCTGCTAGCTGTGAAGTTAGCCTTGGAGGAGTGGCGTCACCTGTTGGAGGGGTCTGATCAACCGTTTCTAGTTTGGACAGATCATAAAAACCTGGAGTACATTCGAGCAGCCAAAAGACTTAACCCACGCCAGGCCAGATGGGCCCTGTTTTTTGACAGATTCAATTTCTCCATCTCCTATCGGCCTGGCAGTAAGAACATCAAGGCGGACGCTCTTTCACGCCAATTTCAGCGGGAGGAGGAATCCGAGGGTTCTACGCCAGCTGCCACTATTGTTCCTCCGCATCTAGTGCTGGGAGCGTCTCGATGGGCCTTGGAGCGCAGGGTCAAATCTTCAGTCCCTGATGTGACTACCATTCCTACTGGATGTCCTGCTAACTGCCTGTTTGTTCCTCCCTCTCTTCGCCCAGCAGTTCTCAAGTGGGGGCACTCCTCCCGGTTGGCTTGCCATCCTGGAGTCACAAGGACTGCGTTTCTGGTGGCCCAGCGGTTTTGGTGGCCCACAGTGTCCTCAGACATTCGGGCTTTCGTATCCTCATGTCCTGTGTGTGCCAGCGTCAAGGTACCCAGAAAACCACCCGCCGGTTTCCTACAACCTCTACCTGTGCCCTCCAGACCTTGGTCCCACATCTCTATGGACTTCATTACTGGGTTACCCAATTCTAAGGGTAATGTTGTCATCCTCACCATCATTGACAGGTTCTCCAAACTGGTCCATGCTGTGCCTCTGCGGAAGTTGCCGTCAGCCAAGGAGTTGGCTGTTATTGTCTCCAAGCATGTGTTTCGTTTACATGGCCTTCCGCAGAACATTACTTCTGATCGAGGACCGCAGTTTGTTGCCGCCTTCTGGAAAGATTTCTGCAAACTCCTTGGGATTAAGGTCAGCCTAAGTTCAGGTTTCCACCCCCAAACCAACGGCCAGGTAGAGCGTTACAACCAGGACTTGGAAACAACCTTACGAGCCATGTGTGCCAAGAACCAAAGCACTTGGTCTTCTCAGCTGCCCTGGGCTGAGTATTCACACAACACCCTTCAAGATTCCTCTGGTTTTTCCCCTTTTCAAGCTGCCTATGGCTATCAGCTACCTCTTTTTCCCCACCAGGAACAATCGGCTTCAACCTCGGGTCCCGCTGCTTTTGTGAGGCGTTGTCGACGTACATGGAGCAGATATCGTCACATACTTCTGCAGAATCAGGAACGGTTTACTGCAGTGGCCAACCGACGCAGATCGGCAGCTCCTGAATACAAGGTGGGGGACAGGGTGTGGCTTTCTTCATCCGATGTGCCGTTGAAAGGGGAAGCTCGGAAATTACATCCCCGGTACATTGGTCCTTTCCCCATCACCCGGATCGTCAACCCTGTGGCAGTAAAATTGGACCTTCCGAGCAGCTTGCGGATCCACCCGGTCTTCCACGTGAGCAAGCTGAAACCTGTGAGAGACAGTTCCCTCCACTCCACTGTTCCGTCTCCTCCAGCCCCCCGTTTTGTGGATGGGGGACCAGTCTATACCATCAGCAGTCTTCTCGCCTCCAGAAGGGTTGGTCGGGGAATTCAATACCTCGTGGATTGGGAGGGGTACGGTCCTGCCGATCGACAGTGGGTTCCGGGACGTCATGTTCTGGACCAGGATCTAATTGATCGCTTTCATCGGGACCATCCTGATCAACCATGTCGTCCGTCTAGAAGCCGGACTTAGTGTGGGGGGTTATGTTATGGTTGCCCTCTAGTGGTGTTTCTTTTGGTTGCATGTCTGGCAGGTTAGCTGTGGTCCCTCACTAATTGATCACAGCTGCCTGCAATCATGTTGCTTCCTATTTAAGTTTTGTTCTCTCTGTGTTTTGTGTTGGAGCATCTTCTCTGTTTGGGTCTTGTTTGGGCCAAGTAAAAGCTTAAAACTTTATGGATTTGTTTCAGTCTTCCTGCTTCTGGGTTTATCCTCTCTGACCAGCCGTAACATTGTCTTGTTCTTTGTCATGTTTGAGTCTAGATATTTGGTTTGTTAGTCATCACTTTCTGGTATTGACCTGCCTTTCAATCTCTAATTTTTGCAGTGGTTTAGACTAAAACATACCAGGGCCGCTCAGGCCAATTTGCCCTCTTTCCTGAAGGGGGAGGTTCACCCTTCAGAGGATGCTCTATGTTAGCAGTTTCTCTGCCCTGCATTGCTGTGGATTTACCTCTATCTGGGGATGCCTGGCACTGCGGAGATTTGTCATGTCCTTCCTGTGTTTTCATATTGAGTTTGCATTCTCTCCAGTTGTTCTCCTGATTCGACCCAACTTCTGGAGGATTGATGAGCTGCAACCACAACTGTGCTCTATGATCTTTAAGCTGTTTCAGCCCCCCACCCTCAATTCATCCCTTAATGCTGAGTGTCAGGCAGAGTGACAACGCTGCGTTAGTCCATTACAACTCAATAAAGCATATTTACTGAAATTAGATTACTTAAATTAGGTCAACGTCGAGTTCATATTAGCCATTTTACATAGTAAATCATGTTGTCATGTTGCATTTGTAATTTTTGTAACATCGTAACGCCTCATGTGCACTAACGGTATATATTGCAAGAGCTGCCGGACTGATGTCATTAATTCCTGATCATTTTATGGCTCCATCCGTAGACTAGTCTGTGTTTCTCAACCATTAATTGTATATGAGAACTGGCAGTTCTGTCCCAATTTAACATGCTGCATACAATATAAGGTTTACAGTCACTGTGTCCGAGTGATTAGTTAATTCCATTGACTGTAAATGAAAACTGGACCGAGTGAGTGTGATTTCCCCCATAGAAAATGGTTTGCTTCCGGTTCCAGCCAAAAAAAACGTAACCCTCAAGTTATGTTCATTTGTGAGGAACAGAGATGATGTTCCTGGGTCAATTTGACATGGTGCATGTTTTATTAATTAAAAAATGTCTGAAACCCCAAAAATCCTTACAAGCAGGGTGAATACATCATTACTAACTCCATTAATAATTCTAACAAAACTTAGTGAAATGGTGTTCCTTAACAGGTAGTGGTTCAATTATTAGATAATTCACTCGTTTTTCTTAAAAATATAAATGTTCAAACTTTTTTTAAATTTTTAACGACTATTACTTTTGAAACACTATATAAAATACAATAGTTTTACATAACATTGAAACAAAATCTTGAAATTTTGTTTTTTACACATGCACTGTGAACCAGAAAAAAACAAAATCACAATACAACAGACAAGCAATTGCAATATGAAGTTGTGTGTGTTTCTGTACATATACACAGCACAAGAGTGACCAGTCATTACACTGTGGTTTGTGCAAATTAATTTTGCACATTTCGCACAGGTCATGCTTGTCTTGACCTGGATCCTGTCTCCGGCTCGACTCACGCCCCCGACTGTCCCCCCAACTCCATCTGGATGAAGCTCGTCTGCTGGACTTTAAATATGTAGTTGTAGGGTTAGATAAATGAATTCTTCTCTCTGAGTTCTGGTTAATTGCCTACCCTGGGAGAGGAGTCCGCCTTCATGTGTACACCCCTGAGGTTTCTTCGTTTTTTGCGGAATCCGTTTTTTTATTAGGAGTTTTTCCTTACTGCAAAGGGGGGTCTAAGGGAAGGGATGACAGTTTAGTTTAGTCTGTTTAGTTACTTCAATTTAGAATTTTCCAATTGAATTCTATGTAGTCATGATCCTTTTGATTTTATGTTTAACTTTTTCAATTACTCATATGAAGCCCATCAAGACGACTGTTGTTGTAAATTTGGGCTATCCATCCATCCATCCATCCATCTTCCTCCGCTTATCCGGGACCGGGTCGCGGGGGCAGCAGTCTAAGCAGAGATGCCCAGACTTCCCTCGCCCCAGCCACTTCCTCCAGCTCCTCTGGGGGACCCCGAGACGTTCCCAGGCCAGCCGAGAGACGTAGTCTCTCCAGCGTGTCCTGGGTCTTCCCCGGGGCCTCCGCCCAGTGGGACATGCCCGGAACACCTCTCCAGGGAGGCGTCCAGGAGGCATCCGGACTAGATGCCCGAGCTACCTCAACTGGCTCCTTTCGATGAGGAGTAGAAGCGGCTCTACTCCGAGCCCTCCGCGGGTGGCCGAGCTTCTCACCCTATCTCTAAGGGAGCACCCCGCCAAATTTGGGCTATATAAATAAAATTGAATTGAATTGACATGGTCACATAAGTCACTGCCATCCTAGTGGGCCCTGGCACTGTCTTTATATGTTTTCTGCAGACAGGTTTGTCTGACGCATATTTGAGGATGAAGACCAATGTATTTCACCATTCTTTGATATGAATGTCTTGCTTGGAGGAACAAGAATAGCAATTCCCTCATCTGGTTCAAAATCAGAATCATTAGAAACAGAATTAAGCTCAAGACAGTCTTCTTCTGATCATGATCAGTGAAGACTTCCAGTACCTCCTGGACAGTAATCTTTCTGCTTCTGCTGCTCATTTTGTAAAGGTCTGCCTGTGTAATGTTGGAAGGACTCCCATGCAGAGAATCTTTTATATGTTTTGCGCCACCCCTGTTGAGTGTCCAATGAGTGTGGGTTGAGTTTTCCCGCGAGAACATAAATGGTTCCTGTCAAAAGTCATACCACCTATTCACCTGTGTGTGTGTGTGTGTGTGTGTGTATGTCTGTGATTGGGGTGAAATATGACTCACAGCTGCAAATAAAAGAATACTAATAATAATAAGACATCCTTGTTCCTCCAGTTTGACTGCTGGGTCAAATTCACCCGAACAGTATCTATGTGATATAAACATGCGGGGGGTGGTTGCAAATATGTGAGATGAACCATTTTCATAATATATGTTGGTTATGCTAATTAAGGGAAGCAGAAGAAGTTTCATGCGGAAAAAATACTTTTAACTATTTTTCCTAGATGTTCAAACCTTAAAACAGGTCAATTTGATCCATGACATAACAGGGGGGACTTAAATAAGTCTCCATTTATTTTACCACTTATTTTACCATGTCAGAACGATTCAGTAAGCTGAGTCGGTCTGATTCATCGTTTTTATGGCAACCTAATCACCAATTAGGAATGAGCTTTTTGGAGACCACGTGATAGTGGGCTACACAAAATCTATCAATCAAACATTCGATCTGACCCTACCCTTACATTAACCCTTGTGGTATCTTAGATGACCCCACCCTTACATTGACGTGTTCTCCTTACCATGACAAAGGCGGATAAAGGTGGAAAAATTTCATGTATTCTATTGACACCAGTGAAGATCACAAATCATTGAAGAAAAAAGGTTCAGCGCACTGTCTAGTGGGTCTAGATGACCCAACTCCTAACGTTTAAGTGCCTAGCATAGCACAAGGGTTAACGTGTTATCCCTACCATGAAAAATGTGGATAAAGGTGAATAGGATTTCATGTAATCCATGGACAACAGTGAGGTTCACAAATCTTTTTTTTTTTTTCAACTTGTCCTGTCCAACAGCTGGGCAGACAGATGAGAGCTGAGGGCCTCTTGTGTTGGACATATTTTACTTTAACAAGAGGGGTTATTAATCTTCAGACAAACCAAAGGTATGTCTGAATAAACCCCTTTTGTAATTGAGGCCAATCTTTATTAATTTCAATCATGTCTGAAAATCTTTGGTGTTGGACCGGACGGAAAAGGAAAGAGGGGAAGAAGAGAGAGGGACGTTAGAGAGAGGGGGGGTAGGGGGTGATAATAGGAGGGGAAGGGGGATAAGACCATGAAGCAGCATAAAGCAACAAGTTTACTGGTTGTTAATCATTATGGTAAGGTTCAAATGTAGTAAAAAAAAAAAAAAGGGTGGAGCCTGTCCACACACACACTCAAATGTTATAAACACACCTGCTAGCTGCAAAAATGTCCACCTGTCGACATGTACACAAAACAGATAGTGTTCACACGCATACTTATGCCTTAAAACAACTAGTGTGAAATATTTCAGTCATTCAGTCATGCAAACTGTTAGTGCAAAGGTGAGCTAACACCAGTGCTCAGGTGAGTGTTTATGTTCTTCTAAAATGGATGGTGGAACGTGAAAAGAAGGAGGGAGAGTGCCCAGCCATCCCCACCCCAAGACCCCCATCGCAGCAGCAGCGTCAGCCGGAATCCCCCCAACGCCACACGGGAACTGGCAGGGAACAACCGTCGCCCGGGCGACCAAGCCCGCCACCCAGGCCGGGGCCAGCAGGGCCGCCGCAAGGCCCCCAGAGCCAGAGGCCAGGGAGGCACGGAGGGAAAGAGAGCGCCGCCCCAGCCCAACCAGGAGAGCAGCCCCCCCGCCACGCCGGGAGAACCCAACGCAGGGCCCCACCGGAGAAGGACGCCCACAGCCCCAAACGAGCACCCCACCACCACCCAGGAGTTCCGGGCATCCCCCCGCCCCAACCCCAGGTACGAGCCAGGACCCCCCAAGGGAGACCCGCTCCGCACTCCAGGCAGCCATCCGCCCGGCCCACGGTTGGTCCAGGGAGGAGCGAGGCAGGGGCCCGCCGCCCCCGCCCAGGAGGGGGGAACCCCGGGGAAAAAAGAGGGCCCACAAGGGGTGTTGTAAATATGGCCCGACCAGGCTCGGCCACATTTGGAAATTTGGCGGGGCCCAGCACTCAGGAGCAAGGACCAGAACCCACCCCCCAGGGACCAGACACCCCCGGCTCAGATGTAATGTGAACCCCCCCACCGCGCGGAGAGAGCGCCGCCGGGCCCAGGAAGCCGGCACCCCGGGGACACGGCCGCCGTTGCAAAGGGGCCCGTACCCCCCACCAGGGAAGAGGCAGGGGACAGATGGACCCAGGTCCCACCTTCCTTGCAAAATGTGTGTGCGAGGTTCACAAATCATTGAAGAAAAAAAAACAAAAAACAAAAAAAAACAACAGCTGTCAACAGCTGAACCTTTTTTCTTCAGGTTCACAAATCATTGAAGAAAAAAGGTTCAGCGCACTGTCTAGTGGGTCTAGATGACTCAACTCCCAACGTTAAAGTGCCTAGCATAGCACAAGGGTTAAATGTTCCATCTTTTTGGGCCAATGTGGTCATAAAGAGTAAAATGACAAAAAACTTTGTTGTGTCTTATGTTTCTATTTTTTCCATGTTTCCTATGTTTTTAAACTAACCCTGCACAGAACCCTGGACTCGACATGTAACAAAACAAAAAAATCTTATCCTTAAATTTATAATTTTTGGTCACAAATTAGAGCTCACAAATTCAGAATTTGTGGCCAAAATTAAGTATTTTTGCGCTAGAATATTATATTGTTGCAGAGAGTTAGCATTTCCATCAAACAAACTAGTATTTATTGGCTACAAATTAGCATTTTGTGTGCACATAAATGCATTTTGAATGCAAAAAAGTTGCAGACAAACAAACTAACATTTATTGGCTACAAATGATCATTTTATGGCCACAAATAAGTATTTTGTGGCCACAAATTAGCATTATGTGCTCACATTTCAGCATGGCTAATTTTAATTTTTATGGGAAATTTTCATTTTTATCACCCCACATATTAGCATTATAAGCGGACAAATAAGTATTTTGTGGCTACAAATTAGCAATTTGTGCTCCAAAATTACAAATTAGAATTGTGTGTGCACAAATTTGTATCTGATCGTCACAAAACTGCATTTTTAGTGCAAAAATGAGTATTTCATGGTCACGAATTAGCAAATTGTGTGCAAAAGTTGTATTTTGAGGTCAGAAATGACCATTTTATGGCCACAAATTAGCATTCTGTGTGCAAAAATTAGTATTTTATGGTCACAAATGTGCATTTTGTGCTCACATATGAGCATTTTGTGGCCACAATTCAGAAGAATTGACAATAAATGAAATAAAACATTTGTTTTCAGAGGTGTTGTATGAGAGTTCTTTCTATAGAGCATGACATTCAAAGTTAATACAGTGTTAGCTAACCTGCAACTTTTGTGTGTGGATTCTATAAATTGTGTAATGACACATGAAAGCAACACAAAAACCGGTCAGAGCTTCAAACACTAACCTTCACAGATGTTTTCATGAGAGGACTCAATTTTCTATGAACATTTTTATTTCAGTGCAAGGGGTGAAACAATACAGCAAATGTTATAGTGAAAACAAGCATTTGACATTTTTAATATTTTTTTGTACATGTCAGACAAATTTATGAATCAAAGACTGATTGGGGGAAACATTTCATTAATTACTTGGCTGTCCCTAACACCAAAAGAAATATTACAAAATAACAAACGGATTAACTTGATCGTCACTTCAAACAGGAGAAAGTTTCATTTTTAAAGGCATCTTTCCATATTGCTGTGGAATCATTGTTTTAGTTTAAAAATTTACTTTTAGTTTATGCAGTTTTAGGTAGAAAAAAAGGACATTCTTTTGTATCTGTAGAATAATGCACACAATATTTGTTTTCTGTTTAATAAGGCACAATTTATGATAAAAGTCTCCTATAGATAGCAGATAGTAAATTAAAAACAAAGGTGTTTCAGAAAACTTTTTTTTTTCATTTTTCGCCCTTGCAAAACTTCATTTAAAAATAAATATCTCTTTTAATTGTAAAAATAGTCCTAAAAATGTTTGCTGTTTGACATCACAAGCTTATCCTCTCCAATGAAATGGGAAAAAAGAAATGTGGAATTGATCAAGTGAAGATAGAAAACAACCTATAAAACAAAACAACAAAAAAACTTGTATACAGATTTTTTTAAAAGGCAAAATATGGTAACATAAAAAAAACTCCCCACAACAACGGACAAATGTAATATACAGAGCTAGCAACTGAAAAAGGAATAAACTTAAGAATGCTGTCATCTTGTTGCACCCCTTGACAAAAATATGTGCCAATGCTCCCGAGAACAAGGACCAACACCCCTCTGATTGACCCATCTCTTTGGCATTAATGGAGGGAAAGGGCAGACAGTGGTAGAGTGTACCTGCCAGGTAAATTTGCCACTGGGCCAGTTCATTGGAGGCACAAATTTACAAGCTGCATAATTGAAAGTTATTTTTTTTTTCACAATTTTTTTTTGTTAAAAAAAAGGGTGTGCTTGGATATAAAAACATGTTAACTAAGGCCCAAAATACAGAGAAAAGATTCTAGATTATTTCGAGGGTGAAACCATGGCGTTCTCGATGCAGAGGACGATGCAGGCTCTTGAGCAGCTGGTGGGGGTTTGCTGTAGGAGGTGGCTACTCTGCAGTGACGATGCCAGACCGGTCACAGCTTGGTCACCCGCCCGCCATGCTTCACAGTACTGGTCGGTTTGCCGGTGGCCCTTTTTACTTGACCCATGCCACACCATTTTCTCAGGCCTGTGAGTGAACCAAACCATTTAAAATTTACTTTTTTTCAGTTATTTGGCATTTCAGTAATTACTTGTAAAAATATAAAAAGGCTTGTATAAAACCCACCATGCGCTGTCCCTGAGGATGTCTCTACCATCAAAGGAGTAGATGGGGACATTCTTCCTCATTTTGCTGACACTCTCACCAAAGATTGACTGCCAACTGTCAAACAACACTTGGTTCTAAAGGAAATAAACATTTTTTACTTGTGGAAAAAATTCTTGACAAGAAAACAGAAATCATCAACAGAATGTTTCAAACAACAGAATGTTTTGTTGTTTCAAACAAAACATTCCAGCTAAAGATGTCCCGGTCCAATCACATTATTGGAAATCAGGCCTGATCACATCGTTTCGCCTATTTATAAAGATAAATACCCTACTAGAAGATGCATATCATGAACAGATCACAACATTTTATCGTTGGAAAGCGCACCAGAATACGGCATCAGTTTGAGCACAAAACTATTCGGTAAATTGACCGAGAGTTTCACAAATTTAGACTTCTGGGCTCATTAAATCTTATAGTAAATATTTTGACCTTACAGCAGGTGTCTTTCTCTCTCTCTCTCTCTCTCTCTCTCTATATATATATATAATAAAACGCCCCTCTCACCCTTCCGCGGGTGGTTTCTCACCCAAGCTCGGGTCCTCTACAAGAGGCCTGGGAGCTTGAGAGTCCTGTGCAGTATCTTAGCTGAGAGGTCTGAGGTCTTTCCAGGTATCTGTTGTAGCCACTCCTCCAGCTTTGGGGTTACTGCCCTGAGTGCTCCAATTACCACAGGCACCACTGTCACCTTCACTTTCCATGCTTTCTCCATTTCTTCTCTGAGTCCCTGGTATTTCTCCAGTTTCTCATGTTCCTTCTTCCTGATGTTTCCATCGCTTGGCACTGCCACATCCACCACAACGGCTTTCCTCTGTTCTTTGTCCACCACTACAATGTCTGGTTGGTTCCCCATTACCATCCTATCAGTCTGGATCTGGAAGTCCCACAGGATCTTTGCCCTTTCATTCTCTACCACCTTCGGGGGTGTTTCCCATTTTGACCTAGGGTTTCCAGTCCATATTCTGCACACATGCTCCTGTATATTATTCCAGCCACTTGATTGTGGCGCTCCATGTATGCTTTAACTGCCAACATCTTACATCCTGCAGTTATGTGCTGAATTGTTTCAGGCCCCTCTTTGCACAGCCTACACCTTGTGTCTTGTCTGGTGTGGTAGATCTGAGCCTCTGGTGCTCAGGGCTTGTTCCTGAGCTGCCAGGATGAGTGCTTCAGTGCTGTCCTGTAGGCCAGCCCTTTCTAGCCATTGGTAGGAATTCTTGATATCAGCCACTTCAGTTATGGTCCGGTGGTACATCCCATGCAGGGGTTTGTCCTCCCATGAGGGTCTGTCCTCCAGCACTGTATCCTCTGCTCTCCATTCTCTGAGACATTCACTGAGCACACTGTCAACTGGGGCCTTGAGCTTGATGTACTCATGCATCTTGGTTGTTTTTCCATCCTAGATAGTGGCTTCTACGCTCACTAGTCCTCTGCCTCCTTTCTTGCAGCTAGCATACAGTCTCGGGGTGCTGGATTTGGGATGGAACCCTCTATGCATGGTGAGGAACTTTTGTGTCTTAACATCTGTGTTCTATATCTCTTCCTTTGGCCATCTTATGCAGGGTATCTGATAACTGGTAGTGCATAGCTGTGTATTGCAATTGTCTTATTTTTGCCATTGAGCTGGCTTCTAAGGACTTGCCTTACTCGTTGGAGGTATTTAGCTGTTGCAGCTCTCCTTGTTGCCTGCTCCAGGTTGCCATTTGCCTGCGTAATTCCAAGGTACTTGTAACTGTCGTGAATGTCTGCTATTGTTCCTTCTGGGAGTGAGACCCCTCCTGTGGGAACTACCTTGCCTCTCTTTGTCACCATCCGGCTGCATTTCTTGAGCCTGAATGACTTCCCAATGTCAGTACTGTAGATCCTGGTGGTGTGGATCGGGGAGTCAATGTCACGCTCGCTCTTAGCATATAGCTTAATGTCCTCCATGTAGAGGAGGTGACTGATGGAAATGGACTAGATGTGAGAACACATTTATATATAGTATATGTATCCATTTAAATGAGAATTAAACAGAGATACGGCAGTGAAATGACTGCCAAGGGACCGTCGCCAAAGCGCCAGTTCAAAGAAACCATTGTTTTAAGCAAAACACACACAAAATATTTAAAAAAAAAATAATAATAATAATAAATGGTCACATGAAGATTCATCATCATATTCATAATACAACAACAATTGAACAATTTTGTTAGGAATGTTTAATGGAGATTTGAATCAAGATAAAAAACGTTTAATAGATCTGAAGCTGCGTCACATAAGTGCTCTGTTTGAGTGTTAAAAGATAAAATATTGATAAAATAACAATAGGCGACAGCCTGGATCTGTTCATTACATTCATTCTTGTTTTTAATGTGTTACAAAAGTACCTGATTGGGACATCCCCAATTCCAACACAGAAGCAGCACTGCAGTGGTTCCTGCAATTTCACAAGCAACAGCGTCTTACCTTGAGGTTGACAATGGGAGGCTTTTCTCGGTCTGAGTGGCGGACGATGGTGTGGAGGTCCTGGACCTTGGAGGACAGGAAGGCTCTGAAGGTTCCCCTCAGACCTGCAGCACGAGCCTGCTCGAAGCAAAGGTAGTCTGGCCCACGGATTCCTTTCATGTTACCACTTTGAGGGGTGTTCAACGCAATAAGACGCAACTGATGAGAAGAAGAACACATCTCTGTTAAGAGCAAACCTTACTTTCATCTAAAGGCAATGAATACCAAATGGCAGGCCCTCAAGGATTTTTATGCTAAAAAGATTTTCTAACATGAATCAAAATTTACAATTATTTGTTCATCTAATTTTTTTGAAAAAAAGTGCACATTTATTTCATGTATTTCTCTGTTTTAAAGAGAATAATTCATATCAATGTTTGTACAGGTTAGTTCCACTGACTGTAAAAACACCTATAGACTGTTCTTAGGAGGGTCCCTCTTATTTTATAACCCTTTTTGTAATGTTGCTGACAGACCAAATCAAAAATTACTTAACATTTGTGTCTAAGAATAAACGCTGCACAGATTATCTTTGTAATAAGCAGAAGCTTCAGCCACGCAGCCTTTTAAGTTTGTCTAGACATAACATAAATATCATATTGTGCTGGAAAAAATATTTTATATAGGACAAACTGTGCAAACATGTGATTCTTTAAAAACATTACATAACTTTTCTTTTTAAAATCTTTGAAAATGGTAAACCTGATATAATTTCCTAGGGGATGATATATTTATTCTTTTAATTATTCAACATGCTTGACCATAAATGCCCAATTTAAATCTAATAATTATAATGCTCAAAAAGAAATTTTCAAAGCTTTATTTTGGTCTCTTAAAATTAAAGAAGCTTTGAAGCTCATTCTTGAGTTAAATCCATGCAATGATATTAAAGAATTCCTAAAGTCAATTTATTAAATTAAAACATAATATGAATAGTCCAATGTGAGAAGAATTACTGCTCTAGTTTTTATAAGTTGCATCAGAGATAGGAAACATTAACACTTGAGAATTCGTTTTTTTTTCTAAAAAATAATTTTTGAACTTTACATTTAAAACAATCAAAAACAATATTAGTTCCCATGACATTTTTTTATTATTATTATTATTTTTGATAGTATATGTTAGCAGCTTGTATGTAGCTGTTCCTGAGGCCTTAGTCACATGCACCCAAACGGGTGGGATGACCTGTACGGGTCCTGCGGTTTTTTGGGATGTCCAGACCCGTGGAGAGTCATGGAAATGAGCGATCAGATTTTCAGGAGAGCGCAGAGTTATTAGTTCCCTTGAGGCTCATATAGCAACCTTCAGGGACATTATGAAAATGGAACGTACCATTGTTGTGCTTGCAGTAAGAGTATTATTAAGTATTTGTAAGGATAATGTCAGTTGCACGCACTTATGATGTACAGGTGATGCTGTTGTAAAAAAGTGAAAAATCCTGACAATGTGCCTGCATTTCATCTACTTCCCTCTTACTTACCCTTTTGTATTGTATAAGAGTTCGCTACGAGCTGTCACCCGCAGCATGCCTGTAGCAAACATTTTCGCTCTACTGGCTTTACCGACTTGTCTACAAGTTGTCGGGCAGCAGTGGCTCCGGCAGTGACCACTGATCGAAGCATCGGTGGTTCGATCCCCGGTCCCTTCTGTCAACTGTTGTTGTGTCCTTGGGTAAGACCCTCCCTGCCTCCAGTGTACCTCTGGTGTGTGAATGAGTATGAATGTTTCGGTTATGGTCAGAGGGGCCATAGGCGAGTAATGGCAGCCAAGTCTGCCCCAGGGCAGCTTTGGATAAATCAGTAATTTACCATCACCAAATAAGAATGAGGAGTGAATGAATAAATGCGCTTAGACATTGTAAGCGCTTTGAGCGTTTGAACAGATAAATCCAATCCATAATTTGTAATATTATTATAATTATTACAATCTAAAAAATTAGAGCTGGCCACCTGTGTGCTGCGTACAGGTTTGCCTATTATCAAACACAGACACCCAGTATCTACCTGTAAGGGTAGTTGTGACTATGGCAACAATACTACGCTATGAATTACATTTGACTGTTTGGCCTTGGGCCAGAGGTGTAACCATCGATACTACACTAGATGACAGTATTCATATCCAAATATGTCAGCCATCGGAATCATTTGTCCTTCTATATGTCTAACATTTGCATAAAGTGTTTGTGGAGCTACTTTCACATCACCCTCTGTTCAAGCTGCCGTTTCCACTGAAAAGTCTATGCATGTAAGTGTGCGTTTCAGGCATCTGCATGGAAAACTTTCGCCTGGCTACACAAGTTTCTATGACTGTTTTTGGGCTCTTCTGAACACGCACTGAATTGAGTCAAACTTTGGCCAATCAGGGACTTCTGATTTGGTAGTATGGATGGCGTGCCCTATAATTCACGGAAGTGCCAACCATTTGAAAATTGATCATGGAGGAGAAAAGAATAATTGCAGTATGTGTCCGGCCAGAATTATGACACCAAAAATTGGTGTCATATCATTGGTGTCAATATCTTTCAAATATTGAAATAGAGCTGTAAAGAAAAATTCTGGAGAAAAATTCACAAGATATACAACACTTTTACATTTCGTACCAAGCCTCCTCCAACTGTAGGAGACATACATGCACTACTAAAACAGTAGGACAAGAGGACACCCCTCTCTTCTTGTCCGGTGTAAACACCAAGGGCTTAAAGCACTTTCAAGAACCCACGTTTAGCGCATTCACTGATGTGTCCACAGCTTCAGAGTCCACTAAAGTCAACTTTTGGTACATAAAGCTGATTTTATGCAATATCTGTAAGAAACATCTTTAGGAGAATGAACAAAAACCTCTAAAGCTCATATAGATTTTGGACAACTAAAAGTGCTTTGTTTCATGATATGTGACTAACAACCCCTTACCATGGCCCCACTCACCCCTAACGTTGATGTTTCTACAGGCCCTGGTACTGGTGGGTTGGGCCGGCGCTGTGGAGTGACAGCATATTTGCCATCACTGGGCTGGTTGATTAATCTCCCATCAGTCTGACTCGGGCGTTGCTGGTCAGGAAACCTGGGCTCGTACTGGGGAGGATATCTGCGCTCCACAGGGGGTGGAGTTTCAATGGGTCGTATAACAGAACCACCTTGAGAGTACTGGCTTGCCCCGTTATTCTGTGAGTGGTCTGGAGAATGTGGGTAAAGAACCACAGGTGGGGGCTGAGCTTCTGCCACCTCGTTGTCCTTCACAGGGAAAAAAATAAAATCAAACATTTACCAGACGCTAAAATTGACACACTCTTAGCCTCATTTGGATGATGGTTTAGACTTACGAAATCTCTGAAGAAAGGATTGTACTCTCCAAGCTGAAAAAAGAGAAACAGATGACTAAAAAATAAAGCAGCTGCTCTTCCCAAAAAAACTGGAGTCTTCACACTTAATTACTTTGTTAACGCAATCCGTTTTTAAACAGTTTAAAATGTCAAACAAGTTTTTGTTTCTTTCTTGTGTCCCACTAATGTAATATTTTAACTAGATGCTGCCAATTTAAAAACTAGAACCTGAAAATCTCCATCTTAAAAACAGATTTGAGTAGATTCTTCTTTTTTCCAGGGAATAGACATTTGAATATTCTGTCTTCTCTCTTGTTTTATGTAACAGTTAACAGTTTCTGTTCAGAGCTCATACTTCATAAGCTCGTATACTGGTTTGAACCTACAGATTTTATAATTTTATGAACGTGGTTTGCATTGACTGTATAAGAAAACTGGACTGAGTGACTCCTCCCCCCTCACGTTCCAAAAAGGAAGTAACCGCTGGCTTCAAGAAGCCAAAATCCCATAGACCTCTTTAGAGAAAAAAACAGCTGTTACTCAGTCCTTTTATTTGTCAGAATACCCATTCTTGCTCTGATACCTTTTTTTGGCATGTTCCTATTTTTTCTGTAGTGCAAGTTATTCAAGTTATAAACTGACCAATCAGATGCCTCAATAAAAGTATGTGGTCTCAAGTTGAATGTTCAAAACGTTTGAAAGATTCTCCCGAGTCGTTTTCAAGTGGTAGAGGGGTGGACTTCCAACAAACTCACTCCTGATTGGCAAGAGTGCTTGGCATAGAAATGACAAGTCGGACTGGCTCGGACCAATCACTGCTTACTGAAGATTTCTGGCTCCAACATGGCGATGGCTGTATCGCGTAAAAATGGCTACTGAATTGACTTCATTTCGTTGGACCCGGAGGCAAGTCAAATTCTATGGGTGACATCACACTCACTCTGTCCAGTTCTCATTTAGAGTCAATGGTGGTTCATCAATAATGCTTTTTGAACTGCGAGTGATGCTCGACAGTTGACTAATCAGACAACACAGATTTCAAAAGCAGAGTTGATGCCTCCTGTTGGATTGTAGCTGGCTGATCTAAATGCAACTTTCTCCGCTCATATTTTGAACTTTAAAATTGAAGGAACGCGCAAGCTTAGCAGATGCTTCACTAAATTAAGCTCTAAAACAGTGATTCAATTATCAAAAGGCCACACCCCTATTTGTGCACAATTCTCAACACAAACAAAACGTTTTTAAAGTACATCATAAATCTAAATAATTTTAAAAAATAAATTAAATTTAATTACAAAAATCTTTTGACACAACACTAATTTTTTTAAAGCTGTTGTTCTACATTTTAACAATTTTCATTTGACCTCCTTGTGCAAACTAGCCTTAAAACAAGTGGCACCACCTTAAAAAAAATATTTAATCGGCGAGTAGTGGTAAACCTGTTAGGGTTTCACAGAATCACAGAAAAATTAATTTAATAAAAATAACAGTTTTCAAAATATGGATGCTAACAAAATAATTCAGAGGTGACCAAAATGATAATAGTAGAGTTTAAAAAAGCAAAATAGGTCTCTTTTAAGAACATTTTTTTTTATTTTGTTTAATGTCTGAGTAAATCTGCAGAGTGCGACAGCTTTGATCTACTGTTCAAATGTCATCAGATAATAGGTTTTAATTAAAGGCCTCAGGAAGATGTAACCAAAGAGCAAACGCTCTCCCTGCTGCAGCTGCATACCAAGCTCTTACACTGACCAAAAATATAAACGCAACACTTTTGTTATTGCTCCCATTTTTTATGGTATGAACTCAAAGATGTGAAACATTTTCCACATACACAAAATAACCAGTTCTCTGAAATATTGTTCACAAATCTGTCTAAATCTGTGATAGTGAGAACTTCTCCTTTGCCAAGACAATCCATCCCACCTCGAAGGTGTGCCATATCAAGATGCTGATTTGACAGCATGATTATTGCACAGGTGTGCCTTAGACTGGCCACAAGAAAAGGCCACTCTGAAATCTTCAGTTTTGTTTTATTGAGGGGGTCAGGGGACTCAGACAACCAGTCAGTATCTGGTGTGACCACCATTTGCCTCATGAAGTGCGACACATCTCCTTCGCATGGAGTTGATCAGGTTGTCTGTTGTGGCCTGTGGAATGTTGGTCCACTCTTCTTCAATGGCTGTGTGAATTTGCTGGATATTGGCAGGAACTGGAACATGCTGTCGTATACGCCAATCCAGAGCATCCCAAACATGCTCAAAGGGTGACATGTCCAGTGAGTATGCTGCCCATGCAAGAACTGGGATGTTTTCAGCTTCCAAGAATTGTGTACAGATCCTTGCAACATGGGGCCGTGCATTATCATGCTGAAACATGTGTCAAGGTGAGGGGTTGGCTCGAGAGCCAGTAAGACCCAGATGCAGAGGCGGAGGCACGGAGTCCAGGGACTAGAGGGTTTAATGAACAAAAAGCGCTGCAGAGCAGGATTTCAGAACAAACAAAAACTTACTGTGGCGTGGCGTGGCGAGGGACATGGAAACATGAGCGTGGCAAAAACATGGAACATGGCATGACGACAGGAAGACAAAAAAACACAATGACTAAACTAATGGACCAGCACAGGAGGAAGGCAGAGACAAGACTTAAATACAGACAGGGCAGACAAGACACAGGTGAACACGATCAGGGCAGATGGGGACCAAAGGAAGTAAAACTCAACAAACAAGACAAGACAGGAAACCTTTCAAAATAAAACAGGAAACAGAACCAACAAGACAGAACAAGAACTAAAACGAAGAACAAGACACAACAAACTCAAACCATGACAACATGAGGTGATGCAGTTGGATGTACGGCACAACAATGGGCCCCAGGGTCTCGTCACGGCATCTCTGTGCATTCAAAATGCCATCAATGAAATTGCACCTGTGTTTGTCGCCCATAACATACAGTATGCCTGCCCATACCATAACCCCACCACGACCATGGGCTACTCGATCCACAACATTGACATCAGAAAACCGCGCACCCACACGACGCCACACACGCTGTCTGCCATCTGCCCTGAACAGTGTAAACCGGGATTCATCCGTGAAGAGAACACCTCTCCAACGTGCCAGACGCCATCGCATGTGAGCATTTGCCCACTCAAGTCGGTTACGACGACGAACTGGAGTGAGGTTGAGACCTCGATGAGGACGACGAGCATGCAGATGAGCTTCCCTGAGACGGTTTCTGACAGTTTGTGCAGAAATTCTGTGGTTATGCAAACCGATTGTTTCAGCAGCTGTCCGAGTAGATGGTCTCAGAAGATCTTGGAGGTGGACATGCTGGATGTGGAGGTCTTGGGCTGGTGTGGTTACACGTGGTCTGCGGTTGTGAGACCGGTTGGATGTGCTGCCAAATTCTCGGAAACGCCTTTGGAGACAGCTTATGGTGGAGAAATGGACATTCAACTCAATATCAGCATGCCAATTGCACGCTCCTTCAAAACTTGCGACATCTGTGGCATTGTGCTGTGTGATACAACTGAAGATTTCAGAGTGACCTTTTCTTGTGGCCAGTCTAAGGCACACCTGTGCAATAATCATGCTGTCTAATCAGCATCTTGATATGGCACACCTGCGAGGTGGGATGGATTGTCTTGGCAAAGGAGAAGTGCTCACTATCACAGATTTAGACAGATTTGTGAACAATATTTCAGAGAACTGGTTATTTTGTGTATGTGGAAAATGTTTCACATCTTTGAGTTCATACCATAAAAAATGGGAGCAATAACAAAAGTGTTACGTTTATATTTTTGGTCAGTGTATGTGTCTGGTTTATCCAACCCTTGAAACAACAACATTAAAGCCTCCTCTACAGGAAGTTCCTGTTACTGTAAATAAAGAGATCCAAGTCATTCAAATTAATGTAAAACCATTGTATAATCTTGGTTTTTGGCATGTTTAGCTGTGGCCCGATGAGGATGAACGTACCATAACTTGCCGTAGTCCATCTCGCACTCTCAAATAAAGGTCAGCTTTGTCTAAGATGTAAATGAGACTTCCCTCCTCTTGACTTCTGGCGGTAGCAATCAAAGTGTCATATGACCTCAAAACCATAACCTGTGGAGACAAACGGCAGAGAAAACAAAAACAAATATTTAAAATGGTGTTGAAGGATTAGATCTGCCGTCAGGATTCTTACCCCAGAGGAATGGCCGGGATGACCGGGAGGCCCAGGAGGCCCAGGAGGTCCAGGGACACTGACAGCTAAACATTTGAAAGTTAACTTTTAAAATAGCTTAACTGGGTTTAATCAGATAGTCTTGATATCAACTGTTTTTTTTTTTCAGGATGGATGTAAATTTGTATACATACGATAATTCGGCTTGTATGATTCAGGTAATGTCTGGGACCATGGGGGACCTGGTGGTCCAGGGGGACCTGGAGGACCAGGACGACCATCATAACCGATCCCTGGTGATCCTGGAGGTCCTTGGGGTCCTGGGGGACCCATTATAGAATCTCCCTTTGGGCCCTTTATTAAAACATAAAAACAGGTAACATTTGATCACCTTGTTCTAAAAATATTATGCAGTTTGTGTCTCTTGAAACACCCACTGTGATGAAAATTGTGTTTTTAACATGTTCTTGATGTGTTTTCCTTATGATAGAGGACATATACAGTGGTATGAGAAAGTTTGGGCACCCCTGATAATTCTCAAGATTTTTATGTATAACTCTTTGGTTGTTCGATCATCAATTTCATTTAAATATATCATATAGTGTCAATTTCCACTGTGAGGAATATAGTGAGTAAATGGAAGACCACAGGCACAGTTCAAGCAAAGGCCCGGAATGGCCGGCCCAGAGAAATCTCAGATAGGCGAAGGCGAAGGATGGTGAGAACAATCAAACTCAACCCACAGAGCAACTCCAAAGACCTACAACATGATCTGGCTGCAGATGGTGTCACTGTGCATCGATCAATTCAGTTCATTCAGTGCACATTGCACAAGGAGATGCTGTATGGAAGAGTAATGCGGAAGAAGCATTTTCTGTGCACATGCCACAAACAGAGTAGATGTTAAAGCACATTTGGATAAAGCAGCTTTATTTGGAAATAAGGTGCTGTGGACTGATGAAACTAAACTGAAGTTATTTTGACATAACAAGGGGCGGTATGCTTGGCGAACAAAGAACACAGCATTCCAAGACAAACACTTACTACCCACAAACATTTGGTGGCGGTTCCATTATGATTTGAGGCTGTGTGGCCAGTGCAGGTACTGGAAATCTTGTCAAAGTTGAAGGTCGCATAGATTCCAGTCAGTATCAGTAGATTCTTACAAACAATGTTCAAGAATCAGTGACAAAGTTGAAGTTGCGCTGGGGCTGGATTCTTCAACAACACAATGACCCCAAACACTACTCTAATTCTACAAAGGCATTCATGCAGAGGAACAAGTACAATGTTCTGGAATGGCCATCTCAGTCCCCAGACCTGAATATTATTGAAAATCTGTGGTGTGATTTAAAGCGGGCTGTCCATGCTCGGAAGCCATCAAATCTGACTGAACTGGAGATGTTTTGCAAAGATACTGGAGATGTTTGCAAAATACCTTCAACCAGAATCCAGGCCCTTATTGGAAGCTATAGGAAGCGATAGGAGGCTGTCATTTCTGTAAAAGTAGGATCTCCTAAACATTGATGGCATGTTTCTGTTGGGGTGCCCAAATTTACACACCTGCCTATTTTAGTTTAAGTAATTATTGCACAGTTTCTTTAAATCCAATAAACTTCCTTTCACTTCTCAAATATCACTGTGTTCATCTGCTATATGATATATTTAAGTGAAATTGATGATCCGAACAACCAATGATTTATGAAGAAAAATCTTGAAAATTATTAGGGGTGCCCAAACTTTCTCATACCAGTGTATAAAGAAAATTAAGCTAAAATTGAATTTATGAGTATTTCTTTATTCAAATTGTTGAGAAACAGTAGCAGACGATGGTCCCGCCCACAACTCAAGAACTCCTGCTGCTCTGCAGAAACTATGTCCTAGAAAATGATTTTGGCTAAAAACGGCTTAATCATAATGTAAAAGACCACTGGATTGCTTTGAAAATAGATCAAAAGATGATCTGAGTAGAAATCACACCAAGTTATTCTGTACATAAAAAAGCATATATAGTTTTAGAACTTACCGGTAGGCCCGGTGGTCCCAAAGGGCCCTGTAGTGCTCCATATTGGGGATCATGTCCAGCTCCAGGCTCTCCCTTTTCTCCTTTAACACCTGGGTCTCCACGCTCTCCTTTCCACTGATTCTGATGAGATGGTTAAAAATATACTTATTTGCTTTTTTCTGCATTCTCTCTAAAAAGCAAAGACTGTTGCACTGATGAGATGGCTACCTTTAGTGTGTAAATGTCAAAATCAGAGGCTGTTCCTAAGAAAACAAGATGTGAATTTAGTAACTTTGCAGAAACATAAATGCTTTTCCTTATTCTAAAAACGTACCTGGAAATCCTGGATCACCGCGTTCTCCTTTTTCCCCTTTCACTGCAACCACAGACAACTTATTTAAAAGAGTGCACTAATTTTAGTGGAAGTGGAATTGGGCATCTCCTATCTCTGATGTCAATATAAATTTGATATCTTAACTTGTAAAACAAGATAGGATAACTTAGTTTATTCTGAAAACTTTGTATTTGAACAGTTTTCATTAATCGTGCCTAACCTTTTTTAAACCATGGACTGGTTAAATGTCTGACAACATTTTCAAAGACCAGCCTATACGGGGCTAAATTTTAAATATTTTGTTTATTTTTAACTTGTCTTGTCCTACAGCTGAGCACTCAGAAAGGAGCTGAAGCCTCTTGTGTTGGGCATATTTAACTGTTACAACCGGGGAATCAGGATCATCTGACACACAAGGTGTGTATTTTTAACCCCCCCTTTTGTAATTTAGGTTCAACGTTATATATTTTGATTACATTTGTATCTTTTTTATTTTTTTTGTTGGACTGCATGGTAAAGAAGAAGAGGAAATAAGGGAGAGGTTAAGGGCACAGAGGAAAGGGGGGTTAAGGAAATCTGGAGGATGATTACAGAGGCGGTGGTGGGGAGGTACAATCATCAAGCATAATGCGTCTAATATTTTTAGCTTCCAGTTTTGTTTAAGTTTTGAGGGTGAAGTACATTTTAATGCTCTGTTTAAACTTTCTTTGTACATTAGATTTTGTGAAGGCCCATTAAAATGTGTTATTGATTAGCCGTTAACTTTATCATTTACTGTAAGTAAATGCTGAAAACTGGATGCCAAAGTCAGACTTATCTGACTTTTAAGATATGGTTAAAAAACAATAAATTGCAACAAAATAAATTGATAAAACCATCAAAAAACGAATACTTTCTAAATATAAGAAAACATGTAGATCCACCGGATTGTAACCTTTTAACGGTGTTGTCTAACATTATAGAAACATTTTAAAAATTCCCAGTTGGAATGTTATACCTGGGTAATTCCTTGAAATGTCATCATAGCGCTGTCACATGAAAAAGAACAGAAATATCAGAGCTACAGAGTAGAACAGATTGGATTATTGACATGATGTTTAGACACTGAAGACCCAAAGTGTGGATGCTATTCCACATCTAGATACTCACATTGAAGCGATCTATTGCAAATGGTGGCCCAGGAGGTCCGGGGGGACCAGGTGGTCCTGGAGGACCTGGAACACCCTAAATAAAAGCAAAATCATGTGTTTCTGGCAAAATGACTACATCATTATTATTAAAAAACATTGTTTAAGAATATTTGACATTCAAAGGGTTTTAACAAAGCTAAAAAAAATGCAATCCTCTTTCAATAAATGTAGTTTTAAGGCTAGAATCAGTGTTCGTTGTGACTCTCACTTCAATTTATAACAGAAACTCTTTGTCTAAACTCCTCAGACAACATTATTTTGATTTTAAGGGTGTTTTGATGTACTGATACTGCATGAATTGATTAACAGACAGATGATGTGTTCATGCAAAAGAAATCCCTTAAACCTAAAACAATCACATATTACTCAGACATGCTATTGAAAGTATTTCAGATGTGCCTTTCATAAAGTGTACCAAGCTACTTGAGTTTATTAAGATCTATCTACGAAATTAAATGTAATCAGTTAACTGATGGCTAATTCTACATGTTTTAACAGTAATAAATTCATTTGTTTATTTAGCATGATTAGGAGAGTGTTTTAGGCTGGCAGACTCATGTCTTATTCCCAGTCAATTTACATACCAAGCAGCAGTGACTCCAGTTTATATATTTTTTTTATTTGCCAAAAAAACTGCATTGATCAATAAATATAAAATACAAAAAAAAGGGTGACCTCTTAGGGAAAACCGCTTGGCATAAGAAACCTTTTAAAATGTAAAATATAATCCAAATGTCTCTTAAAAAAAACAATCTTGTCTAATTTTGTAAGCTTCTGTCAATCTTTTTTAAGCTTGTTCGAAAATATGATTAAACAGACTTAGTTCAAATGATTAAAAATCTATAGTGTCCCTCACTACATTAGTACGGAGCCCGTGTACTGACATTAAAAAACTAAAATATGTCTCGTTCCCACAGATTAATATCTTGCTCCCACATATTAACATCTTCTTCCCACAAGATAATATTCCGTTCCCACAAGATAAAATTCCGTTCCCTCAAAATACTATTTTGTTCCCTTGAAATAATTAATTTGTGCGAACGAAATACGGTAATGCGGTAAATGCGGTAACGTCCAAGTCTCTCTGACCCACATTCGTTCACGGAAGTAGCGGCAGAAAGCGGCTTTTGCAGCAAGATGGAGGGAGAGCGTACCAGAGGATCATGTGAATGAACGTGTTTACTGATCAATTTTTTTAATGCTTTTTAAAATAAATAAATCAGATCTCTAAACATCCTCCGTGTCTTCAATGCAGACAGTAATGTGAAGGCACAGTATCTGCTGTAAATCCAACTATTACTCACATCAGTGTCTATGAATAACAGAATAAATGATCGGCTAGTAGTTAGTATGTAGTCTACTAGCCTTCGAATGTAAAGCGACTGCTAAAGAGTATGTTAATAAAAGACAAGTCCTGAATATTATTAATTCCTATTTGACCCTAATTTCAGCTGGCTGTCTGTCTACCTGCCAGCCAGCTGCCCGAATGCCGGCATGACAAGCAAAAGAGCTCCGCGCCGGAGCTAGGTCCGGTGAATTGTATGGCAAAGCAGCAAGCCTAGGTATCATAAATCTTATGATATTTTTCTTATATTCATTGAGACAATAATAAATTGATCATTCTTGTTTTTCTTTTTCCTTTCTTGAACGAATGTGGGTCACAAAGACACGGAAGTTACCGCTGAAAGCAGTTTTTACGGCCGGACGGAGAGCATATCGTGTTTATGAATGACTTATGACGTGAATAATTATTCCGTTCACACAAATTAATCATTTCGTTCGCACAAATTAATTATTTCGAGGGAACGGAATATCATCTTGTGGGAAAAGGATATTAATCTGTGGGAACGAGATATATTTTAGTTTTTTAATGTCAGGACACGGGCTCTGTACATTACAGTTCCTCTTTTGCAATCTTTCTGTTTTACTGATTTTCATTTTCAGAGTTCAACTTAAAATGTTTAAATTCTTTTCTTTTTTATTATGGTGCACTGTTTTCTGCAGCCTGATTGGCTATAAACACTACAGAATGCATTCAGCTTTCCAAATCAACATGCATCTTCATTGCAAGCAGATTTTTTACTCTATAATACTGAACCTATTTTTATGAACGTTTGAACTCTAAGATTTTAAACAAGAGAGAAACGTGGGAAAACTTTCATGTCTGTCTGACAACAGTTTATTAAGTGTATTAGCGGATTTCAGTGATTGGGGGTTATTTTTATAACGTAATCCCCACGATGAACGTGGGAACACTGTATTACGATTATATAAGGCAATAATGATAGGAATAGTTGGGGGGAGTCACATTTATGCTAGATTCTTTACACAATTTGATTTGATTTCATGTTCCTGTCATGGTTTGGGTTTCTTTGCCTTAGTTTTTGCTTCTATTGTGCTTCTGTCATGTTTGAGTTTTGCTTCCTGTTTTATTTTGAAGGTTTCCTGTATGTTTTAGTTTTGAGTTTTACTTCCCTGGTCCCAATCTCTACTGATCTTTCACCTGTGTTTCGTCAGTCCTGTTTTTATATATGTCTTGTCTCTGCCTTCCTCTTGTGCTGGTCCATATCGTCATATCCCTGACCGTCTTTTCCCTGTATACTTGGCTTGTCTACAGTTAGTTTTGTTAGGCTACCCTGCTCAGCAGCGCTTCTTAAGTATTAAACCCTTTTCTCTTGGAACCACCTGCCTCCCGTCTCTGCATTTCTAGTCCTTCGTCAACCCCCCCTACCTGACAGTTCTATAAACATTTATTAATTTAGTAATATAATAATAAGATGTAAAGGTCAAAAAGATTTATTGATTTGTTTTTGTTTTATTAAGAAGAAAAGCTGTTTTCAATGTTTGTGTTTGTGTTTTTTTCTTGTGATACATTTGTATGAATTAAATTTTGGACTAAAAACGAACTTGAATTTTGATAATTTGTCAAACTTTATCCGAAGCCCTTTATGAACTTTACATATAGTCATTTACCTTTTTTACTTGTTTTTACAATGGTTATTGTTTATTTTACCAGTTTGAAATAAATACAAATAAACATAAAAAGCAATAATTTATTGTAACCCTTCTGCCCCAGCCAAGTGCGACAATGAAAGAAATTAGTAGAGCTGTGAAGACTTACTCCATGGCCTAAACCTCCACTTGGTTCTCCTTTTTCCCCCTTGTATCCATTAACACCAGGACGTCCCTGTGGGAGCGAAGACATCCACCATTAAGTTAAATGTTATAACGCAATGACAGACAATACAACAACCACTGTTGGATATCTAAGAAAAGCTTTAAAGAATATACATTCTGATGTATACTTACTGGTCTTCCAGGCATTCCAATTTCACCCTTTAATCCAGGAGGCCCCTGAGGGCCCTAAAACAATAGCGGTTTAAAAATTAAAGACTCAAGAACTTAAAAATTAGCACCAAAAAACCAACTACATTTATTGTGAAAATATATTCACCATGGGTCCTGCGGGTCCCTGAGGCCCTATGTCTCCCTGGATGAATGAAGTTGGAGTTAAATGAAGTTGGTTTGAAAAAAGATCAATGTGATGCCAACAAATTGACTGAAATGAAGTTAGATGAGACTCACCTTCTGACCAGTGAGCCCTCCCAGATATAGTGGATTTCCATCAGGTCCAATGATCAATCCTGGCTCCCCTTTCTCCCCCTGAACACACAGCAGTAGGTGTGAGAAAAACGTCACTGCATGAATGAGGATCAACACTTGAAAAAGTGAAATAATAGAAAATGACCTTCACTCCTAAACCTGGTAGACCGGGGTTACCAGTATCCCCCTTTGGCCCAACAGGACCCTGAAAAAAGAATTAAATGATAAACAATGATAAAAAGTTTTTTTGTTTGTGTGTGTGTATGAGCGTGTTTGTGTGGGTATGAGCATGCGCATGTGTGTGTGCGTGTTTAAGTTTAATGGTCTCTTGTCTCGTTTGGTGTCCTGAGGTCCCATATTCCTCAGTTATCCTAATGATTTCTCTGTCACACAAGCATATACACAAATTCATACACACACAAAAAATTACATCAGACTTTAAAAAAATCACTACTTTGAACAATTTTCTTTACACAGGAAATTAAACGCTGAGCTCCAAAATCACAGCAGTAAGACTACACTTACTTCTTGACCACACGATAGAATCTAATCAGAATAAACTAAATTTAAAGTGTTCATTTTTTTATTTGTTCATCTTTATCTCTAGTATATGACTATATCATGTTCTAAAAAATGAATGACCCAAAGAATCCTCATATGTTGTAGAGTTTACTGCCAGTCAATAGCAGACACTATTTTGAAGAAGTGTGTAAATAGTAAAACGCAAAACTATGGACTGAAAGAAAATTATTTTAAGGATACCCCAAAAACTAAAAACAATTTAAATTTTGAATTTTGTAGAAAGAAGAGAAAACTAAATAGCAGGATTCTAATACCCACTTCCCATTAAAAAAAATCCCAAATCAATTTTCTTTCTCACTATTATGTAAGATTTTTGAGACTTACAGGAAACCCAGCTTGACCAGGTAAACCAGGCCCACCCTGAACAAAGAAACAAAATTATGTCTAATTTAAACATGAAAATACTTTAGAAAAAACGTTTTTTTCCTTTGCAAAAGATAATAAAACATTAGCCACATATACAACACAACAATATAACATCTAAGTGTAAAATAGGTGTAAACATCTAATAAATGATTAATTGAATTTATGACAGGAATGTAGAAGTTTGTTGTATACCATGGTGGTGACAATGGATTCTTCTAAATACTTGACCTAATACTTGCTTTTCTTTGTAATTGTAAATCACTTTTAGCTGCTTATAGCTCAAAAAGTGTTTTTTTTATAAATAAAGTTTGATTTGACTTGAAGAAATGAACAACTTGGACGTTATGAATGTGTCAATTACGAGTATGTAAATGATTTCACAAACCTTAACCTTAACTTAAAATGTGTATGTATATCTATATCTATATCTATATATATCTATATATATAGATATATATATATCTATATATATAGATATATAGATATAGATATATATAGATATATATAGATATATATAATATATAAAATAATTCTTTGTTATTACAATCAAATATTAAGTTTGAATACTTGCCTGAGGGCCGGCTCTGCCGAAAGCAGCATCAAACTGTAGAGCAGTCACATAAAGATAAGTATCACTAAACACTGGAGCGACAGCTAACACACATTCAGTCACCAGTTATGACTTGTGGACGGTGTTACTGTGTGAGCTGTTTGGGACTCACATTGTCAGATGGCTGATAGAATATTTGCCCAGGCGGTCCAGGAGGACCCGGTGGACCTGGAAGCCCAGCTCCGTCTCGACCGGCTTCACCCTATCATTGTATATAAAAAATAAATCCATATTCTGTTAAATACCTCCAACTCTCAACCTCGTTTGCAACATGTAAAAAAACGTAGTAATAGCCTATCACCAAAACAAGCGTCACTGTGACTTTGCTTACTACCGATCTTATAAGTAATGCGTAAAAAATAAAAAAAACACAGTTCAACATGTTAGTCGTGTTAGCATATTCACAATAACACCCAAGTAATTATTTTGACAGAGCGCTGCATTGCTCTCAAAATCGCTTTGACATCAGTAAACACAAAAAGGCTAAAGGCGCTCCAGATTATATGGAAAAATGTTGTTTTTGAACAAAAACATGCAAATGGAATCGGATGGATGGATGGATGGGTGGATGGGTGGATGGATAAAAGGATTGAAGGATCAGAAGTTATACTCACTCTATCTCCTTTATCTCCTCTTTCACCCTTTTGTCCCTAAAAAAAAGATAAAAGGAAAACTTTACTTTGAAGCACAAAATAAAAAAACAACTTTAACAAAAACGATGCCCTGATAACTGAAACCAGAATGAACTTTAACTCCTTTAGAGCCCACCAAAACAGGCATTAAAGAAGACATAAAATTATATGACAGCCAATCAGAAAAGAGACTAATCATCCACTGCAAAAGGTTTTAGACGAAGAAAAATATTAACAGGATCTATGAAAACTGTTTTTTTTTTTCATTTTATAAAAAAAAAGAAAAAAGAATGCTGTGTTAATAAGATTATGTATAATTGCCTTTAAGTAGAATGATATGGCCTCCCCAAACAAACTTGTACTTTCAGTGACATAAAAACGTTATATTCTGAATATTTATCTTAAAAATAATCAAGAGTATGCTAAATTGCCTTAATCTAATCTCTCTCTTTTTTTTTCTAGAAAAAACGTTTTCCTTACTGGAGTTCCAGGGAATCCGTCTAGGCCTGGTTGTCCATCTCTACCTGGGGGGCCCTCTCTGCCCTTTTGACCTTGTACGCCAGGAAGCCCCGGTCTACCCTTTAGAGATAAATTCACATTTGCATTCATATTTGCATTCGGTGCAAAAAATGTAAAATTTTTACAGTCAACAGTCTGTGCATTTCAAACAATCCAAAAAAATTAAACTTAAAAAAATATGTAAATAAATGTCACATTGTATTTTTTACTTTACTTACTGGATTTCCAGGTAATCCAGGAGGACCCTGAAAAGCATGGTACTTATTTTGGTTATGTACTCACACTGAGAAATATCACAACTAAACACACAACAGCTAAACTTCAAAAATCTTTGTAATATTGTCCTTTTGTCGTTGGTTTGATAAATAATTCAATATCGTAAACATCTTTGGTAAAAATACTTTTGAGATGGTTTTGTTTTATGAACCAGATCCGGTCTATTAAAAATTGTATTACTTCATTTGATATAAACTTTGTTTATATGATTTTTAAATTCATTTTTATATCCCAGAAACAATGTTTTGTCCCATAGAGAATGAATATGCCGATACCTGTGCACCCTGTGGTCCTCTGATACCAAGACCACTGGTAAAGCGACCCCCAGACGCCTCAACGTCATCCTTTAAAAAGAAAATGAAAAATGTAAAAACATACAGAAAGAAAATAAAATTCTCTTGGTAACTTTTTAAGGTCAATCACATTTTTTTAATCAACAATAATGCAAATGAGGTCACCTGATTTCAATAAAATGATTAAGAAGATTAATGATTACAAAGAAAAGGTTTGTAGATTGAAGAAAAAATATTTACTATCACTCTGTTTTATCATTTAATTTCTTATGTATTATTTTTTTCAACTATTATTTAACTAGGAAAGTTCCTTTGATGTCTGCAGAATTAAGGGAGTCCTGGCCAAGAGGCAGATTACAACCAAACACATTTCATACAATTCAAGTTATTAAGTTTTGTATGAAACTACATTAATTTTTTTAAAATAACAATGAAGAAACTCACAAATCCGACTCGATAATTACTTCCTGGAGGTCCCGGTGGTCCGGGAGGTCCAACTGGTCCCATAGGTCCTGGTAGGCCAGCCAGTCCAGACTCTCCTGGAGATCCTGGTAAGCCAGGTTCACCACGGTCTCCCTGTGAGAAATCAAAATGTCATCATTTTTATTCACATAGTTTTATTTCCCTGTCGGGATGTGAAGGTTCACTCAAAACGTCTTTTGTATGTCCTAATGCAGTTTTTATTTTTTAATTAGGCATTTGATATTTTTTGGTTTGGTATGAAACACACTTTAAATATAATAAAATTGTTACACCTCCGAATTCAGCTCAAAGATGCAAATTCTGCTCAACCACTGCTCAAACACTGCTCAAACAGTCCAGCCATCAGCATTTAGGAAGGGTTTGAGGAGACGGAGATAAATGTAAATGTTTGGAAATGGTTTAAAAAAGCTGTAGCTTAATTTGATGCAGTTGTCGTTATTGTTGTTAAATATTAAAGCACGCCACTAACTTTACAATAATTACTTAAAACGAAATAAAGAAATGTATTTAAAATCAGGCACACCAGAAGGAATAGATTAGTAATGTGTGAAAATGTTTTACAATGAATCTGAGGCTTAGTTAAGAATTAAGAAGACAAATAATAATAATAAAAAAAAATCAGTAAGGGTTACATTATCTAAGTTCTCTTCTTTCCACTCCTATTATAGCAATACATCAAACTCTACTTGGCTTTAGGTAATAATCACAACATTTAATTAATCTAATGTAACCTAAGTGCGTATTGCATGCACTTCTGAAAAAATATCTATTTATGATTATGAGCAATTGCGTTTTTTTCCTTACATTTACATCAAATTTACTTTGTTTTTAATCAATGTATTTATATATATATATATATATATATATATATATATATATATTCAGAATATAAAAAATATAATATAATATATAAAAATATTTTATAAAAATATAATATATATATATATTATATTTCTGAAAAGAGTTTAATATATCTGTGTGATTTTTTTATTGTCTACAATTAATACTTGAATAAACCAATAAATCAAATCAAATCAAAAGCAGAAAAATTATGAATCTGCACCTTTTCTCCAATTGCTCCTGGAAGACCAAGATCTCCTGCATCTCCCTAATGATGAGAAAGAATAAAAATGAAGAAAGACATTTATACAACCTACACTCCAAATCATAATAAAAAAAGAAAATTTAAAGATAGAAAAAAAAGTGCAAAAAAAGAGTAAAAAAAATCTCATCCACATGTTTGCCAAAAACACCATATTTTTGGAGTATAAAACGCGTTATTTTATTTATTTATTTTTTTGCATTGCTAAGCTATTTGACTTATACTCAGGTGTGATTTATTTGTGATTTAAAGCAATATAATAATAACCACTAGATGGCACTGTATGTGTATGCATCAGTATGTGCCACTGAGAGCAACATAGAAGTCTTACAAAGCAGAATTGTTCCAAAGCGGCACAGAGGATGAAGAGTTCAATTAATGAGTTTTATCGCTAGAGGAGACATCACCTGATTCCTCATGGGAGGAGAGCACCGCCATCTTGGTGAGGTCAAGTCACTGCTGCAGTTCATGCATGTTAACACATTTTTTGCAAAATGCCAGTTTATTTTGCGGGTTCCAACTGCCAAAATCTGAGAAATAAGTCCACGAAGGAGGAAGGCATAACATTTCACAGGTAAGTACTATAATTCTTTCCTTTTAATGCTGCAGGGGCTTCATTAATAGTACACATGTTGACATGTATGATGCAGCAGGGCTACTATTATCAACATGCTGCATGATGTACATAATACCTGCTGCTGACATAAATGTAAACTTTATTTTGTTAAACCTATATACAGTATACTAGGACTATGCTATTATAGTAATATAGATTTATACATTTCTGACCAAGTGACTGAACTTTTCTTGCAGGTTTCAATGGATTCAGACTTTTGGGAAAAAGTGGGCCTTAGAAATAAAAAGAGCTAACCCAGATGGATCACTGTGGAACCAGATTTTGATAAGACTGGCCAGACTTTTTGCTTGAAACCCGGTACCATATCATCAGTGAATCTATTGTTTTCCTTTGTTTTTTTGTATTTGTTAGGGTAAATCTTTTGTTGACTTTAGGACTTATTGTTGACTCATTATTTATTTATTATTACTATTATTATTAATTGACTTATTGTTGATGTATTATTATTTATTGACTTATTGATTTATTATTATTATTATTCATTATTATTAATAACTTGTCTTTACTTATTGTTGGGATTTTCTAAATAATTTAAATTACATGTCAAAGAGGTCTAAAACCTCTAAATGTTTAGAAATAATTCTTAAAAATTATTTGGAAGAAAAAAAATTCATTAAAGTTTGAGCTTTTAAGGATGACTGTTTCTCTTATTTGACAACAACAATTGATGTGTGTGTGTGTGTATATATATATATATATATAAATTAAATAAAAGCTACTTGGATGCCACCAAAGGCTATAGAAAGCATTGTAATGAGGGCACTGACGACCTCACCAAGATGGCGTCGCGCTCCGCCAGAGTTGGCCAGGCTTCCCAGGCGGGCGTGTCTCCTCTAGTGATATGAGTTCAATTGATTTAGTGATTTAAAGTGATAGAAAGTATTTAGCTTACTTGTTAGCATGTTCTTTATGCAATGGTTGCACTAATAAACTACATTCCTCCTATGTTTCATAAATATGGTTAGTAATGAAGCTTGCATATATTTATTCTATTATTGTTCTGTTTTTATGATTTGTCTTTCAAGATCAAATTATGGTTCTTGGTCCTGTACTTTGATAAATAAATTTCTCCCAAAGTGCGACCGATACATACATTTTTTTTCTTCATTGTGCGTTTTTTGGCTCCAGAACAAAAAGTATGGAATGTACTATCAACTTTTTCTTTCTTTACATGTAGTTAATTTTCAATCAAGTTAGGCTGTATTAAAACTGAAGAGCTGCATTATTCTAAGAACTATATTGGTTCATTTAGTTTTCACTACACGTCAAAAACAAACTTAACAGATAACGAGTGCTTCTGTGCTTTTTTTTGTCTCACATTTTCAAAACTTGGTTATTTTGAAAAGTAGGCCAGTGTGTTCTTCACATTGACTTTGACACAGCAGAAAAAGCATGGTTTTTCTCCAACGCCATTTATGAAGCTCCAGTCACATGACCACATCTCATCAATCAACCATTTTGCGGTTGGTAAGCCTCAAAAACAGCGGTGCATTTTAACTGTTCAAGGTGGCTACGTTTGCTGCCACCTCAGCAAACCCTGCAAAACACCTGAACCACAGCTGCTCCTTTATAACTGCATCTTTATGATTAGTGCTTGGGGGGTGGGGGTGGGGGGGTCTGCACAGATGCTCTTTAGAGCTGGTTGTTATGGCAAAGCGACAATGAGAAAAACTGGTAAAGCCCAGTGCTGGATTCGTAATCCTACTTTGCTTGATGTTTACCTTACCAACGTGTACGGCTAACCATCCTAACCTCCATATAAAGCCTCTGCCCCTACTTTGAATTTTATCTTTGCTAAAATGTCAGAGATGCTCCAGAAATAGTCATATCACTGACCATAAACAAAGCAAACTGCTGCCATTGCTGCAAATGGTCTCAATGACCTTACTAGTAAGGAATGGACTGACATGTAATTTCCCAGTTTGTCTCTGCAAGTGAAGAAGTGTGGATCCATCTTTTAAGCCAGCTAAGGCCTTAAGATTGGGTCCAATGAAATGGATTAGGTCATAAAATTGCATTTAGATCATTAATGGAATGTTCTTGTAGCATTTTATTCATGATGGAGGACATATAAAAAATACTTTGTTGAGGTTGTGAGGGGCTGTAAGCTAGCGGGAAAGGCTTACTTCCAATCCCACAACTTTAACCCTTGTGCTATCTTAGGTGACCCCACCCTTACATTGACGTGTTCTCCCTACCATGACAAAGGTGGATAAAGGTGGAAAGATTTCATGTAATCCATGGACACCAGTGAAGTTTACAAATCATTAAAGAAAAAAGGTTCAGCGCACCGTCTAGTGGGTCTAGGTGACCCAACTCGTAGAAACCACTATCCAGGATGAAACATCCAAGTACATGAGTACATCAAGCTCAAGCCCCCAACTGACAGTGTGCTCAGTGAATGTCTCAGGCAATGGAGAGCAGGGGATGCAGTGCTGGAGGACAGATCCTCATGGGAGGACAAACCCCTGCATGGGATGTTCCACCGGACCATAACTGAAGTGGCTGATATCAAGAAATCCTACCAATGGCTAGAAAGGGCTGGCCTACAGGACAGCACCGAAGCGCTCATCCTGGCAGCCCAGGAACAAGCCCTGAGCACCAGAGCGATAGAGGAACAGATCTACCATCCCAGATAAGACCCAAAGTGTAGGCTGTGCAAAGAGGCGCCTGAAACAATCCAGCACATAACTGCAGGGTGTAAGATGCTGGCAGGGAAAGCATACATGGAGCACCACAATCAAGTGGCTGGAAAAAATATACAGGAACATGTGTGCAAAATATTGACTGGAAACCCCAAGGTCAAAATAGGAAACACCTCCGAAGGTGGTAGAGAATGAGAGGGCAAAGATCCTGTGGGACTTCCAGATCCAGACTGATAGGATGGTAATGGCGAACCTATCAGACATTGTAGTGGTGGATAAAGAACAGAGGAAAGCCGTTGTTGTGGATGTGGCAGTGCCAAGCTATGGAAACATCAAGAAGAAGGAACATGAGAAACTGGAGAAATACCAGGGACTCAGAGAAGAACTGGAGAAACCATGGAAAGTGAAGGTGACAGTGGTGCCTGTGGTAATTGGAGCACTCGGGGCAGTAACCCTCAAGCTGGAGGAGTGGCTACAACAGATACCTGGAAAGACCTCAGAGCTCTCAGTCCAGAAAAGCGCAGTGCTAGGAACAGCTAAGATACTGCGCAGGACCCTCAAGCTCCCAGGCCTCTGGTAGAAGACCCGAGCTTGGAGGAGAAACCACCCGCGGAGGGTGAGAGTTTTTTTTTTATACATATATACCGTAATTTCCGGACTATAAGCCGCTATACTTTTGTCCTGCGCTCACAGCCCCGCGGCTTATTCAGTGACGCGGCTAATTTACGGTTTTATTTGGTGGCCGCCATGAACGTATTTTCAGTTTCAGAGCACGGGTTGGATGATTAATCCAACTCCAAGCATTTGTTTTTGAACACACCTATCAGCAGCCAAAAAGCATGCACCTCACTTCAGGTCTTAGACACTTCAGTCATGGTTCAACAAAAAAGAAACACGCATGACCAGCCGCATCCCAGAATCCTTTGGCCATTAGACCCAATGTGCACGATGCACAATATGACGCGGCTTTCAAGTTAAAAGCAATCGTTAAAAACAGCGTGAAAAAATCCACCATCACCAACAGGTTTGAAAAAGCTGGTCAGCTGCGTGACGGAGAGAACAGCGCATGCTCAGGAGTGAATTTACCTCGGAGTCACAGTGACACTAGCCCATCTATTAGCAGCTCCGTAATATACGAGATGATCTTTTAAACATACGTTTGTTATTGTTATGTTATGGTTATTATGAAGCGTCTGTTCGCTCATTTTATTTTTAATCTTTGTGGTCAGTGCTTTTTTCTGGCAGAACGAAGCCGGAAGTACGGTTAGGTGAAGGCTAACATGCAATAACAATATTTAGCCTGGATGAACATGACTCGATGCGGGAAAAGCTGCAATCTGCAGATTGGCTGCACGTAAATATGTGGGAATAACATCAGCCTTTATTTTGTCGGGACAAGACTGGAAACACAAATTGACGTGATCGTTTTAACGGTTTCTAAGGACTAAGCGGAATTTTACTTTGAAAAGCTCACACCGACCCACAGCCTCCGTGTGAACTGGAGACATGTTCTCCTGCTGCTCCTTCACATTGAGCTGCAGGACCGATGGCAGTCTGATGGCTCCCACATGTAACAAAACATCCTCCCCTCATTCACAAAACGTACAGTATTAAGTCCGATAGCTCTGCACAGACACGATTTGCTCCGTCCACCGGTGCAATGGGGACGAAGCGCTCCTCCCTGGAGCCGCCCTGGCCAGGGGTGTCGGAGAAAATAGGAAGGGGAAACAAGGAGCGCGCGGGGCGAGCGCGGAGCTCATAGGCGTCCGCGGAGCAACGGTGTTTATTGTGGAAGGAAACTTCTGACGCACGTGCCGCGCTGAGGCGCGCGTATCGCGCTGAGGCGTGCGCTTTTCAGTCGCCACTGCTTTATTTTACTGGTGTGTTTTTTTGACCAGCCCTGTTAATACCCTAATGCTGCCGCGACACAAGCGGAAGGAGAGCTGTTCCTATTCACCCCTCCATCTACTGCTGCTCCTTGCTCATTTTTAAACACGTACAACAGTGTGACGACCCGGGCGTTGGCCCCGCCTTTAGCCCCTAAGACTCATGGGAAATGGGGAATCGCGAAGGTAAATTTCCTCATCATAACTGAGGGATGTAATGTTGATTATATGATTACTGTTTGTAGTTTTATGTATGATACCTCTATTGTCAATAAGTAAAAAAAACAACTAAAAAAAACATAACTGAGGAACTTGTGAACAGAAGTAACATCCATGCTGTTTGGCAGATGTGGGTGTATTCACGTTCATGAGCTGACGCAACGCTATTTCCTCCCACATTTGTACCCAATCTGGGAGTTAGGACTTGCTTTATCGGGCTGACGGCGTTGCGTAATGCATGCGGCTAGTACACTGACGCGGCTTATGTATGTAAAAAGCAAACTTTATTCGTGAAAACGAGTGGGTGCGGCTTGTGATCGGGTGCGCTCTATAACCCGGAAATTACGGTGTATATATATATATATATATATATATATATATATATATATATATATATATATATATATATATATATATATATATATATACATACATACATATTTTATAGGTAGATCTTCAAGAAATTGTCGATTCAAAAGTAGCTCACACGCCAAAAAAGTGTGAGCACCCCTGGTCTACAGGCTCACCAAGTGAGCATGCCTCGTACACGTGGAGACAGCCCATATCCACCCGTAAGAGCAGCTGTGACCAAGGCCTTAAATACAAGTACTTATATTCAATTTATTGGAAGAAAATGGGCAGATGATTCCAGAATCAAAGTGAAAACTAGAGTTAAAAAATCTTGATCAATAACTAAAAGTGACTGCAAAAATCTGGTTTAAAACCAATCAACAAAGAGAGAATGACTGTAATGAGGTAGTGAGGTTTAAATTAGACACCAATGGAACAGCGGGTAATACCTTATCTCCCTTAGGACCAGGAGCTCCAGGAAGGCCATCAGTACCAGGCAAGCCCTGAAGATTTGGTTGATTGAAGTTGATTAGGTCAATAAGTTTGTAACTTTTTGTTGCAAACTATTTGTATTCATAGCAAAATACTCAATTACAAGTGCAAAAAACAAGAACTGCAATACATACAGGTTGACCGGCAGCTCCATCCCTGCCTGGGGGCCCGAATGCTCCAGAGCCCATTGCTGGGCCCGTCACGGAACTACCAGGAGGACCAGGAGGGCCTGGGGGACCAGGTGGTCCAGGAAGTCCCTACATCAGAAGGAAGGAAACATTCAGCATCGACTATCACCTCAGAATCTTTAAAGATAGAAATGCAACTTTTGAATGGAAATCAGGATCAGATTCCTCTCACCCGAAGAGATTCCAGATCAGGGAATCCAGAGCCCTCCATATCTACGAAGGTCTGCAACATTTTATTGAAAGTCAGATGATGTGAAAAACGTGCATTTGTACTTTTTAGGTGTAGCTTACAAATTTTGATTTGCACAAAGAACGTATGTTCTTTTACTGGGAATCTTTGGAAACAGAGAGCTCTCAGCAACGAGGAGGGGAAGGGGGGAAAGGTTGCTACGTGTCCACCGTACTGCCCACAACTCAAGAGTTTTTGCTGCTTTGCAGAAACTATGTCCAAGAGAATGACAGTTTTTTTTTTATTTAGGCACAAATCGGTCTAACAACAATTAAAGACCACTGGGAACGCATTTAAAATAATTCATAAGAGGATCCGAGTGGGTCTTTAATGAGAATCGTGGATGAAAAAATGGCTACATTTTTTTTAAATTTTCCTCCTTCTTTTTATCTGATTTTAATGTAAAATTGTCTATCCATGTTATTCTCATGAAAAAAGACTAAGATTGTGACACTCACTAATATTAGCTGGCATCGTCAGTACTAGGAAAACATTGGGAATACCAAACTGTATGTAGTAACTCAGAGCTAACACATCTTTCTTTTAAATTTAAAGAACAGTTTTGCAATCATTTTAATTTTGTTTCTTTTCAAAACAAAAGTTTGTAGCTGCTTTTCTCTTCCATTATAAAAATAAGTCATAACTGAAATAAAGAGACTGTAACATTCCTGGGATTATTTTTCTGTTTTTTGTCACACTGAGATGTCAAAAAGCTAAGAATTTTGCATTTTTGCCCCCCTGTCCTCTTCCACTAAGATACTGTATGTTATGGCCAAAGCAGTATTGTGTATGTTCTAGAAATGGCTCCTATCTTGCAACCAGATTGTGATGTTTTGTGTTTCCTATTTTTTTTAACAATTTAAAGTAATTAGTTTGAATTGGCAGGTGGATGCAGCGCAAACAAACATGTCTAGATAACTCAAAGGTCAAGATGGCGCAAGCTTACAGATCTCATTCCTGGTCCTGGGGGTCCTGGTGGTCCTGGGGCCCCTCTGGGGCCAGGTTGACCCTCTCCTCTGTCCCCCTTTAAGTGCAAATATAATTGAGAAAAGGTGGAAATGTCTGTCTAAATGAACATTTCTTTTATTAGCTATTCTGTAAAACTTTTGTTTGTTTGTCAACATCCAGTACCTTATCTCCTTTTCTTCCAGGGTCACCAGGTGTTCCTGGGAAACCTTGGGGACCTGGAGAACCCTAGATGTAAAAATGTAAAAGTTTAGTTGTTAATACAATGTATCACAGGATTTTTTTGGCTAAAGAAGTCCTAGTGGTAGTTCAGAACTATTTCTTTTTGCTTAGCTTTAAGCAGATGTAACAATCCAGCGAAAAAAGAAAATAGATGGAGAACTATTTTTTCACAGGTTTTGAGGGTAACTTTGTAGGCACTTTAAAAAAAAGCCAAAGTCAATTTAACTCAAGGGGGCTGAGAATCTCATAAATATGTATGTTTTACAAAATCATGTTTGGAACCATAAAAGTTCAATCAGCTTTTTAACAGCTAGAAATGTGTCAATGTCATCTTAAAGAGCAGAACCCTTCAAAAACCATTCATTGCGAACACATGTTTGAAAATTACCAAAAAAAAAAAAAACTTACAGTTTTTCCGTCTTCTCCAGGATCTCCCTGGGAGGATAAAATAAATGCATTTTGTTCAAAACCTAAAAACTTTATTGAAAATGTGATGTTTTTTTAAAAAGAAAGTGTGTTGACAGTGAAACCATCTGCATACCGGCTCTCCATCCTCTCCTGGTTGTCCTTGGGGGCCTGGTGGTCCAGGTGGTCCTCTGGGTCCTTGAACTTTAGAAACAACTGTGCCGTCACTGGAAGGTACATACTCTGTTGACGGTCCTGGAGGGCCGGGGGGTCCCGGAGGTCCAGGTTGGCCAGGATCACCCTTTTTGCCTTGATATCCAAAGCCAGCACTACCCTGGGGAGTGAATGCTCATTTGTGTTAACTGTCTGGCTGTGTGTCAAAATGTATTTGCATCAGTCCTAGCTGCAAGAATATTAATAATGATCACAATCTGGGGTGAACACTGATAAACAGATCTGTGCAAGAGACAAAAACCCCTTGAAAGACATCATCTGTGGCTTACCTTTGTTCCCTTTTCACCAGGTTCTCCCTGCAAACAAATTAAAAATCGGTTTAATAAGTGATGTACATAAATATTTGGATTCTTTTGCTGTATATTTTAGGGGAAACAGTTTCATTCCTGTTTTAAACCTCTCCGTTTTGTTGGTGAGGATTTCTTAGTTATGTTTAGACAATAAAAAAAACAGCTTCTCAAGAAATTTGGAAAAGTTTAAAGTCTATTCGAATAGATAAACATAATAGATTGTAACCACAGCTGTTTTTAGAAAGTTCTAAGTTTTAATTAAAAAATGTTTTCAATAAAAACTCAAAACATTTTTTTATAAATAAATGAAAAATTGGTTAAAAAATGTGAAGCTATTAAATATATATCTTATATATTTGTGACCGGAAGCTCTTATAGGACATGACAGTAATAATTATAATGTTGAACCCAGTCAGTGCATTGAATAACCCATGCAGCATAACAACCCTGTATTTGTTCAAATTTATCAATTGAATTATTAAATGTTATAATTTTGCTAGTTATAAATGCATATCACAAAATATCCACAAGTTTTTGCAGTTATTGTGCTCAAAACAACAGGTAAAAATGCAGTTTTTATACACAGACAAATATTTTTAAGTGAGTGAGTGTTGACTTTACTGCAACATTTAATTACGTACATTTGTTCCATATCCGATAGTCTTTAAAAGAAATGCACATGACTAGGTTTTTTTTTGTGTCAGTACATTTTTATAGGTAATTTTTCTCAATAAATTGACTGAAATCTCCCAAAGAATTATGTCACTTTAAAAAAGACGTTCCAGACACTTTGTTAGTGCAGTTGTCATAGGCATAATACTCAAAAACGTTGTTTATGAGGAAGTTTTAAGGCCTTAACTATAAAAAGACAACCGCTGACTTTAACCCTATGACCACAGTAGATATAAGTTCTGATAAGGATTCTTAATACTGATTTCTGATAATAGTAATCATTGTTTTTCTGATGTTAATCAATGAGTTACATGATGTGTAACAAAGAATTTCGGCAATAGTGCAATAATATTCTCTGATGATAGTCGATAGGAACTTCCTCTTTGTAACCTGTTAAATAATCTGCAATAATTTGAATTTTTAATTTTAAATAGATGTTTAGAACCAGATTATAGCAATCATTTGACAATCATTATATTTTATAGAATTAATGTGTTGTGTGTTTGTACTCTGTGTATAAGTACAAACATGCCTGTTTAAGATTAGGGCCAATTAGTGATATGTTGTCAAGGAAGTACTTTACAAATTGATTAGAATATATATATATATATATTATTTATATTATATTATATATATTATTATATATAATATATAAATTAGAAAAGTGAATAATGCTATTTTCTTGACATCATATCAGTAATTGGCCCCAATCATAAACAGGCATGTTTGTGTATATATGGGGCAGTAACCCTGGCTACAGCAGATCCCTGGAAAGACCTCAAGCATCTCAGTTTAGAAAAGCGCAGTGCTAGGAACAGCTAAGATCCTACGCAGTGCCCTCAAGCTCCAAGGCCTCTGGTAGAGGACCCGAGCTTGGGTGAGAAGCCAACTGCAGAAGGTGAGAGGGGTGTTTTTTTTACATATATATGTGAATATTCTTTTTCTTTGTTTTCTTCCCCTGTTTCTTGATGAAATTGCTTGAAATAAACAAATCAACTAAAATCTCAACAATAGCTTCAATAAGTTATACTGCCTGCTCCTTTTGCATTGTTTTGATTATGATATCGTTGTTGTTGTTGTTATTACTATTATCATCTCTATAAATAAGTACCATATAGATTGCATTCTAATTAATTACATGTTTGAAACTAATTAAATAAAAAAAGGAAAAAAGGAAATCATGAGTCCAGTTTTATATTAAACTAGAAAAAGTGCACATAAAAAATAAATACTAGAAAACACAGAATGTCTCTTAGATGGCTGGTAGATTAAGTTAAGCGGATCAGCGCCATCTAGTGTTCCTCTAAAGTATTTTATTCTTATTTGCTAATGCAAAGATGTTTACATTAAATATTGTTTCATCAAAAACCAGTGCGTTCAATTGATTTGTCCAAACCTTTTCTCCACGGGAGCCCGAGGCGGAGCTAGAGCCAGGGCCTGAGTCTCCCTTTGGGCCTGCAGGGCCCCTGTCTCCTTTCTCTCCTCTTTCCCCTCGCTCCCCCTTTTCTCCTTTAGCTCCCACTGCCCCTGAAAAAGCATTATCTAAGTTATTATTATTCTCATGAAAACCTTTCATTGATGATTAATTACCATTTTCCCAAACAACAAAACAGAACTTTCTCCGCCTTCAGTACAAGAGAGCTGAGGAAAATGAAATGCCTTCTTGCCTTTTTAATTTTTTTCACACACTGCTACAAAATTCCAAGCTATGAAGATTTCAAGGTGGCAGGAGGATTCCCCTTCATGCACACCTGCATGCACCAGCATCCCATTTACAAGTGACCCCATTTAGCGTCACTTTCACTGCAATCCACTGTGCTGCTAATTTCTTGTAGTAGAAGATGATGACATTTAGAACCAAACGACTGGCATGATGCTCTTCAGTGAGTCCTCAGGAATCTTCAGAATGTATACATGACCTCATTTAAAGGTGTGTAGAGATGTACACCAACCCTATTTCAGCAGTAAAATCATGTGACCGTAATGTGCCTAACTTTTTAACACCAGAGATACCCCACGCTCTTTGACCATTTACGTGTTCAACATAAATCAGCTGATTCAGTCCCGGAGAATTAATCAGCTGATTTACGTTGCTCCCTTTAGAACTCCATTGCTGTAATGTGTTACATATCAGCTCAAAAGCTGTTTTTCTCCATTTCAGAATCTGTTGGAGTTAGGTAAATTGCATAAACGGTTGAAGAGTTACGTGTAGTCGAAAAGAATGTTATCACTGGAACAGGAGCTCCGGTGTTAACAGGTTAACCCAATGTAGAGAGGATTGCGTCTATAAATCATGCACGAAAAGAAAATAAAACAATTTTTCAACTTTATGTGTTTGTGGCTGAGAAGGCAAAACAAATGTGAGGAGTAGATGAAAATAGATCAATGCATCAATGTAACGTAACCCCTGTGCTATCCTAAGCACTTTAATGTTGGGAGTTTGGTCATCTATCTTTTAACCCCACAAGACTGCGCTAAACCTTTTTTTCGTCAATGATTTGTGATCTTCAATAGTGTCCATGGATTACATGAAATCCTCTTCACCTTTATCCACCTTTGTCATGGTAGGGATAACATGTCAATGTATGTGGGGTCATAGGATAGCACAAGGGTTAAGATCAGCGCTCTGGTTTCAGTTTTGACATTCTTTCGACTGCCATAACTCTTCCACTCTTTACGCAATCAATGTAATTCCGACGAATGTGACGTGTTTTTTTTCCTCGTCAGAATCTATTGGAATTACTTAAATTGCGTAAATATTTGAAAAGTTCCAGTCGTCACAGACGTACTGGCGACATTTTAGCTTTCAAAGGGTTTCACAAATGGTGGGTGGATGTGTAACCATTTAGGGTGATCATTAACAGTTTAACACCAGAACTTTAGCTCCAGTGTTGACGTTATTTTGACTGTCGTAACTCTTCAACCGTTTACGCAATTAACATGATTCAGCAGATTCTGAAGCAGAGTAAAGCTTCTTTGCAGGTTATAAAATGCTGCATATCGATGCAATGCAGATACAAAAAGCCACTTGTCTCCTTGACAGCATCAGCAGATTGATGTTGATCTCGTAAACGATCAAAGATTTACAGTATGTCGAAGAGTGTGTTATTTAGGTGTCACAACAACTTCTCTTGTGTTAATAGGGTGAAAAGTCAGTATTAAAGGTCACCTTTTTTCCTTTTTTGCAGTGTTATATGTTTCAAATCAAAGATTCTAGTAACCTTGGTAAATCAGGGCTTATGTTTTTACATTAGCTTATGCAAACATGCAAACAGGTATTTAGAATATAAATACAGAAAGTCTGAATTTTCCTAAACATGCTTCTCTTTAAACAGCAGATAAATGTAACTTTTTAGACGATTACATTTGAAAATGCCCAAAATGCCCAGCATCCCAGAACCATAGCAGGTAAATGAATATGTTGTGTAAAAAAAAAAAAGAAACACAAAGCAGAAAAACAAATCCAACGCTTGTTTTTTAAATCTGTATAAGCATGCTGGGAGAAGCATAAAAAAGAGAAAAAAAGCAGCATCTGAAATAGAAAAGAATTTATGATGTCTTTTTTTTAAAACCCCACCTGCTGACCCATGAAGTCTGGATCCAGACTCCACAAAAACTGACATGTGCTCTGATTTGATGGCTGAAAACATGTAAGAGTAAAAGAAAATGAGTAACAGAGGTAAGGTGGATCTGTAAAGGAGAAAACTACAAGTTACACAGTGAAAGGAGATAAGTTTAAATAATAAAAAAGAGCTCTGACTACATGTAAACAGCATGATGCTAAATTGATTTTGATGGATTACTTGTCTTTTTTCTGCACTTAAAGTCCTCCCTGACAATTTTTTAATTTTTTATAAAAACTTTCCCAGTGGCATTTTAATTGTGATTATGAAGTTTTTTTTTTTTAAATCCCACAACCTAAATGTCCTAAAAAGCCATTTTTCATGTCTATCTGAAGCCTTTGTTTCTAAAATGACAGACGCCATCTGAGGTCCTGCGGTACGATTTGAGCAAAGGTTTGGCAACATCACAAGTTCAGCACAGCATGATTTGGCTGGCGTGCCAGGGTGGGCCAGAGTTAAAAACTCGGGATTTTGTAGAGGTTGCCACTTCGTTTCAACCAATCAGAGACTCAACTTTGAGAATGTGATTTTTTGAATGACAGCGGGTAATAAACACATCCAATATGGTGATCGATCCGATAGTTCTCCTGAACTTCCATCCATTTTCTTAACCCACTGTATTCCTCTGACGGCGGCAAGGTTTCCGGAGCCTACGGCTGCTGTTGGCAAAGGCGCGTACACCCTGGACAGTCTGTCTGAGGGCCGCTGGAGCGATCACGATCCCTATGTCAGCTCCATGGAGGCGAGCTGGAGGCCAGACAGAGACCCGCTGCGGGATGAGGAGCCAGCCTGCTTGAGCCTCCTGAACTTGATATTTTCTTATTTTCGTAGAGGCAATAATCAAAAAGGTCCCCTGATTTTATTCTTTTTTTTGTCCCGTTTCTGGTTAATGCGGGACAGCAACCCTTCAAAACCGGTCAGAGAGAGAACACAAATGCGGAGAATACATTTGGGACTTCAAGATTAATTTTAAATATGTGTGGGAATGCAGCAATGTGCCATCTTCTCTTCTCCCACACCTGAGCTTGTGCACCCTGGGCGAGGCAGATCAGGGAGCTTGCACATGCGCTACTGGGTCATTGTGACATCACAAAGGCTCAATAATAAACCAAGTGTGTTTGCAACAGTTTGACTGGCAGCAATTTAAAATGGGAATTATTTAGAAATGCAGAAATGAAATGATTTCTTTTTACATTTGTTCTCTTTCATAGCAAAATGCCACATGAAGAAAAACATGAATCTCATCAGATGGGGACTTTAATTTTTTTTTTTTTTTTTTAACATTGCATAGCATTTCATTATATCTCACAACATTTCAGTGCCAGCATGCTTCTTCCTTATTTTTATCAGTACTTGTTGATGCTGATGATCATTCAATGAGGCGAAGAGATAATGAGTTTGTTTATTCCACCCTGAATTTCAAACAGTTTTACTGTAATGCAAATTGTTTTCTCTTGACCACTAGATGGAGCTATCAGTTTCAACTTGCACATGTTCAACACAACAGGAAGAAGAATACTGCAACAGGATGAGCCACTTAAATTTACCATTCCCCACAAAATAAGGTCTAGAATGGTCACAAAACAGACTCTTGCCTAATAGAATCATTATAATAGAATAAATAAATAATCTCACCAGTATCTCTAACAACAGCCTCTTCACCACTTGTGGCCAGTGGGGGCTTTTGGATGGACATAAAAGATGGAAATGGAGGAGCAGTCTGCAGACAAACAGCAGAGACAGACATTTTCAAAGTGTCAGTGACCTCACATTTGGTTGACGACTTTATTTCTGCATCCCACAGCTCTATAACTGTATAAAGCATAATAGATTGTGAACAATAATCACAGGACAAGATGACTCACGTTTCTTTATAGCTTTAAAGATAAAAATGTGAACAAAGATCGACACCAGATTACCAAGAATTTCAGCACCAAACCCTTTCAACAAATAATCGAACCAACAGGCAGGATAGACCAAAAACCTGGGAGCGCTGGCATCTGTTTGTGGAAAAAAGTGGGGAATCATATGCCCAGGCCTTGTCCAGGATTAATTGGATGCAGACATTGGTAGGTTTTTATTTCTCTTAAGTTAAAGAAAACAAAAAGCAAAATTTATAAAAGAAAACAATTTATAGTGACTTTCCTTAAGACAAAAGGCAAAATGCATGGCGTTTTAGTGTGGGCATAGACTAGTTTCTATTTGTATGTGTTAACTTTTGATTTGACCATCTTTTTCACTGATAAAACAAATATCTTTTACTGTTTAGGCAAAAACCTGCAAACAGTAAGTAAACATAATGGGATCTATCGAAGACAACAGTGGAAAGAATTAGATAAAACCTTTTCGTGTTGTAAGATGCTTTTTGTGTCATTGTTTTCTTCATGGAGGACATAAAGAAAGAAAATTAGACCCAAAATTTCATTTCTTAGTAACTCTTAATTTAAATTGTTGTGAATCAGAATCAGAAAAAAATGCTGTTAGAAAAAGAACATATTTGTGATGTAAAAAATGCAATGGCTTGGCCACAAGCTCCCTACTCTGCTCCTTTCATCATTCCATCCACTTTTGGACGAGTAGATCCCTCGGCCGGATAGCTCCAATATTGCTCACCATTTTTTGTTGCACCAGTGATGTTAGGTTGGAGTTGTGAAGGGCTTTAAGCTATGGGAAAAGGGCGTAAACAGAGAGTTCTCAACAAGAGTGGGGGGGGGGTTGTTTTGTGCCAACAGTCCCGCCCAAAACTCAGAGATGAATTTCTAATAGACTACTAGCCGCGGTTATATGGGCAAAATATGTTGATCGGATTAATAGGTCGGATTGAAATTCAACCGTGCAAATGGGCCCAGAAAAACTTTTTCCGATTAGAACAAACGTTCACATGGTCTCACTTTCGGTCGGAATAAATCATTTGGGCATGCGCAGTAGTGCTGAAAATACTGGAAAAAGGAAATGAGTCCCGTTGTAAACAAACCTTGCTGTCATATACATTTATGCATAGCTCGGTAATATACGAGATGATCTTCCAACCGTGTTTTTAATAATGTTATGAATATTATGAAGCGCCTGTTCGCTCATCATTTTATTTTTAATCCGTGTGGTCAGTGCTTTTTTTTGTGGAAGAACGGAGCTCCCAGGAGAGGCTAACACGCGCTAACAACATTAGCCTTGTGTGATGAACATAAACTCATGCGGGATATGCCGCAATCTGCATCTTGGCTGCACGTAAATATGTGGGAATAACATCAGCTTTTATTTAGTCGGGACATGACTGGAAACACAAATCCATGTGATTGTTTGAACGGTTTCTAAGGACTGAGTGACATTCTGATATGAAAAGTTCGCACACCGCCCCAAAGCCGCTGTGAGCTGGAAGTCCGAGCTGTGCTCGAACACACGGTTCTCCTGCGTCCGGAAGCTGCTAACCTGCGATGGATCGCAGTCACACACAAACACACAACAAAATGCACACGTAACAAAGCATCCTCCCTCCCCTAAAACACAAAGTTATTAATCCAGCTGCTCTGCTCAGAGACACAGTTCGTTCGGTCCACCGGCACACGAGCCAGGACCACGCAGGGTCCAGACGTCACGAAGCCCTCCTCCCCGGCAAGCCCCTCGTGAGGGGTGTAAGAGAGGGGAGAGGCGGAGAGCCAGAGGGGCGAGAGCGGAGCGGCGAGAGCGGAGCGGCGAGAGCGGAGCGGCGAGAGCGGAGCGGCGCTTCGTACCGGGCCTCCGCAGAGCAGCTGGTCGGTCCTGTTTGAGCTCCAAAGCTTTCTCTGGAGCGAAACACCGTCTATCTTAACGTTAAACCAGAGCAAAAGTGACACACGAACGGAATGAACCGTTTACATCAACAACGATCGGATCAACAATCGGCATAACCCACCTATCTCGATCGGAAAGAAATTTTAATCCGAATGAGTCTGATCGGGGCAGACTATTCCGAACGGCGTGTTTACATGACGCATTTTCCTTCCGATCAGGCATTCTTTCCGATTACTTTTGCCCATGTAAAAGCAGCCAATGCTGCTCTGCAGAAACTATGTCCTAGAAAAGGACAAGGTTTTTAGATTTTCCTTAAAAATAACAAAAGCCATAATTAAAAGACAACTGGAAATGGTTAGAAAAAGGATCAAAAGATGATCGGAGTGGAACGTTAACTATCACACTAAAATAGCTGTAATTGTCTAATTAAATGGTTCGACTTTGTCATTCTTGATAGCTGGCTCCAAAACCATTCAGTCAATTAAAAAAAAAAACTCTACATATAAATCTAAACGTGACACCACGCTTTTAAGGTCTTTTTACAAATAAGGTAAATACTCTGCTGCAATACTCAATTCCTTAAAGTTAGCCTAAAGGCCCTTACACAGATTCATTATTGTAATTTAATTTAATCTGCTAAATTTGCATATACATTTGAAATTAGATTGTAGTTAAATTTTGTGGACCAAAAAAACAAAGGAGTTGGTGAGATGAGGTCATTCCACCTGCTTTAAATCTGCCTTCAGGCTAAAAGAAAAAAGGAACACAGAAAATGACTCCCCCCTCCTTTTGTCATTCTCAACCAGTGAATAACTCTAAATTGTCACCTGTGGAATTCGAGTGCAAAAGTGGGAAGAAATATATGTGGGAGGGGAAGTTGGAGGCTCCAAATGTGATCCTGCTGTTGATAATTAAGCCCTTCTCTCTGTGAAAGAAACCGCTGGGTTCCGCGGCACTAGCTAAGCCAAAATTTGGCCAGCCCATAATTGAACACTGTAAGGTGATTTATGAATTAACGTGGTAAAGAATACCCCGTTTGTTCCCTCCTTTTGTCAATCAATCATTCACTTAGGGTGGGAGGCTCATATCCTTAAAACGCCGCGTTGATGGATTTGTACAACGCTGCACCCTGAATGGAAAAGCCAGGTATGTGGCTCCCCTCGGCAACGGACATATTCCACTTCCACAGCAGTGGAACAGGGGTTGGCACCAGTGGGAAGGAAAAATAAAGCAGCTGCTAATAAAATGAAGAAAGCCAGGTTTGGCTCTCTTACACCTCTTTAGCAACCGAGTGGACTCAAATTTGATTTGATAAAAATTCATGTTTCGTGCAGTGCAAAATAAAAACAGAAAGCAAAGTTAAAGATAGAAAAAAGCAAAAGAATGAGATTAATTATTGGCCATGTTAAAATACTTATATAATTGCCAATTCAGAATTACTGAGACTTTCTTTTTAGTACACAAAACTTCCAGCATACTTTTAGTTTTTGAAAATGTGTTTTGTCGCAAAAAAAGAAAAAAAACTTAAGATAGGACAACATCACAATCTAAGGAGTTATGATGTTGTTAAACTTTCTTTATTCACAAAACACAAAATATATAGAAATTCTCACCAAAATGTTAAAAACCTTTGCTACTTCTTTTAGTTTTAGTGCACAGCAGATCTTTGGCATTATTGACGCAGATGTAAATCAAAGTTTTGAGATCTAAAATGTAGTGACGCACGATAATGACTTTTTACAACCGATACCCAATATTTTCTTGCCTCTTGTGGCCGATACCGATACTCAACCATGATTTTTAAAATACTTTAAATGATAAAAAAAAATTAGCAAGTACAAAGAACGGCTCAACAAATTTGCAGAACTAGTTTTACCTGCAAATAAATTTAACAACAGATTTTACAAACACTTTATTAGCCTTTTCAGTCTGTCATACATCTTAGAACAGAGAAAGTGCTTTTCAATTGTCAGAACACAGAATGACAAAAAGAAATAAACGACAAAAATTACATTTCGTTCTTTGTTTTTAACTGAGGTTTGGATCAATGGGAGATTTTTCTGACAACAAGGAACATATTTCTGACAGGTTAGCTGTTGATTTTTTCATCCAGCACATTTGATGCAGAAGAAAAGAAAAACGCTAACTATCAATACTGGTGCAGGGTGCTGACAGCTATTTCCATGCAAGCCCCTCAGTTTGTTTTTTTCCAGAGTGAGTGCTAGTGCTAGCAATGACGGTAGCGCTTGCTAGCAATGACGGCAGCTTCATATTCTTTCCGTTAAAAGAGCTTGTGAGATTTGTGGTGTTTAAGCTTCACATTTTCCCCTCTTTATGACACTTATTTCGAACGCATTTAACATACCGGCGAGTGAGTCTTTGGTCTCAGACACGTTTAAACAGGCCCACATGGGTGAGTGCTGCGCCATGTTGCAGACAGAGGTCTCAAGCGCAGGAGCTGTGAGATAACGTATCCTACATGCTACAGAAGCTTGCAGGATCTATTTTTGCATATAGCCACTTGATTATAACAGTTAACCTTCTCCCTTCACATTTTCTCTCCATTCTCTGTTCATTTAGACACCTGTGGTTGTTCTTATGAGCCCTCTTTTCTAGAATTTATCTCTTTTTGCACAATCGTGTTTTAATACCAACTATTCCAGATTTACTGAGCTGCAACATCCAGATTTATCCAGCTTTCACTGTGCTTGCATGTAATCGCAATTACAGTCGCAAAAAAATGAATGTTATAATTTGGATTCATTCAGATTTAAATCTGAGGTCCCTTTTGCCTTGAGGATTTTGTTTTTTTTTTGTCTGCTTTTTCAATCAACTGCTCTCCTGAACTGACAGAAAGTCGTGGCAAGTTAGAAGTTTCTGTATCATAACTGACCTTTTTTAACCTCTTTGATCTGGTTTTTTCAAGGGAGCTTTTCCATCCGCTCAGTAGGCATTTATTAGCAGCATGTAATGTGTAATGTAATATAAAAGAAAACACCTGGTATTTAATGTCCACCTGCCAGTGTGTTTCCATCTAGTGATGATCTGTGCGAATAGTGTAATTTGCGTTCTGCAAAAAATAGTCCAACCAATGCAATTTAGGCAAGTCTGGACACAGACGAGCCAGAGAGCGAGAGTTTGGCTGAGACCCTCCATTTTGTCATCCTGGAATTCATGGTGATAGATAGCAGGCCAACTTACTCCTCCCCTAAAGTATCAAATACTGAAATCAAAGTATGCCTTTAAGCAGTTAGCCAAAGAGTAAAACGCTTTACAACATCATTGATAGGAAGGGATTGTTCCTTGTTACAGGAATTTAGACATTTTGGGGTAAAAAGGGGACCTGACAACCAAAATTCTAGTAAAAAAAATGACATTTTGTCAGCAAAAACCACCTTTTTTACTTTAAATGAAAAATGTTAAACTTTTTTTTCTGCATTATGATCATTTTGTTAGTGGTAACACAAAGTAAAACAGTAATAATAAGATATATTTGATTGCTTTTGTGAAAGCTAAAAGCTAAATCAGGTAAATGAAGAAATTAATCAATAAATCCTTTGGAACATAATAAAAGTTAAACAATAGTTAGAATGTCTAAAACATCTAATTTACTTTGATATTTGAACTTTATAACTTTTAAAGCAAGCTATACATGTTTAAAATGCCTTTAAATCTTAAAAACATCCAAAAAAGACTGTCTTATCAGCTACATAGTTACTGCTAAAACTGCCAAATTAGTGACAAAATGCTCTGTTAGCTTACAAACAACAATGCTTAAAAGGTAAAAAAAAATGAAAAAACGGTCATATTAACTGCATAATCTGTTAATTAAAATGCTATTGCCAAAAAAATTCAAATAACTGAAAAAGCACACAGAAAAACAAAACCCTCGAGGCAAAAGGGGGCCTCAGATTTAAATCTGAATGAATCCAAATTAACATCTGGTACTTGTGACTGTAATTGCGATTACATGCGAGCACAGTGAAAGCTGGATAAGTCTGGATGTTGCAGCTCAGTAAATGAATAGTTGATATTAAAACACGATTGTACAAAAAGGGATAAAATCTAGAAAAGAGGGCTCATAAGAACAACCTAGGTGTCTAAATGAACAGAAAATGGAGAAGAAATCTGAAGAGAAGGTTAACTGTCATAATCAAACTATAACCAAAAATAGATCCTGCAAGCTTCTGTAGCATGTAGGATACGTCATCTCTCAGCACCTGCGCTTGAGACCTCTGTCTGAAACATGGCATAGCTCTCACCCATGTTGGCAAAATATTTTCAACATAAGTGTCACAAAGAGGGGAAAAGGTCAAGCCGAAACACCACAAATCTCACATGCTATTTAAAAATTCCCAACCGCGATGTGTGGAAATAATATGAAGCTGCCGTCATTGCTAGCGCGCCAGCAAGCTCTACCTTCATTGCTAGCGCTAGCCCTCATTCTGGAAGACAAGAAGACAGCTGAGGAGGTATACTGATAAGTGTTTACAGTGATGAAAGTCTTCCGGGAATTCCCAGAAATCCGGGTTTTTGAGCAAACCGATCGTATCTTCCGGGAAATAAAGACCTGATCTCTACGGACAAATCGCTTTCCCAATGAAAAAATTGGCGAATTTTAGCTTTATTTTCTATATTTCTCCATGGATCGCTTTCTCTATGGGCGCGGCTATCTTGTCTTCGTCTTCCCGGCCTAATTGACCAATGACGGGACATTTAAGTTGTTTTCAGATGCGTCGACGGCTCTGATTGGCTCTGTCTGTACCACTTGGTCAGGGTGACGGATTCCCTAGAGACCAAAACTGGCGGACCCACGCTGAACATTCACAAACAAATCTGAAGAGTTTGCGATCAAATTTTTGTTAAAATAATGGCGGGCATCGTCATTATTGTGCGTGGTCACGACCTCAGTTGTGAGAAGAAGATAAAAAACAAATTTAAGTGGTCTTGGCTGGAAAAAAAAGACAAATATGGCGATTTTCTTGGAGGTGAGTACAATTGTTGTTGTTCAGAATTTCACTCTCCGTTTTAATACAATTAGTTACGGTGGAAATTATGCATAGATTAAGTAAGGGTAATGGTGTGCGTTATTACATTTTTCGCGTCGGACGGTTGCTTCCGCGAAGTGTGCTAAAAAGTAATAACGCACACTTCGAAGGCCATTACCCGCTTATACCATGGTCACTTACAAAAGCAATACATATCAACCAGTTTTTAGTCCTTAACTGTTTTTTTTTCCCGATTTGGATCGCTTTTCTCACAAAAAGCGGACTATATCGCGCCGCATCACGTAATACATAGTCCGTCGCGCAGCACCACTGCTGCAGTCAAGATTCGGCGATAAATATATGCTGATCGTCCTGATGGGTTGAATAAAGCATCAGTTCAGAGGGAAAGTTCACGTCTTACCGTTTGTTTTTGTCCAAATGATGAAGCAAAAGTTTGTTTAAAAGAAGCCGGCACAGTGATACGAAACATTTAAGGTAGGTGACCGGAACTTCTTTTTTCACCGTGCGGTTATCAGGTTTTAATGCACACCCAGCAGCCAATCAGAATCGAGTATTCAACCATGGTATAAAATATGCTTATACATTGTTTGAAATTGCCATTTATGTCAAGTCTGTGAATGGTTTATATGTACCGTTTGTAGTAGTTGACCAGGACCCCCCCCCCCCCCCCCCCTGTAGATTTTCTTGATCTGACTGCAGAATAACCGACCACATTGATCAAAACTGAAACATTTGAATAAATTTCTCTATCTAATTTATTTGTATTTCCTAATTACCATGATTTAGTTCAGTTTTGCTCAAAAACATTATTGACATTAATTATAATTATAAGTATTTGGTGGTTTGGACCCACACTCCCTTAAAAAAGAATGTTTACAATGTTTAATTTTGTCTGTATGTTTGTTTTGATATTTCCCAGATTACTTAATATTGGTGTTAAAGAATTGATGTATTATGTTATAGAAAGATAGTTTAAAGCAGATCCCATATTTTGATGTAATTATAGTTTGAGAAAACAGTATTTCTAAAGCAGAAATCGTTCAAATAAATGAGGTACTTTCATAGAATATCATAGTTACTGGTGTTCTTTTTGCCATTTGGGGCTTTGATGTTACTATGTTTTAGCAATTGTGTGTGTGTTTTGCAGCTTTAAGGAAAAGCTTAAATTGTAGGATTGCATTACTTTTAGCAATTATCCAAATTCCTTTTTAGGACCAGCAAGTCCTTAATGGCAAGTCAAACTAGGGGTTTGAATGACGAATCATGATACTCCAATTAGTCTTAGTGTCTTGATTAAGAAGTGAATAACTAGCTGCCAGAATGTACCAGAATTCATCTAAGACCATGTATTTTTCAAAAATTTCGCTCCACGCCCACCATATCGCTCAAAGGAAAGTTCAAGGATTTTTTCCTTGGCTGACTTTCATCACTGTGTTTATGACATATAGAAATAAACTGTGAAAAGCAATGTTTGTCCCGTTAAAAGATGTTTTGATGAGTCTTAATTCATCATATAAAATTTTAATGATTTGTCTAAATCCAGTCTGAATACACCCTTAGTGCAACTGAGGACCTTTAAGGATGGGAAGAGTTGATACTAGAACATAATTTGTGTAAAAAGATGGCATCTAGAAAAGAGGGGCTCATAAAAACAACCACAAATGTTTAAATGAAAAGAAAAACAAGTGGAAATGTGCAGGTAGAAGGTAAAAGCACATAGACAAAAATAGAAATAAATATTAGATTATTAATCACATTTTACATCTCAAAACTGCAATGTACATCTGCGTCATTAATGCGGAAGATCTGCTGTGCATTAAAGCTAGCAGAAGTAGCAAAAAGTTTGAGCATTTTGGTGAGAATTTCTTTAAATTTTGATATTTTTTTGAACATAGAAAGCTTAACGACATCATAACCGCTGAGATTGTAATGTTGCATTACTCTTTCACTTTAACTCATAAAGAGAGTAGGTCAAACAGCAAAAACCCAGCTGGGATCACATTTGCTCTCATGAGCTGCTCTTATTTTAGCATTTAACATTCATCCCTCCTAAATATCTTCTGAGACTTTGGTGTTACGTTTTCCACAGGAAATCTTAGCAGTAACTGATCACATGCAAAAAAAAAGGTGACAACTACTGTAACATATTTATAATGGGCTCAACAGACAATAGTACGTAAGTACAAGATGTAAAACACTTTTATGCATTTTTCTTTCATACCGAGAATCTGTTTCTGTCCATGTTTTGCTTTTGCGGTCTGGTTTCTTCGTAGCCACTTCCTTCCCCCGATGCCTGAGGAGATCAATTACAAGTTTACAGTTCAAGCTTACAATGCATTTTTAAACTCACAAAATGTACAGACATGTCTTAAAAACATCAAAGAGGCAGAAACAAACCCATGAGTTCACGACTTTGTGAAGTACCAAATTTTTTTTAAGTTAAATACACCAGTAAACTATCAAATAAAATAAAAACACATAAAAGACGTTTGTGTGTGAAAATGTATACACACATTTATATATGGAAGCCTTATAGGACTTTACATAATGCTATATGAATACATGCTTTACAGTCATTAACATATTCAATTGCAAGGTAAGATCTATCAAATGAATCTCAAAGACGCAGATTTGCATCCCAAAATTAGAGTAAAGCCACAAAGCAGATGTTAAGTCCCACAGGGGAACCATGAGGAAAGCAGCACAGCCAGAGCTTCTATCTAAGAGGAAACAACAAAGATCCAGCGACATATCAAAAAGATGGCTCTGAATGAGTACCTAAGGCAGCAAAAAGATTAGGAAACAGAAAAACGAAAGCAGGAACAAACTCGACTTCAAGACAAAGTCACCTGGATGAACGAGAACCTTAATCAACAGTATGAACTAGGGGTGTGACGCTAACCTCATCATCGGATCACAGTACTTTTTCTTTAACGTTTTTTTTGTTTTTTTTAAGTTCTGCATATGGTGCGTGGTTGGAACTATAATAAACACAAACACATTCATCTTTGCTGATAATTTACTTTTTCTTCTGGTCCTGTATTCAAAACTTTCTCTTTCTTCTTTCTTTCAGACTGTTGTCTCCTTCACTCCCTGCACTGCGCCTGTCACTCCCTCTCGTTGGCGCGCGGCTCTCACTGCCTTTGCGCTGCATGCGGCACGCTCCCTCTACTTACACACACGCTCTTGGTTTCAGAAGCACACATCCTCATTCTATGACAGAAGTTTCCCTCTCGCGAGGAAATATGACAAATTGACTGCGTTTTAATTATTAATTTCCATTGTATTAATTTCCATTACAAACTGCGTGCGTTCTTGAGTGAGCACGGCCGCCCTCCGGAGGATTTTGTGTTGGGGGGCGGTTATTACTGTTCTCCTTCACTCTGTAACACTAAACATGAACGCGCACTGTTAGATTTCGATGAATATCACTACATGTTTTGTTTTAGCCGGAGAATAATATTTATTTTTCTGCTCACCTGCACATAAACACAGGTGGGTCTCTCTGCTAGAGGTAAGATCTTAAGCCCGAGCCGGGCCGGGTCGGGGACTAAAATGACAATCATTACGTTCGGGTCGGGTCGGGCTTCTCTCTCGCTGACTTTTTTAATAAATATATGTTTATAAGAATGTATACTAAAACAATGTGTGGATACTAAACTAAGGAATACTTGTTATAAATAAATAATTTGGTTAAAACAGAGAAGGCGCTGTAAGGTAATTTCTATATGACTACTACTAAACAAGAAGCGCAGACGCTGGGCTGCAGTATTTCTCTGCGTAATTAAGCGAGTGCGCATCAAGATCTTTATTTCACTCTCTTTGTCTGGCCTCTTATTCTGTGTTCCAGCATTATTTCGTTTTGCAAATGCATTTATCATGATCATAAACATATGCAGATTATTTTAACCTTAAGAAATATTGCATTTTTCTGCCAAAAATACAATTGGATAAATTGAAATTTCGGGTTTCCTTCGAGCTCGGGCCTGCAAATTAAGTTAATTGGTTGGGCTTGGGCTGGGTTGGGCTTTAATGCCCGCGGGCCTGGGTCGGGTCAGGCTGGATTTTTAGGCCCGATCTTACCTCTACTCTCTGCGGCCCACCTTTAGCTCTTGGCTGTTATTTAGTAGAACATTTACAGCAGCTAATTTCCATTTTCACTGTCCGGACTAGAGACCTCCCTGGGGAGGTGTCCCGGGCATGTCCCACACTGGAGAGGCTACGTCTTTCGGCTGGCCTGGAAACGTCTTAGGGTCCCCTAGAGCAGTGTTTTTCAACCAGTGTGCCGCGGCACACTAGTGTGCCGTGGGAGATGGTCAAGTGTGCCGTGGAAAATTGCCCTCATTAACTGATCTAAAAGCATTTCCCATCTCCAGGAAATCAGCTCTTTGTTCATCCAAACAGGTCCTGATAAAACACTGAGTAGTTAGGAATATAAACGATCATAAAATCCTTTTTTCTTTGTGTTTATTTGATTCTATTAAAGACATTTTGATAAGAATGATGGTAACGCGAAATAGCTGCAGCTATAACTGTGTAAGGAAAAGTCCCGCAGCTTTTACTGTCTCCACGACTCCACCAATCATTCTTGAAGGCTTAATCACATGTCATCAGTCTGACCAATCAGAAGTGGTTAAAGTCTCCACTTCCTTGTTCCAATTTAGCTCATAACTCAGTCAGTTCCGACAAAAACACCAGCTAAAGCTCGTTTTTAGTGGTGTAGCTTTCCACAGAATCCGGTATCAGACCGTGGAACAAGTGAACAAAACCATGAAGCTCAGAGACGCGAGTCTTTCTGCCGTTTTCTCGCAGTTTTCACACTACATCTCCCATGATGCATTGGCTTAAAGGGACAGCGTCTTGAAAACACAACGAACATACAGTTTGTATGTAACTTAACTTTTATTACATCTTTTAGAAAAACATCTGCAACTTCCTGCTTTTTCTGCCACAATTATCACAAAAATGCACGTCAGATTGCCGGGGGGGGGGCTGTAGATCAAAACAGACTATGAGTTTCTGCTTTTTTTTTTTTTTTTTGGGGATGCTGGTGTGCCGCGGGATTTTTGTCAAGGTTAAAGTGTGCCGTGGCTCAATAAAGGTTGAAAAACACTGCCCTAGAGGAGCTGGAGGAAGTGGCTGGGGAGAGAAGAGTCTGGGCATCTTTGCTTAGACTGCTGACTATGGAATTACGTTTCTGCCATAAACTGAAAGGGCGTAAAGACAACTAAGTGGGTGTATTTAGGAACTGAGTGAGTGAACCTTAAAACCGCGCAGGCGCAATTCTAACTGAGAAGTGATCTTGCGCGGTCAATTCCTTTTTGCGCGCTCATGTGGATTTACGCTCAGTGTTAAGGGGGCATTTTTTGTCACTTTTGAGGCAGGAACCTTTCTGGTTGATCTGATTGGCTGAAATTTGCATGGCTTATCGGCGAGGCAGAGGGGCGGGACCTTCATTTTTCAGTGCGGGGGGGGGGGGGGGGGGGTTAACAGGCGGCTCTTGAGCTGCATGCAGCTCTCTGCCTTTTATCATATTTTCTATATCCACTACTTTCACAACCATAAGGTGAAAGTCATACATATTTTCTCCAAAATGTACAGAGCAGCCCTAATGTGTTATTGCGTTACTTCCGTAAAGAGGATCTAGGAGAGAACAGCATGATGACGGTAGACGGAGAGAGGAGAGGAAGAAAAGAGCAGATATGAGCACAATGCAGAACTACTTCGTTTTGGAAACCCTGGAAATGCAAAGATACACGATTATGAGGCATAGTTTAAACTGCAAGCTATCAGCTACGCGGAGGAACACGGGAATAGAGCAGCTGTGGTTCGGTTAAATTAGATCTTCACAGATTCGGACTTCCTGCTTCAATAACTCTTCTGATCAACGTTCAAATGTGTCAGCAAGTATCTCACTCGTTTTGTATTAACACAGAGAGTGAACTACAAAAGCATTTTTAAAGAAAAAAGTTCGTTTTTATTGCCTTTTAATCAGAATTGTTCGTTTTAAGCTGTGAATGCAAACAGAGCAGCGAGCCGGCTGCCAAGAGACCGTCAACAAAGTGCAACCTCTGTGAAACACCATTCTGTAAAAATCAGTGAACTTTTAAAAAGCGAATAAATGTCTATATTTATATGAACTGGTAATGAAGACTCGTCAGCATAGTCATACTTCATTATTATTTATTATACTAAATTTTGTTAGAAAGTCAACGTCTATTTTATTTCTTATAGTTCTTAAAATTTAATAGAGATATGAATCATAACATAAATGCTCAATAGCTCTGAAGATACTAAAGCTTCTGTCACCAAACCTCCTGTACTGACTAATCATGACCTGATTTTCCTACTAAAATAAAAATTATGCAAAAAAAAAAAATTTTTGGCACCTTCAGAGCTATTCAGGATGTTTGACCAAATCTGATCCATTTGTAATTGTGAAAAAATCCTATAAATAAACAAAGTGAACTATTGACATTCTTTATTTTAGTATGACAATAAGGTCATGTCAAGTTACTTATAACTTTAGTCATGATTCATATCTATTAAAATTTGAAAAAGTATATGAAACAAGATAAAATAAAGATGGACTTTCCTAAAAAATATGTATTGTAACAAGAATATGCTTTATAATAGTTTTATGATTTTTTTGTAAGATTATTTATTTTTACACAGTGGTGTTTCACAGTTCACAGAGGTTGCACTTTGTTGACGGTCCCTTGGCAGCCGGCTGCTGCATGTCTGCATTCACAGCTTAAAGCGAACAATTCTGATTAAAAGGCAAAAACGATCTTTTTTCTTCAGAAATGCATTTGTGGTTCACTCTCTGTGTTAATACAAAAGGATTGAGATACTTGCTGACACATTTGAACGTTGATCAGAAGAGTTATTGAAGCAGGAAGTCTGAATCTGTGAAGATCTTTCTAACTTATCGAACCTCAGCTGCCAGAGAATTTAAAATGATGAATCCATGGTTCACAAGTGAGGACGCTGGCAAACCAAATCCGACAAGACAAGAAGACGCAGCAGCAGCTGAGTTTCCGCGGAAAAGGAAAGGCCTGTGTTGGAAGATCGACTTGAGGCTCAGCGCTGCTACTTCCAGCAGATGACCGTGAAAAGCTGTCCATCCTTCCCCCTTACCGGGACGCAGCAACGGGCGAGTTACGCCACACATTGGGACTGCAGGACTTAAACTTGGCCTGAGGTGTCTGTTGTCACTGTTCTTTGGAGCCGCATAGCAAAGAGACGGACGCTGATGATGAGGAAAGGGAAGCCGGCGTGTTTGATAGAGATGTAGTCCAGCTGTTCCAGATACAGAAGATGAGGACTTTGATGGATTGTAAATGCTGATTGATGACTGAAAAAATAAATCACAACCAACTCAGTTTTGCGCTCGCTGCCTTTTTTAAACACACACCAGCATGCACGTTACCGGTATGTGTGTATGACAATTTTTTCTAATAATTTTACAACTTTGTTCTTGTGAAGTTACAACTGTTTTATTTTTATGGTGGTCCTAACACTCCGTCGTACAGATAACATGATTGAGATCATACTTTTTTTTTTTTGAAGAATGTGCTTTTTTTATGAAGCAACAGCAGCTTTTTTTCCAGCGTACACATGAAAACTCAGACTTTACATTGTAGCTCACAAATATTTCACAAAACCATGGTGAAACCCGTGAGTTCATTTAAAAAGCAAAACTATTTTATTTACAATCAGTATACCTAAAATTAAGCCTTTATTTTTGACAGGCCTATAAAAAGTGAAAACTTTCACTATTGTTTTCAGTAGAAATGCCAGGTTTGCCTTGTTGGTAAAAAAGTTTTTCTTGCTCCAATCGTAATAAATAACAAAGTACATTACAAGTAAACATTGGTTGATTTTTTGATGAAATTTCAAATTAATTGAGATTTTGCATGTCTTCTGTAATAAGGACAAACTATTAATTTATCCCTAAATTGTGATGTCACTCACCATATCTGAGTCATCTCCATCTTCATCACAGAAAGTCTCTGCAGCGCGGGGGTCTCCCACTACCCTCAGCTCACTGATCACACCCTGTTATGAAAAAGTATTCTTTTGAAGTTCGATGGCATGCATGATCACATCCCACAAGCTGAAATAGAGTTACTTCTAACACATCAGTCTGAATGTTTGTCTGTGAACATTTCCTGGGAATACCCCCCCCCGCCTCTGATAAACCCGTAGGCCTGTTAATGGGTGTCATTTTGGCCTCCATGCAGAGCCACTGTCTGCCAAAAATGCTGTGTTCCATTCTCCCACACTGGATACTCGAACTGATAACATGAACGCAATCTTCCTGCCTATCAGGGGCCATTAGCTGTGCATGTAGAGCCCATCGCTCTGCTTGCTGCGCTATTTGAAGACAGGTCTTTGCTGCATATTTATGTCTGGAGCAAAAAGTCGTAATGACTACTCCAAGAGAACTTTGAAGATAAATGGCTTGTTGACATTTTAACCTTGTCCTAACAAAGACTTTTAATGGTTGTCTTCAAAATGTTTCATGTTTCCAGAATTTGGCCATCTTTCTTTTATGTCCTAAGTGCAAGATTTTCATGTTATATCTTTGCTTTCATGAGAGGCATTATACTTCTAAAGCTGGGTGTCGTTGCTTTCTTATGAATAGATAATATAAACAGTTTCAGAGAAGCCAAGTCAAAGGCTTACATGATAAAGACACTGATGAAAACCGTATTTTAGGGTTCTGAAACTTCAAACTCTGGTATATGTTGGCAAACCTTAAAGATAAAAAACTTTTTCTTAAACAAACAATATACCGGTAAATAATTTGTACATTTTAATTCATTATTATTTTATTTTTTTTATAAGTCTTAAGCTACATTAACACCGGCCTCTGCAATAAGCATTCAAGCTGCTGCTTTCAATGAAAAGTCTATGTAAATGCGTGGAAATGTGCATTTCAGGCTTCAGCGATCAAAATCTTTACATTCATGCATCGCTAAGCATATTTATAAGACTGTTTTTGGGCTCTACATACAAAACTCACGTCCACTGAATGAAAGTTAAACCAGGTTGAGCTTTTAGCAATCAGGGACTCAGATTTGCTAGTGACATTGATGGCGTCCCTTTTCCTTCAAGGGAGTGCCAACTATTTGAAAATTGATCATGCAGAAGAAATTAATAACTGCACTTTGTGCCCTGCTGGAAATCTATGACACCAAGTCTGACAACTATCAGAGTAGAGCTGTGAAAGAAAAAACCCGGAGCAAAATTGGAGACATTTTCAAGCTTCAACATTTCGTACCAAGCATTTTCTAACTGTTATTAGTGGTGGACATGCGCTAGTATCGGGCAGTGACGGTTTGGTGTGAACACCATATGCTAAACACGCATATAAGAACGTACACTTTAAACATGTTTGGACAAGTGTCCAGCAGCAAATTTGACATGTCTTAAGAGAGAGACAGTGGACACGATTTGACACGTGAATCGCATTCAGTTTGAACACAACTTAACTGCTCATGTCAACTGATAAATGTTAATAATATTTAAGTTAAGGAGTTTTAGGGAGTTTTTTGTGGAGGATGGAGAGGTGACGCTGACATATTTGTTGTGACTTTAGGATAAACCAATTAGAACAAACAAATCAAATGAGAATCAGCTGAAAGGGTTTCACATGAGCCCCAAAAAAAATAACTTTTTCTTTGCCAAAGTAAATTAAAGCAGGAGTTCTCCATCACCCAAGTTCCACTTGGAGAAATCTGTAGTGCGGTGGCACTGTGTGTAGAAAACAACGTTTGGCTGAGTTGGGTGAAAGCAAATACATACCAGGAATCTTTCAGGATCGGGCCCTCCGGTCTGCCCAACAAATACCCCTGAACCCCTTTCCAGTTCCATGTCATCAGGGGATCTCTCAAAGCGCTTCACTACAGGGCTCAGGTCACAGTTGAAATAGAATGCCACCTTGTCATCTCGTACAGAGATAGAAAAACGGGTCCAGGTGTCTGTCATTGAGGTCACTTGGAACCTGGCTGCTTCATAGGACTGCTCCGAGCCGGTCTCGGAGTAATAGAAAATGACATCTTGGGTTTGCCTCTCCACAGTTGAAAGTTTTACCCCCACTACAATGACCTGCTGGGACGAGTCTGTGATTGAGAAGACAACACCTCCCTCGTTCGAGGTTGGTTTCAGGTGGAAATTGAGTGAGAAGTCTCTGTAGAAGGGCGTAGGGAAGTGAGCGACAGCCAGCTGGCCCATTTTGGCATCTGGGCCGAAGACGTAGCCGATGGCGTTGTCCGGTCCATAGACTTGGCTGATTTCACTCGGTGGAGGATCCCCGATCAGTTGTAGAAGGGAGACTCCATTGTCTTCTGGAGAAGAAGAGATTACACATCAGAAACACAGATGGATGGATAGAACATGCATGAGGTTAGCTGGGGCTGCAGTTGTTAGAAGTGGTGAGCAGGTGGATGAGCAAATGTAAACAGGACTCTTGTGGTCTAAACATCTGGTGTTTAGACCAAACAGCATTTTAAACATGTTTTGAAAGACATATGAACAGGAAGTTTTCACAAGTAAAACACAAACTGGTTTAAAAAGCAGTGATCACCTTTTGATCTATTTTAAAAGTATTCCCAGTGGTCTTATGATTTATTTTTATGCAAAATAAAAAAAACTGTCATTTCTAGTTTACATACAATACATACATAAAATTATGATCTAATTTTTTTATATATGTCCTCCATCATCAGAAAAATGCCATAAGAGCATGTAAAAAACACCAAACAATATTTTCATAGCACTGAGTCTTTAAAGGAGCAAGACATGATCATCCTACTCTTCAAATACCGGTAAAAGGGACAAATCCAGTTTAGTAAAAAAAAAAAAAAACTTGTTTTAAGATATTCTATCTTGCAAGAAAAATACACTCAAAATGATAGTTGAATAAATTCAGTTGGAATTTTCTTCTTAAAATAAGAATCTGTTTTAAAACCATTTTTATCACCCCAATAGAGAAATTTTTGCTTATTAAAATACAATTTTTTTTATTTTAAGAATTTTTGACTTATTTCTAAGGAGCTATTTTGCAGTATACATAGTAATATATAAAGAGAAAGCTTCATAAATAAAATAAAAAAATTCATCTTTCCAAGTTTATTTTCAATTTTTATGGAAAAATCTATTTCACAGTCCATTATCTTTTACTGCATCTCCCAAAATAAAGCCCCCAATTTATCACAAAGGGAAGCATATTATTGTGAAACGCACATTTTTCTGCATCATGATGAGAGAAAATTAAAAATAGCTCAACATCCAATGAGTTATCTCTTCTTTGTGAGTCTAAATACAATCTTCCTCTTTTAGAACTTTGACTTTTGATCAAATTCCGCGCATTCAAGAACAGCTATATCTTTATATATCACATTCCAGAGGATGCTAAAAATAAAAGAGCCAAAGCTCCTAAATGTCACTGCTTGGAGGCGAATAAGGGCCTCTGACATATCTCTCCATCCTCTTCCATCACCCTGGGTGACACTGGCTGGGACGCTGAATTAATTAGATATGTTTAGGAAAGTCTAGGCTTACATGAACATGTGTTACTCATATGGGGAACACAGATTTTGATGTAAACCTTTGAGCTTTCATCAATTTTCTGGAGGGTTAGTTCTTCTATTTTGCTTGCACTGAATAAAGAATCACAGAAATGACTGTTTTTGGAAAACACATGAACATTTTTGGGAGGGTTCTTTGAAGAAAACACTTTGATTTGCCACCTGCTGTGTGCTTTTTTAGCCAGTTCAAAGTCTTCCCACTCCAATGGCTGTAGCAGTTCAACACAAACAGCGTTTTTGTTATTTTTTGCGAAGGACTATGACACGTTGTCAGACAAAGCTAAAAGGTTGCCTTGCAACCATAAAAGTCACCCATGGTGTCCACAATGCTTTCTTTGAATCAGACCGCCCAGGACATTGGTGCTCAGGATGGCAATAAAAGTACCGTACATTCCTGTAGGTAGATGCTTTCTGCAAGAATCTTCTGCAGTGATTCCACTGTGAGTGCATAATGCTGTCTGAGGCATTATGTTTACTTATGGTACTTTGCATATTACCATAAGTAAAAGCATTCATGTGAAGCCACACAAATATAAAGTGTACTGTTTTTCCGCACTATAAGGCGCACTTAAAAGCCCTTTTTTTTCCTAGAAATTGTGCCTTATATTCCAAAGGGCCTTATACATAGCAACCCCTGAAAAAAAGGTGAAGAACTTACTAATCTAGTGCCCTGGATTTTAAAAGCAATTTGGGCACCATGCTCACTACTTTTTTTTTTAAACGGCAAATATGACGTCATTGATTTCACAAAGTGAAAACTTTATTGATATGACCATTTTGCAACGACCATTTATAAAGCCTCTGTGCTCTGAAGGTGTAAACGTTAATATTTTATTTTTTAAAAAATAAATACATTTTCTTTGTAAAAATTGTTCAAATACAATGGATTGTGGTCTATATTTGCCTAGTCAGCATCGATACACACTGATTTTTTCGCAGAGACTTCTGGGAAATTTCTAAGGCACTCGATTTTGGAATTGTTGATTTGGACAACACTACAAAGTAGCAAAAGCACTGTGCACTATATAGTAAGTAGTGAAGGAATTTGGACATAGCCTACATTTTTTATGTGCGTTGTCACATTAATGTATGTTTTAGTGGCATCAGTCTGTTTTCTTATGTATTGGAATAGAGTTACACATTTTGTTAATATGCTAAATGTTTTTTTTGTTGTTTTTTTGTGTTGCAAACAAAGTAGTCACAGCAACACTTGTTTTAGTGGCATCAGTCTGTTTATTTACATGCTGTAAACAAGACTGGGAGTTACAGGTATTGTGAAAAACCCCAAATCTAATTGGTTGAAAGAAATGAATGAACGACATTGATTTTATATCACAGAACCTTCAGAACAGAGAGTGAAGGCCTTAACCATGCCTGGCAACAAAGGACAGCTGAAATGCGATTGGTTAAAAAGTCCAATGAGAAAATACGTCTGTCTGGAAGCAGCATAACCATCATGAACATAATAAAAGAGAATGGACTGATTTGGAATGATTTAAAGAGCATGCATAGACAAAATAAGTAACACATGATTGAGATATATTTAAGGCCTTCAGAAAAGGCCTTGAAGGCCCTGACGGCCCACCCCTGGTATACCGTGTTACAAACAACTTCTAAAATTACTGTAAACACAGTTAAAGTCTAACTGACAATTATCTCTGACACTTTTATCTTGCTTAGTGCAGCTTATAGTTCTGTGCGCCTATATTGCATCACAAAACTGTAAAGTAATGTAAATCACAGAAATACAAGGAGTAGTTGTATATTTTTTAGCTAAATGACAAAAAAAGAATTAGGTCATGTTTACAGCCACAATAACGGTCCCTTTTAAAAAAAAATATCCCTGGACTATAGCATGATCTATTTTTTCAAACTTCCAAATGTCTCACATACAGCGCCCGGAAATAAAACGTCTTCTGCTTTAGCCATAAATGATCTAAGAATGCTATGATCCAGATTTGTTTAGCACCCCTGCTTGCACGAAAGGTTGTTAGCAATAAACTTTCATTTGCGCCAAGCCAACCAGATGTTTACACTGATAAAGTAAGAATGGGGAACCCTGAGGGTTCGTCGCTGGGCCTGTCCTGACATGTTTGAATGTGGCACTTTTGATGTCTTTGGTTTCTACCACAGGAAGGTGAAAAGCCATCAATTCTCCCATTACTTCCTTTAAATAAACTACATTAAAAAAAGCATATTTATCTTCTAATACATGACTGAATTTTATTCTGTTTTTTCTTTAAAAAATAATTAAAATTGTTTTTGATGCAAAACATAATAAGAGGAGGACTACACAATAAAATAAATTATTTACCAAAGCATTTGATCATTCCAACATTTTTTAACAAAGACTACAATGGTATTTCTTTGTATTTAAGTTTTTTTTTTTTTTTTTTTCTCTATTTGTCAGCCAGATGGTAGGTATTCACTTTTTATTGAGAGTCTCTGGTACATTATGCTAAATGATCACATTGAGACTGGTATTTCAAAAGAAGCTTTCCAAATACTTGGAAGGTTTGTGTTATTTTTAATATTTCCCTTTAATGAATTTTTGGAAGCTTTTTTTTTTCTGTGTCAGTTTTGGGCCAGCAAATCTCTTCTGATTGTAGATCAAAAGCTCTTGGCGACACAAAAGCATCATCGTTATCATTTTGCGTGCAATATCAGTGCGGGTTCCCTTAACGGTCTTTGCTGCATGCTGACAACTTCAAGGTCAGTTGGGCATTAAAAAAAGAGCTGATGATGAATGGAGTGGTGCAAAGTTTATGGTCCCAGTTCGTATTGTCAAGCCGTCTGCTTACTGACCAGGAGGAACAGCTCTTTGTCTTTGTCTAACATTCCACGACCGACTGCCACACTTTGGCTTGGCCTGTTGATATTGCTGTATACAATGTGATACTGTGCATGCAGCTTGTAGATATATAGCATCCTACAAAGTCAAATAAAGTAGATTTAAACATAAACTGTATATGAAAACTGGATTGAGTGACCCTTCCCCCCTTGCGTTCCAAACAAAAAGAAGCTAAAATCCCATAGACTTCTATAGAGAAATGAAAAGTTATTACTGAGTCACCATATTTGTCAGAACAACAATTCTTCCTTTGTTTCCTGGTTTTTTCCTTTATGATATTTTTCTTTATTGCAAGTTATTTAAGTTATATACTGACCAATAATGTCTCAATTAAAGTAGGTGGTGCCTGCTGGCCCCTGCATCGAATCTTCGTAACATTTGTCCGTTTGCAGATTTACATGTTTACCTTGCTAGGCACATTCTCAAAAAGTCTATTTCAATACTAAATAGGATGTTAGGTTTGAGACTGATCGAAAAGTATTGTGCAATGAAAATTGTGCACTGACCAACATAATTCATTCACTGATTAAGAAATTGTCCATTTGTGGCTCAAAGTTCAGCAACTTTCTGATCTTGCAAGAAATGTCATGAAAAATAATGAATGGAAATGCATGGGCTCATTTTCACTGCCAATTCCATTTACGATTAAGCTTGATTAAGGTTTTGCATTTTCTGCTGATCTCTGTTATAATTTGCATTTTTTTTAATAGTAAACAACACCAGGAAAGATATTTTATTCAGAAAATTATAAGATGTAGCTATAAATGCAAAACTGTGTAGGATCTGCATATCAGGAAAAAAATTAAAATAAAAAAAACTTGCTTTTAACCTTGGAAACTAAAATTAGTGCAATATTTAAATAAACAGCAAAACTTGGATAACTTTAAACACTTGCCTACTGTCTTAAAAACTGCCGCAAAATGTGGGGCATTACTCTGTTCATAGCATCCCAGTGATTTCATGCTGTGCCTTTGGAGGAGTCTCACCACTCGTCATTGTGTTGCAGTACAACACAAACCAAAGGGGATAATGGGTTTCTGGCAGCACAGCAGTGAGACCACAATGTGCTTTTAATTGGATAGGAAAGTTGAAATGATGTCCAGGCAAGAACAGACCTCAGGAGCTGAAACAAGCTCAAAGTCTTCCGGTCATAAGACACAATATCACTCTCAACTCAGTGAAATCTGTTTTTCCTTGAAAGAATGAAACTGTTAAAAATAAAAATAAACTAAATGCATAAAATGAGCCAGACTGATGCTGCTAAAACAAATGCTACTGTGACTGATCTAACTCCCAACCTTGTTAGTAATGTAAAAAAAACAACGCTACAACAATGCTAGCCGTGTCGGCGCATTCACAAAACCTATCATTCCCATATTTGTAAGCAACTTGTAAAAAAACAATGATATTGCTAAAATAAATGTTACTGTGACTACGCTAACACCCAACCTTGTTAGTAACGTAAAAAAACAACAACACACACGATACCTGTACTCATCAGCAGCGTTAGCGTATTCACAATACCTATAATTCCCAACTTAGTTTGAAAAACTTGAGAAAACAGACTAATAGCATTAAACAAATGTTACTGTGACTACGCTATTTTCCAACCATGCTAGTAATATGTAAAGAAACACAGTACGACACCACGACACATTAGCTGCGCTTACGAGTTCCCAATACCTGTAGTACCCAAACTTGTTTGTAATACAAAAAAAAACTAAGACTGATAACGCCAAAAACTAAAGATAAATAAAACACATTCCGAAACAGCTAGATGTTAGCTGCATTAGTGTTTTTATAATAAGAATTGCTTGCAATTCATAAAAAAAAAAAAAAAAACACTGACATTTTGGCAGAGCGCTGTTTACCTCGCAAAATCACTTCGACATTATAAGCCACTGTGGATTTTAAGGCACACTGTCATTTTTTGAAGAAAAAAAAAAGGTTTTAAGTGCGGAAAATTTGGTAACTCTAAACGCAGTTATCGAACAGAAAGCTAATATAGAAACAGAGAAAAAAAGTTGTTTTCTTTCTTCCATGTGATTTAGTAGCGCATTTGAGGATTTAAATAAAAGATCATCCTTCAAGAAGACGTTGATAACCATGGAACAACTCTTCAATAATCTCCATTGAGCTGTTATTCATAGCTTAGGACAAAAGCGACTGCGACTCTAATGTCACCAATGGCAGAGGACCTTTTCTACAGAAAACATCAGTTTCGATTCTTGGACAATATTGGGATGGATAAATATATCTGATAAAATATCTTTTATCTAAAAATCACACAAATTTTCACAAAGTTGCCTAAAAACCTTCATTGGCCATGACATTCTTCATTTGAAGAGTAAACCAAAAGTAAGTCTTACAGTTTTTTTCCCCTAATATTTAGCTCAAAACCGTATGGCCTCAAATCACTGTGGATATAAACATTTCAGATGATTTTCCACTGAAATGATTTGTGACTTACTTTTATTACCCAAGAGCCCCAAATAACCCTTTAAACTTTTTTTAACCAGCTAAAAGCCCTTTGTGGAAGTCTCTAAAAAAACACCCTCAGGGGTTGAAAAAGCACTGTTTCTTTTGGTTTCCATGAAGTCCAAGTTCCAAGTTGCTTTCTCAAGGATGTCTAAATATCACTGTAGTGTCTGAAGTTCCAGAAAAAACCTTCCTGAACCAGATAATGGAAGAAGAAACAGATGTCCACTTATGTCTGTCAAGAAAAGTGTCTGAGAAAAGGAACAGCCATTAAGAAAAAAGACAATCTCACTCAGAACTTACTGATAAACACACCATAACTTCCAATTCTGCAGTTACACTTTTACCGCAATTTGATTGTTTTTGTTTTCTTTTAGAACTTTGTAAGATCTGTGTTGTTGGAATTTTTCAATGTAAGCCCTTGTTATAATTAAACAAGGGATGTTGAATTTAATCAAATGATTAAGGAACACACACACATGCAACAATTTGAACACAAGCACTGGGAGGACCATGCTGGTTAGCCTGAAGCCACAATATCCTATAGACAATTATTCTGTATACTGTTAATTATTTGCTGGAAGTTAACTGCGTTGAGGTGGGATGGGAAAACCAAGCAGTTTGGGAGGAGTGGGGGAGGAGGCTTTAGAACTGGATCAAAATGAATTGCACGTTGCATTTTGAACCACAGATTACCGTTCTGGTTACAAACTGACAAGCACTGATACCCATGGCTCGCATCTGGCAGAGTGTGGCATTCCACCGGCAGATGTTGCCCTTCCAGGAGTGCCCAGCAACTGTCCAGCAACACTTCACAGAAACTCCGGCAAGGCAGCGTCAACATTGGGGTCGCTGGGTCACACTTTGGCACCAAGAGAAGACAGAAAAACCACTCCAAGCTATGGTGGCATCGTGACTCCAACAGCCATGCCCACTCTTTCAGCAATGCCTGGACTTCCTCCAAGCTGCTGTGGTTAAAGTAATTGGGGACGGCAAAGGTCTCCCCAAACTTTGAGGAGCAGAAAGGAAGAGCAGCGTCAAGCACTAAACACGATATGGAAGACGCATTTTCAGTTTGGGCGTGGATACCTTTACCTATTCCAACTGCCCTCACAGATGCTTTGCTAAACTCTTGTTTACCTTTTAATGGCAGAGGAGCATCTAAAGTGCAACCACTGTGTGGTTGGGTAGCTATGGTGACCACCTTGGTTTTTGGGTTCTCATTGTATATTTTTGTCTGGCCAAAAATTGGTTTTGGTGTCATAACTGAGGTTTCCATTGTGGACAAAATCCTGTGGGCATTCCTACTCTGCAAACCTAAAATGTTTTGATGAGCAGCTGTTGCATCCAGGACACCTTGAGATTTTGCAACTGTGTGATCACCGTTGCCTAAAATTAGTGTCAGTAAACCCTTTAGGTTTTTATGGGAATTCCCATTGAAGGCATTCGACGCGAAGTCTACATTTTGCTTGTTGCTAGCACTAGAGAAAGACTCTGATTGTGTTCCGAGAAGATCCTGCTCCTCATCTACTCTGCTGGCAATGGTAGAAACTCTTTCTGAAAGCCTTAATCCTACCTTTTTGACATGAAATGCTGCACCACTTGCATTATCTAAGCCTCTGCGGTCTGCCTGCTTCACTGCTCCATCCTCATATACCAAACTTGCCATATTTTCTGCAACAGGTAAGAGTCCAGAACTTGAAAAACCACCATGTTTAGAGTCTAATTCCACTGCAAGCTCAACTTCAGATTCAATTTTGGAAGCATTTTTTAGAATCCTGGAAGGATCAGACCCCAGGGCCGTTAATGTAGAGGTGCCATTACCAGATGTACTTTGTGGCGGAATCCTTGCAGTGACACTTTCTGATGCATCATCTGTCTCTCTTAGTGTTGCAGGTGTTACAGTGCTCATTTGAGGATCCTCAGTGGTCAAAACCCAAGTCTGCTTAATGTTTGGAGTCCCGTGTCCTTCATGAACCATATCTCCTTCTGCCTTTGTAGTGATCTCCGATGGGAGTTCTCCACTCCCAGTTGGACTGCCCGACCCCTCATATTCCAGTGTTTGTGGAAGCCTTGTCGTAGTACCACTCCAGGACCAAAACCAAGCCTCAGAGTAGACCACCCACTGGGTAAGAAAAAGCAAAAGTCCAAACTTTGTCTTTGTTGCAGGCATGGCGTCAGCTTATAAGTGCATCTAAACTCTTGATCAGGCTCCAGTGAGGAACTTGGACAAGTTCCCACATCCACACACTCAGCACATGTCTGTCTCCACACACTCTACCAGGCAGGGAGGACAAATGAAGAAATGCTCCCCATTGAAAAGAGGAAAGGGGGGTGGCAGAAGGAACAGTGCTCTCGTATTGGCTGCTGTGGCAATATTTATTCTCTTAACTCCTCCCTCTCCCTTTGTCAAAGCAGTGAAAAGTGATCTCTCCTGCTGTCTGATACTTCAGAATAACCATGGTTCTATTTGTCAGTGTACAAAACTGATTTTTTTTTGTAAGTGTTCTACATTGAGGGGGTAATTTTTCCTCTCTGTTAGAGGTTTCTGCTAAAATATCACAATAGTATCCACAAAACTATGTGCTGTGGACAGTTGTAAAATGCAAAACATGGCAAAGGCCTTTCAGAAATTAAGGAAATGAAATACTGCAGTTATCATAAAAAAGTTATACTTAAACTTTCTGGCAAAATTACATAGGGTAATAAAAATTTCAGTAAAACACAAAGTGGATTTATCTTTCAACATCAACAATGGTTTGATGTAGATCATTCAGGAATATTTGTATTTTTTAATCTCAAAAAGTCTGGATTTTAATTAACAATTGAATCAATTGTCTCCTGCTCCCATTTACTGTTCAGATTTCCATTGCAGTGTAGAAGTCCCTCTAAATGCCCTGAGATTACAGAGTAATCCAGAGCTGGCGTTCTTGTCCTGACTGGCCTTCTTCCCTGCCTGCAGGACCGCTTGACAAAGACCCTCAACAGCAAACAAATGGGTGTGAAGTGATAAAAGAAAAAAATAGGGGGGAGGTCTGTGTTTTTATTTGCAGAACTGGTGGTTGGAACAAACACAGGAGTGAAGTGCTTATTCACTGAATTATTTTCAGAACATATTAAATTAATTAGGGATTTTGATCTCCATTTGAAAAACTAAAGCTGTCGCAATTTTTATACTCCAAATACTAGGGCTTAAACAATTTATCAATGAATTAATGCATTGACTTATATTCCAATGATCCAACCAGATCAATCTGTTTCTGGCAATTTGTTAATTAAATCAGATTAACTGATACAATTAAAAAATTGTTTTGAAATGATATAAATTGATAATGAAAAAACACGATTTGGATTAAGGCGCATGGGTTTATTTTACTGTAATGAAAAAACGACTGAGTGCATCACAGCGAACAACACGTGTGATAGCAGCAAAAGATGATCAAACCATCATTCCAATCCAATGTGTGGAAACCCTTTGAATTTAGCAAAGACATGTGACCACAACGTGTGATGGAATGTTCTAATAATGTTCCCTTTGGATTATTGTGATATAGTTCTAGTTCGGAACCGTGTGCGAGAGACCATCAACAGGTTCTTATCCGCAGACCTCAGTGCACGAGATGGTCTGTATGGGGCGATCAAGTCAGAAACATATGGAGGAGCTTGAGAATGAAGGGCCCTAAAAGTCAAAACTAAGATTTTGTACTGATAACGGTAAGCAACTGGGAGCCAATGAAGACTTTTGAGGATAGGGGAGATGTGATCTCTTCTCTTGGTGCGGATCAAGATCCTCGCAGCAGAGTTCTGGATCAGCTGCAGGCGAGACAGCTCCTTCTTATTCAGACAGGAAAACAGACCGTTACCGTAGTCTAGCCGTGTGGAAACAAAGGCATGAATAATAAGTTCTAGATCTTCATATGACACCATTTTCTGTAGTTTAGAAATATTCCTCAACTGAAAGAAACAGTCCCTGATCAGCTGTTTGGAGTGCTGCTCCAGTGACATATCTTTGTCAAAAATGACACCCAAATTTCTTAGGCTGGGTTTGACAGCATGGCCAAGAGAACCCAAGTGCAGCTTAATCCCTGGTATGGCATCATTAGGGGCAATAACTAAGGTTTCTGTTTTCTTTGAGTTTAGCTCTAGAGAGTTTTTACAGAGCCATTGTTTTATCTGCAACAAGGGCTTAAAAGAGCAATAAAGCTGGATATCATCAGCAAAGAAATGGTAGGAAACATAGCTGAAATCCCCCCCCCCCCAGAGTAAGTCTGCTGACTGAGACATTATGTGGTTAGCCATGACACTGAAATTCCGACCAGATAAGTAAGAGGAAAACCAGTGGAGAACTGACCCTGAAAAACCAATCAGGTACCTCAATCTGTCCAATAAGATCTGGTGGTCAACCGTGTCAAAGGCTGATGAAAGATCTAGTAAGACGAGGACTGTGTATTTGCCAGAATCAGCAGACATTAAAATATCACTAGACACTTTCAGCAGGGCTGTCTCTGTGGAATGATGTTTACGAAAACCTGACTGAAAAGTGTCATAGATACTCCTTTTATCCAAGAACTCTGACAATTGTTCAGATACTACTTTTTCCAGAATCTTTGAGATAAATGGAGTCTTTGAGATGGGTCCATAATTCTGGAAGACTGATGGGTCCAGATTGGACTTTTTTAGCAGAGGCTCCACTATGGCATGCTCATAGCACAGAAAACATGGTACATGACATTGGTTACCCGACAACCTTAGTGTGGTGGGAACTTTTCTCTGTCTTTAATTTATTCTTTCAAGCAAATAAACACGGTGTATATGGCATGGACATTGTTTGACAAACGTACTTTAAATAAACTGTTTTGTGATGGATCTTATTTAACTTCCACATAAAGCGAAACCCCTCCTGCTACAGTGAAAACAGATGAGTTCTATTAAGTCTGATTGCTTCAGGGTTTGTGCTCATGTTTTGGATTAAAATCAAGCAGCACATTTCCACCCGAATGCTCCATCTGCTGTACAGAGCTCCACTGTTCTAAAGTTTCCCTCTAATGTGGGGAATCCCATCAATACCACTTGTTTGGTGAATGATGCCACTTTCGGGGGGAGGGAGGGTAACCAGATGATTGTGAGTATGTGTGCGTGAGTGCATGGGTAGGACGGACGTGGGGGCTGGCTCGCTGGGACCCTCTGGGGCTTTCCCTCCCCATCACAGAGAGGGGAGGGCACTGACAGGGTTGGGGAGGGGGGCTCAGATATTATGGCGGGGGGGGGGGGGGTGTAGTGTGTAGGGTTGTAGGGTTATGGGGGGTGGTTGTGGGTGCGTGGCGATCCCTGGGTTGCTTAGGTCGCGTGCCTGGGCTGGCTTGCGGAGACGGGGCGCCGGTCGGGGGGTGGCCGACTCATGGGTCCCGGGGGCCCTGGCTTCGTCCCTGGCCTTTGTCTCGGTGTCCGGCGCCCGGTGGCCCCCATGGCTGCCGCCTGGTACGGCTAAGCGCTCCTGTCTCGTGGCCTGGGGGCCGGACACTGGGTTCGCTTGTGCCTCTGGGCATTGGGGGGGCCCCTGTAGGAGGGCCCTCTCTGTGCCTGGCTGGTGGGGTGGGCGGTCCCCTCCTCCTCCCCTCCCGGGTTGCCTGGGTCCGGGTGCTGGGGGGGCTTCTGGCCTGGGGGGCTCTCCTCCCCTCTCCTGGTCTGGCTGGTCTGGCTGGGTAGGATCTGATTCCCCTTATGAACACACGGTTCACGTCGCCAGCATGCATGTATGTCCACCCCCACGTGCACGTGCACACTGCCACACTGCTCCCTTTCTGCTTCATCCCTCCTCCTTACCCACAGTGTATTGATGGACAGATTTTTTTTTTTCACTCATCTTAGTGTCAGATTTTCACCTTTGATGTAACATTCGTCTTTCCAGCAGATCTGGTATAATTGTTACAGCTTAAAATAATAACTTATTCAAATCAGTGCTTGTATCCCCCACCTTTTCACCTTTCTTCCTTTTACTCTCTTCCACCCTCCCCTCACATTCTTCCCCTCTCCCTCCCCACACACACTAAATGTAACAAATAAATAAAAAATAATACGACAAGAGGGGTTTATTACACTCTAGTTTCTCGAAGCTATATAACCTCTTTTTGTGATAGTAAAACCTGTCCAACACAAAAAGCCTTCAGCTCTAATCTGTTTGCTCAGTTGTTGGACAGAACAAGTTAAAAAATGAAAAAAAAAAAAGAATGATGCCACTTTCTTCACCTTGATTACAGGAGATAAAAAATACTAAATAAAAATCGGCTAATGAAATTTAAAAAACACTTGGATTTTGCAGAGGTTTCTACTTCTTTTTAGGACATTGCAACTATTTCTCTCAATATTGTGCAAATATGCAAGTAAAAATGTAAAAATTTGCAACGAATGTCCCTGAAAATAGATAGTTTTCAAAATTAAAGTTAAAGTACCATATGTTGTCACACCTAATATTCCTTCTTTGCATTTGACCCTTCCCCTGCAGGAGCGGTGTTGTGCAAACACAACTGCATTCAGGAACCATTTGGTGGTGAACTCCCCCGCCTCCCCTATTTAACCCTTATGCTCGTTATCATCCAAAAAGCATTGGTTCCCTTCTTTAGACTATTTGGTATGACCCAACTCTGCACGTGAACTCACACTCTCCAAGTTTAAGGGGAGAAAAAAGGCCCGTCGGGTCAATGCAAGGTTATGCAGACTTTAGCATATTTTGTTTACATGGTGGACCTGTTTTACAGAAGATTTGAGAAAATTATGTCCAAACCTGATAGCACATGGCAAAATATGTTGGATTGGATTTTAAATTGAATGATTGTGTCTGTGAACCCTATAACACTGGAGTTGTTGCCAGCGACACCTAAATAAAACATCCTCTTTGACACACAGAAATCTTTGATTGTTAACGGTATCGGTCGAGGAGTATAAATATCTGGGTGTGACTATCGACAGCAGACTGAGCTGGAGGAGCCACAGCACTGCTGTGTACAAGAAGGCCTGCAGCAGACTCTACTTCCTAAGGAAGCTGAGGTCATTTAATGTGTGCAGCAAGATGCTGGGGATCTTCTACCAGTCTGTGGTAGCCAGCAACCTGTTCTCCTCCGTGGTCTGCTGGGGAAGCAGCATTGCAGTCAGTGACACCAACAGACTGAACAAGCTGATCAGGAAGGCGGGTTCTGTCATTGGCTGCAAACAGGACACATTTGAAGCAGTGATGGAGAGGAGGTCCCTGAACAGACTCCTTTCAATCATGGACAACCCTGAGCATCCTCTCCACCCTCTTCTGAACAAAAAGCGGAGCTCCTTCTCTAGGAGGCTCAGACAGCTCCGCTCCAATACTGCCCGGTATCAAAAGTCATTCATACCCAATGCAATAACCCTGTACAACAACACACAATGCAAAAGATAACCTTTGCACATTTTTTTTATTATCTCTTTATTTAGTTGTTTTCTATTTTGCACATTTCTTTTGCACATCTTTTTACTTGCACTGTTCTGTAAATAGCTTTTTAAATTATAATACCTTGATGTCTGTATTAATGCTACATTTTCTTGTTCTTGCTTTTTTTTACTTAATTCTAAGTCTTTTTTCCCTCTGCTGTCAGTTGCTATGGTGACAAACAAATTTCCCATGTGTGGGATCAATAAAGTATCTCTGATTCTGATTCTGATTCTATCAACGTGAATCAGTTAAATTTGACGTAGAAAAAAGCAGCTTTTCATATCGGCTTCGCACCGTTACATGACACTTTCTTATCGTGAAGTGTTGCATAACGGCAAAAGGTCGCTTTTCAAAATAAGCTGATTTATGTTGATTTATTAAACACTATATTACAGTTAAGTGTTGCATATCAGTGCTAGGCTGCTTTTCTCCACTTCAAAATCCACTGGAAATACTTTGCATAAACAATCAAATTATGGTTGTCCCAAGTCTTCTGAATTACCAGAGGTATTTCTGAATAAACCGCCCTTTGTAATCTAGTCCAAACATTATTCATTTTAATGTCCAAAGCAGCATAAAGCAACAAGTTGCTGGATGTTTATAATCATTACGGTTAAGTTTAGAAATAGAACAAATCTAAAAGGGGCGGGGCCTGTCCACACACACTCAAATTTTATAAACCTACGGGTGACTCCAAAAATGTTCACGTCAACACGTACACAATACAATTAATGTTCACACACGCATACTTATGTATTCAGACTAACTAGTGAGAAAAATTTTACGCAAACTATATGTGCAAAGGTGAGAGCACCTGTGCTTGAGTGAGTGAGTGTTTATGTTTCTTCTAAGTTGGATGATGGAATGTAAAAAGAAGGAGGGAGTGTGCCCAGACATCCCCAGACCAAGACCCCCGCCGCAGCAGCATCGGCAGTCAGGACCCCCCCCAGCATCTGCACCGTGGCAGATAGAGGAAAACGCCGGGCAATCACATCAGCCAGCCACCCCTGCCCAGGAGGAGGATGCCCATGAGAACTGGGGGTCCACAAGGAGTGTTGTAAACATGGCCCGACCAGACTCACCCATAGTTGGAATTTTGGAGAAGGCCGGCGCACGAAGGCAAGGACCTGAACCCACACCACAGGGACATGGACAACCCCAGGGTCAGATGCTATGTGATTCCCAGCTCATGGTTTTCCCAAACAGTGATGAAAGTCAGGAAAGGAAAAAATCCCTGAACTTTCCTTTGAGCGATATGGCGGGCGCGGAGCGAAATTTTTGAAAAATACATGGTCTTGGATGCATTCTGGTACATTCTGGCAGCTTGTTATTCACTTCTTAATCAAGAAACTAAGACTTATTGGAGCATCATGATTTTTCATTCAAACCCCTAATTTGACCTGCCATTAAGGACTTGCTGGTCCTAAAAAAGAATTTGGATAATTGCTAAAAGTAACACAATCCTACAATCTAACCTTTTCCTAAAAGCTGCAAAACACACAATTGCTAAAACATAGTAACATCAAAGCCCCAAATGGCAAAAACACCAGTAACTATGATATTCTATGAAAGTACCTAATTTATTTGAACGATTTCTGCTTTAGAAATACTGTTTTCTCAAACTATAATTACATCAAAATATGGGATCTGCTTTAAACTATCTTTCTATAACATAATTCATCAATTCTTTAACACCAATACTTAGTAATCTGGGAAATATCAAAACAAACATACAAACAAAACTAAACTCTGTAAACATTCTTTTTTAAGAGAGTTGGGGTCCAAACCACAAAATACCTATAATTATAATTAATGTCAAAAATGTTTTTGAGCAAAACTGAACTAAATCATGGTAATTAAGAAATACAAATATATTAGATAGAGAAATGTATTCAAATGTTTCAGTTTTGATCAATGTGGTCAGTTATTCTGCAGCCAGATCAAGAAAATCTATAAAGGGGGTTCTCCTGGTCAATGAGGCACTGATCAAAGAAATAAAGAAGAAGAAGATCCCAGACCAGATTTAACAAACTACTACAAACGGTACATACAAACCATTCACAGACTTGACATAAATGGCAATTTCAACGTATACTGTAAGCATGTTTTATACCATGGTCAGTTACAAAAGCAATACTTATTAACCAGGTTTAAGTCCTTAATTCTTGTTTTTTTCCGATTTGGATCGCTTTTCTCACAAAAAGCGGACTATATGTTACGTGATGCACGTAACATATAGTCGGCGCACCACCGCTGCAGTCAAGATTCGGCGATATATATATGCTGATCGTCCCGATGGGTTGAATAAAGCATCAGTTCAGAGAGAAAGTTCATTTCTCATCCGAAAGCAACTAAAACGTCCCGTCATTGGTCAAGTAGGCCGGGAAGACGAAGACAAGATAGCCGCGCCCCTAGAGAAAGCGATCCAAAATATCGAAAATATCCAGAAATATGGAAAATAAAGCTAAAATTTGCCGATTTCAGACATTTTTTTCATCCGGAAAGTGATTTGTCCGTAGAGATCGGGTCTTTATTTCCGGGAAGATACGATCGGTTTGCGCAGAAACCCGGATGTCTGGGAATTCCCGGAAGACATTCATCACTGCCAAAGAACTCAGGGATCCCTCTCCCTGCGTGGCCCAGGAAGCTGCCACACATGGGACACGGCCACCGTTGCCGAGGGCCTGTTACCCTCCGCCATGGATGTGGTAAGCGACAGATGGTCCGAGGTCCCACCTTCCTTGTGAAATGTATGTGTGTTTGTAAGCATGTGTGTGTGCGTGCATGTGTGTGTGTTGGAGAGTATAGGGGTAAAGGGTGTGTGTACTAAAGGGTGCAGTTAAGATTGACGTTCAGGGCACTGAGAGGACATCTCTTGATTACTCACAGTGATGTCCAAACACCCTCCACACCAAGGGGCCCTAAATGTCTAAGCTGCAGGTAAAATTAGCCGGTAGGGCACTGACAGGACATCTGCTGCTTGCTGGGAGGGATTTTTAAGCACCCCCACTACCAAGGGTCCTACATGTCTAAGGTGCAATTAAAACTCAGTGGGGAGGGGCCTGTTTCCATACTGCAACCTAAGGAGGGGGACCACTGCCAAGTAGCTCTTCCCCCCAAGGTGCATAGCAGGCTAACAATCCACCCCCACATCACCCTAATAATTGATTATAGGAGGAAGAGGGTAAGTTGGGGACAGCTGGTTGACTGTCCCCCGGTGGGGAAACAGCTGACCCCCAGCCCCCCAGAGCACTAGGCTCAGGTCTCCTCAGCCCAGGGGTCCCATCCCCTAAAGCGCCAAACCCCCAGGCCCCCCACCCCCCACAAAGGGAAAGGGGCCAGGAAAGTGCCCCCCCCCCGGAGTAAGCCCAGGCCCCCGCCCCCAGGCGCCACCCATGGGAGAACTCTGGTTGAGCCTCGACAGGACAGAGGCAGCCAACCGGCCGGGGCAACTGCTGATTGCCTCAGCAGAGACCCCAACCCACCTAACCTCCAAGGTCCCGTACCAATAGGCAACTAACTCAGGTGAATTTCTAATAAACTCTTGCCGCTCTGCAGGAACTATGTCCTGGAAAACCACACAGGTTTCTTGCCTAAAAACTGCATTATTATAAGTAAAAGACCACTTGGAATGTTTTTACACTACATCAAAAGATGATCGGAGTTGGACTTTAAGGGCTAAAATGCATCCCTTCAAATTAATTTTAATTAATTTAATTAATTAATTTTATTCTTTAAATTTCTATTTTTTAATGTCACATTTTCTGCCTATATGCTTCTTTTAAAAGTAAAAAACAAACATCCATCCATTTTCTATTCCGTTTATTCCCTTTCGGGGTCACGGGGTTGCCGGAGCCTATCCCGGCCACTTGTGGGCGAAGGAAGAGGACACCCTGGACAGGTTGCAGTCTGTCGCAGGGTAGAATGTCCACAATCACACACCCATTCACTCTCACACTCACACCCAATGGACAATTTAGAGTTGCCAATTAACCTATGAAGCATGTTTTTGGACAGTGGGAGGAAGCCTGAGATCCCGGAGAAAACCCACGCATACACAGGGAGAACATGCAAACTCCACACAGAAATGTCCCCTATTGATGTTGTTTTTCATGTCCCCCAGCCGGGACTTGAACCAGGGGCCTTCTTGCTGTGAGGCAAGAGTGCTAACCACTGCGCCCGCGTGCAGCCCAAACAAACATAATGAAGTCATATATATAGTGCAAAATATATATATATATAATGTATACATAGAGCAAAAATGTCTCTTGTCCTGCACTACAAACCAAGCTACATCAATATATAAAGTGTGAAATGAATCACCTGCACAAGACATTCTTCATCGTCTGTAATCCCAGGAGGACATCCTCACTTTTCTAAGTACAATCTATGCGGCAGGTCCACGGCACAGTTAGAACATTTCCTGTTTCAAGGAGCAGGGTTGAAGACGTAATTACAGTAATAGGAGTTCAAAAGTTTGTGCCGTATGTTTATGGAAAAAAGGGGAACTGCATGAAGGAATTTGTTTCCTCCACCTGTAATTTAATTTAAGGCAGAACAACTTAAACATAATCTTTCTGCAGGCTGAACATAAGCTTCTTGCTTATTATATATATATTTTTACTTTCCAGGTGGTACATAAGGTATATGTTAGTTTTATTAGCACCTCTTTTAAACTTTGGAAAGTTCTCTTTACAACCTGATCCGCAACTAAAAAGAAATCTAAGAATAAAAACCTGAATATTTTTAAGAAAAAAATCTAAATTAGGGAGTTATTTTTGGCTCTGTGCCTGTCCTGCAAACAAAGTAAGCTTTGCCTAAAGTGTGGGACTGCACAAAAATTAACTCACCAAAAATTTCTATGTTTCTGTTGAATCCTGATATATGTTGAAAGGTAGAAGACCTGACATTCCAGGCCTATATCCCCCACCTCACTTTGCGTTGGTCTTTACAATATCCTAACAAAAGCAGGTAATCCTACGCCAGGAATGAGGCTGAATGCTGAGGCCATCAGTGAGAGGTGAATGCTCGACTAATTAAAACACCAACAAAAGCTCCTAAACATAATCCAGGAGGGTCCGACAGCATCTAATTATCTCCTGTTGGGACCTGGATCTCTGCTTCACGTAAATGCTGTCCAGATATCGAACGCGGAGGAGCCGTTTATACGTTACGCTTTGTAGGTGATTTACAAAAGCAGAGAATATCCATTCAAAAGAATCACATTTAACCTCTTTATCTACAAGAACTCGTTCTATCACAATCATTTGGGGAAAAGCTTTTAGAAAACACTTTGTATTGAACCGTAACTAATGTAAGAGCGGAAAAATAGATGTAGGACTTTGCAAAAGAAGTCCTACATCTGCACAGCTGGAAAAAAAACTTTAAGAGCAGCTGGAGAGCCTTTCGGCGAACTACCTCATCTTCCACAAAAACACACTTGATGTTGTTTCAGCAAGTACAGCTGTTGGACTTCATGATGTGCAGACATGAAAGAGTCCCACTCCAATGAAAACTGTGTTTTTGGTGTTTTTAACATGTTCTTGTGGGTTTTTTCTGATGACGGAGGACATGTGTTAAGAAAATTAAGCTCAGAATTGTTTTCAGAGTGCCGTACTTCCACACTATAAGGCACACTTAAAAGCCTTAATTTTTTTCTATGAACAGCAGTGCGCCTTATAATCTGGAGCGCCATATTAATGGATGTTAATTCTGGTTGAGCACTCGCTCAATGTGCCTTATAGTGGACATAATTTCAAAAAATAATCCAATCATGGATGCCTTATAATCCGGCATGCCCAAAAATGCGGAAAATATGGTATTTCATTATTCAAATTGTTGTGAATCATGAGCAGACAAAAATGCTGGTTGTAAAAGAGCTTTTTTTTACTTAGAAAATACGCTGGGCAGGCCACAGGCTCCCTGCTCTAAACTCTCAGTATGGGAGGGAGCCTGTAGCCCTGTGGCGGGGTTGCTCTGCACCAACAATCCTGCCCACAACTTGGAAGTACATTTCTAATATACTACTGCTGATCTGCAGAAGCTATGTCTTAAAAAACGACAGGTTTTTGTCTAAAAACGATGTAATAATAGTTTAAAGACCACTGGGAACGCTTTTCGAAGTATTTAAAAGATGATCAGAGTGGGTCTTTAAAAAAGCAACATGAAAGGAAAACTGCAATGACGGACGGTTGTAAGCGCATTTAAACGTTAATAAAAACACAAACCTCAACGCACAATCCTACTGTTGCCCTGGCAGCAGAGAAACAGTAAAACAGCAAACTTTGCGGCTAAGTCGGACAAGCCACAGTTTCTAGCAGATTGGCTCACATTCAAACAGCCTAATCCTGACGACTTCCTCTCTTGATCTGTGACCAGCAAACGTTCATCACCGTGGGACAGCCAAAGAATGAGAACCAGGAGGGGGGGAGTCAGCCAACAGAATAAAGGTCAGGGGGTCACATTTATCACATAAGGAGGGGAAAGGGGTCCTGTTTCCCACAGATAGGGACTTATCAAAGGGCTAAAGTGGCCTGCAGGAGCAGGTCCAAGATCTGCCGGAGGGTGAATGCCTCTCCTTCAAACATTAAGCTGTGAACTGTTCTGGTTGCTTATGCATTAACAAAAAAGGTACACAAAGCATCAAAGACATGGGCAAGGACATCTTAAACCCACTAATTATAGAGCAAACACTTCACCAAAGCTTTGCTATTGGTATAAACTCTGGCACTGACTACAAAAGTATTCTGGTAGATTTGAAAATTAATTAAAGCTGCAAGCTGTGTGTTATGGCCTGCAGGCACTACCCCTCCCATTACTCCCTTTTTACCTGCCCTAACTGGCTAAGTGGCTGTTTCACAGTTTTTAGTCTCCCCATCTGTCTCTGCCACCCTGGTTAGAGAATTACACTATATTCCCAATGGTATTCACTCACCTGCCTTGACTCACGTAGGAATTGAAGTGCCATGCCATTCCTAGCCCACAAAGTTCATTCAACATGCTGTCAGACCGATTACAGGTTCAACTCTTCTGAGAAGGCTGTCCACAAAGTTGAGGAGTGTGTTCATAGTAATTTTTTACCATTCTTCCAAAAGCATAATGAGGTCATACACTGATTTAGGTTGAGAAGGCCTGGCTCTCAGTCTCTGCTCAAATCATCCCAAAGGTGTTCTATATGGTTCATGTCAGGACTCTGTGCTGGCCCATCAAATTCATCACACCAGACTCTTTCATCCATGTATTTATGGACCTTGCTTTGTGCTCTGGTGCACGGTCATGTTGGAAGAGGAAGGGGCCCGCTCCAAACTGTTCCCACAATGTTAGGACATGGAATTGTCCACAATGTTTTGGTATCCTAAAGCATTCAGAGTTCCTTTCACAGGAACAAAGAGGCCAAACCCAAGTCCTGAAAAACAACCCCACACTATAATTTCTCCTCCACCAAATTTCACACTCGGCACAATGCAGTCCAAAATGTACTGTTCCCCTGGCAACCTCCAAAACCAATTTTGAAGCTCTGTAGCAATTGACTATGGAGAAAGTCGGCGACCTCTGTGCTTTAGCATCTGCTGACCCCTCTCTGTCAGTTGACATGACTGTTGTTCCCAAACTCCTCCATTTTGATATGATAGAGCCAAGACTTGACTGTGGAATTTTTAGGAGCGATGAGATTTCCCCACTGGATTTGTAGCTCAGGTGGCATCCTATGACAGTTCCACGTTGGAAGTCACTGAGCTCCTTTCTGAGGTCAAAGGTCAACAAAATGTTGGTTGTAGTTGTAGATTTAAGCTGATGGTTTGTGTGTGAAATTTTTTTGAAGATTGCTCGAAAAAAAGATTTTTTTCCCCAAATTGTGCAAAAGTGTGAAAAATGCCAAATTTTACACTGTCACCAAATGCCCACTAAGCCCCAACATGTGTGTTTTGGTTTTTTTAGTGGATTTTGACATTTTATTTTGAGCCCCATTAGACATTTTGGCTCCATTCATTTTTTTTGACAGGTTTTCCTGCTGTGATGTCATCAACATTTGGGGGGTGTCATACTTATGTTCAAATTTTGTAACTGTGTGCAAAATGTGTGCAGATTTAGGTGAGTTTTTGAAGTTGTGGTGCTGGTGAAATATTTTCTTAAAGGCAAAATAAGACAGAGGAATTGTGAAAACAATATGGTCATTGACTGCTGCATTACATAATATAGCGCTAACACTTTTTGATCTGCAGTCTCTATGCTACACGTTGAAGGAAATTTTATAAACTGCACTTTTATATACAAGCATTTATTTTTGGCTTCTTCAGCTCAGTGTCTTTGCAGAACGGCTCAGTATCTCACAGATAGAGACAGACAAGCCGACTGATCCCTGCAGGGTTCCTCACAGTCCTGCTCAGGCAAGCAGAAACAACTGGCTGTCATTCTCAATAAGGCACATTCCATCCCAACAGGGAAAATATAGACCCTGCGGTGTCTAAACAATGCCTACAGTACTGGTAAGAGCCTTTCTAAATACGGGATAAAAGATGTTTTAAATCAGTTAAAAGCACAACAGTTGGTATAGATATCACTTCAGAACAGCGGATCAAGGTTTAATTTCTTTTTTCTCTGTGCATAAATTCTGTTGAGAAAACTGCAGAAAATACTACAAAATCCCCGGAGGAGTTTAAGAGCTCCTTTGTTAATTTTTATTTTTAGGCTTAAGATTTAAGACGTTTATTTTCGGAACTGTGACTCATAAACGAGCAATAATTGTGCATATCTTATAAGATAAATATTTAATTAGATCGTTTTTAATTGACAGTTGTGTAACTCTAAAGCATTACATTAATAAAGCATGAACATTAATAGCTGTTTTCTTCGGGGGGGAGGATCCAAAGAATGTCTGAAGAGAAATTAAGAAAAGCAAGAGAAAATTGACTCAAACCAAAATTACTTGAAAAAAAGCGAATAAAAACATTTTTGAATGCATTATATATCAAATCTGTGCCAAATTCTCCTCAGGTGATAAGTCTTTAAATGGAACATGTTGGGTCCAGTCATGTCCAAAGTCTGGCCCACGCTCAAATTTCCATCAGCCCACAAAGTCCTGTCATAAAATTAGTGGCCCCCATGATTGTCTAAGGAATTTGTATGATTTTTGATTGTGATTGGTTACAGTCTGTATTTAACTGTTGTAAACCAGTGGCAAAAACCTATAGCTACTTGACCTTTAGAGCCTTCAGATCGAAATGGGAAGAACAGATTCATGTGTTTCTGTGATCAAGTTCGTTTCTCTATAAGATTTTTCATTTTTGTGTTCACGTGATGTAAATTTAGAAGTTTATAGTGAGCATTTAATAGTGAAAATATGTGATATTTCATATGTACCCAGATTTAATGTTGTCAAACTTTTTTTTCTTTAAATATGAAAGTAATTTGAGTACAACTGTATTTAGATGTTCTTCTATTTTATGTGACAAAAAGTATTCCATTGCAATAACATTTTTATATTGTAGCTCTTTTGCATTTAATGTTCGATAAGAATTCAAAAATAAGGGCTGAATGGTTGGCCCTCACACGTTTTCATCTCACCAAATCTGTCCCTCTTTGCAAAACGTTTCAACACCCCTGGTTTAGTCAATAGTTTTTTTTCTGCTAGAACTGTTTTACTTTTAATAAAATATTAGCAAAGCAAAAAACAACAACTTTATTCAGTCCATAACAGCATTGACATGGTCCTCTTTACTAATATTTATCCATTAACACAAAGAAGAGAAACACAACTTCCTGTTTTGACCCTTCAAAGTAAAGGTTGCCCCTAATCTCATCTGTGAATTTAAAAGAACAACATTTTCTGCTTTATAAACTGTGCTTACATTATTAATCTTCTCCAAAAGTCCAGTTACATTTTATGTTTTTATCTGTTTCAACGAAATTATGGCAGTTCTGCCTGCTATAATTTGTGTGACCTGTGAGGGAATCCACACTGCCTATAGCACAACCTCAAAACAAATTGTTTTTACCAAAACAAAAGTGTTACATCAACCTACTCAGGAAATAACCATAAATTAGAATACCAAGCATCTATGTTTTACTTTGCTGAACTTAGTTGTCAAGCATCACATATCTTTATTTAGGATGCATTTTTATTAAAGTTTGATATAAAAAAAACATTAATACTTTGTCATTACCTGTTGTAACCAGATAACAAGAAGGTTTGGCCAATTTAAATTCTTTTTTTCAAAATTTTGATTTATGAGTACATTTGCAACTGAACAACCATACATTACAGCTATAAAAATTAAAAAAGAGCTCACTCTGTTGTCAGAAACGTGAACTGCAACTCAAATAAAACCCCAAATAAGACTATTGAGCGGCAGTTTGTAAAACCAAGTACATATAAGCTGATATTTAGATGTATATTAGATAGAAAATGTTTTCTTTAAAATAAGAGATTATTAAATCTAAGGCATTTTTAGGCGAAACATCCTGCAAACATCACTGTATTAGGAGAAGCAAACTACTTAATTCGTGCTGTCTATGGAAAAAACACAACTGTGGAAAGTCAAACACAGTGACCATACGACCTGTCAACAGCTGACAGCCCCTCATGGAAGATAAACCCCAACCCACAAAAAAAAGCATTTACATGACGGGCAATGCTTGAAGGTGAGGCGGTGCGGTCATGTTTCGCACATATGCCGCTATGATTGATGCTCACGGAGATAATGAAGTAATCACAAAGCGTTTCTTTTTTTTTTCATGTGACAATAGCGCTGCAGCACCGCCTTCGGCAGAGCTCCTGAAACACACCTGCAGTGTTGATGTGGCAGCACACAGAGAAACCGCAAACGTGTGATCCCAGCGATTATCTTTCTCCCAATGATGATACATAGATCACACCTCTGTGCGTGAGGTGAGAGGACATCTACCCGAGCTTGACATCCAAACAACATCACAGGATGATTCCTTTTGGGTCACTTTCTTTTAAACTTTCACGTTTAAAAAAAATATTTGTAAGGGAAACAACTTAAATGGAGCGCCACCTGTCTGATAGCTAGCAGAGGACAGGTCATGCAGCAGGACAATGATGCCAAGAATAAAAGCAGGAAATAAGATGAAAGGGAATGTGGCAAACTGTGCTGCCTTTATCCTCATTGACATAATGAAGCATTTTTAAGAAACTCTGCCAACAAACGTTAATGAATTACCACTGTTAGGTCATTGCATTAAAAATATTTTATCGAAATAGGTGAGTAATCCTTTCACATTAACAGGAAATGACAGTTAATGTCATTAACTCCAAGTCCAATCATCTTTTGATCTATTTTCAAATCATTCCCAGTGGTCTTATTTTATCATAATCAAACTGTTTTTAGCAAAAATCCCCAAACTTTTGCTGTTTTCTAGGATATCGTTTTTGCACAGCGGCAGGAGTTCATTAAAAATTTGTCTCCAAGTTGTGAGTGAGACTGTGGCGTGGAGCAACTCCTGCCCCCCTTCCCTTTTTGCTGCTAAGACCTCTCTGTTATCAGTCTCCTGCCAGTTTACAACCCCTCACACCTCCAACCCAACATTACAACAAAAACGGTGAGGAATACTGGGGCTATCCAACCGTACAGTTTTGAGCCATACATTCGCTCGATGGAGGAAAATAAAGATGTACATGGCTACGTCACAATTTTTTCTACCTGCATTATTTCGTCTACTCCTGATTTACAATGATTTCAGTAAAGAAATACTTAGAAATGCAGATTTTAAGCGTATTTTATTTTATCTCTGTCCCCCATCATTAAAAAAAGCCACAAGAACATGTTGAAAACACATGACTAGATCTTTAAGCACAGCCAAGGGAGCTGAGGAGTTAACCTGAAGGTAGCGTCTGTCTGCTCTGACAAATCATTTACCTGATTCTAAACCTGAAAGGAATGAGAGAGACTCTCCCACTCCTGGAATCCAGACCCAGCTTGTCTAATATGGGCTGGGTTTCAAGGTCATAGAGTTGAAAGTGTCCCATTCAAAGTAGTGATACATTTACCACAAAGTTTCTATGGATCTCATATTACACAAAAAAAGTAATCAATATAAGTATAAAGTGTGTCTTTTGAAAAAGAAAGCCATTTTCTTGCAAAAGAATGAATGAACGAACTCTGCGCTCTTGCCTCATAGCAAGCATTGTTAGGTTGCATGACCATCCTCCTCATAACATACATCTGCTATAATGCACCAAATCCAGACCGTCTGATCAAACGATTTTCTGCTAAAAAATAGAAGAAGAAGAAAAAATGAAGGAGAAAACTGTTGAGGCGAGTCAGAAGGTGGAGAGGTTAGAAACACATACCAGCTGTTCTTTTTTTTTCCCTTGCTCTGAATACCGGCCTCGACAAGTCTGAACTGCTTCTTTCCACAGACGCTTGATGCCGAGGACCAAAGAGCCCACTTTGGAGTGAAACACCAAGACAAAATTTGTTTTTAAAGATATTACATTCAGAAACTGATAGTGTCAGTGTCTATCTTAAGTTGCTCTGACAAAGTTTTAAAGACTTGCTCTCATAAAAAAAGTGTGTTTTTGGTGTTTTTAACATGTTTTTGTGACATTATCCTTTCAATCTCACATCAATAGCATTACTTTGTCTGCCTACTTTCATCTACACAATATCAATCGTCTCCGCCCCTCCCTCACCGTCCACCCCGCTCCCATTTTTTTTTGTGGCAGTGGCTCAGGAGGTTAAGCAGGTTGTCCAATGATTGAAGGGTCGGCGGTTTGATCCCCGCTCCCCCCAGTCAACTGTCGTTGTGTCCTTGGGCAAGACACTTCACCCTCCCTGCCTCCATTGTGGCTCCACTGGTGTGTAAATGAAAATCCTGGTGATGGTCAGAGGAACTGTAGGCGCGAACTGGCAGCCACGCCTCTACCATCACCAATTATACATGAGAAGTGAATGAATAATGTAGACATTGTAAGCGCAGATAAATCTAATCCATTATTATTATTTTAGTTCATAGTCTAGTCACTTCTCACCTCGATTATTGCAATGCACTTCTCTCTGGTCTTCCCAATAAAAGTCTGAATAAACTTCAATTGGTCCAGAATTCAGCTGCCCGCATCATCACCTGAACTCCTTCCTTCCATCACATCACTCCCGTTCTCCAGCAGCTTCACTGGTTTCCAGTAGCTTTCAAGTTTAAATTCAAACCTCTCCTCTACACGTTCAAAGGCCTCCATAACCTGGCTCCTTATCTATCTAATCTCCACCATATTAACACTTCCTCTCACTCTCTCTGTTCTTCCTACCCTTCAGCTTTCCGGCCCTCCAGCCAGTACGGTCACCATGGGAAGACGCGCCTTCAGCCGCTCAAACTCTGGTACTCTCCCCCCAGACCTCCGTAGCATTGACTCCTTTTCAATTTTTAAATCCAGACTCAAAACTTATCTATTTAAATGGGCTTTTCCAGATCCTAATTTTTCATCTTCTGCTATCCGATTTAATTAATGAGTTCAACTCTCATCTCTTGTTTTTAACATCTTGTGATGTTATCGTGTTTTTCTTTTGAATCTGTACAGTGTCCTTTGGTGTTTCAAAAGGTGCTTTTAAATAAAATGTATACTTATTATTATTATTATAATCGTTGACAGACTCAAAGTATAATTTCTGAGCATTTCTTTATTCAAATTGTAATTCAGCAGAAGAAAAAACATGCAGTTTGAAAAAGATTGCATTCGTTACATAGAAAATACACTAGCTCCTGCACCGCTCTATTCTGATGCATCCATTTAGAGACGAATAATAATAATAATAATGGATTGGATTTATCTGCGCTTTTCTAGATGCTCAAAACGATCACAATGTGTCCATTATTTATTCATACTTGGTGATGGTGAAAAACTTGTGTAGCCACAGCTGCCCTGAGGCAGACTGTCAGAAGCGTGGCTGCCAGTACGGGACATTTATACGCATTCACACACCAGTGGAGCAACACTGCAGGCAAGGAGGGAGAAGTGTCTTGCCAATGGACACAATGATGGTTGACTGGGGGGGAGCATCTACGTCGTTGTTTTCCTTATCCGAGCTGGCATCTGTCTCAAAACTGTACACCTGGATAGCGGTTAGCGCATGGTGTTCACACTGGACTAGTGAATGTCCACCACCTACAGTTAAGAGAGGGTTGGTGCGAAATGTTGAAGCGGTACAAATCTTGCAAATCTGGCTTCCAGGCTTTTTCTTTCTCAGCTTTATTCTGTTATAAAGACTCAGTATCAAATAATTCCAGCCGGGCACACACCGGAATTATTAATTTCTTCTCTATGATCAATTTTCAAACGGTTGGCACTTCAGTGAATGAAAAGGGGATGCCATGACATCACTACCAAACCCGAGTCCGTCATTGGTTAAAGTCTAACTTTAACTTTTAACGTTCGATCTATGTGTCTTGGATGTTGAGCAAGAACAGGGTCATAAAAACTTGCATAGCCACCCGTGAACACTGAAGTTTTGAACGTGGAAGCCTCAAACACGCTTACACATGCGTTTACATAGACTTATCATTCGCTTGAACGTGCGTTGCCAAAGGCATCGTAAACTTAGCTTCAGGCTTATGAACAAATTAAGCGTTTCATGAATGAATGGAAAGAAATATTTCCTGTATAATTAAAACAAATAATATGTTATATATCATTATATATTATTTTTATTTTTTTGACCTTGTCGTTTTCTCCCACCAATACTGCTGCTCTGTATCATGTTTAAGTCAGCCCGGGGATGCCTAAGTACACACTTAATTTGTCCCCTGAAGATTTGTCCTTGTATATAATTGTTTGTGCGTTTGGTTAGTGTTGTCTTTCCCAAAACTCTTTCCCACATGAGGCGAGGAATGTGGGTCCTGGGAGTTCCTGCCAAAGAGTAAACTCAGCATAGAAGCTGTTTGAAGAGACAAGAAAAAAAAATGTAAACAGCTTTCTGATACCCAGTAAACAACTGTTTATCAAAATAAATTACAAAACTGTAACAACCAGCTTTCATCTTTGACTAATTTAGAGCATTGATGCTTGTAGGAGGTCAACGTTTGTGATGATAATTTCTTTCTCGTTGAAAAAATAAATAAAGAGAAGGAAAAATGTTGGGTGTGTTTTCATTTTTTGTTGTTGTTTAATGCTCTTGGAAAGGTTTTACAACTTGATAAGTCATCAAACAATAAAAGTCAGAATGGTGGCTTTAATGGAAAACTAAGCAACGCCCTTTAACCCTTTAAACCGGAGATGTCGCCAGCGACACCTTTAACACATTCTTTGAGCTATTGCAACTCTCATGCTGCGTTTAAACTAACTGGGCATGTAACGCAAATTCTTGAACGTGCATTTCTAGTGTTTACTAGTGCACATCCATCACATGCAGTTAGATGAGGCTTGATGTGATATGTTGTGTAAATCAAGCAAATCCTGCTCCAGACTTTATCTTTTACAGCTCTATTCTGACCTATGAAAGACGTGGTGTCATATCATTCTGTCCGGGTGCAAATCGCAATATTCATTTCTCCTCTGTAATCAGATTGCTTACAAATGGTTGGTACCATGAAATAAACAAGACTCCATCCATATGTCACTACCAATTTTGAGTCCCTGATTGGTAATATTTGAACCTGGTTTATCTTTTAAGACTTGTTTAATGGATGCGCATTTGCAGGTAGAGGTTGAAAATTGACTTAAAAGCTTGCGTAGCTAGGCGTAAAAGCAAGAGTTATGAACACAGAAGCCTGAAACGATTTTGACAAATCCATTGGAATTATGTTAATTTAAACAATTTAAGAGCTACATTAATTCAAAGTATGCTAAAGATCCGGTGTAACCAGAAATAATGGAGATGCTCTAAGCCTTGAGGTAACAGAACTATCCCTCTTTTCATTAGGTTTTCTTCCCAAAATTCAGACAAAAAACGTACACTTCTATCGAGTGACTTTCCCCCTCCTGAAGTGTCCACAGCGCAGCAGGATTAAATTAAAAGTTCATTGTCATGTTATACGTACTCCAAGTCAAGCAAAACAAGGGGGCTCTGTATACGATCACAGACTTATAGCCCCAGGGTGGGTTGATTTCCGCTAAGTGAGTCATTCTAAAGTGAGCAAAACCTCTTTGTGGGGTTTGAGGGAAATGACTCAGGATAAGCAGAGGAGGACTTGAAGCTCCCCCAACCTTCTAACAGATGGAGGGGAAAACCAGACGAATCCAGGACCAGACAGGGGGGAACTTGCATTTTCACAAATATTTATTCTATGCTCACAAATATAACACTAGTTGTGTAAGCTGATGAGATAAGTGAATTGCAAAGTGGCTTTTTCCTGTTGGCATATTAAAACTGCTTACTATCCCGAACAGGTGGGGGTTGTAATTTGTACACTATGCTTAGTTTTCTTTTCTGTTTAATCATATTTTTAGTGATTAAATATAAAAATGGAATAAATTGCTTTTGAATGGATTGTTTTCTTAACCTTGTAATCCAAACACATGGGACCCCTGCATTAAAACAACACATTAGGGGAGGTGATGATACTTTTTCGTGAGGTTTTCCTGGTCAGACTGACAAAGTTTTAAAGAGCTGGAAACGCTACAGGGCTTCATCAATCTCTCTTCGAACTGCTCCAGCCACCCCTGTGCGGGATCATGGGGGTGGCTGGAGCCTATCCAAGCTCCTTCAGAGCAAAGGCGTGGTACACCCTGAACACTTTACCAGCTCTTTGCAGGGCCACACACACACATTCCCTCCTAAGGGACAATTTAGAGTCACCAACCAACCAAACCTGTTTTTTTGGACTGTAGGAAGAAATCGGAGTGCCTGGAGAAAATCCATGCATGCACAAGGAGAACATGCAAACTCCACACAAAAGGAACCTAGTCCGAATTTTAAACCAGCATCACACGGGATGAAAACGAAGATAAGTTTAAGGTACATTTAAAGAAAAATATTTTGAACCTTTTCCAACAAAAACTGATCAAAACTGAAAAAGTTAGATATCTTTGATGGACGGACAAAATGTCTTAGCTTTTTATTTTCTTTTTAAAAAATTAAAAAAAGTATAGCTCAAAACAGATTATGTTTCCACTTTATACTGCACTGAATCGAATTTAAAAGGTACAGTATTACTACGAGTTTTTTAGTTTGACATTGTTATTCACCTGTTTCCTAAACTTTCTGTTTAAGGAAACAAGCATACTGTTGGATGCACTTGGTATGTGTTTATACTGACATGCCAAAGTAAAAGTCCTAGTTCTTTAGATCTACCGTATTTTACCCACACTATAGGGTACAGCAAATTATAAGACCCACCGTCAACAAATGGTCTATTTTCAAACTTATAAGGCGCACTGAACTATAAGGCACATTGAGCAAGCCAAAAGAGTCAGACTATGAGTCAGACTTTCTAAACTGCGTTCAAAGTAAGTTTTTTCCGGTTGCGGGTTACAGCACGGACGCGTGTGGCTCACGGCAGCTACACAACTATCTTCAAGTGATTTAAAAGTTGATTTTCTCCAAAAAAAGAGAGCTGACCATGGCCCCTGACAAAAATCATGACTACGAAGACCGTGTCTATTTTACCGATATGGTATTATTTTTTTATCATATAAATGACTTTTATAAGTAACATAATCTGCATATATTTTGAATAACTGATCTGCATTTGCTACGTTGATTTCTAAAATAGTTATTTTAACATAATAATTAAGTAATTCAACTTTGTCATGTGCTTTATTGATACCTAATGATACTTAATTCTGTCTGATAAAAGTTATAACCCTGATAATGATAAATCACGTAGTAAAATGGTTACGGTATAATGGTGTGGGATTACATAAGTTTGCTTCTTTCCACTCCCTTTCAAGCAATATTCATTAATATGTCTAATGATCCTCAGTTTGATAGGTCATTGTATGAATGTATAACCACTGATTGTGTATTATTCTTATTTGATTGCTTGAAATAAACCATTTCAAATCAAAGTAACTTCAGAACCTGTTTGTAACATGCTAAACATTAGCTACATTACAAACGTTAGCCGCGTAACTCCCAACCTTGTTGCAACACATAAAAAACAGAATCATGCTGCTAAAGAAAAACATTACTGTGACTAAAAAACTCCAAACTTTGTTAGTAACATATAAAGATACAGTCCAACACTGTTCCACGTTAGCGCATTCACAATACCTGTAATTCCCAACCTTGCTAGCAACACATAAAAGAACGCACACAGTACTACACTGCTACACGTTAGCCACAATAACATCCGAGCATCCGACTCGTAAAAAACCCAGACATTTACACTGAGCGCTGTGTACCTCTCAAAATGAATCCATATACTTTTTTGCTAGACTTTTTTCTTCATTAAGGAAAACTGGACAACATTCAATTCTAATTCAGTGCTTAAAATTTTATCCCAAATAACAAAAGTAGCAAGACATATTTTAGATGTTTCAATATTTTCATTTATCCCAAGGACCAGTCTGACATAGCCCACAGCAGAAGCACAGATTAAATAACATTTGTCCATATTTTCATTCCTCAGAGCCTGGAGGTGGAAATTCCGAAAGAAAAACATTCCATTAGTAAAAACATGACAATAAAGCACAAAAAGATAATAAATCTGACATAAAAAAACAAAAAGCAAAAAACCGAACATGTCTTGCAAAAACAAAACAAAATGTCTGTGGAGTCTTTATACTTCACAAAGAAAAAAGAGACAAACAGTACCAAAACTGACTCAGCTCAAATTCTCTCAATTTTTCCCAAATCATTTTCCCCAAATCACTAAAAGCCCAAGTTTTTGGGGCTTTAAATTTGTTAAAGGCGTGTTATCTACTGAACCTTTTTTTTACATGACAATACCAGGAATACTATCATAAAGAGATATGAATATGAGGTCAATTAAAGCATTTCTGTTTCTTTAACCAGCAGGGGAGGAACTTAATTGTCAACATTTGGCAAATTATTTTGGGGAAAAAATAAGACACAGCGCTTTGAATCCACATGTGATTAGCTTCCCAAGTGGAACACTTTAATGACCCATCAGTGTAGGTGAAAGGAGGGATAGACAGACAGAGGCAGAGGTTGTGGCAGAATTTTTTTTTCCAAATGGGTTAACGTGGGCTTCAGTCTTTCAGGGGTTTCCGTCACCATTGGCTTAAATCAGATGTGTCAGTGAATGGCTCCAGAATCATTTTAGGAGCTATAGGCGCTAAAGCATAAAATTTGACATAACTCTTAGTAATCATACTAAGAGTTTTGAGCAATCCATCAGGATTCCTTGTAAAACATTTTATAATATTTAACCGTGGTTCTGTCGCAGTTAAAACTGGGTTAGTAGACTTTTTCTTCATTGATGGACTTTAAAAGGGTCTCTAGCCATGCAAAATAAACCTTTGGAGCTTTTAAGTGTAGCGTAATGTTCATTCATCATGAAAAGGACCCTCAAAGCGGTATTTTGATCCACGCACGCATTTCTGAGTATTTGTTTAAAAACCTGCGCTCTAAGCATCAGTCCCTCCCAACCCACAAAAACAAGCGGGTTCTCACGAGCTGACGTAGACCAGTGAGAACAGCCTCTTCCACAAAGAGTCTGGACTGCCAGCACTGCCCTCAGGCTAACACACACTCACTTTCTCTGCGGAGCTAGTGGTGTTTGGCAAAATGCTTCCCTTTAATATGGACAATATGTATATCCATCTTTGCAAAACTTAAGATGTTGTTTGTTTTTGTGGACGAAATGCAGAAATGCTGCCGAGGCCATTTCATGGCATGGACTGTTTTTTTTAGTCTTAGAAAAAAAACTAAGTAACTCATGTCTCGTAACGAAAAAAGCTGCCTCTAGCTGAAGTCTTCCTGTTGTTTTGTGTGGTGTAGAGCTGCTCAAAGAGGCTCTGTGTGCTCTGCTGCTAATTAGCGGTCGGAGGTTAAAGTGGAAAACAAGAGTCAGACACTGAAGGATGCTCTTAAATAATTAAATAAATATCGTCCTGACAGTATTTTGAATCGATGCAAGTATTGCCAAATGAACTATCGCGATATAGGGCCAAATCGATTCTTTTCTAACACCCCTAGTTAGAATAAAGCTAGAGGACTTTAGCTTTACTGCTGTTATGCATTAGGTCACAGCAAAAGGAAAGCCATAACAGATCGATCTCCACTTTTATGGATCAAATAATTGATCTATTAAGCTTGGATTTATCTAGATTAATCGATAGATTAATCGATTTTATCAACCCAGCCCTAGCACAAATTGGATTTGTGTTAATAAATTGGCCTAATGAAAACATGACAATTAAAAATAACTGGTATTCATTGAAAAAAAGGTTTTGCGCTTGAAGGAGGTGGTTTTTGAGGGGTAACGAAATTGATATTATGATTTGATGGAAACCGTTCAATTGCAAAATTGTGTTTTTCGACATTTCTAGAACTATGATAAAGTTTTGCGCATATGTGTAATGGAAACGCAGCTAGTGAAAGACTTAGTACTTCCTTATTTGGGACACCAATGCTGAATCGAGGACGATGCCCTCTACGTCTCACACTGTACTAGTTTTATCTTTGTTGTTGTTTATATTATGAATTTTTTCTCAAACTTTTACACATTTATTCTCGTAAATTTTTCTTTTATTCATTTACTACTTTTTTCACGCAAAATTAAGACTTTTTGTCATAAATGTTTTACTTAATGTTTATCTATTTATTTATTTGATCATTTTTTAGCAAAAACGAACTCAGTTCTAAGTAAAAAATAATTCTGATTAAAGGTGCGGCGGAATTTCAAAGGATGTTCCAGTGTTTCAGTGAAGTAAGGATACATCCCTATTGTTTTCCCCACATTCCAAATGCGCTGTGACTTTTCACCAGGGAGACCCTTTCTGTGCCTGTGCCAGTCAGTGAGGGCATGTCCTCTCTCACTCTAACTGAAGCCATTGAGCTTAACCTATTTAGACTCATTGACGGAATGAACAGGAGAGAAAAAAAATCAGGTCAACATTCACAGATGGTGTCAGAAAAGAGGTAAGGAAGCATTTCATTGTGCGAGAACTTTGTAGCTTTATACACACACACATACACACACACCCACACACTCAAAATGAAGCTGGATTTGTTGACTCAAAATTAAAATGAACAAGCAATCAGCCAAACCGCTTTTTCTTTTTCTTCTTCAACACCGCTCATTCTCAGTTATTTAAAATGATAATGAAAATGGAGAAAGGGTTAGAAATATCTAATTTGACAGTTAAAATGGATTAACAGAAATGCTTTTTCATTCTCACAATGTAACGTCATCAATTGACTCAAAAATAAAATAAAATAAATCAAACCTCCTAAATGATTTTTTCCTTTTTTTTAAAAAAAAACTGTCAATCTGTGACGTAATTGAAGCGAAAATGGAGGGGATTGCTTTTTCGTTTTCAAATCCACTGTTCAAAAAGTATGGCATAGATTCATATAGGACTCCCCTAAATTCAATTCCAGTTACATTTCCAGTAGAGGTAAGATCGGGCCTAAAAGATCCAGCCCGACCCAACACAGGCCCGCGGGCATTAAAGCCGAACCCGGCCTGAACCTGACCAATTAACTTGATTTGCAGGCCCGAGCCCGAAGGAAACCCGAAATTTCAATTTATCCCATAGTATTTTTAGCAGAAAAAAACGCAAAATTTCTTAAGGTTGAAATATCTACATATTTTTATGATGATAAATGCATTTGCACAACGAAATAACGCTGGAACACAGAATAAGAGGCCAGACAAAGAGAGTGAAAGAGAGATCTTGATGCGCACTCGCTTAATTATGCGGAGAAATACTGCAGCCGCGGCGGTGCGTGTTTGCCTTTTCAGTTCCAATATCTTAAGTTTATCCTTGACTTCCAGTTGCTCCATATCGGGGATACCTAAACAAAATAGATGCGGACTTGCGGAGGGAAGATTACATTCACGACACGTGCGCAAAGCGTGCCCTGGCTTTGCATCTGCGCTTGTTTAGTAGTAGGCATATAGCAATGACCTTACAGCGCCGTCTCTGTTTTAACCTAATTATTTATTTATAACAAGTATTCCTGAGTTTAGTAACGACTTTAGTAACGACTTTGTAACGACCCAGAGTTTGGACAGAGCTGCGGGTGGCCGGCGCCCCCCTCTTTCTGCCAGTTGCTGGACAACAGTGTATGTCAATCAATGGTGGGCTGGTGACTGGTGGGATAGAGGGGGCGGGGTCTACCTGTGTGTGTGTGTGTGTTCGGTGAACGTTCTCCCTCTGAGTAAGAAGAAGCTGGCTGTGCCTTTCGGTTCGTGTTGTAACCGTTCTGACATACATGATTAATAAAGAGATGTTTGACACCCGCCCGCCTAAGGAACTTCTTTGCAGCCATTACAATATATTTATTAAAAAAGTCAGCGAGAGAGAGGCCCGGCCCGACCCGACCCGAACGTAATGATTGTCATTTAGTGCCCGACTCGACCCGAATTTCGGATATTACCTTTAATTTCCAGGTGGGAGGTGGGGGGATGACATCAGTGCTAACTGGGTGTGGCCGACACACCACCATGTCTAGGAGCAGTGCGGCCAGGCTCATAGCTTCGGGAGGACTGTGTTACGCTGTGCGCTCCTAAGTGTTTACACGGTTTCACAGGTCTGCGCAGCAGCATTTCCGCCTTCTGCGGTCCGGAGCTTTGAATCACAGCTGGACACAATGAGGTCTAAAGCTCCCCCTGAACTAGCTTCGTCTTTGGACGGAGTGCACAGCATAACAAAGCACCCTCCCCTGCCAGCTAACACGAAGCTAGTCCGAAGCCGGACTCTGAAGCTCCAAACTGCAGAAGGCAGAAATGCTGCAACGCAGACCTGAGAAACCTTATAAACAATCATGTAAATTTGTGTTGCCAATGGTGTCCAGACTAAATAAAGGCCGATGTTATTCCCACATATTGACATTCAAGATGTTATTAGCATGTATAAGCCTAATGCTAACCCGTCTTCCAGGTCCTTGCAGCCAAGAATATAGCACTGGACTCACAGACTTAAACAATTATGAGGGAACAGGACTTTAATAATAATCATAAATAAAATAAAAGCACATTTAGAAGATCGTCTCCTGCAGCTTCCTGCTGATTTTGTTGTTCGAGGACACCTGCAGCCTCCCTCAACAGCTCTAGCACAGATTTCGCAATGCTAAACTTTTCTCGATGGCTGGTAGGACCAACAACGCACTGCTGTCATCGCCCCGCCTAATTCCTGGAAATGAATTATGCTGCACTTTTTGCACGGTGGACGTAAAAAAAATGCAATCCCATCTTTGCATTTTCACTTTAATTATGTCACGGACTGGGCAGTGTTTAAGTAGAAGGTGAAAGAGCATTTTGGAGGGTTGAATTTTTTTTTTTTTTTTTTGGTCATTTTGATATTTGAGTCATTTGATGCAGTTACATTGTGAGAATGAAAAAGCCTTTCTGTCAATCCATCAAATTAGATATTTATAATTTAATTTTGCTACACATTTAGTAGAGAACTTTTTAAAAAATGACATGACAAATACCAGTTTTTATCATTTTGATTAGCTGACAGAATTAGCGATGTTGAAGAAGAAGAAAAAGCGGTTTGCCGACTGCTTTTTCTTTTACATTCTTAGTCAACCAATGCAGCTTCATTTTGAAAATGAAACGGCATTTCTGGTATTGATTTTTTTTTTTTTAAATTATGCTACAGAAATGCTTCCATACAAGAAATGCCAGATGATTAAGCCTGCAATTTGGTGCAGTTCCTGAAGCTCGTGTGTATGTGTGGCCTGTTTTTCTTAATCTGTCAAACAATGCACCATTCACCTGTGAGAAAAACGGCAAAATGTGCATTGCAGCAGATACAAATTGTTGCAGAAAGGGTATTCAGAGGTTGAATTTCATGAAGTCATAGGAGAAGACACCATATCCCCAGAAACGCATGCTCTGAGCTGGAATGCATTATGGAGCAGTGTATTTAGTTTTAAATACACAGTGTATTTAGTTTTAAATTTAGATGCATTATGGAGCAGTGTATTTAGTTTTACATCTCTTCATGCGCAACATCTGGTACTCAGGACTAAAGGTTAACTACCGGTAAACAGTAAAGCAAGCATAGCTAAGGCCACACTTTAGATCTAACCTAAAGTGCTGGTTCCCATTCTTTATCAGGCCAAGGACCAGATTATTGTCAGACAATCTTTTACGGACCGGACTGTACAAGAATGTAGTGGGAGGCCAATTTTTTTTTTTTGGTTGTATTCAGACTGGAAAAATCCTTTGTTCCGGATTTAGTCTGCTTAATTTGTTCCGGATCAAGTCCCGAACCTTGTGTTTGGTCTGTATTCATACTGGCATCAAGCAGACCATTCCGTTCTAGACCAATCCTTGTAAAAAAGGATTTTCCGGTGTGAAGGTAGGCTGATAAGTATTTATGACTATAGATTGTCGGGAAAACAGTGATCAGCAATGTGTATCACATTAAAAGTTGTTTTGATTAGTCTGAATTCATCCCATAACATTTCAATAAGTTGCTGTGTTTCATTATTGTGGAGTTACCGCATTGTAAGAGAGTACCATTAAGGAACTACAACATAGCTTTTAGGGTGACATCACAGCAGTGCCTGTCGGGCCCATGCCACATAACGAGATGCAGAAAACTATGTAAGAAGCGTTTTCAGCAGTGTTAAAATAAACGTTCTAACAAGTTAACAGTTGGACTCTTTTTTCTGTTTGATAACACAGCAATTGTTGCTTTACATTTATCTGCGGCTCATCTGTTGCTACATTCCTACTCTGTTTATGTCGCTTTGGTTCAGTTGTTCCGCTCCGGGAATGGATTATATTCAGACTGAGGAATCTCAGAGCAAACTGAAACTCAGTCCGATTGGAAACCAACCACCTCCAGAGATGGGTCCAAGAGCAGTTCCTGGTCCCGGACCAAGGTCCAGTTGGATGTATTCAGATTGAATATTTGTTGTTCACTTAAGCCAACTGAATGTGTCCAGTCTGAATGCACCCCTTGCTTCCAGTTTCCCTTAACATTTGGGGTTAAAGTTTATCTTCATCCTCTGTAAAATATCCACACCTGGTTTAAACTTTATTTGTACTAAGTATTAAAGTATTTGTACTTTAAGTTGCAACGGATGAATACAAAAAAACGTTTAAAAAGTGACTAAAACTGGTATGTTCTCAATATTATAATAAGTGTAAATCCACAGTTTGAACAATTGTATTAGCAGCGTCTTCATAAAATTAGAGGGCCAGTTGCTGTGTGTGGGAGCAACTGATGCAAAAAATCCCTATTTGGAGTAAAGACTCCAGGTTTTTTGTCTGTTAAATGCAGATTTCATTTTTCTTTGAAGTCGAAGGCGCTTCTTCTGTTTCCTCACTGACACTTTTTTGTGGAAAAAAAAACTTTCCAACCACATTTGTTTTTTTTGTTAACTTTGCTAGCTTCAACTAAGCAGTCAGCCCAGCCACTTTAAGAAAGCAGCAGATGTATTTTCTGCACCTGACAAAGTGAGTGACTTAACATGTGTCAAAAATGATTCGGATGTGGTATGGAGAATTTCCAATAAGGAAAAACGTTCTTAAGAATCAGATAACCATATTTTTCCACATTATAAGGTGAACCTTAAAGCCCAATTTTTTCAGTTAACAACAATATTCCTTAGAATCCGGGGCACCTTATACATGGATTAATTCTGGCTGTGCTTACTTATGTGAAGCAATTTTGAGAAGTACACAGCGCTCCAGCAAAGTTTTTACAAGTTGCAAACAAGCTCTTACTGTCAATTTGCAAACGTGTAGAAGCCTCAAACTGTACTCTTTTAACAAGGTTGGGAATTAACATTTGAAAAAATCTAGGCCATGCTTTATTTTTTCTCTGCGACCTGGTACCAACTGTCCCCCAGACCATTCCATGGCCCAGGGGTTGGGGACTATTGCCCCAAAGAACACCAATCAGTCCACTTCTTAAATAGAAATAAAAGACCATATTTTTTTTGCTGGTAGTTTATTAGCAATAATAAGCTTGCAATGACACTTTGAAATTAAGGCTTGGGGCTAAAAAGTGCTTTAGAAACAAGACCAGCTCTGGTTTAGTGGGACATTACTTAAAGTGTTTGAGCTACTACATCCCAAATTTACTGAGAGAAGCCACCTTCATCATTCTCAGCTTACAACGATGACCCTTTGAGCTCACATCAGACCTATTGGATAACTCAGCAGTAACTCAATAGCATGGCATATGAGCCTAGCTATGGTATGCAAAGTCAGAATGCACAGAAAAGTCTACAGAGAATGCTAAAGAAATGAACTGGCAAGGTAAGCCGAATAAAGCGGAGAAAAACACACCTAATGGAAGCCAACATATCCAAAGACTTTATCTTTTTTTTATTTATTTTTGGTGACACGGCTCAAACAAAGCAAACAATGGCCTATACTGAACTTGTTCAATGCAAGCTCCACCTTTACATTTTCTCAACAAAAAATAAAAAACCCTGAGGCGAAGGAGTTATGCTCTATGCACCATATTATGCCACAATCATCTCGTGTTCTTGAACTTGTCTATCTGCTCAAACACAAACCTCAAATCCCTGATTAAGTCTTGTCAGTGCAACAACATGTACACTCACATTTACAGTCACAACTGTAGAAAAAAAAAAAAAAACAAGACCTCACATAAAATCCACTCCTGCAGCTGGAGGGAGACAGCTGCGATAAGAAGTTGCATTAATCAAACAGCATAAGACTTAAGCATGCAGTGGTGGCTGTGTGAGCAAGTTGAATCCTGCAAAATGACCATGCTTCAAAACCAGCATTGCACAGAGAGTGAAAATGTTTCCACTTGTGGTACCACCACAAAAAGAATATCTACTCCATTGGATTGGATATGTAAAAACCTCTTGACATGTATGTATTTTATTATTTGCAGACAAACAAGTAGAAGACATTTAGCCCAAACTTTATAGGTAAAAAACCATAATCAAAAAACCAACTTGTAAGTATTCAAATTTGTCTTTAAAATTGCTTCCAAAAAATGCTCATCATGTTTAACTCAACTGCGACAAAAACATCTACCCATCAAATGGTACCATTCAGATACATTTAGATATCAGAATTGGGGAAGAAATCTACAGGTGTTTTTTTTTTTACATACTGTATTTTCTTCACCACAGGGTGCACCAGATTAAAAGGTGCACAGTCAATGACTGGTCTATTTTCAAACTTTTGTCATATAACAGGTGCAACAAACTATAAGGCGCATTAAGTGTGAAAAAAGAGTCAGAGATAAGTCCGTCAGTCAGACTTTATTTACTGTGTTCACAGTAATCCTAGAACTTGTTTGTAACATGCTGCACTTTAGAAAGTTTGCTGTTAGCATTCGCATTACCTGTAACTCCTGACCTTGTTTGCAACACATAAAAAAAACAGACTGACATCGCTAAAACAAATGTTACTGCGAGTACACTAACTCCCAACCTTGTTAGTGAAGCTACATTCACACCTGCCATGGCAACTCGTTTCCACTTTCAATGAAAAGCCTATGTAAACGCCTGTAAACCAGCCTTCCAAGCTTTTGCTTTCAAACCCCTTGCGTTTATGTGTCGCTGCGCAAGTTTTTAAGTCTGTTCATGGGCTCTACTTACAAACCGGGTGTTCTGGAACGCATGTTGAAAGTTCAACCAGATGAACTTTTGACTGATTGAACATGGAACAGCTGAACTATAAACAATCAGGGACTCTGATCTGTGTCCTTTACCAAACATGGAAGTACCAACTGTTTTAAACATGATCTAAGAGGAGGAATTATTATCTGGGGTTTTTGCCTGGCTGGAATTATATGACACCATGTCTTTCATATATCAGAATAGAGCTGCTGAAAGAAAAAGCCAGGAACTAGATTTGCAAGTTTTCATCACTTTGACATTTTGCACCAAGCCTCTTTCAACTGTAGGCAGCAGACAAGAGCTAGCAAACAGTAGAAAAACAAAGAAGAAGAAGCCCCTCCCCGTCGTTTTCTGCGTGAACATTACAAGCTAAATGCGCGTTCATGAAACTGTGTATAGCGCATTCTGCCCAATACAAGCTTCAACATGGGTAAACAGAATCCAAGGTGCGCCGTATCATTAGGAACACATTTTTCAAAAAGATTAGTGCTTTTAAGTGCGCTTTATAGTGTGAAAAATTTGGAAGAATACAAAAAGAAAAGAAAAAATCCAATGTACTGTTTGATAACAGTTCCGTGTTTGGTGCTGGTTGTCAGAGAAAAAAAAGCCATAATAGCTCAAAAAAGACAAGACAACAAGATAACAATAAATCATCAAAGGCATGCAGGAAGCTATCTCTGAGAGCACAGCAACCATTCTTCATTCAGTCACTTTTAATCATTTTTTTGTTAATCTGTTTGAACTGCAGTGTGTATGCTTGACCATATCTTTATGACAAACACACTGACCGGTTGCCCTCTGATAAGCTGATAAGATATTTGCATCAACATGCACCTGAACTGTTGGTATGCAGTGAGTGCCTTGAATTTCAAGCATTAACTGAAGCAAAAGTGGACTCTTTTTATAGTTTTTTTTTCAGTCTGAATATGTTGACAGGATGTCAGAACTTGTAAAGACACATCAGGTTGTGTAAACCAATGATCTAAGTAAATTAAATACAAGCAATGGGGAAATAACTGTCTCTACAGGATAAATATATACACACTGCTCTCTCATCCGCTGATTTTAGACAATTTCAATTCTAACACACCTCTTTTCAAAAAATAGACAAAAATGATGAGCAACATTGGAGCTATCCAGCTGTACAGTTTGAAGCCACATGCCAGCTCAGATAAGGTAAACAAAGACGTACACTAATGTATTTGACTGCAAGTGGATGCATCAGAATGGAGTGGAGCAGAGAGGTTTTGATGCATTTCAGTTGCTGCATCACAAAAAAGTGCTTTTTCAAATAGAATTCTTTTCAGAAAGAAATGCAGTTTTTATGTTGAATTTTCTTAGATGTGTCCTTCATCATGAGAAAAATAGTGGACAAGGCATAACCAACACATTAAAAAAAGGCTTTAGGAGAAATCCAACTTTGCCAGTCAAACTCTGGGGGTTTTTGTCACACTGGCTTGAAATACTAAAACAAATGTACGTCTTGTGCACTTGATGTCTTCCAGTGGAAAGTGTTGACTGAAGAGCCTGTGGACCTGCCATGTGATTAAACACCTGAGTTTAGTTAGTAAGACCAGCGTTTTTCAACCTTTTTTGAGCCAAGGCACACTTTATCCTTGAAAAAAATCCCGCGGAACACCAGCATCCAAAAATTTAAAAAGTAGAAATTCATAGTCTTTATTGATATACAGTTCCCCCGCAATCTCACGTGCATTTTTGTGATAATTGTGGCAGAAAAAGCTGGAAGTTGCTGCTGTTTTTTATAAAAGTTGTAATAAAAGTTAAGTTAGTTTTCAGTAATACATTTCAACTAAACTGTTTGAAATTTAACCTGGTAGTTGTTTTTTCCCTCCAGTTTATTAACATGCAATTGTATGTAACTTTGTAAAATGTAATTTTTTATTTCTTTTTAGATGATTAAATTGTTTCAATTTAATTTAATTGTTTCTGTTGGCCACTTCTCCTTAATCCTGTTTCTTAAATGGTTTTACTACTTTTACTTAAGCTTAACTTTTCATTTTTCAAAAGTGACTGGAGTCTGAAAGCGAATTTGTCCTTCAATCCAGACATTATAAGAAAAGTGTTTCAGTTAGAAAGATGACTTGGACCAAACTCTGGGATGTCTGGCTGTTAATAAATACAAACCTTGAAGGAGAAGTAAACTGTTCTCCTGGTTTCATCAAGAATATTCAAAAACTGTTTGATGTTTGTTTGTTCGTTGTGGTTTCAAGACGTTTTAACAGGGAAGACTCATTGTAGCGCACAGATGCTGTCACTTTAACACAATGCATCATGGGAGATGGAGTGATGCCAGAAAGACTCGCTTCTCTGAGCCTCATTGTTTTGTTCACTTTTTCCACGGTCTGACACCGGATCCCACGGAAAGCTACACTGCCATAGACGAGCTTTAGCTGGTATTTTTGATGGAACTGACAGACTTTATGAGCTAAATCGGAACAAGGAAGTGAGGACTTTAACCACTTCTGATTGGTCAGACTGATGACATATGATTAGGGGTCCAAGAATGACTGGCAGAGACAGTTAAAGGGGTGGGACTTTTCCCGAAAACAGAGCTGAAGCTGCGGCTTTATCGCGGTAACGTCATTCTTATCAAAGTGTCTTTAATAGAATCAAATAAGCACAAAGGAAAAAGTATTTTATTGATCTTTCATATTCCTAACTACTTAGTGTTTTATCAGGGCCTGTTTGGATGAACACAAAGCTGATATCCTTGGCAATGGTAAATCTTCATAGATTCTTTATAGTTTCAGTGAAAATGGATAATTTTCCACGGCACATGACCATCTCGGCACACTGGTTGAAAAACAAGTAAGATGTAAAATGTATCAAGTAAACAATCAGATCATAAATAAAATTATTTCTATGATAAAGAGCTTAGGGACTTAAAGCTCAGTCAAAAGGCAGCACTATGGTCACATTCCAAGACACGCTCGTATTTAACAAAACAGAGGCCCAACTCTTCAGTGTGCTGAAGGTCCACAGACAAATTTTCCCCGCTTTTTAACATTCTTCAAATTCTCAAGTCAGTCATATAAGACACATTTGAATGACCAACTAACAGCCTTGATACAAAGTCTCAATCCTTTGAGGCACACAGCAATATGGAGCAATTCAGTATCAGCAACATTTGAGTTATTTTCAAAGAACTGAGCCCCTCCTTTTAATTGTTTTTAAACTTAAAATAAAAAATTAAGTTACAGCAATTAGTATACTGGGTCTGTTGCTTGATGAAATGTAAAAATTACTCATGCATAAAAAGAAATAACTCCAATCTTAAACAATTAAGAGTAGCAACAACAGCTGATGTTTGCTTGCAAGATAGGGGGTCAAAGATCCAATTTACCTATCTATAGTGATCCTAAGCTGATTAGTGCACAGAAATAACAAACTTTTGCAAAGTGTTATTGAGGAGACATTTTAGATTTTTTTACATGTGTTCAATTAGTATAAAATAGAGGAAAGAAAAAAAAACAAAAAGGTAAACTCTAGTATGTCTCCACTTTCACTAACTATCGTAATTGTACGTGTTTTGCCAGGTCACTTTTTAACAAGCAGCTAATGTGAGCATTTTTGAGCTTTTCCTTGTTGTACCAACTGAATGCATAAGTAAATAGCATCTCCCACGGAATCTGTGGGCTTCATATAGAAAGAATATGATCACAAGTCTCTTTTCTTCATTAGTTGGGCTGCTTGAAGGGGATGTTGGATCAGTATGCTTGCCTACAGCTTTTTAAAGGTGCATTCCCCCACAACCCACTGAACCTTTCTTGTATGTATATTCCTAAAGGTTATTTCAGATGTGTGTATTGTGAATTTTCACTGAGATTAAAGTTGGATGTTAGACAGGTAATTAAGGTTCAGTATGGTGTATGCCCCTCCACTATGGGGCCTCTGAGCATGACAGACATTCTTGCTTACTGACAGATCCCAGTGTCAGGCCTTCCTCTCTTCCATTCATCTCAGACTGAAAACCTCTAAAACAGCCCTTCAAACTGAATGCAAAGTTTGGTTTACCAACACTGGAAAGCTGTATTTTATAAATGTACTTTGATTCAGATCCTTTGTATTTTTGTACACATTTTTGCTAAATATGGGATCTTTCTGTTACTCACATTCATTTTTGCTGTGTTGACTTTTTACTGAAATTTACAAAAGTACCATTCTGCCCTCTAAACCTGTACTGACTTGAGAGGTATTTGCAGCACAGGAAACCTTTCCCAGCAACTCATTTTGACTCAGTTTCAAAAAGTTCTGAAATTGAATTTAAATTCCCACTCCCACCAATCATATTTTAATCTATTTTAAAAGTGGTCCCAGTGGTCTTTTGAACATACAGTAATAACGCTGTTTTAGCCAATATCCAAAATCTGTATCATTTTCTAGAACAAAGTTTCTGCAGAGCGACAGATGTTCTAAATCTACATCTGAGTTGTGAGTTGTAGACAGGAAAGTTGACACAGAGCAAGCCCACCCCCCTTCCCCTTCATTACTGAAAGCTCTCTTTTAAAATTCTTATCCGCTATCTTGCAACCTCTCACATCCCCCAAACTAAAATTACTGGTGCAACAAAAGTGGTGAGCAATATTAGAGCTATCAAGCCTTGCACTTTGGAGCCAGATTCCAGCTCAGACAAGGAAGATGAAGACATATATGGATCTATTTGTCTGCTCGTGAATGCATCAGACTGGTATTGTTTTTGCATCTCTGGAATTGACTATTTCCAGCTAATACCTATATATGCTAAGGTATCTGTTCCTGATTCAAAATGAATTGATTAAAGACATACTCAGAAATGCAAATTTTGAGCCTAATTTTCTTCATACATGTCCTCCATCATCGGAAAAATGCCACAAGAACATGTTAAAAGCACCATAAACACGGTTTTCATCAGATTGGGTCATGAACTCTTGTAGTTTACAAGGTGATCAATAGCATCCCAGACATCTAGGTTTTTGTCAAACCAATGGAACCATCTTCCCTGAATAAATGTCATAATAAAATCAAATATAAAATTAGTTTAGAAATTCCTTAAAAAAACACTACAACATTGCATGATGGGTAAATAGATTCCACATGCTGTTTGTTTTGGATTTGCAGCTCAGCCTGTGAGTGATTGTGCAATAGATAGCGGGTGCAAACAGAATAAAAGATCTAACAACTCAAGATGCAATGCTTACAAAAATCAAACACTGTTGTCATCTTTGGTGAGGCAGACTGAGGATTCAACCATCAGCTGTCTCAGCAAAATCTGCTTTGCCAAGGACAGTTGTTCTGGATTTTTAACTGCAAAAGTAAAATTTAAAAAAAATTTGGAACCAGAAGTTTGTTTTTCGCCGTTGTGAATTGAACTATATTACATTGGAGTGAAAGGGAACAGTCTTGTGTAAGAAGCCATGGTAACTCGAAAACAAAAAATGGCTCCAATTCCTTTTATGTTCAAATCCACAAATGATTGAAATGATTTGGGATGGGCTCAAAGCTTACACTAAAAGCTCATCATTGTTATTTTTCCCAATCTATTTCATTAGAAATGAAATTTCAGACTGGAAATACATTTCAAATAAATTCAAATAAACATATTTGATTGGATGTTTATGGCTCGCTTGTCAAAACGGATAAAAAAAGTTGAAAGCAGCAGATTATGTCCTACATTCTAGAGGGCTGCATTGGGATTGGGTCCCGCGAGACCCAACGCAAATCTTGCGGGAGCGAGCGGTTTGAATTTTGCTGCGGGCGGGATTGTCCTGCTAAAAAAAAACACTGCGGGATTAGGGAGGTTGCCTTGCAACATGATGGAGAAGATGTCAATAGATGATGTAGAAAAGAACCTCAAAAAAGTATTTACAGCATCGGTCCCCAATCCCCGGGCCACGAACCAGTACCGATCCGTGGGTCATTTGGTTTCGGGGCGCACAGAAAAAATGAAATAACTTACATTACTTCCGTTTTATTTATTTCAGAATCTGAAAGATGTTTTATTTTGAAAAATTGCCAGAATCTGTGTTCCATCCGTCTATGTTACTTTTGACGCAGGCCAATTCCCTCTTCTCGGTCATGTGATAGGATTCTGCTAAAATAAAACCCAAGAGCTAGCAAAATTAGTAAATTAGTCCGTGCCGCAATAAAGGTTGGGGACAAAAGCTAAGCAAGGGAAGTTTGACGTTTGGAGACGTTTCTCAATTGTTGTTTGTTTTTTTTACATGCAGGCCAGAGAAACGGAAAAAAAAAAAAATTGAAAAAAAACAACCCCATGAATTTCTTTATTCATTCATTCATTTTCTTAACCGCTTTTCCCTTTCGGGGTCACGGGGCTGCCGGAGCCTATCCCGGCCACTTGTGGGCGAAGGCAGGGGACACCCTGGACAGGTCGCCAGTCTGTCGCAGGGTAGAATGTCCACAAACACACACCCATTCACTCTCACACTCACACCTAGGGACAATTTAGAGTTGCCAATTAACCTATGAAGCATGTTTTTGGACGGTGGGAGGAAGCTGGAGACCCCGGAGAGAACCCACACATGCACGGGGAGAACATGCAAACTCCACACAGAAAGGTCCCCTGTTGATGTAGTTTTTCACATCCCCCAGCTGGGACTTGAACCGGAGGCCTTCTTGCTGTGAGGTAAGAGCGCTAACCACTGCGCCACCGTGCAGCCCTGAATCTCTTTAAAGATATCAATACAAAAACGTGTTTTTTTTCCTGCGGGACAGGAAAAGACACAAAATCAATGCATCTCTATTATTTTGTGGGAGTAAATTCTCCGAGTTTTGCGGGTGCGGGCAGGAGTGGACAGACATATTGTGTGAGCGGGTGGGAGTGTAACACATAAGTTTTGGGAGTGGGCGGTTATGGTCAGAAATTCAGGCGGGCGGTAGCGGGATGAAGAAAACAGTCCCGCGCAGGGCTCTACTATATTCCTCAAAAAGATGTTCATATACTTGGAAGAGTGCGGTTGAAGGCATAAACCTTACCTAACGTGTCACAACACTTTTAAACCCCCTTCAGGTCAATTATCCTGGTTTATATTGCAACTTCAGCTGACACTCTTATCCTCCGCAATGAATGGAGAAATGACGTTATGTCTGTGGTTATATCAGAGACCTAGGCAAAAGACCTAGATGAAGAGAACAAAGTATGCAGCACAAGGGAGGCTTTTGTCTACAAGACAATATCAGGGCCTTCATTAGTGCAGGGCAGACTACAGTCCAGGGTGCCAGCGCTCATTGTTTTCTCACCAGCCACTTCAGCACAAACAGCCCTTAGGTCACGGTCTTCCTCTGTTTCAGCTTAAGCGAAGCACAAGTATGTTATAATCCGCGTGATGAGGATTTGGTGAGCCAGTGTGCCAACCTGATTTAAATCAAGTGAACCAAGTGAACCAGCTTTCTGATGAAACATATTTTGATCCAAAACGTGGAGATAAATTACTGTATTTTCTTCACTATAAGGTGCACCACATTATGAGGTGCACCGTCAATGAATGATCTATTTTTGAACTTATGTCATACATAAGGCACACCAAAAGTTAAGGCATATTAAGCAAAACGACAGAGTCAGAGATAAGACTGTCAATCAGACTTTATTAATACACCCACAGTAACTCTAGAACTTGTTTGTAACACGCTAACGTGGTATGTGTGGTTTGCTAACATTTGTAACATTAGCAGTGTTAGTCACGTTAGTGTCCTTGCAATCTCTGTAAGTCCCAACTTTGTTACTGTGCAAATGTAACAAAACAGATAACGCTAAAAACAGAAACAGATTAAAAAAAAAACATTACTACGGTACACAAACTCCCAAACTTGTTAATCACATAAAATTAAAACAGCGCTACATGTTAGCTGCTATGGCACATGCCGATGCATATTTAAACAACTTTATTTAGAACAATTTTGTTTTGGATTTGGTTTGATTACTTTCGTTGGATATACTCAATTTTGGGTTAATTAGTTCAGTCTCCTCTTAGGTCATACTCTGTTTCTGCTCCTCCGTCATTATCACGCCTGGTTTGAATTTGCAATCGTCCCAGCTGATCTTTGTTTCTAATGATTACATTAGTCTACATATTTCTACACTGACCAAAAATATAAACGCAACACTTTTGTTATTGCTCCCATTTTTTTTGGTATGAACTCAAAGATGTGAAACATTTTCCACATACACAAAATAACCAGTTCTCTGAAATATTGTTCACAAATCTGTCTAAATCTGTGATAGTGAACACTTCTTCTTTGCCAAGACAATCCATCCCACCTCACAGGTGTGCCATATGAAGATGCTGATTATACAGCATGATTATTGCACAGGTGTGCCTTAGACTGCCCACAAGAAAAGGCCACTCTGAAATCTTCAGTTGTATCACACAGCCCAATGCCACAGATGTCGCAAGTTTTGAGGGAGTGTGCAATTGGCAAGCTGATAGCAGAAATGTCCACCAGACCTGTTGCTAGGAAATTGAATGTCCATTTCTCCACCATAAGCCGTCTTTAAAGGCGTTTCCGAGAATTTGGCAGCACATCCAACCGGCCTCACAACTGCAGACCACGAGTAACCACACCAGCCCAAGACCTCCACATCCAGTGTGTCCACCTCCAAGATCGTCTGAGACCAGCCACCTGGACAGCTGCTGAAACAATCGGTTTGCATAACCACAGAATTTCTGCACGAACTGTCAGAAACCGTCTCAGGGAAGCTCAACTGCATGCTCGTCGTCCTCATTGAGGTCTCGACCTCACTCCAGTTGGACATCGTAACCGACTTGAGTGGGCAAATGCTCACATGCGATGGCGTCTGGCATGTTGGAGAGGTGTTCTCTTCACGGATGAATCCTGGTTTACACTGTTCAGGGCAGATGGCAGACAGCGTGTGTGGCGTCGTGTGGGTGAGCGGTTTTCTGATGTCAATGTTGTGGATCGAGTAGCCCATGTTGGTGGTGGGGTTATGGGCGAAGAACACAGGTGCATTTCATTGATGGCATTTTCAATGCACAGAGATACCGTGACGAGATACTGGGGCCCATTGTTGTCCCGTACATCCAACAACATCACCTTGTGTTGCAGCAGGATAATGCACGGCCCCATGTTGCAAGGGTCTGTACACAATTCTTGGAAGCTGAAAACATCCCAGTTTTTGCATGGCCAGCATACTCAGCGGACATGTCACCCATTGAGCATGTTTGGGATGCTCTGGATCGGCGTATACGGCAGCGTGTTCCAGTTCCTGCCAATATCCAGCAACTTCGCACAGCCATTGAAGAAGAGTGGACAAACATTCCACAGGCCACAATAGACAACCTGATCAACTCCATGCGAAGGAGATGTGTCGCACTTCATGAGGCAAATGGTGGTCACACCAGATACTGACTGGTTGTCTGAGTCCCCTGACCCCCTCAATAAAACAAAACTGAAGATTTCAGAGTGGCCTTTTCTTGTGGCCAGTCTAAGGACCACCTGTGCAATAATCATGCTGTCTAATCAGCATCTTGATATGGCACACCTGTGAGGTGGAATGGATTGTCTTGGCAAAGGAGAAGTGTTCACTATCACAGATTTAGACAGATTTGTGAACAATATTTCAGAGAACAGGTTATTTTCTGTATGTGGAAAATGTTTCACATCTTTGAGTTCATACCATAAGAAATGGGAGCAATAACAAAAGTGTTACGTTTATTTTTTTGGTCAGTGTTTGTTGTTTAGGTTTTCATTGTTTGTGATCCTATTATTTTTCTGGCCATATTTTTTTTTTTTGGGGGGGGGGGGTCAAAAGTTTAAGTTAACACACAACCAACGGTATGGCGGCCATATTGTGGCGAACTCTGAGAATTGTCCATTTTCGTGTTTTTCGACAATTTGGGAAGATGACACCTTTGTTTGTAGGATTTTCATGAAATTGCACAAACATGCCGCCAGCTCGAGTCTACAAAAACCACAGAAGTGTCGTTGACCTTTAATCTTGGGAAAAGGCCGCCATCTTGACTAAAAAAAAAAAAGCACCTTTAGTACCAAATACAGACGAAAACTCATCCTAGTGATTTTTTTGTAGATCGTCTCGAAACTTCTCGGGCATCAATGGCAAGCCACTGTGGAAAAAATGTTGCAATTAGAAGTTGTAGATTTTTAACGGCGTGCGCCTGGCGAATTCCCAACTGTTGTGATCTTAGCTAGCTTGCATATTTTTTATTGGACTGCTGTAAAAAATGGTTATGCGTTTCCCTAGCCAGTGCTGAACAAAACAATATAATGTAACAGAGAAAATCAAGTAATTTTTCAAAATAAAATATCTTTCAAAATAAAAGATAGCTTATACTCATAATAAAACTAACTACAACCCACCAAGTTGAAGCGAAAACCGCACAAATCAAAATCAAACCCACCTAATTGGGTGAAAAACTGCTTAACCTGGCAACACTGCTGGTAGACGCGCTTCCATGTTTTGCTAATCTGTGACACACACAGTGGCTGTATCGGTCACGTGACTTCTCATGAAGTGATATGGGGTTTCACTTTATGACCTCGACACGTGAGCCGCTGCGTCGGTGTTGCCATACCCATCACTAAGCACAACAGTTGTACAATACATTTTCCATTGGATCACAGTATCGAGTTGCAGAGAAGTCAGCTGTACTTTTTTGCATATAGTACGTATTTTATCTAAGGTGGCAACTTTGTAAATTCAGTCATCTTCTATGCCGTCACCACATTTTATCGGTAAATCTTCCTGGTCCATTTATGCTAATATTGTTTTTTTTTCACATCTGTTTCATTTCTCCAACTTCTAAACTTTTTCATAACATTCTATAATGGGACTTAAAAAAGTTGCACAGAAAGCCCACAAATGTGATTCTTAAACAGACCTGAGCAGCTCACTCCCCTGATTAATGAAGGATGGATGTGTTCAGACAAAATCCTTGAGCGTGTGTCAGTCGTGTCTGGGCAGCGTTCACTGCATCCAACAAGCTCAGAGGTATGAGTGCACAATGGTAGAGAATAAATCCAAAGCTCATAAATGCTGAGAGTGAAAGACAGACTGTAATGATGACTGGTGCACTGAAACATATTGCACGTGATGATTTTCTACCCTGCCCCTATTCAATGACATATCCTCTCATGTACTTTTTTTAATCTTGTGCACATATAACTCTTTGGAGTGTGTAGAAACATGGTCAGATTACTATTATTCAATTCAAGAATTAATTCATTTTCATTGTAAAAAACATTTCTCAAAACTAAAGAAACGTTTTTGCAAAAAAGAGAAGGGTTCATTATATATTTATGAATTTTTCAGTGTGTCGACAGATTTAAGATCTTTTTATTATTGATTTAAATCTAATTAAGGACCTGGCGTACGAAAAAACTTCACATTACATGTCTGGTTGGCCTAGCACATACACATTTATATGTATATTGGATAGTGTAAGATCATTACAGGAAATAATAGACTGCAACACTCATTAAATGTTTAGAATAAAAGCAGTTGATTAGAAATTTGCCTCTGAGTGGTGAGCAGAGTAGAGAGTAAGCCTGCCCCCACTTTCCATCACTTATCTGTTTAGATGCTCGCCTGCTAGCTTACAGCTACTTACAACCCCAAACTAACATTACAGAAATGGCGAGCAATATTGGAGCTATCAAGTAGTACATTTTAGAGCCAGGTTCCAGCTTGGAGGAGGAAGACAAAGACGTACACGGATCTTGTCGTCTGCAAGTGGAAGCATCAGAATGGAGTGGAGCAGGGAGCTTATGGCCCGCCCATAGTAATTTCTACGTAACAAATACAATGTTTTTCAAAAAGCTTTTTTTTTTATTATAATCTAATAATTATAAATTATAATCTGCCTTTAGTGCAAATTTTTGTTTTATTTTTTGTTTAGGCCCAATCTTAGGTTAATTTAAGACATTTGTTTTGACTTTTTAAAAATCCACAGCCACCCTCTTAAAATAAAAACTAACTTACTTAAAAAAAAACACAGAAATACTTTGTGAAAATACTTAATTTATAGATTTTCTGTTTCTTTTCTAAAGAAAGATTAGATTTAAAATCAACTAATCAATATTTTAAAGTCAGGATTATTGCCAGAGGTTCTTAATAATGTGTCTTTTCTGATATGCACGTATTTTAAGTGTGTCCAAGGCTAAATGTTGTTGCTCGCACGCATTGACTTTAAAGCTCACAACCTTAGAGAAAAAGGTTAGTTTTTTCAGCACAGTGTGTCTTATTTAGAACATGTCATTGATGCAGAGGGATTTCACCCCATGCAAGACAAATGCAAAGCTTTAGCAAATGCATCTGTGCCCACTACAGTCACAGAGCTTAAGTCATTCTTGTCATTATTAAGTATTGTGGCAAGTTTATTCCAAATTTTTCTACTATCATTGCACCGATGACGGAACTTTTGCAAAAAGATGTAAAGTGGCCAGTCTCCTGCCAGAAAGCATTCGAGGAAGCTAAGTCAAGTAAAGTGCTTGTTCATTATAACCCAGAGTTGCCACTCTGGGTTGCCACTGAAGAAAACTATTCCCAGATTGAAAAAGAGGCTTTGGGCTTAGATTTCAGAGTGACGAAATTCCATGAGTACCTGTATGGTCTTAGGTGTACTTTAATTACAGACCACAAGCCTTTGCTAAAAATCTTAGGTCCAAAAACAGGTGTAGCTCCCTTAGCAGCAGCTAGAATGCAGAGATGGGCTCTGATATTGGAAGCTTACACATATGAGATACTTTGCATTGTCACGATGTGTTGTTTGCCTGCCGGTAGCGGAGCAGGGTTTTCCTCGGTCAAAACCAGGTTTCAGAGTGTCTTATTTGGACAGTTTGCAGATAACTGCAAAAGACATGGCCAATGAAACAGACAGAGACCCAGTACTCTCAAAAGTGAAATATTTTGTGAGAGCAGGTTGGCCTAAGCATGTCTCAAATGAAACGTTTCAGCCTTATGTGAAACAGAAGTTTGACTTGACAGTGGAACGAGATTGTGTACACTGGGGATTCAGTGTAGTTATTCCAGAAAAACTACAAAACAGGCTATTGTCAGAGATAAATAAAAGTCATTGGGTAATAGTCAAATGAAGTCGCTATCTAGAAGGTTGTTTTGGTGGCCTACGCTCGATGAGGACACTGAAAGGGAAACACCCCAGTGTGACATCTGTTAGCCACTGCACCAGTTCACACGTGCAGGGGTGCTTCAGCTATGTGGGAAAGAATACATGTTAATTTTGCAGAGGCTCATAAGTAGACATTTCTGGTTGTTATGGATGCTTATGCATGCTGCCTAGAGATAATACACCACTACACTACCACTGCTAGCAAGACTATTGAAGTTTTTTAAGGGCCGGTTTGCATCCTATGGGTTACCAAAGGAACTGGTAACCCAGTTAATTTCTACAATTTACATCCAGTGAGTTTGAGTCATTTCTGACCCTAAATGCAGTGAAACACATTAAAAGTCCAGCTTATCATCGTGCATCAAATGGGATGGCTGAAAGGCTGGTCCAAAATTTCAAAAGGTCCTTAGCCAAAAGTAAGGCTGCTGGTGGTAAGTCTCTTCAAGATTGTGTTTCTTTCTTTCTTTACAGTTATCTAACTATGCCACACACTGTGACCACGAAAACACCAGCAGAACTGTTTTTAAAAAGACAGGTTTGCACAAGATGTCACTACTGAAACCTGAAGTTCCTCAGTGCTCTCTAACCTGGCCTGTTGCATCTTTTTTGGTGGGTCAGAACGTGTTAGTGAGAAACTACAGGGGAGGAGAGAAGTGGTTGGATGGTGTAATAACATTTGGTGTCTCTAAATGGGGAAATGTGTAAACCAAACATGTAATCCAAAAGCTGACTACAACCCAAAACAGTGAACCATCAAAAGAAACGGGTCTTGGAACATCATAAGAAACTTAAAACCGAACTTCATTGTGACTACCATATTGACCCAAGAGAGGACATTGAGCCTGTAGAGAACCAGGTTTCTGTGGAGCTTATCCAAACTCCTGGAGATGCGACAAATGTATGTCCTCCTGACCGGTTAAACCTTTAATGTTGTTACCTGCAAAATGTTGTAAGGTAGTTGTGTTTTATGGTTATGTGATCCACTGGGAAAGCGAGTAAACCTTTTTTTTCAGAATCCGGTCCCTAATAGTTTGTTTGGAGACACTAAACACACATGCACAAAAAGACAGGAAGAGAGTGATAACAAAAACTGTATCTTGTTATCTATCTGCTATCCATCATTTTCTGACATATGTTGAAGACAGTGAAAGTCATTGAATTCCATATGTCCAAGAAGGGCTCTTTAGTAAAGAAAGCAAAAGACTTCGTAAAATTCCTCTTTTGTCCCATAAGCTCCAGTTTGATGGAAATCTCCCTGTCCCGTAGGAAGCCCCCCCCTCGCCGTTCACACCCCCATGGTGTGAGATTGGTGTGGTGTGTCTGCAGACATGGCAGCTCTTAGGGGACAGGAGAATGAGAGGAATTCAAAAAGGCCCTGAAAAGCGAACTACACATCATGAGAGTCACTCAAAAGATAAGAAGATGTGAAGAGAAAGAAAAAAAGAGGAATATAGGAGCAAAGTGAGGTTTAAGACACACAATGGCATTCCTAAGAGAGGCCTTGTGCTGAATGGTCTATTCACTGGACAAGAAAAAAAAAGAGGAAAAATACTTTAGGTTGTACCTAGTGTTTAGGTGAACAATGTTCACATGTTGTTTCTTACCCAGATCAGCAGGGATGTTTAATTTATTATACCCTATAGTCTGTAAGTTAGCCATGGATAACAAAGACTAAAACGTTGATGATATAGATAGCATTTCCTCAAATAAGGAGAGTAAATGGAGTGTGTGTGTGTGTGTGTGTGGGGGGGGGGGGGGGGTCTCTGGTTTCATGTCTCTGTGTTCAGCAGGCTGTCAGTAAGGACTAGTGAACACTACATAAGGCTGAAGACTGGGACAAAGTGCCAGGTACAAAGATCCGGTTTCTCCGCAACAGCCAAATACGGCTTTGTGGAGGATAAAAAAGAATCTGCACCTGGTTGCCGTGGAAACCAGTTTTCATCCAGACTGCAGCCAGCAGCAATGACAAAACTGGCCTATTAAGAGTATTGTTTGACTTACTTGAGATGTAAAGATTTAGAAAAAAGAACAGTTTGCTTCACAAGCTTAAATAGTTGAATTAACTGATGTTAAATTTGCTTCTCAAGTAATTTTCTCAAAATCAAAAATAACTTCCCAAACAATTTCAACATTTTGTCATACTTTTACCAAAATTACAAACTTTGTGATCCTTTATAAGGGTCAGAAGTATGTTAAACATTTGAGAAATTTATTAATTAAGACAAAGAACATTTCTGTACACAAAACAAAAAAGTGCTAGATGATAGAATGGACTTTTCTAATGCCTTAGTCATGGGGGGTTGACCTGTAAAGGTGCAGATGGTCATAGACAGGTGGAGTCGCATCTTAAAGGGACTGTAAGTGTTACTTACAGCTGCTTTGAGGCTCATGTGGCCACCTCAAGGGACGTCATGAAAGTGGAACGTACCATTGTTCTGTGTGAGGTAAGTGTTTTCGTGAGGATATTTTACGTTACACACACTTATGACACTTATGATGTATAGGTGATGCTGTTGAATGGTCCCCTTACGCAACACATTAGTGATGTTCACGCACTGGCTCCTTGCTAAGAATTGCTGCAAGAATGAAAAATCTGTACAACACGCCTGGATCTCACCTACTTCAACTTCACCTACCTCTGCGTGTTAAGCGTTTGCTACAACCTGTCCCCGACAGCATGCCAGTAGTGAAAAATGGGCATGAACATTTTTGCCCAACTGGCTGATGTAGCAGTCTACAACTGTGATATTTTGAGAGACCCACTTGCATGTCCTGTACAGGTTTGGCCATTTTTTGCCCGCAGACATTCTGTATCCACCCATAAGGGCAGTTGAGACTTAAGCATAATTCAAGTCAATGGCATCATCCAGGTCAACATGGCAGCAGTTTTATTTGTCCAGTCAGGGAGTTGTTAAAGAAAAAAAGGCTTTAGAACAATCCCAATGTACAGGCCCTAATAATTTTACGCTTCCATCTTTAATACAAAAACTAACATAAAGCACTAGGTTCCTGTAATTTGCGGGCATCCACACCTTTCAATAACTGAAACCCAGATTACTTGGGAAAGACAAGTAAATAAGTGAGGGTTTCACCTCAAACAGGAAAGACGTGCTGAAAGGTGGGAGAGCTCTGAGTGTACCATTAGTTGCAGAGACAGTTGGGTATACAGAGCGAGAAGTCCTACAAATCCCCTGCTTTTAGAACATAAGCAGCAATTAACGTGACCCTCTATTTTTGCTGCTGTCAACCCAACAACAGGGACAGCATGAAAGACCAGCTAAATGCAATGTGAAACGCTGAGGAGTCCAAGGGACATAAAAAAAATGCAAATAACAGCTGTCAGCAACTTTTAAATGGATGAAAAGCAAGATGGTAAATGGATTGCAAGTACAAAAACTGTGCAGGATGGCTAGAAATACATCTGTTTGCTGTAAAAAAAAAAAAAAAAAGAAAGAAAAAAAGACGGTGTCTCATACATTTTTTCCCCACCACAGCCATTTTGGTGACTTTTTACACAAACTACACATCATAAAAACTCTATTTGATTGAAGTGGGTTGAATAAACACCCGTTTATTTATTTTATTTTTTATGCTCCACAAACTCATTAAAATCTGCATAAATGACAGTAATCCAGATAAAAAAGGGTATGTTTCTCCAATGTTTCCAGGCCTTTTCTTCAAAAAGCAAAACATCTGAGTCAACCTCAAATGCACTGTGTTTTTCTGTTTGTCCTGTGTGTAAATACACAAATCCTCTGATTCCCAACATGATCTAGATGTATTCATTGAGGCTCTCAGAGCAGGATGTGACCAGTGCACTTTTCTTCTTTTTTTTTTACTTTTTCTTGCCTTAACTACAAGAAGAGGTCTGTATCCCCTCCCTGTATCCCCTGTGCGAGCCCTACAACATCATGTCATAGATTTCTGTGGAATCACAGCAGTCACTAAACGGTATGAGCTTTTCAAAATAAAGAAAACTCCCATGCACATAACAATAAATAAAAACCTCACTTGACTTTCTTGCTGACTTCCACCCACAAATCTTACAAACAAACATAAGCTCACTAAGCCAAGACCACACAAACCCTTCTGACAGACATAAACCAGCCACTGACAGGATTCAATGACATAAATGCTAGGTGGAACTTGAGACACTTCTATGGATGCTGATATTAACTGAAATGGATTCATTTGCCAGAAAATCCAGGGATTAGACATCGCTTTGAGTCAACATAGTCAAAAGAATCGGTACAAAGTCTATCTACGTATTTCATTTAAAGACCCACTCTGATTAAAATTTTGTTTTTGGTCATTTTAACATCTTCTTGTGGCAGTTTTCTTATGATGGAGAGCATATATCGTGAAATGAAACTCAAAATTGCATTTCTGAGTACTGTATTTTCTGCACTAAAAAAACACACAGGCCCTAATTTTTTCACAAAAAAACAATGTGCCCCTATAATCCAGAGTGTTTTATACATGGATTTTTTTTGGTTGTGCTTACTGATATGGAAGCAATTTGGAGAGGTACGAGGCGTTCTGTCAAAATTTCAGTCTGTTATTTTGTACAAGTTGCTTAAATGATTGGGTTGTATTGTAAATATGCTAATAACAGCTGACATGTAGCATGTTGGACTGTGTTTTTTTTCACATTTTACTATGAAGGTTGGGAGTTAGCATAATCACAGTAAGTTTTGTTTTTTAAGTGTTGCAAACAAGGTTGGGAGTTGCTGTGAACGCAGTTAATAAATCTGGCTGACTTAGCTCTGAAGCTGTCTTCACATCACTCTCAGGCGGCCACTTACAATGAAAAGTCTATGTAAACTTAAAGAAATTAGTGTTTCGGGCTTCTGGGTTTAAAACTCCAGAGTTTCCCACAAAGCTACGCACATTTTAAAGACCATTTTTGGGGCTCTGCGTACAAAACACGTGGCTATTGAACATGTGTTGAAAGCTAAACCTGGTCAGATTGATTTGATTTGATTTTCTTTATACAGCCCAGTATCACAACACAGTTGTCTCAATGGGCTTCACACCAATAATTGTACAAAAAACATAGAATCAATCATAAAAAAATTAACATTAGCTAATTGCTAAACTAAACTAGACAGACCCCAGACATCCCTGCCCTTACCAAGGGTGTCAAACTCATTTTCACCGAGGGCCACATCAGCATAGTGGTTGTCCTCAAAGGGCCAGATAAAATGTACACACAGGTATGTACATGTAACTAAATGTAATCAAAAATAAATTTTAACTAGTCCTTAATGTTAAATTACTCGTCGACAGGTTAGGTTATTTTGGCAGTGTTTAAGTCCTAAAGTATAGTTGCCCAATCCGATATTTCAAGTCTGATTCCCCCCTAGATATGAATAAATACACACCAATTTTTATATTTTATTTGAAGAAATTAAAAACTTTTATGCTCTTGCGGGCTACATAAAATGACATGAAGGGCCACATTTGGCCCCCCGGGCCTTGAGTTTGACACATGTGCCTTAGACCCTCCTCCTTGTTGAGAAAAAACTAAAAAAAAAAATTACGGGAAAAAAAGCAGAAACCTCAGGGATGTCCACATAAAGGTCGGATCCTCTTCCAGAACAGACAGGCTTGGTTTTGTCCCTCCTAAGTCATAGAAGTGCCAACTGTTTGAAAATTGATCATGGAGGAGAAATTAATAATTGTGGTTTGTGCCCAGATGAAATTATACGACCACTGTTGTTCACCTTTCAGCATATCCTGTCAGGGGTCGAAACAAGTCTCTCATATATTAGAATAGAGCTAAGAAAGAAAAAGCCTGGGGCAAGATTTGCTAGATTTGTACCACTTCGAGATTTTATACCAAGCCTCTTCCAACTGTAGGTGGCAGGCATGCACTAGTTCAGGCAGAAAAGAATAAGAAAGTCTTCCCTGCTTGTCCAGCTTCTCTTTTTTTAACCCTTGTGCTATCTTAGATGACCCCACCCTTACATTCACGTGTTATTCCTACACCATGACAAAGGTGGATAAAGGTGGAAAGGTTTCATGTAATCCATGGACACCAGTGAAGATCACAAATCATTAAAGAAAAAAAAAGTTCAGCGCACTGTCTAGTGGGTCTAGATGACCCAACTCCCAATGTCAAAGTGCCTAGGATAGCACAAGGGTTACATCAGCAGCAGATGAAAACATTTTGTTTGAAAAAAGGGCTTATTTGTGACATAGAAAATATACTGGGTGAGCCACAAGCTCCACTCTGCAACATGGAGGGGAAGGATGTCGGAAATGCTCTGCACTAACGGTCCCACAACTGAGAGACAAATTTCTAATGAATTCCTGCCGCTCTGCGGAAACTATGTCCTAGAAAACAATAGGTTTTATTTAGAAAAAAAACAGCATAATCAGAATCAAAAGACCACTGGGAATGCTTTGAAAACAGATTAAAAGATGATCGTAGTGGGACTTTAAATTTAACAGCCATTAAAAACAGAAAGCTTAACTACACTTTTTGAAGGGTTGATTGCTTTCTACATAAGAATACAGTTCTGGTAATTTCAACTGGTTCAAACGTTAATACCTTATTTTTTCTAATTCTCATGTAACCTTTTTTTTCATTACTTTTTTAATAAAGATTGAAAGAGTGTGACCCAAGTGTGAGATCAAGATAAATGGAAGAAGAACAGATGGGTAATAAAAACAAAAATAAAAAGATTTTTAATTAATGCCTATTGGTCTAAAAATGTAAATTGTGAACATTTAAACTGCTGCTTCAAAGAGTGCTCATGGAGTTGAGTAAACCTGATATGAGAAAACATAGCCCTGGCAAAAAAAAGCTGTCATTTGATACAATGGAAATGAACAGAAAAACTGTTGATGTGAAATAATTCTACACCAAATGTGGCAGAATGTGACATGCTTACAGTTTGATTTGGAGGAAGTACAGACAAACTGAGATGTTCATTAAAAAAGTGAAGCATATAGGGGCCAAAAACTTATGTCAGTGTTTTGACAGAAAACTTATAACAAAATGCCTGACAAACAATAAATGCACAACATAAGGAAGGAAAGAGGGAAAGAAATTGATATTTAAGAGTGAGTTGATACTAGGCCTGCACAATATACCGCAAATTTATCGTTATCGCAATATCCAGCTCTGCAATATGCAGATCGCAAAAGACAGTGAAAATCGCAATAAATCGTAAACCTTAAATGTGTTAATACAACCTTAAGGCAGCTTGAAGCATTTAACAAATCAAATAAATCCCTTTATGCATTTGACCAATCGGATGGACGCCTTCACCTTGTTGACCAATCGGATGGAGGCCTATTTTGTTAGATGTTTGTCTACTATGTCAACGAGGGTCATTTGGAGTATAATTTTTAAACTGTTGCAATGAAATGGGAATGATGTTTTTTTGGTTATTTTGTTATTTGTTTGTATACCGCAAATTATCGCAATATTAATCTTAAATATCGCATATCGCGAGTTTTCCTCATATCGTGCAGCCCTAGTTGATACTTGCAAATATTCAGAAAAGGAAAGAAACGTAATACTTCAGGAAAGTCACAGAAACAGAGATGACTTGATGGAAGTGATATTTCCTGATTCCTTATTCAAGGTATAAACTTGCCAATCAGATGCCTCAAAAGTGTGTGGTCTCCCGCTAAACGTTCAAAACATTTGATGGACTGATTCTCTCAAGCCCGCTTTCAAGTGTTAGGGGTTTGGCCTTCTAACAAGCTCACTCCTGATTGGAGAGGGTGGTTGCCATAGGGATTTTGCGTCAGATCGACTCGGACCAATCACTGCTTACTAACAAGATCAAGTTCCGCCTGAATTCACGGACGTAAGTCATTTTGTATGGGTGATGTCACACTCACTTGGTCCAGTTGTCAATAAAGTCAATGGTTTGAATTGAGGCAGTTTGTCAGGTAAGTAGTCGTAGTCATTTTAGATGAAGTACCTGTCACAGAACACCAGTCTTTCCATAATTAGACAAGAGAGCGAGACCAAGCTTAGTAGCATGACCCAACCAGGGATTTGAACCCACAATATTAGGGTGGACACTCTTCTACTAGGTCACTGAACTGGCTGGTTTTAAAAAAAAACTGACAACTAAGTGTGCACACTTCTCCTGTGGATGTAATTACTCTTTTTTGAAAGAAACCGCCAAGTGGTTTGCAGGTGAACTGCCTCCAGTTACTTTTATTTACGTCTGTACTTCAAATAGGAAGTCAAAAGTGTTGAACCTTGGTCGTAATTTTTTCTAAAAAAAGGAACATAGAGCCTTCTGCTCAAAAGCAAATTGTGTCTTAATTTGACTGAAAACTTATAAAATGACTTTATAACCATTACATATATCAATTTTTCAAAATGTAGTTATTAATCCCTGTTTATCATTGACAAAAGCAAATGCTAAGGAAATCTGCGTTTTGGCTGCGATTACTGCATTTAGTCTTAAATGAAGCCGCATTCCCCTCCGTCCTGTCCCTCTGACTGCCATGACTCTGCGAGAAACCGAACTAGCAGTGATTCTTACCGTTACGACTAATTCAGCGCTTAAGTGGCTCAGCAGGAGTTAGAGGGACAAGTGGAGCCGCGAGAGAGAGGGTAAACCTAAGGTCGCTCCCCTCCCCCGGCTTCAAACCGCTCCCCTCAGGGCCAAACCATGCTGGGTGCATGTCAAAGATCACATGACAATAGGGATTCCTGACCCAGCTCGGGTCTGAGAATGAATTAGACCTAATTCAAGCACATAACAGCCAAAGCTCTGCTCTTAAGATAGAGTGGTGGGCCTTTTCAATTGCAAGATCTGGAATGTTAATACTATTGTAGTGAAAAGGGGTCAAAATGAGAAAAATGACTGTCAAGATGTTTGTTCAATTCAGTTTCTATCATTGTAGTGGGGGTGCATTTATCTGAAAATCCAGGATGGATATTCTCCCAGATCTCTGAAAGTCTTGAAGACTCCTGCTTAATCAAATATTAATGATCGTCATCTCAAATATCCCTTGACGTGGGCTAAGAAATAGTTACCAAATGAAATGCACAACATGAGTGAAATTCAAATTTATATTATTTAAGAACACAGATGAAAGCCTTGGATGAAAAAAGGCAAAAGTTGACCTTGTCTTATCCAGAGTGCAGAATAAAAGCTTTTAAACTTAAAGGGAAACAGTTGTATCTTTGATTTGATGCGAAGTGGAACAAATACAAGGAATGCAAACTGTGGTTAGAAAGACACTATAAACTGCAGGGAACATATTTTGTTGCAGCTACACAGATATTTTCCCAGGATTAAACATAGTATAAATGTACCAGCAACGTTTTTAACAAGAAAGCAATTATGAAGCGCAACGAATCTGTTAGCTCACACACCAAAGAAATGTGAAAATGATCCCAAAGTTTTGCTCTAGTGCAACAAATTACATGTTGAGTAACAGACACTGATTTTACTGCTAGGAACTTTTTACTTTGTTTCTTTTTAGCACAGTTCTGACTTTATACCCGAAGAAAACGCGCAGGTATAGCCTCAAACCAGATCATGGATCATCATCGGTTGCGCGTAATTACGGAGTTAACTGGAGGTATGATTGATGGTGTTTCTTGAGGCAATATTTGTCGCATGCATTTTTGTTGTATGTCTTATTATGTTAATTTTATTCGTTTATTTATTTATTTATTGAGTTTTTGGCAGCACTGTCTTACCTGGCCACTGCAGCGCAGCGGGCACCACGAACAGCAGGACGCAGCAAACGAGGCGTTCATTCCACCTGCGGAGGCCAACAGCAACGTCAAGGCTCCTTCACGCGCAAAGTTGGCAAAAAATTCACAAAGATGCAAGCATACCTCATCTTTATCTTCTTCTTTCTAAAAGCGGCTGGAGTCACATGGGCTTCTCCGGGAGGGAAAGGGCACAGGAAATGGGGGGGAATGCTGAAGGACAGCTCTCGGTGCGACACCGCTGCACGCCGTCGGAACAGCTGATGAGGACGCGGCGCTCCGCTGGAGCCTCAGTGGAGGGGGGAAGAAGGAGGAGGGAAGAAGGGGAGAAACGACCTTCGGTGCTTCACAACAGGGAATTCCGTCAGGTCCTAAAAGGGATCCTCACTTTTTTGCGCACATTTTTATAATTAAATCAATAATTTTTTTAAAGAAAATCACAACTTTATTAAAGTCAATGAAACTCCCATAGGAGCCTTATCATTGAAACCCAAGAGCATCCTGGATCTAATGTCAAGTATTCCTCCTTTGTCACAAGCTGGGGACAGAGGCAGAGTTGGAACATACGGGAGGGGAAGAGAAGGGTAGAAAACTTTGGAAAGGTGGTAAATAAGGAAGAACAGAGTGGATGGCTGGTAAAAAAGAAAGGATCACATTCTTCAGTTTAATATTGTTATTAGCATTAAAACAGCAGTTCTTTTGGCTGACATGCCATTACTAATGCTTAAAAAAGTTTGTATTGTTTATTTCCTCATCTTTGACAATAATATTGACAAAAAAAAGCAAAGGGGCATAGCATTTTGCTGGGCCTCTGGTGCGTTCACGAGAACACACGTCAGATGACGAACGTGACTGCAGTCTGCTCTGCTCCAGTTTATCTGACTGATCTGACAAAAAACAACGGTTTTGCAAATGAAAAAAAATTTGATATATTACAAGATGTTTCATTTAATAATATGTGTAACACCGTTCAGATGTTTTCTAACAACAACACTTAAAAGTTGCACATCAAAGTCAAAAAGAGTGATGTAATTTGAGACCTGAAAACCCTTTGTAGTTATGTACCACTTACATCCCACACACTACAGATGGAGTCAGGTGCACGTACCAAAACCGACCACTAGAGTTCAGGCTTGTATTTTCATACACTTTTTATCTTTTTGTAGCCTGGTGAAATCAATGGAGTCCTATACTGTTCATAATTAAATAAATAAATATTTAATTAAATAAATAAATATGGCCTCATGCAAATACACAATCAACCAATAAATATCTCATAAATATATAAAAAGATCATGAAATTGTGAAAAACCTGCACACTGCTTTTAAATAAGCCATAATATTATTCAATATATTTCATTTTACTTTAAAAACCTGTTCATTATTTTAAAACATCATTTTAAAATATTCATTTTTAATCATGTTGAATATCTTTTTAATACTGTCTTTTTTCAGAAGCTCGTATTTCAAAATCAATATTTTCCAAAGTAGCTTTGTTTTTATTTCATGTTGCTGTTTTTCACAATGACTGATTTATTTCATAAAGAGCTTTTTCAGGAGAATGAGTCTGTCAATCAGTGAAAGTGGGCGGGATCTAAACGCTCATTGGCTCATCCATGGAAATCGACTCTTATTCCTCGATACCCGCTCAGCGGTGTGCCAGTCAGAGAGGTGACATATTTCAGCGATATCCGCGTGGCTTTGCTGACATTAGATATCAAATAGAGACTGTAGATTTCTCTCAAATCTCTGTATGTTTGTGTGCGTCAAGGATCACACTAGATGCAGCTAGAACACTGCTTTAATGTCGAGCATGCAGCCATCATACATCCAGCAACAGAACTAAACTTTTCTACGGTGTCCTGTAAGGGTATAAAATACAGACATTCTACTGAATGATCTACATCCCTTCTCGTTAGCTTAAACCTTCCAGGTGTATAAAACAAAATGTGACAAATTGTTCATGGATACAACGAAAAAAGAAATGCATCTTACTGACTTGATGGCCCTGGTGTCTCAGTGGGTTCTTCAATGCAATTTGCATTTCGACTTTTCACTTTTTCATCCTCTCCTTCAGAAGTGTTTGTCTGCACATCTTCATCCTCACTTTGGAATTTCCTCTTAAATATCTGATTTATTTTTCTCTGCATGCTCTTCTTTTTTTGCTTTTTCTTTTAAATAACGTGCTGCGTTATTTTTCCATATCAAGATTTCCTTTGTCTATCGTGAACTAAATTTATATTGAATTTAAACTGACCAATCACATTAGTGACGTGAAGTTTGATTCATTTATTGTTTTTCGCGTCCCGTTGCTCCTCCGTGTGGCATAAACATTAATGCTCAGTTGGCTGATCGAATTGAATGTCCCCCAACAAAAAATCAAACGTACCACGTTTCCACGCATGCGCATTAGGCTTGTTTACCGAAGCGAGAGCGAAAGCTACGAGGCAGACCGGGAAAGAGATCCAGAGCATTTTATCGGTCGATACGCCAAATAAAAAAATGCTTCTGTCATGTGTTATGAAGTGAAAACAGGAACACAGCGGATCTCCTCCCAACTAGAACGGCGTTCCGCCTCGAAATCTTTTAACGGAACGCCGCTCCGGACCGTTCCGGCTTAATTTCACCTCTGGGTTAAGGCTGCAGGATTTACGTCAAACCACTTGGTCCACCGGACCGGTCCAAGGTCCAGGTTGTGAACACCATGAAGGACTTTGAGAAGTGTTTGTTCACGTTCGTCTGAACCAACATGAAGGAATAAATCAAAGAGCCAAATAAATTCAAGAAATATGACGCCTAGATTCATCATTTTCTCCAAAAGTTTGAAGTGACCTAATTTAACAGCACAGCTCTGACCTGCAGACAACTTGACCTCAACTCTTAGGCGCCGCTGTTATCAGCTGAAGAAGGATATGGACTTGAGTCTAATGTCTGCAGACATAACATTGAAGAGAACTATAAACTGTTTAAAACCAAGAAGAACAGCTGTTAATCAGCAGAAGAAGAAATTCCAACCTTGGACAATCGACAGAATATGGACCCTTCTTATTTTACTTCACAGCATTACTTTATCATAAAAAAATTAAAAAAATAAAAATACAAAAAATAAAACAAAACAAATGATTAAAAAAAATTTGAAAATGGTTAAATTGGTTGACTTTTAATGATATTACTTCACTTGCTCCAAAAAAATTGATAAATAAATTCATGATTTTTCCTAATGTAGCATAGTTTTGCACATATTTTTAACTTTTGATACAAATTTTGCTATGAAAATTCCTTAAACAGTGTTATGTTTATTTTACTGATATAATATTATTTTCTAATCATATCAATGACTTTTATAAGTAATATAATTTGCATATATTTTGGGTACTTCATTGCCATGTTGATTTCTAAAAGTTATTTTTTACAAAATAATTTAAGTAATTCATCTTTGTCATGTGCTTTATTGATATTTCAAGATTCTTAATTCTGTCTGATAAAAGTTTGGAACCGGATATTGATAAATCATGTAATAAAATGGTTACGGTAGAACAGGGGTGGGATTTATTTATATATATATATATATATATATATATATATATATATATATATATATATATATATATATATATATATATATATATGTTTCACTTCCTTCCCATCACTTCCTTCCACTCCCTTTCAAGCAATATTTATTAATATGTCTAATTATCCAAAGTTTGATTACTTATTGTACGAATGTATAACTGATGATTGTATTGCTTTTGTGTATTATTCCTATTTGATTGCTTAAAATAAACCATTTAAAATCAAAAAACATTCCATCATCCACTTTAGAAGAACATAAACACTCCTCCTACCCACCCTCTCTAACATCCCTATCCCTTCTTCCCTCTTTTCCTTTTCCGTCCGGTCTAACAACAAAATGTTACAAATATGATTAAGATGAATAAAGTTTGGTCTAGATTACAAAAGGGGTTTATTCAGACATACCTCTAGTAATTCAGAAGATTCATCCCTGTTGTAAAAATAAAATATGTCCAACACAAGAGGCCCTCATCTCTTATATGTTTGCTCAGCTGTTGGACATGACAAAAAAAAGGTAAACTTATAAACAAATAAACGAAAGTAACACAAAGTATGTAATTGTCAGAAGTCAGAATTCTGTCTCCTCCTCTGGTCACCAGCAGGAACTGTCTCCAGAGTTCTAAACACTCTTTCTGGATGCTGACTCTCATTTATTCAATCAACCACAGCATACTTAGGCAATGCACTGAGCTCAGCTCAGTCTGAAGTGTTGTCTGTGCCACACCGCATTCATCCAAAAACACAACAAATAAAGTAGAGACATAGCTTCTAACAGAAAGGGATATTATATAAAACCAATCGTGCATGATCTTTTTAAAGTTATTCAAGGATTCAAGGAGTAGTTATTGCCATTTTCAGTGAACAGGGCAGATTCACAGAATAGGAATTTGCTGCGGTGCTAATGTGCGTCATAAAACACTTGAGAATAACAAAAATAAACATCAGTAAGCAAAATATAAAAATAAATAGAAGTACAATAGTGCAAACTGAGGATGACGAAGGTGGAGGTAGTGGACTGGTAACTGGACATACAAGTGAAAAGTTTAAGGGGGGAGGAGTTAAAAAGTGTTCATGAGTCTGACTGCAGAGGGAACAAAACTGTTCTTGTGTCGTGAGGTTCTGGGTTATAAGGCGGGGTCTCAGTTATGGGTGATTTTTCAGTCGTTGACACATACAAAAGGCACCATGGGGTGTTGAGACGCAGGCAGGTTAACACCCCGTTTGGACCCTCAGAGCTTCCAGAGCGGGTTCATAAAAAGAACCAGTCTCTGTTTCTTTAGAGGAAACTTTTTTTTTTATTACTGTTCCCCATACCTTGGTCCTGGGAGGAGTCCGGGGAAGCCATGAGAAGGACTATCAGTTGGCCTCGAAGAGATTCTGGCAAACTGTCCAGCGGAGGAAGCAGAGAATGAGGAGTTTGGGGTGAGGCTGTCTATCACCCAGGCTGAAGTCACTGAGGTAGTCAATCAGTGGCAGGCCTCGGGAGTGGAAGAAGTCCGCCCTGAGAACCTCAAGTCTCTGGATGCTGTGGGAGTGTCTTGGCTGACACGTTCTGCAGCATGGTGTGGCAGTCGGGAACTGTACCACTGGACTGGCAGACAGAGGTGGTGGTTCCCCTTTTAAAAAGGGGGACCGGAGAGTGTGTTCCAACTACTGGGGAATCACACTCCTCAGCCTCCCTCGGAAAGACTATGCAAGGGTACTGGAGAGGTGAGTCCGTCCGATAGTCGAACCTCAGATCCAAGAACAACAGTGCGGTTTTCGTCCTAGTCGTGGAACAGTGGACCAGCTCCACAGCCTCTTTAGGGTGCTGGAGGGTTTGTGGGAGTTCATCCAGTCTATTTGTGTTTTGTGGATTAGGAGAAGGCGTTCCACCACGTCCCCCATGGTATCCTGTGGAGGGTGCTCTGGGAGTATGGGTTCCGGGGAGCCTTACTGAGGGCTGTCCGGTCTCTGTATGACTGGAGCAAGAGCTTGGTTCGCATAGCCAGCAGTAAGTCAGACTTGTTCCCGGTGCAATTTGGACTTCGGCAGGGCTGCCCTTGATCACCGGTGCTGTTCATTGTTTTTTATGGACATCTAATGAAAATGACTAGGCTACTACAAAAAAAAATATAAATATTTATGATTGCATGCAAATTTTTTGAATGTTAATGCAATTCATAGTTAAATATATTTTCCTTACAATGTGCTGAAGTTACATTCTGCTGGAACTAGTCCTGTTCCATACAGCACACTTTAGTGTGTTAATTTTGTTTTGTTTTTTTAAGTGTGTTAAATAGTAAGGCATAGAACAGGGGTCGGCAACCAAAATGTTGAAAGAGCCAAATTGGACGAAAAAAATCAAAAAACAAAAAAAAATGTCTGGAGCCGCAAAATATTAAAAGCCCTATTTAAGCCCAATAATGAAGGCAACACATGCAATATGTATCTATGTTAGCTATCATATATCATTTTTATTTTGAGGATTCGAACAAAAAACAATAAAATGGAACGTGCATGCCCCATGACAGTCAGCTTGCGCTCGAATGACAAAACAGCTTCAAGCATTTGCGGCGCCTGGAGACTTTCATTCAGCTGTTTAGGTGGCTTTTCACAGTCATACCCACCAAAAAGTGCAGCTTTTCGAGCTTCTCAGTATCTTCCAGTTGCGGGCAGTTCAGTCTTTGCTTTTCACGTGTGTTTCCCCGTGTTCGAAACAGACGACAAAGTAACGGAAAACGTCACCCCTGGACAGAACTGACGGTGGTTCGATTTATATCAGCCACCTGCCTAGCGGTCCGCTGCCCTGCTGGTAGTAACATGTGTCGCAGGCTATGACGGAAATCTCCGTTGACAGAAATATTGAAATGTAACATTGTAGTGGGGGTCATGTGCATTTTAGGTCTGTTAGCAGCATGGGATTATGGGAGTTGGTCTCCTGATCTAATTAGGGCTCAGCAGTAGCGTTTCTGTTTGCCCACGTTTCTTTTCATATAACAGTTTTGTTGTTCCACCTTAGTTTATTCTTCCTGTTATGTTTGTTTCTTTTTGTTGCACCGTGAATGTGGAAGGGGGAGAGGTTGATGACCTCTGTGCAATGTTCAATGTGTTGCGTGTTCAAAATATATGGGGCTTGTTATGCTGAAAAGGAGGCTGTGCTCTCAGCTTCACTCTCTTCCTCCTCGTCTTTGTGACTGTACGAAATCATTTGGTGTTTGGGAATCTCCAGCGCAGCCACGTGACTGACAGTTCAACTTGTTGACAGCTTGGCTCCCGTAGAGCAGATGCCACCTTTTAAATAAGGGCAGCAAAGGGTCTTTAGTACCATAAAAGTCGCCATTTCTAAATTTTATAATCTGTTTTTGTCTAATTCAAATGAAAGTTCACAATACAAAGTAAATGCTTGGAAAGAAGATCTCCAAAAACAAATTGCAAATGAGGAATGGGAGGGTGCTTGTGCTGCAGCTCAAAAGGTGTCAATTAACTCGAGACTAAAATTAACACAATACAAATGGTTAATACGTACATATGTAACGCCAGCGGATTTAAATATGTATAACAGAAATATACCAGATGTTTGCTCCAAATGTATGGAAATGAAAGGAACATACTTCCACTGTACTTGGGAATGCAAATGTATACAAACATTTTGGCAAGTGGTGAAAGTCATAATAGAGAAAATTACTTTAAAACCGATCCCACTGGAGCCAAAGTTTTTCTTATTAGGTATATTTCCAAAAATACATCACTACACCAAAGGTGAGAGGGCATTTATAAATCTCAGCTTGATTCATGCCAAAATGTGTATTGCCAAACGCTGGAAAAACACTTACAGTCCAAGCATAAACCAATGGTTCCAACAAATCCTGTCAGGGGACCCTTTAGAAAGAATTACATATATTTTGAAAGACAAAGTAGAAGAATTTGAAAATATATGGCAACCTTTCATATACTTTGTAAAGAATATGGATCCTCTGGAATAGAATGTTGATTGTTAATTGTGGATGCTACAACAGACCTCTGTTTTTTAATTTCTTTTATTATTATTTTTTCTCCTCTTGATTTTAAGTTTGTTGAGTTTATATTCTTCATTTTGTCAATAAATAAGGACAGGCACTCTTGTTCGTGGGGTGGGGGGGTGGGGTATTAAAATAAGACTGAATAAGAGAAAGCATTACCTAAAAACTGTTGACTGTATTATTTTAATCTGAGCTATTTTTAACAATCTCAAAAGGATTTTCATATAAATATCAAATCTACATATTTACAATTTGGTTTTAGATGTTAACATTTATTTTTATACATTTTAACAATAATCGTGGTCTTCTAGAGCAGTGTTTTTCAACCTTTTTTGAGCCACGGCACACTTTAACCTTGACAAAAATCCCGCGGCACACCAGCATCCAAAAAAAAAAAAAAACAGAAATTCATGGTCTGTATTGATCGACAGCCCCCCCCCCCCCCCCCCCGCCCGCCCGCAATCTCACGTGTATTTTTGTGATAATTGTGGCCGGAAAAGCAGGAAGTTGCGGCTGTTTTTTCTAAGAGATGAAATGAAAGTTAAATTAGAAAATTTAGAAACTGTTTGTTTGTTGGGGTTTCAAGGCGTTTCGCAAGGACAACTCATTGTGCGCTGGGACACTGGCTATTTAAGCCAATGCATCATGGGAGATGTAGTGTGAAAAGTGCCGAAAACTTGCAGAAAGACTGGCGTCTCTGAGATTTATTGTATTGTCCACTTGTTTCACGGTCTGACACCGGACTCTGTGGAAAGCTACACCGCTAAAGAAGAGCTTTAGCCGGTATTTTTGTTAGAACTGAGCGACTTTATCAGCAGAATTAAGAACAAGGAAGTGAAGACTTTAAGCACTTCTGATTGGTCAGACTGATGACATGTGATTAAGCCTTCAAGAATGATTGGTGGAGACAGTTAAAGGGACGGGACTTTTCGAGACAATTTCAGCTTTTGAAAGCTGAAATTGTTGAAAAATGGCTGAACTGTTGAAAATGTGAAGATGTTGCTAAAATGGCTAAAAGTGCTAGCATTGGAATCAGCTTCATCAACTGACTCAAAAAAAACATATTGTTTGAGAGTATCATATTGGTAAAAGCTGCATGTTATAAGTTGATAGAAAATCCACTTTTGTCAAAATGGCGGCTTTTCTATTGATTTTGTCTCCATAGCAACCATTTTATGTTTAGGTCGCCTGGGCATGACGAACAAATAAACGTCAAGTTTAGACGAATCGAAAAAAGTAAACTTTTCAACGTCCTTAGCAACAGAGGTCATTTAACCACGCCCATATTTCTTAAATGTTCATTTCCAATGTATTTCAATATGTTCAGTTCCAGGTATGGATGCAGTTAAACGCAACCTTTGCCTCTGATTACGCCAAACCGTAGGTTGTGTCGCCATCCCATAATAATTTCTAAACTTATGTTGTGTCCAAAGCCATGTGATCATTTTAATGTTTGAACGGTGTCTTTAGCTACAAGTATGTTGAAGTTATAATGGTTGAAAGAAACAAAAGTTTACAAGGATTCTCCATGTATTTCAATGGTGCACAAATCTTGGAAAATCCTGGAATATCCTGGAATATCTTGAAAGGTTCAAGGATTTGAAAGACCAAAAGTAATAGCTGAAAGGATTAAGCTAAAAGATCTGAACATTGTAATAGTAAAATGGTTAAAATAAGTAAAAACTGAAGTTTAAAATCGCCTCACTTTTAGGCACAAAATGGCCGTCAAACTGTAGTTGGCGTTGCCATCCCATAATAATTTCAAAACTTATATTGAAGTCCAAAGTCTTGTGAGCAGTTTAATGTTTGAACGGTGTTTCTAACTAAAGGCATGTTAAAGTTATAATGGTTGAAAGAAACAAAGGTTTCAAGGATTCTCCATGTATTTTAATTGAGAAAAATCCTGGAAAACCTTGAAAAGTCTTGAACCGGGGACATCATGCACCATAACTTCCTATGTATTTTAATAGGGCAAAAAATCCTGGAAAACTGGAATATCTTAAAAAGTTGAAGGATTTGAAAAAAACAAAAGTCATAGCGATATGAGCTGAAAGAGCTGAACATTTTAAAAGTTGAATGGTTAAAAAATGTAGTAGTTAAGTGTCGAAAAACGGCGGAAGATAGCATAAGAGAAAAACAAAGGGTTGAATGCTTTACAGCATTCAAACAATTAAGACTTTGATGAAGTACAAAGTATATTTTAGTTATTTCATCATTTCTGTATTGAGTGTCATGACTTGAAGGATTGACAGACCCAGACGCTGAAACCCAGAATGAGGACAAGGATTGGTGAAAGGTAAGTAATGAGTTTTATTTTCCTTCCAGGAAACTTGGTGTGGCTTGGATGGCAGCTGGAGAGGATTTGGCTGGAGGTAATAGCGTGGCTTGGCAAAGCTTGAGGTTTCCACCGGACTGACATCCACACTGGGGACACTTGGAGGCTGGAATCCTGAGACAGGGAGAGGCAAGTTAAACACGAGGCCAGACTTGAACACGGAACCATGAACTAGACTTGAGACCAGGTATAGTCACCATAAAGGGCAACAAACTGGCGTTGGCTAATGCGTCTGGATCTCCTTAAGAGCAGAAGCAGGTGATGAGGTGAATAGGTCCCAGCTGGTGGAGTCAGGAGCAGAGCAGGAGGGGGAGGGGGAGGAGACTGACAGGCACCATAAAATTGAGTTGTATAAATCTGTGTGAATTATTTATTGCTTTGACTGCAATGCTTGAAGTCAATCAATTATCCTCATTTATACCATGGTCCGGGTGAATACTCGATTCTGATTGGCTGCTGGGTATGCGTTAAAACCTGATAACCGCACGGTGAAAAAAGAAGTTCCGGTCACATATCACTGCGCTAGAATAAACTTAAAACATACGTTAAAAGACGTTATTTCAAATTTTACAACAACACAGCAAAAGACATGAGTGATTTTGTTGTTTCTTTTAACTTGTTCGGTGAATTTGATAATTTTGATGACTGGGATGCAGCCACAGAGAAAGAGAGACAAGAACATCAAAAGAGGGAGAGGAGACACAAAAAAGTGTCACCGGAAGAATTGAACTATTTGGAAGATGACAAGGATGAGGTAAACACAAAGAAAATCACGAAATGGGCAGTTAATATATTTCAAGAATTCCCGGCTCAAAAAAACATGGATATTAACTTTGAAAACTACACTGCCACCACTCTCAATGAGAGTCTGCGGCTTTATATGCGTCTGTTCAGTCCACTAAGGAAGAAGGAGAGTACAGTGTTGCCAGTCTGAGGAGCTTGAGAGCCGGCATCAATCGCCACCTAAGAGACGTCAACATCATCAGCGACACCGTGTTTAAGAGCAGCAATGCGGTTTTTAAGGCAATAATGAAGCGCTACAGAAAGAGTGGGAAAGACACCAGCTCCCACCATCCTCGTATTCCTGAGTCGGACCTGGAGAAAATCAGATGCTCATCTGCGCTGTCTCCCGACACGCCCCTCGGCCTCGTCAGAAAGGTGTGGTTTGACATCCAGCTGTGTTTGGCTCGACGTGGGAGGGAGGGGTGCCGTGAGCTGACCATGGCATCTTTCAGCATCCACAGAGACGAGGCAGGCGCGGAATACCTCAGCCTATCACATAATCCGGACACTAAAAACCACAAAACTCCAAACGACCCACACAAGCAAAACCTAAGAGGTTTTATGTTTGCAAGACCCGGGGATCCTCTGTGCCCAATACAAAGTTTCAAGAAATACATCTCTAAATGTCCCCCAGATGCAAAATCTTTTTATCTGCATCCGAAGCGCTCCGTCACTGCAGCAGCTGAGGTTTGGTACTCCAGGGAACCGATGGGTGTCAACTACCTGGGAGCAATGCTAAAAAAAATTAGTGAAGAGGTCTGTGCATCTACATAGCCCTGTTTTGTCAAACCTCTCTTCCTCTTTTGTAAATTGCCTGCATGTTTATGATTGTTTTTTTTTAAGGTGGGTCTGTCGCAGATTTACACAAACCACAGCCTGCGGAGCACGGCTGTGGGTCGACTCTCAGACGCCGGTCTGGAATCACGCCAAATCATGTCTGTGACGGGGCACCGCTGTGAAAGCAGCCTGCAGGCTTACTGGGCTCCGTCACTCCAGGAGAGGAGAGAATGGAGCAACATTTTGTCGTCCCGCAACGTCGCCACAAGCAGTGGTCAGGGTCCACAAAAACTAAATATTGGTCCTTCGAACAGCAATATGATGGACATGCCAGTATCTCTGTCAAATTTTACGATTAATGCCAATGTTGAATTTAATTTTAAATAAATAATTCTGTCTTCCTAAAGCCGACTTTTTTGTTCGGTTCAAAGTTAACAGGCTCGATGTAAAATAACTTATTAATTAATAAAACCGTTTTTGTTGTTGTTGTTGACAGCTAATGTTCAGCTTTATTGTTAGAGATTTCTTATAATAAAATCTTGGAAGCTACTTGTGTATTTGTTTCTTTAACACGCTTTGCTTCATCATCTGGACAATAACTAGCGGTAAGGTGCACAATGACGCTTTGATTATTTTATCATGACGATCACCATATGATCCTACATTTTTCCGCTACAGTGCAGGCTCCGCACCTGAACTTGTAGTCATGACAACGCGCAGCAACACATAAAAAATAGTCCTCTTTTTGTGAAAAAGTGATCTAAACTGAACAAAAAACAAGAATAAAGTACTAAAACTGATTGAAATTTTTTTTTTTTTGTAAATGACCATGGTATAAGCGGGTTAATGGCCTTCGAAGTGTGCGGTTACTACTTTTTAACGCAATCCGCGCTTCGCGTCGGACGGTTCAGGCTTCCACGGCGTGAGTTAAAAAGTAGTAACCGCACACTTCGTCTGCAATTAACCCTTACTTATAAACATGATAGATTATTCACAACTTCACTTTTTTTTGTAACTATTGTTCCAAACATGAACTTATTTTAATATAATGTCGGGAAAAGATGTAAAACAACAAGGTTAAATATTTACTTTTAAAACTGAATGCACCCTGAGTGACGATGCTGAAATTGGCTTCTGATTCACAGCTTCAGATTCGCGAGGGCACTAAAGGAACATTCTGCTGCATTTTTCGCTCTACGATCACCTAATACCGGGTCCTGTTCAAAAACCACAGGACCTAAACTGCTCAAACCTGGATTAAATTATGCATTAAATACTAAAGAACACATGAAACACAGTTTCTGATTTGTGGAACCTTCCTCTGATTTGTGAAAATGTGAAATAGGTTGATTTTTATTGCATTTTATGCACTGAGTCCACCTTAGACCAGGTCCTGTTCCTGAAATTTTGGGGGAAATTTTATTTTCAATTCCTTAACATTTTTCTATTTCTATACTGGGTTGTACTATTGTATTTGCTTACACAGGTTTGAGCCGGTGGCCATAACATATCACCTGGGTGCGCAAAATCACTTTGTTGCAGTCCACAGGCTGGGCACAGACAAAAGCTGGCCCTTTAACGATGGATTACAGGAATCCAAGAAGCCACAAAGTAAGCAAAAGTATGCTAAATCCACCAAGTGGACATATTATTCACAAGATTGAACAGTTTAACTGCCTTTTCCCGTTTTCTTTTCTTTCTCCTTTTAATTTTAATTTCATTTTTTTTTTTTCAAATATGATGGAGACAACAATACCACCCAACAGTGAAGGTAACTGTTTGAAAGTTTAAAACATATTTTTGTGAGTAACTGTGATGAAATTGCCTCTTTATTTCTTTTTTTTTTTCTTTTTACACTGCCATGTGTTTTGTGCTAATGTGAATTGTAGGTTCAAATAATATTTATAAAGAAGAAATTTACAGCAATTGCCTATTAAAACATTACTTTTGTAATTCTTTGTCTAAGCAATTAGATTTTTTTGATGGCAATTTTGATTTTTTTCCTTTATTTTCCCTTTTGTTGTTTTTGTTTAATGTAACTAAACTAACTTTGTACTTCATCAAAAAAGTAAATTTGTGAATAATCTATCATGTTTATAAATGAGGATAATTGATTGATTTCAATCATTGTAGTCAAAGCAATAAAGAATTGACAGAGATTTATCAAACTCAAAACAGAAATGATTAAATAGGACTTCCGGTTATGGCGACCACCTGATGAGACGCAATACTCACTGCTCTGCTATCCCGACACTTAAATCCTGCGAAAATACTCCAATCTCCCCCAAAACTTAGGTAAAGGGGCTTGAGAACATAAAAGGAATGCAGAGGGGCAACAAACAAAGGCCGGAGACTAACAACCAGCCAAAGCTGACGGACTTTCAAACTAGGAGCAGATCCCAAAGAACTGAGGCTTGATTTGATTTGATTTGAAGGCTGACAACATAGCTGAAGGTAAAGGAGTACGGAACCTGGAGTTGGAGAGATCCAAAGCGGATGAGATCCTGGCTGCCATTGGAGCTATGAGGGATAAGTTCACAACTCGTTTTGATGGAATCGGGACCGCAAACGGAGATATAAAAAAAGAAATGAATGAGTTCACAGAACGAATCTTGCAAGTGGAGATGCGCACATCACGTGCAGAAGAGGATGTCGCCGGCCTACAGGCCACAGTGAGTGCCCTGGAGTCCAAACAAAGAGGGATGGAAGACAAACTCCTGGACTTGGAAACCAGATCCAGACAAAATAATCTGAGGCTGGTCGGGCTGCCGGAGACGGCCAAAGGAGAAGACCCGTACACATTCCTGGAGAAGTGGATCCCGGAGGCATTGAATATGCAGGCGCGAGGAGGGACGGTGAAGATTGAGCGAGCCGGCGAGGGAACCTGGAGCGCCACCGAGAACATTAATAATGAAGTTAGCCGATTACAGGGAGAAGCAAGCGGTCGCGGTGGCAGCAAAAACCAGCAAAGACATAAAATATAAAGGAAAACAGGTTCGTTGTTTTCTGGATTTAGCCACGGGGCTTCACCAACTGAGGAAGCAGTTTGACCCGGTGCGCCGGGAGCTGCGTAACCGGGGCATTCGGCACGGGCTGATTCATCCTGCAAAACTGCTGGTGACCTATAAAGATCGCACCCATACCTTCAAAAGTCCAGCTGAAGCACAGAAGTTTGTCGAGAATATCCAGGAGGACACAGCATAAATATAAACCCACGGAGATGTCATATGTGTATTATTACTTAGTGAATAAGCAAGTAATATCGGGGATACCTTTAAAGTTTGTGGCAACAGTTAAACGGAGGAAGGAAAGTTTATGTGGAAGATAAGTGAAAAATAATCAGTGAATAAATCTGTTTAATCTTTCAAGATAGAGCATGGAGTGTTACTACAAAAGATAGCACAAGTGTTCAAACAAAGACGATGAGCGGAGGGACCAATCCTCGCAGGCGTGGAACGGTCAAAGGCGATAACGGAAGACGACTTTCAGGGCGGAGGGGGAGTGTTTTCTTATTTAAACAAAGGGAAAGGGGATTTGTTTTGATGCAATGTTAAGCATCCAGGGTTTTTTGTGCCTCTCTACAAAAAAGTGTCAAGTTAATATGTATGTCATAGTTGAAAATGACACAAGAAGTAAAAATTAAGTTTGTTTCTTGGAACTGCAGAGGTCTTCAAAATCCAAACAAAGTTAAACAGGTCATGAACAGAATAAAAGATATGGATGGTCAGGTGGTATTTCTGCAGGAACTCATCTTCTTGATAAAGATTTGAAAAGTATTAAAAGAAGATGGCAAGGCAGTGTATCTACAGCCCCATTTTCCTCTAATCCAAGAGGAGTTATGATATTATTCCGTAATACAGTTCCTTTTCAAGTAAAAAAAGTAATAAAAGATAAATGGGGAAGATATCTAATCATTCAAGGTCAATTACTTTCAGAGGATTTATGTTTTGTAAATGTTTATGGCCCTAACATAGATGGTGCTAAATTTTTTGAGGATGTTTTTCTTACAATTGCGTCACTCACAGGACAATATATCATAGCAGGTGACTTTAACTGTACTCTAGACCCTAAAATAGACAGATCAACAGGAACAGATCAATCACACAATAAATGCAGAACGGTTATTCAAGGTTACATTAAAGAATTGAACCTACTAGACATATGGAGAGAATTAAATCTCAATGATAAGGGCTACTCCTGCTACTCTAGTAAATATAAGACATTTTCCAGGATTGATTATTTCCTAATCTCTTTAGAATTATGTCATAAAATTAACAGTTGTTTTTATGACTCCATTGTGATCTCAGACCATGCTCCATGTTGTTTAGTATATATGGATAAAAATATTATTAAAGACCCACCCCTGTGGCATTTCCAGCATAAATGGTTACAGGACAAAGAATTTATCAAATATATAGGAAAACATATTGATGAGTATTTCAAATTAAACACGGCCCAGACATCTGCATGTATAAGATGGGAAGCTTTCAAAGCGGTTCTTAGAGGTCACATCATTAGCTATACAGGTTCAAAATCAAAAAAGTGGAGAGGGGAGAGACAACAGTTGGAACACAAGATTAAAACGCTTCAGGAAAAGGTCAACAAAGAAAATAATTTTCAACTGATAAACGAGTTAGCAACTTTAAGAGCAGAATATAATAAACAATCAGCTGGTCGAACAGCAGCAAGTCTCTTAAGGCTGAAACAATCCTTCTACGATCAAGGTGACAAGGCAGGCAAACTGCTGGCTTGGTAGATAAAACAATTGGAGTTTAAACACCAATAACATCTATTAAATCAAATGACACAACTCTTGTAAATCCCACTGAAATTAATGAAGCATTTAGAGAATACTATAGTGAGTTATACAATGCAGAAGAGAAAACAAATACTGAAAACATAAACAATTTCTTAGATCAGTTAACCATTCCACCTATATCTGATGACAAAAGAGAGGCTTTAAATCTGGAAATCAGCAAAGAGGAGATTGGACATGCTATTGATGGTCTCAAATCAGGAAAAAAAGCAGGTCCAGATGGCCTCCCAGTTGATTTGTATAAAGAATTTAAAAATAAACTAATAACACCCATATTAGAAGTGCTCCAAGAAGCATTTAGAAATAACAATCTGCCCCCATCAATGAACAGTGCGTTGATAATTCTATTACCTAAACCAGGAAAACCCTCAAATAAATGTGAAAATTTTAGACCAATAAGTTTGTGAAATGCTGACCTTAAAACAATCTGTAAACTCTTGGCAACACGACTACAGAATACGTTGCCAAGCATTATTGATAGAGACCAAAATGGCTTTATATCTGGAAGGCAAGGATTTCACAACGTGAGAAGGGTTTTAAATATTATTCATTATAACACAAATAAAGCAGAAACAGGTTTATTGGCACTAGACGCTGAAAAGGCCTTTGATAAGGTCCATTGGCCTTTTCTCTTTAAGGTTATGTTACGGGGGGAAAGGGAAGTACCCAGGCGCAGAGAGGAGAGGAGGCAGGAGGTTGCAGGGGAACGGGGTTTAATAACAAAAACTAAAGACAAAACCAAAACCACTGCATAGCAGGCTAGAAACACTCAAACTCGAAACTCGAAATACACAGGAACGGGGAAACATTAACCTATGGAACAGCACAGGAGGAAGGAAAAGACAGGACTTAAATACAGACAAGGCAACAAGACACAGGTGGAAACACTCAGGACTGATGGGGCAAGGTCAAATTCGAAACAACAACGGAACAGGAAATACTACAAAATAAAACAGGAAGTGTAACTCAAAACATCACAGAACAAAAAGGAAACAAGGCACAAGGGCAAAGAAACAGAAACCTTAACATCACCCCCCCCTCAAGGAACCGCACCGAGGTTCCTCAACGAAGCCCACGAGGAGGGGGTCCAGAGAACACACTGCCACATGCAGCAGGGTCCGGGGGGCGGCCGGGAGGCCGTTCAGTCCGGCGAGGCGGGTCCGGGGGGCGGCCGGGAGGCCGTTCAGTCCGGCGAGGCGGGTCCGGGGGGCGGCCCGGAGATCGCCCTGTCCGGCGAAGCGGATCCGGAGGGCGGCCGGGAGGCAGCGCCAACCAGCAACGACAGTCTAACCAGCAAACGGCTGGCGGCTCGGGCTCTGGATCCGCGGCAGGCGGCTGGGGGTCCGCGGCGCTCGTCAGCGGCTCGGGGTCCGCGGCGGGCGGCAGCGGCTCGGGGTCCGCGGCGGGCAGCTCGGGTTCAGGGTCCGCTGCAAGCGGCTCGGGTTCAGGGTCCGCTGCAAGCGGCTCGGGGTCCGCGGCAGGCGGCATCGGCTCGGGGTCCGCGGCGGGCAGCTCGGGTTCAGGGTCCGCTGCAAGCGGCTCGGGTTCAGGGTCCGCTGCAAGCGGCTCGGGTTCAGGGTCCGCTGCAAGCGGCTCGGGTTCAGGGTCCGCTGCAAGCGGCTCGGGTTCAGGGTCCGCTGCAAGCGGCTCGGGGTCCGCGGCAGGCGGCATCGGCTCGGGGTCCGCGGCGGGCAGCTCGGGTTCAGGGTCCGCTGCAAGCGGCTCAGGGTCCGCTGCAAGTGCAAGCGGCTCAGGGTCCGCTGCAAGCGGCTCCGGGTCCGCAGCAGGCGGCTCTGAGTCAGGGTCCGCTGCAGGCGGCTCGGATTGGGGGTCCGCTGCAGGCGGCTCGGATTGGGGGTCCGCTGCAGGCGGCTCGGATTGGGGGTCCGCTGCAGGCGGCTCGGATTGGGGGTCCGCGGCAGGAACGGAAGGGGTGGCGTCCGGCGACCTCCTCGGAGCCGGAACCGGTCGTGGACGATCCGACACCCTCCTCGGAGCAGGAACTGGAGGAGTTGCGTCCAGCAACCTCCTCGGAACCGGAACGGGTCGAGGTGCGACTGGGACCCTCCTAGGAGCCGGAACTGGAGGAGTTGCATCCAGCAACCTCCTCGGAGCCGGAACGGGTCGTGGTGGGCCCAGCACAGTCCTCGGAGCCGGAACGGGACGGGGTGCCTCCGGGACCCTCCTAGGAGCCGGAACGGGACGGGGTGCCTCCGGGACCCTCCTAGGAGCCGGAACGGGACGGGGTGCCTTCGGGACCCTCCTAGGAGCCGGAACGGGACGGGGTGCCTCCGGGACCCTCCTAGGAGCCGGAACGGGACGGGGTGCCTCCGGGTTCACCTCCGGGACCAGGGCGGGACGCCGAGAAGGGCGGCGGCGATGACGGCGGCCCCCTCTTACAGCCAGTCGACTCCCATTGAAGAAGGAGGCTGGGGGCTGACCCTCCAAAGTCCACTGGGGCTCGACCCCCACCTCCTCCAGGTAAGGGTCCTCCCACAGCCACAGGTCCTGGTCCAGAGGGTCCAGGAAGGCCCGTGGCTGGAGAATGTCCAGCTCCATCCAGGAGTTTGGGGAGGGCTTGCGGTGAGGGCGGCGGTGACGTGGTCGACCCCCCCTTACGGCCAGGCGACTCCCCTTGAAGTCCCTGTAGACCTGGGAAGAGCCAGAGGTCCACCAGAGACAGGTCCCCTCTGCTGGGTACTGGTAAGGCTGCTCCATAATGTTACGGGGGGAAAGGGAAGTACCCAGGCGCAGAGAGGAGAGGAGGCAGGAGGTTGCAGGGGAACGGGGTTTAATAACAAAAACTAAAGACAAAACCAAAACCACTGCATAGCAGGCTAGAAACACTCAAACTCGAATCTCGAAATACACAGGAACGGGGAAACATTAACCTATGGAACAGCACAGGAGGAAGGAAAAGACAGGACTTAAATACAGACAAGGCAACAAGACACAGGTGGAAACACTCAGGACTGATGGGGCAAGGTCAAATTCGAAACAACAACGGAACAGGAAATACTACAAAATAAAACAGGAAGTGTAACTCAAAACATCACAGAACAAAAAGGAAACAAGGCACAAGGGCAAAGAAACAGAAACCGTAACAGGTTATGGACAAATTTGGATGTGGAACCAACTTTAAAATGTGGGTCCAGATCATTTACAAAAACGCCAAGGCAAAAATCTTGACTAACAGGAACACTTCACAGTCAATAGACATAACAAAAGGCTGCAGGCAGGGGTGTCCATTGTCACCTTTGCTATTCACAATGGCAATCGAACCTCTAGCAGTAGCAATACGATCCCATACTGGGCTACATGGAATCACGGTGGGTTCAGTTGAACACAAAATAGCTTTATGTGCAGATGATGTGATTGTGTTTCTCTCTCAATTAAGAAAGTCAATACCTTCTTTAATGGAAATAATCAGAAAATATGGAGATCTCTCTGGATACAGGGTAAACCAAACAAAATCCTCTATTTTATTACTTAATGAAGAAGAAAGAAAAAATCCAAATTCTGAAATTATCCAATTTAATGTAGTTGACAATTTCAAATATCTGGGAATCAATATCAGACCAAGACTAGAACAGGTAGTAGAATCAAATTATGATCCTTTAATGGAAAAGATAAACAGTTCCATAGAGAAATGGATAACACTACCAATTTCAATAATGGGAAGAATAAATATATTAAAGATGAATGTACTCCCAAAACTAATTTATCTGTTTCAAAACATACCTCTGCCACCACCTCTAGACTTATTTTCAAAACTAAAGAAACTTTTCGCCAGGTTCATATGGAACAACAAAAAAGCAAGACTCCGTCTGACGTTAGGGTTAGGGTTAGAAGAAAGAACCCAATTCTTAAACACATGATACAAATATGGTTCAGAGTCTTGAAATTACATGAACCAAACTCAACCATTAACACAATACAGCCCAATCTGGGGGAACAAATTCTTCACCCCAGGTAGAGCGGATGCCACCTTTAAAATATGGGCAGCAAAGGGTCTTTCCGCCATCCTGGACTTATATTCTCCAGATTCTGATATCATGATGTCATTTGAAGAATTAAAAAATAAATATGAGTTGAGCAAAAAACATTTTTATGAATTTCTCCAGGTCAGAAACTTTGTAAGGAAAACACAGAAGACCCTCAATAAACCAGCAAGCTCAATTTTAGAAAAGTTCATGGTGAGAGACAGTACCAAAAAAGGTGCCATTTCTGAGTTTTATGATCTGTTTTTGTCTAATTCAAAAGAAAGTTCACAATACAAAGTAAATGCTTGGAAAGAAGAGCTCCAAAAACAAATTGCAAATGAGGAATGGGAGGGTGCTTGTGCTGCAGCTCAAAAGGTGTCAATTAACTCGAGACTAAAATTAACACAATACAAATGGTTAATGCCTACATATGTAACACCAGCGGATTTAAATATGTACAACAGAAATATACCAGATGTTTGCTCCAAATGTATGGGAATGAAAGGAACATTCTTCCACTGTACTTGGGAATGCAAATGTATACAAACATTTTGCCAAGTGGTGAAAGTCATAATAGAGAAAATTACTTTAAAACCGATCCCACTGGAGCCAAAGTTTTTCTTATTAGGTATATTTCCAAAAATACATCACTACAACAAAGGTGAGAGGGCGTTTATAAATCTCAGCTTGATTCATGCTAAAATGTGTATTGCCAAACGCTGGAAAAACACTCACAGTACAAGCATAAACCAATGGTTCCAACAAATCCTGTCAGGGGTCTCTTTAGAAAGAATTACATATATTTTGAAAGACAAAGTAGAAGAATTTGAAAATATACGGCAACCTTTTATACACTTTGTAAAGAATATGGATCCTCTGGAATAGAATGTTGTTTGTTAATTTTGGATGGTACAACAGACCTGTTTTTTAATTTGTTAATTTTTATTTATTATTATTATTTTCTTCTCCCAATTTTAAGTGTGTTAAGTTTATATTCTTTATTTTGTCAATATCTAAGGAGAGGCACTCTTGTTCTTGGGGTGGGGAGGGGGGTGTTAAAATAAGACTGTGAATAAGAGAAAGCATTACCTAAAAACTGTTGATAAAGTTGTAATTTTTGTTAACGCGAGTGAAATTTATAATTGTAAATCATGTTTCTGAATTTTTTTTATGACTTTGAAAATTCAATAAAAAGAATGTGGCAAAAAGAAATGATTAAATAATTAAAATATACTTTATACTTCATCAAAGTCTTTATGCTTTTTATGTTCATTTGAGCTTGTATTGTGATTTCTCTTGCAGTTATAAACCCTGAAGAAGTCGTGCACCATTACAAAACTCTGCTGAAGGAATTTCGACGAACAAAAAGTCCGACCAAACATGTCGCCATTGTAATATAGACAAAAATACAATAGATTTGACTGCAACAATTGCAGAAATGACATTGGCTGGAAAAGGTGAAGATCTGGGGCCATTTCCTGTTTTCACAGAGGGTGACAAACTCATGAACTATGCAAAAGAGTGTGAATCATTCCTGGAACAACACAAAACTCTGGAAGAAAAGATAAATAATATTGAAAAAAAATCTGTTCTTCGGAATGCTGCTTTTAATTGTTTTGTACTTAAAACAAATTTCATTGTGATGACACTTTGTATGCTGCAGAAGTGTATCATATTAAAGATTGTTGTTTTCACTCCTGTCTTGTTTCTCATATTTACCACATGTTACAAGAAGTAATCAGGCCGGAATATGTTTTTCCAATGCAGTTACTTCACCTTTACCAACAAGTTAGCATTGTCTCATTTGGTAAGGTCAGAAGACCAAGTGTGTATGTACACTGTACAGAAAGGTAATACGTGAACATACCCAGTATTTGGTACTGAAAGTACCATGTAATAGAGTGTAAATAGGGCCGACTTTTTTTACAGTCCAGTTTCATTGTACTTAAGGGGTAGTTTCTGTGGTAAATTCATGGTAAATACCATGAAACATACAGCCAGTGCAGACCTAAAGGTCAAGGGACTTTATTTGTACTTACCTTGTTCTTGCATGTGGTAAGTACCACAAAAGACACCTTTGCATAACATGTAAATACCCAGTAAGTATATTAAAAATACCCAGTATGTACCACATAAGTATGAACCAAATAGTACCACATAAATTCACAGCAAGTACCATGTAAGTACAGAGTAGACACAAAAAATACCATGCAAGTACCTAGTAAGTCCCATAGAAAGTACCATGTAAACACCCTGTAAGTACCCAGTAAATTCCCTAAAATGTACCATGTAAATACCCTGAAAATACCCAGTAGTCACATAAATACCATGTAAATACCACTTAAGTACACTGTAAGTACTGTACTGTATAAGAAAGCATTACCACATTATCAGTGCAACAAAAATGGCAAGCAGTATTGGAGCTATCCAGTCATACAGTTTTGAGCCAGATGCCAGCTCAGGCGAGGAAAACAAAGATGAACATTGATCTATTTGTATGCAAGTGGATGCATCAGAATGGAGTGAAGCAAAATGCATGTGGCCCACCCAATGTAGTTTCCACATCACAAATGACCTTTTTTTGTCTGGTGCTGATTCACAAAGATTTGAACAAAGACTCAGAAATTCAATTTGAAGCTCATATTTTTTTTTTTATAAAAGTCCTCCATCATTGGAAAAATGCCACAAGAACATGTTAAAAACATAAAAACACAATTTTCTCAAAGTGGGTCTTTAAGTTGTGCCTCAGCCTTTGACAAAAACATTTCCCTAAAGGGTCTGATGTATATCAGATTACTTCCAACAGCTGAAATGAGGGATGTGGGAGTGTCGAAAATGGGGCCACTAAACAGCTGAAGGCGAAGCTGCAGCAAGACTGAAGGAGAACAGGAAGTTGGAGTTGTCCTTAACATTCAATTTAGTTAAATGTGCCTCTCCCCCTCAGTATGATCTGTGTTATTATATATTTTATATCTATTTTAATGTTTTGTGATGTATGTACTGGTAGCCTTTTTTTAATCAATAGGTATTTTTAATTATTTTAATTGATCACTCCACTACAAAAACCATCAGGACACATTTCCCATAATGCATTGTTTTGTTGTCAATGGGCAGATTGCAGTCAGTGCAGTACTAAATTTCCAGCTGCATTGGCGTAGGTTGGGGCCTTGCTCCCGCCCCTTTGCCTTTCTGGTTATATTTAGGAGATGATTGACATGTGATGTTGGAGCAAAAACATACGTCACACACCAGGTGATCTGTGCAGCGTTGCGTTCACTTGCATGATCTCAAACACGCTTATGATCTCAGGTATCTGTAACGATTGTTCTGATCTCCAGTGAACAACACCCGTGCTTTTATTAACCACAGTTTGAATTCAACCGGCTGCTCAATAACTTGTGACCAGGGTTTAAATGTGCAATAAGTCATAAGAACGCAAATCCAAAAATGGTTACTGAATTTTGTTTCTCCTTTACTGATTTTTGGTTTAAAAAGTCAACTTAAAAAAAAAAACATTCAACACAGACTCAAAAATCGGAGCACATACTCTCTGACTTCTCCACCTTAAATTTCAATAGGTGCAAGTACAGTCCAGATTTACTGACAATCATCTTCAATCATACTGAGGGTCTCAGCTGTTTGGGAGGAAGAGCTGCCAAGTGTCCAGCAGTAAGAAGTAGACAAGAGAAGCTGTGTTCAGAAGAACCCATTGATAGAGACAGAACTGTAAAATATGAGTCTTCTTTTGGGTTTAATAGTTATAATTCAACAGTGTTAACTGAACTGTGTTAATACGGATGTTTAAATCAGAAAACAGCAGATGGAGAAGTTTAATTAAAAAGAAATGTATTACTGATTTATTTACTTTTTTTAGTTACCTATTTTATTTCTTTTGAATGAGAATAAGTAAATTTTGTACAGGAAACAGTCACTAATAGAGTATAGTTAATATGTTGATATGTGTTCCATAAAAATTTACTGGCTGTCAAACACTCACAAGTTGCGTGTGTTTGTGCGTTAAAGTTGCGGCCCTGCCTCGGCTAGATCCTGCCTTCAGTGGCCCCCAGGTAAATTGAGTTTGAGACCCCTGCTTTAAGCGATGGTATGCCCCGCTTGGCCATCACTGGCTGCAAATGATCACGTGACATTTCTTGGCCAATCAGTGCTGCGAGGACTTAAGAGCACTCAGGAGTGATCCAACATGTGAATATCTTCGTAATACGCAGTGTAATTACTTTCTTCATATTTTTATCCATACTAACTATGTCAAGCAAAAAAAGAAAGTGGTCAGACGAATATGTACAAAATGGATTCTCATGTATCACAGAACGGGATGGGGGTCAGCATCCTATCTGCATGATTTGCAATGCCAAGTTGAGCAACTCTAGCCTCACACCGGGAAAACTAAAGGAACACTTCGAGAAGCTGCATGGAGAAGGGGAATTTCAGGACACAACACTTGCTGCTCTGCACTTGCTCCTTTGCACACAAAGGAGTTGCAAAGCAACACAATACATGTACTTATTTTAAGCTTAACACATGTTCAGGCTGTATCTCTTCTCATTATCATATTATGTATTAGAGCAACAACACAGAATTTTAAATAAACAGAGTTCAGTAAAAAAGTCAACAAAGAAGTAGAAGTAAAGCAAGAATTTTGAATGTTTCTTCAGTTTTGACAACTTTACAAATTGATTTTGTGTATGATATATACTATCAAACAAATCTGTGCTTATAGCTAGAGTTCTGTTTACTCTGTGGTTCTATGTTCGAATTGTTTCAGGTAGAGTACCTTTGTCGAAATAGTCTGAAGTGAAAAACTTCCAAGAGTAGTAAGTTTACATCAAAAAGACATGCTTTTAGTTCAACAAAAATCAGTGATGAATATCAAGGACAAAATGTGCTCTTCTAAGATATTTATTACAAACCCTAAAGCAGGCTAATGGGTCTGCTCTGGACAAGCCTGCAGAACTATCTTTAGCCCCTCTGCTGGCAAGTGAATGGAACTGCCTGACTTATCCTCACTGCTGTCATCAAGACAGCCAGTATTTTTAGAAGACAGCAGCAGCTGCATAAGCATTTAACAGTATTCCATGAACAATGACACTTGGGGTGTCTCAGGTCTGAACGACAGGGAGTTTGTGGGAATCACTCCACTCTAGTTCATTTGGTGTAGAATTTGGACTTTTTTTGGTTTGTTCCACTAAGAAACATCAATGAGGGGGAATAGGAAAAGAGCTCTGGACATTTGAGCATAGCATGTGTCTAAATCCAAAGTCAACTGGGAACACTACTTGGCTTTCAAGAAACGGTTGGCATTGCTCCTTAACTCGGACTTCGATCGCTATTGCGGAATGTATGTTGATGGTTGTTCCTGGCGGCTGAAGCGAGGTAAGGGTACGTAGGGGTTCATCACTCCATAAGGGGCAGAGGTCTTTCCGATTAAACCACACAAGCTAACACAGGGGTTAAACGTATATCTTTAAAGCACCACAGGGAATACCGGAGACATTTTAAGCACATTGTCTCAGCACTGTGAGTGAAACGTGTCAGACAGTGAATTCATTTTTGTGCAACTTGTAAAAATGTACATTTTTCATGATGTTGATCTGTTAAGAAAAACTTCCACTGATATGATTTGAGTCTGACTCACAGCAAGTTCATGTTTTAAGATTTTGATCAGCCTGCTTGATAAGCAGGAATGTGCTTGCCTGGTCCTCCTCTGATTAAAAGGCCACATCATCATTCTTCCACCTCAGTAGTAGTTCAGTAGTGAAGTACCAGTAACCCAGCAAAAACTAAAAACTATACCAATCCCTTATTTATGTTGTATTATCTGGGAATTTTTTTCTAAAAAGAACACAAGGTGCTATTTTCCTGTTTAGTTACATATTTGGCAAAATTAGAAATATCTTTAAGCATTTCTTCAAATATCTTGAATGTTTTCTTACTAAAATACTCTCCTAATTATTTTGGTTGTTGAGAAAAATTTTTTAATACAGAACTTAAATATTTTGCATTTTAGTAGGAAAACTGCAACATATTAAAGTTTTGCTCTTGGGTCCTCAGTTTTTCTAGGATGCACAGCTTGACCTAAAGGTAACTCGCTGGGATGTTCAGTCTGGGTTAGGAATGGCAATGAATGTGTGCAACAGAAAAGGCTTTACACTCCTTTAACAGGATAATAGGCAGCATTACTGGCATCTTTAAATATGTAAATTGTGTTGTTTTTTTTTTTTATGTTTTTGTAGCATTTTTGTGATGATAGAGGACATATATAAAGAAAGATTAACCCTTGTGCTAACCTATGACCCCACCCTTACATTGACGTGTTATGCCTCCCATTACAAAGGTGAACAAAGGTGAAGAGGATTTCATGTAATCCATGGACACCAATGGAGATCACAAATCATTGAAGAAAAAAGGTTCAGCACACTGTCTTGTGGGGTCTAGATGACCCCACTCCCAATGTTAAAATACTTAGGATAGCACAAGGGTTACAGATTAAAATTGCTTTTCGAGATCATTCAGAGTCTCTTCTTGTATAGTTAGCTTCCCTCTCGCTGCATTTAAGCCACTTTCCGTCACTACTTTCATGTCTTTGTGGCCCACATTAGTTTGAGAGGGGAAAAATAAAAACAAGAATCAAACGAAAGGATCTTTTTACAGCTGTCTTGATGAAAATAAGAAATATATCGTAAGAATTAGGAGGCCTAAATGGCTGGCTGGTTGCCACAGCAGATGCGCTATGCTGGGTTCCAGCGCAGCATATGCCATTGCTCCAGCTACACTGGCTGGCAGGTGGCCCAAGCAGGTTTCAAGTCGTTCCAAACTCTGTTATATAACAGATAATAGAAAACCAATAGTGGCGCAGTCTTTTTTTTTTTTTTTCCCAAGCTATGAGCCGCCGTCTGCTTTAAATTTGCGCCCCGCGCGATTGCCAGTACAACTCGTGCCTAAAACCACGACTGCAATCTGGTGCAGAGTTGTTGGTCATGTGACTCATTTAATTCGCTTTTGTTCGCTAGTGTTATTTTTTCTACAGAGATGTGTCAATTTTGATACGCCTCAAAAACCACCTCCTCAAAGCGCAAAAACCTTTTGCGAAAAATTCAATTTTTTTTTAAATGACATGTTCCCATTAAGCAAATTTAGTATCCCAAATCCAATTTGTGCAATTTCACAGCATTGTAAAAATTCACCATACATAATTTTTCTTTTTCATTTTAGTCTTTCTTAGACACTATTAAATCCTCGCCCCAGTAAACCTCTAAAGCCTGAGGAGGTTTCTTTTTACTTACATGTACAAATACTTTTTACATTTTAAGGCACACTTAAAAGCCTTCCTTTTTTTTCAAAAAATGACAGTGCGCCTTCTTAACCGGAGTGTCTTATATAGATTAATTATGGTTGTGTTCACTGATGTCACAGCAATTACAACCTTACAAGGTTGTAAGTTAGCATAGTCACAGTAACGTTTTTCTTTTAGAAGCATTAGTCTGTTTTTTACATGTTAGCAACAAGGTTGGCAGTTACAGATATTGTAAATATGCTATTGCTAATGCTTTTAATATGGCTAACAGTGTTAGAAATAAGGGGGAAAAATGGTTGTACCTGGCAAGTAAACTTAGTTGTCCTCCCCAATTTTTGGTTGTCTTTCAATACCAATATTCAACAGCAATGAAACCTACTCAGATGTCAGTACTTAAATCTTTATTTCTTCTATACATCTAATATCAACTGCCTCTTATGATGAACATTTAAAAAACTCTTTAAATATTAAAAACAAACATTTTACTAAATATTGAAGCATCTGGTTACACAAACTATTGCCAAAAACTTGAATCTAATATAATTATAACTAATATAGATCTATAGATCAGATCTTTTATAAGTAGTATCTTTACACAGATTTAAATGTATTGGTTCTTTTTTTTTCTTTGCTTTTGATAATTGTTGCTTGAAGAACATAAAATAAAAAGACTGATGTAAACATTTAGAATATCATATCAATCTCATGGAAAAAGGTTTTTTTCTGCTCATGTCAGTCTGTTCTGTTATGAGTGAAAGTTGTAGTGTTTTATGAATGTGTTTTAAATCTTTTAGCGTGTTTTTGGAGACATCTAGCGGTCGCGCCAGGTACTGTCGTTCAACACGTTAATTTGAACAATCTTTATTGAAAAGTTCACATGTAGAAACAGAAAGGATTCGCTAGCATGCACGCACTTCGTTTGTCAGTGGAAAGAATTTGCTGCATACGTCTCAATTCAGTGGTTGCCAAAAACTAATCTTTGAAACTTGGAAAATAGTCAAAAAGTACCAAAATGTTGAATAAAAGACCAGGTTGTCACACGGACAACCATCAGGCTCATTTTGGTTGTCCTCCGTGAAATCTGGTTGTCTCGGACAACCGGATAACCGCTTCTTTCAAACGCTGGCTAACGTGTAGCGTGCTACAAACAAGTTCTGGAATTTCTGTGAATGCAGTTAAAGTCTGACTGACTGATGGACTTATCTCTGACATTTTTTTCTTACTTAATGCACCACATTGTTAACTGTAAGTAGGTAAGTAAATCTGTATTTATATGGCACTTTTCACAAGGAGCAACTCAAATTTAAAATCAAAGTCGCAAGCGGCGTTGTATGGCCTGCAGGCGCAACTCGCCCCCGCCACCCGCCTCTACGCACCACCTGCTCTCGCTGCCCACCTCTATGCAGCACCCCCGCCCTCACCGCCTACCTTGGATCAAAGCTAGTCAAAGCTGCATATACTAAAAATGCTAACTATGCTAATGTGGCTAAAAGTGCTAGCATTGCGATCAGCATCATCAAGTCACTCAGAAAAACGCATTGCTTAAGATGCTATTAATGCTAACTATGCTAGTTATGCTAATGTGGCTAAAAGTGCTAGCATTGCACTGAGCATCATCAACTCACACAGAAAGACACATTGCTCCATTGGTAAGAGCTACACGTGATAAGTTGATAAAGAATCCACTTTTTTCAAAATGGCGGCTTTTCTGTTGATTTTATCTGCATAGCAATGATTTACATATTTAATCTAGCCACAGGGGTTGCAAGCCAGTTGCCTCTGTGCCGGTCCCAAGCCCGGATAAATAGAGAGGGTTGCGTCAGGAAGGGCATCCGGCGTAAAAATTGCCAAAATAACCATGCGAATCATCCACAACACTTTAGACATACCGGATCGGTCGAGGCCCGGGTTAACAACGACCGCCACCGATGCTGTTAACCTACAGGGTGTCGGTGGAAATTTGACTACTGTTGGTCGAAGAAAGAGGGGAGGCAGAAGGGCCCGTGGCCAGAGAGAGAAGGGAAAAGGCAGGAACATAGGTTTGAGAATAGGGACTCTTAACGTTGGCACAATGACAGGGAAAGGCAGAGAGCTGGCAGACATGATGGAGAGAAGGAAGGTAGATGTACTGTGTGTGCAGGAGACAAGGTGGAAGGGCAGCAAGGCACGTAGTATTGGAGGAGGATACAAACTGTTCTATCATGGTGTTGATAGGAAGAGAAACGGGGTAGGAGTGATTCTGAAGGGGGAGTTTGTAAACAGTGTTCTAGAGGTGAAAAGAGTCTCAGACAGGATGATGAGCTTAAAGTTAGAAATCGAAGGGGTGATGGTGAATGTAGTCAGTGGGTATGCGCCACAGGTTGGCTGTGAGTTAGAAGTGAAGGAGAGATTCTGGAGTGAGTTGGATGAGGTCATACAGAGTTTCCCCAGAGGAGAGAGAGTTGTTATTGGAGCAGACTTTAATGGGCATGTTGGTGAGGGCAATAGAGGTGATGAGGAGGTGATGGGCAGGTTTGGTGTGAAGGAAAGGAATCTGGAGGGACAGATGGTGGTGGACTTTGCGAAGAGGATGGAAATGGCTGTAGTCAACACTTACTTCCAGAAGAGAGAGGAACATAGAGTGACATACAGAAGTGGAGGTAGGAGTACCCAGGTGGACTACATCCTATGTAGACGAGGTCATTTGAGAGAGGTTATTGACTGCAAAGTGGTGGTAGGAGAGAGTGTAGCCAGACAGCACCGCATGGTGGTGTGTAAGATGACTCTGGAGGTCAGGAAGAAGAAGAGAGGGAAAACAGAAAAGAAGACCAAGTGGTGGAAGCTACAGAATGAAGAAACTTGTGAGGAATTTAGGCAGAAGTTGAGACAGGGTCTGGGTGGTCAGGATGAGCTTCCAGATGACTGGGAAACTACAGCAGAAATTATCAGGGAAACAGGTAGGAAGGTGCTAGGTGTGTCATCTGGAAAGAGGAAAGACGGTAAAGAGACTTGGTGGTGGAATGAGGAAGTACAGGAATGCGTCCAGAGGAAGAGGTTGGCTAAAAAGAAGTGGGATGTAGAAAGGACTGAGGAAGGTAGACAGGAGTACAAGGAAGCGCAGCGTAGAGTGAAGAGAGAGGTGGCAAAGGCCAAACAGAAGGCTTACGATGAGCTATATGACAGGTTAGACACAAAGGAAGGAGAGAAGGACTTGTACAGGCTAGCCAGACAGAGAGACAGAGATGGGAAGGACGTGCAACAGATAAGGGTGATTAAGGACAGAGATGGAAAGGTGCTAACAACCCAGGAGAGTGTACAGAAAAGATGGAAGGAGTATTTTGAGGAGCTGATGAACGTGGAAAATGACAGGGAAAGAAGGGAGGAAGATGTGGTTGTTGTGGAGCAGGAAGTAGCAGAGATTGGAAAGGATGAGGTTAGGAAGGCTCTGAAAAGGATGAAGAGCGGAAAGGCCGTTGGTCCTGATGACGTTCCTGTGGAGGTATGGAAGTGCTTAGGAGAGGCAGCAGTGGAATTTCTAACAAGGTTGTTCAATAGGATTTTAGAGAGTGAGAAGATGCCTGAGGAATGGAGGAGAAGCGTTCTGGTTCCGATCTTTAAGAACAAGGGTGACACGCAGAACTGCAGCAACTATAGAGGAATAAAGTCGATGAGCCACACAATGAAGCTGTGGGAAAGAGTAGTGGAAGCCAGGCTTAGGAAGAAGGTGGAGATCTGTGAGCAGCAGTATGGTTTCATGCCCCGTAAGAGCACCACAGATGCCATTTTTGCTTTGAGAATGTTGATGGAAAAGTACAGAGAAGGTCAGAAGGAGCTGCATTGTGTGTTCGTAGATTTAGAGAAGGCGTATGACAGGGTGCCGAGGGAGGAGCTGTGGTACTGTATGAGGTCGTCTGGAGTGGCAGAGAAGTATGTCAGAGTAGTTCAGGACATGTATGAGAGAAGTATGACGGTGGTGAGATGTGCTGTTGGTCAGACAGAGGAGTTCAAGGTGGAGGTGGGACTACACCAAGGATCAGCTTTGAGTCCTTTTTTGTTTGCTATGCTGATGGACAGGCTGACAGATGAGGTAAGACAGGAATCTCCCTGGACAATGATGTTTGCGGATGACATTGTAATTTGCAGTGAGAGTAGAGAGCAGGTGGAGGAACAGCTAGAGAGGTGGAGGTTTGCTCTGGAAAGAAGAGGCATGAAGATCAGTCGTAGTAAGACAGAATACATGTGTCTGAACGAGAGGGATCAAGGTAGAAGCGTTAGGTTACAGGGGGCTGAGGTGAAGAAGGTGCAGGAGTTTAAGTACTTGGGGTCAACAGTTCAGTGTGATGGGGAGTGTGGAAAAGAGGTGAAGAGGCGAGTGCAGGCAGGTTGGAGCGGTTGGAGGAAAGTGTCAGGAGTGTTGTGTGACAGAAGAGTGCCAGCAAGACTCAAAGGAAAGGTGTACAAGACAGTGGTGAGACCAGCTCTGCTCTATGGGTTAGAGACGGTAGCAGTGAGACAGAGACAAGAGGCTGAGATGGAGGTAGCGGAGATGAAGATGTTGAGGTTCTCCTTAGGAGTGACCATGTTAGACAGGATAAGGAACGAGTACATCAGAGGGACGGCTCATGTTGCCTGTGTTAGCGACAAAGTCAGAGAAGCCAGACTGAGATGGTTTGGACATGTTCAGAGGAGGGATAGTGGATATATTGGTAGAAGGATGTTGGAGATGGAGCTGCCTGGCAGGAGGGCAAGAGGACGGCCAAAGAGGAGATACATGGATGTCTTAACAGAGGACATGAAGTTGGCTAATGTTAGGGTAGAAGATGTCCATGATAGAGTGAGGTGGAAAAGGATGATTCGCTGTGGCGACCCCTGATGGGAAAAGCCGAAAGAGAAAGAAGAAGAAGAATGATTTACATATTTGTCGCCTCGGAATGATGAACAGATCAACGTCAGTTTCAGATGAACTGGAAAAGTAAAGTTTTGGTTGTCCTTAGCAACAGAGGTTTAATGATAACCACGCCCACATTTCTTATAAGTCCATATCCAGTGTTTTTTTATTATGTTCAGTTCCAACTATGGATGCAAGCATTCAATTTTCACAGTTTCTCATTGAAAGACATGGGAGTTATAACAGCGCGCCACATTTGCTAGCGCGCCACGCAAACGCCATTCAAAATCTACAACTTCTAATTCCAACAATTTTTCCACAGTAGCTTGGCATTGATGCCAAAGAAGTTTCAAGGTGATTGATAAAAATCCCAATGACAAGTATTCGTTTGAATCCGTAAATAAAGGTGGCTGCCTTTTTCCAAAGTCAAATCTTAACGACATTTCAGAGGCGGTTGTAGATTTAGGCTAGCAACATGTGTGTGAAATTTCATGAAAATCGCTTGAAAAAAAAGTTCATTTTTCCATGCTGTGTAAAAACGCGAAAATGGCGAACTCGTGGTTTTTTGCACATAGGTCATGTCGCCATCTTGTAATGATTTCAAAACTTTATTTGGATATCCCCGAATAGGTTATATCGGTTTCGTTAGCCGAAAATATTCAGATTTTTTTTTTTTCAGTCAAACATTTTTTTGCAACGTTTTTTTTCTCACCACGCCTACATTCCTTTATCGATGTTGTCGTATGTTACATCGTTTTGTTCAGCCCGGGCCAGGGGATCGCACTTTTCATTTTCACGACATTCCGATAAAAACTGTGCGAGCTAGCTAAGATCGCAGCGGTTGTGAATTCGCCATGGACACGTCGTTGTAATTCCAACATTTTGTCCACATGACCTTGATATGGATGCCTGAGAAAAATCCCTAGGAAGAGTTGGTTACCGGTCGATAAACATGCTTTTTTTTCCCAAGGCCAAAGGTCAATGACACTTCTGTGGTGTTTGTAGACTGGAGCTGCCAGCCCGTGTGTGCAATTTCGTGAACATCGCTCAAACAAAAGTGTTGTTTTTCCATATTGTGGAAAAACAAAAAAATCACCAATTCTCAGAGTGTGGCCGTCCCATAACGATTTCAACACTTTCTTGGGATATCCCCAACACGTGTGTTTTTTTTTTTTTTTAACTGTATTTTGGAAAAAAACATGTTCGGCCCCTTACGCAATTTTTGGCCCATTAGGTTTTTTCATGGAATCGCTCGCCGTGATGTCATCGTCTTTGGGGGGGTGACGTTGACTTTGTGGAAAATTTATTTTCAATTTTTCCTGGGTGTGTGCACATTTTGGTGACTTTTCGAGTAGGCGGCAGGGGTCAAATTTTCGCTGAAAATCTCTCCAAATGTGAAAACAATATGGTCCTTGCAGTTAGTGACTGCTGCTGCGGGCCATAGCAAGACAAAACCAAAACAACTAATATAAGAAGCAAATAGGTAAACATAATAAAACAAAAAAATCTGATACACTCTATCAACATGTATCAGATAGCATTTGGCTGCTATTTAAACAACCATGAGGTAGATATCGATGTTACATTCTGTTACTAGATATTTACTAAAATGGGGCTTGATAAAATACTGCAAGATTTGATATTTTTCTGTTTGTCCTGTGAAGTTTATTTGTATAATTTTATGACCCCAAAATGGCCAACTATAACAGATTTAGAAACAATGCTTTTATGCTTGGTTACCAAAATTTTAAAAGTTCAGATCTTCCTGGTCATGTCGCAAGCAAACATGTGGTCTCCTCTACCTGAATGTTGACCAGACAGTTACCTCATGAACATGCTTTCAAGAGTGAGTTGAAACCAGAGAATACCCACAATCTCATTAGAGGGCTTACTACCTTCCCACATGAAGAGCCCATCAGAAAAGCAGGATCTGGGAGCCCTTTTGTTTTGAGCTAAACACATGTAATCACTAATCCATTCACTAGCCTTGGATAGTGATACACAAATCAAAAATCTTTTAAGTCCTATTTAGCGAAAACAACCAAACACTGCAATCCCAATAAATGTTGAACAAGACACTTACTTTGAAGACAAAAAAGTTCTTCTTTGGAGACTTCCACATCATTTTTGGCTGATATATTTTGTGAAAATTCTGGTTTCTCAGCCATCTTTGTGATACATGACACACATTCTTTCACAGATCTTTTTTTAGGGTTTACTATACTAAGCCCTTTCCCACTGAAATACAGCACCAGCTGTACTGGCTAGGTGTTGTTGCTCCTGTTGCAACAGCACAGGGCTACTTCTTCCAACTCACCGTGCCATGCTTTCCTCTCATGCAGATAGAGCTAAGTAATTCAATTAGGCCTAATATTCATACCATCTGCTTGTGCTGAAACACATGCACTGAAAGGGGGCAAAGGGTGAACATTGACATGACAGAAGTCATATTTTAGTTTCCAAATGACGGGGTTAACTCCGATAGAAAACAGTTAAGCCGGGTCGGAACAAAAATGAATGGAATGTGGAAATATTTTCAAAATCTATACTAATTCTGCATTTTTAAATTAATATGATGTTTTTTCCATTCCTAATCTTTTTGTTTTATGCCAAAGGAAGTTATTACTTTCTTTTTATCCCCAGAACCTTGTGGTCGGAGAGTGGTCTGTCTTGCCCTACTGAAAAAAAAAAACATTTACTAACCTCCAAGACGACTTTTGGTGAAGAGGATCTGTGCAAGCAGAGATGGATGTGTTTGGCGGTGCTCCACGTTTTCTAGCTTATCCAAGACCTGTCATCGTGCAAAGTGGAACTGATGCAGTCCTGAAGTGTCAAATTGGTGGTGATCCAAGGCCTGCTGTCATCTGGGAGCGAAACAATGAAAAGATTGACCCACAAGGACGATACAGGGTCTTTGAGGACGGCAATGTATACAACCTTATAATTTCCGCCGTAACTATCGAAGATAGTGGCCAGTACATTTGTAAAGCAAAGAACTGTATTGGGGAGACATACGCTGCAGCCACATTAAAAGTCGAAGGTGAGGCACAGGAGATGGAGCTACGAGAGGAGAACAAGCCACGGTTCCTTATCAAGCCACTATCCACTCGTGTCGGCCGTGGGGAAGATGCCGTATTCTCTTGTAAGCTTTGGGGAAACCCAAAACCAGAGATTGTCTGGGAAAAGGATGGAAGAAAACTCAATGATATATTTGAGACCACGCATTTCAATGTGGGTTGCCAGGATGGTGGATGGTTCCAGCTCAAAATTTTTAAGACCCGTGCTCCAGATGGTGGTGTATATACCTGCAAAGCAAGGAATGAATTTGGGGAAGCACTAGCAGGAGCTGTGTTGCTTGTTGATGCAGGTCCTGGACATGAAGAGGAAGGGAACCGTAATGGTTATACAAATGGCCACTGGAAAGTCCACCAAGGGAAAACAAGGAGTGGTAAACAAGTCCTAAACAGACTAAAAGACGAAACAATAACCAAGTCAACAAAGGTGAAGATGTTTGCTGTGACTGAAGGCAAACATGCCAAATTCCGTTGCTTTGTGACTGGCAAACCCAAACCAGAAATAATCTGGAGAAAAGATGGCAGGCTCATACTGTCTGGAAGGCGTTACTTGTTATATGAGGACAGAGAAGGATACTTTACCCTTAAAGTACTGTACTGTAAGCAAAAGGATAACGGAGTCTATGTGTGTGCTGCATCAAACACTGCTGGGCAAACCCTTAGTGCTGTACACCTCTCTGTCAAGGGTAAGTGAAAAGTATCATTTTTATTTGTCTAAGACTGTTATGAACAAGAAATGTGAAGTTAAGAGAGCTGACCTTTTGTGATGAGTAAATGCAGCACAGCTCAAGCCTGCAATCCCTTTTTATGTGAGTAAGTGACTGAGTAGGTAATGGTGTGTTGTTGGATCTGGTTTCTGTTCATGTGAAGCATGGATGATGTCAGTAAGTCTAAGATAGGAACTGAGATCATTTCTTGTAGGAGATCCAAAGACACAAGGGATAATGAAATGTGTGAACGCAAGCATTTTATTGCAATTCAAAAAATCAAGAGTTGCTAAAATAACTACAGAATTACTCTTTTTACAGTTTGACACTTTGCTTTAGGTATATCTTTTTAGCTCGACTTAGTTTAAAGTATTTGCATCCTCAGCTGGTCTGAGTAAGTGATATCAGTAATCAGTTTAACTTGGGTCTACAATCTAATCAAATGGTTTGAAGATGTAGTGTAATGTCTGCATAGTTCCTCCTTGCAATGGGATTTAAGGTGTGTCTATGTGATAGAAGAATTTTAGTAGAGGTTCATGTTTCTCACATGACTCAGAGGAGTCCAAACCCGCAGGACGAAAAAACTGTTGTAACCTCCAGAGATAGACGGTGTGTTAATGCACAAACAATTTGAATGAAGAAATTTAATTTGTGTGTCAGTGGTAAGCTCTATGGGTAACTGGCCTTTCCTTAGAACATTTGCAAGTTAAGGAAGTGGTGAGCTTTGCATACATACCATCAAGTTCAGTACACAATTAGTTGTTTACAGCTGTCTGGTACTGTCTGATGGTATCACTTACAGACCGTTTATTTTTTATCCAACACCCCAATGTGTTAATAACCATCCAATTCCTCAACTCAAAATGTCTTGTGTGTCATGATTTTCCTCATCTTATTTATATAACTTACATTTCATGTAAGCATGTTTCAATTTAGCATCATACAGTACAAGGAAATATTTGTACAGTGAGTTTACAAAGCTCAACTTACTTAAACTATTAAGCTATACATCGGGCATGTACGTCACTTTCAAGATTACACAGAATGGGTTCTTGAACGCGCTTTCAGCGTATGGTGTTAATGCAAGTCTGTCGCTATCTGATAGATACTAGTCCATGTAAGCTCAGTTTGAAGAACCTTGGTGCAAAATGACGAAGTGGTACAAATCCTGTGAGTCTTGCTCTAGGTTTCTGCTTTCACAGCTCTATTCCGATATATGAAAAACTTGATTTCATATAATTCCGGCCGAGCACAAACAACAATTTACAATTTCTCCTTCATAATCTATTTTCAAACAGTTGGTAATTCTGTATTTTGAAAAGTACACTAGCCATACGTGATTACCAAATCCAAATCCCTAATTGTTCAAACTTCAACTGGTTTAACTTTTAAAATATGTTCTGTTGCCCTGCATTTTGTACATAGAGCTCAAAGCTGATTTAAAAACTTGCGTAGCAATGCATGAAAGCGAGAGTTTTGCACGCAAAAGACAAAAAGTGCATAGGTGATTGTTTAAATTGTCTTTCTATTAGAAGCGGTCACTGGAACGAGTGTTTCTGAGCCTGGTGTGAACGTATTACAGTAAACCCTTGTTTTTCGCGGGAGTTACGTTCCAAAAAGAACCCGTGACAGGCAAAATCCGTGAAGTAGAAACCTCTACATTTTTAACAAGTATTATACAATTGAAAACTCTATTATACATTGAAAAGATAGAACAAACCATTTTACAGGCTCAAGCATTTGTTTTAAAAATAAAAGTACTTTAGAAAAGTTTTTTTTCAACAAATATCTTCTGTACTGCACTGTCAAATAATAATTTTAATCATCAATGTGAACAGAAAGCTTCAAATCGCGGAGATTAGCCGCGACCTGAGAGTAATTGGATTAAACGGGAGAAAATTTAGAATGATTATAAAAAAAATACAAAGTACAGTCGGACAAATAGTGACGCAGGTGTATTTCACTGTTCTTCAGACTGAGCCGCTGCATCCTGACTCCGCTCTGCAGTGTTTTCTTCTTTTGAAGCCCGCAGTGCAGCTGTGTTTGTTCAGGAGAAGAACATAGTGATAGGCAGTTGTTGTCGCTCTTTTTTCTATGGGTTTTAGAGAAACTCGAAATTGCGAGAGAACTTACACGTACGTAATGTAAATTTGGCAAGCTGTTTTACGTACGTGTACATATTAAACTGCAACGTTATTGACACACAGGTAGAGAAGAAGCGGAGTGACTTTTTAGCCAATCAGAATGCAGAACACAATGCACGATGCAAATCCGTGAAGTAGCGAAACCGTGAAAAGTAAACCGTGTTATAGCGAGGGATCACTGTACTCTGTTTCTGAAATGCATCTATAGATAGATTATAATAAAAGAGACAAGTACTCATATTTCAATTTCTTTTAATTGTATTAGAATACGTCACATTAGCTTAAACAATGTGTGTTCTGCCTCTGATCCCAGAGCCGCCGGTAAGATTTAAGCAGCCTCTCATTGACCTTGAAGTATGGGAACGAGATTTAGCTGTTCTTGAGTGCGAAGTTCCAGAAGACTCTGTTCCGATCACATGGTATTTGGAGGATAGACGACTGCAGCCAGGGGCCAAATATGGAATGGAAGAATGGGGAACAAAACGGCGGCTAACGATCCGTGACATAGGGATCGATGATGATGGGATCTATCTATGTGAGATGCCTGATGGTGGTCGAAGCATAGCAGAAGTAGCTGTTAAAGGTAAGTCATTTTTTGTAAAAGCATTTTAAAGAGTAACATTGTTGTAAAAAGTTTATATGATAATAACAAATTTAAAAATACATTTATAAGCACTTGTCACCTTGTGTAAGATAACACAGTATAAACAACTTCAAAATCTCAGTTAAAGTGAGAGGGAAGTAAAATTCACAAACTGAACAGAGAACTGAAGCAAACTGAAGGTCATTGTTCTTGACCTCATGATGGATAAAAAGGCAATGAAGACAGCAGAGAGACAGAAAGGGGGCAGGTTGTGGAGAGTTTTCAAAGTGAGGGGAATGATTGTGGAATTAAAATGGACTGTGAACAAAGAAAGCTGTTTAAGGACAGCAGTTATGTGTTCAGTAAAGACATTTGAGATGTTATCCAGACAGCAGAGTTTTATACCCCATGAAACTTATGAAGGGACTTGTGTTGGGACCAAAATAAATTGGTCAACTTTTTTTGATTGGCTGGCAGATGGACTCAAAAACATCCTCTTTGTTTTGTCCTGCCCAAGCACATGGTTGATTTAGATAGAGGAAACCCCAATCACAATGTGTACCTGCCTAATGCATCACTGCCCCTGGAGTGATAGGTTTAAACAATGTCCAGGACAAATATTACAAAGGTACAAGACTTTCTGAATGCTTGGCAGTGTTTTCGAGACAGATTGTACCCCTGATATTTGTTCCACTCATGACATCTAAAAGTAAGTCAAAGTGTTAACACCATTGTGGAGTCCCATACTTTTCAATGGGACTGCACAATGGTGCATGTGGCACTAAAAAACTGTTGGACATCTGTGGAACTGAGGCTTAATGCTAGATATACATTTACCAACCAGAAGGTATATGGTGTATACCTACATATCACTTTACTATACCTATGGTAGGTGGTTTATACTTGTATAGTGCTTTACTACCTTCTGAGAAGGCCCACAGCGCTTAACAGTCACAGTCCAATTAACCAATGCAAACATATATTTACACACTGATAGTGGACAAACACTGGCGCCTCTCTAGAACCACCAAGATCAATGAAGGGTTCAGTGTTTTGCCCCAGGACAATTCAACATATGGGTGGGCAAGGCGGGAACCATACCTGCAGTAATCAGATCAGAGGTTGACCACTCTAGCTCTGCACCACGGTCGCCTTAAATATTATATTAAACTTCTATTGTATCCACAAAACCTAAATAAGATCAGCAACTAGGGCTGGGCGATATGGCCTAAAAATAAAATCTTCGATTTAAATTGTTTTAAATTCGATTTCCTATTTTTTCCCAATCCCCCTCCCCCCTACTTAATGAAAGCAAAAAGTACAAAGGGCAGAACACTTAAAGCAAATTTTGCTTTTATTTAATCAAATTCAAGACAAATGTAATGTAATATCTGGGATAAATAATAAACAAATAAACACTCTCTTGGAATCAATGTTAAGTATAAGATTTTTCTTCTTCTCACTCCCTTTTGGACTTGTGTTGTTTATGAAATTTTGTCTTGTCTTGTTCTATATAATTGTTGTCTTGTTTTTGTCTTTTTTTGTTATTTTGTTATTATGTACACTTGTTTTCACTTGTCCAAAATATAAAGGTTACTTACTTACTTAAAGTCCCAGCTGTGTTTTAAGTCACACTTTGTAGTCTAGACTAAAAGGAGACAAACATTCACCTTGAGACTAGCACCATTTTCTAAAGGATTAACAATACAGCTCAAATCTGGGGTCTAAGGTTTTAATTAAACTAAGAAACCCCGTCTTCACATCAGGAGTCGCGGTAAACCCCCCCCACCCCCGCCGAACACAAAATCCTCCGGCTGCCGCGTCGCAATTGAATACCGGTACAAGTAATAATTACAACGGAGGGAGCCAGTTTAGCTCGTGCTGGTTTGCGGCGCCTTCCGTCCGTGAAACCCGGGTTCAACTCCAGGCTGCTCCCTGTTCCCTTCTCTACCTCTGCCGGTTCCAAGCCCGGTTTGAGAAGGTTGCGTCAGGAAGGGCATCCGGCGTAAAACATTGCCAAATTTACCATGCGACTTGTTCGCTGTGGCAACCCCTGATGGGAGAAGCCGAAAGTGGAAAAAAAAAACAAGTAATAATTACAACGCAGTATTCTTTATTAACAAATAACAGTAACAACTAACTATCTAACTAATAAACTAACTATAAAAGCGTTTTAGAATGAGTATGTATATGTGTGTCGGGCCGCTGCGTGTGTAAGAGGACTGAGCGCGTGCCACGGGAGAGTGAGTGCTAGCCTTTGACTACGATGGGCTTTAGGCAAATGTTGCAGCGTGGGGTCTCTTTCTCCACGTCTGTGGCAGCAAGCCCATACCAGTTCCAAACAACAGATGATTTTATTCCTTTCTTGGGAACAAACTTGCCACTCTCACCGATAGCAATGCTGTCGTTTGCTGTTTCGTGTGTGCTATGATGTTGTTGTTTGTCGCTTTCCACAACGCCGTGTGAAAATAATTCTACGGAAGCTCTGGGGAGCCCAAAATGCGGCATTACACAAAAACTTGATTTAGTTATTTTTGAAATCGCCCCTAACAAAAATTCGAATTAATTCATTCAATCGATTTTTCGCCCAGGCCTAACAGCAACCATGTTGGAAAACACAACTAGGACCTGGAAGTTTATGTAATTTTATAAAGCATATGTGTATAGATTTTTACAACAGTGCTTTCCAAAGAATGTGGAATCTATCCTTAAGAAAGAAAGAAAGATTCCCGGCAGACATACATTGTTAAAAACTATTGACAGAACAGTGTTAAGACTGCAAAATGCTATGAGAAACAATAAAAATATCGGCTTCTCTTTAAAATATCAAAGAATCATTCAGAACAAGACGGAATGCAACAAAATTGTTACTGTATCTACTGCAGGTACAATTATGAGGAAACTTCCAAGAAAAGTTGATGTCTTGGAAGGTGAGAATGCTGCCTTTTGTGTGGAGGTCGAAAAAGAAGAAATGGACATACACTGGTACAAAGATGGCATAGAGCTTCGTGAAACCCACCAAACAATTCTCAAGTCTTTTGGTCGCACTCACATCCTGGTCTTTGTTAACACAATGCCTGAAGACTCTGGTCTCGTGACTTTCCTTGTTGGCAGATCCAAGACTTCATCTCAGTTAAGAGTGAAAGGTAAGTTCCACAAACCCTGACAGTCTTTGGTAGAAGAATGTATTTTGACAGTTCATCAGAAAGTTTTAGAAACAAGTTAGAATTAGAAATTTCAAAATGTAGAGTTTTCAAGCTGTGATCTTGTTCTAGCCGCCAGGCACAGTCCACCAAGTTGTCCAGTGGGAGTGCAGATGAACACAGAGCGTGCAAACGCAGCTCTCCTCTCATGGGTTCCTGCCCCAGATTCCAGAAAGAACCCTCCCTCTGGATACGTGCTTGAACGGCAGGAAGTTGGCACTGGTTCACAGGAGTGGGTACAGTGTCTGACCACCGACTCTGCCACCTCTGTGGAGATCCTTGGTGACAGTGTCCCATGTGAAGCTGACTATCGCTTTCGAATTTGCAGTGTGAACAAATATGGGAAAAGCAACAATGTTGAGTTTCCAAAAACTGTTCACTTAGGTAACCAAGTAAAAAACACCATGCTGTTATTTTTTTGTCTTTTCTTAGTTGGCAGTATAACTTGATAAATCAAAACTTTCTTTTCCAGTTCCTGTGGCGAGAATACAAGCTCCATTGCAGGATGCCTTGGTACCAGAAGGCCAAGATGCTGCCTTCTCAATTGAACTTTCTGCATCGGTTATTGGAACATGGTTTTTAAATGGGACACAGCTCCAGGAGGATGAGCGTTATTCCATGCGTCGGTCAAGAACACACCAGTCTCTTCGCATACGAGGAGTACGGGACACAGACAATGGGGCCGAGATAACTTTTATTGCCTATGGTATTCGTGATTCAGCAGCACTTTACATTCAAGGTACATACTGCTTGATGTGATTTTTTTTCTTTAGTATATATGAGGCTTTCTTGACAAATATTGTTTTGATTGAGGATTTGCCTAGCTAAAATAAAAAATAAAAAAGACAATGTACTACACTAGCACCCTTGTTAACAGAAAAAGACAATGACAAAAGGTCTTTTTCTCACACTTACAGCTCCATTGGTGAAGTTTTCTCCACTATCTGAAATGGATCGGAACAAATTTGTGGAAGTTGGGAACCCCATAGTTCTATACTGTGAGCTTTCTGACCCTACAGCTCCAGTCCATTGGTACAAAAATGGGGTGGAATTACAAACAATAGAGGGCCTTCACATCCAATCAGAAGGCACTATGAGACGAATAGTCATTCAATCAGCAGAGTTCTCACATTCAGGAGTGTACTGCTGTGATGCCATTGACGATGTCATCAGGTTCAATGTGGAAGTAGAAGGTGAGAGTCTTAATTTTTATTTTCATAATTATTTATTAAACCATATCATCTTACTGTTTTGTATGCACACATTAAATATGTTTAAATGTAAACATACCTTAATTTACACCTGGAAAAACTGTCATAACAAATCATTGTAATATGTAAATTTGTAGCCCCACCTGTGAGGTTTGCAGGAATTCCGGATGCTGAGAGAAACAAAACCATTCAAACTGGCTTTCCCATTGTTCTGCAATGTGAGGTCTCAGATTCTTCTGCCCAGGTGCACTGGTACAAAGATGGGTCAAAGCTCCTTCCTCAAAATGGAATAGATATTATAGCTGACAGCTTGGTGAGGAAACTGGTTGTCCATTCTGCAGAAGTTGCCCATTCTGGCTTGTTTTGCTGCAGAACAAAAGGTGACACCATCACGTTCAGTGTGGACATCAAAGGTGATTTTACCTTGCGTGATGTGAATTTCCTCTTCAGCAAAGCAGATACCACTTGTGATGTTCTAGTTTTTTGTCCATGCAATTTGTCTGCTTGGCACTTTTTCCATGCTGAATTCTCACCTGTTTACACTATCACAGCATGTTTGAAGCTTAGATGTCAGATTGTGGCTGACATGAAGTTTACCTACGACTGACACAAAATTTGAACATATCTATAGCCTCACCGTTGAAGTTCTCAGCTGTTCCTGAAGACATGAGGACCAAGGACATTGAAGCTGGCTGCCCAGTAGTCCTCCAGTGTGTAGTGTCAGACCCTGGTGCCTGTGTTTACTGGTACAAGGAAGAAATGCAACTCACGGCCGACTCTGGATTAGAAATGCTCTCAGATGGCAATGCAAGGACATTAATCATTCAGTCTGCAGAGCTGCATCACTCTGGTTTGTACAGATGCACCACACAAGATGATGCCATCGAATTTCAAGTAGAGATTAAAGGTGACTTTGCACTTCTTCTCTTACACCTTCTTTTCTTTGTAACTCCAGCCACTCTTTCCAGGTGCCACTAACAATCCCTGCTTCAACCATACAAGACTGATTTATTGACATAACCTCTAAGAACCTTTAATGAACTGGCTTATATTCAGTTGTTTGGTGACTAGTATTGACTCTTTGAATTGAAAGTCTCCAAAGCCCCTTTTATCTGCTGCTCAGCATTGTATTTTGTGAGGCATCTACTTCCACAGCCTTGAGCTTATATAACTGTCTTATATTACCAAAGCTAGCTCTACTAGTGAAACACTCTACTATATAGTGAAGCTGACAGGGCCAAGAAACATAAAGCCTGATGCTGGAATATGAGGTTGCAAACTCTTCTTTGTCTGTTGGTTTAAAGATGGTTAAAAAGCTTTGCCCATTTGGGGTACACAGCAGTGAACCATGTGATGACTTCATTTGTTTCACTGTTGATATACATAAAGGATATGTATTTACTCAAAGTACCAATCTCAGAGCTCTCTGGAGACTATAGTTGACTGACTCATAATATTCAATTATGTCTGTCTTTAAGCTTTGACATGTGTATGTCTGAAATGTTTGTAAAATTAATCTCTACTTACCAAGAGTTATAATTTGCACTTTACAGCTCAGTTACATTATGAATTGTTATCTTTAGCTCCTTTGGTGCAGCTCTCTCCAGAGGTGGTGGAGATAAAATCACTCAAAGCAAACTGGCTCACCTGTGCAACCACAGACCCTGCTCTGCAGGAGTGTTGTCAGAGAAAAACAGAGTTGTGTTATAAAAGAAAGTCTGATTATGAAATGGAAGTTATCAAGGAGAAACTTGTTATTGAACCAACTCATCCATCAAACACTGGGACATACTACTGTGCAACAGCAGAGGATGTTGCTCGGCTAATAGTTAAAAATCAAGGTGATTGTTTTTTAAACAAATGTACTTTGTGTTTTAGTTATCGCTTACTCACTCTTTAGCTCAGTTTTATCTATGTACAGTTAAGGTCAAAGTTATTGAAACTTCAATTTATTTTTTTAATTTCCATGGAAAAGTCTCAAAACTAGAAGGACATTTGTTTAATTAAAAAAAACAGTTTTACACCAAATAAATAGCATAATAGTACTGCAAAAAAACGTGTTTTTTCTTGAGTTGTGACATTTTGTTGACAGTATGATGACAATGTCTACCTAAATCAGGGTTCTGCACTGTTTAAAGCTAAAAAAGCCCTTTTGGTCAAATTGTTACTTACGTAAACAGAGTGAAAGGTGCAAAGGCCCACTTAACCATTTAGAAAAATACACTATATTCTTGTGGAAAAAAGCCATTAATTTATAAAATGTAACTTGTAAATATTTACAATTATTGATTGATTCATTTCAATATCAAATAGATCCTGTGTCAGATAAAATCTAGTATTCTAATAATAAACCACTCTGACAATAAATTAAACCTTTTATCAGAATTTTGCTAATTTATCTGATTCTGTGCATTTTGGAGGAATGGTAAAGCTCTTAATGCCTCTTGTTTCTCTGTAATGTCAGATTTATATAACAAAAAAAGTCAAGTTTTACTCATGTAAATCTAATATAAAAGCCAAATTAAACTAACAAACCTATTATTTACTAGATCATTAGCATTTTCCTCAAAAAGCCAAATTGGAGGGATAAAAGAGCCACGGATGGCTCAGCAGCCTCAGGTTGCAGACCCCTGACCTAGATTTTAGGAATAGATTTGTAAAATGGCATGCTCAAAAACGCAAGGCATCAAAACGATAATTCAGAAGTAAATTCTCTTTTACAATGAAACAAAAAGAAAAACAAAAAATTTTATCACGAAAACAGTCCACAGAAGACTCAAGGTTTACATTTAAAAAGGTCTTACAAAGACGCTAAGGGCAATCAGGCAAAGAGCCATTTTTTGGTACCTGCTAGGTAATCCAGTCTTCGATGCGGTTAAATCTAGGCTTAATATATGAAGACTAATTTTTTCTTTGATTTGCCTCAACTTTAACCACTGTTTTTCCATGCAAACAACAGGCTTGGAGTTTTCGCTTTGCTACACTTAAGGCATTTATTGCTCTGTAAGCAAGCAGGGCTTAGTACACCACCAAAAACTAAGCCCAAATACTGGCCTAGTAGGTCAGCTTTGGGTGGGGTAAAAAGTCTTTTGAAGGCAAGTTCATGTGTTTTTGGTCATCATTGCTGAAAGGTCAAAGCAAAGCTATATTTAGATGAAAATATCTGCAAAATCACGTGTGCCAATAGTGACATTTGGCTTTGGTGTTATTTTTGACCAATGCGATTTTATGCCGATACTATCATCCATTGGTCGAGGACTTTACCAAAAGTTTAAAAAAACTGACTGATAATGATTCTTTTAAAACAAAGAAAACAGAAAATTAATATCTACTACCGAATAGGAAAATATCAAATTTTGTGAATGTTTGGACTATTAACAAGTCTTATGATAATATTAGTGTTGATAACCCTTTTAGTGAAATTTTGCATACCTCTATAGAAAGTAAAAACTTTGACCTGAACTCTACATTTACGTGAAAGCTTTTTGTACAACTCAGATATTTATCTAAACTGTAAAATAATGTGCACTAAAATGATCCCCTCCCCAATCAATGTTTATAGTGCCACCTCCAACATATGTCCTTAACCCTGAAGAGATGACCAAGTCTGTTGACAAGAGCTTCCCAATAGTTCGGCAGTTTGAGATTTCAGACCCCATTGCCAAAGCCTGTTGGTACAAAGACGGAACACAGATATATCCAAAAAGGAAAGGTGACAGCATATCCCAGAGCAACCACACCTCGCCGCCCCAGTCACAGTGCATGTCTGGTGATAGCAGGAATGACTGTGACAGATCTGATGAAGCACAGATAAATGAGAACATAAAAGGTGTTGTTATTTTGCTTTACCTACATATTTAAGAGTTGAGACCAAATTTCAGACGTGACGCCATGTCTCAGCTTATTTTTTTCTCTGGCTTCGTCCAAACAGCAGGATACTGTCACTTCTGTGACGAAATTGGTGAGTTAGCTGATGCATCAGCCCAATACAGAGTGGATATCAAAGGTGATTTGATATTTCAACATTGGCAATTTGTGTTAACACAACACATACATGCCACTAACAATAGTGGTGTATTCCACCGTTATCTCAATCATCTGCAAATCTCTAAAGTTGCTTTGTATCACACTGTCATCCCTATTTTAAGGTCCCCTTTTTTCTGCTGTTTGGCTTTTAACCGAACATGAGTGTTTGTTACATGTTCTGCTGTTGGTCACACTAATATAATTGTTGTGTTTGTCCATTCATTCTTCATTTTAACAGCCTTCCTTGCTTGAAACTTGCAACTCTTAAAGACCATCTTAAATCTTTATCATCTCCAGATCCTCTCATTCATATTGCTGCCCTGAAATTCTCCCAGTTGCAATGACAATGAAGCTCTAAGGTGTAATTGGTGAGCTGTTTAGGTTATAGAAGCTTCCGCACAGACTGATGTAGACACAGTCATTTTTAAAGGGGGACATATTGAAGTTTACTTTCAGACCAATCCTGGTCGATCCTTTTATTTGTCTTTGCAATGGAGTCTCCCATAACTTCATGCTAACCAACACTGCTGTAAAATTCTGTTGTGAGAAGAAGTATTGAAACCACCAACAACTGAAAACCTTTCTCTGTGTACGTCATAATGCTTATAGTTGCATCGCCAAGGCTCTCCTCTGACCAAGAAAGGAACAGATCCACAACAGAAGAGGCTTATTGTGTTCAAGATATCCAGATGTCCTCAAAATGCAATTCTGGAATCTGTGCTGCAAAGGATGGAGATGCACTCGATGACCTTACTGGACCTTTTTCAACTCCTTGTTCGGCATATGATTTCATGAATGACTACACTTCTGCAGAACTGGAGATTTATGGAAGCCAACAAAAAATAACCCCCCAGTCTTTACTTCAATGTCCCTCAGTAATGAAATCAGCAACAGAGCATGAGTCACGCCGTCTTGTTAACATGCCCACAAAGCCACAAGGTGAGGAATTTGTTTACTCTAAAGAGCTCAGAGACGTCCAATCGGAGGAACTTCATTATTCACTGGAAACAGCTGGAAAGAGAGATGAGTGTTGTAGCTGTATGAGTAGTCCTAACAACTCAGATGAGTCCACTCTCCAAAAACGAAGGCCTCATTCAGAAGAAGCTCAAAGTACATTAAAGATGCAATCAGCACAATCACAACAATGGGAACCCCAACAGACTTCTGCTAGCATTTCAACGCATTATACTAACATCTCGGAGCTATCAGTGTTTCAACCAGAAAAGATGTGTGGCTCCTCAAACTTTGAAACGTCTTTGTCAATGGAGAAGTTTGACTCTTTATTGGGAATTTCCGTTCTGTCAGAGGGGCAATCTGGATCTAAGCACATGTCAGAAGATTCTCTAGATCATTCCCAAACTGAACGTCTAGTTCCAATGAGCCCGTACGAAATGCTGGAATTTGTAAGTGACCAAACAGAAAACATAGACAGACACTTGCAGAAATCTACCGCCTTCTCTGAAAAACTCTTTGACCATTCAAATGTTGCAACTCTTCAACAAAAGGACAAATCAAAAACTGAAGAAGTAGATACTTTCCACGTAGAACATTACAATGTGGTTCCATCTATCAAAGTGGATGGCCTCCATCATACAAGACAGACACCTTCTAATCGGTCGCAGTTGCTGTGTAAGTCACGTCAGGAGGCAACAGTTCATTCAGAGTGTCATCACCTTATGAAGACTGCAAAAGATCAAGAGGAGAGGATGGTTAACTGTGCTGAAAGATCATCCAAACACTTGACAGACCTTTTCCACACCAAGGACGTGTCTACTCTCCAGTCAGAGGAGATTTATCTGTCAAGGATGTGTGACAGTCACTGGGGTGACACTGTCACTACAAATAAGGTGGCTGTTAAAGGTGATTTAAATGGTTAGCATTATCAAATAAAGACATGGATGGATGTTCACATTATGTAAAATGAAAAGATTAGAGTTTTGGGTATTTTGACCATTTTTACATCTATTTATGTATTTCCCCTGCTCTAAAACTTCTTTAACAATTAAAAGAAAAGGGAGCTTTGGTGGGATGGAAGGATTTTTAAGGAACAAAAGAGAAACTTTATCAGTAGTATGTCCTAACTTGAATGCTCAGTTATTTCCAGCCTAACCAAATATTATTCTTTTGAAGAACTAATAATCAGGAAATTATTTGTTTAATTTTATTGACAGATTTCATTGGCATGACTAATCTTGATTTTGATGTTTTGTAATTTTGATGTCAAGATTTCTGTAGCTTTCAGCTAAAGTGATACTTTCTCTCGATGTTGCCTCAAGCATCCCCATCTCCTGTGGGAATTACCGTACTTTGTGAGGCTAAGAGGACCAAGTCTGTTGAAGTTGGTCAGCCCATAGTGCTACAGTGTGAACTATCAGATCCTGACACTCAAGCAAGTTGGTTTAAGGATGGAATAAGACTCCATGATGAAGCTTGGCTTAAACTGCTGGAAGATGGTTCCATGAGAACATTGGCTATTCAAGCAGCAATGATCTCTCATGCTGGGGTTTACAGCTGCAAGACAACAAACGATGCGGTCCAGTTTCATGTGGATGTCAAAGGTGAAACAAGTTGTTTTCTTTTGATGTAAACATAGATTAAAGTTGATTGGATCATGAAGATTTATTAGCTAATATAAACCCACCCTTGCAATTTATTACGATTATAGCAGAGCCGGTTAGGTTAATTTCTCAGACAAATAATGCATTTTGTGGTACAAGCACCAAATTTGGCATGGATGTACTATGTATGTAAGGATCCCGTCTTTCAGAAAAGTACACAAGAAAAATCCAACATCTTTCCTAAAGAGGGCAGCCATACACTCAATTGTTACAAAAATATTCAATGCCAATTATTCCCAGTCTCAACAATATGTAGTTAAACCTTTAGAAAGATTCATGTGAATGCTGTATGTAGAAGCAGTAAAAAAAAGTTTTGCATAATTTGTTAAAGAAATGTATGGTAACTTTTAGCCACAGCAATTTCGAGAAGCTAGTTCAGTATCACAACACAACTGGTAAACATCAAAATGGTTACATTGATCAAATGCATTTCACGTTCCATCCTGTAGCTCCTCCTCCGACATTTGGAGCTATACCTGAGGCTGAACAAAAAATAACAGTGACAGCTGGTTCTCCTATAGCCCTACAATGTGAGCTGTCAGACCCCTCTGGACAAGTCTGTTGGTACAAGGATGGAACAAAACTCTTTTCTGAAAGTGGAGTTGACATCCAGTCACTTGGGAATTTAAGAAGCCTAGTGGTCCCTTCTGCAGAGCAAGCTCACACAGGTGTTTACCGTTGTGAGTCGAAGGATGACGACGTCCACTTCACTGTGGAAGTAAAAGGTGAAGCACAAAAACTTGTTGGTGCTTTTACAGTTTTCCTACTGCACTAACAGCAGGCATTTATGCTAATCTTGTCCAAAACCTAACAAAAAGGAGCTTGATTTCCTGTTTTCTTTGATATACTTTTTTAATAAATAGACCAAATTTTACCTCAAAATTATTATAAACTAACCAGAAATCTTACCAAAAACAATGCAAAAAAATCAGGATGATTTTAGTTTTAATCTTTATTTTAATGTTAACTTTTGCTTCACTAAAGAGTTTGTGTGCCTTTAGGAATAATTGGGATAGCATTGAGTCTAAGTCTGTGAAAGTAAAAGTCTACACCCTCTGCTGTATAAACAAAAAAGTTGCCATTACTTTTCTTGTCTTATTTGTGTTTTTTGTTCGTCAAAATTATAATTAGGCATTTAAGGCCATGTTCACACTGCAGGGCTTATTGCTCAATTCAGATTTTTTTGCAAGGCCGTTCACATTTCCAGGTAAATGCGAACTTTTGTTATCTCCTGTGTGAACGTGAAATGACCCAGAAGTGACCCGCATGCGCAGAAGAGTACTCAACGGTGAACGACGTCGCTTGTTGTTTGCGGAAATAGCCATTCTCAACAATGGATGTCAACAACAGTGTTGCAATATTCAATTTATTTTCACAAAGGAGCCAGCACAATTACAATCTTCTCATTTTAAGAAGGCATTGGAGCCAGGATCGTCTGTACCCACTGTTGTGGATGTGTATTTTCTGGGGCCTCGCGCGTGTGTTTAAGAGAGAGGAGAGAGCATGTGCAGCGCAGGAGGGAGTGAGAGGGGGCAGCAAAGGTGTGTTGGGAGCGCGCATTCTTGTTGTGCGTTACGAAGGAAGGAGAACGATAATAAAAGAAGGCTTCCCCCAGAAGAACTGCTATCGACTCTTTATTAACCCCGCTCTGGAAAATCTGAGGGTCCGAACGGGGATCCGCCTTCAGCCCTGGGAAAGGTCTCCCCCGCGCTTCTTCTGACTATGGTCGGAAAGGAAAAAAAGTCATCGCGGGAAAGGTTCAACACCACACTCGGCCATTAAGCTGGAAATTTTTTTTAAAAACGCCCGGTTGCGATAAGAGCCCTTGAGTTTGGCCTTAATAGAGTTGTCACCCCAAATATTAATCAAATCGGTGACCACGCTTCCCTTCCACTGACTGGTCTCAGTAGCATCGTCCGCCATGGTTGATGTTTATAATCTAGTTCGCACCTACTTCAACGCAGAATGATGAAGTTTGTAGTTTATCAATGACGTACAGGTCGGATACATGTGGCCTGTCCATTCAGACGGAGGTCGCATTTCAAAAGATCGGATCTGTGATGAAACTGTCTGTCATGAAAAGATCAGATACAGGTCGCATAGGGACAAAAAAATCGGAATTGGGTCGTTTCAGCCTGCAGTGTGAACGTAGTCAGTCACATGAGTGTCTCTTCTTAATATGCTGTTTTCTATGTTTTTTGTCTTTTGCAGTGTTGTAAGAAGCTTGTCGCTGTCATTTTGAATATGCAGCTTGTTATTTATGTTGTCTTTAAAACCTGTTAATACTTTGGGACATCTTTCTCTGTAATATTTAAATCTGTAGCGCCCTCTGTGAAGTTCTTGGAAGTGCAAGAAAATGCAAGAAAGACATCTGTCCAAGAAGGCCATCCTCTTGTTTTGAGCTGTGAACTTTCTTATGATCCCTCAACTACTGTCAGCTGGTCAAAAGATGGGGTTAAAGTCCTACCTGAGAAAAACATGGAAATGCAGTCGGATGGTCTGACAAGGACCTTTTTCATCCCCTCTGCTCAAAAGATACATTCTGGTGTATATGAATGTTCAACGTCAGATGACACTATCACTTTTCATGTGAGCATAAAAGGTGATTTTTCTTTCTCTTCACTGTCTTTGTTTATCTATGTCATCCTTCTTTTTCTCTGATTTGTTCAATGCCAATTTGCACTGAATACGTGTAATGTCTGACCATATGTGTCTTTTGTCCAAATGTTTGTAAAATTTTGTTTATTTTTCCTCTTCTAGGCCAAATCCCACAGATAATGCCAATTCTACCATCAGAAAAGCACAAGGTGGTTGGATTCGGTTGTCCGATTATCTTGCAGTGTGAGGTCTCAGACCCTGCCGCACAGGTTTCCTGGTGCAAAGATGGCACTGAGCTTTTTAGCAAAACAGGCTTTGACATGAAAAGGCATGGCAGGCTGAGGAAGTTAATGATACACTCAGCTAAAGCCTGTGACTCTGGTATCTACAACTGTAGGCTCCTTGATGACACTGTGACATATCATGTGGATGTCGAAGGTGATTATATTTTCTATTACAAATATTTTCTAAAGCATTTTTGGAAGTTTTTACGTTAATTGAGTTAAGAAATGGATTTAGGAACCGTAAAAAAAAAAAAAAAAACAGACTCCAAACCTGTCAGTGGCACAACAGCCAAACCTCTCTTCTGTTGTTAACACTGTTGAGCCATATTATCTGAACTGAAAAGAGGTCTGCAACTGTTATTGATTTTATAACACCTTCAGCTGCTCCAGTGACGTTTTCAGCACTGCCAGATATTACAAGAAACACATTTGTTGAAGCAGGCTGCCAAGTTAAAATGCAGTGTAAGGTGTCAGAACCACCTGCCCAAGTCTACTGGCATAAAGATGGAGACCCACTGCCTCCAACAAGTGATTATGGAGTCCAAACAAAAGAAAAAGTAAGAGCCCTGGTTATTGAACCGGCAGAAGGCAAACTGTCTGGGCTTTACAGCTGTGAGGCTACAAATGACCATTTAGAAATCAAGATGGATATTGCAGGTGATCTACATACTTTGAGTTCCGTTAGATTTACTAACCATTAGTTGATATGTTTCCATTCATTTAGTTTAGGTTACGACATATTTTAACAATTAGAAACTAATCTTTACTTAAGTATCTGCTAACATAAAGCAATGTTTTTGGCACAGCTTTTGAAGAAAAGAGTGTAAGACTAAAAGCAGGCACTTTGACATGGAAAATATTCTCATAATGTGCAATTCAATTGTGTTTATTTATAAAGGACCAGTTTACAAACAAGGTTGTCCAGGCAAAAAGCAACAAAAAAACCTTACAAATCATTATTAATTATGATTGTTTGTATTCCAAAATTTTGGTGTACATATATTCAATTTAAACTTGATTATCTTGAAAGAAATACAAGCAATTTGAAAAACTTCACCTGCACTGTTCAGTACTCAGGTATTTATCTCTGAGTCACACTGGTTGAATCTTTGGATCAAGATGTCCTGTATCGATTTTAGATCAGTGAATTGGATCGAACCAGATTGTTCAAAATAAACCTAAATTGACTATGAATCATATCAGCAATCACAAATTTTGATATGAATTGAACCATTGTTAAGATAAGTTTGTAAAATGAATCATTACACACCTCTTACACTATATTTGATGGCCAATATAAGTGACCAACAAGTTACATTAAAGGCATATTTTTGTGTAATCCCATACTGAGCAAGCAAAAGTGCAGTGGAAAACTGCATCAAAATCAGAACTTAAGAAGAAGGACGGCGAGGCAGTGGGGCGGGACTTTCTTTTAGAAGCTTTATTAGAAAAAAAAACGGCGGATGAAACGTGGATTATAACCGTAACAAATGCAGGGATTTTCACATGAGAAAAAAATTACAGCACAAAAAAACCCGCTGCACTTTCTTACCTTGATCTTGAGTTGTTGGTTAACGTTTTAATCCATGGTACATCCACCGTTTTTTATATAAAAGCCTCTAAAACATGGGTGGCGAACAAGTTTCAAATAAAGAGCTGAAATTTTTAACTGTGATATTCAATGAGACACACCACGCACTGACCTGCCAGGCATACACACACAAACACCCAATTAAAGCCCATTATTTATTATAATATAAACCTATTGTTTCCCATAACAAATTCCTATCCTCACAATACAACAGCAGTGGATTAAAGGGCGCAGTTTCAGTTGTGTTTTTTTCTGTATTTAACGTTTACACATACCGGTAAAAAATGCATGCTAATGTGTGCTTAAAAAAGGCAGCTCTCATGGTCTCGTGGGATTCTCAGACCGACCCAAACGCTGCAACTGCAAGAACACTTGGAGACGTAAGGTGAATTTAGATGGTTTAATTCACAGGAGGTGAGTATAGAACAGGATTCTTGATGCGGCGTGGCGGCTGACTGGAGGTTTGTGGCAGGATGAACCAGAGAGCTGCAAGGAGATGGATGAGGAGCGAGAGCGGAGGACTGCAACCTGGGTTTCACTTGTGATGTTGATGATTCCTGAGAGCGGAGCAGAGAGGAACAGTTAGCGAAGCTAAGCTTAGACAAGGTACAAAGCATGAGCTGGCCAGACATAAGCACCGTAGAAGGAACAACGAACTGGCGTCGGAGATAGGTCCTGGATCTCCTTAAGAAGGCGGGGAAGATGAAGAGGTGAGTGGAACCAGCTGGTCGCGTCCAAGGCAGAGCAGGAACACAGCAGGGGTTGATGATGCGGTCAATCACGTAAGGGCCGATGTATCTGGGAGCCATCTTACGTGATGACGCCTGAATGGGGATGTTGCGAGACGATGGCCATACCTTCTGCCCAGGACGGTACTCCGGACCCACCACCCTGTGACGATTAGCGATCTGGCAGTTGCTCTCCCTGGTGCGCAGGAGAGCTGCCCTGGCTTGACACACCATTTGGACGCCAAATGTCCTGGCACCGTTGTAGATGGAGCTGAACCGAGGGCACTGCCAGATCGAGTTCCTGAGAAGGAAACAGGGGTGGTGAGTACCCTAACGAGGATTCGAAGGGAGATATGCCAGTAGCGGAGGAGGGGTGAATGTTGTGGGCGTACTCAACCCAGATGAGAAACTTGGACCAGTCCGATTCGTTCTGAGCTGCCAGGCACCTGAGAGCCGCCTCCAACTCCTGGTTCGCCCTTTCAGCTTGCCTATTGGACTGGGGATGGTATCCTGAGCTGAGGCTGACCATGGCCCCGAGGGCGGAACAGAACGATTTCCACACTTGGGACGTGAATTGGGGTCCACGGTCAGACACGATGTCACAGGGTATTCCATTCATTTTCTCTTTCATTTTCTGTACCGCTTTGTCCCTTTCGGGGTCACGGGGCTGCCGGAACCTATCCCGGCTACTTGGGCGTAGGCAGGGGATGCCCTGGACAGGTCGCCAGTCTGTCGCAGGGTAGAACGTCCACAATCACACACCCATGCACTCTCACACTCACACTCACACCTATGGACAATTTAGAGTTGCCAATTAACCTATGAAGCATGTTTTTGGACAGTGGGAGGAAGCCGGAGATCCCGGAGAGAACCCACGCATACACGGGGAGAACATGCAAACTCCACACAGAAAGGTCCCCAATTGATGTATTTTTCGTGTCCCCCAGCCGGGACTTGAACCAGGGGCCTTCTTGCTGTGAGGCAAGAGTATTCCATGGTAGCGAAATACATGATGGACTAGGATCTCCGCGGTGTCGGAGGCGGAGGGGAGCTGGGTCAAGGGAATTAAATGAAAGGCCTTGGAAAAACGATCAATGATAGTAAGAATAACTGTGTGCCCTTGGAATGGAGGCAACCCAGTAACAAAATCCAGAGCGATGTGCGACCATGGGCGACTGGGTATAGGCAGAGGCAGCAGGAAACCAGAGGGGGGTGAATTAGAGTTCTTCGAACGGGCACAGATGGTACAAGTTGCCACGTACTCACGAACATCTTTTTCCAGAGGGCCAGAAAAACCGTTGAAGAAGTAAATTGATAGTCCTGCCAACCCCTCCGTGACAGGCAATCCGGGAAGCATGCCCCTATGTAAGCACCTCGGACCTGAGAGAGTTAGGCACATACAGAGTTCCAGGTCGACAGTAAACGTGATCAGGTATCTCACCCTGGGCCTGCTGGATCTTGTTCTCGATCTCCCAGGTGAGAGTAAATACAAAACAGGAGTTGAGGAGGATAGTAGAGTCGGAGGGGGTTTCAGAGATGGTGTATTTCCTGGACAAGGCGTCCGGCTTGATGTTGCGGCTGCCTGGACGGTAGGTGATATAGAAGTTAAACCGGTCAAAAAACAGGCACCAGTGGGAATTTAATCTTTTTGCACTGCGTAGATATGCGAGATTCTTATGGTCTGTCCATACAATAAAGGGTAGCTCGGCCCCTCCAGCCAGTGGCGCCACTCATCCAAAGCTAATTTGATGGCCAAAAGCTCTCGGTTACCCACATTATAATTCCGCTCCGCAGGGCTCAGTTTGCGGGAAAAATAAGCGCAGGGCTTTAACTTGCTGGAGGATTCTTCACGCTGAGAAAGAACAGCGGCGACCCCAGAATCGGAGGCATCCACTTCTACGACGAACTGTTTCATGATGTCCGGTTGAATGAGAATGGGAGCTGTGACAAAAAGTTATTTGAGTTTCTTGAACGCCATATCGGCAGCCGGGGTCCAGACATAGGGTTTGTTAATAGATGTAATCTGCGTGCGGGGTGCTGCTATGCTGCTGTAGTTACGAATAAACCTCCTGTAAAAGTTCGCGAAGCCCAGGAATTGTTGTAGCTTCTTACGGGTCTGTGGAGTTTCCCATTGAGTAACCGCTTCAATTTTGGCCGGATCCGGTCGTATGTTGGCGGCTTCAATGATATACCCAAGGAATGGTACGGTGGAGGTATGAAATTCACATTTTTCTGCTTTTACGTATAGTTGGTTTTCTAACAGTCGTTCAAGGATGAGACGAACGTGATGGTCATGTTGAGTTAGGTTAGATGAATAAATTAAAATATCATCAAGGTAAAAAAAACAAACCTATTAAGGAAGTCACGTAGGACATCATTAACAAGCCGTTGAAAAACATTAGTGAGGCCGAACGGCATGACCAGATATTCATAATGGCCCAGAGGTGTGTTGAAGGCTGTTTTCCATTCGTCTCCCTCACGAATGCGAACCAAATGATAACCGTTTCTCAGATCTAATTTAGAGAAAATGGTAGCCTGTTGGACAGAGTCAAAAACAGATTCGATTAATGGGAGAGAATTTTTATCATTAACAGTAATCTGGTTCAACTCACGTTTTTGTCTTTCTTCACCACGAAGAAGAAACCTGCACCGACCGGAGAAGTGGAGGGATGGATGTGACCAGGAGACAAAGCCTCCTGAATGCATTTTTCCATGCCGTTTTTCTCAGGGCCGGATAAATTGAATAATTTGCCCTTAGGAAGAGGAGCGCAGTTAAGAAGCTCTATGGCGCAATCATAAGGCCTATGAGGAGTTAAAGCACTGGCTTTAAATTTACAAAAAACAGCTTTGAGGTCGTGGTAGCAAGAGGGCACCTTGGACAGGTCGATTTCTTTAACTGATGTGGGAGTAGAGGCTATAGCAGACGGAATAGCGGAGTGAAGGCAATTGGCCATGCAGTAAGTAGTCCAGTTGGTGATGCAGGGAACAGCCCAGTCAATTTGAGGGTTGTGAATTTGAAGCCAGCAAAATCCCATAATGATGGGAGTCTGGGGGCAATGAGTGACAAAAAACTGGTGGTATTCCCTATGATTACCGGAAGTAAGAATGAGGACCGGTTTAGTACGTGATGTGATACAGAAAAGTTGTTTGCCACCTAAGCCAGCGGCATTAATGGGGGAGTCGAGGGGTTCTACAGGTAACGAGAGATGATTAACCAGTTGTAAGTCGATGAGACTACGTTCGGCGCTAGAATCTATGAGTGCATTTAATTCGTGGACTAGGTTTTGGTGAGCTACTTTGACAGGTACAAACTTGGTTTGCTTGACATCCCCCCGTGGCCTGTCATCTAACGGGGGGTTCTGGAGTTTAAACGTTGTCTGCACTGAGAAACAAGGTGACCGGGATGACCACAATAAAAGCATAACCCCTCTTCATGTCGTTTCTGTCGTTCTTCAGCAGTGAGTTTTGAATGACCTACTTGCATGGGTTCGTCTGGCGCAGGAGCTGATGGCTCGTGAACAGATAGCGGGACCACATAGCTTGAAGAAAATGGGTTTTAGGAGAGGCCCGGAGGTCTACAGCTCCGTTCAACGTGACGTTCTCGTAGCCGCACATCAGATCTGAGGGCTGCGGAGACAGGCTCTTCAATGGTGTTAGCTCCGGGTTGTGAACATAAATGATCCTTGATTCTTTCACTCAGGGATTGATAGAAAATCCCCTTGAGAGCAGGGTCAGGCCAGCCAGCTTCCACGGCTAAAATACGGAAGTCAATCAGATGTTCACTTACCGAACGGTTGCCTTGTTTTAGATTGAGCAACCGCCGGGTGGCTTCCTCCTGCTTACGAGGCTGGTCAAACACTAGACGGAACTCTCCTATGAATCGGTCGAAGGGCAGATGAGACATAGGATCTGCAGCCAGAAAAGCTTGGGCCCACTGGAGTGCTTTGTTTCTGGGAGAATTCACAATTAATGAAATTCTGCTATGATCCGTTTGGTAGTGTCTGGCCTCCTGCTGGAAGATGAGCTGGCATTGTAGGAGAAATCCTCCGCAGGCCTCGACATCACCGCTGAATGGTTCCGGTTGAAGGCGGAAGTTTTCGGGAGTGAAGGCGGAAGCGGAAGTGAGGTTTTTGCCGGAAGTAGGAGCTTGAGCTGTGACTGTGACATTAGAAGTTTGTCCGGTTAATCCCGTGAGAGTATGTGTAATACTATCGAGATGGCGAAAAAGATCTTGCTGAGCCGCGGACATTTGAGCGAGAGCGTCCGCTTGGCATTACCTTGGAGCGTAATGGCGTGGCGAAGTACTTCCGGGTCAGCTGGGTCGGGAATTTGGCCAATTCGTTCTGTCATGGTCTCGTGGGATTCTCAGACCGACCCAAACGCTGCAACTGCAAGAACACTTGGAGACTTAAGGTGAGTTTAGATGGTTTAATTCACAGGAGGTGAGTATAGAACAGAATTCTTGATGCGGCGTGGTGGCTGACTGGAGGTTTGTGGCAGGATGAACCAGAGAGCGTGATTTCGGCTGGATCCGAGGAGATGGATGAGGAGCGAGAGCGGAGGACTGCGACCCGAGGTTTACTCGTGATGATGATGATTCCTGAGAGCGGAGCAGAGAGGAACAGTTAGCGAAGCTAAGCTTAGACAAGGTACAAAGCATGAGCTGGCCAGACATAAGCACCGTGGGAGGAACAACGAACTGGCGTCGAAGATAGGTCCTGGATCTCCTTAAGAAGGTGGGGAAGATGAAGAGGTGAATGGAACCAGCTGGTCGCGTCCAAGGCAGAGCAGGAAGGGGGAGGAGGCAGTTAATTAGGCACCATGTCAGCAGTGAACGCAAAACTGAGTTGGTTGTGATTTATTTATTTATTTTTTCAGTCATCAATCAGCATCCAGAAGTCCATCAACGTTCTCATCTTCTGTATCTGAGATGAAGCCGGGCTAAATTTCTATCGAACACGCCAGGTTCACTTTTGTCGTCGTCAGAGTCCGTCTCGTTGCTGTGTAATGGTTACCACCAAAAATAATTGTTTCTATCCATGACAGCAAGCTTGAAAACATGTGAATTTATCTAACAGGTTCTTATTCAAGTTGACATTTGTGGTCATGTTTTGTCTGTCGTCATCCCATTGGATGAACGGGACCAGCTGACAAATGACAGCTAGGTGACAGGGTGACACACCTTTTTTTCTAAGTGACTCGGGTGCGCGAAATGGGACAGCTGATGGCAGACCAGGAGTGCGGAGGAGCAAGCGAGTCTCGTACGGTGGATTACCTTTCTGGCTACATTGTGGATTACCCCAGACATTACAATTCCTGGCGGAGTATTGTTTCCCAAAAGACTCGGATCGTTCCAGTACGAGGATCAGCGGCTGGCTCTTTGACAGGTGGAAGTGTGTTCCAGCGAGTGAGGCGGATCAGCCTCCCTCCAAACGCTTGAGACTGTCGAACATTTTTTTTTTCTTTTCTCTTCAGACTGCGGGATTACACTTTGGTTTTGTGAATATTATGGACTTCGGGAAATCGGGTTTTTGTACATTGAGGATGAATGTGATGCTTAATTGATAAAAAAGTTAATACATTTACACGGCTGCACAAACAAGCGGCTATTTGTGATTTTTGTTGTCAATACTAATGTGCAGATTGACAGGATATTCGATGCCCCTGCCGTAGGACGGCGTTGTGACATCCCCTCACAGAGTAGAGGGTGGTCTGTTACAGCTGTGCAGCTCCAAAGCTCAAAGAACAGTTCAAGCAGATAGGTTACCCCAAGCTCAAGTTCTACAGTCCAAAAGTGTGGTGTAACTCTCCTGGCACAGCATCCCAGTAAAAGGAGCGGAGGATGGACAGCTTTTCCTTGTAATCTGCTGGAAGTTGCTGTACTCTACTCGATCTTCCAACACAGGCAACCTCGCGTTGTTTCCGCGGAAACTCAGCTGCTGCTGCGTCTTCTTGTCTTGTCGGAGTTTGTATTCCAGCGTCCTCACTTGCGAACCATGGATTCATTATTTTGAAATCTCTGGCAGCTGCAGTTCAGTTAAGTTAGAAGAGTTATTGAAGCAGGAAGTCTGAATCTGTAAAGATCTAACTTAACCGAACTGCAGCTGTTCTATTCGCATGTTCCTCCGTGTAGCTGATAGCATGCAGTTTAAACTGTGCTTCTTAATCGTGTCTCCTTCCAGGGTTTCAAAAACGAAGTTGTTCTACATTATGCACATATCTGCACTTTTGTACTATGGGAGGGATCTTCTCTCACGTCCTCACCTCTCTCCGTACCGTTCTCATGCTGTTCTCTTGTAGGTCCTCTTTACCGAAAGTCACACAACAACATATTGGGGCCGCTTCGTGCGTTTTGGGGAAAATTTAAGACTTTTATGTTCGCCTTATGATTGTGAAAGTACGGTATATGGAAAATATGATAAGAAGCAGAGAGCCGCATGCAGGTCAAGAGCAGCCTGTAAGCCACCCCCGGCTCTAAAAAATGAAAGTCCCGCCCAACTGCCTCGCTGGAGTTGACATGCAAATTTCGGCCAATCAGACCAAAAAAGGAAATGTAACGCCCCCAAGTGAAAAAAAACGCCCTCTTACCACTGCGCGCAAGGGCGCAACTACCTAATTTTATAGGGGAATGCGCCTCATTGATCCCCCCCCCACACACACACACATAAATGCACATTAAAAAAATGTCCCATCTACCCTTCCTAAATCTATCTAAACACCCACACAACACTTTTATTGTTTAGATGTAAAAATCTAATTACTTATTTTGAATGGCCCAGTAGGACCATTTTTGTGAGCCATCTTCAACCGTATTGCCTCAATTTGTGTGGTGAAGGAATTCAAAAGAATTTTCTGAGTAATGCCTTGCCCCAGCCCTCCCCTCTGTAACTCTGTTCTTCACCGTCTTCAGCATCAGCTGATCGTCTCTCTTTATCATTATCTTCATCTGAACCTCTCTCCTCGTTCTTCTCTGTTGGGACTGACTTGTCTTGTATGTCTGCACTTGTTTTCCCAAAATAAGTGAACAGGTGGTCAGCAGAAGTTTAAACCAGAATGAACATCTAGGTGTTGGTGACTTTAATGGTTTTATTATTCCTACTTGAAATCATCTCTGCTCTCTTTTCTATCAGATCCATCACCAACCTCATGTCTGTCTTCTTCACCTCTTGTCTGTGTTCTTGTCCACTAAATCATATGGCTAAGCAACAATTATTTCACGTTTTAAATATATTTAACATCTTGCTAATGCACATTTTTTTCAATTAAGAATACTATTAAATATGACTGATTTGGTATGAACTGGCTTTGCCCTGAACGTCCACCATAAGACCAACCTGTTTCTTTCCTCCTTCTGTCCTGATTCTTTTTCTCTCCTCGTCTTTCTCTCCATCCTCACAGCTGTTTGATATTAACCTTGTGTTCGAAAGATTTTCAAAGAATACAGAGACTAATCTATAAGTAAGAATAGAAGCATTTTTTATTTTAAATTTTATTTGTGTTGGACATCACTTAATGGTGTAATGGAATAAAATATATTTATGGCCCGCAGCAGTGACAGACTGCAGGGACCATATTGTAACTGCTACGAGGGTCAAACACTCAAAAAGGTTCAAAATGCCAAAAAAACAGGTCAAAAATCGCCCAAAGCACAAAACAACATGACAATTGTGTAACGCAACCAAAATATACACACACACACAACACCACCGCAAAAAAGTCAGAATTGTAATAGCAAAAATGACGACAAAAACCCCAAAAAGCTCCAAAAAGCCCTCAAAGGAAGGGTACAAAGCCCAAAAGACATGCCCAGTCTATAGTAAAAGACAGGCTGCATTACGGCCCAAAGAAATGAAACCTATGCCGAATTGTTGTTAGGACATCCCAACATCACACACACCTCTTTGTTTTTTAATCAAAGATGTTATATATTTTATATGAATTTTATATCAAAGTTCCAGAGGTTTTTCATATAAAAGTTGGTCAATTTTTTTCAATAGCTCCCAAACCATACGGCCCAAAGATATAAAATTATGCTGAATTGTTGTACGGACATCCCAACATCAGACACACTTCTTTGTTTTTTAATTAAAGATGTTATATATTTTATATAAATCTTTATATGAAAAATCCATAGGTTTGCACATGAATGACCAACTTTCATATGCAAACCTCTGGAATTTTCATGTAAAAATTTATATTAAATATATAACATCTTTGATTACAAAACAAAGAGATTTATCTGATGTTGGGATATCCTAACAACAATTCTGCATTGTTTTAATGTCTTTGGATTGTACGGTTTGGGAGCTATTGAAAAAATTGACCAAATTTCATATCCAAATCTCTGGAATTTTCATATAAAAATTCATATAAAATATTTCACATTATTGATTACAAAACAAAGGGGTGTGTCTGATGTTGGGATGTCCGTACAACAATTCGGCAAAGGTTTTATATCTTTGGGTCGTACGGTTTGGGAGCTATTGAAAAAATGAGCAACTTTCATATGCAAACATATGGAATTTTCATATAAAAATGTATTTAAAATATATAACATCTTTGATTACAAAATAAAGAGGTGTGTCTGATGTTGGGATGTCAGTGCAACAATTCAGCACAGATATAATATCTTTGGCTCAGTTGGTTTGGGAGCTATTGAAAAATTGGCCAACTTTCATATGCAAACCTGTGAAATTGTAATAATTTGTTGACGGTCCCTAAGACTCCTCACTGGAGATCCGTGCTGAATGTCTGTCGAATATCCAACCTCAAACTAACTTCACCGCAGTTGTAGGCGTGCAGTTGTCACTCGGTTAGAAGTGCGCCAGCGCGGTTGTAAGGTTTGCTCACTCAGTTCCTGAATACACCCACTCAATTATTTTTGCCCTTGTTTAATTAATGGCAGCGATGAAATGCCATTAACAACTTTTTTCCTCATCAACTCCATCAGAATGTTTTTGGGCAAAAGCTGCATGCTTATTCTGGGATGTCTCCCCACATTTGAGACTTTGTTGTTCGCTAATTCCTCATTACAATTTAATCATACTGGTAAAGTTGTTGAAGGCAAACATATATGCCCAGGTACAATTAAACGTACTGTTTTCTTCAAGAACTTCGATTTTCTCAAAGTTCTCCATTGTTGTCCTACCTGGGTCGGAACATTGTTGGGATTTCACGCTGGCGGGAGTCGTGGCGGTGACGCAGGTCGATGGTCACAAAGAACTTTAATTAGAAAATGTCTACATTTGTTTTTTTTTTAAAACCTAACACGCAACCTTTGTTTTTTAAAATCATTTTTATAAATCTTTCCTGTTTACTGCTTGCTGCTCTTGGGACGAGCAGCTCGCCTGGTTCCGACGCGCTCCTGGTTTGGACCTGCTCACAAAATTACAACAGCTGGTCAACAGACAACCTTGAGAGGTTCTGCATGATGAGCCTTTTATTCACTTCTCATTCAACACATTTTTTTGAAGAATTTCTATCCCAAAACACACTCTGGTCCACGTTCAGAGCCGCAGACACACCCCCTCCGCTGCTCTCTTCCTGCTGCCCGCTCACACATGTTAAAGGCAGCAGGACAATCTTAGAACATTATAGTTATTTTACAACACATGCTAAATTTGATGCTTGCCTCTTTGCTGACTTACTTGGCACATCGTAACATATGTAGGACATAATATCCGCTTTTTCTTGATCACCTTTTTATTCATGTCAAACTGAAACTCCTATAGTATGGGTCTGATTCTCAGCTCTTCCAGAGGCTAAGAGGAGCAAGTCTGTTGAAGTAGACAGCTTGGTTATACTACATTGTGAAACCTCTGACGCTTCAATCCAGAGGAGCTGCTATGGCGATGGAGTAAAAGTCTTACCAGAATCAAGTGTAAAGGTCCAGTCAAAGAGCAAAACGGGAGAAGTGATCATGAAGTCAACCCCGTCTTCATGCTCTGGGGTTTGGGTTTGTAAAGCTGATGATGCGTATCCCAACGATTTCTGTAAGGAGGTGAAAGGTGATATACCAAGCGTTTTCTTGAAAAAAGACATTTTCATTCATCGGTCTCACCTTAATGACTTCATGTTTACAGAACAGTATAATGAATATCTTCACATACCGCCTAGTTCTTTATAGTATAACTCTCATAAGTGGCTTTTGGTGTAAATTGTTCCAGCATTACATTAGTTTGTTTCTTCAAATAAATATTCTTACTTTGTTTTCAATGATGATTAACACCCGTCATACTGTGTGCTAATAAGAAGTTCTGCAACAAGTTTTGAGATTGGCATGTTGAACCTTTGTAAAACTTTATATTCCACCCGCTGTTTCAAGCATGTGCAGAAATAGGAAGATCTTCCATCAAACAACAACCAATTTCTTTGTTTGTTCCATTTGTTTCAGCGCCACCGGTAACATTTGCAGATATCCAAGAGAAAGACCTTTTTCAGAGCGTGGTGGAACAAGAGCAGCTTACTTTGTCCTGCGAAGTTTCAAGGGCTGACGGTGTTGTCCATTGGTACAAGGATGGAGCTGAAATACAAACAAGCAATAATGTAACACTTCAAGCAGAGAGCATCAAGAGAAGTTTGACAATTAATTCAGCTCGTATTTCAGATACAGGCACCTACACATGCCGAGCTGGAGACAGCATTTTAAGCTTTAAAGTAAATGTACGAGGTAATTCAAAAATACTTCCTGTTTTTTGGTGATTGTAACTTTGAACGATGTTCCGACTACAGAAATTATGTTTCAACTTTGTATATTTCTCTCAAAGAACCTCCTGTGATGATCGTTTATCCCAAGGAAGATGTGCATCTTGACCGTCATGTTCCTGAGGAAATTATCTTGAGTTGCGAACTTTCTCGTGTCAATGGAGTTGCCAGTTGGTTTAAAGATGGTCAAAAACTCCAAGAGAGCGAGAACATCAAGCTCAAGGTTGAGGGCCCTTATCGACGACTGAAGATTCTGTCTAGTCGAGTGGAAGATTCAGGAGAATATGTCTGTGATGCCAACGATGACTCAATCTTCTTTCACCTGAGTATTACAGGTAAAAGTCAATCCAACATTTTGGTGCTGTGCATTAAGTACTATTCCGTTTTTAGTCTTCAGTGTGCAAACAAGTACTGTATACTCTGATTCCAGAGCCTCCAGTGCAAATATTATCTCCAAGTCAGTCACAAATGGAGCTGTGCCAGCAGACATCTGAGAGGATGGTACTTAGCTGTGAGATCTCACGACCCAATGCAGTGGTGCGTTGGTATCGAGATGGACTTGAGGTGGAGGAGAATGAGAACCTTCTTTTAGAAGTGGACGGGGTCTATAGAAGACTTATTATACCTGAGACTACTGTCAAAGATTCAGCAGAATATGTATGCGACACAGGAGACGATTCCATGACATATTTTGTAAATATAGCAGGTAAAAAAAGACTCAAGAAAGTAAGAAAAAAAAGATTCTCTTGACTGACAAATTAACAAAAGTTTTTTTTTTTATACATAGAACCTCCTGTTCGCTTCATTCGTCCCCGCAAGACAGCCAGTAAGGTAGAGAAAATGAGAGGAGAAACTCTGATTCTTGACTGTGAGGTTTCAAGATCAAATGCCAAAGTCACCTGGAAAAAGAATGGAGAGGAAGTTGAAGACTCTAGAAATATAACCATATTTGACGACGGTGTATTACGTCAACTGACCATTCACTCGTTAACAATGGAGGATGCCGGCCAGTATATTTGTGATGCTAAAGACGATGTAATGGATTTCAATGTAAAAGTGCAAGGTAGGCAGTTTATTTGAATGCAAAAAATTGAAAAAAAATCCCTTCAAATGCTACTTTACTGCCTTCCAAAGTCAATAAAACAGAACTATATTTGACGCTCTTTCTATAAAATATCTACCTACTTCATAAGTACAGTGTTCCCCCGCTTATTCGGGTTTCAACATTTGCAATTTCATGTATTTCTGTCACATAATCCGGTTCACATCCTCTGGTTCTGAGTTTTATTTTGAACAGAGTGAAGATGGCGGGTTAGCAGTTTTGCAGGCAGGCAAAGAGGAAGGCAGACAGGATGGCTAACGGGCAGGCAGGCAGGTAGATAGACAGATTGGCTGGCAGGCAGGATCTTGGGAGGGAGAAACAGGACGATTAGGATACATAAAATTACTTTAGCTCTGTTGCCAATATTGTTACCAGAGGTGAACAATAGTCTGGCGTCGGCTGGAGGTCCATGTGAAGTTTATGTAGAGTGGCTGATGAGGAGCAGATGAGGAGAAGTTGCGCGTCTAGGACGAGGTGCATGTGTGGCTCAGGCACTGGAGGAGAGCATGCCCACAGGATCCCAACAACATGAGACTTTTGCATCTGAAGGAGGTCCTGCGGGGGGATTTCTGAGGAGGGGAGTGAAGATGAAAAGCACACCGGCCCGACGCTTTCCTTGCCGGCGGCTAAGGAATATTTTCCAACTATATCCACGCGTTCCTGAATTGCTACCAAGCGTAGTTTTTGATGAAGGATGAAACACAATCAATTGCTCTGAATAAAAAAAAAAAATCATTATGTTTTTAAAGTTTTGAAGCATTATTCCAATGTTCTTTAATAAATGTTCTACAAAGCATCTCAAATTTTTCAGAAGGGTTTTGATGAGTAAGGATCGGTGACAGAGATTCTTCGGCGGGGGGTGGTTCTCTGTATTCGTGGATTCTGCGTATTGAGTGTCTCTAGTCCCTAACCCTTGCAAACATGGGGGGAATACTGTACATATTTAGAAGACTAAAATTAAAGTTTAATTTTAATATTTTAACTGAATTACTCAAAAAAAACATTCCCACATTCAAATGTAGTTCCTTCTTTGAACCTAACCTAATTTTCCGTTTTTTACTTACAAGAAACCAAGAGTGTGTTCCTCTTTAAAAAGGTTTTCTCCATTGCTTTATTTACAGAATTGCCTGTAAAAATTGTTGGCAAAACAGATGCAAAAACCGAGAAGCAATTTTTAGTGTCAGACGATATTATTCTAGTGTGCGAACTCTCGCGAGCCAATGCCACAGCCCACTGGTACAAAGATAAACAACTGATTGACGAAACTGAGAGATACTGCTGTGAGGAGCAAGGAGTATTCCGATCCCTGGTTGTTCTAAATGCTGGAGTTGAAGATTCAGGGGAGTACACCTGTGACGTAGTGGATGATAATATGACCTTTTATATTACTGTTAAAGGTACAGTCTTACTGCCAGATTGCTGGTGTTGAGTTTTTTCTTCGTCCAAAAGAAAAATGATTGATATCATTCTGTTTATGTCCAGAGCCTCCTGTGCAGATTATTGGAAACTCTGGCATCCCAGAGCATCATATTCTGGTGACAGGAGATGACCTGGTTTTGGAGTGTGAAGTATCCCGACCAAATGCAATTGTGAATTGGTTGCAAAATGGAAAAGTGCTCACAGCAAGCGATCGGGTGAAAATTGACAGCCATAAAGTCCTCAGGAAGCTGGTTGTGTTTAAACTTCAACCTTCAGACTCTGGAGAATACATCTGCAATGCAACTGATGACAAGTTAACAACGGTTGTGGAGGTTCAAGGTAATGTCTTCTGCAGCCAAAAAAGTGGCAAACCCATACAGGGCACACAATAGCACATTTATTTCGACATGCATTCTGCGAATGACTGGTTGCAGCGAACATTTACACAACATTCAAGAGTAGGTATTGGTGAAGTAGGTGAGATGTATCGTACAATTTTTTCTTTTTTTGACATCCCCCCCAAATCCTATGGACCGCACAAGGGGCCAGTGAGTTCTGTTCTCGTTATAACTGTGTGCTCCTTGTCTGCCCTGTACAGGTTTCCCTTATTTTAGGTTCACAGACAACTCGTATCTAGCTATAGGGCAGTTGTGACAAATTTACTAACGACAAGTGTGGTGTGCAGTAAGGGCAATGTACTATAGCATCACTCATGCATCATAAGTGCACAGCTTAAACCATCCTTACAAGTACTTCATGATACACTGAGTTTCGGTTGCCCGCTTATGTGTCAAAGGCCGCATTTACACTACATGGTTCAAGTGACCAAATTCCGATTTTTTTCATCTCATGTGGCACAGTTTGGATATGACCGGTGAGGGTGTAAGCAGGAAAAAAGCGCATGGATTCCGATTTTCTCAGATCGGATACAGGCCTCACTCATATGTGGAAATAAATCGGATAAGAATCTGATACGTGCCTTTGCCTGTGCCATGTAAGCAGACAAATCGGATATTCCCCAGTAAATGCGAGTCATACGTCAGTGACGTCAACTCAGGACACCACCAACTGAGATCATATGACTTATTAAAGTGCTTTGGTGCACTGATTTTGCTGTCAGCGTGTTACTTTTCAGCCTCAGGCTTTAGACCGTGGCCGGAAACCGCTGTTATTTCCGGTCTGGTCCCGGTCGGGACGCAAACGGTAACTAATCAAGCTGGACACCGTTGCTATGGAACAGGCTAGAAGCCGTTTATTTCTTTGCTTGTGTTGCGGAGTGGGGGCGTGTATGATGGGGACCGTGCGTGTTGTGTATGTGTGTAAGGAGAGGAGAGGGCATGGCCGGCCCTCCCTATATGCGAATTACGCAGCCGCGTAGGGCCCCCGTCACCACCAGGGCCCCGTAGTGGCGAAAAAAAATAGAATAAAAAAATACCCTAATCTGGGAACACATTTAATTGCACGTCCGTACCTACGTGCGCTCTGAATGTTTTGGAAAGGAAAGTTGCCAGCACTTTAATGATCCCCCCCCGCCCCCTCTTCAACACACCTGTACCAATCTAGCAACCCAAATAATGACGTTACGCCAATCTTAGCAACAATTGGTCAACATCATTGCATCTGAGCCTGGCACAGTGTGCATTTACGAGCGCATTTTGTTTCAATAAAGTTGGGAGAAAGAAAAAAAAAACTAGGTCATTTTGTCACACTGATCATGGCGACAACAAGAGAACATCATGCCACAGAGACTTTATCCATCAGGCGCTAAAAAAAGAAAGAAGGAAAAACATGAAGAATTTAAACATCAATCACAAGGTAAGTTTGGAGGATGTTAGGGCTGAATTTTTTTTCTTTCTTACATTATCCAGCCTTTCTGTGCAGCTGCGCGATTTACGTAAATACTAATCGATTCGAGGTCAAGTTTGCACAAACGACCCCGTTTTGTCGTAATTTCCAATGGAAAACTCAAACATAATTCTGATACCCAAGTTTCCAAGTTGAGGTCGGACATGACCTTCCAAAACGTGTCGGAAAACCGTAAATTAAAAATAAGGTGTCTCCCCCAAAAGTTTTGGATTCTTTCTTAACCCACTCTGGAGGCTGAGGATTTTGAACGGGAAAGTGAACCCCGAAGGAGAATCTGCCTTCGGCCCTGGAGAAAACCTCCCGTGCGTTTCTGACCACGGTCGGAAAAAGAGAAGTCATCGCGCAGGAAAGGTACAACACTTGGATCAAACTGTTAGTACAGCACGTCATTCAAAACTCAGAGAGAGCACATAAGCCGGCCGAGCAGCCCTCCTTTTTCCTCTCCCCTCTGGAGCGCCCAAGGCAACGCCTCCTTCGTCGCCTCCATGTCAACTGCAGTCACAAAAGTCCGAAGGAGGTCCGCGGAAGGTGGAAATGCTGCTAAGTAGTCCTCAGAACGTCTACGTTTGATAGTTTCAGCATTGTATAGTGTAAATGCAAAAATCGGATACGGGTCACTTTTAAAAGATGATGTAAGCGGGTCGTCAAAAAAATCGGATATAGTCAGAAAATCGGATTTGGGCATGAAGACCTGCAGTGTAAATGCAGCCAAAGTGTCCTTAGGCTAGACACTAAACCATACATTTCTCCTGGTGGTTGTTTGGCGCTAGTGTTTAGCAGTGGAGTCGGCATCAGTGTGTGAATGTGTATGTACATGGATGAATGGCACTGTAAAGCGCTTTGAACCTTCAAGAAAACTAGTAAAGAACCATACAAGTATACAACACTTAGCATTTACCATGACATGGGAAATATAGGCAACTTTTACATTAAGATTTTTTGTTTTCCTTCTCAGATCCACCAGCCAAGTTTTTAAATAAAACATCAAAAAATAACATTACTGCTCATGAAAATGAGAGCGCTACCATGTGTGCTTTTGTAAGCAAAGAACAAGCAAAGGTTCGTTGGCTTAAAGACGGCCAGCTACTGAATGAGAACAACATTCATATCTCCAGTGAGGGTAACACTCATAAGCTCACCATTAATCCCCTTCGGCTCTCCGACTCTGGAGACTATGTTTGTGACATAAACACAGATGAAATGTCTTTCAGTCTTACGGTCAAAGGTAAAAATAGGACTCGTGTTTTCAAATTTATTTTTAATTTTTTTTGTTTTTGATGTTACATTTGACATTTTTGGTTTGTCTTTCCATGAGAAATGAAAGTGAAATTTATAAAACAGCTGGAAGATGTGGTGTTTCTGAAGGCTGGGAGCCTGACCTTACAATGTGAGGTCAACAAGCCAAAAGCAGATGTCCAGTGGCTCAAAGATGGCAAGGAAATCTCTCCCAGCCGTAAGTACACAATCCGGGCACAAGGCAGAGAAAGGAGTTTGAGCATCCAGCAGCTGTTGGAAGAAGATGCTGGAGAATACTCTTGTGAGTCCACTGACGACAAGACGTCAGCCACAGTGACAGTAAAAAGTAAGTCCCTTTTATTTTGGACTTTTAAAATATTTTAAGCACAATAATCAATAATAAACAGAATTTTTTTTTTCAGCCCCACGAGTAGTAGAATTCATAGCAGAACTTCGAGATGTAACCATTCGTGAAGGAGAGGATGCTGTTTTTAAGTGTGTGGTTTCCCCAGCGGACACTAAGCTGGTGTGGAACCTTACTGGAAAACAAGTTGCCCTGAATGAGCGCACTGTTATTTCCCGCAATGGACTGTGCCACATGCTGTGTATCAGCAACTGCATAGTTTCAGACAGTTGCAGAGTGACAGCTGATGCAGAGGGATTGGTATCAGAGGCAGAACTTCAAGTTCAAGGTGAGTGGCTTGTGCCGTTCCACTATATCTAAGCATTTATCACCACATCATTTAACTATTAGATGCACTTTGCATAAAAGTGCCAGTTAAGGTTATTTTAAGTCATCTTTCGACAAACAAAATATATCTTAAATCCATTTTTTTGAAAATAAAAATCAAATGTACTCATCACTTTGTTTGTTTATCTTTTTACGTCCTTAAAATATAGTTTTGTTATTTTAGGTGCGTTTGAAGAGCTCTAGTAGATCTATCATATAAATATAGATGAAGTTGAAAGGACAAGCTTCTTACATGATTTGTCAACAAATTTTCAGGGAAAACCCAAGAAAAGGAGAGGAACTTTACTGATTAAAAACTGGCTGGGAAAAGAAATTCTTATGAAATTCAATTCTATAACAAAGAGAAATTAAAAAGTCAAAAAAGCAGAATTTTAAGGGAAATATAACAAGCCTTTAAGACAGGGGTGTCAAACTCATTTTCGCCGAGGGCCACATCAGCATAGTGGCTGTCCATAAAGGGTCAGATATAACTTATACATGTAACTAAATGCAATGAAAAGTGAATGTAACTACTGTTTAATGTTAAGTAACTCATTATTTATTTACTATAACTTTTTAAAGTGACAGTTACAGTTGCACAGAAAACATGTGTTTGCTTGTAACTCTAGCAGAAATCCTTTTAATTTTGATTCTGTCAGGTTAGGTTATATGGACAGTGTTTAAGTCCTGAAGTATAGTTGCCCAATCTGATATTTCAAGTCCAATTCCCCCTAGATATGAATGAAAACACACCAATTTTTATTTTTTATTTTAAGAAATTAAAAACTTTTATGTTCTCGCGGGCCACATAGAATGATATGAAGGGCCACATTGGGCCCGCGGGCTTTGAGTTTGACACGTGTGCTTTAAGATCATCTAATAGTTTTATTTAGACTGTCCTATTGTGATTACCCCCTTTACTGGATGCCCTTTGCACTGGCATTTTTAAAGACCCACTCCAATAAAAAGTGTTATTAATATGTTCTTGTGGCATTTTTCTCATGACAGAGAAGATATATAAAAATTTCTGAGGATTTCTGTATTCAAATCATTGGGAATCAAGAGCAGGCAAAGAAATGTCACTTGAAAAAACCTGTAGCTATGATATTGCTACAGTCAGTGAACAAGGTCTCCACTCCATCTAAACAAAGGGATGATGGGAAATAAAGACAGGCTCACTCCACGCCAACACTTCCGCCCTCAACTTTTAGGCGAATTTGTGGTGAAATATCTGCAGAAACTACGTTCTAAAAATCGACACAGGTTTCTTTTTTTTGGGGGGGGGGGTAAAAATACTGCACTCGTAAATAAAAGAACACTGGTAACGACTTTACAATAGATCAAACGATGATGGGAGAGGGACTTTAAAGGTGCTGTTCCAAAGGCAATTGGAGCTTTTGGTTTTTACTTATTTTACTGATTGCAATATGGTCTGATAAAAACTGTAGATCTGAATTTGAAAGGGAAGACAATTTATGAGCAAAAAGTCACTGAAACTATTTCTGCTCTTCTCTAATAACTATAAGAGCAACAGGTGCTGTTCAGCAAGAAAATGACCCCCGTTGTAGCTGAAGAATATAGTGAGGCAACTCTAGAGGTTGAGTTGAATCTGGATTCAGGAGAGGTGCAGTGGGTGAGACAAGGTGTCCTGATCCACCCTTGCGCCAAATATAGCCTGAAAAACAAGGGCCAAAAACGAAGCCTCACTATCCACAAACTGGCCGTGTCTGACCGGGGCACCTACAGCTGTGAAAGCCTCCACGACCGCACACAAGCCCAGCTCACAGTGCAGCGTGAGTGTGCACGTCCTCTCACTATGCCTTGGTGTTGTTTGTTTACCTCTGCTACCAACAACTCCTCCTCCGGCTAATGCCCAACTGCACTGATTCTTGTGAGGTCAAGCCTCAATTAATGGAGTAGGAGCAATTCTGGCAAATGGAGAGTGAGGCGGCACCTAAACTGGGCTATGATGGTAACCGACAAGTGATCTCTCTGGTCGGCTAGGTGCACTCTCTTGACGCAGGAGCAAATCTCTGATTTCATTAAAGATCAGGATTGTCAGTTTCCTGGACGAGAGCCAACAGGCTGTTGTTGATAGCAAAGTACATTTAAAAAGAGAATGGCACCAGTAATACTGTATCACACAAAAAGTTTACAGTGATTAAAACTTACTTGTGTGTTTTTTTATGCATATATATCTGAAACCTGTGACCCACATGGGAGTGAGTGAATTAAAGGCTCTTCTTTCAACACTAGTGTTGGTGGGCAGGGGGAAAGTCAGGACTTCAGGCTTCTGTTGGCACCTCCTATGAATTTGGATCTCCTCTCATTGCATCTAAATTTACACTCTGGCCTTCAAAACTAAGGTTGTTGTCATCATGTCTCCAAAATAAACACTCCCTTTTTCCATCAGCAGTGCTTGTTAGAATAAGCGAAGAAATGTTGGTAATTTCAAAACATGGTTTTGTCTAAAGCCAAGAACTCAGAGGCATAAAAGCAGCTTGTCAATGTGTTGTAGCTTGCAAATATTTAACAAAACTGATTCCACATCTGTTGTGGAAAGTGTGAGAAAAACAACTGGAGCTTCACAGGAAACTTACAAAGGCTTTTTTTTCTGGCTTCAATTGTGTAAACATATTTTTTTGCTTGTTCATTGTTGCTCTGTAGCTCGGAAAATTGCCATCAAGAAGGGGCTGGTCGACATAAAAACCACTGAAAGGGAAACGGCTTCTTTTGAGGTGGAGCTGTCCCACCCCAACGTCCCGGGTACCTGGGTCAGAAATGGAATTCAGCTTAAGCCGACAAATCACTTCCGCATGAGTGCTAAAGGGCAAGTCCACAGCCTGACCATCTATAACCTGTCTGTGGAGGACACCGGCACCTTTGTGTTCTGTGTGGAAAATCTGAAGACATCTGCACGACTTGTGGTGAAGGGTAAGTGAATGCAGAAGAACACTTACCATATTCGGCACACTATCGAGTGCACTGCAAATAAGGCACATCATCAATAAATGGTCTATTCTTAAGCTTATTTTGTATATAAGGTGTCCATACCTTTTATACAAAATAAGCAAGATAAAAGAATCAGAGGTAAATCTGTCAGTCAGTCAGATTTTTTTCAACTGCATATACAGTAACTGTAGAACATGTTTGTAACACGCTACATGTTAGACACACTATACTCTCAACCTTGTTTGATACATGTAAATTAACAGACTGATAGTGTTAAAACAAACAGTACTTTCACTATGATAACTCCCAACCTTGTTAATAACACAGAAAAAAAAAACAGTCTGACACAACTACATGTTAGCGAAGTCACAACACCTGTAACGTTTTTCCTTGCTTGCAACAAGTAACAAACAGATGAATAACAAACATGACTTTGGTTATGATAACTACAAAACATTTTAGTAACATGTAAGAAAAAAAAGCAGTCCAACACAGCAACACATTAGTCATGTTAGAAGTGTTCACAATACCTGTAACTTCCAACCTTGTTTGGAACACATAAAAAACAGACACTGCTAAGACAAACAATACTATAACCACGCTAACTCTCAACCTTGTCGGTAACAAGTTTAAAGAAAAAAATAAAAAGAATCTGACATTCATGATGGCCCTTTTAGCGTATTCACAATTCCTGTAACTCCTCCCTTGTTTGCAATAAGTGAAAAACAGACTGACACAGCATAAAACAAACATTACTGTGACTATGTTAACTCCTAGCAGAAGGTTCTGCTGCAATTTCTCTTATCCAGGCTCATATTTCAAACACAATAGCCTTGACTAGTGCAAAGAAAAGCAGTAGCTCCACTCAGTATTTTCAGGCAGGTGCGAGTTTGATCTCATCTTAAAAAAAGTAATCCACTCCGTGCCCATCAGTCAGCATGCATTAACCCCTTTGAGCTGCAGATGAAATAGGCAAGATGACATTCGAATTAAAATGTCATTGCATTAGCCATGCACGTCACCCACTATAAATAAGTCACCAGAAAAATTAAGGCAGGGGGTTTTGGGTGTTTAACCAACACATTTCTTCACCAGAGCCTCCGGTGACCATTTTCAGGAAACTACAGAGCCAGAAATTTCCCGATGGGTCAGTGGTCTCCATTGAGTGTGAACTCTCAAGGCACAACATCGATGTGAAATGGATAAAAGTAAGGAATTTTTCTGTTACTTGTGCGTTACCCATAAAGCATAATTTAAAATAATAGCATAAAATGTTCTCTTAGGATGGAGTAGAAGTGAAGCCAAATAAAGATTTACGCATTTATGCGATGGGACGGAAGAGGTTTCTCCAGATCATGAGATGTCATGTAACCGACTCTGGCTTGTACACCTGTGATGCTGGAGATGCCAGCACATCCTGCACAGTGGAAGTGTATGGTAAGATACTGCAAATGAAACATCTGTCTTATAGATCCTCTCCAACGCAAGTGTTTTAATCAGTTCATGTGGCATTTTTTTAAAATGGTGGAGGACCTATATTAAGAAAATTTAGTTCACTATTGCATTTCTGAATATTTCTTTATTCAAATCCTTGAGAATCAGGAGTAGACACAAAAATACAGTTGGAAAAATATCATATTTGTAACGTAGAAAAAATTCGCAGGCCACAAGCTCCATGCTCCGCTTTATTCTGATGCATCCACTTGTAGGTGACTAGATTTATGTACATCTTTGTTTTCCTCATCCGAGCAAGGAGGACCTGGCTGCAGGCAAGATGGGACTGCATATTAGATGTAGGTAAAACAGCTGCAAATTAACTTGAAATTAATGACATATTTACAATATCTGTTCAGAAAAGTCCCTTAAAAAGATTGATATAATGTGTATTAGTTATTGTTTAGAAAAAGAAGGCCAAAAGATGAACCAAAATGGGCTTTTTAACACAAAAAAAGAAATTATATGAACTTTGTTTAAGCAGATATTTATATATCTCACATCTGATCACTTATATATCTTGCTGATTTAAAACTATAGTATTTAGAAATCATTTAAACCTTAAAAAAATTTAAATAAACCATTTGTTAACACATTACAAGACACTTCTCCTTTGACAACTTACTTTAAAATTAGATTTATTATGTGTTTTATAAATGTGTTTTATAAAAACCCAACTGGAACAAATACTAATAAGATTGTGTTTATTACTATTATAATTTATATCTCTTCCACCTATTGTACTGAAATAAAAGAACCATATAAGCAACATATATATGACAACAGCATTAAAACTTGCAATAATTCATAATATTTTTAAAACTAACTTGAAAGTTTGTGGCACCACATCATTATAATCATTTAAAAAATAATGGGTTTGTTTTTCTTACACAATTATCTTTTAACATAAATGAGGCTCTGGTCAAATTTACTATGACAACACCTATGCTATCCAGCTTTAGCAAAGCCCAAACGAGTTACAAAAGAAAGGGTAAGCAAAAATGAGTAATTTGAAGTCAGTTAACTCAACGTGCAGACAAGAAACAACAGGCTGCTACACTCCCACAATGCAATGCAGATCCAAGTTTAGCACTGTGGTGCATGTGAGTCTTTCAGTGATGTTGCTGTACAGCGTCTCACAAACGACAACCAGTCCCTGCTGACTTTGCATGGTTGGATCAAACCAAAATTTACAGCGGGCTAAAACACACTATGATTAAAGAATGGTGGCACCTTTTTTTTAAACTGCAAATGGTTTCATAATTTTATGCTCAAACAGATTTGAGGCCTGTACATCTAAAAAAAAAAAAAAGAATATTAAAGAGTCTTTTTTTTATTTACTTTTCTTAGTCGGTCAGATGCTCAGTGTGTGAGCCTAATTTGTGGTGACATTCACTACATAAACAGTTGTCTGTAATATAATACTGAAAACTGAAAGTATCTTATGTTTTTATATTCAGGCTAAGTGAACATAGCTGAAAAACCGCTCTACACTGCCATCTGTAGGTAACATTAAAGTATTGCTCAAAAGAACAATACACAATAATAAACCAATTTTCCTTAACTGTCTTTTCTGTGTCTGTCAGTTTTGAAAATATATGCCTTACTAACAGCAACTCCCAATAAAATGAAAATAAATAAATTTTGATGGATTATTTTTTCTTTAATGTGTTTCTGTCCAACCTACAGAGCGTGAGCTGGTGGTCCTCCAGGGTCTTGAAGATCTGGATATCCAGGAGGATCAGAATGCTGTGTTTGTTTGTGAGGTCTCTGTGGAGGATGTGCCAGGAGAGTGGTTCAAAAATGGGGAGCAGATAAATCCAACAAGCACCATAAAGATCCGCCAAGAAGGTCAGCTTGAAAACAGATGCAAGGATTTGTTTTTGTTTAAAAATCCTAAATATTTATAGTGTATGCATCTGTTGCTGTGTTTTTTTCTTTTAATTTTCAGGAACAAAGCATTTTCTTCTCATGTGTAATGTGCGAGCAGAGGACTCTGGAGAAATCATGTTTGTTGCTAGAAATGCAGAATCTGTTGCTCATCTAAAAGTGAAAGGTATTTTACTTTTGCAATGTAATAAAAACAAGTGAAGTTCCCTTTTCAATATTTAATTTTCTGTTTAAACATTGAGTTAGCTGATTGCCCTGATCATCACATTGGGTTAAATATACTGTTCATGCCTTTTGGCTTAACATTTGATTAATATTAATAGTATTCCTTTGTAAGGTGTATTTTTTTTGGTCTTTTGAAAGAGATTTTACTGGTAAAACTTGTTAAAAAAAATAACTACCATTTCGATTTTCATGATTTTTAAAATAAAAGCCTAATGATATGATTTTTAGATCTCCAACTTACAAAAAATGTTTATAATTTATTTGAATATTAGGTGGATTAACAATGACTTAATTGAAATATCATATATACAAAATTACAAAAACCTACAAAATTTACAACAAAAAAGTATGATATAATTACATAAAAGCTGTTCAATAATTGTTCATTTAAAATAGATGATTGGAAAATTCAGTTTTCCTCAATACAGGACAATATACCGTAAATTCCGGACTACAAAGCGCACCCGATTACTAGCCGCACCCACCCATTTTCACGTGTTTAACTACTTTTGTACATACACAAGCCGCGTCGGAGTACAAGCCGCATGTACCAGGCAACATTGTCATCCTGACAATCCACATCCTGATTCCCAGAATAAGTGTAAGTCATTAGCACACTGTGGGTGGAGTCAGCTTTTCCTCAAAATCATGTATTTGAGTACACCTACATCTGCCAAACAGCATGCACCTCTATTCTGTTCACAAGTTCCTCAGTTATGGTTTTTTTTATTATTATTATTTTTTTACTTATTGACAATCTAGGTATCAAACAAACAGTAACCATATAATCAACATTGCATCCCTCAGTTATGATGAAGAAATTTACATCCCCGATTCCCCATTTCCCATGAGTCTTAGGGGCTAAGGGCGGGGCCAACGCCCGGCTCGCAGCACTGTTGTACGTGTTTAAGAATGAGCAAGCATCAGCAGTGCATGGTGGGGTGAACGGGAACAGCTCTCCTTCCGCTCCACTCCCATAACGCTCCTTCCGGCAGCGTTATGGGAGTAACAGCGCCTCTGCGCGGCGCGCGTGTCAGAAGTTTCCTTCCACAACAAACACAGTTGCTCCGCGGACGCCTCTGTGCTCCGCGCCCGCCCCGCGCGCTCCTTGTCTCCCCTTCCTATTTTCTCCGACACCCCTGGCCAGGGCGGCTCCAGGGGAAAACGGTTCGTCCCCATTCTGCGCTGGACGGAGCAAATCGTGTCTGTGCAGAGCAATCGGACTTAATACTGAACGTTTTGTGGATGAGGGGCGGATGCGTTGTTACGTGTGGGAGCCATCAGACTGCCATCGGCCCTGCAGCTCTATGTGAACGACGAGCAGCAGAACATGTCCCCAGCTCACACGGCGGCTGTGGGTTGGTGTGAGCTTTTCAATGCAAAATTCCGCTCAGTCCTCAGAAACCGTAAAAATGATCACGTCGATTTGTGTTTCCAGTCGTGTCCCGACAAAATAAAGGCTGAAGTTATTCCCACATATTTACGTGCAGCCAGCCGAGTCACTATGACTCATAGGTAAATTCACTCCGGAGCATGCGCTGTTCTCTCCGTCACGCAGCTAACCGGCTTTTCCAAACCCGTTGGTGATGGTGGATTTTTTCACGCTGCTTTTAACGATTGCTTTTAAGTTGAAAGCTTCATCATATTGTATTGGCAATCACGTGCACGTTGGGTCTAATGGCACCAAAGGATTCTGGGATGCGGCCGGGCATGCGTGTTTCGTTTTGTTGAACCATGACTGAAGTGTCTAAGACCTGAAGTCAACTCCATGCTGTTTGGCTGGTCAGAGGTGTGTTGAAAATCAAATGACTTGTTGTTTGGTTTAAAAAGAGAATTCAAACCATTCACTGAGTCTGAAAGTATGTACATGCGGCTGCCAATTAAATCCATAAATTGGCCGCCTCATTAAGCCGCAGGACTGTAAGCGCAGGAAAAAAGTAGTGGCTTGTAGTCCAGAAATTATGGTACTCTGAGACAAATTAAGAATTCTGGGAAAATGTCAAAACTTTGAACAAACGTTTGTAAAAATGTAAAAGTTTTAATCTGGGTTAGAATGTTCAAAAAACATCTAAGTTCCATCTTAGAAGAAAGTCAGATATCTTAATTTGAAGTCAGAGATTTTAGAACCAAAATCTCAAATTTGGAAAGAAAAATAGAAATAGTCAGAATTATAGGATTAAATTCCAATTTCAGAGATGATCACAATCTTAGAAAAAAAATAGTCAGAGTCGCAATTCTTCCTTTGACTTTTTTTTCTTGCAATTTGTTTTCAAAATAATAACAAGATCACCAGTTATTTTTTAAAATGTTTTTCTTATTTATCAGCTGAGTCTTTTAACATTGTATTAAACGTTTTCTCTTTTCTTTCCAGAGCTGCCTGTGAGCATTGTAAAACCTCTCCAGGATAAAACTGTTCTGGAGAAGAGCCGAGTGGTCCTGGACTGTGCAGTCTCTAACCCAAGGTGTAGCATTCGCTGGTACAAAGGCAGCAACGTCATCCTGCCCTCAGAGCACTTTGAGATCAGCAGTGAAGGCTGTTACCGTAAACTGATCATCCAGCAAGTGGTGCTGGATGATGAGGGCCAGTACAGTGTGCAGGTTGGGGAATATACATGCTCTGCCACACTAACTGTAGAAGGTAAGAACCTGTTTTATTCTGTTGGTCTGTATGGTACGTTTTCTACATTGCCATTGTTTGTTATCTATTTCAAGCTTATTAGAAAATAAACCAACAAAAAAGAATTTTCTATTCGCTGCTCAACAAAGTCGCAGACACTAAGGTTAAAGGTTAAAACCAATAGAATTAAACTCTGCTTAGTTGAATCGATGCTGAATCGATCCTCTATTGTCAAAAGTAAGCAATTGATTTTCTAACATCTTTTTTTATTTAGGACTAATGATCCTTACAGCATCCAGAACGGATGTAGAGAGAACAAATGATAAAGGAAGCTCATGGTTGAAGTGAGGAGGACAGGGTGGAAGCATGTGATTGGCTAATATGAGAGAGGAAAACATCTCCCTTAATAAATATCTAATAAATAATAGGGCCTCTTTTGGTGATAGTGCAATTTGAAGTGTGACTTTTTTTTATAAAGATAATGAGTTCAAACAGGTGCCATTAATACAGGTAATGAGTGGAGGACAGAGGATCCTCTTACAGAGGAAGTTACAGCCCTGTGAGAGCCAGAAATCTTGCTTATAGGTGACCAAATACTTATGTTTCACCATAATTAGCAAAAAAATTATCTAACCCTTGTGCTATCCTAGGCACTTTGACAAGTTTGGAGTGAGGTCTTCCAGACCCCACAAGACAGTGCGCTGAACTTTTTCTACAATGATTTGTGATCTTCACTGGTTTCCATGGATTACATGAAATCCTCTCCACCTTTATCCACCTTTGTCATGGTATGGAGAACATTTTAATAGTCATCTTGACCCCATTGTGATAGCACAAGGGTTAAAAATCAGACAATGTGATTTTCTGGATTTTTATTTCTAATTTTGTCTATCATAGTTGAAGTATACCTATGATGAAAATTACAGGCCTCTTTCGTCTTTTTAAGTGGGAGAACTTGCCCAATTGGTGGCTGACTGAATACTTTTTTGCCTCACTCTAAATTGTATTTTGAGTGCTTTTGTGTACATAACAAATAATTATCTATTACACTATATAGGGCACTATATAAGGCATTTTGTTGGATTCCACAATTCAAAAATCCAGAACCCTGAAAATGTACCAGAAGTCCCTGAGAAAAACCAGTGTGTCCCAATTCTCATCAATCTCAATCATTTTTTAATAAAGTTTAATCCTAAGAACACAGTGGATTTATAAATAGTCTTTATAAAATGTTCAAATGGGTGACATCATATTTGCTGTCGAAAATAAATAAAATAGTGACCATGGTGTTTAAATAGCAAATCCAGGCCACTAGATAGTCCTGCACGCTATAGTCTTTTAGGGGTTGGTGAGAAGGGAGAGAATTCGGACATAACTAGTATGTCTTTTATTGTTTTGACTTACTTTCCTTTTGTGAAAAAACTGGATTCTCTAGAAAGGACTGTTTTAAATATCATTAGGTTCGTACCCCGTCAGTTTCTTGCACACAGAAATAAATCATATAATGACTCGGACACAAAAATTAGCTTTTGTGGAGGTTTTACTTCGTACAAACACGAAGGGGACAGACAGATGAACATCGTGCATTCAAAGTCCGAACCAATGAGCTCAGAGATGGGCTTTGTATAAAAACCCTGCATTTGCATATTCAGAAGATCGTCCGATGGACCCTGTGTGAAATCACGCCCACAGGTCGCTGCTGGAGAGGAGCTCCAAGGCTAAAGTGACGATAATTCTGAGGCCTGCTCAGCAGATCACACATGCACAGAAAAAAGGGAGTATGAGAATAAACTGAGAACAATAGCTTGGCTGTGCTGTCTTCAAATGTAATACAATTTCGAGATGACAATACATGCTTAGTGAATTAAGTTTAAACAATTAGTGTAATAAAAGTTAAAGGCAGTTTCTAACTATTCTTCACACCTTTATAACATAAAAAAGTTCATGTTTCGCCTAAATAACCTATATAACCCACACATGTCTGTATACCATATGTCTGAGTGCTCTAAACCTGATAGGCAGGGACGGTTTGACCACTAAAACCTGTGGTATGACTATGTTACCCAGAATGCCCTGAGAGACCCAGAGGCAGCGGACTTGTCAGTGGTGTTGATGTGAAGATCTACATATTTTATAGTGGGCTTAGTGTTGTTCATGTGGGTTCATAAAAGCCACATTGAGTGGGAATTCTTTTTCAGAAAAAAAAAAGTGAGGGGAAAAGAACATTATTTGTTTAACCCTTTAACATCAGAGTTTTAGCTACAGTCTTGACGTAGCCAGAATAAAACTAAGAGGAAAACCAGAGGCTTTCACAGGCTGAGGCCAGGCAGACAGGAGGGGCAAGCTGAAGAACACATTCCTGACAGGAATTCAGTCGCCACTGGAATCAGAAGTTCCTGGGAGCTTTTAAACTTCCTCCCAGCCAGGCGATTTGTGGAAAGTGGCAGCCTCAATCAGGTCTGCAAGAGGGGCGGAGTCAGCAGCTGTGCAGGGCTGGGCCTCTGCAGGGGCTAAAACTAAAGCACATGTACACATACACACACAAACATGCAGCCAGGACCAGGGGTCATGACACTGGAAAACAGTCTAGGATTAGAACATTGCAAAACTGCTTGATGTGTGAGCTCTGTAGCAAAGGAGGTTGAATGAGTTTACATGGATGGCTAATGCCCCTCCCTGTCTTCTGTGACCTCGCACAGCCCAGTCTTTAATGTTGGTCAGAGAGCTGGGAGATGTGGAGGTGGTGGCTCCTGGTGAAGCTTGCTTCGAATGTGAGGTCTCAGTCCCGGTCCTGAAATCCCCAATTTGGAGTCTGAATGGGGAGGCCCTGCAACCGAGTTCTCACGTGCGCATGGAGAAGATGGGCACAGTCCACAGGCTGACCCTGCGGCTAACCTCGCCAGACATGAGCGGCAGGGTGGAGTTTACATCTGGGAAAGCAAAAAGCAGAGCCCAACTTCAAGTCATGAGTACGTTGAAGCAGATTTTTCTTTTTCATCCACATCTAGTTTTACTTGTAATTTAATCAAGGATAAGACTTATGTCTTATGTTCAAGAACAAAAAATCTGTAGTTCTTCGCAAGCTTGCTCAGGAGATTACGTGAAGTTAATATAAAACAACCTTCACAAAATGAGACAAGAAGCACCCCAACAAATCAAGGAAGCCTCATATGTTCTTCTAATGTATAAAGATTAAGAAATATATTATAAACATTTTTTTAATTATCTGAAAAAAACATTCTTCAATTTTATTTACAATTTATTTTACCATCTAGTGGTTTAAACCTTAACCACTAGGGAGCAACATTACAAAACAAAGTGCAACCCATGCCATTGGAAGTCCAGGTTGCAAAAAAACTAAAAAGATAAAATAGTGGTTGTTTTTTTATGAATTAAAACACTCCACCATATATAGGAATCCATTTAAATCAAACCCAACCACAACGGTTTAGGATGTAATGAATCTAATCTGTTGGGCAGCAGGAGATTGAAATAATTTAAATTTATTTCAATGAGGATGTAAACTGATAAGCTTTTAAATCGTTTGCAATAATTTTTATAATTATCTGCATGACAAAAATAACTTTTTCTGTCAATTTTGATGCAAAATTCTATTTAGTGTCAGCATTGTTTAAAAAAATGTTAATAAAGTAATATGAATGTCACTTTAATCCTAGAAATTTGAATGAAACTGCAAGCAAAAATAAACTTAGCTTAACTTTTTTTCATCTAAATATTTTTAATTTGTTCATATTATTTTAAAAACATTAATGTGGCTCAGACTCTTGCTTTTGTGCTTTCTTAATAGATGTAACCCTAACCCTAACTTTCTGCAATTTTCAACAGATCTGTGATAGTTGTTAAGGGAACAAAAACAAAGCACCCATGCATGGTGTTCTGACAGGAAATTTTGTTAAAGGACTTTGCAGTGCATGTGTTGACAATAGCTGTGCATACGTTAAATAATGTAAGGGTGTTTACGGTCACACTGTTAATAAGTATGTAGGTCACAGGGAGCGGGGGACCGCAGGGCCCTGAAGTGCAATGGAGTAAACTATATTTGGTTTATTATGTTGGCTTAAAATGAAAGAGGGTGTGATTTAACCATCTGACCCACAAAGTGAACCTGTTGTGAGTTAACATGCCTTTAAACTGAGCGTCTTGTGCAGTTCAGTCAGAGCTCATGGGTTTAAGCATAATCAAATGTGTTTGAATGAGTAACAAAAGTTTTGATCTTACTAGGTGATGGAGTATTAGGGCCACTATAAAAATAAAAAATAATAATAAATTCACAAGAATTTGTAAGATGACATAAAGAAGATGTAAAATTAAGAAAAAATTTATTTTAGTTTTATGAGAAAAAAGTCTTAACCAGCATTCTCACTGAACGCGATTTGCGTGGCAGATGTTAAGTCAATGCTACAGACAGGATCTGAGGCGTGATTTGAGCGAAGGTTACACCGCGAAGGTCTGGATGTGATGAACCCAGACATGGAGACGGGATTAGTGATGTTTTTGCAGAGCTTTTCATAATAAATAAACCTGATCTCTCAACATCATCTGTGTCTTCCTTGCATTGTAAATGAGATAAACACAGACACCGCTACATGTGGCAATCAGGCTAAAAACATTAATTTGGAAGCTCCTCCCTCATGCGCCCTCTGCGTCAAACTCAGGAACCCATTTTTGGACAGACAACAAGCAAAGAATTCGCCGCGGGGCGAAAGAGAGGCAGCCAACGCAAATCTGCCTCTAAATCTTTACAAGAATAAACTCAAATTATGAGTAAAACAGTGAATATTTTAAGATAGTAAAATTGAGAATTAAAGTTGAGGTTAAAGTCATACATTTATGTGGCAAAACTGTGTTTAATAAGAAAAATATAAACAACACCAAAAAAAACAATATAATATTTCAGTGTGAGTTACATACATTGTAAGCAGTTAATTCTTCAGCATTTGTCTCTCAAATAAGGAAAAACTAAGTCTTTTAGTGAGTCAACATAGTGTCATTATAGTATGAGACATTGAAAAACTGGAAACTGGACTTTTCCAGAAGAAGATTCTTAAACCAAGAAGAGAGGATTACGCCATTTACGCTGTCAGCAGTACAGTTGCAAAGGTCCAAATGCTTTATGGTACATACATTCCTACAATAAAATAAACAGAATTAAATAAAACTACCCTTTAACAAGAATGATAAAATGTAAGTCTTGGATCAAAGTTGGGTTGAAATAGTTTTTTACCGTCAGTTGTGCTTCATAAAATATACACTTTTGCATGGTTGTGTAATTCTAATAAAGCTTTTTTCCCCTCCAATTTTACAGGTGGTCCCTGAAAGAAGCCCTTTTAGGTCTGTCACCCATTTGGCACAGATGTGTGATTGTACTGATGATTTCCTAACATTGTAATTGTTCATATCCACCATTTTTAAAACTGGATTAAACAGGGTTGTGATGAAGTGTCTCGTCTTTTCCTCTGTTTTTGGATGAAATTTGTCAAAGCATGTTTAAGTATTTCAACATAGTTTTTTCACTAACTAACTGCATCATAAATGTAACAATTTTCAGAGTGACATTTTTTTTTACTTTTATCGATTAAAATATATGTGAATTGCAAGAGATACTGAAAAAAATAATGTTTGGGTGGATACAACAACATTTGGAGCTTTACTAAACTTTAATTACAACCCACAAGGAGAGATCTGGATTTTTATGTACAAGTCCTATTGCAAAGCAAAAATAGCACATCTGTGTCTTTTTATTTACTCTAAATAAATGCCAGTACTTTACATAAGTATTTTTAAATCTCACCTCCAAATACCCAGTCTTGTATATTTTACTGGAAGATATTCATCAATTTTCTGTTAACTAACTGTATAGAGGTATTTTTTAATTTTTGGTGAGGTTTGAATGAGGACTTTTGCTGCGCTATGCTTGTCAAGTACATTGGGCCAAAAATAGACTTTATCAAGGACAATAAGTGTGGGTTAAGTGTTTCCAAATCAGGAAATATTGCATGGCTGTTCTTTGCTGAGTGAACACAGGTCTTTCTGGGATGAGATGACATCCGTTCAATGTTCCTTTTTTTCATTTTGTCTCATTTTAAGGTCCCCCTGGTTGGGAAAATAAATACTGTAATGAAATGGGTTGTAATAAATCATGCTTTATTTGTGCAGAAGAAATGTTTCACGTTGCCTTTTTTTTACCCCAGTCACAGCATTCACTTATTCCAGCTATAGTATCCTTGATTTAAGTCAAAATAACAGTAGAAAATGCAACATTCTTTTATTTATTTTTTTAACAAGTCATTTGTTCACACTTAATATGTCCATAAACTGTAACTAAAGAATATCGGCTACAAACTAAAGACATTAAGTCAAGACTCGAAACCTCACAGCCTCCGTCTGAGCTCAGGAAGCATTGTTACTCCATACTGGGTTGGCAATACAACCAACAAGTAAAAGCATGAAATGATTCCGACAGTCCAAAACAAAAAGAAATAATTCAGAACAACAACTAAATAGTTGGATATGTACATAGAAATACAAGCTTCCGCTTTTCCGCAGAGACACATTTGCATGTGAAAAATCCAGTCACGCCAGAAACATTTTGTGTCGCTCTTATTTCGAAAGCGCTACATAACCACAGGCAACCATGCTTAACATTTTGTTGTTGATCTAACAGGGAAAAAAAATTTGTTTAACAATTTGTAACATTTTTTGATGCGGTTTACAAACTAGATTTGATTTTTAAAAAACATGTAGTAAAACCATGTTGCCAGATTTAGCAAAATTCCACATTTAGATAGATTATTAGGTCTCCAGAGTGACAGTTTTGTTTTTGCATGTGCTTGTTTGCTTGTAACCCTTGTGCTATCCCAGGCATTTTAACATTGCGAGTTGGGTCATCTAGACCCACTAGACAGTGCGCTAAACCTTTTTTCTTCAATGATTTGTGATCTTCACTGGTGTCCATGGATTACATGAAATCTTTCCACTTTTATCCACCTTTGTCATGGTAGGGAGAACATGTCAAAATAAGGGTGGGGTCTTCTAAGATAGCACAAGGGTTTTAAAGACCTAAAGTAGTGTAGCTATACAAATATCCTATTCAAAGCTAGCTTTGCAGTAGACTTTTCCCATTGTTACGACAACTGCAACATCACCATACTTGCTATATCACTATGCTATTACGGCAAAACAATTCCACACTTGCTCTTTAGCTTCATGTTAAAGTACAGATCTTGCATTCCAAACAATTAAAAAATGTATCTAAAAACATGATCTCACACATTTCTTTTCTATTGTTATTTTTAATGTGGTCCTTGTAATGGGAAGCACTATGGAGCCTGTGGCTCTACAGCCTCCATGGCCCTGTGATGTCTTTAAATGGGGATCTTCTTCCTCCAAGTGTTCTCCGTCTGTTAACTGGAAATCCTCTGCTCCCTCAAAATATCATAGATGCCCCCTTCTTTGCTAAGCTTCTCAAAGAAGGGGATGAGATCCAGGAGCTCAGTGTCTGACATGTCATCAAACCAGGACTCGACAGGAACCTGCAAACCAAAAACACCTCAAACTCATTATTGTTACCCCCACCAATATCTGAAAGAACTTATTATCCTAAAATATACAACAGACAATAGGAAATTCTATTTCCATTAAAAGCAGCACAACAGTGTCAGGAGGAAGCTAAATTATGACAAATTATGAGCAGCTGCATCCACGCTTTTCCAAAAGAACATCACCCCAAAGAGCTGCACTGCATCAGTCAGCTTGCCTCCCTCCCCTTTATAGTTAAACCTGGTGCCACATGTGACTAAGGTCAGTGACATATGTGGCCACTGCTGAGATAGTATAGATACCCTGACCGATCCGGGTTTTTACACAAACTTGCAATGCACTGAGAAGATCTGACACTTCTTTAGGAACCAACATCATTATCAATATTTTCCCCGTATTTTGTTTTTTTTTAATTGTATTTGTTGCTGTTGGCAAATCCCCATTCACTAACAGGTGTCACGTTGAGGAATTAATGAGTGGTGGTTACACTTAAGCTATGTTCACACCTGGCGCGTGACACGTGTTCACAAAAGTTCACACTGGATGAGCAGGGAGGGCTTCTTATTATTTTGCTACTGTTTTTTTAGTGCACGTCCTCCACCTAAAGTTGGAAGAGGCTTGGTGTGAAATGTCTAAGCAGTGCAAATCTCATGAAACTTGCTCCAGGTTTTTTCTTTCACAGCTCTATTCTGATATATTAAAAAGTTTGTGTCATACAGCAATTATTACTTTCTCCTTCATGATCAATTTCACATGGTTCATACGATTGCCAAAGGGACAATATCCATACATGATCACCAACTCCAATTCCCTGACTGGTCAAATTTCAAATTTTTAACTTTCAACTTGTGTTCAATGGATGCGAGTTTTGTACGTAGGGCCCAAAAACAATTGCGTAGTGATAAGTGGTAGTGCGCTGCTGATGGCGGTGTGAACGTAGCTTAAGGTCATAACCGTACACCCAATAAGTGTATACACGCAGTGTTGTAATGAAAACCGTATGTAATTTGCATACCGCGTTTTCAGGGTGGAATATGTAGGAAGCTGGGGAGTTGTCTATGATGATAACCCTGTTTAGGTCCCGTCCCAAACGGCTCAGGTCTTTCACATAGTTCCCTTTATGAAAGACGCATGCTTCTCGGAAGAGACGATTCTTGAAGGTTCCACATTTATCCAGCATGTCTGACACAGGGTCTGCATACTACAAGGAACGGTGAAGCAAAAGGTTAGCATGTTACATTTTTGACTAAATTGTCCCCAGTGAAAGGGGTGCTGTTGAAAAACAAGCCAACTTGTGGAGGATAAACAGATCTAAATGTCTGCAAAGCTGTCTTGACTCTTTGAGTCAAGCACACTTTTAGGTGAAAGTTCAGAGACAAGACATGTAGGAATGAGAAAACCTTTAGGTTAGTTGAGATGTGAGATTATAACAGTATTTTCACATATAATATCTAAAGGGACTTAATGTGGGGTTTAATGTCTTACCCAAGGACATATGTGTTTATCTAGGGTTCAAATCCCAAGGCCAATCAACTAATAGTGTGGCTGCTGTCACACTATTAGTGTGTCAGCCCCCTCTAAACTCAATACACGGGATAGCAAGTGCCTTTGCGCTTTAAGACTGCAATTGATATTAGGTAGAAGCAACCATATGCATAGCCTGTAACCTCCACAAAATATACCGTCACAAGCGATAGAGGACAGACCTTAGATAAGCTTGCAGTGAACAGAATGCACTCAAACAGTTCTCCCATCCTCTTGAGGAACTCATCGACATGTGGCCTCTTAAGGACATACACCTGCACAACAGACAGGAAACAACATTAACAGGTTAAATATTTTCCAATTATTTATACCGAAATTAAATAGGAAAAAAATCCACCCTCCTTGCCCATTTACCCAAAAGTCTCCATTTCACCATTTTGTGTGTTGATAAATGTCCAAAACATGTGACCACTGGAGAGTTTTTGTGAGTCACAAACTAAATTCTACGGATACAAGCAGAGATGAAGAGAATCTGCATCCTTTGTACGCACTCCCCACTTCCTGCTAGAAATCAACTTGATCAGATTGGAGAGAATTGATTTTTATGTTTCCCAAAAAAAGGCAGCAAAAGGGACATCAGTTAACAGCTGGATAGCTCAGTTGCACGTATGACTGGCACATAGGAAACCAGGGCTCAATTTCCAGGAGGTCTTTGATATAGTGTGGGTCCTTCACGCCACTGCCTAACAATGTAGTCACAAGAGGACCCTAAGGCAGGGTCTGCCTGTCCCAGTCCCCAGCCCAGATAAAATACAGGTTTGTACATAAGTGCAAAATACTAATTTGGTGATGGAAGAATACTGAGTAACCTTGTGCTATCTTAGATGACCCCACCCTTGCATTGACGTGTTATCTACCATGACAAAGGTGGATAAAGGAGGAAAGATTTCATATAATCCACGGACACCAGTGAGGTTCACACTGGTTCACATTGAAGAAAAAAGGTTCAGCGCACTGTTTAGTGGGTCTAGATGACTTGTGCCTAGGATAGCACAAGGGTTAAATGAGAAAAGAAGAAATACGGAAAGACTAACAGATGGAGACGGAATAATTTATTTTGTCTACATGGCCACTCAGACCAGTTTTTCCCAGTATCAAGAGGTAAGACGAGTTCTTAATGTATATTTAATCATACGTTGATGTGGTAGTGTATGATACTGATACCCAAATCACACAGATCCTGTCTAGGCTCTGTGACTACAACTCAATGGTATAAAGAAATGATAGCATTTGCAGCTGTAGGACTTCTTTCACTGAGAACAGCAAGGAAAAAGGGTACTGAAGTGATCCGGAGGGGCAGTGTGAAAAGACTTCACTTCGGGAAACTGATGCCATTTGATACAATTCTGTTCCATCCATTTATTTTCTAAACCTTAACATTCTTAACCTTTCTTATCCCTTTTGGGGTCACGGGGCTGCTGGAGCGTGTGGACAGGGCGTACCCCAGTTGCCAGTCTGTAACAAGGTCACAAAACCACACACATCTAGAAGCAACTTAGAGTCACCAATCAACCTTTGAAGCATTTTTTGGGACTGGGGGAGGATGGCAGCATTGCCCAGATGAAACCTGGGGAAAACATGCAAACGCCACACAGAAAGGTCACAGCCAGGATTTGAAGTCATCTAGCAGTGAGGCAAGAGGGCTAACCACTGCACCCCATGCATTCCTGTTCGGTTCCTGACTACTGTTATTTCTATGAAGAGGCTGGCAGCCTTGTTTCTGAACCAAGTCATCCTGAATAGGCCCCTCCACTTTCACAAGCCTATCCTGGAGTACTTGAAACAGACCCAAGCCTCAAGCAACTTTTGTTGTCTAAATTGTTCTTTAGTTCTCTTTTTCTGCTCTGTTTTTTACCCCAGCCCCTTTATATATAATTGCCCCATTCCACTCAACAGGGTACACCCTCCACTCAAATCATCTTCTGTCTCTTCTTTACGCTCCAGAGCTTAAAAGCATTAGACTATATATATTTCATCAGTTTGATACTTAAACACAGAAGGGATTACCAAGGTATAAGCCTTGTTACCTCAAGGAGTTGGTCATCACTGTTGTCGCTCTAAAAACTGTCCAACACAAGATGCTCTCAGCTTCTATCTGTTTTCTCAGCTGTTGCACAAACACAAACAAAATTACAAAGAAATGGACACCGGGTCTTTGGATCAAAACACCTCCTCCAGACGTTCCAACAAAAAGTCTCTACTGAACAGTCCAGTTCTGTAATTTAAGTGCAATCTATTTTCAAAGTGTTCCCAGTGGTCGTTTAATTATGATTATGACATTTTTTGCCAAAATCAAAAAACCTGTGTCATTTTCTAGGACATAGTATCTGCCATGCAGCAGGAGTTTATTAAAAATTTGCATCTGAGTTGAGGGTGGGAATGTTCCCTAACTCAATTGGAGTTAGGGAAGTCAAACCCCCACTTCCCGTCATCCATCTGTTTAGATGCTCTCCCTCTAGTTTACAGCCCCCCAAACTCCCAACCTAACATTACCAGTGCAACAAAAAATGGCGATATTGGAGCTATCCAGCTCCAACAAGAAAAAGAAAGACCTTAATGGATCTAGTTGTCTACACATTGATTGTGAAAACAATTGACAGCTCAACCACTCCCTTCTCGTGTGCCCAAATAAGAAGTACCATTGCTTCCTGGTTTTAACATGCTGCCATGTTAAAACCAGTTGACAGTGATTGTCCGAGTCGCTCTGAGTCATTGTATCTATAGCAAACAACTTCGACTATTGTTATAGATACGATGACTCAGAGTGACTGGGACAATCACTGTCGACTGGTTTCAACATGGCGGCGCCCGTATCAGGAAGCAATGGTGAGGGATTTTGCCTCATATCGCAAGAGCTGCAGGAAAGGGGTTTTCCATGGGTGATGTCACACCTTGATTCGTCCATTGTTTTTGCAGTCAATGCGTCTACATGTGGATGCATTGGAATGGCGCGGAGCAGGGAGCTTGTGGCCGCTCATTGTAGCTTCTCCATTCCAGTTACAAGCTTTTTTTTACAGCGTTTTTCATCTGCTACTGCTTCACAATAATCTGAATAAAGAAATATTTAGAAATGTAGTCCTCCATCTTCATGAAAAATCCCACAAGAACATGTTACAAATCTGAATTTAATTGAAGTGGATCTTTGAAAACGTTCTGAGGCTAAGTTGGTTCCATGGTCAATGAGTGATATTGTGATGGCATGATATACATTGCAGGCTGAGATTGATAGTTCATGAGAAGACTGCCAGGGTCTCCTTATACCACCGGGCCACTGAAATAGGCACCTGCTGCTAGGAACCATCAACAGAGATGACTGCGGTTCTGTCAGGCCGCTAGACCAAGAATCTCACTGATGTACCTTTTATGTTTTAGGGGTTCATCTAGTTCAAATGAGTGACTAAGCGTTTTTCGAGAAAGAGAAACCCCACACTTTCTGTAAGGTGTAGAGAGTCAGCACAAAAAAAAAACATCAACAGCCTACCTGATGTAGTTTTCCTTCTATTTCCACTGGAATGATAAAATCTGGATTATTCATCGGCTGTGGGAGAAAAAAGCGGAGACAGAAAATTCACGTTACCATTTTGCATAAACATCTTAAAATTTACAGCAGTGTGCCTTACATTATGCAAGCCTGTACACATTTATCAAAATAAAATCAGTGATAATTTTCCAAATAATTATAAACCCAACCAGGCCTGAAATCTTTATAGTTTTATCAGATGAGATGGATTAGCATCTTCATTAACAACAGTTGTTCATTTGGTACCCAAATGCATGTATCAAAAAGAAGATTTAAAAGATGAAAAGATTCCACATGGTGTAAATGAAACCCGAGCATTACAGAAAATTACAAGGCTAAAATATCAGATATATTCGAAGGGTTTCTCAACATTTGAAATATGCTTCTCAAATGATAAAAACATCTAGAGTGTGTTACAAGTAAATAGATGTTAGATTCTCACATCAGTTATTTGACCCTGCGGGACACTTCCACTCTTTCTATTCTCATAATCTACTATGGGAGGTATCTTTCTGTCCCAACAACTCAGCAACTTTATATTAGCATGCAGCCAGGGTGTTTGCCCCCCCCCCTTAACCCCCTACATCAAATACAAGGGGGTCTGGTTCATGTTAAACCAAAAAAAAAGGTGAACTATTAGGTCTAACTTTTGAGAACACTGTGTTCTGTGTTTCTGACCCCTCAAGGGTTGATTTTAGGAAGCTCATGCTTCATATTGTGGATCTACCAGGGCTTATGGAAAGTCTATTGTGGCTGACCTGTGTCCTGAAAACTAGAAAATATAGCTTTGTAAAAGGAAGGGTTCAGTCTCGTCTTTCACTGGTCAGGTCCAGTGAATAAGGTGTCACTTCCTCTGAGTCTCTGGCTTGTCCTCAAAATACCATCTTCCAGACAGGCTCAGCCCCAGCCCTCAGCCAGTGAGGTCGCTGCCCAGTGAGGTCGCTGCCCAGAAGACTCTCCTCTGTTAGTTTTAGGTTTGGCTTAAAGTAGAAGTGTTATGTCTAAATACCTGAACTATCTTTTAAATCCTTTTATTTCACTATTTAATCTATAAAATAGATTTATAAACCCCCCTGTGTCTAATTTGAATACAAGTAGAAACAGAACAAACATGTGGCAAACTGGCACATATACATACAGCAGGCCCCATATACACAGCAAGCCAAAGAGAACAACATTCTGCAAGCACCATGGTTTCAATGTGGTCTCCTTATTTAGCATTTTTCTCTCCTCATCAAAAAAAATATCCACTAAAAAAAAAAGTTTACTTTCGTTTGTCCCACAATGGGGAAATTTGCTCTCCCCATTTGACCCATCTCCTGAGGGAGCAGTGAGCTGCAGACGAGCCACGCTCAGGAGATGACAGCTGGCTGGGGAGAGCGGGGATCGAGCCGCCAACTCTTCGGTTACTTGACGAACTACTTTACCACCTGAGTCAGTTGCTTCCTCACTGTGTTTCATTGCCTTTTGAAAGTAAGGTTAAAATCATTTAACCTTTTTGGCGTTTTGGGGGTGTCTTTAAATGAATAGTAGTGTTAAAGTAAACAACAGGCATTTAAAGCTTGACTGTTGTGAAGCCTCATTATCAATGTAAAACTGTTTTATTTTACTTTTTTAAAATGAACACATAATCTTTTTCTTTTTTCAATGTATGAATACATTACAACATCATATAACAGAACTCTATGTATTGAACTCTCCTAAGTGGGCAGATTTAGCATTAACAAAAACATAGAGGACCTTAAACGTCTACTTTTATTTTCATTGGCAATCTGAAATTACTTCAAATGTCTGAACTTCAATAAATTCAATAAAATGTCAAATCTCTGTTAAAGTAAATACAATTCTGGCTGGTACCTCCTTTCATGTAATTTAAAAAACAAAACAGAAAAAAAAAGTGTTGACGTTACCTAAATATTTTTATTAAACAAAAAAAACACTTTTTTTAAAAAACTTGTCCTGTTCAACAGCTGGGCAGAGAGATGAGAGCTGAAGGCCTCTTGTGTTGGACACATTTTACTTTAACAACAGGGGTTATTAATCTTCAGACAAACCAGAGGTATGTCTGAATAAACCCCTTTTGTAATCAAGGCCAAACTTTATTCATTTTAATCATATTTGAAAATCTTTTGTGTTGGACCGGACGGAAAAGGAAAGAAAGGAAGAAGAGAGTGGGATGTTAGGGGGGGGGGAGGGTGATCATAGGAGGGGGGGGGGGGGGGGGGGATAAAACCATGAAGCAGCACAAAGCAACAAGCTACTGGATCTTTATCATTACGGTAAGGTTCAGATGTAATACCAATCTCAAAGGGCGGGGCCTGTCCACACACACTCAAATGTTATAAACACACCTGCTAGCTGCAAAAATGTCAACATGTACACAATACAGATAGTGTTCACACATGGATACTTATGCTTTCAAACCAACTAGTGTGAAATATTTCAGTCAATCAATCACCCAAACTATAAGTGCAAAGGTGAGCTAACACCTGTGCTCAAGTGAGTGTTTATGTTCTTCTAAAATGGATGGTGGCATGTGAAAAGAAGGAGGGAGAGTGCCCAGCCACCCCCACACCAAGACCCCCCGCCGCAGCAGCCACGGCAGCCGCGGCAGCCAGAACCCCCAAAGCCACACGGCAGCAGGCAGAGAACAACCGCCACCCGGGCGATCACATCCACCACCCAGGCCAGGACCAGCAGGACTGCCGCGAGGCCCCCAGAGCCAGAGAGCAGGGAGGCATGGATGAAAAGAGAGTGCTGCCCCAGCCCAACCAGGAGAGCCGCGCCAGGAGGGCCCAACGGTGGGCTCCACCCGGGAAGGGTGTCCACAGCCCGAGACAAGCACCTCATCACCGCCCAGGAGTTCTGGGCATCCCCCTTTCCCAACCCCAGGTACGAGCCAGGACCCCCCAAGGGAGACCCGCTCAAAAAAAACAAATTTAAATAATCATGAAGTTAGGAACCTGTGCAATATTAACCCTTGTGCTATCCTAGGCACTTTAACATTGGGAGTTGGGTCATCTAGACCCACTAGACAGTGAGCTGAACCTTTTTTCTTCAATGATTTGTGAACTTCACTGGTGTCCATGGATTACATGAAATCTTTCCACCTTTATCCACCTTTGTCATGGTAGGGAGAACACGTCAATGCAAGGGTGGGGTCATCTAACATAGCACCAGGGTTAAATAATATTTTTCATCTGATCCACGTTGCTCACTATTCGCTATGAGACAGGATTTTTGCCTTTTGCATCAATTACTTCACTTGCTGGAGGATACTTAAGGAGAACCAAACTGATCCAAAGAAATCAAAAAAATAAAAAAATAAAGTTTTTTTTAAAATATTTTTCATTTGCAAAATATGCACAGTCATGGCTTTATAAATACAAAGGGTTATTACAAGTGTAGGATTTTCTGTTCTTAAAATAAACAATTTCATATTTTATGGATCTATCTTGGTTAGCATAAAAGATAACTCTATTGCTTTTTTCCAAACAAATACCAGAACTGTGTTAATTAGAATATTAAACCTGGGAAATTCTGCACATTTCTGCAAAAAGTAATCAACAAAATCTAATTTTAATATGAAATCAAACCCAATTTACTGTTTTCAACCACAATTATATGATTTTTTTTTTTTTGTTAGAGCAAATTTGAGTGAACATTTTTCATCAATTAAAAACTAAACTGCAATCAATTAGAACTGGTAATCCTAAATTTCAAACAATAATCTGATGCATGACAGGGCTAGCAAACTAGTCAGCATCGTGCTACTATCACGCGTCTGTGTCAAGAACTGGTGGTGGACCACCCAAAATGCAGGAGACCAGGCTTGGTGACAGAAAATAAAACATTAAACAAACTGAAACATGACAAAAAGGAGCAACAAAAAGGTGGCAAAGTAGAAAAAAGCAGATGACCTGATACGGAATAACTGAAAACCAGACACTTCAATAGACTGAGGTCAAATAACTAAAATGACTGTGGATCATGATGAACTGGGAAACAGTCTGACTGAGGGCAACTTAGAACATGACCAAAAACCAAACAAAACCACAGAACCCTTACAGTCTCCCTTGCCTAAACATATTTCATTGATATATAACAAAAGAGCATTACAGTTTGAATTTGAAGTGGTAAATTTTTTGAAAAGAGGGCCATCCATATTCTAGAAAAAAGCTACACTATGTTCAAATGGGTGGTAGTATCATAGTGTGGGCTAATCCACATTCTTATTGCAGTATTTTTAGATGGATTAATTATTAACATTTTGTCTAATGAAGAAACATTTGAACTTGTGTACATTTTTGTGCAAATGAACTACATCCTTTTTGGTCTTAAAACTAATCTGTGCATCAGATGTGTACCAGGTTTTTCAGGCTTTCAACACATAAATTAAAAATTTATAAATAGCCGTGTGCATATTTTTCCCTTTCTAGCGAGTTCAAACGTTTTAAAAAGAATTTTAAAAAATCAATTGAAGTTAGGGAAGTCAAAATATTTTTCATGCAGTTTAAAAACAAAAAAAAAGTCATTTTCTTGTCTAAATGAAGTTAATCTTTGTAGACTTGGTACACCATGAACGTCTACTCCATGTAGCTTTGAGATGGCCTTTGAGCAAAGGTCAAGGAAGGTCACTTTATCATCATTAAGTGTGCTTAGGTACACAAAAGTCATGTTGAGCAAACCTTTTAGCCAACAACGAGCAATATTTCACAAGTTACCTAACAGAATGCAATTCATACATAATCTACAAACAGAAAAACAGACAAACAAACAAATAAATAAATAAATAGTTAAATAAATAGTTAAATAAATAAATATATTTACTGACAATCCTTCCCAAAATGAGTGACAAAATTTCACTGGGTCAAAGGTTACTACAATTAAAATATTTTTGAGCAATACCTCTCTTCTTTGCACCCAGATTTTGACAACTTCTCTCTGGATTTAATGATATCCTTAATCAACAATAAAAACTACTCATAACAACTTATTTGGTTTTACCTAAAAAACTTTTGTGTCTTCAGGAAATAAAAAGGATACAACTTACCTTGAATGAGCTGTGTACCAGAGTTTCATCGAGATCAATGACCACACAGATCTTCCCTGCATCACTTGATTCCATTTGCGGAAGGAGCGGTTTGGCTTCAACCTAAAGACAAACACAGTAAGGATCTGCTGTGGAAATTGTTTGTCTTAACTAAACCAATTTTGCCTGTTTAGAAGATTGGAAACTTGTAGCATGATCAGGGGTAAATGTAACTTTCAATATGTGTTCAGAAATGTGCAGCTCATGTATGCATGCTTGTGAGTGTGTGTTAACGGCCACTTTGAGTCTCTGAATTGTGTTGTGTTGTTTGGGTGAATGCTTACAAGAAACCCTGGATGCTACAGCTGCTGCCATGTTGATGGACTATGTAAGTATCACCCCATCGAGTGTTATCCTTCAACAAGTGGTGTGTGAGCATGGCTAATGAATGCAATTCTGCTTCTAAAAGCAAGCTGGCATTACCAAACAGGCTGCTTGATGAGGATGTACCGGTATATGTTTGTCGTTGTGGAGTCAACATCATTTGACGGGAACGTGGCTATCATTTACAGCCATGGTCATGGTGTAGCAAACAGATGCGGGTTTGATGAAGAATGGCTTGATGTTTAGAGGTGGATTATACCTGTTGTGTTGAGGGAATGCAGTGTTCGCATTCACAGTTGTCATAGGAGTCATCATCACTCTGCTCCTCTTCTGTATCCATGCTTTGTGTGGACTCATAAGCATGCTTTAGGACAACGCTGTGAATAATATCGAGCGGGGGGTTTATTTCCCCAGAAATGTCACTCAGCTCACACTCATCATCTGATTCTTGAGGGGATTCTTCTTCAAGGCAGGAGCTCCACTCCAGTACATCACTAATTTCAAATCGGTCTGATCCGTGCTCATCTGAGATCAATGAATCACGAGATTCCGTTTTTCTTAAAGATAAAAATACCTCATCAGTCTTATCATAAGAAGTGCTATTTTTTTCACCCTTGGTCTCTAAAATAAATCCATAGAGAGTTTGTTTCCCAGATGTCTGCAAACTTTTGATCTGATATGCAAAGTATTCCTCCACGTCTGGCTCGCAAATTTCCTCATCATCCAGTAACGCCCAGTATGGCTCCATTTCTGAACATGTTGGATAAAAACTATCGTCAAGCTCTGGTTTATCGCTATCCTTCTGATCAGGACTTGTCTCCGTTTTATCTGTGATGAAGGAAGCCTCAACGTAGGACTTGTGATTTAGACTCTCTGAGACCTTGTAAACTTCTCCTTCTATGGAGATTTCTTTGGCACATGGTGCAAACATTTTCTCTTCGTGGTCCAGACAGACCTCAGGTTCATCATCATATAGGTCTGACGCACATTCATCAAACTTGCTAGCTTCATCTTTATCCAAGATGTCATTCTCCTCTTCATCCTCAGTGTTCTCTGAGTTAGTTGCGAAGGTTTCATCTTCATTTTCCTCAACTTCTTCTGCTAAATCTGTTTTTTCATTCCAGTCATCAAACTGATTCTCCGAATCACTTAATTCCAATTTTTCTTGACCTCTAGGATTAACTTCATCAACTCCATCATCTAATTCAGTTTTACTTTCATTGTCTGGATCATCGACACATGCAGCTTTGACTTCACATCTTTGAGAGTCTTCTTCAAGATGCAAACGGTGGTGAATGTCCCCCCCTTCGAAGCACGAGATGTAGTGATGCTTTTGCGCGAACATGTGTCCGTAAGAGTCTGCTCTGTCGAACAAGTCAAAAAAGAATTCAGTGATGACATTGGCACAGGTTGGGTTATTTTTTTCCCCGTTGGTTTCTTTGGTGTTGATTTGCAGGTTTTCTTCATCCTGCTCCTTGCTAGAAACTTCCTTAGCTCCTTTACCAGATGCCTCAGATGAATCCCAGATAGAGTCAGATGAAAGAGCACTGTCCTGGAAGCAATCCTCTTCATCGGCGCAGATTTCACTGTTGCTCTCACAGTCACTCTGATCAATTGGGTTTAGATCATCTCCACTCTTGCTCAGCATTTCTGTTGTGGAACCTGGTTGGTAGCTTTCTTCTGAGTACATGCATGTCTCAGAAAAGTCTCTCACAAAGGTGGCAAAATCATCAAAATCCTGGATGGAGGTGTCCTCAGGTAGTTTGTAAAAGTCTTCATTGCTGTTTTTCTCTTCATTTTGTTCTGATTCACAGCTCTCGTTATCTTCGTCCCCATCGTTATTTTTATATTCAACTTCAGCCTGAGATTTTTCACAATCCCACAACACATTGCCCATGTCCAATGACTCCAGTGAGTCAGAGCTCAGTCCATAGCCCTCTTCTAAATCCTCTGTTGATGTGTCTTGCTCATAGGAGTCACCCTGCTGATCTAAGGGCTCGTATTGTAGCAACTCCAAGTCATCTGTGCATTCAGGAGTTACACTGGACTTTCCGAAATTAAAGTTTTCACAACTCTCTTCCAGTTCATCCGACTCACCAACAGAAGTCTGTTGATTATCAGGGTCACATTGCTGGAATAACTGGAGGTGATCTGGACAGCAAAGGCTGCATTCAGAGGCTAAACTATGATTAGCACAGTTATCAGAGGACTCACAGTGTTGAGCACGTTTGTGAAATGGCTGGCATAGCTCCACAGGCCTCTCATTGAGAGTCTGTCCAGATTCAAAACACCCATTGCTTGCTGGATGCTGTATGAAGTTCTCAGATTGTCTGTTACAGTACATGCCAGAGTCAACTTCTGCTGTGATTAAATTGCCATTTTTCTCACAAATGAGAGGACGGTCCATTTCTCCGTTGAAAATCTGGTCGGTGTATGCCATTAGGACCTTAATGCCCAAGTCAGTGCGGTCCTTTGAAGGACCACTGAAAACAGTAGCCTCTGTTGGTTTGGGAATCACACATTGTTCAGCAAGGATGGCTTCAGCAGACAGCTCTCCTTCTCCAGAGACTTTACCTTGCTCAGAACTTTCCAGATACATTTCCGAAGCTGATGTTCAGTCAGGACAAAACTGTTAACTCGTCTTTACTCCATGCATTGGTATGCCTGAGTCCAAACGGCAGGTAACTGTCAGATCCATTAAGGGAGAGTTGTTCACGGAGCTGGAGGGGGGAAGAAAGTGAGATCACAGCACGCCCCAGAGAGCAGCAGCAACAGGAGAAGCATATGCATGTTGACATGACAGGTTGTCACAACCAAAAGTGAGACTAGCACTTGACTCGCCCCTCCCTTTGCCAGACACTGTGCAACTTATTTTGGGGGCTTGGAAAGATGTGATAAATAACTTCTGGAATATCAGATCTCTAAGAAACGCTGAACTCAGGCATAAATCTGAAACGGACACTTGAGAACCTTTTGACATTTGATCTCCTCAGACCAAAGCTGTCAGAAGATATGTTGTTTTCCCAGAAAACATGAGGTTTGTTCTGGACAAGTGTTTGTGAAATTGTGCACTTCATTGTTTTAACTTATTATTTTGTGTTCTATAATTTCCAACAAAAATTGGTTTTTATGTTTTTTACATAGTATTGACTGAAAAAAACACACAGGATTCTCATAACTACTCATACAACATTTTGTTTTCTTTCTGCGTGCTGCCTGCCCTTGAACTTGGAGCATTTAGTGTCATTTGTCTTACTCTGTAACCATGCCTGTGGTAGCTGTTCCTATGGTCCTTACGGTGTCCTGTAACTCCATGATTGATGTCTGAACATAGAGTACTTTTCGTCACCGCTATTTGTTACAATCCTGGAAAGATACTTTAGGACGCATGAAAAGCTGGGAGCCTAGAAAACACGTTTCAAGCAACTGACAACATGTCGTCCGACAGAAACTGTAATGATAAAAAATATTAAAGGATTTTAAACTTTTGTTAAAAAAATTTCTTTTAGCAGGAGAAGCTTGTTTTGGACAATAAGTGTAGGTCTGTCTCTGTGACTCAGAAAAGAGCAGAGCCTATAGAAGTTTGTTTTTTAAGATAATCTAACTGAAGTTTTCATGAAAGAGAGTTTAAGAGTGAACACAAATTTTTTACTTTTTTTTTCCCCCTAAGTGTACATCTGTGGTACTGTAGCATAGGGCACACCCGATTGTAAGGTGCACCGTCAATGAATGATGCATTTTCAAAATCATGTCATATATAAGCTGCATTGAACAATAAGCTCAATTAAGTGAGACAATAGGATGGGAAATAAGTCAGCAAAGTCAGACTTTATCAACTGCATTCACAGTGACTCTGGAACTTGTTTGTGACACCTTATTTATCATATTCACATAGTTACATACGTAACTTCAAACCTTGTTTACAACTTGCAAAAAACAGACTGATACCACTAGAAAAATCACCACACTAAAACAAAAACCACATTGAAAATAAGTAGGAAAACTAAGAATATGGAATCGTTTAATGTAACCCTTGTGCTATCCTAGGGTCTTTAACATTGGGAGTTGGGTCCTTCCTTGAAGGGGCTGTTCCTCACTTATCTACATCATAATGTGAGAACTCGCTTGTTTTAGTGGGTTGGGAGGGACTGGTGCTCAGAGGGCTGGTTTTTAGAGGAAGGCTCAGAAATGCACGAACAAATTAAAATACAACTTTGGGGTTGTTTTTGTGAGAAATGAACATTCTATTCTAACTTCAGAGCGGCTCAGCAACAAATTGAGATTGCCATTTGAGAAGCAGTTCAGGCTCTTCAATGCTGATTGCTTACTTATTTGCATATGTGTGAGGACTTGTTTTTGTCAGTTTTGTTTCCTAATTTTTGGTCATGTTCTGTTTAGAGTCAAATATAATTCAAATATAATTTATCTGTTCTATCTACCAATATGAGTTATCATTTATGATAATAATTTAGTTGAGTGAAAATGTTTAAACTGTTTTTACTTAAAGAATAATTAGGTGTAAATTAAATACGTTTACAAACAAACAAGTAAACAAGAATTAATGGCAAATCCATTCACATTTTAGTTTCATAAAGTTCAACCCACTGTTGTTTTTCCATTCTACTACACTGTGTGGTCACATGTCTTTGCTAAATTCAAAGTGTTTACACATTGGACTGAAATGGTGGTTTGATCATGTTGTCCGCTGTGATGCACTTGGTCAATTTACGGTATGGTAACATAAATCTACCATGTCTCAATCCAAATGGTATTTACCAAGATTGATATAATTGATTAATTTCATTTTGAAACAATTTTATAACAGTATAAGCTGATTTGATTAACAACTTGTCTCAGACAGACTGATTTAGTTAGAAGTAAGAAATACAAATCGATTCATTGATTAAGTCGATTAATTGTTACACCCCCAATTGCACACTTTTTCTTTTGCCATGAACAAACATGACCACAGTTGTCAGCCCTGTTCAATGCCAATGTACAGTAAATAATGTACACATTTGTTGAATGCTTTCGTAAAATCCATTACAAACTGAACCCTCACATTAAAAAAAACTTGAACTTGTTGAGGACATCACAAATTAAAGTGAGAACAGCCGCTAGTTCACAGGAGATAACATCACATCAGCTGGCACCTGAGTGATGAGCGCCAATGTTCTGAAAGAAAGAGAAAACTCATGCAGATCAGGTCAGCTGTGATGGGCAGTCAAAGCTGTCAGCTCTGACTTTAGTGTGCCTCTCACACAAAACTAAATCTGTGTCTTCACTACAGGCTACTGGGTGGATCATGGTTGCACACTTGTTATAATTGTAAATGAAGAAGGAATTTGAAAGTGCCTGTTGTGGGTTTTGGCTTTCTTGCTTAGCAGAGTTCACATTTTTTGGCAAACTGGTCTGGATGTGTCAGCACAACAAACTTACTTTTACTACCACCAGTTTCTGCTGGTCAGTGTTGTTTCTCAGCTTGTGCAAGAACTTTATTGGCCAAAAGTGTGGCACCTAAATTCATCTTTTAAGATTTGGTAATACTTATATTGTTTTAAAGCTTAAAAGAAAAACAGTTTATGTGTGCACTACTTTTGTAAAACATTGCAAATAATTTTGAAGCCCAAGACTTCTCTGATGTGGAACATCTATTTTAAACTTAACTTTTATGACCTCATTATGAGGCTCAGCATCCGTTTGACCTATTTCGGGCGATATTCCCTTTGGCTCCTGCCTGTTGACTGTTTTATTCAGCTGGCGCTGAAAGTGCCCTGCGGCGCTACAGGCTGTTTATTATGGTGAGGCCAGGCTGTGCTTGTAAGGACATAACTTTCTGGTTATGAGCAAAGCATATGTGAAGGAACTGGGCAGGTGAAGCATGTGGCTTGAAGCCAGTTTAAAAACCATATCACGATGCCCAGTGAAATCCTTCCTCTCATATAACACATCAGAGTACTTAAAATAGACGACCAGAACAGCTCCTGACAGCCGCTGACGTTTAGATCTGGCTTGATTCAAATCTAACATCCATTCAAACAAGAAGATCCAAAACCTCTGTTCATTATTTGTGGTTCGAGTCAAATTATTTTTTGTAACATCTCTATTGCAATACAGCTATATGTAACCGTTATAGCATACAGTGGTGTACAAAATTGTTGGTACCCCTCAGTTAAAGAAAGAAAGTCCACAATGCTCACTGAAATTAATTGAAATGTTCAAAAGTAACAATAAATTGAAATGTGTTGAAATTAAATAATCAAAATCACCCATTACTTTTGAGTTATTGATTAACAGAATTATTAAAATAAAATAAAACTAATGAAATAGGGCTGGACAAAAATGATGGTACCTCCATAAAAGACTGAGAACTAATTGCCCAGGGGGTCATGATGAATTCAGGTATGTCCTTTAATTGACATCACAGCTGTTTTCAAACATATAATCAGTCAGTCTGGGGCTGTGGGCGTCCTTCTCCGGTGGGGCCCTGCGTTGGGCTCTTCCGGCGCGGCGGGGGGGCAGCTTTCCTGGCTGGGCTGGGGCGGCGCTCTCTTTCCCTCCGCGCCTCCCTGCTCTCTGGCTCTGTGGGCCTCGCGGCGGTCCTGCTGGCCCTGGCCTGGGTGGCGGTCTTGGTCGCCCGGCGGGCGGTTGTTCCCTGCCTGTTCCCGTGTGGCGTTGGGGGAATTCCGGCTGCCGCTGCTGCTGCGGCGGGGGTCTGGGTGTGGGGGTGGCTGGGCGCTCCTCCTCCTTCTTTTCACATTCCACCATCCATTTTAGAAGAACATAAACACTCACCTGAGCACAGGTGTTAGCTCACCTTTGCACTTATAGTTTGCATGATTGAATGAATGAAAGATTTCACACTAGTTGGTTTAAAGGCATAGGTATGCGTTCGTGAACACTATCTGTTTTGTGTACATGTTGATATGTGAACATTTTTTGCAGCTAGCAGGTGTGTTGATAACATTTGAGTGTGTGCGAACAGGCCCCGCCCTTTTTGTACTACATTTGAACCGTACCGTAATGATAAACAACCAATAAACCTGTCTGCTCTATGCTGCTTCATGGTCTTACCCCCCCCTCTCACTATCACCCCCCCCCCTCTCTAACAACCTCTCTCTTCTTCCCTTCTTTCCTTTTCCGTCCGGTCCAACACCAAAGATTTTCAAACATGGTTGAAATGAATAAAGTTTGGCCTCAATTACAAAAGGGGTTGATTCAGTCATACCTTTGGTATTGTCTGAAGATTAATAACCCCTCTTGTTAAAGTAAAATATGTCCAACACAAGAGGCCCTCAGCTCTCATCTGCCTGCCTAGCTGTTGGACAGGACAAGTTAAAAACAAAAAAAAAACATATAATCAGTCAGTCTGCCTATTTAAAGGGGGTCAAATAGTCACGTTGCTGTTTGGTGAAAAGGTGTGCACCACAATGAACATGGACAACAGAAAGCGAAGGAGAGAATTGTCCCAGGACATTAGAAACAAAATTATAGACAAACATCGTAAAGGTAAATGCTATAAAACCACCAGGTACATCAGTGTCAGATCGCACCATTCGTCATTGTTAAAGCCAGTGGACTTCATGGGAGACGACCAAGGAGGACACCAATGTTGAAAGAAAATCATAAAAAAGTGAGACTGGAATTTGCAAAAATGCATGTTGACAAGCCACAAAGCTTCTGGGAAAATGTCCTTTGGACAGATGAGACAAAACTGGAGTTTTTTGATAAGGCACATCAGCTCTATGTTCGTAGACTCAAAAATGAATCATACAACGAAAAGAACACTGTCCCTACTGTGAAACATGGAGGAGGCTCAATTCTGTTTTGGGGCTGCTTTGCTGCATCTGGCACAGGGTGTCTTGAGGTTGTGCAAGGTCAAATGAAATCTCAAGATTGTCAAGGCATTCTGGATAGACATGTGGTGCCTAGTGTCAGAAAGCTTGGTCTCAGTCGCAGGTCTTCCAACAGGACAACGTTCCAAAACACACTGCCAAAAACACCCAAGAATAGCTAGGAGAAAAGCGTTGGACTATTCTGAAGTGGCCTTCTATGAGCCCAGATCTGAATCCCATTGAACATCTGTGAAAGGAGCTGAAACATGCAATTTGGAGAAAACACCCGTCAAACCTGAGACAACTGGAGCAGTTTACTCATGAGGAGTGGGCCAAAATACCTGTCGACAGGTGCAGAAGGCTTATTGACAAATACAGAATCTGTTAAATTGCAGTTATTGCCTCAAAAGGTTGTGCAACAAAATATTAAGTTATGGGTACCATCATTTTTGTTCAGCCCTATGTCATGAGTTTGTTTTTTTAAATCATTCTGGTAATCAACAACTCAAAATAATGGCTGATTTTGATGATTTAATTTTCAACAAATTTTAATCTATTGTTACTTTTGAACATTTCAAGTCATTTCAGTGAGCATTGTGGACTTTCTCTCTTTAACTGAGGGGTACCAAGAATTATGTCCACCACTGTACACACAAAATTTTAATTAGCTTATTCCTTTGATTTTAAAATTAAAAAAAAAAAAAGTTATCTTTTGGCTTGAACTGGGCCAAAACTTTTCTGTTTTTTTTTTCCATCTCAAAATGATCCTAACCTCAGCAAGACAGGATTTCAACAAACCCTTACCTGTCTAAAAATGGGTAAGGAGGCGGGACGCTTTCGTTAACCATTGGAACAAACTTAGACATTCTTAAGGCTAAGTATTGCTTTTCAATCAAAAGGCTTTACTCCATTTTGAGTACAAAATTAAAAAAGATAGGAAAATGCCAAGGTTCACAAAAATGAGCAAAAAAAAAGGGCAACTGTGTTTTCCTGTATATTTTTGAAGGTTTTGTTGTTTTTTTGTCAAGTTTAGCCATTTTACATTTGATTGAAATTAGACTGACTTTTTTGCATTTTCTTTAACTGTGCAGTTTTCTTCTGATTTGAGCCATTTTTGTTTGTTTTTAGACCAGTCATACACAGTCATGCAACAAGGAAATATTCACTCTTAATTTTCAAAGTTATAATACGCAAAGCAAACGCATGAACTTTGACTTTAGTATTCAGTGGACATTCCCTTTGCAGTTTTTATTTCAGAAATTCTTTTTTGGTTTTGAACTGATGAGCTTTGTCAGCAGCCTTGATGGCCTCCACAATTTATTATATTTGTCCTGGCAGACCAGATCCAGGTCTGCCAGGACAAATATCTGTTGATTCTTTTCTTTTTGAATTGATGTGTAATCTATTCACAGTAATACAAGAATTTGAACATCTTCAGCAATTTTCACTGGCTAAGACACAATAACATCTCTTTGCAAATTTGATATTTCTGCTGAATTACTTCCGAGTCTATGTATACGAGAAGGTGAGGACTCTGAATTAAAGCAAATTTCAAAATAGTGTTTTAGTTACTATAATTTGTAAAAATGTTAATAAATTGAAGCCAGGTGAGTTCACAGAGTAAAGCTACGAATACACACTTTTCAAGAACGTAATAAACGTGGGTTCTTGAACGTGCTTTTATTTTAGCCCATGGTGTTAACACAGTAAAAAAGCAGGGAGGAGCTTCTTCTTCTTGTACTAGTCTGCCATCTACAGTTGGAAGAGGCTTGGTGCAAAATGTTGAAGTGGTACAAATCTCGCTCCAGGCTTTTTCTTTCACAGCTTTATTCTGATATATGAAAGATTGGTGTCACATAATTCCAGTCAGGCACAAACTGCAATTATTATGGTAATTTCTCCTCCATGAATAATTATCAACAGTTGGCACTTCCATTAATTAAATAAGATGCCATCCATACATCACCACCAAATTTGAGTCTCTGATTGGTCGTAGCTCAACCTGGTTCATCTTTCATTGCTTTTTCAATTTAATTTTGAGTCAGAAAATGCTTCTTCATTTTGAAAATAAAAAGTATTTCTGGTATTTACTTTTATTTTTAGTTATGCAACAAAAATGCTTCCATTGAGTCAACCCACATTCTTTTTTTTCATCACATAGACTACTATTTCTGGACAGCACAACAGTGAGCTGCAAACTTTGCCAAAACAAGCCTCACACTTCCCAATCCAAGAAGCTCAGCCAATAAAAATGAGGTTACAGCATTACAGAAAGGCAAAAGGCAGATCTCACACCACGTCCGCATTTTTCAGCCCACTTAGCTGAAAGCAGACTTTTCTGGGACCCTTTCATGCAAAGGCTGCTTCTATTTTCATCCAAACGTGGAGAATAAGGACCTTGCAACAGACTTTTAGCCGGTGTGACGTCTGATAGCTGCCACACTGTGACAACTACCCTTGTGTCTCCTCACAATGTTGGCATGGAAAGTTCTGGATGGCAATGCTGGGAGATCAGAGTCTTGCAAATGAGAGTTAAGGCTAAAGTTGTACTAAATAAAAAAAAAAAAAAACAGCTAGGTGTATTAAAACATTTTGTGCAGTTGATAAAAAAATTACAGCTAGCTAGTAATTATGCTCCTAAATTGCTCAATTTAGCCACATTAGAATTTGTCTCTTTATACTTTTACTGTTAACTGAACAACATCACCACCTTATGGTTTACATTTGCATTACACACACACACACACACACACACACACGCATGCACGCACACACACAAAACAATTTAAAAATTAATTTTTGTCATTACATGTTTGTCATACCATATTATGTGGCTAACATTTATAAGCTAAAACAAGTAGCTTCAAAATGCAGATCCACTTTTTTCTGCAACATAATCAGACAGTTACTCAATAATTAAATCCATTTTTCAACATCATTGTATATTTTTTTAATGAACCATGTATATAATTACAATAATGAGAATTGAAATATGGTGTAAGGGCTTAATGATCTTAATTTTTCACTATAATCCTGCATTATAGATAGATTTTACAAACTTTTGTTAGCTTTCCAATTTCAGTTGTTGATGCATTTAATGTATAACAAAAGAGCAGTTAGATAAATCATTGTATCCCCAGCATTTACTAAAAAGTGTCAATCTATCTTTTTTTTAATAGTTCGGTCAACAGCTGAGCAAAGTGATGAGCTGAAGGCCTCTTGTGTTGGACATATTTTGCTGTTACAATAGGGGGTTATGAATCTTCTGAAATGCAAATTTTATTCTTGTATAAACCTCTTTTGGAATTTAGGCTAAGCTTAATTTATATTGATTATATTGTATCCTTTTTTTGCTGGTCATCCTCTCCTTAATATGGTGCAGTAATGTGCAGAAAAACATCCCATAGCATGGTGCTCCCACCCCCATGCTTCACAGTAGGGATGGTGGTCTTGGGATGGTACTCCGTATTCTTTGTCCTCCAAACAGAGCAAGTGAAATTAAAAACAACATTAAAAAAAACGTCTAATTTTCTTGGACAAAGTTTGTGCAATGCCACAGGAGTTGGCAAAAAATTCACCTCTGCGTTGTGGGCAGGACCATTGGCATGGAAGTAGGCCTCGGCTGTTATCCCATCATCCCTTTGTTTAAACTTTTTCCCATCAGCTTACAGCCCCTCAGGAGGCTGAGGAGCATTTTGGGTTTTGAGTTGGAGCTGTGCTGGTTGGTTTTCTTTTTCTCTTTTTCTTCCCTGTTGGCCCTCAGCAGTCTCATACTGCTGGGTTTTGTTATTTAAGTTTGGGGTTGGACCTTGGTAATCTTTATTTGCCGACTTTGTTTATTTCCTTTCATTAGTTAGATTCTGTTAGGCAGCCTTAGCAGGGAGCTGCTGTCTCTCATAGTCAACGTGGCTGGGTCAGTTGTCTCCCTGACAGCAACAACTGATGAACCTACTAAACTGGGTGAAAAGAAGAAGCCGATTCCTGTTGTTCCTAAAAAGACACAGCAAAGGGTGGTGGCTGTAAAACCACCAATTTAAGAACGCCTGTAAAGGAAAATGAAGCCTCCTCTGTCCAGGTACAATTTGCAGACAGACTTCAACACCTTCACCCCTTCGTCACTCAAGCCGAAGCCCGCCTTGATTTTGGTAAGCACCGCATTATTTTTGTTTGGTGAGGAGGTGCCTTACTTTCAACAAAATGCTACCCCGATGTCATGTGCTGCGAGAATATCTTGAACTGTGGTGGTAGAGCCTGGCCAAGAGTATTTGTTCAAGGGGACTGTAAAGTTTGGACACGTTAAAAAAGGGGTCATGATGCTCAGACCCACCAAAGAATGTGGAAAAGTATAAAGTTCTCTTTGCTAGGGTCGTAGTTGATGCGCAGCCCACCAAAGTTGTGCCACTGCACCTCTTTAACCCTGACAACGAACCTGTGACTATTAAAGGAGGTGCCATTGCAGGCCTTCTCCAGCCAGCGGAGACTGTTCCTCCGTCCAGTGGAGGACAGAGGAACTGTCTGCAGTCCCAGGGCATCTCCGGGAGATTTATGCCCAGAGTTCCCTCCATCTTGATGACAATGAAAAAGTCCAGCTAACAGACTTGTGATGTGAACATGGATGTGTTTATTTCTATGGGGCTGAATGATTTGGGCTGCACCAGCCTTATTCAGCATGACATCATAACATGGCCTGGTGCTTCAATCAAGTAACCTCCTTGCTGGATGGCTGGTGACAACAACAGTGTGCAGACCAACAGATCAGCAAGAGTCTACAAAGTGGTCTTGCTAACCGCAGCCACAGCAGCTGGGCGCCCCCATAGTAATGGTGGGTAAGAGATATGGGAGTTATCGTTTGTGTGTTGATTACAGGGCCCTCAATGACTGCACCATCAAAGATGCATACCTTGCCGTGCATCCAAGACACCCTGGACACGCTTGCTGCTGCAAAGTGGTTCAGCACCTTGGATCTCCCCTCAGGATACTGGCAAGTTGAACCCTCACCACAAGCCCACCATGTCGCTGCCTTTTGCACTCGAAATGGTCTTTTTGAATGGAATTGAATGCCTTATGGGTTGTGCAATGCACCCGTACCGCACCTCTATGCTACAAATGCCAGTGATGCTACACTCACACTCACCAAGCCACTGATCTAGATATTGCACCGATTTGAGTGTGGTTGGAGGCCAACACTGAGTGCCCTTCTTGGACCATAGTTTCCCCACACAGCCCAGCCACTAAAACATACTGGAGCCAGTGGAAAAGATTGTACTTCAAGGAGGGTATCAAGTCCAGCACCTGGACTTGGCATTCTGTCTGAATGACACCCAGTTCTACCCACAGATAGTCTTGCCACGCAAGCTACAGCCTGAATCATGCAGCAGATGAGGGGCCAGTTGGGGGGCATTCTGGCAGTGGTCACGCTGCAAAGCAGATACTGTTGGTACCCCATGAGAGAGGATGTGGTTCTGTGGCACCAGACCTGCACCAGCTGTGCATGCACGGCCAGAAGACGCCTCAAGCTCCCATGGTAACTGTCAGGGTCGGAGCCCCTATGGAATGTATTGCACTAGACCTTATGGGACCACTAAATGAGACTGATCAAAAAAATCTATAGGTCCTCGTCATCCAAGAATATTTCATGAAATGGACTGAAGCTTTGGACGCACTCCAAGAGGTGAAGCAGGTCCAGGCTATGCAGGAGCAGTGTTTCAACAGGATGGACATAATCGAAAAACGAATGGACAACCAAGAGCAAAACTCCAGATCTAACGATATGATTATCACCACATTGAAAATCAAACCCCGTTATATGTGCACGCAGTGACCACCGGGATGATGATGAATCAAACAACCAGGAGACGTGCTCTGTTGAAAAATAGGTGGAGGAGTTCTTAAAGTCTGGACACAAACAATATGGAGTAGTGCTGACTGCTCCCCAGGAGAAGAGAGACCAACAAACCAGCAAAGTCTGTTAATCGGAAACACAAAGCAGCTTTATTGTAGCGAAAAAGAAATCTGAAGGAACCAACGTTTGCATGAATGACAACCTCACTTAAAGATAGCTGACATCGCCAGAAGAGCGCGTCACTTGAAAAAGCTGGGAACCTTTTAAGGAACCTGGGTGGAAGACTGTAAAATTTATGCCAAACTCTGTGGCTCTCCAAAAGCGCGAGAATCATTTAACAGCTGGAAGCTGGGCGTGCATCCGAGGCATCAAAAATTGTTTTTTTTCCACCAACTCTGTTAAACTCAGCGCTAGACATATTTAGCACCCAAGTGACAGTAATGTAACCAAGAAGATCTGGTATTTTTCAAAATAAAATATCTTTCAAAATAAAAGATTGCTTAGAGACTCATAATAAAATAACTAAAACCGCAAAATTGACACGAAAACCACCCAAATTAAATTTTCTCAGAAAAAACAAATCAAACCCAGCCAATGTGGTGAAAATCTGCATAATATGGCAACACTGCTGGTAGACAAGCTTCCTTGTTTGGCTCATCTGTGACACACACAGTGGCTGAATCGGTCACGTGACTTCTCCTGAAATGATAAACGCACCAACACAGGGTTTCACTTTATGAGCTCGACAGGTTAACTGATAGGTCGGTGTTGCCAGACCCATCACTACCAACTACATGTTTTGAAAAATAAATATAAATATTTTTTGACAAATTTATTTGCTGTCCTTGCCTTGTACTGCTCTGTCCACCACACAATGGTGTCAGAAGTGGGATCAGCAGGTTAAGGAGAGTTTTTCTTTTCTTTAGACATTCAAGAAAATTAAATGAGAAATTCAATTTTGAAAAAGTTTTTTTTTTTAATTGGCAAAAAAAAAAGAAAACTTGAAAATGTAATAATGCAGCAATTAGAGCAATCACAAATAATTTTTAGAAAATAAAGTGTTACAAAGCAGTAATAACAGTGTGGTAAAACATTTCTTAGATAAGGGGACAAAGTTTAATAATTAGATTAGATTAGATGACTGTATTAATCCCATGGTAGCGAAATTCATATGTCTCTGGCAGCAACAATGACATTCAGAAATAACATAAAAAAAGAATATCAAAAATGACATTCATATTAAATAAATAAATATATATTAAATAAATGCAGCTGTGAAAGTGTTAAAAACATTTGATCCACTACAAACATGTGACCAACTGTAAAAAACATGTAAAACATTTTTTTTGTTAAATACAAAAACAAGTAATAAAGTACAAACCAAAACAATCAACCATTCAGGAACAAAAACAACTGAAAACAGCAACAAAAGTAAATGAATAAATGAGTGAAAGAAAGAAAAAACACCCCTGGGACCGCAGTAATAATGCAGTAATACCAGTGTAGTGACAAAGAATTTCAAGAAAATTAACAGAGTGTTATAATGCAGTAATAACAGTGTCAAAACTAAAATTTCTGAGAAAAAGGCAAATTGTTCTGACCCTGTAATAACAGTGCAATAACAAGACATTTCAAGATAATTGACAGTGTTATAACCCAGAAATAAGTGTAGTCACAAAAAAATTTCAAGAAATTTTATGAAGTGTTATAACGCAGTAATAACTCTGTTGTAACTTTTTTGTGACAAAGCAGGGACAACAGTAGCTCATTCCAGAGTATAGGAACATAAGCCTGGAAGGCTGCGAGGGACCATCAACAGGTTCTAAACCACAGACCTCAGTGCACCAGATGTAGGGGACGAACAAATCACAGACATTTGGAGGGGCTTGACAATAGAGGGTCCTAAAAGTCAAAACAAAGATTTTATATTGAAAGCGGTAAGCAACCGGGAGCCAATGAAGACCTTTGGGGATAGGGGAGATGTGATCCCTTCTCTTAGCGCGAGTCAGGATCTGTCTTGCAGCAGAGTTCTGGATCAAATGCAGGCAAGACAGATCCTTTTTATTCAGACAGGAAAACAGACTGTGACAGTAGTCTAGCCGTGGAGAAACAAAGGCATGAGTAACCCTTGTGCTATCCTAGTCACTTTAACATTGGGAGTTGGGTCATCTAGACCCACTAGACAGTGTGCTGAACCTTTTTTCTTCAATGATTTGGGAACCTCACTGATGTCCACGGATTACATTAAATCTTTCCACCTTTATCCGCCTTTGTCATGGTAGGGAGAACATGTCAATGTAAGGGTGGGGTCATCTAACTGCCAGTCCAGTGGTACAGTTCCCGACTGCCACGCGATGCTACAGAGACGTGTCAGACACTCTTACCGCATCCAGAGACTTGAGGTACTCAGGGCGGACTTCATCCACTCCTAGAGCCTTTCCACCGAGGAGCTCGTTGACTACCTTAGTGACTTCAGCCTGGGTAATAGAAGCCTCACCCCAAAGTCCTCATTCTCTGCTTCTTCAAAAGAAGGCGTGTCAATGGGATTGAGGAGATCCTTGAACTATTCCTTCCACTGCCCGACAATGTCCCCAGTCAAAGTCAACAGCTCCCAACCTGCACTGAAAACGGTGCCTGTTGAGAACTGCTTTCCCCTCCTGAGGCGCCGGATGGTTTGCCAGAATCTCTTCGAGGTCAACCGAAGAGAGTCCTTCTCCATGGCCTCGCCGAACTCCTCACACAACACCGAGTTTCTGTCTCCGCAACAGTCCGTGCTGCAGCCCTGTCAGCTGCCTCTGGAGTCCCACAAACCAGTCAGGCCTGGCAGGACTCTTTCTTCAGCTTGACGGCATCCCTTACTTGCGGTGTCCAACACTGGGTTCGGGGGTTACCGCGCCGACAGGCACCAGAGACCTTGTGGCCACAGCTCCGAGCAGCAGCAGAGATAATGGAAGTGGAGAACATGGTCCACTCAGACTCAATGTCCCCAACCTTCCTCTGTACCTGTTTGAAGTTCTCCCTGATGTGGGAGTTAAAGACTTCCCTCAGCCAGACGTTCCCAGCAGACCTTCATAGTGCATTTGGGTTTTCCAAGTCTTCCTGGCCTCCTTCCCTGCCATCCAACCCACCACCAGGTAGTGATCGGTGGACAGCTCTGTCCCTCTCTTTACCCGAGTGTCCAAGACACAGGGCAGAAGTTCGCCTGAAACAACTACAAAGTTGATCATTGACCTGCTGCCTAGGGTGTCCTGATGCCAGGTGTATTTATGGACACCCTTGTGCTCGAACAAGGTGTTCGTTATGGAAAAACTACAATGAGCACAGAAGTCTAATAACAAAACACCACTCGGGTTGAGATGAGGGGGGCCATTTACACCAATCACGCCCCTCCAGGTGCCACTGTCATTGCCCACGTGGGCATTGAAGTCCCCCAGGAGGACAATGGAGTCCCCCGCTGGGGCACTTCCAGTACCCCCTTGAGAGAAACAAAGATGCCCGGGTACTCCAAAATGCTGTTCAGCCTGTAAGCCGAAAACACAGTGAGAGACCTGTCCCCACCCGTAGGCAGAGGGACATGACCGTCTCGTCCACCGGGGTGAACTCCAACACTTGGTGGCTGAGCTGGGGGTTCACAAGTAAGCCCACACCAGCCGGCCGCATCTCACCATGAGCAACTCCGGAGTGGTTGTGAGTCCAACCCCTCTCTGAGGACTGAGTTTCAGAGCCCAGGCTATGTGTGGAGGCGAGCCCGACTATATCTAGACGGTATCTCTCAACCACTCGCACCAGCTCAGAGAGTTTTTTCCTGCGGTTGAGGTGGCAAAAGATGCTTTCTCCAGTTCCCATGTGCGAATACCCCTTAGATGACCCCACCCTTACTCTGACGTGTTCTCCCTACCGTGACAAAAGTGGATAAAGGTGGAAAGATTTAATGTAATCCATGGACACCAGTGAAGATCACAAATCCTTGAAGAAAAAAGGTTTAGCGCACTGTCTAGTGGGTCTAGATGACCCAACTCGCAATGTTAAAATGCCTAGGATAGGACAAGGGTTACAGCCTAAACCTGTACGCTCTCCTGGGCAACTTGGCCGAGAGCTGCAGAGTTAGCTGTCACTCACCCCCAGGCGGTTCAAGCTGAGCAGGCACAGGGGTGCAACCGCTTGGATCAGGGGAACGGACGCCGAGTTTCGCCACTCAGGGAGCCTCAGGGTCAACACGATTGGAGCCTTCCTCTGCTCTCGGGACAAAAGGCTGGCTTAGCTCCCTGGCAATGTGCTTCAAGCCCAAATTTCCTGAGCTTCACCCCGGGAGCGAGCTGCTGCCTTGAGGGGATGAAGAAAAACATCCTGCTAAGAGCGTACTCGGAGACGCTGGGACCCGCGCTGTTGATCGAGAGGATCGAGCACTCCCTGAGCAAAGTTTTGACGAGCCTGGTGGACTGGAGCTTCGTCATATTTCAAGTTGAAAAGTCAACACAGTTAGAATTTAAGCCAAAATGCCGTTTTGACACTTTTGGCACTTTTGAGTGAAAAAATTATTTTTGAGCCCAAAACACACTCAAAAGGCAAAATTCTTATTTGTAGTTCAAAAAATTGTTGTTTTTTGGTCACATTTCAAGTTGAACAGTCAAATATGTTACAATTTGAGCCAAAATGCTTTTTGGACACTTTTAGCACTTTTGAGTGACAAAATGATTTTTGGAAACAAAACACACTCAAAAGGCAAAGATCTCATCTGTGGTTCAAAGAAGTGATGTTTTTTGGTCACATTTCAAGTTGAACAGACTAAACAGTTAGAATTTGAGCCAAAATGCTTTTTTGACACTTTTAGCACTTTTCAGTGACAAAAGGATTTTTGGAAACAAAATACACTCAAAAGGCAAAGATCTCATCTGTGGTTCAAAGAAAGGTTGTTTAATGGTCACGTTTAAAGTTATACTGTCAAAACAGTCATAAATTGACGGAAAATGCTATTTTGACACCTTTAGCCCTTTGAGTTACAAAATAATTGTTGGCCACAAAACGCACTCTAAAGGCAAAGATCTCATTTGTAGTTCAAAAAAATGTTGTTTTTTGGTCACGTTTCAAGTTGTACTATCAAAACAGTCAGAATTTGAGCCAAAATGCTCCTTTACACCTTTAGCCCTTTGAGTGACAAAATGATTTTTATTTTTTTATTTTTTAAACTTGTCCTGTCCAACAGCTAGGCAAACAGATGAGAGCTGAGGGCCTCTTGTGTTGGACATATTTTATTTTAACAAGAGGGGTTATTAATCTTCAGACAAACCAAAGGTATGTCTGAATAAACCCCTTTTGTAATTGAGGCCAAACTTTATTAATTTCAATCATGTTTGAAAATCTTTGGTGTTGGACCGGACGGAAAAAGAAAGAGGGGAAGAAGAGAGAGGGACGTTAGAGAGAGAGGGGGGGGTAGGAGGGTGATAATAGGAGGGGAAGGGGGGTAAGACCATGAAGCAGCATAAAGCAACAAGTTTACTGGTTATTAATCATTATGGTACGGTACAAATGTAGTACAAAAAGGGCGGGGCCTGTTCACACACACTCAAATATTATCAACACACCTGCTAGCTGCAAGAATGTCCACATGTCAACATGTACACAAAACAGATAGTGTTCACGAACGCATACCTATGCCTTTAAACCAACTAGTGTGAAATCTTTCATTCATTCAATCATGCAAACTATTAGTGCAAAGGTGAGCTAACACCTGTGCTCAAGTGAGTGTTTATGTTCTTCTAAAATGGATGGTGGAATGTGAAAAGAAGGAGGAGGAGCGCCCAGCCACCCACACACACAGACCCCCGCCGCAGCAGCAGCGGCAGCCGGAATTCCCCCAACGCCATACGGGAACAGGCAGGGAACAACCGCCCCCCGGGCGACCAAGACCGCCACCCAGGCCAGGGCCAGCAGGACCGCCGCGATGTTTGAATGTATATATTAAAGGGGGAGGGGTGTGTGTACTAAGGGGGGTGCAGTTAAAATTGGCGAGTAGGGCACTAAGGGGACATCTCCTGATTACTCACAGTGATGTCCCCTTACCCTCCACACCAAGCGGCCCTAAATGTCTAAGGTGCGGTTAAAATTGGCTGGTAGGGTGCCAGGAGGACATCTGCTGCTTGCTTGCAGTGATGTCCAAGCACCCCCCCCTACCAAGGACCCTACATGTCTAAGGTGCACATAAAACCGAAAGAGGGGGGGCCCACTCCATACGGCAACCATAGGAGGGGGGCCACTGCCAAGTAGCCCCCCCCCAAGGCGCATCGCAGGCTAGACCCCCCACCCCCTCACCCTAATATGAGGTTATATGAGGAAGGGGGTAAGTTGGGGACAGCTGGTAGACTGTCCCCCGGTGGTCGACAAAATGATTTTTTAGCTCAAAACGCACTCAAAAGGTAAAAATCTCATCTGTGGTTGAAAAAAGTGATGTTTTTTGGTCACATTTCAAGTTGTACAGTCAAAACAGTCAGAATTTGAGCCAAAATGCTCCATTACACCTTTAGCCCTTTGAGTGACAAAATGATTTTTTAGCTCAAAACGCACTCAAAAGGTAAAGATCTCATCTGTGGTTCAAAAAAGTGATGTTTTTTGGTCACATTTCAAGTTGAACAGATAAAACAGTTAGAATTTGAGCCAAAATGCTTTTTGACACTTTTAGCACTTTTGAGTGACAAAATGATTTTTGGAAACAAAATGCACTCAAAAGGCAAAGATCTCATCTGTGGTTCAAAGAAATGTTGTTTAATGGTCACGTTTTAAGTTGTACAGTCAAAACAGTCTGAAATTGAGGGAAAATGCTATTTTGACACCTTTAGCCCTTTGAGTGACAAAAATATTTTTGGAAACAAAACGCACTCAAAAGGCAAAGATCTCATCTGTGGTTCAAAGAAGTGTTGTTTTTTAGTCACGTTTAAAGTTGTACAGTCAAAACAATCAGAATTTGAGCCATAATGCTCTTTTATAACCTTTAGCCCTTTGAGTTACAAAATAATTGTTGGCCACAAAACGCACTCAAAAGGTAAAGATCTCATCTCTAGTTCAAAAAAGTGTTTTTCCTTGGTCACATTTCAGGTTGAACATTCAAAACTGTTAGATCTTGAGTCAAAATGCTTTTTTTGACACTCTTAGCACTTTTGAATGACAAAAGGATTTTTGAGCACAAAACGCACTCTAAAGGCAAAGATCTCATATGTAGTTTAAAAAAGTGTGGTTTTTTGGTCACGTTTAAAGTTGTACAGTCAAAACAGTTAGAATTTGAGCCAAAATTTTCCTTTACACCTTTAGCCCTTTGAGTGACAAAATGATTTTGGGAAACATAACGCACTCAAAAGGCAAAGATCTCATCTGTGGTTTAAAGAAGTGTTTTTTTTTAGTCACGTTTAAAGTTATACAGTCAAAACAGTCAGAATTTGAGCCAGAATGCTTTTTTGACACTTTTAGCACTTTTGAGTGACAAAAGGATTTTTGGCCACAAAACGCACTCAAAAGGCAAAGATCTCATCTGTATTTCAAAAAAGTGTTGTTTTTTGGTCACATTTCAAGTTGAACAGTCAAAACTGTGAGATCTTGAGCCAAAATGTTTTTTTTTTGACAATTTTAGCACTTTTGAGTGACAAAATGATTGTTGGCCTCAAAACGCACTCAAAAGGCAAAGATCTCATCTTTGGTTGAAAAAAGGGTTGTTTTTTTGGTCAGGTTTAAAGTTGTACAGTCAAAACAATCAGAATTTTAGCCAAAATGTTTTTTTTGACACTTTTAGCACTTTTGAGTGACAAAATGATTGTTTGCCTCAAAACGCACTCAAAAGGCAAAGATCTCATTTGTAGTTCAAAAAAGTGTTGTTTTTCTTGGTCACATTTGAAGTTGAAGAGTCAGAACTGTCAGAATTTGAGCCAAAATGCTCTTTTGACACTTTTAGCACTTTTGAGTGACAAAAGGATTTTTGAGCACAAAGAAATTCAAAGGGCAAAGATCTCATTTGTAGTTCAAAAAAGTGTTGTTTTTTGGTCACGTTTCAAGTTGTACAGTCAAAACAGTGAGAATTTGAACCAAAATTATTTTTTGACACTTTTTGCACTTTTGAGTGACAAAATGACCTTGGCCACAAAAAACACTTAAAAGGCTAAGATCTCATTAGTATTTAAAAAAAAGGGTTGTTTTTTTGTTCACATTTCAAGTTGAACAGTCAAAACTGTAAGATCTTGAGCCAAAATGTTTTTTTGACACTTTTAGCACTTTTGAGTGACAAAAGGATTTTTGAGCACAAAGAAATTCAAAAGGCAAACATCTCATTTGTAGTTTAAAAAAGTGTTGTTTTTTGGTCACGTTTCAAGTTGTACAGTCAAAATAGTCAGAATTTGAGCCAAAATGCTCCTTTACACCTTTAGCCCTTTGAGTGACAAAATAATTGTTGGCCACAAAACGCACTCAAAAGGCAAAGATCTCATCTCTGGTTCAAAAAAGTGTTTTTCCTTGGCACATTTCAGGTTGAACATTCAAAACTGTTAGATCTTGAGCCAAAATATTTTTTTGAAACTTTTAGCACTTTTGAGTGACAAAAGGATTTTTGAGCACAAAACGCACTCTAAAGGCAAAAATCTCATTTGTAGTTTAAAAAAGTGTTGTTTTTTTGGTCACGTTTCAAGTTGTACAGTCAAAATAGTCAGAATTTGAGCCAAAATGCTCCTTTACACCTTTAGCCCTTTGAGTGACAAAATAATTGTTGGCCACAAAACGCACTCAAAAGGCAAAGATCTCATCTCTAGTTCAAAAAAGTGTTTTTCCTTGGTCACATTTCAGGTTGAACATTCAAAACTGTTAGATCTTGAGCCAAAATGCTTTTTTGACACTTTTATCACTTTTTAGTGACAAAAGGATTTTTGAGCACAAAACGCACTCTAAAGGCAAAGATCTCATTTGTAGTTTAAAAAAGTGTTGTTTTTTGGTCACGTTTAAAGTTGTACAGTCAAAACAATCAGAATTTGAGCCATGATGCTCTCTTATAACCTTTAGCCCTTTGAGTGACAAAAGGATTTTTGGCCACAAAACGGACTCAAAAGGCAGAGATCTCATCTGTGGTTCAAAAAAGTGTTGTTCTTTTGGTCACACTTCAAGTTGAAGAGTCAAAACAGTCAGAATTTGAGCCAAAATGCTTTTTGACACTTTTAGCACTTTTGAGTGACAAAAGGATTTTTGGCCACAAAAAACACTCAAAAGGCAAAGATCTCATTAGTAGTTAAAAAAGTGTTGTTGTTTTTTTGGTCACATTTCAAGTTTAACAATCAAAACAGTGAGAATTTGAGCCAAAATTCTTTTTTGACAGTTTTTGCACTTTTGAGTGACAAAATGACCTTGGCCACAAAAAACACTCAAAAGGCTAAGATCTCATTAGTATTTAAAAAAAAGGGTTGTTTTTTTGTTCACATTTCAAGTTGAACAGTCAAAACTGTAAGATCTTGAGCCAAAATGTTTTTTTGACACTTTTAGCACTTTTGAGTGACAAAAGGATTTTTGGCCACAAAACGCACTCAAAAGGCAAAGATCTCATCTGTATTTCAAAAAAGTGTTGTTTTTTGGTCACATTTCAAGTTGAACAGTCAAAACTGTGAGATCTTGAGCCAAAATGTTTTTTTGACACTTTTAGCACTTTTGAGTGACAAAATGATTGTTGGCCTCAAAACGCACTCAAAAGGCAAAGATCTCATCTTTGGTTGAAAAAAGGGTTGTTTTTTTGGTCAGGTTTAAAGTTGTACAGTCAAAACAATCAGAATTTTAGCCAAAATGTTTTTTTTGACACTTTTAGCACTTTTGAGTGACAAAATGATTGTTTGCCTCAAAACGCACTCAAAAGGCAAAGATCTCATTTGTAGTTCAAAAAGTGTTGTTTTTCTTGGTCACATTTGAAGTTGAAGAGTCAGAACTGTCAGAATTTGAGCCAAAATGCTCTTTTGACACTTTTAGCACTTTTGAGTGACAAAAGGATTTTTGAGCACAAAGAAATTCAAAGGGCAAAGATCTCATTTGTAGTTCAAAAAAGTGTTGTTTTTTGGTCACGTTTCAAGTTGTACAGTCAAAACAGTGAGAATTTGAACCAAAATTATTTTTTGACACTTTTTGCACTTTTGAGTGACAAAATGACCTTGGCCACAAAAAACACTTAAAAGGCTAAGATCTCATTAGTATTTAAAAAAAAGGGTTGTTTTTTTTGTTCACATTTCAAGTTGAACAGTCAAAACTGTAAGATCTTGAGCCAAAATGTTTTTTTGACACTTTTAGCACTTTTGAGTGACAAAAGGATTTTTGAGCACAAAGAAATTCAAAAGGCAAACATCTCATTTGTAGTTTAAAAAAGTGTTGTTTTTTGGTCACATTTCAAGTTGTACAGTCAAAATAGTCAGAATTTGAGCCAAAATGCTCCTTTACACCTTTAGCCCTTTGAGTGACAAAATAATTGTTGGCCACAAAACGCACTCAAAAGGCAAAGATCTCATCTCTGGTTCAAAAAAGTGTTTTTCCTTGGCACATTTCAGGTTGAACATTCAAAACTGTTAGATCTTGAGCCAAAATATTTTTTTGAAACTTTTAGCACTTTTGAGTGACAAAAGGATTTTTGAGCACAAAACGCACTCTAAAGGCAAAAATCTCATTTGTAGTTTAAAAAAGTGTTGTTTTTTTGGTCACGTTTCAAGTTGTACAGTCAAAATAGTCAGAATTTGAGCCAAAATGCTCCTTTACACCTTTAGCCCTTTGAGTGACAAAATAATTGTTGGCCACAAAACGCACTCAAAAGGCAAAGATCTCATCTCTAGTTCAAAAAAGTGTTTTTCCTTGGTCACATTTCAGGTTGAACATTCAAAACTGTTAGATCTTGAGCCAAAATGCTTTTTTGACACTTTTATCACTTTTTAGTGACAAAAGGATTTTTGAGCACAAAACGCACTCTAAAGGCAAAGATCTCATTTGTAGTTTAAAAAAGTGTTGTTTTTTGGTCACGTTTAAAGTTGTACAGTCAAAACAATCAGAATTTTAGCCAAAATGCTTTTTTGACACTTTTAGCACTTTTGAGTGACAAAAGGATTTTTGAGCACAAAACGCACTCTAAAGGCAAAGATCTCATTTGTAGTTTAAAAAAGTGTTGTTTTTTTGGTCACGTTTAAAGTTGTACAGTCAAAACAATTAGAATTCGAGCCATAAAGTTCTTTTATAACCTTCAGCCCTTTGAGTGACAAAAGGATTTTTGGCCACAAAACGGACTCAAAAGGCAAAGATCTCATCTGTGGTTAAAAGAAGTGTTTTTCCTTGGTCACATCTCAGGTTGAACATTCAAAACTGTTAGATCTTGAGCCAAAATGCTTTTTTGACACTTTTAGCACTTTTGAGTGACAAAATGATTGTTGGCCTCAAAACGCACTCAAAAGGCAAAGATCACATCTTTGGTTGAAAAAAGGGTGGTTTTTTGGTCACGTTTAAAGTTGTACAGTCAAAACAATCAGAATTTTAGCCAAAATGCTCTTTTGACACTTTTAGCACTTTTGAGTGACAAAAGGATTTTTGGCCACAAAACGCATTCAAAGGGCAAAGATCTCATTTGTAGTTCAAAAAAGTGTTGTTTTTTTGTTCACATTTCAAGTTGAACAGTCAAAACTGTGAGATCTTGAGCCAAAATGTTTTTTTGACACTTTTAGCACTTTTGAGTGACAAAAGGATTTTTGAGCACAAAACGCACTCTACAGTTAAAGATCTCATTTGTAGTTTAAAAAAGTGTTGTTTTTTTGTTCACGTTTCAAGTTGTACAGTCAAAACAGTCAGAATTTTAGCCAAAATGCTCCTTTACACTTTTAGCCCTTTGAGTGACAAAATAATTGTTGGCCACAAAACGCACTCAAAAGGTAAAGATCTCATCTCTAGTTCAAAAAAGTGTTTTTCCTTGGTCACATTTCAGGTTGAACATTCAAAACTGTTAGATCTTGAGCCAAAATGTTTTTTTTGACACTTTTAGCACTTTTGAGTGACAAAAGTAGATTGAGCACAAAACACACTCTAAAGGCAAAGATCTCATTTGTAGTTTAAAAAAGTGTTGTTGTTTTTTTGGTCACATTTCAAGTTTAACAATCAAAACAGTTTGAATTTGAGCCAAAATTCTTTTTTGACAGTTTTTGCACTTTTGAGTGACAAAATGACCTTGGCCACAAAAAACACTCTAAAGGCAAAGACCTCATTAGTAGTTAAAAAAAGTGTTGTTTTTTTGTTCACATTTCAAGTTGAACAGTCAAAACTGTGAGATCTTGAGCCAAAAAATTTTTTTGACACTTTTAGCACTTTTGAGTGACAAAAGGATTTTTGAGCACAAAACGCACTCTAAAGGCAAAGATCTCATTTGTAGTTTCAAAAAGTGTTGTTTTTTGGTCACGTTTCAAGTTGTACAGTTAAAACAATCAGAATTTGAGCCATAAAGCTCTTTTATAACCTTTAGCCCTTTGAGTGACAAAAGGATTTTTGGCCACAAAACGGACTCAAAAGGCAGAGATTTCATCTGTGGTTCAAAAAAGTGTTTTTTTCTTTTTTGGTCACACTTCTAGTTGAAGAGTCAAAACAGTCAGAATTTGAGCCAAAATGCTTTTTGACACTTTTAGCACTTTTGAGTGACAAAACGATTTTTGGCCACAAAACGCACTCAAAAGGCAAAGATCTCATTAGTAGTTAAAAAAAAGTGTTTTTTTGGTCACATTTCAAGTTGAACAATCAAAACAGTGAGAATTTGAGCCAAAATGTTTTTTTGACACTTTTAGCACTTTTGAGTGACAAAATGATTGTTGGCCTCAAAACGCACTAAAAAGGCAAAATATCTCATCTTTGGTTCAAAAACGTGTTGTTTTTGGGTCAGGTTTAAAGTTGTACAGTCAAAATAGTCAGAATTTGAGCCAAAATGCTTTTTTGACACTTTTTGCACTTTTGAGTGACAAAATGACCTTGGCCACAAAAAACACTCAAAAGGCTAAGATCTCATTAGTAATTAAAAAAAAAGTGTTGTTTTTTTGTTCACATTTCAAGTTGAACAGTCAAAACTGTGAGATCTTGAGCCAAAATGTTTTTTTGACACTTTTAGCACTTTTGAGTGACAAAAGGATTTTTGGCCACAAAACGCACTCTAAAGGCAGAGAATTCATCTGTGGTTCAAAAAAGTGTTTTTTTTTTTTTTGGTCACACTTCTAGTTGAAGAGTCAAAACAGTCAGAATTTGAGCCAGAATGCTTTTTTGACACTTTTAGCACTTTTGAGTGACAAAAGGATTTTTGGCCACAAAACGCACTCAAAAGGCAAAGATCTCATCTGTATTTCAAAAAAGTGTTGTTTTTTGGTCACATTTCAAGTTGAACAGTCAAAACTGTGAGATCTTGAGCCAAAATGTTTTTTTTTTGACAATTTTAGCACTTTTGAGTGACAAAATGATTGTTGGCCTCAAAACGCACTCAAAAGGCAAAGATCTCATCTTTGGTTGAAAAAAGGGTTGTTTTTTTGGTCAGGTTTAAAGTTGTACAGTCAAAACAATCAGAATTTTAGCCAAAATGTTTTTTTTGACACTTTTAGCACTTTTGAGTGACAAAATGATTGTTTGCCTCAAAACGCACTCAAAAGGCAAAGATCTCATTTGTAGTTCAAAAAAGTGTTGTTTTTCTTGGTCACATTTCAAGTTGAAGAGTCAGAACTGTCAGAATTTGAGCCAAAATGCTCTTTTGACACTTTTAGCACTTTTGAGTGACAAAAGGATTTTTGAGCACAAAGAAATTCAAAGGGCAAAGATCTCATTTGTAGTTCAAAAAAGTGTTGTTTTTTGGTCACGTTTCAAGTTGTACAGTCAAAACAGTGAGAATTTGAACCAAAATTCTTTTTTGACACTTTTTGCACTTTTGAGTGACAAAATGACCTTGGCCACAAAAAACACTCAAAAGGCTAAGATCTCATTAGTATTTAAAAAAAAGGGTTGTTTTTTTTGTTCACATTTCAAGTTGAACAGTCAAAACTGTAAGATCTTGAGCCAAAATGTTTTTTTGACACTTTTAGCACTTTTGAGTGACAAAAGGATTTTTGGCCACAAAACGCACTCAAAAGGCAAAGATCTCATCTGTATTTCAAAAAAGTGTTGTTTTTTGGTCACATTTCAAGTTGAACAGTCAAAACTGTGAGATCTTGAGCCAAAATGTTTTTTTTTTGACACTTTTAGCACTTTTGAGTGACAAAATGATTGTTGGCCTCAAAACGCACTCAAAAGGCAAAGATCTCATCTTTGGTTGAAAAAAGGGTTGTTTTTTTGGTCAGGTTTAAAGTTGTACAGTCAAAACAATCAGAATTTTAGCCAAAATGTTTTTTTTGACACTTTTAGCACTTTTGAGTGACAAAATGATTGTTTGCCTCAAAACGCACTCAAAAGGCAAAGATCTCATTTGTAGTTCAAAAAAGTGTTGTTTTTCTTGGTCACATTTCAAGTTGAAGAGTCAGAACTGTCAGAATTTGAGCCAAAATGCTCTTTTGACACTTTTAGCACTTTTGAGTGACAAAAGGATTTTTGAGCACAAAGAAATTCAAAGGGCAAAGATCTCATTTGTAGTTCAAAAAAGTGTTGTTTTTTGGTCACATTTCAAGTTGAACAGTCAAAACTGTGAGATCTTGAGCCAAAATGTTTTTTTTTTGACACTTTTAGCACTTTTGAGTGACAAAATGATTGTTGGCCTCAAAACGCACTCAAAAGGCAAAGATCTCATCTTTGGTTGAAAAAAGGGTTGTTTTTTTGGTCAGGTTTAAAGTTGTACAGTCAAAACAATCAGAATTTTAGCCAAAATGTTTTTTTTGACACTTTTAGCACTTTTGAGTGACAAAATGATTGTTTGCCTCAAAACGCACTCAAAAGGCAAAGATCTCATTTGTAGTTCAAAAAAGTGTTGTTTTTCTTGGTCACATTTGAAGTTGAAGAGTCAGAACTGTCAGAATTTGAGCCAAAATGCTCTTTTGACACTTTTAGCACTTTTGAGTGACAAAAGGATTTTTGAGCACAAAGAAATTCAAAGGGCAAAGATCTCATTTGTAGTTCAAAAAAGTGTTGTTTTTTGGTCACGTTTCAAGTTGTACAGTCAAAACAGTGAGAATTTGAACCAAAATTATTTTTTGACACTTTTTGCACTTTTGAGTGACAAAATGACCTTGGCCACAAAAAACACTTAAAAGGCTAAGATCTCATTAGTATTTAAAAAAAAGGGTTGTTTTTTTGTTCACATTTCAAGTTGAACAGTCAAAACTGTAAGATCTTGAGCCAAAATGTTTTTTTGACACTTTTAGCACTTTTGAGTGACAAAAGGATTTTTGAGCACAAAGAAATTCAAAAGGCAAACATCTCATTTGTAGTTTAAAAAAGTGTTGTTTTTTGGTCACGTTTCAAGTTGTACAGTCAAAATAGTCAGAATTTGAGCCAAAATAAGCGACACGTCGCATTTCGGGCAGACACTCGGCAGAATTGCAGGTTACTCCCATAGGGCGGGTCTGTTAATTAACCCACCTGCTTAGCGTCCTATTTAAGTCAGGTGTACAATTGTTCATTCTCTCTTACCTTCAGCGCTCATTCTTTGCCGGTCTCCGAGCCCGCGGGTCTCCTTCTCTTTCGGCGTCTTGCCGTGTTCCCCCGTCCTTGGGAAGGATGATCCCCATCTTTCTGATGTGGGGTTTTGGTTTCGCCGCGTCTGCTCTCCTTAATTTCTCCTCCGATCCGCGGGCGGCTGACGATCCGCGGGCGGCTGACGATCCGCGGGCGGCTGACGGCGCACAGCGCGTTCGTTTCGCCGCGGTCGCGTGCATCTGCAGGGGGTGTGCTTTCCGCAATGTTCGGGATGTCCGTGCCCCCCCCCGATCAGGAGTAGTCGGGTCTTCTCGTCTGCCGTGGTCACCCCAATTATCCACGGTGAGCTTCATGCGGAACTTTTCCCGTGTAGTTTTCTATGGCTGCGTCTCACTTCCTGTTTACTTCGGTGACGTCACGCCCCTAAGGACCCTGGGAATTGTAGTTTTTTCCGGGTCCTTTATGATGCGCTTCTGATTCTTTTTCTGCTGCGTTGTTCTGCGTCGTCCGGTTGTTTTATTTTTTTTTTTGCAGGGGTTGTGGGGTCCTTTCTGTGGTTGTGAAGGCTGGCAGACTTCGTTTGGACAGGTTTCTCATGCTGGCTGAATTTATCGTGGCTTTTAGCATTTGTTTTCTATTGCTGTTTTGTTCTTTGGGAGCTGTGTGTAAATCTTGATTGTCTTTAATTTGATGCTGGCTTTATTATTATGGCGGTTCTTCTGTTTGTTTTCTTCGTTGTTGTAGCTGCTGGTTAGTTGGAATGTGAATCAGTGTCTCTTGGACCCGTCTCTGCTCTATGGACATTTTCCCTTATGATTGGTCTCTCTTATGCAGCGTCTATGGCTCATTTTATTCACTCAGCGATCCTCATTCATTGCCCCCGCACGTTCTGCTCCGCCTGTTTTTTCCCTGCTCTGTGTACCCCAGTGGGTCCTGCCCTGTCCTCAGGGACTTGCGTCGGCCGCATTAGTGAGTGTGTCGGTCTCGTCGCGGCCTTGTTTTCTCGGCTGGGGGTAGTTCGATCCTGGGCCGCGTGTTCCTGTTCTGGATTTTCGTGTTTTGCGTTTGATCTTTCCCTCTCTATGCCTGGAGTGGTTTTGTGATGACTGTTGTGTCTTCAGGCTTCCTCCACTTTTTCTCCTGTGTCTGCGCCTTCTGGTCTGGGGGAAAAGGATTTAAGAAGAGTGGTTTGTGTTTGACCGGCCGCCAGAATCTACAGCTCTGATGGTTCTTAAGGGGTCGTCCGGTTATTTCATCCTTGGAGATTATATTAAGGCTGTTTCAATATTGAATGATAGTATTGTGTCATCGGTTGACTTGGTTAATTAACACTTTGAGCAACTTCTACCCTGACCATAGGAAATATATCACTTGCGCTCTCAAGCTTAGTTCAAGAGTTAAATCTTGTGTCCACAAGTCAGTCTTCGGTCTGCCTTTTCTAAGCAGATGGCACTCTGCTAGATGCATCCCCATTTGGAGGCTTGTTATACTCCGCCTCTGAATGATTAAGGTTCAGTCTAGCAAAAAAAATAATATCAAAACCTATGATCCCTCATGGCTCTCAAGTTCTCTTTTGCAGTATCCAGTCGCCCTTGGCTAAATAAAAAATTTGAGAACCATTAATATCATATACAAGGCATCAAATCCAGCCGAGCTGTAATCCTCTGCTACGTGGGATGTTGACCTTCCTCATCTACAAATCTCCTTGGCTACTCTTCCCATCTACTACTCCTACTCCTCGATGGCCTCCTGAAGGTGCGTCCCTCTGAAACTGTCAAAGGTTACTTTTATCATTGGAATATATAAAAAAAAAAAAAAATTGGTGTTAAGATTTCGTGCAGGTCATATATTTCACTATTATTTCACTGTTGGAATTTGTAATTATGGTGGTTTCTAGGGTGCGATAAATCCACAATGGGTCTTTACCTTAACTATCTATTAAATTTCACTTTCTAAGATTTGTTTTTAAAAGCACTGTTATTTAATTTATCTCAATCATTTTGAAACTGATCAGTTTCTGGGTTATTTATATATTCTTGTCAAGACTAATACTGCTTTGTTTTTTTATCTATGCATCGCATCCTGAGCCTGCGAACCCTCACGCCCCGATCAGCTTCTCCGTTTCCAGGAAATGATGTCACCCATGCATTCCCTGATCTGGTGCTGCAACGATGACTGCTCAACGTACCTATTGCTGCACTGAAAGTGAAGGGGTGGTGGACCTCCTCTGCGTTCCAAGGACACTTCTGGCTTGAATCAATCTATGTCAGCTGCAGAATGAGTGTGAAATTCTTGGATTATGAATGTTGAAAGAAAATTATTTGTCAGGTGGAAGCCTCAAAATTTAGGTTGCTCTAAGTTGTATCAATTCAATCATTTTAATTGGTATGCCAAATGGGAGAAAACTTTGTGGCCGTTAAGCTCGTTGTGGTATTGTCGTTGGAGTTCGTAATAATGGAAGTTATTAAGCCTGCGTGAGTAGCATGCATAATGTGTATATAATGGCGTCGAGCCCGTCATAGTGTGATGGCAGCTTAGAATAATGGATTTTACTAAGCTTGTGTGAATATTATGCCAGATGAAATGTTTATGGCCGTTAACCCGTCATAGTATGTGATGGAAGCTTAAAATATGGGGTTATTTCATTCATGGCATAGGATGTCATCGGGAGCATTGTATTGGATGTAAGTTTGTGTCATCCTAGGGTCGTCCATGGCGGCTAGAATTATAGTTCCGCACAGCGTTTTGCGGGCGAGGGCTTTACGTTCTAAGATCAGGTAGGAGTACTTCTTATGTCGGCTCCCATTTCATTTCTTTCCCCCTCTCTTTGAGGTAGTATGCTCCCCTGGTGAATGGGAGCGGCCCAACGGTCAATGGTGCCGGGGTAAACACATAGCAGATACACTAGATAGCATGTTCCCTTCGTAGAGTGGTTCTCGAAGGGAGCGACCCAAACGGTCAATGGTGCCGGGTAAACACATAGCAGATACACTAGATACCATGTTCCCTTCGTAGAGTGGTTCTCGAAGGGATCGGCCAAACGGTCAATGGTGCCGGGTAAACACATAGCAGATACACTAGATAGCATGTTCCCTTCGTAGAGTGGTTCTCGGAGGGAGCGGCCCAACGGTCAATGGTACCGGGTAAACACATAGCAGTCATACTGGAAAATGAAATGAAATGAAGTGAAAATGGAATGCAGCCAAAAACACACCTCATCTTATTTACACACTGATTATACATTCACATTTTCTTCTTCTGGATGATCTTGGCGTTGGGGGTTTTTGTTACCCTAAAGCGTAAGGAAAATAATTATCTTAAGAGAAGTCCTCCCTCAAGTAGAAGCCGCGAATGATGAGTATAAAATGCATGGTGTTTAAATTGAATCAGGTTGTGTAATCTTGTTGGCTCCCCTCCAGTCTTCTTTTTCTCTTTCTCTCTTCAGATAGTATGCTCCCCTGGTGAACGGGAGCGGCCCAACGGTCAATGGTGCCGGGTAAACACATAGCAGATACACTAGATAGCATTTTCCCTTCGTAGAGTGGTTCTCGAAGGGAGCGGCCAAACGGTCAATGGTGCCGGGTAAACACATAGCAGATACACTAGATAGCATGTTCCCTTCGTAGAGTGGTTCTCGAAGGGAGCGGCCAAACGGTCAATGGTGCCGGGTAAACACATAGCAGATACACTAGATAGAATGTTCCCTTCGTAGAGTGGTTCTCGAAGGGAGCGGCCAAACGGTCAATGGTGCCGGGTAAACACATAGCAGATACACTAGATAGCATGTTCCCTTCGTAGAGTGGTTCTCGAAGGGAGCGGCCAAACGGTCAATGGTGCCGGGTAAACACATAGCAGATACACTAGATAGCATGTTCCCTTCGTAGAGTGGTTCTCGAAGGGAGCGGCCAAACGGTCAATGGTGCCGGGTAAACACATAGCAGATACACTAGATAGTATGTTCCCTTCGTAGAGTGGTTCTCGAAGGGAGCGGCCAAACGGTTAATGGTGCCGGGTAAACACATAGCAGATACACTAGATAGCATGTTCCCTTCGTAGAGTGGTTCTCGAAGGGAGCGGCCAAACGGTCAATGGTGCCGGGTAAACACATAGCAGTCATACTGGAAAATGAAATGAAATGAAATGAAATGAAATGAAGTGAAAATGGAATGCTGCCGAAAACACACCTCATCTTATTTACACACTGATTATACATTATACATTCACATTTTCTTCTTCTTCTGGATGATCTTGGTGTTGGGGGTTGTTACCCGAAAGTGTATGGAAAAATAATTGTCTCAAGGAATTGAACGGAGCCTTATGCCAAAACGAAGTTGTGAATCAAATTGTGAATGTCATCCTAAAGATGTTGTGAAAACCTAAAGATGTCGTGAAATAAATGTTCTTCTGCAAGAGTTGTCTGACTGAAATAAGCGACACGTCGCATTTCGGGCAGACACTCGGCAGAATTGCAGGTTACTCCCATAGGGCGGGTCTGTTAATTAACCCACCTGCTTAGCGTCCTATTTAAGTCAGGTGTACAATTGTTCATTCTCTCTTACCTTCAGCGCTCATTCTTTGCCCCTCCCTCCTCCCCGGCTTCCACCTGTGGGCTCCGTTACGGGGGTTGTTACCCGAAAGTGTATGGAAAAATAATTGTCTCAAGGAATTGAACGGAGCCTTATGCCAAAACGAAGTTGTGAATCAAATTGTGAATGTCATCCTAAAGATGTTGTGAAAACCTAAAGATGTCGTGAAATAAATGTTCTTCTGCAAGAGTTGTCTGACTGAAATGCTCCTTTACACCTTTAGCCCTTTGAGTGACAAAATAATTGTTGGCCACAAAACGCACTCAAAAGGCAAAGATCTCATCTCTGGTTCAAAAAAGTGTTTTTCCTTGGCACATTTCAGGTTGAACATTCAAAACTGTTAGATCTTGAGCCAAAAAATTTTTTTGACACTTTTAGCACTTTTGAGTGACAAAAGGATTTTTGAGCACAAAACGCACTCTAAAGGCAAAAATCTCATTTGTAGTTTAAAAAAGTGTTGTTTTTTTGGTCACGTTTCAAGTTGTACAGTCAAAATAGTCAGAATTTGAGCCAAAATGCTCCTTTACACCTTTAGCCCTTTGAGTGACAAAATAATTGTTGGCCACAAAACGCACTCAAAAGGCAAAGATCTCATCTCTAGTTCAAAAAAGTGTTTTTCCTTGGTCACATTTCAGGTTGAACATTCAAAACTGTTAGATCTTGAGCCAAAATGCTTTTTTGACACTTTTATCACTTTTTAGTGACAAAAGGATTTTTGAGCACAAAACGCACTCTAAAGGCAAAGATCTCATTTGTAGTTTAAAAAAGTGTTGTTTTTTGGTCACGTTTAAAGTTGTACAGTCAAAACAATCAGAATTTGAGCCATGATGCTCTCTTATAACATTTAGCCCTTTGAGTGACAAAAGGATTTTTGGCCACAAAACGGACTCAAAAGGCAGAGATCTCATCTGTGGTTCAAAAAAGTGTTGTTCTTTTGGTCACACTTCAAGTTGAAGAGTCAAAACAGTCAGAATTTGAGCCAAAATGCTTTTTGACACTTTTAGCACTTTTGAGTGACAAAAGGATTTTTGGCCACAAAAAACACTCAAAAGGCAAAGATCTCATTAGTAGTTAAAAAAGTGTTGTTGTTTTTTTGGTCACATTTCAAGTTTAACAATCAAAACAGTGAGAATTTGAGCCAAAATTCTTTTTTGACAGTTTTTGCACTTTTGAGTGACAAAATGACCTTGGCCACAAAAAACACTCAAAAGGCTAAGATCTCATTAGTATTTAAAAAAAAGGGTTGTTTTTTTGTTCACATTTCAAGTTGAACAGTCAAAACTGTAAGATCTTGAGCCAAAATGTTTTTTTGACACTTTTAGCACTTTTGAGTGACAAAAGGATTTTTGGCCACAAAACGCACTCAAAAGGCAAAGATCTCATCTGTATTTCAAAAAAGTGTTGTTTTTTGGTCACATTTCAAGTTGAACAGTCAAAACTGTGAGATCTTGAGCCAAAATGTTTTTTTGACACTTTTAGCACTTTTGAGTGACAAAATGATTGTTGGCCTCAAAACGCACTCAAAAGGCAAAGATCTCATCTTTGGTTGAAAAAAGGGTTGTTTTTTTGGTCAGGTTTAAAGTTGTACAGTCAAAACAATCAGAATTTTAGCCAAAATGTTTTTTTTGACACTTTTAGCACTTTTGAGTGACAAAATGATTGTTTGCCTCAAAACGCACTCAAAAGGCAAAGATCTCATTTGTAGTTCAAAAAAGTGTTGTTTTTCTTGGTCACATTTGAAGTTGAAGAGTCAGAACTGTCAGAATTTGAGCCAAAATGCTCTTTTGACACTTTTAGCACTTTTGAGTGACAAAAGGATTTTTGAGCACAAAGAAATTCAAAGGGCAAAGATCTCATTTGTAGTTCAAAAAAGTGTTGTTTTTTGGTCACGTTTCAAGTTGTACAGTCAAAACAGTGAGAATTTGAACCAAAATTATTTTTTGACACTTTTTGCACTTTTGAGTGACAAAATGACCTTGGCCACAAAAAACACTTAAAAGGCTAAGATCTCATTAGTATTTAAAAAAAAGGGTTGTTTTTTTTGTTCACATTTCAAGTTGAACAGTCAAAACTGTAAGATCTTGAGCCAAAATGTTTTTTTGACACTTTTAGCACTTTTGAGTGACAAAAGGATTTTTGAGCACAAAGAAATTCAAAAGGCAAACATCTCATTTGTAGTTTAAAAAAGTGTTGTTTTTTGGTCACATTTCAAGTTGTACAGTCAAAATAGTCAGAATTTGAGCCAAAATGCTCCTTTACACCTTTAGCCCTTTGAGTGACAAAATAATTGTTGGCCACAAAACGCACTCAAAAGGCAAAGATCTCATCTCTGGTTCAAAAAAGTGTTTTTCCTTGGCACATTTCAGGTTGAACATTCAAAACTGTTAGATCTTGAGCCAAAATATTTTTTTGAAACTTTTAGCACTTTTGAGTGACAAAAGGATTTTTGAGCACAAAACGCACTCTAAAGGCAAAAATCTCATTTGTAGTTTAAAAAAGTGTTGTTTTTTTGGTCACGTTTCAAGTTGTACAGTCAAAATAGTCAGAATTTGAGCCAAAATGCTCCTTTACACCTTTAGCCCTTTGAGTGACAAAATAATTGTTGGCCACAAAACGCACTCAAAAGGCAAAGATCTCATCTCTAGTTCAAAAAAGTGTTTTTCCTTGGTCACATTTCAGGTTGAACATTCAAAACTGTTAGATCTTGAGCCAAAATGCTTTTTTGACACTTTTATCACTTTTTAGTGACAAAAGGATTTTTGAGCACAAAACGCACTCTAAAGGCAAAGATCTCATTTGTAGTTTAAAAAAGTGTTGTTTTTTGGTCACGTTTAAAGTTGTACAGTCAAAACAATCAGAATTTTAGCCAAAATGCTTTTTTGACACTTTTAGCACTTTTGAGTGACAAAAGGATTTTTGAGCACAAAACGCACTCTAAAGGCAAAGATCTCATTTGTAGTTTAAAAAAGTGTTGTTTTTTTGGTCACGTTTAAAGTTGTACAGTCAAAACAATTAGAATTCGAGCCATAAAGTTCTTTTATAACCTTCAGCCCTTTGAGTGACAAAAGGATTTTTGGCCACAAAACGGACTCAAAAGGCAAAGATCTCATCTGTGGTTAAAAGAAGTGTTTTTCCTTGGTCACATCTCAGGTTGAACATTCAAAACTGTTAGATCTTGAGCCAAAATGCTTTTTTGACACTTTTAGCACTTTTGAGTGACAAAATGATTGTTGGCCTCAAAACGCACTCAAAAGGCAAAGATCACATCTTTGGTTGAAAAAAGGGTGGTTTTTTGGTCACGTTTAAAGTTGTACAGTCAAAACAATCAGAATTTTAGCCAAAATGCTCTTTTGACACTTTTAGCACTTTTGAGTGACAAAAGGATTTTTGGCCACAAAACGCATTCAAAGGGCAAAGATCTCATTTGTAGTTCAAAAAAGTGTTGTTTTTTTGTTCACATTTCAAGTTGAACAGTCAAAACTGTGAGATCTTGAGCCAAAATGTTTTTTGACACTTTTAGCACTTTTGAGTGACAAAAGGATTTTTGAGCACAAAACGCACTCTACAGTTAAAGATCTCATTTGTAGTTTAAAAAAGTGTTGTTTTTTTGTTCACGTTTCAAGTTGTACAGTCAAAACAGTCAGAATTTTAGCCAAAATGCTCCTTTACACTTTTAGCCCTTTGAGTGACAAAATAATTGTTGGCCACAAAACGCACTCAAAAGGTAAAGATCTCATCTCTAGTTCAAAAAAGTGTTTTTCCTTGGTCACATTTCAGGTTGAACATTCAAAACTGTTAGATCTTGAGCCAAAATGTTTTTTTTGACACTTTTAGCACTTTTGAGTGACAAAAGTAGATTGAGCACAAAACACACTCTAAAGGCAAAGATCTCATTTGTAGTTTAAAAAAGTGTTGTTGTTTTTTTGGTCACATTTCAAGTTTAACAATCAAAACAGTTTGAATTTGAGCCAAAATTCTTTTTTGACAGTTTTTGCACTTTTGAGTGACAAAATGACCTTGGCCACAAAAAACACTCTAAAGGCAAAGATCTCATTAGTAGTTAAAAAAAGTGTTGTTTTTTTGTTCACATTTCAAGTTGAACAGTCAAAACTGTGAGATCTTGAGCCAAAAAATTTTTTTGACACTTTTAGCACTTTTGAGTGACAAAAGGATTTTTGAGCACAAAACGCACTCTAAAGGCAAAGATCTCATTTGTAGTTTCAAAAAGTGTTGTTTTTTGGTCACGTTTCAAGTTGTACAGTTAAAACAATCAGAATTTGAGCCATAAAGCTCTTTTATAACCTTTAGCCCTTTGAGTGACAAAAGGATTTTTGGCCACAAAACGGACTCAAAAGGCAGAGATTTCATCTGTGGTTCAAAAAAGTGTTTTTTTCTTTTTTGGTCACACTTCTAGTTGAAGAGTCAAAACAGTCAGAATTTGAGCCAAAATGCTTTTTGACACTTTTAGCACTTTTGAGTGACAAAACGATTTTTGGCCACAAAACGCACTCAAAAGGCAAAGATCTCATTAGTAGTTAAAAAAAAGTGTTTTTTTGGTCACATTTCAAGTTGAACAATCAAAACAGTGAGAATTTGAGCCAAAATGTTTTTTTGACACTTTTAGCACTTTTGAGTGACAAAATGATTGTTGGCCTCAAAACGCACTAAAAAGGCAAAATATATCATCTTTGGTTCAAAAACGTGTTGTTTTTGGGTCAGGTTTAAAGTTGTACAGTCAAAATAGTCAGAATTTGAGCCAAAATGCTTTTTTGACACTTTTTGCACTTTTGAGTGACAAAATGACCTTGGCCACAAAAAACACTCAAAAGGCTAAGATCTCATTAGTAATTAAAAAAAAAAGTGTTGTTTTTTTGTTCACATTTCAAGTTGAACAGTCAAAACTGTGAGATCTTGAGCCAAAATGTTTTTTTGACACTTTTAGCACTTTTGAGTGACAAAAGGATTTTTGGCCACAAAACGCACTCTAAAGGCAGAGAATTCATCTGTGGTTCAAAAAAGTGTTTTTTTTTTTTTGGTCACACTTCTAGTTGAAGAGTCAAAACAGTCAGAATTTGAGCCAGAATGCTTTTTTGACACTTTTAGCACTTTTGAGTGACAAAAGGATTTTTGGCCACAAAACGCACTCAAAAGGCAAAGATCTCATCTGTATTTCAAAAAAGTGTTGTTTTTTGGTCACATTTCAAGTTGAACAGTCAAAACTGTGAGATCTTGAGCCAAAATGTTTTTTTTTTGACAATTTTAGCACTTTTGAGTGACAAAATGATTGTTGGCCTCAAAACGCACTCAAAAGGCAAAGATCTCATCTTTGGTTGAAAAAAGGGTTGTTTTTTTGGTCAGGTTTAAAGTTGTACAGTCAAAACAATCAGAATTTTAGCCAAAATGTTTTTTTTGACACTTTTAGCACTTTTGAGTGACAAAATGATTGTTTGCCTCAAAACGCACTCAAAAGGCAAAGATCTCATTTGTAGTTCAAAAAAGTGTTGTTTTTCTTGGTCACATTTCAAGTTGAAGAGTCAGAACTGTCAGAATTTGAGCCAAAATGCTCTTTTGACACTTTTAGCACTTTTGAGTGACAAAAGGATTTTTGAGCACAAAGAAATTCAAAGGGCAAAGATCTCATTTGTAGTTCAAAAAAGTGTTGTTTTTTGGTCACGTTTCAAGTTGTACAGTCAAAACAGTGAGAATTTGAACCAAAATTCTTTTTTGACACTTTTTGCACTTTTGAGTGACAAAATGACCTTGGCCACAAAAAACACTCAAAAGGCTAAGATCTCATTAGTATTTAAAAAAAAGGGTTGTTTTTTTTGTTCACATTTCAAGTTGAACAGTCAAAACTGTAAGATCTTGAGCCAAAATGTTTTTTTGACACTTTTAGCACTTTTGAGTGACAAAAGGATTTTTGGCCACAAAACGCACTCAAAAGGCAAAGATCTCATCTGTATTTCAAAAAAGTGTTGTTTTTTGGTCACATTTCAAGTTGAACAGTCAAAACTGTGAGATCTTGAGCCAAAATGTTTTTTTTTTGACACTTTTAGCACTTTTGAGTGACAAAATGATTGTTGGCCTCAAAACGCACTCAAAAGGCAAAGATCTCATCTTTGGTTGAAAAAAGGGTTGTTTTTTTGGTCAGGTTTAAAGTTGTACAGTCAAAACAATCAGAATTTTAGCCAAAATGTTTTTTTTGACACTTTTAGCACTTTTGAGTGACAAAATGATTGTTTGCCTCAAAACGCACTCAAAAGGCAAAGATCTCATTTGTAGTTCAAAAAAGTGTTGTTTTTCTTGGTCACATTTGAAGTTGAAGAGTCAGAACTGTCAGAATTTGAGCCAAAATGCTCTTTTGACACTTTTAGCACTTTTGAGTGACAAAAGGATTTTTGAGCACAAAGAAATTCAAAGGGCAAAGATCTCATTTGTAGTTCAAAAAAGTGTTGTTTTTTGGTCACGTTTCAAGTTGTACAGTCAAAACAGTGAGAATTTGAACCAAAATTATTTTTTGACACTTTTTGCACTTTTGAGTGACAAAATGACCTTGGCCACAAAAAACACTTAAAAGGCTAAGATCTCATTAGTATTTAAAAAAAAGGGTTGTTTTTTTGTTCACATTTCAAGTTGAACAGTCAAAACTGTAAGATCTTGAGCCAAAATGTTTTTTTGACACTTTTAGCACTTTTGAGTGACAAAAGGATTTTTGAGCACAAAGAAATTCAAAAGGCAAACATCTCATTTGTAGTTTAAAAAAGTGTTGTTTTTTGGTCACGTTTCAAGTTGTACAGTCAAAATAGTCAGAATTTGAGCCAAAATGCTCCTTTACACCTTTAGCCCTTTGAGTGACAAAATAATTGTTGGCCACAAAACGCACTCAAAAGGCAAAGATCTCATCTCTGGTTCAAAAAAGTGTTTTTCCTTGGCACATTTCAGGTTGAACATTCAAAACTGTTAGATCTTGAGCCAAAATATTTTTTTGAAACTTTTAGCACTTTTGAGTGACAAAAGGATTTTTGAGCACAAAACGCACTCTAAAGGCAAAAATCTCATTTGTAGTTTAAAAAAGTGTTGTTTTTTTGGTCACGTTTCAAGTTGTACAGTCAAAATAGTCAGAATTTGAGCCAAAATGCTCCTTTACACCTTTAGCCCTTTGAGTGACAAAATAATTGTTGGCCACAAAACGCACTCAAAAGGCAAAGATCTCATCTCTAGTTCAAAAAAGTGTTTTTCCTTGGTCACATTTCAGGTTGAACATTCAAAACTGTTAGATCTTGAGCCAAAATGCTTTTTTGACACTTTTATCACTTTTTAGTGACAAAAGGATTTTTGAGCACAAAACGCACTCTAAAGGCAAAGATCTCATTTGTAGTTTAAAAAAGTGTTGTTTTTTGGTCACGTTTAAAGTTGTACAGTCAAAACAATCAGAATTTGAGCCATGATGCTCTCTTATAACCTTTAGCCCTTTGAGTGACAAAAGGATTTTTGGCCACAAAACGGACTCAAAAGGCAGAGATCTCATCTGTGGTTCAAAAAAGTGTTGTTCTTTTGGTCACACTTCAAGTTGAAGAGTCAAAACAGTCAGAATTTGAGCCAAAATGCTTTTTGACACTTTTAGCACTTTTGAGTGACAAAAGGATTTTTGGCCACAAAAAACACTCAAAAGGCAAAGATCTCATTAGTAGTTAAAAAAGTGTTGTTGTTTTTTTGGTCACATTTCAAGTTTAACAATCAAAACAGTGAGAATTTGAACCAAAATTCTTTTTTGACACTTTTTGCACTTTTGAGTGACAAAATGACCTTGGCCACAAAAAACACTCAAAAGGCTAAGATCTCATTAGTATTTAAAAAAAAGGGTTGTTTTTTTGTTCACATTTCAAGTTGAACAGTCAAAACTGTAAGATCTTGAGCCAAAATGTTTTTTTGACACTTTTAGCACTTTTGAGTGACAAAAGGATTTTTGGCCACAAAACGCACTCAAAAGGCAAAGATCTCATCTGTATTTCAAAAAAGTGTTGTTTTTTGGTCACATTTCAAGTTGAACAGTCAAAACTGTGAGATCTTGAGCCAAAATGTTTTTTTGACACTTTTAGCACTTTTGAGTGACAAAATGATTGTTGGCCTCAAAACGCACTCAAAAGGCAAAGATCTCATCTTTGGTTGAAAAAAGGGTTGTTTTTTTGGTCAGGTTTAAAGTTGTACAGTCAAAACAATCAGAATTTTAGCCAAAATGTTTTTTTTGACACTTTTAGCACTTTTGAGTGACAAAATGATTGTTTGCCTCAAAACGCACTCAAAAGGCAAAGATCTCATTTGTAGTTCAAAAAAGTGTTGTTTTTCTTGGTCACATTTGAAGTTGAAGAGTCAGAACTGTCAGAATTTGAGCCAAAATGCTCTTTTGACACTTTTAGCACTTTTGAGTGACAAAAGGATTTTTGAGCACAAAGAAATTCAAAGGGCAAAGATCTCATTTGTAGTTCAAAAAAGTGTTGTTTTTTGGTCACGTTTCAAGTTGTACAGTCAAAACAGTGAGAATTTGAACCAAAATTATTTTTTGACACTTTTTGCACTTTTGAGTGACAAAATGACCTTGGCCACAAAAAACACTTAAAAGGCTAAGATCTCATTAGTATTTAAAAAAAAGGGTTGTTTTTTTTGTTCACATTTCAAGTTGAACAGTCAAAACTGTAAGATCTTGAGCCAAAATGTTTTTTTGACACTTTTAGCACTTTTGAGTGACAAAAGGATTTTTGAGCACAAAGAAATTCAAAAGGCAAACATCTCATTTGTAGTTTAAAAAAGTGTTGTTTTTTGGTCACATTTCAAGTTGTACAGTCAAAATAGTCAGAATTTGAGCCAAAATGCTCCTTTACACCTTTAGCCCTTTGAGTGACAAAATAATTGTTGGCCACAAAACGCACTCAAAAGGCAAAGATCTCATCTCTGGTTCAAAAAAGTGTTTTTCCTTGGCACATTTCAGGTTGAACATTCAAAACTGTTAGATCTTGAGCCAAAATATTTTTTTGAAACTTTTAGCACTTTTGAGTGACAAAAGGATTTTTGAGCACAAAACGCACTCTAAAGGCAAAAATCTCATTTGTAGTTTAAAAAAGTGTTGTTTTTTTGGTCACGTTTCAAGTTGTACAGTCAAAATAGTCAGAATTTGAGCCAAAATGCTCCTTTACACCTTTAGCCCTTTGAGTGACAAAATAATTGTTGGCCACAAAACGCACTCAAAAGGCAAAGATCTCATCTCTAGTTCAAAAAAGTGTTTTTCCTTGGTCACATTTCAGGTTGAACATTCAAAACTGTTAGATCTTGAGCCAAAATGCTTTTTTGACACTTTTATCACTTTTTAGTGACAAAAGGATTTTTGAGCACAAAACGCACTCTAAAGGCAAAGATCTCATTTGTAGTTTAAAAAAGTGTTGTTTTTTGGTCACGTTTAAAGTTGTACAGTCAAAACAATCAGAATTTTAGCCAAAATGCTTTTTTGACACTTTTAGCACTTTTGAGTGACAAAAGGATTTTTGAGCACAAAACGCACTCTAAAGGCAAAGATCTCATTTGTAGTTTAAAAAAGTGTTGTTTTTTTGGTCACGTTTAAAGTTGTACAGTCAAAACAATTAGAATTCGAGCCATAAAGTTCTTTTATAACATTCAGCCCTTTGAGTGACAAAAGGATTTTTGGCCACAAAACGGACTCAAAAGGCAAAGATCTCATCTGTGGTTAAAAGAAGTGTTTTTCCTTGGTCACATCTCAGGTTGAACATTCAAAACTGTTAGATCTTGAGCCAAAATGCTTTTTTGACACTTTTAGCACTTTTGAGTGACAAAATGATTGTTGGCCTCAAAACGCACTCAAAAGGCAAAGATCACATCTTTGGTTGAAAAAAGGGTGGTTTTTTGGTCACGTTTAAAGTTGTACAGTCAAAACAATCAGAATTTTAGCCAAAATGCTCTTTTGACACTTTTAGCACTTTTGAGTGACAAAAGGATTTTTGGCCACAAAACGCATTCAAAGGGCAAAGATCTCATTTGTAGTTCAAAAAAGTGTTGTTTTTTTGTTCACATTTCAAGTTGAACAGTCAAAACTGTGAGATCTTGAGCCAAAATGTTTTTTTGACACTTTTAGCACTTTTGAGTGACAAAAGGATTTTTGAGCACAAAACGCACTCTACAGTTAAAGATCTCATTTGTAGTTTAAAAAAGTGTTGTTTTTTTGTTCACGTTTCAAGTTGTACAGTCAAAACAGTCAGAATTTTAGCCAAAATGCTCCTTTACACTTTTAGCCCTTTGAGTGACAAAATAATTGTTGGCCACAAAACGCACTCAAAAGGTAAAGATCTCATCTCTAGTTCAAAAAAGTGTTTTTCCTTGGTCACATTTCAGGTTGAACATTCAAAACTGTTAGATCTTGAGCCAAAATGTTTTTTTTGACACTTTTAGCACTTTTGAGTGACAAAAGTAGATTGAGCACAAAACACACTCTAAAGGCAAAGATATCATTTGTAGTTTAAAAAAGTGTTGTTGTTTTTTTGGTCACATTTCAAGTTTAACAATCAAAACAGTTTGAATTTGAGCCAAAATTCTTTTTTGACAGTTTTTGCACTTTTGAGTGACAAAATGACCTTGGCCACAAAAAACACTCTAAAGGCAAAGATCTCATTAGTAGTTAAAAAAAGTGTTGTTTTTTTGTTCACATTTCAAGTTGAACAGTCAAAACTGTGAGATCTTGAGCCAAAAAATTTTTTTGACACTTTTAGCACTTTTGAGTGACAAAAGGATTTTTGAGCACAAAACGCACTCTAAAGGCAAAGATCTCATTTGTAGTTTCAAAAAGTGTTGTTTTTTGGTCACGTTTCAAGTTGTACAGTTAAAACAATCAGAATTTGAGCCATAAAGCTCTTTTATAACCTTTAGCCCTTTGAGTGACAAAAGGATTTTTGGCCACAAAACGGACTCAAAAGGCAGAGATTTCATCTGTGGTTCAAAAAAGTGTTTTTTTCTTTTTTGGTCACACTTCTAGTTGAAGAGTCAAAACAGTCAGAATTTGAGCCAAAATGCTTTTTGACACTTTTAGCACTTTTGAGTGACAAAACGATTTTTGGCCACAAAACGCACTCAAAAGGCAAAGATCTCATTAGTAGTTAAAAAAAAGTGTTTTTTTGGTCACATTTCAAGTTGAACAATCAAAACAGTGAGAATTTGAGCCAAAATGTTTTTTTGACACTTTTAGCACTTTTGAGTGACAAAATGATTGTTGGCCTCAAAACGCACTAAAAAGGCAAAATATCTCATCTTTGGTTCAAAAACGTGTTGTTTTTGGGTCAGGTTTAAAGTTGTACAGTCAAAATAGTCAGAATTTGAGCCAAAATGCTTTTTTGACACTTTTTGCACTTTTGAGTGACAAAATGACCTTGGCCACAAAAAACACTCAAAAGGCTAAGATCTCATTAGTAATTAAAAAAAAAAGTGTTGTTTTTTTGTTCACATTTCAAGTTGAACAGTCAAAACTGTGAGATCTTGAGCCAAAATGTTTTTTTGACACTTTTAGCACTTTTGAGTGACAAAAGGATTTTTGGCCACAAAACGCACTCTAAAGGCAGAGAATTCATCTGTGGTTCAAAAAAGTGTTTTTTTTTTTTTTGGTCACACTTCTAGTTGAAGAGTCAAAACAGTCAGAATTTGAGCCAGAATGCTTTTTTGACACTTTTAGCACTTTTGAGTGACAAAAGGATTTTTGGCCACAAAACGCACTCAAAAGGCAAAGATCTCATCTGTATTTCAAAAAAGTGTTGTTTTTTGGTCACATTTCAAGTTGAACAGTCAAAACTGTGAGATCTTGAGCCAAAATGTTTTTTTTTTGACAATTTTAGCACTTTTGAGTGACAAAATGATTGTTGGCCTCAAAACGCACTCAAAAGGCAAAGATCTCATCTTTGGTTGAAAAAAGGGTTGTTTTTTTGGTCAGGTTTAAAGTTGTACAGTCAAAACAATCAGAATTTTAGCCAAAATGTTTTTTTTGACACTTTTAGCACTTTTGAGTGACAAAATGATTGTTTGCCTCAAAACGCACTCAAAAGGCAAAGATCTCATTTGTAGTTCAAAAAAGTGTTGTTTTTCTTGGTCACATTTCAAGTTGAAGAGTCAGAACTGTCAGAATTTGAGCCAAAATGCTCTTTTGACACTTTTAGCACTTTTGAGTGACAAAAGGATTTTTGAGCACAAAGAAATTCAAAGGGCAAAGATCTCATTTGTAGTTCAAAAAAGTGTTGTTTTTTGGTCACGTTTCAAGTTGTACAGTCAAAACAGTGAGAATTTGAACCAAAATTCTTTTTTGACACTTTTTGCACTTTTGAGTGACAAAATGACCTTGGCCACAAAAAACACTCAAAAGGCTAAGATCTCATTAGTATTTAAAAAAAAGGGTTGTTTTTTTGTTCACATTTCAAGTTGAACAGTCAAAACTGTAAGATCTTGAGCCAAAATGTTTTTTTGACACTTTTAGCACTTTTGAGTGACAAAAGGATTTTTGGCCACAAAACGCACTCAAAAGGCAAAGATCTCATCTGTATTTCAAAAAAGTGTTGTTTTTTGGTCACATTTCAAGTTGAACAGTCAAAACTGTGAGATCTTGAGCCAAAATGTTTTTTTTTTGACACTTTTAGCACTTTTGAGTGACAAAATGATTGTTGGCCTCAAAACGCACTCAAAAGGCAAAGATCTCATCTTTGGTTGAAAAAAGGGTTGTTTTTTTGGTCAGGTTTAAAGTTGTACAGTCAAAACAATCAGAATTTTAGCCAAAATGTTTTTTTTGACACTTTTAGCACTTTTGAGTGACAAAATGATTGTTTGCCTCAAAACGCACTCAAAAGGCAAAGATCTCATTTGTAGTTCAAAAAAGTGTTGTTTTTCTTGGTCACATTTGAAGTTGAAGAGTCAGAACTGTCAGAATTTGAGCCAAAATGCTCTTTTGACACTTTTAGCACTTTTGAGTGACAAAAGGATTTTTGAGCACAAAGAAATTCAAAGGGCAAAGATCTCATTTGTAGTTCAAAAAAGTGTTGTTTTTTGGTCACGTTTCAAGTTGTACAGTCAAAACAGTGAGAATTTGAACCAAAATTATTTTTTGACACTTTTTGCACTTTTGAGTGACAAAATGACCTTGGCCACAAAAAACACTTAAAAGGCTAAGATCTCATTAGTATTTAAAAAAAAGGGTTGTTTTTTTGTTCACATTTCAAGTTGAACAGTCAAAACTGTAAGATCTTGAGCCAAAATGTTTTTTTGACACTTTTAGCACTTTTGAGTGACAAAAGGATTTTTGAGCACAAAGAAATTCAAAAGGCAAACATCTCATTTGTAGTTTAAAAAAGTGTTGTTTTTTGGTCACGTTTCAAGTTGTACAGTCAAAATAGTCAGAATTTGAGCCAAAATGCTCCTTTACACCTTTAGCCCTTTGAGTGACAAAATAATTGTTGGCCACAAAACGCACTCAAAAGGCAAAGATCTCATCTCTGGTTCAAAAAAGTGTTTTTCCTTGGCACATTTCAGGTTGAACATTCAAAACTGTTAGATCTTGAGCCAAAATATTTTTTTGAAACTTTTAGCACTTTTGAGTGACAAAAGGATTTTTGAGCACAAAACGCACTCTAAAGGCAAAAATCTCATTTGTAGTTTAAAAAAGTGTTGTTTTTTTGGTCACGTTTCAAGTTGTACAGTCAAAATAGTCAGAATTTGAGCCAAAATGCTCCTTTACACCTTTAGCCCTTTGAGTGACAAAATAATTGTTGGCCACAAAACGCACTCAAAAGGCAAAGATCTCATCTCTAGTTCAAAAAAGTGTTTTTCCTTGGTCACATTTCAGGTTGAACATTCAAAACTGTTAGATCTTGAGCCAAAATGCTTTTTTGACACTTTTATCACTTTTTAGTGACAAAAGGATTTTTGAGCACAAAACGCACTCTAAAGGCAAAGATCTCATTTGTAGTTTAAAAAAGTGTTGTTTTTTTGGTCACGTTTAAAGTTGTACAGTCAAAACAATCAGAATTTGAGCCATGATGCTCTCTTATAACCTTTAGCCCTTTGAGTGACAAAAGGATTTTTGGCCACAAAACGGACTCAAAAGGCAGAGATCTCATCTGTGGTTCAAAAAAGTGTTGTTCTTTTGGTCACACTTCAAGTTGAAGAGTCAAAACAGTCAGAATTTGAGCCAAAATGCTTTTTGACACTTTTAGCACTTTTGAGTGACAAAAGGATTTTTGGCCACAAAAAACACTCAAAAGGCAAAGATCTCATTAGTAGTTAAAAAAGTGTTGTTGTTTTTTTGGTCACATTTCAAGTTTAACAATCAAAACAGTGAGAATTTGAGCCAAAATTCTTTTTTGACAGTTTTTGCACTTTTGAGTGACAAAATGACCTTGGCCACAAAAAACACTCAAAAGGCTAAGATCTCATTAGTATTTAAAAAAAAGGGTTGTTTTTTTGTTCACATTTCAAGTTGAACAGTCAAAACTGTAAGATCTTGAGCCAAAATGTTTTTTTGACACTTTTAGCACTTTTGAGTGACAAAAGGATTTTTGGCCACAAAACGCACTCAAAAGGCAAAGATCTCATCTGTATTTCAAAAAAGTGTTGTTTTTTGGTCACATTTCAAGTTGAACAGTCAAAACTGTGAGATCTTGAGCCAAAATGTTTTTTTGACACTTTTAGCACTTTTGAGTGACAAAATGATTGTTGGCCTCAAAACGCACTCAAAAGGCAAAGATCTCATCTTTGGTTGAAAAAAGGGTTGTTTTTTTGGTCAGGTTTAAAGTTGTACAGTCAAAACAATCAGAATTTTAGCCAAAATGTTTTTTTTGACACTTTTAGCACTTTTGAGTGACAAAATGATTGTTTGCCTCAAAACGCACTCAAAAGGCAAAGATCTCATTTGTAGTTCAAAAAAGTGTTGTTTTTCTTGGTCACATTTGAAGTTGAAGAGTCAGAACTGTCAGAATTTGAGCCAAAATGCTCTTTTGACACTTTTAGCACTTTTGAGTGACAAAAGGATTTTTGAGCACAAAGAAATTCAAAGGGCAAAGATCTCATTTGTAGTTCAAAAAAGTGTTGTTTTTTGGTCACGTTTCAAGTTGTACAGTCAAAACAGTGAGAATTTGAACCAAAATTATTTTTTGACACTTTTTGCACTTTTGAGTGACAAAATGACCTTGGCCACAAAAAACACTTAAAAGGCTAAGATCTCATTAGTATTTAAAAAAAAGGGTTGTTTTTTTTGTTCACATTTCAAGTTGAACAGTCAAAACTGTAAGATCTTGAGCCAAAATGTTTTTTTGACACTTTTAGCACTTTTGAGTGACAAAAGGATTTTTGAGCACAAAGAAATTCAAAAGGCAAACATCTCATTTGTAGTTTAAAAAAGTGTTGTTTTTTGGTCACATTTCAAGTTGTACAGTCAAAATAGTCAGAATTTGAGCCAAAATGCTCCTTTACACCTTTAGCCCTTTGAGTGACAAAATAATTGTTGGCCACAAAACGCACTCAAAAGGCAAAGATCTCATCTCTGGTTCAAAAAAGTGTTTTTCCTTGGCACATTTCAGGTTGAACATTCAAAACTGTTAGATCTTGAGCCAAAATATTTTTTTGAAACTTTTAGCACTTTTGAGTGACAAAAGGATTTTTGAGCACAAAACGCACTCTAAAGGCAAAAATCTCATTTGTAGTTTAAAAAAGTGTTGTTTTTTTGGTCACGTTTCAAGTTGTACAGTCAAAATAGTCAGAATTTGAGCCAAAATGCTCCTTTACACCTTTAGCCCTTTGAGTGACAAAATAATTGTTGGCCACAAAACGCACTCAAAAGGCAAAGATCTCATCTCTAGTTCAAAAAAGTGTTTTTCCTTGGTCACATTTCAGGTTGAACATTCAAAACTGTTAGATCTTGAGCCAAAATGCTTTTTTGACACTTTTATCACTTTTTAGTGACAAAAGGATTTTTGAGCACAAAACGCACTCTAAAGGCAAAGATCTCATTTGTAGTTTAAAAAAGTGTTGTTTTTTGGTCACGTTTAAAGTTGTACAGTCAAAACAATCAGAATTTTAGCCAAAATGCTTTTTTGACACTTTTAGCACTTTTGAGTGACAAAAGGATTTTTGAGCACAAAACGCCCTCTAAAGGCAAAGATCTCATTTGTAGTTTAAAAAAGTGTTGTTTTTTTGGTCACGTTTAAAGTTGTACAGTCAAAACAATTAGAATTCGAGCCATAAAGTTCTTTTATAACCTTCAGCCCTTTGAGTGACAAAAGGATTTTTGGCCACAAAACGGACTCAAAAGGCAAAGATCTCATCTGTGGTTAAAAGAAGTGTTTTTCCTTGGTCACATCTCAGGTTGAACATTCAAAACTGTTAGATCTTGAGCCAAAATGCTTTTTTGACACTTTTAGCACTTTTGAGTGACAAAATGATTGTTGGCCTCAAAACGCACTCAAAAGGCAAAGATCACATCTTTGGTTGAAAAAAGGGTGGTTTTTTGGTCACGTTTAAAGTTGTACAGTCAAAACAATCAGAATTTTAGCCAAAATGCTCTTTTGACACTTTTAGCACTTTTGAGTGACAAAAGGATTTTTGGCCACAAAACGCATTCAAAGGGCAAAGATCTCATTTGTAGTTCAAAAAAGTGTTGTTTTTTTGTTCACATTTCAAGTTGAACAGTCAAAACTGTGAGATCTTGAGCCAAAATGTTTTTTTGACACTTTTAGCACTTTTGAGTGACAAAAGGATTTTTGAGCACAAAACGCCGTCTACAGTTAAAGATCTCATTTGTAGTTTAAAAAAGTGTTGTTTTTTTGTTCACGTTTCAAGTTGTACAGTCAAAACAGTCAGAATTTTAGCCAAAATGCTCCTTTACACTTTTAGCCCTTTGAGTGACAAAATAATTGTTGGCCACAAAACGCACTCAAAAGGTAAAGATCTCATCTCTAGTTCAAAAAAGTGTTTTTCCTTGGTCACATTTCAGGTTGAACATTCAAAACTGTTAGATCTTGAGCCAAAATGTTTTTTTTGACACTTTTAGCACTTTTGAGTGACAAAAGTAGATTGAGCACAAAACACACTCTAAAGGCAAAGATCTCGTTTGTAGTTTAAAAAAGTGTTGTTGTTTTTTTGGTCACATTTCAAGTTTAACAATCAAAACAGTTTGAATTTGAGCCAAAATTCTTTTTTGACAGTTTTTGCACTTTTGAGTGACAAAATGACCTTGGCCACAAAAAACACTCTAAAGGCAAAGATCTCATTAGTAGTTAAAAAAAGTGTTGTTTTTTTGTTCACATTTCAAGTTGAACAGTCAAAACTGTGAGATCTTGAGCCAAAAATTTTTTTTGACACTTTTAGCACTTTTGAGTGACAAAAGGATTTTTGAGCACAAAACGCACTCTAAAGGCAAAGATCTCATTTGTAGTTTCAAAAAGTGTTGTTTTTTGGTCACGTTTCAAGTTGTACAGTTAAAACAATCAGAATTTGAGCCATAAAGCTCTTTTATAACCTTTAGCCCTTTGAGTGACAAAAGGATTTTTGGCCACAAAACGGACTCAAAAGGCAGAGATTTCATCTGTGGTTCAAAAAAGTGTTTTTTTTTTTTGGTCACACTTCTAGTTGAAGAGTCAAAACAGTCAGAATTTGAGCCAAAATGCTTTTTGACACTTTTAGCACTTTTGAGTGACAAAACGATTTTTGGCCACAAAACGCACTCAAAAGGCAAAGATCTCATTAGTAGTTAAAAAAAAGTGTTTTTTTGGTCACATTTCAAGTTGAACAATCAAAACAGTGAGAATTTGAGCCAAAATGTTTTTTTGACACTTTTAGCACTTTTGAGTGACAAAATGATTGTTGGCCTCAAAACGCACTAAAAAGGCAAAATATCTCATCTTTGGTTCAAAAACGTGTTGTTTTTGGGTCAGGTTTAAAGTTGTACAGTCAAAATAGTCAGAATTTGAGCCAAAATGCTTTTTTGACACTTTTTGCACTTTTGAGTGACAAAATGACCTTGGCCACAAAAAACACTCAAAAGGCTAAGATCTCATTAGTAATTAAAAAAAAAGTGTTGTTTTTTTGTTCACATTTCAAGTTGAACAGTCAAAACTGTGAGATCTTGAGCCAAAATGTTTTTTTGACACTTTTAGCACTTTTGAGTGACAAAAGGATTTTTGGCCACAAAACGCACTCTAAAGGCAGAGAATTCATCTGTGGTTCAAAAAAGTGTTTTTTTTTTTTTGGTCACACTTCTAGTTGAAGAGTCAAAACAGTCAGAATTTGAGCCAAAATGCTTTTTGACACTTTTAGCACTTTTGAGTGACAAAACGATTTTTGGCCACAAAACGCACTCAAAAGGCAAAGATCTCATTAGTAGTTAAAAAAAAGTGTTTTTTTGGTCACATTTCAAGTTGAACAATCAAAACAGTGAGAATTTGAGCCAAAATGTTTTTTTGACACTTTTAGCACTTTTGAGTGACAAAATGATTGTTGGCCTCAAAACGCACTAAAAAGGCAAAATATCTCATCTTTGGTTCAAAAACGAGTTGTTTTTGGGTCAGGTTTAAAGTTGTACAGTCAAAATAGTCAGAATTTGAGCCAAAATGCTTTTTTGACACTTTTTGCACTTTTGAGTGACAAAATGACCTTGGCCACAAAAAACACTCAAAAGGCTAAGATCTCATTAGTAATTAAAAAAAAAAGTGTTGTTTTTTTGTTCACATTTCAAGTTGTACTGTCAAAACAGTCAGAATTTTAGCCAAAATGCTCCTTTACACTTTTAGCCCTTTGAGTGACAAAATAATTGTTGGCCACAAAACGCACTCAAAAGGTAAAGATCTCATCTCTAGTTCAAAAAAGTGTTTTTCCTTGGTCACATTTCAGGTTGAACATTCAAAACTGTTAGATCTTGAGCCAAAATGTTTTTTTTGACACTTTTAGCACTTTTGAGTGACAAAAGTAGATTGAGCACAAAACGCACTCTAAAGGCAAAGATCTCATTTGTAGTTTAAAAAAGTGTTGTTGTTTTTTTGGTCACATTTCAAGTTTAACAATCAAAACAGTTTGAATTTGAGCCAAAATTCTTTTTTGACAGTTTTTGCACTTTTGAGTGACAAAATGACCTTGGCCACAAAAAACACTCTAAAGGCAAAGATCTCATTAGTAGTTAAAAAAAGTGTTGTTTTTTTGTTCACATTTCAAGTTGAACAGTCAAAACTGTGAGATCTTGAGCCAAAAAATTTTTTTGACACTTTTAGCACTTTTGAGTGACAAAAGGATTTTTGAGCACAAAACGCACTCTAAAGGCAAAGATCTCACTTGTCGTTTAAAAAAGTGTTGTTGTTTTGGTCACGTTTAAAGTTGTACAGTCAAAACAATTAGAATTTGAGCCATAAAGTTCTTTTATAACCTTCAGCCCTTTGAGTGACAAAAGGATTTTTGGCCACAAAACGGACTCAAAAGGCAAAGATCTCATCTGTGGTTAAAAGAAGTGTTTTTCCTTGGTCACATCTCAGGTTGAACATTCAAAACTGTTAGATCTTGAGCCAAAATGCTTTTTTGACACTTTTAGCACTTTTGAGTGACAAAATGATTGTTGGCCTTTCTCAAAATATCAAAATCATCAATTCAACCGTGCAAAATGACACCCATCTGGAACAACCCAGACATCCTCATAAACAAAAAAATTATCCACTTCCCAGCTTGGCAAGCAGGGGGCATAAAACAACTAGAGCACATAATTATTGATAGAAGATTCATAACTCCCCAGGAACTTCAAGACAAACATGGAATATATAACTTCTTGGAATATCAGCAACTTAAATCAATTATTACTAAAAAGTTTAAATACAGAGACAACGATTTAAAGCTACCAGATGTAGTTACCACTCTGATCAATTTCTCAATGAATAAAACTCTCTCCAAAATATACAAACTTTTATGTAATTTAGATAACAATATTTCACTTCCGACAACAAAATGGGATGCGGATTTGAGCATCAGCACAGATGAAAGTTTTTGGTCAGAACTTTGTCTAAACACCTTTAAAATGACAAAAAATCCAAATCTTCAGCTAATCCATTTCAAAACTCTTCACAGAATTTACTACACTGGACAGAGGATGTTCAAGATGGGTCTCAGTAACTCAGACATTTGTCAGCACTGTGACAGTAATCTACCCGACAATTACATGCATGCACTATGGTTCTGCACGCCTGTCCAGGCTCTCTGGCAGCAGGTATGTGCCGATCTATCAGTCTGGCTTAAGGTTTCAATCACAGCTTCACCGTCACTTTGTGTGCTTGGTGACATGAGTGCCATCGATGTAGAAGGAGGATTAGGCTCTATCATTTTCATAACTCTTTGCATTGCTAAAAAAACTATTTTAATAAATTGGAAAAGCAAAAAAAATATAAATATAAGTCAACACAGAAATCTGCTGCTTGATCATATCAGCTTGGAAAAAATGTCAGCCCAAAGTTCAAGTAACTTTGAAAGAATTCGGTCTCTCTGGTCTCCCATAGCTAACTCCGTGACTTAGGGGGTGGGGGGGGCATGGTCGTCGCTGCTCCTTGCCCTTCTGCCGTGGGCCGGGGTGGGGGTCGGGGCCTCCGGTGCCTGGCCGGGGGTGGTGGGGGCTCCGTTGGTCGGGGGGTCGGGTCCGGCGCCTGGGTGGGGCGGCCTGGGGCGCTGCGTGGTCCTCTGGGCTTGGGTGTGGGGGTGCGTGGTGGGGGGGGTGGGGTGGTGGTCTGGCTTGGCTTGGGGGGGTGGTCCCTTTGCCTGTGCTGGGGGGGGTTGGCGGGGGGCGCTGCTCGGGGGGGGGGGGGCCCAGCGGCGCTGGATGGGCTTCCCGTCTACACCTGGGGCTGGGATCGGCCCTTCCCTGGCTCTGGGGCGGGACGGGACAACCCTCTTGGGGCCCCCGGTCGCTCTGGGTGTCATCCGCTTCGGCTGCGGGGTCTGGGGGTGGGGTGGGGTGGGGGTCTTGTCGGCCCTGTCCTGTGGGGGGGCATTCTGGGGGAGGGGGGGGGGCCACTATTGGTACGGGGCAGGGGGGGTTGACGGGTCGGGGCCTCCGCTGAGGCCATCGGCGGTTTCCCCGGCCGGTTGGCTGCCTCGGTCCCGTCGAGGCCTGACCAGAGCTCTTCTAGGGCCGGCGTTTGGGGGTGGGGGCCTGGGCTTGCTCCGGGGGGGGCCGGCGCTTTCTGGCTCCCCTCTCTCTGTGTGGGGGTGGTGGTGCTGGGCCTGGGGTGTCTGCGCCTCCGGGGGTGGGGCCCCGGGGCTGGGTGGGCCTGGCCCCCTTGCTGGGGGGGGGGGGGGCGGGGGACGGCTGTTTGACCACCGGGGGACAGTCTATCATCTGTCCCCAACTTACCCCCTTCCTCATATAACCTCATAATAGGGTGAGGGGGTGGGGGGCTTAGCCTGCGATGAGCCTTGGGGGGGGGGGGGTTTACTAGGCAGTGACCCCCCTCCTGTGGTTGCCGTATGGAGTGGGCCCCCCCTCTTTCGGTTTTATTTGCACCTTAGACATGTAGGGCCCTTGGTAGGGGGGGTGCTTGGACATCACTGCCAGCAAGCAGCGGATGTCCTCCTAGCACCCTACCCGCCAATTTTAACCGCACCTTAGACATTTAGGGCCCCTTGGTGGGGAGGGTGAGGGGACGTCACTGTGAGTAATCAGGAGACGTCCCCTTAGTGCCCTACCCGCCAATTTTAACCGCACCCCCCTTAGTACACACACCCCTCCCCCCTCAATATATACATCCCAACATAAACACACACACATGCACACACACACTCTCTCAAACACACATACACGCACACACATTTTGCAAGGAAGGTGGGACCTAGGACCATCTGTCCCCTGCCTCTTCCCTGGTGGGGGGTACGGGCCCCTTTGCAACGGCGGCTGTGTCCCCGGGGTGCTGGCTTCCTGGGCCCGGCGGTGCTCTCTCCGCGCGGTGGGGGGGTTCACATTACATCTGAGCCGGGGGTGTTCGTGTCCCTGGGGGGTGGGTTCTGGTCCTTGCTCCTGAGTGCTGGGCCCCGCCAAATTTCCAACTGTGGCCGAGCCTGGTCGGGCCATATTTACAACACCCCTTGTGGGCCCTCTTTTTTCCCCGGGGTTCCCCCCTCCTGGGCGGGGGCGGCGGGCCCCTGCCTCGCTCCTCCCTGGACCAACCGTTGGCCGGGCGGATGGCTGCCTGGAGTGCGGAGTGGGTCTCCCTTGGGGGGTCCTGGCCCGTACCTGGGGTTGGGGCGGGGGGATGCCCGGAACTCCTGGGTGGTGGTGGGGTGCTCGTCTGGGGCTGTGGGCGTCCTTCTCCGGTGGGGCCCTGCGTTGGGTTCTCCCGGCGCGGCGGGGGGGCTGCTCTCCTGGTTGGGCTGGGGCGGCGCCCTCTTTCCCTCCGTGCCTCCCTGCTCTCTGGCTCTGGGGGCCTTGCGGCGGCCCTGCTGGCCCTGGCCTGGGTGGCGGGCTTGGTCGCCCGGGCGGCGGTTGTTCCCTGCCGGTTCCCGTGTGGTGTTGGGGGGAATCCGGCTGCCGCTGCTGGTGCGGTGGGGGTCTTGGGGTGGGGATGGCTGGGCACTCTCCCTCCTTCTTTTCACGTTCCACCATCCATTTTAGAAGAACATAAACACTCACCTGAGCACAGGTGTCAGCTCAACAGACTGAATGACTGAAATATTTCACACTAGTTGGTTTTAAGGCATAAGTATGCGTGTGAACACTATCTGTTTTGTGTACATGTCGACAGGTGGACATTTTTGCAACTAACAGGTGTGTTTATAACATTTGAGTGTGTGTGTGGACAGGCTCCGCCCTTTTTTTTTTTTGTTTTTTTTTTTTACATTTGAACCTTACCATAATGATTAACAACCAGTAAACTTGTTGCTTTATGCTGCTTCATGGTCTTATCCCCCTTCCCCTCCTATTATCACCCCCTACCCCCCCTCTCTCTAACGTCCCTCTTTCTTCTTCCCCTCTTTCCTTTTCCGTCCGGTCCAACACCAAAGATTTTCAGACATGTTTGAAATTAATAAAGTTTGGCCTCAATTACAAAAGGGGTTTATTCAGACATAACTTTGGTTTGTCTGAAGATTAATAACCCCTCTTGTTAAAGTAAAATATGTCCAACCCAAGAGGCCCTCAGCTCTCATCTGTCTGCCTAGCTGTTGGACAGGACAAGTTAAAAAAAAAAAAAAAAAAAAAAAAAAAAAAAAAAAAAAAAAAGAATTTGAGCCATAAAGTTCTTTTATAACCTTCAGCCCTTTGAGTGACAAAAGGATTTTTGGCCACAAAACGGACTCAAAAGGCAAAGATCTCATCTGTGGTTCAAAAAAGTGTTTTTCATTGGTCACATTTCAGGTAGAACATTCAAAACTGTTAGATCTTGAGCCAAAATGCTTTTTTGACACTTTTAACACTTTTGAGTGACAAAAGGATTTTTGAGCACAAAACGCACACTAAAGGCAAAGATCTCATTTGTAGTTCAAGAAAGTGTTGTTTTTTGGTCACGTTTCAAGTTGTACTGTCAAAACAGTCAGAATTTGAGCCAAAATGCTCGTTTATAACCTTTAGCCCTTTGAGTTACAAGATAATTGTTGGCCACAATACGCACTCAAAAGGTAAAGATCTCATCTCTAGTTCAAAAAAGTGTTTTTCCTTGGTCACATTTCAGGTTGAACATTCAATACTGTTAGATCTTGAGCCAAAATGCTTTTTTGACCCTTTTTGCACTTTTGAGTGACAAAATGACCTTGGCCACAAAAAACACTCAAAAGGCTAAGATCTCATTAGTAATTAAAAAAAAGTGTTGTTTTTTTGGTCACGTTTAAAGTTGTACAGTCAAAACAATCAGAATTTTAGCCAAAATGCTTTTTTGACACTTTTAGCACTTTTGAGTGACAAAAGGATTTTTGAGCACAAAACGCACTCTAAAGGGCAAAGATCTCATTTGTAGTTTAAAAAAGTATTGTTTTTTGGTCACGTTTAAAGTTGTACAGTCAAAACAATCAGAATTTGAGCCATAAAGCTCTTTTATAACCTTTAGTCCTTTGAGTGACAAAAGGACTTTTGGCCACAAAACGGACTCAAAAGGCAGAGATCTCAAATGTGGTTCAAAAAAGTTATTTTTTTGGTCACACTTCAAGTTGAAGAGTCAAAACAGTCAGAATTTGAGCCAAAATGCTTTTTGACACTTTTAGCACTTTTGAGTGACAAAACGATTTTTGGCCACAAAAAACATTCAAAAGGCAAAGATCTCATTAGTAGTTAAAAAAAAGTGTTTTTTTGGTCACATTTCAAGTTGAACAATCAAAACAATGAGAATTTGAGCCAAAGTTCTTTTTTGACACTTTTTGCAATTTTGTGTGACAAAATGACCTTGGCCACAAAAAACACTCAAAAGGCAAAGATCTTATTAGTAGTTAAAAAAAGTGTTGTTTTTTTGGTCACATTTCAAGTTGAACAGTCAAAACTTTGAGATCTTGAGCCAAAATGTTTTTTTGACACTTTTAGCACTTTTGAGTGACAAAATGATTGTTGGCCTCAAAACGCACTCAAAAGGCAAAGATCTCATCTTTGGTTCAAAAAAGTATTGTTTTTTGGTCACGTTTAAAGTTGTACAGCCAAAACAATCAGAATTTTAGCCAAAATGCTTTTTTGACACTTTTAGCAGTTTTGAGTGACAAAAGGATTTTTTTTTTAGCTCAAAACGCACTAAAAAGGCAAAATATCTCATCTTTGGTTCAAAAACGTGTTGTTTTTGGGTCAGGTTTAAAGTTGTACAGTCAAAACAGTCAGAATTTGAGCCAAAATGCTTTTTTGACACTTTTTGCACTTTTGAGTGACAAAATGACCTTGGCTACAAAAAACACTCAAAAGGCAAAGATCTCATTAGTAGTTGAAAAAAGTGTTGTTTTTTTGGTGACATTTCAAGTTGAACAGTCAAAACTGTGAGATCTTGAGCCAAAATGTTTTTTTTTTGACACTTTTAGCACTTTTGAGTGACAAAATGATTGTTGGCCTCAAAACGCACTCAAAAGGCAAAGAGCTCATCTTTGGTTGAAAAAAGTGTTGTTTGTTGGTCACGTTTAAAGTTGTACAGTCAAAACAATCAGAATTTGAGCCATAAAGCTCTTTTATAACCTTTAGTCCTATGAGTGACAAAAGGATTTTTGGCCACAAAACGGACTCAAAAGGCAGAGATCTCATCTGTGGTTCAAAAAAGTGTTGTTTTTTTGGTCACACTTCAAGTTGAAGAGTCAAAACAGTCAGAATTTGAGCCAAAGTTCTTTTTTGACACTTTTTGCAATTTTCTGTGACAAAATGACCTTGGCCACAAAAACACTCAAAACGCAAAGATCTCATTAGTAGTTAAAAAAAAGTGTTGTTTTTTTGGTCACATTTCAAGTTGAACAGTCAAAACTGTGAGATCTTGAGCCAAAATGTTTTTGACACTTTTAGCACTTTTGAGTGACAAAATGATTGTTGGCCTCAAAACGCACTCAAAAGGCAAAGATCTCATCTTTGGATCAAAAAAAGTATTGTTTTTTGGTCACGTTTAAAGTTGTACAGTCAAAACAATCAGAATTTTAGCCAAAATGCTTTTTTGACACTTTTAGCACTTTTGAGTGACAAAAGGATTTTTGAGCACAAAACGCACTCTAAAGGCAAAGATCTCATTTGTAGTTTAAAAAAGTGTTGTTTTTTTGGTCACGTTTAAAGTTGTACAGTCAAAACAATTAGAATTCGAGCCATAAAGTTCTTTTATAACCTTCAGCCCTTTGAGTGACAAAAGGATTTTTGGCCACAAAACGGACTCAAAAGGCAAAGATCTCATCTGTGGTTAAAAGAAGTGTTTTTCCTTGGTCACATTTCAGGTTGAACATTCAATACTGTTAGATCTTGAGCCAAAATGCTTTTTTGACCCTTTTTGCACTTTTGAGTGACAAAATGACCTTGGCCACAAAAAACACTCAAAAGGCTAAGATCTCATTAGTAATTAAAAAAAAGTGTTGTTTTTTTGGTCACGTTTAAAGTTGTACAGTCAAAACAATCAGAATTTTAGCCAAAATGCTTTTTTGACACTTTTAGCACTTTTGAGTGACAAAAGGATTTTTGAGCACAAAACGCACTCTAAAGGGCAAAGATCTCATTTGTAGTTTAAAAAATTATTGTTTTTTGGTCACGTTTAAAGTTGTACAGTCAAAACAATCAGAATTTGAGCCATAAAGCTCTTTTATAACCTTTAGTCCTTTGAGTGACAAAAGGACTTTTGGCCACAAAACGGACTCAAAAGGCAGAGATCTCAAATGTGGTTCAAAAAAGTTATTTTTTTGGTCACACTTCAAGTTGAAGAGTCAAAACAGTCAGAATTTGAGCCAAAATGCTTTTTGACACTTTTAGCACTTTTGAGTGACAAAACGATTTTTGGCCACAAAAAACATTCAAAAGGCAAAGATCTCATTAGTAGTTAAAAAAAAGTGTTTTTTTGGTCACATTTCAAGTTGAACAATCAAAACAATGAGAATTTGAGCCAAAGTTCTTTTTTGACACTTTTTGCAATTTTGTGTGACAAAATGACCTTGGCCACAAAAAACACTCAAAAGGCAAAGATCTTATTAGTAGTTAAAAAAAGTGTTGTTTTTTTGGTCACATTTCAAGTTGAACAGTCAAAACTTTGAGATCTTGAGCCAAAATGTTTTTTTGACACTTTTAGCACTTTTGAGTGACAAAATGATTGTTGGCCTCAAAACGCACTCAAAAGGCAAAGATCTCATCTTTGGTTCAAAAAAGTATTGTTTTTTGGTCACGTTTAAAGTTGTACAGTCAAAACAATCAGAATTTTAGCCAAAATGCTTTTTTGACACTTTTAGCACTTTTGAGTGACAAAAGGATTTTTTTTTTAGCTCAAAACGCACTAAAAAGGCAAAATATCTCATCTTTGGTTCAAAAACGTGTTGTTTTTGGGTCAGGTTTAAAGTTGTACAGTCAAAACAGTCAGAATTTGAGCCAAAATGCTTTTTTGACACTTTTTGCACTTTTGAGTGACAAAATGACCTTGGCTACAAAAAACACTCAAAAGGCAAAGATCTCATTAGTAGTTGAAAAAAGTGTTGTTTTTTTGGTGACATTTCAAGTTGAACAGTCAAAACTGTGAGATCTTGAGCCAAAATGTTTTTTTTTTTGACACTTTTAGCACTTTTGAGTGACAAAATGATTGTTGGCCTCAAAACGCACTCAAAAGGCAAAGAGCTCATCTTTGGTTGAAAAAAGTGTTGTTTGTTGGTCACGTTTAAAGTTGTACAGTCAAAACAATCAGAATTTGAGCCATAAAGCTCTTTTATAACCTTTAGTCCTATGAGTGACAAAAGGATTTTTGGCCACAAAACGGACTCAAAAGGCAGAGATCTCATCTGTGGTTCAAAAAAGTGTTGTTTTTTTGGTCACACTTCAAGTTGAAGAGTCAAAACAGTCAGAATTTGAGCCAAAGTTCTTTTTTGACACTTTTTGCAATTTTGTGTGACAAAATGACCTTGGCCACAAAAACACTCAAAACGCAAAGATCTCATTAGTAGTTAAAAAAAAGTGTTGTTTTTTTGGTCACATTTCAAGTTGAACAGTCAAAACTGTGAGATCTTGAGCCAAAATGTTTTTGACACTTTTAGCACTTTTGAGTGACAAAATGATTGTTGGCCTCAAAACGCACTCAAAAGGCAAAGATCTCATCTTTGGATCAAAAAAAGTATTGTTTTTTGGTCACGTTTAAAGTTGTACAGTCAAAACAATCAGAATTTTAGCCAAAATGCTTTTTTGACACTTTTAGCACTTTTGAGTGACAAAAGGATTTTTGAGCACAAAACGCACTCTAAAGGCAAAGATCTCATTTGTAGTTTAAAAAAGTGTTGTTTTTTTGGTCACGTTTAAAGTTGTACAGTCAAAACAATTAGAATTCGAGCCATAAAGTTCTTTTATAACCTTCAGCCCTTTGAGTGACAAAAGGATTTTTGGCCACAAAACGGACTCAAAAGGCAAAGATCTCATCTGTGGTTAAAAGAAGTGTTTTTCCTTGGTCACATCTCAGGTTGAACATTCAAAACTGTTAGATCTTGAGCCAAAATGCTTTTTTGACACTTTTAGCACTTTTGAGTGACAAAATGATTGTTGGCCTCAAAACGCACTCAAAAGGCAAAGATCACATCTTTGGTTGAAAAAAGGGTGGTTTTTTGGTCACGTTTAAAGTTGTACAGTCAAAACAATCAGAATTTTAGCCAAAATGCTCTTTTGACACTTTTAGCACTTTTGAGTGACAAAAGGATTTTTGGCCACAAAACGCATTCAAAGGGCAAAGATCTCATTTGTAGTTCAAAAAAGTGTTGTTTTTTTGTTCACATTTCTAGTTGAACAGTCAAAACTGTGAGATCTTGAGCCAAAATGTTTTTTTGACACTTTTAGCACTTTTGAGTGACAAAAGGATTTTTGAGCACAAAACGCACTCTACAGTTAAAGATCTCATTTGTAGTTTAAAAAAGTGTTGTTTTTTTGTTCACGTTTCAAGTTGTACAGTCAAAACAGTCAGAATTTTAGCCAAAATGCTCCTTTACACTTTTAGCCCTTTGAGTGACAAAATAATTGTTGGCCACAAAACGCACTCAAAAGGTAAAGATCTCATCTCTAGTTCAAAAAAGTGTTTTTCCTTGGTCACATTTCAGGTTGAACATTCAAAACTGTTAGATCTTTAGCCAAAATGTTTTTTTGACACTTTTAGCACTTTTGAGTGACAAAAGTAGATTGAGCACAAAACACACTCTAAAGGCAAAGATCTCATTTGTAGTTTAAAAAAGTGTTGTTGTTTTTTTGGTCACATTTCAAGTTTAACAATCAAAACAGTTTGAATTTGAGCCAAAATTCTTTTTTGACAGTTTTTGCACTTTTGAGTGACAAAATGACCTTGGCCACAAAAAACACTCTAAAGGCAAAGATCTCATTAGTAGTTAAAAAAAGTGTTGTTTTTTTGTTCACATTTCAAGTTGAACAGTCAAAACTGTGAGATCTTGAGCCAAAAATTTTTTTTGACACTTTTAGCACTTTTGAGTGACAAAAGGACTTTTGGCCACAAAACGGACTCAAAAGGCAGAGATCTCAAATGTGGTTCAAAAAAGTTATTTTTTTGGTCACACTTCAAGTTGAAGAGTCAAAACAGTCAGAATTTGAGCCAAAATGCTTTTTGACACTTTTAGCACTTTTGAGTGACAAAACGATTTTTGGCCACAAAAAACATTCAAAAGGCAAAGATCTCATTAGTAGTTAAAAAAAAGTGTTTTTTTGGTCACATTTCAAGTTGAACAATCAAAACAATGAGAATTTGAGCCAAAGTTCTTTTTTGACACTTTTTGCAATTTTGTGTGACAAAATGACCTTGGCCACAAAAAACACTCAAAAGGCAAAGATCTTATTAGTAGTTAAAAAAAGTGTTGTTTTTTTGGTCACATTTCAAGTTGAACAGTCAAAACTTTGAGATCTTGAGCCAAAATGTTTTTTTGACACTTTTAGCACTTTTGAGTGACAAAATGATTGTTGGCCTCAAAACGCACTCAAAAGGCAAAGATCTCATCTTTGGTTCAAAAAAGTATTGTTTTTTGGTCACGTTTAAAGTTGTACAGTCAAAACAATCAGAATTTTAGCCAAAATGCTCTTTTGACACTTTTAGCACTTTTGAGTGACAAAAGGATTTTTGGCCACAAAACGCATTCAAAGGGCAAAGATCTCATTTGTAGTTCAAAAAAGTGTTGTTTTTTTGTTCACATTTCTAGTTGAACAGTCAAAACTGTGAGATCTTGAGCCAAAATGTTTTTTTGACACTTTTAGCACTTTTGAGTGACAAAAGGATTTTTGAGCACAAAACGCACTCTACAGTTAAAGATCTCATTTGTAGTTTAAAAAAGTGTTGTTTTTTTGTTCACGTTTCAAGTTGTACAGTCAAAACAGTCAGAATTTTAGCCAAAATGCTCCTTTACACTTTTAGCCCTTTGAGTGACAAAATAATTGTTGGCCACAAAACGCACTCAAAAGGTAAAGATCTCATCTCTAGTTCAAAAAAGTGTTTTTCCTTGGTCACATTTCAGGTTGAACATTCAAAACTGTTAGATCTTTAGCCAAAATGTTTTTTTGACACTTTTAGCACTTTTGAGTGACAAAAGTAGATTGAGCACAAAACACACTCTAAAGGCAAAGATCTCATTTGTAGTTTAAAAAAGTGTTGTTGTTTTTTTGGTCACATTTCAAGTTTAACAATCAAAACAGTTTGAATTTGAGCCAAAATTCTTTTTTGACAGTTTTTGCACTTTTGAGTGACAAAATGACCTTGGCCACAAAAAACACTCTAAAGGCAAAGATCTCATTAGTAGTTAAAAAAAGTGTTGTTTTTTTGTTCACATTTCAAGTTGAACAGTCAAAACTGTGAGATCTTGAGCCAAAAATTTTTTTTGACACTTTTAGCACTTTTGAGTGACAAAAGGACTTTTGGCCACAAAACGGACTCAAAAGGCAGAGATCTCAAATGTGGTTCAAAAAAGTTATTTTTTTGGTCACACTTCAAGTTGAAGAGTCAAAACAGTCAGAATTTGAGCCAAAATGCTTTTTGACACTTTTAGCACTTTTGAGTGACAAAACGATTTTTGGCCACAAAAAACATTCAAAAGGCAAAGATCTCATTTGTAGTTAAAAAAAAGTGTTTTTTTGGTCACATTTCAAGTTGAACAATCAAAACAATGAGAATTTGAGCCAAAGTTCTTTTTTGACACTTTTTGCAATTTTGTGTGACAAAATGACCTTGGCCACAAAAAACACTCAAAAGGCAAAGATCTTATTAGTAGTTAAAAAAAGTGTTGTTTTTTTGGTCACATTTCAAGTTGAACAGTCAAAACTTTGAGATCTTGAGCCAAAATGTTTTTTTGACACTTTTAGCACTTTTGAGTGACAAAATGATTGTTGGCCTCAAAACGCACTCAAAAGGCAAAGATCTCATCTTTGGTTCAAAAAAGTATTGTTTTTTGGTCACGTTTAAAGTTGTACAGTCAAAACAATCAGAATTTTAGCCAAAATGCTTTTTTGACACTTTTAGCACTTTTGAGTGACAAAAGGATTTTTTTTTTAGCTCAAAACGCACTAAAAAGGCAAAATATCTCATCTTTGGTTCAAAAACGTGTTGTTTTTGGGTCAGGTTTAAAGTTGTACAGTCAAAACAGTCAGAATTTGAGCCAAAATGCTTTTTTGACACTTTTTGCACTTTTGAGTGACAAAATGACCTTGGCTACAAAAAACACTCAAAAGGCAAAGATCTCATTAGTAGTTGAAAAAAGTGTTGTTTTTTTGGTGACATTTCAAGTTGAACAGTCAAAACTGTGAGATCTTGAGCCAAAATGTTTTTTTTTTTGACACTTTTAGCACTTTTGAGTGACAAAATGATTGTTGGCCTCAAAACGCACTCAAAAGGCAAAGAGCTCATCTTTGGTTGAAAAAAGTGTTGTTTGTTGGTCACGTTTAAAGTTGTACAGTCAAAACAATCAGAATTTGAGCCATAAAGCTCTTTTATAACCTTTAGTCCTATGAGTGACAAAAGGATTTTTGGCCACAAAACGGACTCAAAAGGCAGAGATCTCATCTGTGGTTCAAAAAAGTGTTGTTTTTTTGGTCACACTTCAAGTTGAAGAGTCAAAACAGTCAGAATTTGAGCCAAAGTTCTTTTTTGACACTTTTTGCAATTTTGTGTGACAAAATGACCTTGGCCACAAAAACACTCAAAACGCAAAGATCTCATTAGTAGTTAAAAAAAAGTGTTGTTTTTTTGGTCACATTTCAAGTTGAACAGTCAAAACTGTGAGATCTTGAGCCAAAATGTTTTTGACACTTTTAGCACTTTTGAGTGACAAAATGATTGTTGGCCTCAAAACGCACTCAAAAGGCAAAGATCTCATCTTTGGATCAAAAAAAGTATTGTTTTTTGGTCACGTTTAAAGTTGTACAGTCAAAACAATCAGAATTTTAGCCAAAATGCTTTTTTGACACTTTTAGCACTTTTGAGTGACAAAAGGATTTTTGAGCACAAAACGCACTCTAAAGGCAAAGATCTCATTTGTAGTTTAAAAAAGTGTTGTTTTTTTGGTCACGTTTAAAGTTGTACAGTCAAAACAATTAGAATTCGAGCCATAAAGTTCTTTTATAACCTTCAGCCCTTTGAGTGACAAAAGGATTTTTGGCCACAAAACGGACTCAAAAGGCAAAGATCTCATCTGTGGTTAAAAGAAGTGTTTTTCCTTGGTCACATCTCAGGTTGAACATTCAAAACTGTTAGATCTTGAGCCAAAATGCTTTTTTGACACTTTTAGCACTTTTGAGTGACAAAATGATTGTTGGCCTCAAAACGCACTCAAAAGGCAAAGATCACATCTTTGGTTGAAAAAAGGGTGGTTTTTTGGTCACGTTTAAAGTTGTACAGTCAAAACAATCAGAATTTTAGCCAAAATGCTCTTTTGACACTTTTAGCACTTTTGAGTGACAAAAGGATTTTTGGCCACAAAACGCATTCAAAGGGCAAAGATCTCATTTGTAGTTCAAAAAAGTGTTGTTTTTTTGTTCACATTTCTAGTTGAACAGTCAAAACTGTGAGATCTTGAGCCAAAATGTTTTTTTGACACTTTTAGCACTTTTGAGTGACAAAAGGATTTTTGAGCACAAAACGCACTCTACAGTTAAAGATCTCATTTGTAGTTTAAAAAAGTGTTGTTTTTTTGTTCACGTTTCAAGTTGTACAGTCAAAACAGTCAGAATTTTAGCCAAAATGCTCCTTTACACTTTTAGCCCTTTGAGTGACAAAATAATTGTTGGCCACAAAACGCACTCAAAAGGTAAAGATCTCATCTCTAGTTCAAAAAAGTGTTTTTCCTTGGTCACATTTCAGGTTGAACATTCAAAACTGTTAGATCTTTAGCCAAAATGTTTTTTTGACACTTTTAGCACTTTTGAGTGACAAAAGTAGATTGAGCACAAAACACACTCTAAAGGCAAAGATCTCATTTGTAGTTTAAAAAAGTGTTGTTGTTTTTTTGGTCACATTTCAAGTTTAACAATCAAAACAGTTTGAATTTGAGCCAAAATTCTTTTTTGACAGTTTTTGCACTTTTGAGTGACAAAATGACCTTGGCCACAAAAAACACTCTAAAGGCAAAGATCTCATTAGTAGTTAAAAAAAGTGTTGTTTTTTTGTTCACATTTCAAGTTGAACAGTCAAAACTGTGAGATCTTGAGCCAAAAATTTTTTTTGACACTTTTAGCACTTTTGAGTGACAAAAGGATTTTTGAGCACAAAACGCACTCTAAAGGCAAAGATCTCATTTGTAGTTTCAAAAAGTGTTGTTTTTTGGTCACGTTTCAAGTTGTACAGTTAAAACAATCAGAATTTGAGCCATAAAGCTCTTTTATAACCTTTAGCCCTTTGAGTGACAAAAGGATTTTTGGCCACAAAACGGACTCAAAAGGCAGAGATTTCATCTGTGGTTCAAAAAAGTGTTTTTTTTTTTTGGTCACACTTCTAGTTGAAGAGTCAAAACAGTCAGAATTTGAGCCAAAATGCTTTTTGACACTTTTAGCACTTTTGAGTGACAAAACGATTTTTGGCCACAAAACGCACTCAAAAGGCAAAGATCTCATTAGTAGTTAAAAAAAAGTGTTTTTTTGGTCACATTTCAAGTTGAACAATCAAAACAGTGAGAATTTGAGCCAAAATGTTTTTTTGACACTTTTAGCACTTTTGAGTGACAAAATGATTGTTGGCCTCAAAACGCACTAAAAAGGCAAAATATCTCATCTTTGGTTCAAAAACGTGTTGTTTTTGGGTCAGGTTTAAAGTTGTACAGTCAAAATAGTCAGAATTTGAGCCAAAATGCTTTTTTGACACTTTTTGCACTTTTGAGTGACAAAATGACCTTGGCCACAAAAAAACACTCAAAAGGCTAAGATCTCATTAGTAATTAAAAAAAAAAGTGTTGTTTTTTTGTTCACATTTCAAGTTGAACAGTCAAAACTGTGAGATCTTGAGCCAAAATGTTTTTTTGACACTTTTAGCACTTTTGAGTGACAAAATGATTGTTGGCCACAAAACGCACTCAAAAGGCAAAGATCTCATCTTTGGTTCAAAAAAGTATTGTTTTTTGGTCACGTTTAAAGTTGTACAGTCAAAACAATCAGAATTTTAGCCAAAATGCTTTTTTGACACTTTTAGCACTTTTGAGTGACAAAAGGATTTTTGAGCACAAAACGCACTCTAAAGGGCAAAGATCTCATTTGTAGTTTAAAAAAGTGTTGTTTTTTGGTCACATTTAAAGTTGTACAGTCAAAACAATCAGAATTTGAGCCATAAAGCTCTTTTATAACCTTTAGTCCTTTGAGTGACAAAAGGATTTTTGGCCACAAAACGGACTCAAAAGGCAGAGATCTCATCTGTGGTTCAAAAAAGTTTTTTTTTTGGTCACACTTCAAGTTGAAGAGTCAAAACAGTCAGAATTTGAGCCAAAATGCTTTTTGACACTTTTAGCACTTTTGAGTGACAAAACGATTTTTGGCCACAAAAAACATTCAAAAGGCAAAGATCTCATTAGTAGTTAAAAAAAAGTGTTTTTTTGGTCACATTTCAAGTTGAACAATCAAAACAATGAGAATTTGAGCCAAAGTTCTTTTTTGACACTTTTTGCAATTTTGTGTGACAAAATGACCTTGGCCACAAAAAACACTCAAAAGGCAAAGATCTTATTAGTAGTTAAAAAAAGTGTTGTTTTTTTGGTCACATTTCAAGTTGAACAGTCAAAACTTTGAGATCTTGAGCCAAAATGTTTTTTTGACACTTTTAGCACTTTTGAGTGACAAAATGATTGTTGGCCTCAAAACGCACTCAAAAGGCAAAGATCTCATCTTTGGTTCAAAAAAGTATTCATTTTTTGGTCACGTTTAAAGTTGTACAGTCAAAACAATCAGAATTTTAGCCAAAATGCTTTTTTGACACTTTTAGCACTTTTGAGTGACAAAAGGATTTTTGAGCACAAAACGCACTCTAAAGGCAAAGATCTCATTTGTAGTTTAAAAAAGTGTTGTTTTTTTGGTCACGTTTAAAGTTGTACAGTCAAAACAATTAGAATTCGAGCCATAAAGTTCTTTTATAACCTTCAGCCCTTTGAGTGACAAAAGGATTTTTGGCCACAAAACGGACTCAAAAGGCAAAGATCTCATCTGTGGTTAAAAGAAGTGTTTTTCCTTGGTCACATTTCAGGTTGAACATTCAATACTGTTAGATCTTGAGCCAAAATGCTTTTTTGACCCTTTTTGCACTTTTGAGTGACAAAATGACCTTGGCCACAAAAAACACTCAAAAGGCTAAGATCTCATTAGTAATTAAAAAAAAGTGTTGTTTTTTTGGTCACGTTTAAAGTTGTACAGTCAAAACAATCAGAATTTTAGCCAAAATGCTTTTTTGACACTTTTAGCACTTTTGAGTGACAAAAGGATTTTTGAGCACAAAACGCACTCTAAAGGGCAAAGATCTCATTTGTAGTTTAAAAAATTATTGTTTTTTGGTCACGTTTAAAGTTGTACAGTCAAAACAATCAGAATTTGAGCCATAAAGCTCTTTTATAACCTTTAGTCCTTTGAGTGACAAAAGGACTTTTGGCCACAAAACGGACTCAAAAGGCAGAGATCTCAAATGTGGTTCAAAAAAGTTATTTTTTTGGTCACACTTCAAGTTGAAGAGTCAAAACAGTCAGAATTTGAGCCAAAATGCTTTTTGACACTTTTAGCACTTTTGAGTGACAAAACGATTTTTGGCCACAAAAAACATTCAAAAGGCAAAGATCTCATTAGTAGTTAAAAAAAAGTGTTTTTTTGGTCACATTTCAAGTTGAACAATCAAAACAATGAGAATTTGAGCCAAAGTTCTTTTTTGACACTTTTTGCAATTTTGTGTGACAAAATGACCTTGGCCACAAAAAACACTCAAAAGGCAAAGATCTTATTAGTAGTTAAAAAAAGTGTTGTTTTTTTGGTCACATTTCAAGTTGAACAGTCAAAACTTTGAGATCTTGAGCCAAAATGTTTTTTTGACACTTTTAGCACTTTTGAGTGACAAAATGATTGTTGGCCTCAAAACGCACTCAAAAGGCAAAGATCTCATCTTTGGTTCAAAAAAGTATTGTTTTTTGGTCACGTTTAAAGTTGTACAGTCAAAACAATCAGAATTTTAGCCAAAATGCTTTTTTGACACTTTTAGCACTTTTGAGTGACAAAAGGATTTTTTTTTTAGCTCAAAACGCACTAAAAAGGCAAAATATCTCATCTTTGGTTCAAAAACGTGTTGTTTTTGGGTCAGGTTTAAAGTTGTACAGTCAAAACAGTCAGAATTTGAGCCAAAATGCTTTTTTGACACTTTTTGCACTTTTGAGTGACAAAATGACCTTGGCTACAAAAAACACTCAAAAGGCAAAGATCTCATTAGTAGTTGAAAAAAGTGTTGTTTTTTTGGTGACATTTCAAGTTGAACAGTCAAAACTGTGAGATCTTGAGCCAAAATGTTTTTTTTTTTTGACACTTTTAGCACTTTTGAGTGACAAAAGGATTTTTGGCCACAAAACGGACTCAAAAGGCAAAGATCTCATCTTTGGTTAAAAGAAGTGTTTTTCCTTGGTCACATCTCAGGTTGAACATTCAAAACTGTTAGATCTTGAGCCAAAATGCTTTTTTGACACTTTTAGCACTTTTGAGTGACAAAATGATTGTTGGCCTCAAAACGCACTCAAAAGGCAAAGATCACATCTTTGGTTGAAAAAAGGGTGGTTTTTTGGTCACGTTTAAAGTTGTACAGTCAAAACAATCAGAATTTTAGCCAAAATGCTCTTTTGACACTTTTAGCACTTTTGAGTGACAAAAGGATTTTTGGCCACAAAACGCATTCAAAGGGCAAAGATCTCATTTGTAGTTCAAAAAAGTGTTGTTTTTTTGTTCACATTTCAAGTTGAACAGTCAAAACTGTGAGATCTTGAGCCAAAATGTTTTTTTGACACTTTTAGCACTTTTGAGTGACAAAAGGATTTTTGAGCACAAAACGCACTCTACAGTTAAAGATCTCATTTGTAGTTTAAAAAAGTGTTGTTTTTTTGTTCACGTTTCAAGTTGTACAGTCAAAACAGTCAGAATTTTAGCCAAAATGCTCCTTTACACTTTTAGCCCTTTGAGTGACAAAATAATTGTTGGCCACAAAACGCACTCAAAAGGTAAAGATCTCATCTCTAGTTCAAAAAAGTGTTTTTCCTTGGTCACATTTCAGGTTGAACATTCAAAACTGTTAGATCTTGAGCCAAAATGTTTTTTTTGACACTTTTAGCACTTTTGAGTGACAAAAGTAGATTGAGCACAAAACACACTCTAAAGGCAAAGATCTCATTTGTAGTTTAAAAAAGTGTTGTTATTTTTTTGGTCACATTTCAAGTTTAACAATCAAAACAGTTTGAATTTGAGCCAAAATTCTTTTTTGACAGTTTTTGCACTTTTGAGTGACAAAATGACCTTGGCCACAAAAAACACTCTAAAGGCAAAGATCTCATTAGTAGTTAAAAAAAGTGTTGTTTTTTTGTTCACATTTCAAGTTGAACAGTCAAAACTGTGAGATCTTGAGCCAAAAATTTTTTTTGACACTTTTAGCACTTTTGAGTGACAAAAGGATTTTTGAGCACAAAACGCACTCTAAAGGCAAAGATCTCATTTGTAGTTTCAAAAAGTGTTGTTTTTTGGTCACGTTTCAAGTTGTACAGTTAAAACAATCAGAATTTGAGCCATAAAGCTCTTTTATAACCTTTAGCCCTTTGAGTGACAAAAGGATTTTTGGCCACAAAACGGACTCAAAAGGCAGAGATTTCATCTGTGGTTCAAAAAAGTGTTTTTTTTTTTTGGTCACACTTCTATTTGAAGAGTCAAAACAGTCAAAATTTGAGCCAAAATGCTTTTTGACACTTTTAGCACTTTTGAGTGACAAAACGATTTTTGGCCACAAAACGCACTCAAAAGGCAAAGATCTCATTAGTAGTTAAAAAAAAGTGTTTTTTTGGTCACATTTCAAGTTGAACAATCAAAACAGTGAGAATTTGAGCCAAAATGTTTTTTTGACACTTTTAGCACTTTTGAGTGACAAAATGATTGTTGGCCTCAAAACGCACTAAAAAGGCAAAATATCTCATCTTTGGTTCAAAAACGTGTTGTTTTTGGGTCAGGTTTAAATTTGTACAGTCAAAATAGTCAGAATTTGAGCCAAAATGCTTTTTTGACACTTTTTGCACTTTTGAGTGACAAAATGACCTTGGCCACAAAAAACACTCAAAAGGCTAAGATCTCATTAGTAATTAAAAAAAAAAGTGTTGTTTTTTTGTTCACATTTCAAGTTGAACAGTCAAAACTGTGAGATCTTGAGCCAAAATGTTTTTTTGACACTTTTAGCACTTTTGAGTGACAAAATGATTGTTGGCCACAAAACGCACTCAAAAGGCAAAGATCTCATCTTTGGTTCAAAAAAGTATTGTTTTTTGGTCACGTTTAAAGTTGTACAGTCAAAACAATCAGAATTTTAGCCAAAATGCTTTTTTGACACTTTTAGCACTTTTGAGTGACAAAAGGATTTTTGAGCACAAAACGCACTCTAAAGGGCAAAGATCTCATTTGTAGTTTAAAAAAGTGTTGTTTTTTGGTCACATTTAAAGTTGTACAGTCAAAACAATCAGAATTTGAGCCATAAAGCTCTTTTATAACCTTTAGTCCTTTGAGTGACAAAAGGATTTTTGGCCACAAAACGGACTCAAAAGGCAGAGATCTCATCTGTGGTTCAAAAAAGTTTTTTTTTTGGTCACACTTCAAGTTGAAGAGTCAAAACAGTCAGAATTTGAGCCAAAATGCTTTTTGACACTTTTAGCACTTTTGAGTGACAAAACGATTTTTGGCCACAAAAAACATTCAAAAGGCAAAGATCTCATTAGTAGTTAAAAAAAAGTGTTTTTTTGGTCACATTTCAAGTTGAACAATCAAAACAATGAGAATTTGAGCCAAAGTTCTTTTTTGACACTTTTTGCAATTTTGTGTGACAAAATGACCTTGGCCACAAAAAACACTCAAAAGGCAAAGATCTTATTAGTAGTTAAAAAAAGTGTTGTTTTTTTGGTCACATTTCAAGTTGAATAGTCAAAACTTTGAGATCTTGAGCCAAAATGTTTTTTTTGACACTTTTAGCACTTTTGAGTGACAAAATGATTGTTGGCCTCAAAACGCACTCAAAAGGCAAAGATCTCATCTTTGGTTCAAAAAAGTATTCATTTTTTGGTCACGTTTAAAGTTGTACAGTCAAAACAGTCAGAATTTGAGCCAAAATGCTTTTTTGACACTTTTTGCACTTTTGAGTGACAAAATGACCTTGGCTACAAAAAACACTCAAAAGGGAAAGATCTCATTAGTAGTTGAAAAAAGTCTTGTTTTTTTGGTCACATTTCAAGTTGAACAGTCAAAACTGTGAGATTTTGAGCAAAAATGTTTTTTTTTTGACACTTTTAGCACTTTTGAGTGACAAAATGATTGTTGGCCTCAAAACGCACTCAAAAGGCAAAGAGCTCATCTTTGGTTGAAAAAAGTGTTGTTTTTTGGTCACGTTTAAAGTTGTACAGTCAAAACAATCAGAATTTGAGCCATAAAGCTCTTTTATAACCTTTAGTCCTTTGAGTGACAAAAGGATTTTTGGCCACAAAACGGACTCAAAAGGCAGAGATCTCATCTGTGGTTCAAAAAAGTGTTGTTTTTTTGGTCACACTTCAAGTTGAAGAGTCAAAACAGTCAGAATTTGAGCCAAAATGCTTTTTGACACTTTTAGCACTTTTGAGTGACAAAACGATTTTTGGCCACAAAAAACATTCAAAAGGCAAAGATCTCATTAGTAGTTAAAAAAAAGTGTTTTTTTGGTCACATTTCAAGTTGAACAATCAAAACAATGAGAATTTGAGCCAAAGTTCTTTTTTGACACTTTTTGCAATTTTGTGTGACAAAATGACCTTGGCCACAAAAAACACTCAAAAGGCAAAGATCTTATTAGTAGTTAAAAAAAGTGTTGTTTTTTTGGTCACATTTCAAGTTGAACAGTCAAAACTTTGAGATCTTGAGCCAAAATGTTTTTTTGACACTTTTAGCACTTTTGAGTGACAAAATGATTGTTGGCCTCAAAACGCACTCAAAAGGCAAAGATCTCATCTTTGGTTCAAAAAAGTATTCATTTTTTGGTCACGTTTAAAGTTGTACAGTCAAAACAATCAGAATTTTAGCCAAAATGCTTTTTTGACACTTTTAGCACTTTTGAGTGACAAAAGGATTTTTGAGCACAAAACGCACTCTAAAGGCAAAGATCTCATTTGTAGTTTAAAAAAGTGTTGTTTTTTTGGTCACGTTTAAAGTTGTACAGTCAAAACAATTAGAATTCGAGCCATAAAGTTCTTTTATAACCTTCAGCCCTTTGAGTGACAAAAGGATTTTTGGCCACAAAACGGACTCAAAAGGCAAAGATCTCATCTGTGGTTAAAAGAAGTGTTTTTCCTTGGTCACATCTCAGGTTGAACATTCAAAACTGTTAGATCTTGAGCCAAAATGCTTTTTTGACACTTTTAGCACTTTTGAGTGACAAAATGATTGTTGGCCTCAAAACGCACTCAAAAGGCAAAGATCACATCTTTGGTTGAAAAAAGGGTGGTTTTTTGGTCACGTTTAAAGTTGTACAGTCAAAACAATCAGAATTTTAGCCAAAATGCTCTTTTGACACTTTTAGCACTTTTGAGTGACAAAAGGATTTTTGGCCAAAAAAACGCATTCAAAGGGCAAAGATCTCATTTGTAGTTCAAAAAAGTGTTGTTTTTTTGTTCACATTTCAAGTTGAACAGTCAAAACTGTGAGATCTTGAGCCAAAATGTTTTTTTGACACTTTTAGCACTTTTGAGTGACAAAAGGATTTTTGAGCACAAAACGCACTCTACAGTTAAAGATCTCATTTGTAGTTTAAAAAAGTGTTGTTTTTTTGTTCACGTTTCAAGTTGTACAGTCAAAACAGTCAGAATTTTAGCCAAAATGCTCCTTTACACTTTTAGCCCTTTGAGTGACAAAATAATTGTTGGCCACAAAACGCACTCAAAAGGTAAAGATCTCATCTCTAGTTCAAAAAAGTGTTTTTCCTTGGTCACATTTCAGGTTGAACATTCAAAACTGTTAGATCTTGAGCCAAAATGTTTTTTTTGACACTTTTAGCACTTTTGAGTGACAAAAGTAGATTGAGCACAAAACACACTCTAAAGGCAAAGATCTCATTTGTAGTTTAAAAAAGTGTTGTTATTTTTTTGGTCACATTTCAAGTTTAACAATCAAAACAGTTTGAATTTGAGCCAAAATTCTTTTTTGACAGTTTTTGCACTTTTGAGTGACAAAATGACCTTGGCCACAAAAAACACTCTAAAGGCAAAGATCTCATTAGTAGTTAAAAAAAGTGTTGTTTTTTTGTTCACATTTCAAGTTGAACAGTCAAAACTGTGAGATCTTGAGCCAAAAATTTTTTTTGACACTTTTAGCACTTTTGAGTGACAAAAGGATTTTTGAGCACAAAACGCACTCTAAAGGCAAAGATCTCATTTGTAGTTTCAAAAAGTGTTGTTTTTTGGTCACGTTTCAAGTTGTACAGTTAAAACAATCAGAATTTGAGCCATAAAGCTCTTTTATAACCTTTAGCCCTTTGAGTGACAAAAGGATTTTTGGCCACAAAACGGACTCAAAAGGCAGAGATTTCATCTGTGGTTCAAAAAAGTGTTTTTTTTTTTTGGTCACACTTCTATTTGAAGAGTCAAAACAGTCAAAATTTGAGCCAAAATGCTTTTTGACACTTTTAGCACTTTTGAGTGACAAAACGATTTTTGGCCACAAAACGCACTCAAAAGGCAAAGATCTCATTAGTAGTTAAAAAAAAGTGTTTTTTTGGTCACATTTCAAGTTGAACAATCAAAACAGTGAGAATTTGAGCCAAAATGTTTTTTTGACACTTTTAGCACTTTTGAGTGACAAAATGATTGTTGGCCTCAAAACGCACTAAAAAGGCAAAATATCTCATCTTTGGTTCAAAAACGTGTTGTTTTTGGGTCAGGTTTAAATTTGTACAGTCAAAATAGTCAGAATTTGAGCCAAAATGCTTTTTGACACTTTTAGCACTTTTGAGTGACAAAACGATTTTTGGCCACAAAAAACATTCAAAAGGCAAAGATCTCATTAGTAGTTAAAAAAAAGTGTTTTTTTGGTCACATTTCAAGTTGAACAATCAAAACAATGAGAATTTGAGCCAAAGTTCTTTTTTGACACTTTTTGCAATTTTGTGTGACAAAATGACCTTGGCCACAAAAAACACTCAAAAGGCAAAGATCTTATTAGTAGTTAAAAAAAGTGTTGTTTTTTTGGTCACATTTCAAGTTGAACAGTCAAAACTTTGAGATCTTGAGCCAAAATGTTTTTTTGACACTTTTAGCACTTTTGAGTGACAAAATGATTGTTGGCCTCAAAACGCACTCAAAAGGCAAAGATCTCATCTTTGGTTCAAAAAAGTATTCATTTTTTGGTCACGTTTAAAGTTGTACAGTCAAAACAATCAGAATTTTAGCCAAAATGCTTTTTTGACACTTTTAGCACTTTTGAGTGACAAAAGGATTTTTGAGCACAAAACGCACTCTAAAGGCAAAGATCTCATTTGTAGTTTAAAAAAGTGTTGTTTTTTTGGTCACGTTTAAAGTTGTACAGTCAAAACAATTAGAATTCGAGCCATAAAGTTCTTTTATAACCTTCAGCCCTTTGAGTGACAAAAGGATTTTTGGCCACAAAACGGACTCAAAAGGCAAAGATCTCATCTGTGGTTAAAAGAAGTGTTTTTCCTTGGTCACATCTCAGGTTGAACATTCAAAACTGTTAGATCTTGAGCCAAAATGCTTTTTTGACACTTTTAGCACTTTTGAGTGACAAAATGATTGTTGGCCTCAAAACGCACTCAAAAGGCAAAGATCACATCTTTGGTTGAAAAAAGGGTGGTTTTTTGGTCACGTTTAAAGTTGTACAGTCAAAACAATCAGAATTTTAGCCAAAATGCTCTTTTGACACTTTTAGCACTTTTGAGTGACAAAAGGATTTTTGGCCACAAAACGCATTCAAAGGGCAAAGATCTCATTTGTAGTTCAAAAAAGTGTTGTTTTTTTGTTCACATTTCAAGTTGAACAGTCAAAACTGTGAGATCTTGAGCCAAAATGTTTTTTTGACACTTTTAGCACTTTTGAGTGACAAAAGGATTTTTGAGCACAAAACGCACTCTACAGTTAAAGATCTCATTTGTAGTTTAAAAAAGTGTTGTTTTTTTGTTCACGTTTCAAGTTGTACAGTCAAAACAGTCAGAATTTTAGCCAAAATGCTCCTTTACACTTTTAGCCCTTTGAGTGACAAAATAATTGTTGGCCACAAAACGCACTCAAAAGGTAAAGATCTCATCTCTAGTTCAAAAAAGTGTTTTTCCTTGGTCACATTTCAGGTTGAACATTCAAAACTGTTAGATCTTGAGCCAAAATGTTTTTTTTGACACTTTTAGCACTTTTGAGTGACAAAAGTAGATTGAGCACAAAACACACTCTAAAGGCAAAGATCTCATTTGTAGTTTAAAAAAGTGTTGTTATTTTTTTGGTCACATTTCAAGTTTAACAATCAAAACAGTTTGAATTTGAGCCAAAATTCTTTTTTGACAGTTTTTGCACTTTTGAGTGACAAAATGACCTTGGCCACAAAAAACACTCTAAAGGCAAAGATCTCATTAGTAGTTAAAAAAAGTGTTGTTTTTTTGTTCACATTTCAAGTTGAACAGTCAAAACTGTGAGATCTTGAGCCAAAAATTTTTTTTGACACTTTTAGCACTTTTGAGTGACAAAAGGATTTTTGAGCACAAAACGCACTCTAAAGGCAAAGATCTCATTTGTAGTTTCAAAAAGTGTTGTTTTTTGGTCACGTTTCAAGTTGTACAGTTAAAACAATCAGAATTTGAGCCATAAAGCTCTTTTATAACCTTTAGCCCTTTGAGTGACAAAAGGATTTTTGGCCACAAAACGGACTCAAAAGGCAGAGATTTCATCTGTGGTTCAAAAAAGTGTTTTTTTTTTTTTGGTCACACTTCTATTTGAAGAGTCAAAACAGTCAAAATTTGAGCCAAAATGCTTTTTGACACTTTTAGCACTTTTGAGTGACAAAACGATTTTTGGCCACAAAACGCACTCAAAAGGCAAAGATCTCATTAGTAGTTAAAAAAAAGTGTTTTTTTGGTCACATTTCAAGTTGAACAATCAAAACAGTGAGAATTTGAGCCAAAATGTTTTTTTGACACTTTTAGCACTTTTGAGTGACAAAATGATTGTTGGCCTCAAAACGCACTAAAAAGGCAAAATATCTCATCTTTGGTTCAAAAACGTGTTGTTTTTGGGTCAGGTTTAAATTTGTACAGTCAAAATAGTCAGAATTTGAGCCAAAATGCTTTTTTGACACTTTTTGCACTTTTGAGTGACAAAATGACCTTGGCCACAAAAAACACTCAAAAGGCTAAGATCTCATTAGTAATTAAAAAAAAAAGTGTTGTGTTTTTGTTTACATTTCAAGTTGAACAGTCAAAACTGTGAGATCTTGAGCCAAAATGTTTTTTTGACACTTTTAGCACTTTTGAGTGACAAAATGATTGTTGGCCACAAAACGCACTCAAAAGGCAAAGATCTCATCTTTGGTTCAAAAAAGTATTGTTTTTTGGTCACGTTTAAAGTTGTACAGTCAAAACAATCAGAATTTGAGCCAAAATGCTTTTTTGACACTTTTAGCACTTTTGAGTGACAAAAGGATTTTTGAGCACAAAACGCACTCTAAAGGGCAAAGATCTCATTTGTAGTTTAAAAAAGTGTTGTTTTTTGGTCACATTTAAAGTTGTACAGTCAAAACAATCAGAATTTGAGCCATAAAGCTCTTTTATAACCTTTAGTCCTTTGAGTGACAAAAGGATTTTTGGCCACAAAACGGACTCAAAAGGCAGAGATCTCATCTGTGGTTCAAAAAAGTTTTTTTTTTGGTCACACTTCAAGTTGAAGAGTCAAAACAGTCAGAATTTGAGCCAAAATGCTTTTTGACACTTTTAGCACTTTTGAGTGACAAAACGATTTTTGGCCACAAAAAACATTCAAAAGGCAAAGATCTCATTAGTAGTTAAAAAAAAGTGTTTTTTTGGTCACATTTCAAGTTGAACAATCAAAACAATGAGAATTTGAGCCAAAGTTCTTTTTTGACACTTTTTGCAATTTTGTGTGACAAAATGACCTTGGCCACAAAAAACACTCAAAAGGCAAAGATCTTATTAGTAGTTAAAAAAAGTGTTGTTTTTTTGGTCACATTTCAAGTTGAATAGTCAAAACTTTGAGATCTTGAGCCAAAATGTTTTTTTTGACACTTTTAGCACTTTTGAGTGACAAAATGATTGTTGGCCTCAAAACGCACTCAAAAGGCAAAGATCTCATCTTTGGTTCAAAAAAGTATTCATTTTTTGGTCACGTTTAAAGTTGTACAGTCAAAACAGTCAGAATTTGAGCCAAAATGCTTTTTTGACACTTTTTGCACTTTTGAGTGACAAAATGACCTTGGCTACAAAAAACACTCAAAAGGGAAAGATCTCATTAGTAGTTGAAAAAAGTCTTGTTTTTTTGGTCACATTTCAAGTTGAACAGTCAAAACTGTGAGATTTTGAGCAAAAATGTTTTTTTTTTGACACTTTTAGCACTTTTGAGTGACAAAATGATTGTTGGCCTCAAAACGCACTCAAAAGGCAAAGAGCTCATCTTTGGTTGAAAAAAGTGTTGTTTTTTGGTCACGTTTAAAGTTGTACAGTCAAAACAATCAGAATTTGAGCCATAAAGCTCTTTTATAACCTTTAGTCCTTTGAGTGACAAAAGGATTTTTGGCCACAAAACGGACTCAAAAGGCAGAGATCTCATCTGTGGTTCAAAAAAGTGTTGTTTTTTTGGTCACACTTCAAGTTGAAGAGTCAAAACAGTCAGAATTTGAGCCAAAGTTCTTTTTTGACACTTTTTGCAATTTTGTGTGACAAAATGACCTTGGCCACAAAAAACACTCAAAACGCAAAGATCTCATTAGTAGTTAAAAAAAAGTGTTGTTTTTTTGGTCACATCCCAGCCAGCAATGTCACGTGGGCCCCAACTGGGAAAGAGGTGGGCTATGTGGGTACTGACTGGGCATGGGTTTATTTTGGGTAAACTTTGAAGGCCCCATTAGGTTTTGCCTACATTGGCCCCACATTGGCCCCCCACATGGGTTACCTGTTAGGGCCCTACAAAGGAACCATGTGGGCTAGAACCCATGTAGGTCAGCCAAGTAAGGCCCATATGGGTTGCATCTGGGCCATAAAGACTTTGGCTGTAACTGGGACACTGTATGTGGGACCCATATGGTTTGGCCTACATGAGTCCAACGTGTGGAGCCCTCATGGGCTAACCATATAGGCCCGCTAAAGGATCTAGGTGGGCAAAGAAAACCTGGTCTGTAACTGGGCCACTGCATGTAAGACCCATGTGGAATAACTTACATGGGTCCCACATGAGGAGCCCTCATGGGCTAACCATATATGCCTGATAAAGAGCCCGGGTGGGCAAAGAAGACCTGGTCTGTAACTGGGACACTGTATGTGGGACCCATATGGTTTGGCCCACATGAGTCCCAGGTGTGGAGCCCTCATGGGCTAACCATATAGGCCCGCTAAATGATCTAGGTGGTAAAGAAGACCTGGTCTGTAACTGGGCCACTGTATGTAGGACCCATGTGGTATAACTTACATGGGTCCCACATGAGGAGCCCTCATGGGCTAACCAAATAAGCCCAATAAAGGGTCTATGTGGGCGAAGAAGACCTACTCTGTAACTGGGCCACTGTATGTAGGGCCCATGTGGTATAAGTTACATGGGTCCTACATGAGGAGCCCTCATGTGCTAACCATATAGGCCTGATAAAGAGCCCGGGTGGGCAAAGAAGACCTGGTCTGTAACTGGGCCACTGTATGTAGGGCCCATGTGGTATAACTTACATGGGTCCCACATGAGGAGCCCTCATGGGCTAACCATATAGGCCTGCTAAAGGATCTAGGTGGGGGAAGAAGACCTGGTCTGTAACCGGGCCACTGTATGTAGGACCCATGTGGAATAAGTTACATTGGTCCCACATGAGGAGCCCTCATGGGCTAACCATATAGGCCTGATAAAGAGCCCGGGTGGGCAAAGAAGACCTGGTCTGTAACTGGGACACAGTATGTGGGACCCATATGGTTTGGCCCACATGAGTCCCACGTGTGGAGCCCTCATGGACTAACCATATAGGCCCGCTAAAGGATCTAGGTGGGCAAAGAAGACCTGGTCTGTAACTGGGCCACTGTATGTAGGACCAATGTGGTATAACTTACATGGGTCCCACATGTGGAGCCCTCATGGACTAACCATATAGGCCCGCTAAAGGATCTAGGTGGGCAAAGAAGACCTGCTCTGTAACTGGGACACTGTATGTGGGACCCATATGGTTTTGCCCACATGAGTCCCAGGTGTGGAGCCCTCATGGGCTAACCATATAGGCCCGCTAAAGGATCTAGGTGGGCAAAGAAGACCTGGTCTGTAACTGGGCCACTGTATGTAGGACCAATGTGGTATAACTTACATGGGTCCCACATGAGGAGCCCTCATGGGCTAACCAAATAGGCCCAATAAAGGGTCTATGTGGGCGAAGAAGACCTACTCTGTAACTGGGCCACTGTATGTAGGGCCCATGTGGTATAACTTACATGGGTCCCACATGAGGAGCCCTCATGGGCTAACCATATAGGCCTGCTAAAGGATCTAGGTGGGGGAAGAAGACCTGGTCTGTAACTGGGCCACTGTATGTAGGACCCATGTGGAATAAGTTACATTGGTCCCACATGAGGAGCCCTCATGGGCTAACCATATAGGCCTGATAAAGAGCCCGGGTGGGCAAAGAAGACCTGCTCTGTAACTGGGACACTGTATGTGGGACCCATATGGTTTGGCCCACATGAGTACCACATTAAGAGTGCTAATGGGTTAACCATATAGGCAGGTATTTTAAAAGGTTGTTTTGTATTCTGTTACTAGACATATGCTTAAAATCCAAGAAGATGAGTAAAATGACAGAACCCCTGAAGACTCTTTCCAAATTGAATATGAATCACAGCTTTTCTAATTCTCATCAGTCCAGCTGTTAACACTGGCTAAATTGATGAACCACAAATAGACATACATTTTAATATTTTACCATGTTTTACCCAGACCAACCTGCATTTGCAATATTGGACAATTATGACATTTATTTTTTCCTGTCCAGAGTTTTGGTAGTTTGTAGAGGAAGTGCTGAGATTTTGAGGATGTAGCAGTAAGCAATTAGATACAAGTAGGGTGACCACTTGTCCCAATTTTGGCACCATACAACCATCTAGTCTTCTGTCTGGCTTTCCTATTTATTAAAAATATTTACTTTTTTCATTGGTGCTCAGTGGATCCAACACAGATTCAAGTTTTTAACGACACAGTTTAAGATGAAGTGGTAACTTTGTTTGAACATAACACATTTGTTGTGTTGCTGTCCTATTCAGAACAAGCCTGGCTTCAAGGTTCAAGGTTTTTTTATTGGCCATGTATGCATATGCAGTCAATGCTTAGGGGTGCAAAGGTCTCAAGGTAACGTTTTGAAAAAGAGGAATCATTGTGCTCCGCTCATGTGTCGAAGTGTCCTTGGGCAAGACACTGAACCCCACCTTAACTCTGTTTTTTAAGGTTGACGCAAGTGTTCGGCAGCGGAGCCACCACCAGTCTGTGAATGTGTGTGAAAGGGTGAATGGAATTATGACTGTAAAGCACTTTGGGCCTTCAAGGTAGGTAGAAAAGCTCTGTATCCGTGTACGACATTTACCATTTACCAGTATTGTAATTTGTCCTATCACAATCTGACACGTCACCGGACCAACGGACAGCCATTAAAAAAAATGTGACGTCAGCATTAGTCCCAGGACCCTGAAGGACCTCCAACGGTAATTGCAGGCTGAATAGTTTTGGTACCTACACCTACTATACCCTAACTTAAATTCTAAAACACAGAAAACTAATGCTATATACAGTATGTTTTGTGAAACACAGCAGTTTTTAACCTTTTTCAATCCACCCAGTTTTAGTGCATACAAAATGAACCAAGACTTTTATTCCCTGTAACTTGCAATCAACAAACAACACAGATTTAATCTCAGGGCCCTGCAGAAGGGCACTTGCAACCCATCAGTGGGCTCAGGCCAGCTGAATAAGAATTGCAGGCAATTAGATTGCAGATTACAAGTTATTAGACATTTATTTGGATGGTGGTCTTTGGTTGCATTTCAGTTATTAATTTTTGACATTATTTTAACTGTGGCAGTCTAGCTGTGGGAAAGGTGAATGTGTCGTGATGCTGTCCTCTGCGCTGTGTCTCACGCTTTGCAGTGTTTCTGTTTTAACAGAGTGAGCTGGGTGAGGTGAATATCTAATAATTCCCTTAGTTCATCTAATTTAGTGCATGCAATTTTAATTAATTTTTTTTGGAATTATGTTGGAAGTATTTAAATGTGAAATTGGTTGGAACACAGCAGAATATTCCCCTTCGTAGTAACACCTTTGCACTAATATGGGGCGGCGGTGGTGCAGCGGTAGGGCAGTCGACCCATGATCGTAAGATTGCAGGTATGATTCCCGCCTTGCATGCCCATGTGTCGCAGTGTCCTTGGGCAAGACCCTGAACCCCACCTTGCCTCTGGTGGGAGGTTGGCGCCAGTGTTCGGCAGCGGAGCCGCCATGTGTGTGTGCATGGGTGAATGGACCTGTGACTGTAAAGCGCTTTGGGCCTTCGAAAGAAGGTAAAAAGTGCTATATACGCCATTTACCATTTAATCACAATGAGCATAAAGAGCAATTTGCTATTTTTTCTTTTACTTGTGTTAGCTTACAAAAATAGTTTAACATCTGTCATGCAAACTTACCTGACACTACTACTGAAATAAAATGTGTTCATATGCTGGATTGGTTTAGTCTAGTTTTTATAGAAAATTTTAATATGTAAATAAAATGACTTTTTTATTGGAGTAGAAACCTGCCTTATTACAAAAACCCATTTTGACTGTTGAAAAGTAAAAAAAAAATAGAATTAAAGTTTTAATTTTTCTCAAAGGGCAAGCAGGGTGGTTTAAGGAGTTCAAAGTGGTAAGCAGGCGTTGCTGATTGGACGGTTGCTGCGTTTTGAATCTCCCGCTCATTTCCTGATACGGATTCAGTCAGTCGTCCTGGTCCGTCAACGCAAGGAGATTCTGCACTTCTGTCGCACCATTCATCCAGGCCATTTATTGATATCAAGGTAAGATACCTTTTTGGTTTTGTGTTTTGTTTACAGCTCTAACTGGCGATGATAAATGTGGTTCATAAAAGCATGCGCAGCTCGGGAGTGTTGTTCTGTCCTGCAGTTGAATCCATCCACGTTACAGCGGCTTTTGCATTTGAAAGAAGCCGGTGTCACAAACGGGCAGACAACTAGTTTCCACGTGCAGAAGGTTTATTTCCAGACATGATGACAAGTATAGGGTCGCGTCACCGATCATCCAGCCAGTGTGTGTCGGCGTTTCACCGAGGCGTCAAACAAGGAAGCGCATCCTAGTAACAGAGTTGCCAGATTCGGCGGGTTTCCGTCCAATTTAGTGGTTTCTATTTGGATCTTGCGGGGATAACTTGTTTTGGCCATATATAATTTGGCCAGGTTTTGTGTGAAATGTTTTTTTAGTTCGTTTTATTATGAGTCTGAATGATCTTATTTTGAAAAATGACCGGAATTTCTCGGTAAAAATGAATGAATACTAATCAGTCCAGCGGCGAGTTTAGATCCATAAAATGCAAACTCTTTTTTGTTTTAGCTTTTTAGTGTATTATAATGTTGATTCCTCACAAAATGACACCTAAGCGGTATTTCGACCCATTCGCGAGTATTCCTCTAAAATCGAGCGGGTTCTTCTCATGAGCTGACGTGAAGAACACATTATTGAGAACGGTCCCGTTCATGAGAGTCTGCGCTGCCGGCACTGCCCACAGACACACACCCACTGTCTCCGCAGAGCAAAAATGTTTGTCAAAAGCGCTTTATTTTTATATGCACAATATGCACATCCATCTTTGCAGAAGTTTGAATGTTTTTTTGTTTTCCTGGGAGAAACGCAGACACGCTGCCGAGGCCGACTCCATCTGCCGAGATTGACGTCACACACACAGAGCGAAAGCCGGTGACTCAGAGGATGAGTCCTGTTATTTCCAGTTTGGAAAAAAACGCAGGATAATAACCAATATTTAATCAAAAAAATCCTTTTGTGTGTGTGCCAAAGGTAATATTATCATATATATGGATGTTGCTTACTATTAAGGGCTTAGAAATAACAGGGTATAGGCCCCTGTATTGAGTTTCTGGAAGTATTTAATAGTTTTAATTATGCTTTATATATATATATATATATATATATATATATATATATATATATATATATATATATATATATATATATATATATATTTAGAGTAAACGTAATTTTATTTATCATCCTAGAGTTACTTGAACACTTGCTTCAGGGAATGGTTATTTCAGAGTTTAGTTATTTTGTCCCTTGTGTTGGTCAGGTCACCTGCAGCTTCACTCAAGTTGTCGTGACAGACTCGCCGATATAGATTTCATGTCAGCAGTTGTAAGTTTATACTTAAAGTTTTATTTTATTATTTATATATGTAATTAAGCTGTTAACGTTTAACTGCATCTTTCTATCTTGTGATATTTTCTCTATTTAAAAAGGTTGCTGTGGTTGGAGTAATTGGGGACTCTTGGACGATGCAACCAGAAGAATGATGGGCTTCCTCATGTCCAATGAGTTGGCTCTGCAATATAACCTGTTTGGACGTCATGGAGAGAATAAATTCTGCTAACTGCGTCTTTTTGATGTCTTCTATGGTAATTAGAGTTGAATTTATTAATTTATATTCATCACTGACAAATGATTTAGTAAGTTTAATCCCAGGCTAAAATGAATACTTTGTTTTTTGTGATTTCTTTTTAGGGGCAGTGAAGAAAAAATGACATCACCCAACCAGTCCCACTAAAGGAAGTGGAGAAGGGCCTCTCCAAATGGTTTGTTGGAGCTCGTGACAGGGGAGGAAACCGAGCTATAAGGACTCAAAGAGAGCTTGAATATCAAGCCGATGGAGCTTGTTCTCAGGAACCGTCAAGGATGCTATGAGTATTTTGTTTTACTGGATTTATTTATTTTTTCGTCACATAATTGGCACACATTAAGGTTGTTCATATTGTACTGTACCAAGTGAAGTAGTTCTTTATTTTATTAATTAACTGTTGTATGTTAGATCCTGTGTGTTATCTGTTAAACCTTTGGGTGACCTTGCCATGGTCTTGTATCTCGTTTTCACAATGCAGGATCAGGATAATTTATTTTCTTTTATTAAATTGAAACATTTTAAAAGCATTTTGTTGACGTCATTTGGAAAATTATGTTGTGAAACAGTGGGATTTTACAGAATCTTCTCATTTGGGTTTTAGGAAAGCTAGATGGAAAAGAAGACCCTATAATGGTTCACTGGTATATAGCACTGTAGGAAAACACAGGTGGGACCTCAATGGCAACACTGCACAAACCCACTCATGGCCCACATGGTGGCTTATTTAGGTCCCACATTAACCCAATATGCAATACTAATTGATGCTTAAGTGGGGCCAAAATGGGTCATGGATGATTACCTGATTGGGGCCCATCTTTGCCCTGTTTCAATCATACTTCCAGCCCACAGATGAAGAACTACGAGTTATGGTTAACTATGAGTATGGTTCTAATGCTACTTACCCACTAGGGGCCTACAGGAAACCCACTGACCACCCACTTCAAGCCCATGTGGGCACACACAGTTGGGGCCACCATGGAAACTGCGGACAAACCCACTCATAGCCCACATTATAGCCCATTTAGGTCCCACATAAAACCCATATGCAATACTGATAGACATATTAGTGGGGCCAACGTGGGTCTTGTGTACTTTTCCCAGTTGGGACCCATATGGGTCCTGTTTTAATCCCACTTCTAACCCACAGGGGTGAAAATATGGGCCCAATGTCAGTTCTAATGCTACTTACCCACTTGTGACCTACAGGAAATACACTCAGCACCCACTTCAAGCCTATGTGGGCATACACAGTTGGGGCCACCACGGAAACTGCGGACAAACCCACTTATAGCCCATTTAGGTCCCACATAAAACCCATATAAGATACTGATAGACACATTATTGGGGCCAAAGTGGGTCTTGGGTAGTTTACCCAGTTGGGACCCATATAGGCCCTGTTTCAATCCCACTTCCAGCCCACATGGGCAAAAATATGGGCCCTACATGGGTTCTAATATTATTTACCAACTTGGGGCCTATCTGACACCCACTCAGCACCCACTTCAAGCCTACGTGGGCATACACAGTTGGGGCCACCACGGAAACTGCGGATAAACCCACTTATAGCCCACATTAAAGCCCATTTAGGTCCCACATACAACCCATATGTGATACTGATAGACACATTAGTGGGGCCAAAGTGGGTCTTGGGTAGTTTACCCAGTTGGGACCCACATGGGCCCTGTTTTTATCCCACTTCCAGCCCACATGGGCAAATATATGGGCCCTACATGGGTTCTAATATTATTTACCCACTTGGGGCCTAACTGACACCCACTCAGCACCCACTTCAAGCCTATGCGGGCATACACAGTTGGGGCCACCACGGAAACTGCGGACAAACCCACTTATAGCCCACATTAAAGCCCATTTAGGTCCCACATACAACCCATATAGGATACTGATAGACACATTAGTGGGGCCAAAGTGGGTCTTGGGTAGTTTACCCAGTTGGGACCCACATGGGCCCTGTTTTTATCCCACTTCCAGCCCACATGGGCAAATATATGGGCCCTACATGGGTTCTAATATTATTTACCCACTTGGGGCCTAACTGACACCCACTCAGCACCCACTTCAAGCCTATGCGGGCAGACACAGTTGGGGCCACCATGGAAACTGCGGACAAAACCATTTGGGGCCCACATTTTCTGCCCATCTTTAAACCATATGGGGCCCACTTGGCTTTGCTGGCTGGGATTTCAAGTTGAACAGTCAAAAGTGTGAGATCTTGAGCCAAAATGTTTTTTTGACACTTTTAGCACTTTTGAGTGACAAAATGATTGTTGGCCTCAAAACGCACTCAAAAGGCAAAGATCTCATCTTTGGATCAAAAAAAGTATTGTTTTTTGGTCACGTTTAAAGTTGTACAGTCAAAACAATCAGAATTTTAGCCAAAATGCTTTTTTGACACTTTTAGCACTTTTGAGTGACAAAAGGATTTTTGAGCACAAAACGCACTCTAAAGCCAAAGATCTCATTTGTAGTTCAAAAAAGTGTTGTTTTTTTGTTCACATTTCAAGTTGAACAGTCAAAACTGTGAGATCTTGAGCCAAAATGTTTTTTTGACACTTTTAGCACTTTTGAGTGACAAAAGGATTTTTGAGCACAAAACGCACTCTAAAGGCAAAGATCTCATTTGTAGTTTAAAAAAGTGTTGTTTTTTTGTTCACGTTTCAAGTTGTACAGTCAAAACAGTCAGAATTTTAGCCAAAATGCTCCTTTACACTTTTAGCCCTTTGAGTGACAAAATAATTGTTGGCCACAAAACGCACTCAAAAGGTAAAGATCTCATCTCTAGTTCAAAAAAGTGTTTTTCCTTGGTCACATTTCAGGTTGAACATTCAAAACTGTTAGATCTTGAGCCAAAATGTTTTTTTGACACTTTTAGCACTTTTGAGTGACAAAAGTAGATTGAGCACAAAACGCACTCTAAAGGCAAAGATCTCATTTGTAGTTTAAAAAAGTGTTGTTGTTTTTTTGGTCACATTTCAAGTTTAACAATCAAAACAGTTTGAATTTGAGCCAAAATTCTTTTTTGACAGTTTTTGCACTTTTGAGTGACAAAATGACCTTGGCCACAAAAAACACTCTAAAGGCAAAGATCTCATTAGTAGTTAAAAAAAGTGTTGTTTTTTTGTTCACATTTCAAGTTGAACAGTCAAAACTGTGAGATCTTGAGCCAAAAAATTTTTTTGACACTTTTAGCACTTTTGAGTGACAAAAGGATTTTTGAGCACAAAACGCACTCTAAAGGCAAAGATCTCACTTGTCGTTTAAAAAAGTGTTGTTGTTTTGGTCACGTTTAAAGTTGTACAGTCAAAACAATTAGAATTTGAGCCATAAAGTTCTTTTATAACCTTCAGCCCTTTGAGTGACAAAAGTATTTTTGGCCACAAAACGGACTCAAAAGGCAAAGATCTCATCTATGGTTCAAAGAAGTGTTTTTCCTTGGTCACATTTCAGGTTGAACATTCAAAACTGTTAGATCTTGAGCCAAAATGCTTTTTTGACACTTTTAACACTTTTGAGTGACAAAAGGATTTTTGAGCACAAAACGCACACTAAAGGCAAAGATCTCATTTGTAGTTCAAGAAAGTGTTGTTTTTTGGTCACGTTTCAAGTTGTACTGTCAAAACAGTCAGAATTTGAGCCAAAATGCTCGTTTATAACCTTTAGCCCTTTGAGTTACAAGATAATTGTTGGCCACAATACGCACTCAAAAGGTAAAGATCTCATCTCTAGTTCAAAAAAGTGTTTTTCCTTGGTCACATTTCAGGTTGAACATTCAATACTGTTAGATCTTGAGCCAAAATGCTTTTTTGACCCTTTTTGCACTTTTGAGTGACAAAATGACCTTGGCCACAAAAAACACTCAAAAGGCTAAGATCTCATTAGTAATTAAAAAAAAGTGTTGTTTTTTTGGTCACGTTTAAAGTTGTACAGTCAAAACAGTCAGAATTTGAGCCAAAATGCTTTTTTGACACTTTTAGCACTTTTGAGTGACAAAAGGATTTTTGAGCACAAAACGCACTCTAAAGGGCAAAGATCTCATTTGTAGTTTAAAAAAGTATTGTTTTTTGGTCACGTTTAAAGTTGTACAGTCAAAACAATCAGAATTTGAGCCATAAAGCTCTTTTATAACCTTTAGTCCTTTGAGTGACAAAAGGATTTTTGGCCACAAAACGGACTCAAAAGGCAGAGATCTCATCTGTGGTTCAAAAAAGTTTTTTTTTTGGTCACACTTCAAGTTGAAGAGTCAAAACAGTCAGAATTTGAGCCAAAATGCTTTTTGACACTTTTAGCACTTTTGAGTGACAAAACGATTTTTGGCCACAAAAAACATTCAAAAGGCAAAGATCTCATTAGTAATTAAAAAAAAGTGTTTTTTTGGTCACATTTCAAGTTGAACAATCAAAACAATGAGAATTTGAGCCAAAGTTCTTTTTTGACACTTTTTGCAATTTTGTGTGACAAAATGACCTTGGCCACAAAAAACACTCAAAAGGCAAAGATCTTATTAGTAGTTAAAAAAAGTGTTGTTTTTTTGGTCACATTTCAAGTTGAACAGTCAAAACTTTGAGATCTTGAGCCAAAATGTTTTTTTGACACTTTTAGCACTTTTGAGTGACAAAATGATTGTTGGCCTCAAAACGCACTCAAAAGGCAAAGATCTCATCTTTGGTTCAAAAAAGTATTGTTTTTTTGTCACGTTTAAAGTTGTACAGTCAAAACAATCAGAATTTTAGCCAAAATGCTTTTTTGACACTTTTAGCAATTTTGAGTGACAAAAGGATTTTTTTTTAGCTCAAAACGCACTAAAAAGGCAAAATATCTCATCTTTGGTTCAAAAACGTGTTGTTTTTGGGTCAGGTTTAAAGTTGTACAGTCAAAACAGTCAGAATTTGAGCCAAAATGCTTTTTTGACACTTTTTGCACTTTTGAGTGACAAAATGACCATGGCTACAAAAAACACTCAAAAGGCAAAGATCTCATTAGTAGTTGAAAAAAGTGTTGTTTTTTTGTTCACATTTCAAGTTGAACAGTCAAAACTGTGAGATCTTGAGCCAAAATGTTTTTTTTTTGACACTTTTAGCACTTTTGAGTGACAAAATGATTGTTGGCCTCAAAACGCACTCAAAAGGCAAAGAGCTCATCTTTGGTTGAAAAAAGTGTTGTTTGTTGGTCACGTTTAAAGTTGTACAGTCAAAACAATCAGAATTTGAGCCATAAAGCTCTTTTATAACCTTTAGTCCTATGAGTGACAAAAGGATTTTTGGACACAAAACGGACTCAAAAGGCAGAGATCTCATCTGTGGTTCAAAAAAGTGTTGTTTTTTTGGTCACACTTCAAGTTGAAGAGTCAAAACAGTCAGAATTTGAGCCAAAGTTCTTTTTTGACACTTTTTGCAATTTTGTGTGACAAAATGACCTTGGCCACAAAAACACTCAAAACGCAAAGATCTCATTAGTAGTTAAAAAAAAGTGTTGTTTTTTTGGTCACATTTCAAGTTGAACAGTCAAAACTGTGAGATCTTGAGCCAAAATGTTTTTGACACTTTTAGCACTTTTGAGTGACAAAATGATTGTTGGCCTCAAAACGCACTCAAAAGGCAAAGATCTCATCTTTGGTTCAAAAAAGTATTGTTTTTTGGTCACGTTTAAAGTTGTACAGTCAAAACAATCAGAATTTTAGCCAAAATGCTTTTTTGACACTTTTAGCACTTTTGAGTGACAAAAGGATTTTTTTTTTAGCTCAAAACGCACTAAAAAGGCAAAATATCTCATCTTTGGTTCAAAAACGTGTTGTTTTTGGGTCAGGTTTAAAGTTGTACAGTCAAAACAGTCAGAATTTGAGCCAAAATGCTTTTTTGACACTTTTTGCACTTTTGAGTGACAAAATGACCTTGGCTACAAAAAACACTCAAAAGGCAAAGATCTCATTAGTAGTTGAAAAAAGTGTTGTTTTTTTGTTCACATTTCAAGTTGAACAGTCAAAACTGTGAGATCTTGAGCCAAAATGTTTTTTTTTGACACTTTTAGCACTTTTGAGTGACAAAATGATTGTTGGCCTCAAAACGCACTCAAAAGGCAAAGAGCTCATCTTTGGTTGAAAAAAGTGTTGTTTGTTGGTCACGTTTAAAGTTGTACAGTCAAAACAATCAGAATTTGAGCCATAAAGCTCTTTTATAACCTTTAGTCCTATGAGTGACAAAAGGATTTTTGGACACAAAACGGACTCAAAAGGCAGAGATCTCATCTGTGGTTCAAAAAAGTGTTGTTTTTTTGGTCACACTTCAAGTTGAAGAGTCAAAACAGTCAGAATTTGAGCCAAAGTTCTTTTTTGACACTTTTTGCAATTTTGTGTGACAAAATGACCTTGGCCACAAAAACACTCAAAACGCAAAGATCTCATTAGTAGTTAAAAAAAAGTGTTGTTTTTTTGGTCACATTTCAAGTTGAACAGTCAAAACTGTGAGATCTTGAGCCAAAATGTTTTTGACACTTTTAGCACTTTTGAGTGACAAAATGATTGTTGGCCTCAAAACGCACTCAAAAGGCAAAGATCTCATCTTTGGTTCAAAAAAGTATTGTTTTTTGGTCACGTTTAAAGTTGTACAGTCAAAACAATCAGAATTTTAGCCAAAATGCTTTTTTGACACTTTTAGCACTTTTGAGTGACAAAAGGATTTTTCTTTTAGCTCAAAACGCACTAAAAAGGCAAAATATCTCATCTTTGGTTCAAAAACGTGTTGTTTTTGGGTCAGGTTTAAAGTTGTACAGTCAAAACAGTCAGAATTTGAGCCAAAATGCTTTTTTGACACTTTTTGCACTTTTGAGTGACAAAATGACCTTGGCTACAAAAAACACTCAAAAGGCAAAGATCTCATTAGTAGTTGAAAAAAGTGTTGTTTTTTTGGTCACATTTCAAGTTGAACAGTCAAAACTGTGAGATCTTGAGCCAAAATGTTTTTTTTTTGACACTTTTAGCACTTTTGAGTGACAAAATGATTGTTGGCCTCAAAACGCACTCAAAAGGCAAAGAGCTCATCTTTGGTTGAAAAAAGTGTTGTTTGTTGGTCACGTTTAAAGTTGTACAGTCAAAACAATCAGAATTTGAGCCATAAAGCTCTTTTATAACCTTTAGTCCTATGAGTGACAAAAGGATTTTTGGCCACAAAACGGACTCAAAAGGCAGAGATCTCATCTGTGGTTCAAAAAAGTGTTGTTTTTTTGGTCACACTTCAAGTTGAAGAGTCAAAACAGTCAGAATTTGAGCCAAAGTTCTTTTTTGACACTTTTTGCAATTTTGTGTGACAAAATGACCTTGGCCACAAAAAACACTCAAAACGCAAAGATCTCATTAGTAATTAAAAAAAAGTGTTGTTTTTTTGTTCACATTTCAAGTTGAACAGTCAAAACTGTGAGATCTTGAGCCAAAATGTTTTTGACACTTTTAGCACTTTTGAGTGACAAAATGATTGTTGGCCTCAAAACGCACTCAAAAGGCAAAGATCTCATCTTTGGATCAAAAAAAGTATTGTTTTTTGGTCACGTTTAAAGTTGTACAGTCAAAACAATCAGAATTTGAGCCAAAATGCTTTTTTGACACTTTTAGCACTTTTGAGTGACAAAAGGATTTTTGAGCACAAAACGCACTCTAAAGGCAAAGATCTTGATATGGTGCCTCTGTCGGACCTCTCCCCCCTCTCCTCTCCGCTTGGCTGCTGATTCTCTACACCTGCGACCACTTACCTCATCACCTCATCCGCCTTCTTAAGGAGCCACAGGATCATCAGTCTTCGCCAGTCCGTTGCCCCTGATGGTGCATAGTTGGTCCTCAAGTCAAGCTATTGTTCGTTTTTGCTACGTCAAGCCTATGACTAAACCTGTCTCTCTCTCTACTCACCCTCAGGAATCCAGTACCACGAGTGGTCGCTCGAATCAGTTCCCAGCCGTTCTCATCAGTCTGTCCTCTCCTGCGGTCCCACCACGAGCCTCTGCCTCATCAAGTGTCTCCACCTTCGTCAACATCGGCCTACGGAGAAATCCACCAGTGACGCCGCTAACTTCTGTCTTTCAGTTCGGAACCGACATCTGGACCTGCTCACGTTCTGCTCTCTGCTCCTCGTATTAAAACTCTTACCCGCCAACGCTCGCCTCCCGCTGTGTTTCTTCTGGGTTCCAGCATCTGGGTTCGAAAAGTGTTCTGTAGCCATGACAGAACGGACTGGCCATAATCCCAACCCAGCTGACCCAGAAGGACTCAGATTAGCCGTTTCCCAACAAGGCATTATGCTGGGACGTCAAGCGGACGCTCTGTCGCAAATGGCGGCTGCCCAGCAGGATCTCTTTCATCGCCTAGATGGTATGACCCAGACCTTACATGAACTAACCAGCCAGTTTTCCCAGGTTTCGCCTGCCACAGTCCATACTCCTGTCGTCCCAGCTCCTTCCGCTTCCGGAGTGCCGTCCGCAACCGAAAACATCCGACTCCAACCGGAACCTTTCTTCGGGGAGGTGGAAGCCTGCGGAGGATTTTTGCTGCAGTGCCAGTTAATATGTCAACAAGCTCCCCGATTCTACCAGTCCGACCACAGTAAGATCACCCTTGTCATTAATTCTCTACGAAGTAAAGCTCTCCAGTGGGCCCAAGCTTTTCTCTCTGCCAATCCCATCTCTCACCTGTCTTACGAGCGATTCCTCGGCGAATTCCGCCTGATATTCGACCAACCTCGTAAACAGGAAGAGGCAACCCGGCGGCTGCTCGCACTCAAACAGCGGAACCGTGCTGTTAGCGATCACGTCATCGATTTCCGCATTCTAGCGGTTGAAGCTGGCTGGCCCGATCTGGCCCTCGAAGGCGTTTTTTACCAGTCCTTGAATGAACAAATTAAAGACCACCTTTGTTCTCAACCGGAAGCACGATCCTTTGAGGAGTTGGTGTCCGCCGCTCTCCGGTCGGACGTTAGGATACGTGAGCGCCAAAAAGAACGAGGTCATCCGGCTCCACGTCCCCCGACTAAGTCCATCCACGCTCCACCGATCGATCCAGGCCTTTATGCTGCTGAGTGTCCTGTCCCCTCCAAGACTATGGAGGAACCCATGCAGATCGGCCACTCAAGGCTGTCAGAAGAGGAACGGCGCAAAAGACGCGAAGCTGGAGCCTGTTTTTACTGCGGGGCTAAAGGCCATCTAGTCTCGGGATGCCCAGTTCGTTTAAACTTCCCAGCCCCTCGCTAGACGACAGGCCGCGAGGGGAGTTATCTGCCACAGATTCTGGTAAAGAATTCATGTATTTACCTGTCAAGTTATGCCTCGATCGCCAAGTTCATGATCTCAGGGCCCTCGTAGATTCTGGGGCGGAACAGAGCTTAATTGACTTTCGTGTAGTTAACCACTTGTCTATCCCCACAGAGCCCCTAGAAAACCCCATTGAAGCCTCGGGCCTCGGGGGACAACACCTGTCCCGTATTACCCATCGCACCAAGCCCATTCTCCTCGTCACGTCAGGTAACCATAGGGAATCAGTTCAGTTTTACATCACCCAGTCCGCCCATACCCCCATAGTGTTAGGGTTCACCTGGCTCAGATTACATAATCCCCAATTTAACTGGGCTCAGGGATCTGTCACTCAGTGGAGTCCTTATTGCCTTGCAAACTGTTTACTGTCCGCTGTTCCCCGTGTTCCCCCCATAGATACCGAGAGTCCCGCCTCAGTAGATCTGGTTTCCATTCCGTCTTGTTATCACGACTTAAAAGCAGTTTTCAGCAAATCTAAGGCTAGCGCTCTTCCCCCGCATAGACCTTACGATTGCGCCATTACTCTCCTTCCTGGCGCTCCTTTACCTAAGGGGCGGCTGTTCAACCTGTCCGGTCCCGAAAGAAGCGCCATGGAACAGTACATCCAGGAAGCGCTCTCGTTAGGTCACATACGACCCTCTTCCTCCCCTGTGGGGGCTGGTTTTTTCTTCGTGGCTAAGAAAGATAAGACACTCAGGCCTTGCATCGACTACCGCGAACTAAATCAGATCACCGTCAAAGATAAATATTCCTTGCCTTTAATCACGTCTGTTTTTGACTCTCTTCAACAAGCCCGTATCTTCACGAAATTAGACCTCCGCAATGCGTACCATCTGGTTCGTATCAAGGAAGGCGACGAATGGAAGACTGCATTTAAAACCCCCTTAGGGCACTATGAATATTTGGTCATGCCCTTTGGCCTCACCAACGCCCCTGCAGTCTTCCAGCGGTTGGTCAACGACATTCTCCGTGACTTCCTTAATCGCTTCATCTTCGTCTACCTTGATGACATTCTCATCTATTCCCATGATCAGGCCCAGCATGAACATCACGTACGTCTCGTGCTTGAGAGACTTTTGGAAAACCAACTCTATTTAAAATTCGAGAAATGCGAATTTCATGTTCCAACCGTTCAGTTTCTCGGCTACGTCATCGAGGCAGGTTGCATCCGACCTGACCCCTCTAAGATAGAGGCCGTCGCCAACTGGGCACCTCCAGACACACGGAAAAAACTTCAGCAGTTCTTAGGCTTCGCCAACTTTTATAGGCGATTTATCAGGAATTACAGCAGCATCGCTTCTCCTCTCACACGCCTTACTTCCACTACTCATCCCTTTGCCTGGTCTACTGAAGCCCAACAAGCCTTCAACAAACTGAAGGACCTTTTCGTATCCGCACCCATCCTCATCCAACCTGACCCATCTCGTCAATTCATTGTCGAGGTGGACGCTTCTGATACCGGTGTGGGTGCCGTCCTCTCCCAAAAAGAGGCCTCAACTGACAAATTAAAACCTTGTGCTTATTTTTCACGAAAACTATCACCAGCAGAAAGAAACTATGATGTCGGCAACCGGGAACTACTTGCCATCAAGCTGGCATTGGAGGAATGGCGTCACTGGTTGGAGGGAGCAGAACAGCCATTCATCGTGTGGACAGACCACAAGAACCTGGCCTATCTCCGCTCAGCCAAACGACTCAACTCCAGGCAAGCTCGTTGGTGTCTTTTTTTTGACCGCTTCAATTTTGTAATCACCTACAGACCCGGATCCCGAAATATCAAGCCTGACGCCCTGTCCCGAAAGTACAGTCCATCAGAACGCGCCCCGGCCACCATCCTTCCTTCCACCTGCGTCATCGGAACCCTCACGTGGGACATCGAGAACAAGGTACTCCAAGCCCTGAGAGACAATGATGACCACCCTCCTGTCCCCAGGGGTACCTTGTTCGTCCCAGCTGATCTCCGGTCCGAGGTCATCACCTGGGGGCATGCATCCCGCTTGGCTTGCCATGGGGGGGTTCACCGGACTCTTAACCTCATCCGCAAAAGGTTCCATTGGCCTGCCATGGAAAAGGACGTGCGAGATTATGTCGCAGCCTGCTCCACGTGCGCCCGATCGAAATCTTCATCCTCAGCTCCGGCAGGTCTGCTTCATCCACTCTCCACTCCCGATCGACCCTGGTCCCATCTGGCCATGGATTTCGTCACAGGTCTTCCCCCGTCACACGGTAACACTACCGTCCTCACTGTTATTGATCGTTTTTCGAAAATGGCTCACTTCATTCCCCTTCCTCAACTCCCCACGGCCACTGTGACTGCTGACCTGATGGTCAACCATGTTTTTCGCCACCATGGCATCCCTATGGACATTGTCTCCGACCGCGGCCCCCAATTCACGTCACAAGTGTGGAAGGCCTTCTGCTCGGCCTTGGGGGCCACGGTCAGTCTCTCGTCAGGCTATCATCCCCAGTCGAACGGTCAAGCGGAGAGAGCGAACCAGGAGCTGGAGGCAGCTCTTCGCTGTCTGGCGGCACAGAATGAAAAGGACTGGTCCACCTTCCTGGTATGGATAGAGTACGCCCATAACACTCATCCTTCATCTGCCACCGGGATCTCTCCTTTTGAGGCCGCCCTAGGGTACTCACCACCTCTGTTTCCATCCCAGGAGTTGGATCTGGCAGTGCCTTCTGTCCACCATCACCTCCAGCGTTGCCAACGCGTCTGGACTCAGACGAAGGCCGCTCTCCTCCGCACCAAGGAGAGCAACTGCCGGATCGCCAACCGTCGCAGGGTGGTGGGACCCGACTATCAACCTGGTCAGAGGGTTTGGCTCTCCACTCGCAATATCCCCATTCAAGCATCCTCCAAGAAACTGGCTCCCCGATTCATCGGTCCTTACGTCATTGACAAACTCATCAACCCTACCTGTGTCCGTCTTCGTCTGCCTAAAGCCCTGAAGGTTCACCCGTCTTTTCACGTCTCACAGATCAAGCCAGTCCAGGACAGTCCTCTGTGCCCGCCGTCCGCTTCCCCACCGCCCGCCCGGGTCATCGACGGCGCTCCGGCCTATGACGTCAGCCGGATTTTGGACATCCGGCGTAGGGGTCGTGGATTCCAGTTCCTGGTCGACTGGGTGGGCTACGGTCCGGAGGAGCGTTCATGGATTCCCCGCTCGTTTATTCTGGATCCCTCGCTCATTGAGGATTTCTACCGTGCCCACCCTGATCGCCGCCCTTGACCGCCTGGAGGCGGTCGTTGGGGGGGGGGGGTACTGATATGGTGCCTCTGTCGGACTCCTCCCCCCTCTCCTCTCCGCTTGGCTGCTGATTCTCTACACCTGCGACCACTTACCTCATCACCTCATCCGCCTTCTTAAGGAGCCACAGGATCATCAGTCTTCGCCAGTCCGTTGCCCCTGATGGTGCATAGTTGGTCCTCAAGTCAAGCTATTGTTCGTTTTCGCTACGTCAAGCCTACGACTAAACCTGTCTCTCTCTCTACTCACCCTCAGGAATCCAGTACCACGAGTGGTCGCTCGAATCAGTTCCCAGCCGTTCTCATCAGTCTGTCCTCTCCTGCGGTCCCACCACGAGCCTCTGCCTCATCAAGTGTCTCCACCTTCGTCAACATCGGCCTACGGAGAAATCCACCAGTGACGCCGCTAACTTCTGTCTTTCAGTTCGGAACCGACATCTGGACCTGCTCACGTTCTGCTCTCTGCTCCTCGTATTAAAACTCTTACCCGCCAACGCTCGCCTCCCGCTGTGTTTCTTCTGGGTTCCAGCATCTGGGTTCGAAAAGTGTTCTGTAGCCATGACAGATCTCATTTGTAGTTTAAAAAAGTGTTGTTTTTTTGGTCACGTTTAAAGTTGTACAGTCAAAACAATTAGAATTCGAGCCATAAAGTTCTTTTATAACCTTCAGCCCTTTGAGTGACAAAAGGATTTTTGGCCACAAAACGGACTCAAAAGGCAAAGATCTCATCTGTGGTTCAAAGAAGTTTTTTTCCTTGGTCACATTTCAGGTTGAACATTCAAAACTGTTAGATCTTGAGCCAAAATGCTTTTTTGACACTTTTAACACTTTTGAGTGACAAAAGGATTTTTGAGCACAAAACGCACACTAAAGGCAAAGATCCCATCTGTGGTTCAAAGAAGTGTTTTTCCTTGGTCACATTTCAGGTTGAACATTCAAAACTGTTAGATCTTGAGCCAAAATGCTTTTTTGACACTTTTAACACTTTTGAGTGACAAAAGGATTTTTGAGCACAAAACGCACACTAAAGGCAAAGATCTCATTTGTAGTTCAAGAAAGTGTTGTTTTTTGGTCACGTTTCAAGTTGTACTGTCAAAACAGTCAGAATTTGAGCCATAATGCTCGTTTATAACCTTTAGCCCTTTGAGTTACAAGATAATATTTGGCCACAATACGCACTCAAAAGGTAAAGATCTCATCTCTAGTTCAAAAAAGCGTTTTTGCTTGGTCACATTTCAGGTTGAACATTCAATACTGTTAGATCTTGAGCCAAAATGCTTTTTTGACCCTTTTTGCACTTTTGAGTGACAAAATGACCTTGGCCACAAAAAACACTCAAAAGGCTAAGATCTCATTAGTAATTAAAAAAAAGTGTTTTTTTGTTCACATTTCAAGTTGAACAGTCAAAACTGTGAGATCTTAAGCCAAAATGCTTTTTTGACACTTTTAGCACTTTTGAGTGACAAAATGATTGTTTGCCTCAAAATGCACTCAAAAGGCAAAGATCTCGTCTTTGGTTCAAAAAAGGGTTGTTTTTTGGTCACGTTTAAAGTTGTACAGTCAAAACAATCAGAATTTTAGCCAAAATGCTTTTTTGACACTTTTAGCACTTTTGAGTGACAAAAAGATTTTTGAACACAAAACCCACTCTACAGTTAAAGATCTCATTTGTAGTTTAAAAAAAGTGTTGTTTTTTTGTTCACGTTTCAAGTTGTACAGTCAAAACAGTCAGAATTTTAGCCAAAATGCTCCTTTACACTTTTAGCCCTTTGAGTGACAAAATAATTGTTGGCCACAAAACGCACTCAAAAGGTAAAGATCTCATCTCTAGTTCAAAAAAGTGATTTTCCTTGGTCACATTTCAGGTTGAACATTCAAAACTGTTAGATCTTGAGCCAAAATGTTTTTTTGACACTTTTAGCACTTTTGAGTGACAAAAGTAGATTGAGCACAAAACGCACTCTAAAGGCAAAGATCTCATTTGTAGTTTAAAAAAGTGTTGTTGTTTTTTTTGGTCACATTTCAAGTTTAACAATCAAAACAGTTTGAAATTGAGCCAAAATTCTTTTTTGACAGTTTTTGCACTTTTGAGTGACAAAATGACCTTGGCCACAAAAAACACTCAAAAGGCTAAGATCTCATTAGTAATTAAAAAAAAGTGTAGTTTTTTTGTTCACATTTCAAGTTGAACAGTCAAAACTGTGAGATCTTGAGCCAAAAATGTTTTTGACACTTTTAGCACTTTTGAGTGACAAAATGATTGTTGGCCTCAAAACGCACTCAAAAGGCAAAGATCTCATCTTTGGATCAAAAAAAGTATTGTTTTTTGGTCACGTTTAAAGTTGTACAGTCAAAACAATAAGAATTTTAGCCAAAATGCTTTTTTGACACTTTTAGCACTTTTGAGTGACAAAAGGATTTTTGAGCACAAAACGCACTCTAAAGGCAAAGATCTCATTTGTAGTTTAAAAAAGTGTTGTTTTTTTGGTCACGTTTAAAGTTGTACAGTCAAAACAATTAGAATTCGAGCCATAAAGTTCTTTTATAACCTTCAGCCCTTTGAGTGACAAAAGGATTTTTGGCCACAAAACGGACTCAAAAGGCAAAGATCTCATCTGTGGTTCAAAGAAGTGTTTTTCCTTGGTCACATTTCAGGTTGAACATTCAAAACTGTTAGATCTTGAGCCAAAATGCTTTTTTGACACTTTTAACACTTTTGAGTGACAAAAGGATTTTTGAGCACAAAACGCACACTAAAGGCAAAGATCTCATTTGTAGTTCAAGAAAGTGTTGTTTTTTGGTCACGTTTCAAGTTGTACTGTCAAAACAGTCAGAATTTGAGCCAAAATGCTCGTTTATAACCTTTAGCCCTTTGAGTTACAAGATAATTGTTGGCCACAATACGCACTCAAAAGGTAAAGATCTCATCTCTAGTTCAAAAAAGTGTTTTTCCTTGGTCACATTTCAGGTTGAACATTCAATACTGTTAGATCTTAAGCCAAAATGCTTTTTTGACCCTTTTTGCACTTTTGAGTGACAAAATGACCTTGGCCACAAAAAACACTCAAAAGGCTAAGATCTCATTAGTAATTAAAAAAAAAAGTGTTGTTTTTTTGTTCACATTTCAAGTTGAACAGTCAAAACTGTGAGATCTTGAGCCAAAATGCTTTTTTGACACTTTTAGCACTTTTGAGTGACAAAATGATTGTTGGCCTCAAAACGCACTCAAAAGGCAAAGATCTCATCTTTGGTTCAAAAAAGTATTGTTTTTTGGTCACGTTTAAAGTTGTACAGTCAAAACAATCAGAATTTTAGCCAAAATGCTTTTTTGACACTTTTAGCACTTTTGAGTGACAAAAGGATTTTTGAGCACAAAACGCACTCTAAAGTTAAAGATCTCATTTGTAGTTTAAAAAAGTGTTGTTTTTTAGTTAACGTTTCAAGTTGTACAGTCAAAACAGTCAGAATTTGAGCCAAAATGCTTTTTTGACACTTTTTGCACTTTTGAGTGACAAAATGACCTTGGCCACAAAAAACACTCAAAAGGCAAAGATCTCATTAGTAGTTAAAGAAAGTGTTGTTTTTTTGGTCACATTTCAAGTTGAACAGTCAAAACTGTGAGATCTTGAGCCAAAATGTTTTTTTTTTGACACTTTTAGCACTTTTGAGTGACAAAATGATTGTTGGCCTCAAAACGCACTCAAAAGGCAAAGATCACATGTTTGGTTGAAAAAAGGGTTGTTTTTTGGTCACGTTTAAAGTTGTACAGTCAAAACAATCAGAATTTTAGCCAAAATGCTCTTTTGACACTTTTAGCACTTTTGAATGACAAAAGGATTTTTGGCCACAAAACGCATTCAAAGGGAAAAGATCTCATTTGTAGTTCAAAAAAGTGTTGTTTTTTTGTTCACATTTCAAGTTGAACAGTCAAAACTGTGGGATCTTGAGCCAAAATGTTTTTTTGACACTTTTAGCACTTTTGAGTGACAAAAGGATTTTTGAGCACAAAACGCACTATAAAGTTAAAGATCTCATTTGTAGTTTAAAAAAGTGTTGTTTTTTAGTTAACGTTTCAAGTTGTACAGTCAAAACAGTCAGAATTTGAGCCAAAATGCTTTTTTGACACTTTTTGCACTTTGAGTGACAAAATGACCTTGGCCACAAAAAACACTCAAAAGGCAAAGATCTCATTAGTAGTTAAAGAAAGTGTTGTTTTTTTGGTCACATTTCAAGTTGAACAGTCAAAACTGTGAGATCTTAAGGCCAAAATGGTTTTTTTTTTACACTTTTAGCACTTTTGAGTGACAAAATGATTGTTGGCCTCAAAACGCACTCAAACGGCAAAGATCACATCTTTGGTTGAAAAAAGGGTTGTTTTTTGTTCACATTTCAAGTTGAACAGTCAAAACTGTGAGATCTTGAGCCAAAATGTTTTTTTGACACTTTTAGCACTTTTGAGTGACAAAAGGATTTTTGAGCACAAAACGCACTCTAAAGGCAAAGATCTCATTTGTAGTTTAAAAAAGTGTTGTTTTTTTGGTCACGTTTAAAGTTGTACAGTCAAAACAATTAGAATTCGAGCCATAAAGTTCTTTTATAACCTTCAGCCCTTTGAGTGACAAAAGGATTTTTGGCCACAAAACGGACTCAAAAGGCAAAGATCTCATCTGTGGTTCAAAGAAGTGTTTTTCCTTGGTCACATTTCAGGTTGAACATTCAAAACTGTTAGATCTTGAGCCAAAATGCTTTTTTGACACTTTTAACACTTTTGAGTGACAAAAGGATTTTTGAGCACAAAACGCACACTAAAGGCAAAGATCTCATTTGTAGTTCAAGAAAGTGTTGTTTTTTGGTCACGTTTCAAGTTGTACTGTCAAAACAGTCAGAATTTGAGCCAAAATGCTCGTTTATAACCTTTAGCCCTTTGAGTTACAAGATAATTGTTGGCCACAATACGCACTCAAAAGGTAAAGATCTCATCTCTAGTTCAAAAAAGTGTTTTTCCTTGGTCACATTTCAGGTTGAACATTCAATACTGTTAGATCTTGAGCCAAAATGCTTTTTTGACCCTTTTTGCACTTTTGAGTGACAAAATGACCTTGGCCACAAAAAACACTCAAAAGGCTAAGATCTCATTAGTAATTAAAAAAAAAGTGTTGTTTTTTTGTTCACATTTCAAGTTGAACAGTCAAAACTGTGAGATCTTGAGCCAAAATGCTTTTTTGACACTTTTAGCACTTTTGAGTGACAAAATGATTGTTGGCCTCAAAACGCACTCAAAAGGCAAAGATCTCATCTTTGGTTCAAAAAAGTATTGTTTTTTGGTCACGTTTAAAGTTGTACAGTCAAAACAATCAGAATTTTAGCCAAAATGCTTTTTTGACACTTTTAGCACTTTTGAGTGACAAAAGGATTTTTGAGCACAAAACGCACTCTAAAGTTAAAGATCTCATTTGTAGTTTAAAAAAGTGTTGTTTTTTAGTTAACGTTTCAAGTTGTACAGTCAAAACAGTCAGAATTTGAGCCAAAATGCTTTTTTGACACTTTTTGCACTTTTGAGTGACAAAATGACCTTGGCCACAAAAAACACTCAAAAGGCAAAGATCTCATTAGTAGTTAAAGAAAGTGTTGTTTTTTTGGTCACATTTCAAGTTGAACAGTCAAAACTGTGAGATCTTGAGCCAAAATGTTTTTTTTTTGACACTTTTAGCACTTTTGAGTGACAAAATGATTGTTGGCCTCAAAACGCACTCAAAAGGTAAAGATCACATGTTTGGTTGAAAAAAGGGTTTTTTTTTGGTCACGTTTAAAGTTGTACAGTCAAAACAATCAGAATTTTAGCCAAAATGCTCTTTTGTACGGTGGCCCTGAAGTGCAAACCATTCAACAAATCACTCGATACAAAAACATTTTTAAGATCACAGCCACAATTTAAAAAGCAGTATTACATTTTAGAAAACAAAACAAAATTTCAGAAACCAAAACATAAAAAAGAAAAAAGAAAAAAAGATTTCAGAAAACAAAATTAATTTCCAGGGAAAAAAAAGAAATATTACAAAATGAAAACATTTCAGAAAAAAAAATAATTTTCAGAAAACAAAATGAAATACAAAAAAATGAAAAACATTTCAGAAAAAAATGAAATATTAAAAAATGAAAAACATTTCAGAAAAAAAATTAAATATTAAAAAATGAAAAACATTTCAGAACACAGAATGAATTTCCAGAAAACAAAACGAAATCTTCAAAAATGAAAAACATTTCCAAACCAGAAGAAGCAGGTACTATGGGACAACGCTGATTGGATGATGATGTTTGTCAATCATTTGAACTGAAAAGTATTTTAAATGAAGCGATGACGGATTTTATCGTCCAAACAACAATGTACTATAATAATCCACGTATCTACCATTTACATATTAAATCAAAAATGCAGCAAACAGATAATGAAGGTTTAAATTATTTTTTTAATATTTCGTCTGAAGCAGAACGGTCACCCGGAAGTAGTTTGTGTGGATGACGTCCGTTCTGCAGGTAAACAAAGAAAGGGACGGTAAAACGTTAACATAAACGTTAATCTTTGAATATTTAGCGGATGTGATGGCAGAACGCACGCAGAAATATCAACACCAACCAGGTTTACAAATGTTTCGATATGTCGTGAGAGAATTCTGTCTAAAGCAGCAGCTGCGAAGAAACGGGTGTTAAAGACGGCGCACATCAGGAAATGCAGTCCCGCCATCCACTGATAAGGTATGGAGGCACATTTGTTTGATCTAATTAATGTAGCGTTAAACGTGATTTCTAGGTGGGTGTTTACAGACAGATCCAAGATCCTTCAGTCATACGTTAATGACAGGTTATCTCATCAGCTGGAGAGGGGGGGTCACGTGGGCAGGATTCTCAGACAGGTGTACCAGCAGCATAAATAAGCAAAGCTGTCAGGTAAACTGCAGCAGTTTGTGTCTCAGAATAACATTTATGAATGCTTCTTATTCACACTATTAAGATCTGTGACTTTAGAGTGTGTCAGTGCACAGAAACATGACAGTAAATGACTGGATGTGCACATCATCAGACACGTCCAGGTGTGTAACTAAAGGTGGCAAAGTCTGTAGTCTAAAAAGATTCTTTAAAAAAAAACATTTTAGTCTTTCAGGCAGAGGAGGAATACCAAAGTGTTTTAGAATGTATTTTTATAAGACTGAAATAATGTATTTTATTCTGAGTTTGGTGTTTTGACCCCTCCCTAATGAATTTCTGGTTTAACCCATTTTCTCCTCATTTTGATGAACTCAACTTTTTCCTGAATGAAAGATGAACGGCAGCTGATGTTTTTCTGTCAGGGATTTTTAATTTATTAATTTATTTCTGTCAGGGATTTCAATGGAGCTGGAGTCCAGTGCAGAGGAAGCTGCAAGCATGTACGAGCAGGAACTGGGCTCCCTTACCTGTGCATCTTCCTCTGGATGTGATGCTGAGCAGCAATTTGGACAAACCTTCCCTGACATGACTCTTTTTGATAAGCACAAACAGACTTTTCCCAGATGCATTTCTTCCTCTAATAAATGTGACTGACAGGTACGCTGAGTAAATGCTGATTGTAAACGGAACATTTGATTGAATGCATGAAGAAGCCCATAAAGGAAAATCCACAACCGTTTCTTTGTTTCTGTTACTGAGTAACGTTTTCATGTTAAGTTTTCAATAAATATACTGCATTGCTATGAAACAAATTTGTTTATTTTCATATCCATTATTACAATCCTCACGTCAGCATTCAGTTTTTTCATTGACAAAAAAACATTTGTAAACAACAGCTTTGAAAAATCAAACATCAACTTTGTTAATAAAGCTTTAAAACCTAAAATGGTAAACATGGAAAAACTCCTAAATGAAGCAAGCCTAATATGAACATTTTAAACTGGAGTTTTGCTTAAAGAAACATTAAGTTGTTTGGAGTTGAACAAGTGTTTGATGCGATTCCTCGTAGATGTGATTTCCAGATCATCAGCCCGACGCTAAAGCCAGGAATTGTGCTTCGTTTTTCACTCCCCACTGCATCCTTTACAACTAATCAGGCTTATGCAGCAGGTTAAAGACTTTTTTTAAAGGACCTGCAATTTAAAAAAAAAAATTAGATATTAAGGTTAAATAATATTTATTGATTACATTGCACATAAATCATGGTGACTTGCCTGTACACTGCAGAATGATATGAATGACTTTAGTCTTTTTGTATTCCCATGTAGAGCTGCCATCTGTTCTTCGGCAGCACAAACCTTTCTGGAACTTCGCTTTGAAAACTTCACCTGCAGAAATATCACATGTTAATTCAATTAAGTATTTTATAAACTTTTAAAGTTCATTTTTAAGTTTCAGTATATGTATATGTATGGTTCAAAAATATACAATACACTTTAATATTATTTCCCATAAGAACTTGTTTACTGATTTCAATCTTAAAGTCGATTTTTAGCAACACTGATGCCATATAATTACTGTAATTACTGTATAAATCACAGAATCAGGCTGGCTCGGAGCTTTTTCTCTCATGTTGTCACCAAAAACGGGAACGGCTATCATGTGAAGACGGTTCGTCTCCATCGGGTTCCTTTTGCGCATGCGCAAGATAAAAAGAAATGATCTTTTCAAAGCAGCACTTTAACATCCTAAAATTAACATCCCTAGAGACATGTGACTGACAAAAGAAAAGATCACAGACTTGATTCTTACCTGAAGATGATTGACAGCGTGAACCTCGCAGCCGTAGACATTAGCGCACAGCGTTCAAAGTAAAAGTGCTCACAAACTACTTCCGGGTGACCGTGTGTCAGGCGAAATGTTAAAAAAATAATTTTAAAGTTCATTAACAGTTTGCTGCATTTTTTATTTGATATATAAATGGGAAATACGTGGATTATTATAGTACATTGTTGTTTGGACGATAAAATCCGTCATTGCTTCATTTAAAATACTTTTCAGTTCAAATGATTGACAAAAATCATCATCCAATCAGCGTTGTCCCATAGTACCTGCCTCTTCCGGTTTGGAAATGTTTTTCATTTTTGAAGATTTCGTTTTGTTTTCTGGAAATTCATTCTGTGTTCTGAAATGTTTTTCATTTTTTAAAATTTCATTTTTTTTCTGAAATGTTTTTCATTTTTTAAAATTTCATTTTTTTTCTGAAATGTTTTTCATTTTTTAATATTTCATTTTTTTTCTGGAAATTACTTTTTTTTCTGAAATGTTTTCATTTTTTAATATTTCTTTTTTTTCCTGGAAATTAATTTTGTTTTCTGAAATGTTTTTTTTTGTCATTTTTGTTTTTCAAGTTTTGTTTTCTGAAATTTTGTTTTGTTTTCTAAAATGTAATGCTGCTTTTTAAATTTTTTTTTTTTTTTTTTTAATTGTTGTTGTGTTCTTAAAAATGTTTTTGTATCAAGTGATTTGTTGAATGCTTTGCACTTCAGGGCCACCGTACTTTTGACACTTTGAGCACTTTTGAATGACAAAAGGATTTTTGGCCACAAAACGCATTCAAAGGGCAAAGATCTCATTTGTAGTTCAAAAAAGTGTTGTTTTTTTGTTCACATTTCAAGTTGAACAGTCAAAACTGTGGGATCTTGAGCCAAAATGTTTTTTTGACACTTTTAGCACTTTTGAGTGACAAAAGGATTTTTGAGCACAAAACGCACTATAAAGTTAAAGATCTCATTTGTAGTTTAAAAAAGTGTTGTTTTTTAGTTAACGTTTCAAGTTGTACAGTCAAAACAGTCAGAATTTGAGCCAAAATGCTTTTTTGACACTTTTTGCACTTTTGAGTGACAAAATGACCTTGGCAACAAAAAACACTCAAAAGGCAAAGATCTCATTAGTAGTTAAAGAAAGTGTTGTTTTTTTGGTCACATTTCAAGTTGAACAGTCAAAACTGTGAGATCTTGAGCCAAAATGGGTTTTTTTTTACACTTTTAGCACTTTTGAGTGACAAAATGATTGTTGGCCTCAAAACGCACTCAAAAGGCAAAGATCACATCTTTGGTTGAAAAAAGGGTTGTTTTTTTGTTCACATTTTAAGTTTAACAGTCAAAACTGTGAGATCTTGAGCCAAAATGTTTTTTTGACACTTTTAGCACTTTTGAGTGACAAAAGGATTTTTGAGCACAAAACCCACTCTACAGTTAAAGATCTCATTTGTAGTTTAAAAAAAGTGTTGTTTTTTTGTTCATGTTTCAAGTTGTACAGTCAAAACAGTCAGAATTTTAGCCAAAATGCTCCTTTACACTTTTAGCCCTTTGAGTGACAAAATAATTGTTGGCCACAAAACGCACTCAAAAGGTAAAGATCTCATTTGTCGTTTAAAAAAGTGTTGTTTTTTTGGTCACGTTTAAAGTTGTACAGTCAAAACAGTCAGAATTTGAGCCAAAATGCTCGTTTATAACCTTTAGCCCTTTGAGTTACAAGATAATTGTTGGCCACAATACGCACTCAAAAGGTAAAGATCTCATCTCTACTTCAAAAAAGTGTTTTTCCTTGGTCACATTTCAGGTTGAACATTCAAAACTGTTAGATCTTGAGCCAAAATGCTTTTTGACACTTTTAGCACTTTTGAGTGACAAAAGGATTTTTGGTCTCAAAAAACACTCAAAAGGCAAAGATCTCATTAGTAGTTAAAAAAAGTGTTGTTTTTTTGGTCACATTTCAAGTTGAACAATCAAAACAGTGAGAATTTGAGCCAAAGTTCTTTTTTGACTCTTTTAGCACTTTTGAGTGACAAAAGGATTTTTGAGAACAAAACGCACTCTAAAGTTAAAGATCTCATCTCTAGTTCAAAAAAGTGTTTTTCCTTGGTCACATTTCAGGTTGAACATTCAATACTGTTAGATCTTGAGCCAAAATGCTTTTTTGACCCTTTTTGCACTTTTGAGTGACAAAATGACCTTGGCCACAAAAAACACTCAAAAGGCAAAGATCTCATTAGTAGTTGAAAAAAGTGTTGTTTTTTTGGTCACATTTCAAGTTGAACAGTCAAAACTGTGAGATCTTGAGCCAAAATGTTTTTTTTTTGACACTTTTAGCACTTTTGAGTGACAAAATGATTGTTGGCCTCAAAACGCACTCAAAAGGCAAAGATCTCGTCTTTGGTTCAAAAAAGTAATGTTTTTTGGTCACTTTTAAAATTGTACAGTCAAAACAATCAGAATTTTAGCCAAAATGCTTTTTTGACACTTTTAGCACTTTTGAGTGACAAAAGGATTTTTGAGCACAAAACCTACTCTACAGTTAAAGATCTCATTTGTAGTTTAAAAAAAGTGTTGTTTTTTTGTTCACGTTTCAAGTTGTACAGTCAAAACAGTCAGAATTTGAGCCAAAATGCTCCTTTACACTTTTAGCCCTTTGAGTGACAAAATAATTGTTGGCCACAAAACGCACTCAAAAGGTAAAGATCTCATCTCTAGTTCAAAAAAGTGTTTTTCCTTGGTCACATTTCAGGTTGAACATTCAAAACTGTTAGATCTTGAGCCAAAATGTTTTTTTGACACTTTTAGCACTTTTGAGTGACAAAAGTAGATTGAGCACAAAACGCACTCTAAAGGCAAAGATCTCATTTGTAGTTTAAAAAAGTGTTGTTGTTATTTTTGGTCACATTTCAAGTTTAACAATCAAAACAGTTTGAATTTGAGCCAAAATTCTTTTTTGACAGTTTTTTCACTTTTGAGTGACAAAATGACCTTGGCCACAAAAAACACTCTAAAGGCAAAGAACTCATTAGTAGTTAAAAAAAGTGTTGTTTTTTTGTTCACATTTCAAGTTGAACAGTCAAAACTGTGAGATCTTGAGCCAAAAATGTTTTTGACACTTTTAGCACTTTTGAGTGACAAAAGGATTTTTGAGCACAAAACGCACTCTAAAGGCAAAGATCTCATTTGTCGTTTAAAAAAGTGTTGTTTTTTTGGTCACGTTTAAAGTTGTACAGTCAAAACAATTAGAATTTGAGCCATAAAGTTCTTTTATAACCTTCAGCCCTTTGAGTGACAAAAGGATTTTTGGCCACAAAACGGACTCAAAAGGCAAAGATCTCATCTGTGGTTCAAAGAAGTGTTTTTCCTTGGTCACATTTCAGGTTGAACATTCAAAACTGTTAGATCTTGAGCCAAAATGTTTTTTTGACACTTTTAGCACTTTTGAGTGACAAAATGATTGTTGGCCTCAAAACGCACTCAAAAGGCAAAGATCTCATCTTTGTATCAAAAAAAGTATTGTTTTTTGGTCACGTTTAAAGTTGTACAGTCAAAACAATCAGAATTTTAGCCAAAATGCTTTTTTGACACTTTTAGCACTTTTGAGTGACAAAAGGATTTTTGAGCACAAAACGCACTCTAAAGGCAAAGATCTCATTTGTAGTTTAAAAAAGTGTTGTTTTTTTGGTCACGTTTAAAGTTGTACAGTCAAAACAATTAGAATTCGAGCCATAAAGTTCTTTTATAACCTTCAGCCCTTTGAGTGACAAAAGGATTTTTGGCACAAAACGGACTCAAAAGGCAAAGATCACATCTGTGGTTCAAAGAAGTGTTTTTCCTTGGTCACATTTCAGGTTGAACATTCAAAACTGTTAGATCTTGAGCCAAAATGCTTTTTTGACACTTTTAACACTTTTGAGTGACAAAAGGATTTTTGAGCACAAAACGCACACTAAAGGCAAAGATCTCATTTGTAGTTCAAGAAAGTGTTGTTTTTTGGTCACGTTTCAAGTTGTACTGTCAAAACAGTCAGAATTTGAGCCAAAATGCTCGTTTATAACCTTTAGCCCTTTGAGTTACAAGATAATTGTTGGCCACAATACGCACTCAAAAGGTAAAGATCTCATCTCTAGTTCAAAAAAGTGTTTTTCCTTGGTCACATTTCAGGTTGAACATTCAATACTGTTAGATCTTGAGCCAAAATGCTTTTTTGACCCTTTTTGCACTTTTGAGTGACAAAATGACCTTGGCCACAAAAAACACTCAAAAGGCTAAGATCTCATTAGTAATTAAAAAAAAAGTGTTGTTTTTTTGTTCACATTTCAAGTTGAACAGTCAAAACTGTGAGATCTTGAGCCAAAATGCTTTTTTAACACTTTTAGCACTTTTGAGTGACAAAATGATTGTTGGCCTCAAAACGCACTCAAAAGGCAAAGATCTCATCTTTGGTTCAAAAAAGTATTGTTTTTTGGTCACGTTTAAAGTTGTACAGTCAAAACAATCAGAATTTTAGCCAAAATGCTTTTTTGACACTTTTAGCACTTTTGAATGACAAAAGGATTTTTGAGCACAAAACGCACTCTAAAGTTAAAGATCTCATTTGTAGTTTAAAAAAGTGTTGTTTTTTAGTCAACGTTTCAAGTTGTACAGTCAAAACAGTCAGAATTTGAGCCAAAATGCTTTTTTGACACTTTTTGCACTTTTGAGTGACAAAATGACCTTGGCCACAAAAAACACTCAAAAGGCAAAGATCTCATTAGTAGTTAAAGAAAGTGTTGTTTTTTTGGTCACATTTCAAGTTGAACAGTCAAAACTGTGAGATCTTGAACCAGAATGTTTTTTTTTTTGACACTTTTAGCACTTTTGAGTGACAAAATGATTGTTGGCCTCAAAAAACACTCAAAAGGCAAAGATCACATCTTTGGTTGAAAAAAGGGTTGTTTTTTGGTCACGTTTAAAGTTGTACAGTCAAAACAATCAGAATTTTAGCCAAAATGCTTTTTTGACACTTTTTGCACTTTTGAGTGACAAAATGACCTTGGCCACAAAAAACACTCAAAAGGCAAAGATCTCATTAGTAGTTAAAAAAAGTGTTGTTTTTTTGTTCACATTTCAAGTTGAACAGTCAAAACTGTGAGATCTTGAGCCAAAATGCTTTTTTGACACTTTTAGCACTTTTGAGTGACAAAATGATTGTTGGCCTCAAAACGCACTCAAAAGGCAAAGATCTCATCTTTGGTTCAAAAAAGTATTGTTTTTTTGGTCACTTTTAAAGTTGTACAGTCAAAACAATCAGAATTTTAGCCAAAGTGCTTTTTTGACACTTTTAGCACTTTTGAGTGACAAAAGGATATTTGAGCACAAAACCCACTCTACAGTTAAAGATCTCATTTGTAGTTTAAAAAAAGTGTTGTTTTTTTGTTCACGTTTCAAGTTGTACAGTCAAAACAGTCAGAATTTTAGCCAAAATGCTCCTTTACACTTTTAGCCCTTTGAGTGACAAAATAATTGTTGGCCACAAAACGCAGTCAAAAGGTAAAGATCTCATCTCTAGTTCAAAAAAGTGTTTTTCCTTGGTCACATTTCAGGTTGGACATTCAAAACTGTTAGATCTTGAGCCAAAATGCTTTTTTGACACTTTTAGCACTTTTGAGTGACAAAAGTAGATTGAGCACAAAACGCACTCTAAAGGCAAAGATCTCATTTGTCGTTTAAAAAAGTGTTGTTTTTTTGGTCACGTTTAAAGTTGTACAGTCAAAACAATTAGAATTCGAGCCATAAAGTTCTTTTATAACCTTCAGCCCTTTGAGTGACAAAAGGATTTTTGGCCACAAAACGGACTCAAAAGGCAAAGATCTCATCTGTGGTTCAAAGAAGTGTTTTTCCTTGGTCACATTTCAGGTTGAACATTCAAAACTGTTAGATCTTGAGCCAAAATGCTTTTTTGACCCTTTTTGCACTTTTGAGTGACAAAATGACCTTGGCCACAAAAAACACTCAAAAGGCTAAGATCTCATTAGTAATTAAAAAAAAGTGTTGTTTTTTTGTTCACATTTCAAGTTGAACAGTCAAAACTGTGAGATCTTGAGCCAAAATGTTTTTTTGACACTTTTAGCACTTTTGAGTGACAAAATGATTGTTGGCCTCAAAACGCACTCAAAAGGCAAAGATCTCATCTTTGTATCAAAAAAAGTATTGTTTTTTGGTCACGTTTAAAGTTGTACAGTCAAAACAATCAGAATTTGAGCCAAAATGCTTTTTTGACACTTTTAGCACTTTTGAGTGACAAAAGGATTTTTGAGCACAAAACGCACTCTAAAGGCAAAGATCTCATTTGTAGTTTAAAAAAGTGTTGTTTTTTTTGGTCACGTTTAAAGTTGTACAGTCAAAACAATTAGAATTCGAGCCATAAAGTTCTTTTATAACCTTCAGCCCTTTGAGTGACAAAAGGATTTTTGGCCACAAAACGGACTCAAAAGGCAAAGATCTCATCTGTGGTTCAAAGAAGTGTTTTTCCTTGGTCACATTTCAGGTTGAACATTCAAAACTGTTAGATCTTGAGCCAAAATGCTTTTTTGACACTTTTAACACTTTTGAGTGACAAAAGGATTTTTGAGCACAAAACGCACACTAAAGGCAAAGATCTCATTTGTAGTTCAAGAAAGTGTTGTTTTTTGGTCACGTTTCAAGTTGTACTGTCAAAACAGTCAGAATTTGAGCCAAAATGCTCGTTTATAACCTTTAGCCCTTTGAGTTACAAGATAATTGTTGGCCACAATACGCACTCAAAAGGTAAAGATCTCATCTCTAGTTCAAAAAAGTGTTTTTCCTTGGTCACATTTCAGGTTGAACATTCAATACTGTTAGATCTTGAGCCAAAATGCTTTTTTGACCCTTTTTGCACTTTTGAGTGACAAAATGACCTTGGCCACAAAAAACACTCAAAAGGCTAAGATCTCATTAGTAATTAAAAAAAAAGTGTTGTTTTTTTGTTCACATTTCAAGTTGAACAGTCAAAACTGTGAGATCTTGAGCCAAAATGCTTTTTTGACACTTTTAGCACTTTTGAGTGACAAAATGATTGTTGGCCTCAAAACGCACTCAAAAGGCAAAGATCTCATCTTTGGATCAAAAAAGTATTGTTTTTTGGTCACGTTTAAAGTTGTACAGTCAAAACAATCAGAATTTTAGCCAAAATGCTTTTTTGACACTTTTAGCACTTTTGAATGACAAAAGGATTTTTGAGCACAAAACGCACTCTAAAGTTAAAGATCTCATTTGTAGTTTAAAAAAGTGTTGTTTTTTAGTCAACGTTTCAAGTTGTACAGTCAAAACAATCAGAATTTTAGCCAAAATGCTTTTTTGACACTTTTTGCACTTTTGAGTGACAAAATGACCTTGGCCACAAAAAACACTCAAAAGGCAAAGATCTCATTAGTAGTTAAAAAAAGTGTTGTTTTTTTGGTCACATTTCAAGTTGAACAGTCAAAACTGTGAGATCTTGAGCCAAAATGTTTTTTTTTTTGACACTTTTAGCACTTTTGAGTGACAAAATGATTGTTGGCCTCAAAACGCACTCAAAAGGCAAAGATCTCATCTTTGGTTGAAAAAAGGGTTGTTTTTTGGTCACGTTTAAAGTTGTACAGTCAAAACAATCAGAATTTTAGCCAAAATGCTCTTTTGACACTTTTAGCACTTTTGAGTGACAAAATGACCTTGGCCACAAAAAACACTCAAAAGGCAAAGATCTCATCTTTGGTTCAAAAAAAGTGTTGTTTTTTGGTCCCGTTTAAAGTTGTACAGTCAAAACAGTCAGAATTTGAGCCAAAATGCTCCTTTAAACCTTTAGCCCTTTGAGTGACAAAATAATTTGTGGGCCACAAAACTTACTCAAAAGGTAAAGATCTCATTAGTAATTAAAAAAAAGTGTTGTTTTTTTGTTCACATTTCAAGTTGAACAGTCAAAACTGTGAGATCTTGAGCCAAAATGTTTTTTTGACACTTTTAGCACTTTTGAGTGACAAAATGATTGTTGGTCTCAAAACGCACTCAAAAGGCAAATATCTCATCTTTGGTTCAAAAAAGTGTTGTTTTTTGGTCATGTTTAAAGTTGTACAGTCAAAACAGTCAGAATTTGAGCCAAAATGCTCCTTTAGCCCTTTGTGTGACAAAATAATTTGTGGGCCACAAAATTTACTCAAAAGGTAAAGATCTCATCTCTAGTTCAAAAAAGTGTTGTTTTTTTGGTCACACTTCAAGTTGAAGAGTCAAAACAGTCAGAATTTGAGCCAAAATGCTTTTTTGACACTTTTAGCACTTTTGAGTGACAAAATGATTTTTTTTAGCTCAAAACGCACTAAAAAGGCAAAATATCTCATCTTTGGTTCAAAAACGTGTTGTTTTTGGGTCACGTTTAAAGTTGTACAGTAAAAACAGTCAGAAATTGAGCCAAAATGCTCCTTTACACCTTTAGCACTTTTGAGTGACAAAATTATTTTTGGCAACAAAACGCACTCTAAAGGCAAAGATCTCATTTGTAGTTTAAAAAAGTGTTGTTTTTTGGTCACGTTTAAAGTTGTAATGTCAAAACAGTCAGAACATGAGCCAAATGCTCTTTTATAACCTTTAGCCCTTTGAGTGACAAAATAATTGTTGGCCACAAAACGCACTCAAAAGGTAAAGATCTCATCTCTAGTTCAAAAAAGTGTTTTTCCTTGGTCACATTTCAGGTTGAACATTCAAAACTGTTAGATCTTGAGCCAAAATGCTTTTTGATACTTTTAGTCCTTTTGAGTGACAAAAGGATTTTTGGCCTCAAAAAACACTGTAAAGGCAAATATCTCATTAGTAGTTAAAAAAAGTGTTGTTTTTTAGTTCACGTTTCATGTTGTACACTCAAAACAGTAAGAATTTGAGCCAAAATGCTTTTTTGACCCTTTTTGCACTTTTGAGTGACAAAATGACCTTGGCCACAAAAAACACTCAAAAGGCTAAGATCTCATTAGTAATTAAAAAAAAAGTGTTGTTTTTTTGTTCACATTTCAAGTTGAACAGTCAAAACTGTGAGATCTTGAGCCAAAATGCTTTTTTGACACTTTTAGCACTTTTGAGTGACAAAATGATTGTTGGCCTCAAAACGCACTCAAAAGGCAAAGATCTCATCTTTGGTTCAAAAAAGTATTGTTTTTTGGTCACGTTTAAAGTTGTACAGTCAAAACAATCAGAATTTTAGCCAAAATGCTTTTTTGACACTTTTAGCACTTTTGAATGACAAAAGGATTTTTGAGCACAAAACGCACTCTAAAGTTAAAGATCTCATTTGTAGTTTAAAAAAGTGTTGTTTTTTAGTCAACGTTTCAAGTTGTACAGTCAAAACAGTCAGAATTTGAGCCAAAATGCTTTTTTGACACTTTTTGCACTTTTGAGTGACAAAATGACCTTGGCCACAAAAAACACTCAAAAGGCAAAGATCTCTTTAGTACTTAAAGAAAGTGTTGTTTTTTTGGTCACATTTCAAGTTGAACAGTCAAAACTGTGAGATCTTGAACCAGAATGTTTTTTTTTTTTGACACTTTTAGCACTTTTGAGTGACAAAATGATTGTTGGCCTCAAAAAACACTCAAAAGGCAAAGATCACATCTTTGGTTGAAAAAAGGGTTGTTTTTTGGTCCCGTTTAAAGTTGTACAGTCAAAACAATCAGAATTTTAGCCAAAATGCTTTTTTGACACTTTTAGCACTTTTGAGTGACAAAATGACCTTGGCCACAAAAAACACTCAAAAGGCAAAGATCTCATTAGTAGTTAAAAAAAGTGTTGTTTTTTTGGTCACATTTCAAGTTGAACAGTCAAAACTGTGAGATCTTGAGCCAAAATGTTTTTTTTTTTGACACTTTTAGCACTTTTGAGTGACAAAATGATTGTTGGCCTCAAAACGCACTCAAAAGGCAAAGATCTCATCTTTGGTTGAAAAAAGGGTTGTTTTTTGGTCACGTTTAAAGTTGTACAGTCAAAACAATCAGAATTTTAGCCAAAATGCTCTTTTGACACTTTTAGCACTTTTGAGTGACAAAATGATTGTTGGCCTCAAAACGCACTCAAAAGGCAAAGATCTCATCTTTGGTTCAAAAAAAGTGTTGTTTTTTGGTCATGTTTAAAGTTGTACAGTCAAAACAGTCAGAATTTGAGCCAAAATGCTCCTTTAGCCCTTTGAGTGACAAAATAATTTGTGGGCCACAAAATTTACTCAAAAGGTAAAGATCTCATCTCTAGTTCAAAAAAGTGTTGTTTTTTTGGTCACACTTCAAGTTGAAGAGTCAAAACAGTCAGAATTTGAGCCAAAATGCTTTTTTGACACTTTTAGCACTTTTGAGTGACAAAATGATTTTTTTTAGCTCAAAACGCACTAAAAAGGCAAAATATCTCATCTTTGGTTCAAAAACGTGTTGTTTTTGGGTCACGTTTAAAGTTGTACAGTCAAAACAGTCAGAATTTGAGCCAAAATGCTCCTTTACACCTTTAGCACTTTTGAGTGACAAAATGATTTTTGGCAACAAAACGCACTCTAAAGGCAAAGATCTCATTTGTAGTTTAAAAAAGTGTTGTTTTTTGGTCATGTTTAAAGTTGTACTGTCAAAACAGTCAGAATTTGAGCCAAAATGCTCGTTTATAACCTTTAGCCCTTTGAGTTACAAGATAATTGTTGGCCACAATACGCACTCAAAAGGTAAAGATCTCATCTCTACTTCAAAAAAGTGTTTTTCCTTGGTCACATTTCAGGTTGAACATTCAAAACTGTTAGATCTTGAGCCAAATGCTCCTTTACACCTTTAGCACTTTTGAGTGACTAAATGATTTTTGGCCACAAAACGCACTCAAAAGGCAAAGATCTCATCTGTGGTTCAAAGAAGTGTTGTTTTTTAGTTACGTTTAAAGTTGTACAGTCAGAACAATCAGAATTTGAGCCATAATGCTCTTTTATAACCTTTAGCCCTTTGAGTGACAAAATAATTGTTGGCCACAAAACGCACTCAAAAGGTAAAGATCTCATCTCTAGTTCAAAAAAGTGTTTTTCCTTGGTCACATTTCAGGTTGAACATTCAAAACTGTTAGATCTTGAGCCAAAATACTTTTTGATACTTTTAGCACTTTTGAGTGACAAAAGGATTTTTGGCCTCAAAAAACACTGTAAAGGCAAAGATCTCATTAGTAGTTAAAAAAAGTGTTGTTTTTTTGGTCACATTTCAAGTTGAACAATCAAAACAGTGAGAATTTGAGCCAAAGTTCTTTTTTGACACTTTTAGCACTTTTGAGTGACAAAAGGATTTTTGAGCACAAAACGCACTGTAAAGGCAAAGATCTCATTTGTAGTTTAAAAAAGTGTTGTTTTTTAGTTCACGTTTCATGTTGTACACTCACAACAGTCAGAATTTGAGCCAAAATGCTTTTTTGACACTTTTTGCACTTTTGAGTGACAAAATGACCTTGGCCACAAAAAACACTCAAAAGGCAGAGATCTCATTAGTAGTTAAAAAAAGTGTTGTTTTTTTGGTCACATTTCAAGTTGAACAGTCAAAACTGTGAGATCTTGAGCCAAAATGTTTTTTTTTGACACTTTTAGCACTTTTGAGTGACAAAATGATTGTTGGCCTCAAAACGCACTCAAAAGGCAAAGATCTCATCTTTGGTTGAAAAAAGGGTTGTTTTTTGGTCACGTTTAAAGTTGTACAGTCAAAACAATCAGAATTTTAGCAAAAATGCTCTTTTGACACTTTTAGCACTTTTGAGTGACAAAAGGATTTTGGACTCAAAAAACACTGTAAAGGCAAAGATCTCATTAGTAGTTAAAAAAAGTGTTGTTTTTTTGGTCACGTTTAAAGTTGTACAGTCAAAACAGTCAGAATTTGAGCCAAAATGCTCCTTTAAACCTTTAGCCCTTTGAGTGACAAAATAATTTGTGGGCCACAAAACTTACTCAAAAGGTAAAGATCTCATTAGTAATTAAAAAAAAGTGTTGTTTTTTTGTTCACATTTCAAGTTGAACAGTCAAAACTGTGAGATCTTGAGCCAAAATTTTTTTTTGACACTTTTAGCACTTTTGAGTGACAAAATGATTGTTGGCCTCAAAACGCACTCAAAAGGCAAAGATCTCATCTTTGGTTGAAAAAAGGGTTGTTTTTTGGTCACGTTTAAAGTTGTACAGTCAAAACAATCAGAATTTTAGCAAAAATGCTCTTTTGACACTTTTAGCACTTTTGAGTGACAAAAGGATTTTGGCCTCAAAAAACACTGTAAAGGCAAAGATCTCATTAGTAGTTAAAAAAAGTGTTGTTTTTTTGGTCACGTTTAAAGTTGTACAGTCAAAACAGTCACAATTTGAGCCAAAATGCTCCTTTAAACCTTTAGCCCTTTGAGTGACAAAATAATTTGTGGGCCACAAAACTTACTCAAAAGGTAAAGATCTCATTAGTAATTAAAAAAAAGTGTTTTTTTTTTTGTTCACATTTCAAGTTGAACAGTCAAAACTGTGAGATCTTGAGCCAAAAAATTTTTTTGACACTTTTAGCACTTTTGAGTGACAAAATGATTGTTGGCCTCAAAACGCACTCAAAAGGCAAATATCTCATCTTTGGTTCACAAAAGTGTTGTTTTTTGGTCACGTTTAAAGTTGTACAGTCAAAACAGTCAGAATTTGAGCCAAAATGCTCCTTTAGCCCTTTGAGTGACAAAATAATTTGTGGGCCACAAAACTTACTCAAAAGGTAAAGATCTCATCTCTAGTTCAAAAAAGTGTTGTTTTTTTGGTCACACTTCAAGTTGAAGGGTCAAAACAGTCAGAATTTGAGCCAAAATGCTTTTTTGACACTTATAGCACTTTTGAGTGACAAAATGATTTTTTTTTAGCTCAAAACGCACTAAAAAGGCAAAATATCTCATCTTTGGTTCAAAAACGTGTTGTTTTTGGGTCACGTTTAAAGTTGTACAGTCAAAACAGTCAGAATTTGAGCCAAAATGCTCCTTTACACCTTTAGCACTTTTGAGTGACAAAATGATTTTTGGCCACAAAACGCACTTAAAAGGCAAAGATCTCATCTGTGGTTCAAAGAAGTGTTGTTTTTTAGTTACGTTTAAAGTTGTACAGTCAGAACAATCAGAATTTGAGCCATAATGCTCTTTTATAACCTTTAACCCTTTGAGTGACAAAATAATTGTTGGCCACAAAACGCACTCAAAAGGTAAAGATCTCATCTCTAGTTCAAAAAAGTGTTTTTCCTTGGTCACATTTCAGGTTGAAAATTCAAAACTGTTAGATCTTGAGCCAAAATGCTTTTTGACACTTTTAGCACTTTTGAGTGACAAAAGGATTTTTGAGCACAAAACGCACTGTAAAGGCAAAGATCTCATTTGTAGTTTAAAAAAGTGTTGTTTTTTAGTTCACGTTTCAAGTTGTACACTCAAAACAGTCAGAATTTGAGCAAAATGCTTTTTTGACACTTTTTGCACTTTTGAGTGACAAAATGACCTTGGCCACAAAAATTCTCAAAAGGCAGAGATCTCATTAGTAGTTAAAAAAAGTGTTGTTTTTTTGGTCACATTTCAAGTTGAACAGTCAAAACTGTGAGATCTTGAGCCAAAATGTTTTTTTTTTTGACACTTTTAGCACTTTTGAGTGACAAAATGATTGTTGGCCTCAAAACGCACTCAAAAGGCAAAGATCTCATCTTTGGTTGAAAAAAGGGTTGTTTTTTGGTCACGTTTAAAGTTGTACAGTCAAAACAATCAGAATTTTAGCCAAAATGCTCTTTTGACACTTTTAGCACTTTTGAGTGACAAAATGATTGTTGGCCTCAAAACGCACTCAAAAGGCAAAGATCTCATCTTTGGTTCAAAAAAAGTGTTGTTTTTTGGTCACGTTTAAAGTTGTACAGTCAAAACAGTCAGAATTTGAGCCAAAATGCTCCTTTAGCCCTTTGAGTGACAAAATAATTTGTGGGCCACAAAACTTACTCAAAAGGTAAAGATCTCATCTCTAGTTCAAAAAAGTGTTGTTTTTTTGGTCACACTTCAAGTTGAAGGGTCAAAACAGTCAGAATTTGAGCCAAAATGCTTTTTTGACACTTTTAGCACTTTTGAGTGACAAAATGATTTTTTTTTAGCTCAAAACGCACTAAAATGGCAAAATATCTCATCTTTGGTTCAAAAACGTGTTGTTTTTGGGTCACGTTTAAAGTTGTACAGTCAAAACAGTCAGAATTTGAGCCAAAATGCTCCTTTACACCTTTAGCACTTTTGAGTGACAAAATGATTTTTGGCCAAAAAACGCACTCAAAAGGCAAAGATCTCATCTGTGGTTCAAAGAAGTGTTGTTTTTTAGTTACGTTTAAAGTTGTACAGTCAGAACAATCAGAATTTGAGCCATAATGCTCTTTTATAACCTTTAAACCTTTGAGTGACAAAATAATTGTTGGCCACAAAACGCACTCAAAAGGTAAAGATCTCATCTCTAGTTCAAAAAAGTGTTTTTCCTTGGTCACATTTCAGGTTGAACATTCAAAACTGTTAGATCTTGAGCCAAAATGCTTTTTGACACTTTTAGCACTTTTGAGTGACAAAAGGATTTTTGAGCACAAAACGCACTGTAAAGGCAAAGATCTCATTTGTAGTTTAAAAAAGTGTTGTTTTTTAGTTCACGTTTCAAGTTGTACACTCAAAACAGTCAGAATTTGAGCAAAATGCTTTTTTGACACTTTTTGCACTTTTGAGTGACAAAATGACCTTGGCCACAAAAAACACTCAAAAGGCAGAGATCTCATTAGTAGTTAAAAAAAGTGTTGTTTTTTTGGTCACATTTCAAGTTGAACAGTCAAAACTGTGAGATCTTGAGCCAAAATGTTTTTTTTTTTGACACTTTTAGCACTTTTGAGTGACAAAATGATTGTTGGCCTCAAAACGCACTCAAAAGGCAAAGATCTCATCTTTGGTTGAAAAAAGGGTTGTTTTTTGGTCACGTTTAAAGTTGTACAGTCAAAACAATCAGAATTTTAGCCAAAATGCTCTTTTGACACTTTTAGCACTTTTGAGTGACAAAACGATTGTTGGCCTCAAAACGCACTCAAAAGGCAAAGATCTCATCTTTGGTTCAAAAAAAGTGTTGTTTTTTGGTCACGTTTAAAGTTGTACAGTCAAAACAGTCAGAATTTGAGCCAAAATGCTCCTTTAAACCTTTAGCCCTTTGAGTGACAAAATAATTTGTGGGCCACAAAACTTACTCAAAAGGTAAAGATCTCATTAGTAATTAAAAAAAAGTGTTGTTTTTTTGTTCACATTTCAAGTTGAACAGTCAAAACTGTTAGATCTTGAGCCAAAATGTTTTTTTGACACTTTTAGCACTTTTGAGCGACAAAATAATTTGTGGGCCACAAAACTTACTCAAAAGGTAAAGATCTCATCTCTAGTTCAAAAAAGTGTTGTTTTTTTGGTCACACTTCAAGTTGAAGAGTCAAAACAGTCAGAATTTGAGCCAAAATGCTTTTTTGACACTTTTGGCACTTTAGACTGACAAAATGATTTTTGAACACAAAATGCTCTAAAAAGCACGTTTTGTCATTTGTAGTTCAAAACAAGTGTTATTCATGGTCTCATTGTAAGTTTCAAAGTCCAGACAGTCAGAAACATCCTTTTTTCACACTTTTGACTCATTTGACTGAAAAAATGATTTTTAACTACAAAACGCTCTAAAAAGCACGTTTTGTCATTTGTAGTTCAAAACAAGTGTTATTCATGGTCACATTGTAAGTTTCAAAGTCCAGACAGTTAGAAACATCCTTTTTTCACACTTTTGGCTCATTTGACTGACAAAATGATTTTTAAATACAAATGCTCTCAAAAGCACGTTTTGTCATTTGTAGTTCAAAACAAGTGTTATTCATGTTCACATTGTAAGTTTCAAAGTCCATACAGTCAGAAACATGCTTTTTTCACACTTTTGGCACTTTTGACTGACAAAATGATTTTTGAACACAAAACGCTCTTAAAAGCACGTTTTGTGATTTGTAGTTCAAAACAAGTGTTTTTCATGGTCATATTGTAAGTTTCCAAGTCCAAACTGTCAGAAACAGGCTTTTTTCACACTTTTGGCTCCTTTGACTGACAAAATGATGTGTAACTACAAAACGCTCTCAAAAGCACGTTTTGTCATTTGTAGTTCAAAACAAGTGTTTTTCATGGTCACATTGTAAGTTTCAAAGTCCAGACAGTCAGAAACATCCTTTTTTCACACTTTTGGCTCATTTGACTGACAAAATGATGTGTAACTACAAAACGCTCTAAAAAGCACGTTTTGTCATTTGTAGTTCAAAACAAGTGTTATTCATGGTCACATTGTAAGTTTCAAAGTCCAGACAGTCAGAAACATCCTTTTTTCACACTTTTGACTCATTTGACTGAAAAAATGATTTTTAACTACAAAACGCTCTCAAAAGCACGTTTTGTCATTTGTAGTTCAAAACAAGTGTTATTCATGGTCACATTGTAAGTTTCAAAGTCCAGACAGTCAGAAACATCCTTTTTTCACACTTTTGGCTCATTTGACTGACAAAATGATTTTTAACTACAAATGCTCTCAAAAGCACGTTTTGTCATTTGTAGTTCAAAACAAGTGTTATTCATGGTCACATTGTAAGTTTCAAAGTCCAGACAGTCAGAAACATGCTTTTTTCACACTTTTGACTCATTTGACTGACAAAATGATTTTTGAACACAAAACGCTCTAAAAAGCACGTTTTGTCATTTGTAGTTCAAAACAAGTGTTATTCATGGTCACATTGTAAGTTTCAAAGTCCAGACAGTCAGAAACATCCTTTTTTCACACTTTTGACTCATTTGACTGAAAAAATGATTTTTAACTACAAAACGCTCTCAAAAGCACGTTTTGTCATTTGTAGTTCAAAACAGGTGTTATTCATGGTCACATTGTAAGTTTCAAAGTCCAGACAGTCAGAGACATCCTTTTTTCACACTTTTGGCTCATTTGACTGACAAAATGATGTGTAACTACAAAACGCTCTCAAAAGCACGTTTTGTCATTTGTAGTTCAAAACAAGTGTTATTCATGGTCACATTGTAAGTTTCAAAGTCCAGACAGTCAGAAACATCCTTTTTTCACACTTTTGACTCATTTGACTGAAAAAATGATCTTTAACTACAAAACGCTCTCAAAAGCACGTTTTGTCATTTGTAGTTCAAAACAAGTGTTATTCATGGTCACATTGTAAGTTTCAAAGTCCAGACAGTCAGAAACATCCTTTTTTCACACTTTTGGCTCATTTGACTGACAAAATGATGTGTAACTACAAAACGCTCTCAAAAGCACGTTTTGTCATTTGTAGTTCAAAACAAGTGTTATTCATGGTCACATTGTAAGTTTCAAAGTCCAGACAGTCAGAAACATCCTTTTTTCACACTTATGGCACTTTTGACTGACAAAATGATTTTTGAACACAAAACCTTCTTAAAAGCACGTTTTGTGATTTGTAGTTCAAAACAAGTGTTATTCATGGTCACATTGTAAGTTTCCAAGTCCAAACTGTCAGAAACAGGCTTTTTCACACTTTTGGCTCATTTGACTGACAAAATGATTTTTAACTACAAAATGATCTCAAAAGCACGTTTTGTCATTTGTAGTTCAAAACAAGTGTTATTCATGTTCACATTGTAAGTTTCAAAGTCCAGACAGTCAGAAACATGCTTTTTTCACACTTTTGGCACTTTAGACTGACAAAATGATTTTTGAACACAAAACGCTCTAAAAAGCACGTTTTGTCATTTGTAGTTCAAAACAAGTGTTATTCATGGTCACATTGTAAGTTTCAAAGTCCAGTCAGTCAGAAACATCCTTTTTTCACACTTTTGACTCATTTGACTGAAAAAATGATTTTTAACTACAAAACGCTCTCAAAAGCACGTTTTGTCATTTGTAGTTCAAAACAGGTGTTATTCATGGTCACATTGTAAGTTTCAAAGTCCAGACAGTCAGAAACATCCTTTTTTCACACTTTTGGCTCATTTGACTGACAAAATGATGTGTAACTACAAAACGCTCTCAAAAGCACGTTTTGTCATTTGTAGTTCAAAACAAGTGTTATTCATGGTCACATTGTAAGTTTCAAAGTCCAGACAGTCAGAAACATCCTTTTTTCACACTTTTGGCTCATTTGACTGACAAAATGATGTGTAACTACAAAACGCTCTCAAAAGCACGTTTTGTCATTTGTAGTTCAAAACAAGTGTTATTCATGTTCACATTGTAAGTTTCAAAGTCCAGACAGTCAGAAACATCCTTTTTTCACACTTTTGGCACTTTTGACTGACAAAATGATTTTTAACTACAAAATGATCTCAAAAGCACGTTTTGTCATTTGTAGTTCAAAACAAGTGTTATTCATGGTCACATTGTAAGTTTCAAAGTCCAGACAGTCAGAAACATCCTTTTTTCACACTTTTGACTCATTTGACTCAAAAAATGATGTGTAACTACAAAACGCTCTCAAAAGCACGTTTTGTCATTTGTAGTTCAAAACAAGTGTTATTCATGGTCACATTGTAAGTTTCAAAGTCCAGACAGTCAGAAACATCCTTTTTTCACACTTTTGGCTCATTTGACTGACAAAATGGTGTGTAACTACAAAACGCTCTCAAAAGCACGTTTTGTCATTTGTAGTTCAAAACAAGTGTTATTCATGTTCACATTGTAAGTTTCAAAGTCCAGACAGTCAGAAACATCCTTTTTTCACACTTTTGGCACTTTTGACTGACAAAATGATTTTTAACTACAAAACGCTCTCAAAAGCACGTTTTGTCATTTGTAGTTCAAAACAAGTGTTATTCATGGTCACATTGTAAGTTTCAAAGTCCAGACAGTCAGAAACATCCTTTTTTCACACTTTTGGCTCATTTGACTGACAAAATGATTTTTGAACACAAAACGCTCTAAAAAGCACGTTTTGTCATTTGTAGTTCAAAACAAGTGTTATTCATGGTCACATTGTAAGTTTCAAAGTCCAGACAGTCAGAAACATCCTTTTTTCACACTTTTGACTCATTTGACTGAAAAAATGATTTTTAACTACAAAACGCTCTAAAAAGCATGTTTTGTCATTTGTAGTTCAAAACAAGTGTTATTCATGGTCACATTGTAAGTTTCAAAGTCCAGACAGTCAGAAACATCCTTTTTTCACACTTTTGACTCATTTGACTGAAAAAATGATTTTTAACTACAAAGCGCTCTCAATAGCACGTTTTGTCATTTGTAGTTCAAAACAAGTGTTATTCATGGTCACATTGTAAGTTTCAAAGTCCAGACAGTCAGAAACATCCTTTTTTCACACTTTTGACTCATTTGACTGAAAAAATGATTTTTAACTACAAAACGCTCTCAAAAGCACGTTTTGTCATTTGTAGTTCAAAACAAGTGTTATTCATGTTCACATTGTAAGTTTCAAAGTCCAGACAGTCAGAAACATGCTTTTTTCACACTTTTGGCACTTTAGACTGACAAAATGATTTTTGAACACAAAACGCTCTAAAAAGCACGTTTTGTCATTTGTAGTTCAAAACAAGTGTTATTCATGGTCACATTGTAAGTTTCAAAGTCCAGACAGTCAGAAACATCCTTTTTTCACACTTTTGACTCATTTGACTGACAAAATGATTTTTAACTACAAAACGCTCTCAAAAGCATGTTTTGTCATTTGTAGTGCAAAACAAGTGTTATACATGGTCACATTGTAAGTTTCAAAGTCCAGACAGTCAGAAACATGCTTTTTTCACACTTTTGGGACTTTTGACTGACTAAATGATTTTGAAGCACAAAACGCTCTGAAAAGCACGTTTTGTCATTTGTAGTTCAAAACAAGTGTTATTCATGGTCACATTGTAAGTTTCAAAGTCCAGACAGTCAGAAACATGCCTTTTTCACACTTTTGGCACTTTTGACTGACAAAATGATTTTTGAACACAAAACGCTCTTAAAAGCACGTTTTGTCATTTGTAGTTCAAAACAAGTGTTATTCATGGTCACATTGTAAGTTTGAAAGTCCAGACAGTCAGAAACATCCTTTTTTCACACTTTTGGCTCATTTGACTGATAAAATGATTTTTAACTACAAAACGCTCTCAAAAGCACGTTTTGTCATTTGTAGTTCAAAACAAGTGTTATTCATGGTCACATTGTAAGTTTCAAAGTCCAGACAGTCAGAAACATCCTTTTTTCACACTTATGGCACTTTTGACTGACAAAATGATTTTTGAACACAAAACCTTCCTAAAAGCACGTTTTGTCATTTGTAGTTCAAAACAAGTGTTATTCATGGTCACATTGTAAGTTTCCAAGTCCAAACTGTCAGAAACATGCTTTTTTCACACTTTTGGCACTTTTGACTGACAAAATGATTTTTGAACACAAAACGCTCTTAAAAGCACGTTTTGTGATTTGTAGTTCAAAACAAGTGTTATTCATGGTCATATTGTAAGTTTCCAAGTCTTAACTGTCAGAAACAGGCTTTTTTCACACTTTTGGCTCATTTGACTGACAAAATGATTTTTAACTACAAAATGCTCTCAAAAGCACGTTTTGTCATTTGTAGTTCAAAACAAGTGTTATTCATGGTCACATTGTAAGTTTCCAAGTCCAAACTGTCAGAAACAGGCTTTTTTCACACTTTTGGCTCCTTTGACTGACAAAATGATTTTTAACTACAAATGCTCTCAAAAGCACGTTTTGTCATTTGTAGTTCAAAACAAGTGTTATTCATGGTCACATATTGTAAGTTTCAAAGTCCAGACAGTCAGAAACATCCTTTTTTCACACTTATGGCACTTTTGACTGACAAAATGATTTTTGAACACAAAACCTTCTTAAAAGCACGTTTTGTGATTTGTAGTTCAAAACAAGTGTTATTCATGGTCACATTGTAAGTTTCAAAGTCCAAACTGTCAGAAACAGGCTTTTTCACACTTTTGGCTCATTTGACTGACAAAATGATTTTTAACTACAAAATGATCTCAAAAGCACGTTTTGTCATTTGTAGTTCAAAACAAGTGTTATTCATGTTCACATTGTAAGTTTCAAAGTCCAGACAGTCAGAAACATGCTTTTTTCACACTTTTGGCACTTTAGACTGACAAAATGATTTTTGAACACAAAACGCTCTAAAAAGCACGTTTTGTCATTTGTAGTTCAAAACAAGTGTTATTCATGGTCACATTGTAAGTTTCAAAGTCCAGACAGTCAGAAACATCCTTTTTTCACACTTTTGACTCATTTGACTCAAAAAATGATTTTTAACTACAAAACGCTCTCAAAAGCACGTTTTGTCATTTGTAGTTCAAAACAGGTGTTATTCATGGTCACATTGTAAGTTTCAAAGTCCAGACAGTCAGAAACATCCTTTTTTCACACTTTTGGCTCATTTGACTGACAAAATGATGTGTAACTACAAAACGCTCTCAAAAGCACGTTTTGTCATTTGTAGTTCAAAACAAGTGTTATTCATGGTCACATTGTAAGTTTCAAAGTCCAGACAGTCAGAAACATCCTTTTTTCACACTTTTGGCTCATTTGACTGACAAAATGGTGTGTAACTACAAAACGCTCTCAAAAGCACGTTTTGTCATTTGTAGTTCAAAACAAGTGTTATTCATGTTCACATTGTAAGTTTCAAAGTCCAGACAGTCAGAAACATCCTTTTTTCACACTTTTGGCACTTTTGACTGACAAAATGATTTTTAACTACAAAACGCTCTCAAAAGCACGTTTTGTCATTTGTAGTTCAAAACAAGTGTTATTCATGGTCACATTGTAAGTTTCAAAGTCCAGACAGTCAGAAACATCCTTTTTTCACACTTTTGGCTCATTTGACTGACAAAATGATTTTTGAACACAAAACGCTCTAAAAAGCACGTTTTGTCATTTGTAGTTCAAAACAAGTGTTATTCATGGTCACATTGTAAGTTTCAAAGTCCAGACAGTCAGAAACATCCTTTTTTCACACTTTTGACTCATTTGACTGAAAAAATGATTTTTAACTACAAAACGCTCTCAAAAGCACGTTTTGTCATTTGTAGTTCAAAACAGGTGTTATTCATGGTCACATTGTAAGTTTCAAAGTCCAGACAGTCAGAAACATCCTTTTTTCACACTTTTGGCTCATTTGACTGACAAAATGATGTGTAACTACAAAACGCTCTAAAAAGCACATTTTGTCATTTGTAGTTCAAAACAAGTGTTATTCATGGTCACATTGTAAGTTTCAAAGTCCAGACAGTCAGAAACATCCTTTTTTCACACTTTTGACTCATTTGACTGAAAAAATGATTTTTAACTACAAAACCCTCTCAATAGCACGTTTTGTCATTTGTAGTTCAAAACAAGTGTTATTCATGGTCACATTGTAAGTTTCAAAGTCCAGACAGTCAGAAACATCCTTTTTTCACACTTTTGGCTCATTTGACTGAAAAAATGATTTTTAACTACAAAACGCTCTCAAAAGCACGTTTTGTCATTTGTAGTTCAAAACAAGTGTTATTCATGTTCACATTGTAAGTTTCAAAGTCCAGACAGTCAGAAACATGCTTTTTTCACACTTTTGGCACTATAACCCTTGTGCTGTCTTAGGGGAAAAGAAAAGCATGGATTAAAAAAAAAGATAAGGAGGGGGGGTCATTTTAAAAACGCATACCCCCCTTTGGTATTGACCCCAGACAGGTACACCCCCGTACACCCTCCCGCAATCGAAGAGGGTCGAGTTCCTGAAAAAAATTTTTTGTACGTTTCAGGCACCCTCTATATCCCCGACTGGTAGAGGGCGCCAAACCCCCCTTTTCTTTTTGTCCCCGTCCAGCAGAGGCCGCCATTTCTCCATTTTAGTTATACCCCCCGACCACCAGGGGTCTTGTTTTCCACCGTTCATTTCTATACCCTGCCTCTAGGGGTCACTAATACCCCATTCTCTTTTATTGCCCTCAGCCACCAGGGGCGCCACTTATTTAGCAACCACCTTCCTCCCGCTGGTTCGTGGGGTTCGATTGACCCCAAGTTTTTTTTTTTTTTTTTGTGTGGCCACTGAGGGGATTGGCGCTGGCTCATGGGGTGCGATTGACCCCAAGTTTTTTTTTTTTTTTTTTTCTTTAGCATTCACTCTTCTCTCATGGCCCACCACCTGGGGTCTCGCTTTACCGGTTCCCTTTCACCCGCTGGCTCATGGGGTGCGATTGACCCCAAGTATTTTTTTTTTTTCTGTAGCATTCACTCTTCTCTCATGGCCCACCACCGGGGGTCTCGTTTTTCCGGTTCCCTTCCACCCGCTGGCTCATGGGGTGCGATTGACCCCAAGTATTTTTTTTTTTCTTTAGCATTCACTCTTCTCTCATGGCCCACCACCGGGGGTCTCGTTTTTCCGGTTCCCTTTCACCCGCTGGCTCATGGGGTGCGATTGACCCCAAGTATTTTTTTTTTTTTTTAGCATTCACTCTTCTCTCATGGCCCACCACCGGGGCTCTCGCTTTTCCGGTTCCCTTCCACCCGCTGGCTCATGGGGTGCGATTGACCCCAAGTATTTTTTTTTTCTTTAGCATTCACTTTTCTACATCACCCTTGAGGCTTTTCGAAGTGTACTGTTTGTGTTTACGTTTCTTTTTTTTTATGTGATCAAGAAAGGTCAAGAGAAACAAATGAACAAACCTAAATGGTTTTCTGCTGCTTTTTTTTTAAAAAAAATAACCGGAAGCAATTTCGGCTTCCATAGTTTTCTTCTTCCGTTACTAGCTAGTTAGTTCAAACCAATTTGGTCTCCAGAGAAGATGCTCTGGTTGTTTTTGCTGTCCTGCAGTCTGGTTCTGTCCAATTCCGGACAGACAGTCAACGGTGAGTGGCTCGACCCGTTTGACATGCTAAACTACGAGGCGAGGACCAAAACAATGAAGAACTCTGAGGTTGGTCAACGTGGGATGTTCGTCAAATCCAACTTCTTTGAAACAACTTATTTTTTTTGATATTCAGTTAATCTTACTTGCCCCACAGTCACAAGCCAGCAACACTGGTGCTGCTGATCCGCAGCAAAGGGAGAAGGTAAACCAGCCTGTGGCCCACTGTAACCCACATGTCATGGATCTACAGAAACAGGTTCGTGTTTGAGCTTTCAAAGAGAAACTGATGGTTCCAACTCTGTACGGGGTCTCACGGACCCCGCGAGACAGCGCGAGGTGCCACTGTTTGGTTCCAAATCGGTACGGGGTCGCTGGGACCGTGCGAGACAGCGCGCGGAGCCTGTGTTTCGTTCCAACTCTGTACGGGGTCTCACGGACCCCGGGAGACAGCGCTCGGAGCCTGTGTTTCGTTCCAATTCTGTTCGGGGTCTCACGGACCGTGCGAGACATCGCGAGGTGCCACTGTTTGGTTCCAACTCTGTACGGGGTCGCTGGGACCCCGCGAGACAGCGCGCGGAGCCTGTGTTTCGTTCCAATTCTGTACGGGGTCTCACGGACCCCCGAGACAGCGCGCGGAGCCTGTGTTTCGTTCCAATTCTGTACGGGGTCTCACGGACCCCGCGAGACAGCGCGCGGAGCCACAGTTTGGTTCCAACTCTGTTCGGGGTCTCACGGACCGTACGAGACAGCGCGCGGAGGCTGTGTTTCGTTCCAACTCTGTACGGGGTCTCACGGACCCTGCGAGACAGCGCGAGGTGCCACGGTTTGGGTCCAAATCGAGATGGGGTCGCTGGGACCGTGCGAGACAGCGCGCGGAGCCTGTGTTTCGTTCCAATTCTGTACAGGGTCTCACGGACCCCGGGAGACAGCGCTCGGAGCCTGTGTTTCGTTCCAATTCTGTACGGGGTCTCACGGACTCCGCGAGACAGCGCGCGGAGCCTGTGTTTCGTTCCAATTCTGTACGGGGTCTCACGGACCCCGCGAGACAGCGCGAGGTGCCACTGTTTGGTTACAATTCTGTACGGGGTCTCACGGACCGTGTTAGACAGCGCGCGGAGCCTGTGTTTCGTTCCAATTCTGTTCGGGGTCTCACGGACCGTGTTAGACAGCGCGCGGAGCCTGTGTTTCGTTCCAATTCTGTACGGGGTCTCACGGACCCCGCGAGACAGCGCTCGGAGCCTGTGTTTCGTTCCACTTATGTTCGGGGTCTCACGGACCGTGTTAGACAGCGCGCGGAGCCTGTGTTTCGTTCCAATTCTGTACGGGGTCTCACGGACCCCGCGAGACAGCGCTCGGAGCCTGTGTTTCCTTCCAACTCTGTACGGGGTCTCACGGACCCCGGGAGACAGCGCTCGGAGCCTGTGTTTCGTTCCAACTCTGTACGGGGTCTCACGGACCCCGGGAGACAGCGCTCGGAGCCTGTGTTTCGTTCCAACTCTGTACGGGGTCTCACGGACCCCGCGAGACAGCGCGCGGAGCCTGTGTTTCGTTCCAACTCTGTACGGGGTCTCACGGACCCCGCGAGACAGCGCGAGGTGCCACTGTTTGGTTCCAATTCTGTACGGGGTCTCACGGACCACGCGAGACAGCCCGAGGTGCAACTCTTTGGTTCCAAACCGAGACGGGGTCGCTGGGACCGTGCGAGACAGCGCGCGGAGCCTGTGTTTCATTCCAATTCTGTACGGGGTCTCACGGACCCCGCGAGACAGCGCGCGGAGCCTGTGTTTCGTTCCACTTCTGTTCGGGGTCTAACGGACCGTGCAAACAGCGCGCGGAGCCTGTGTTTCGTTCCAATTCTGTACGGGGTCTCACGGACCCCGGGAGACAGCGGTCGGAGCCTGTGTTTCGTTCCAACTCTGTACGGGGTCTCACGGACCCCGCGAGACAGCGCGCGGAGCCTGTGTTTCGTTCCAACTCTGTACGGGGTCTCACGGACCCCGCGAGACAGCGCGAGGTGCCACTGTTTGGTTCCAAATCGAGACGGGGTCTCACGGACCACGCGAGACAGCCCGAGGTGCAACTGTTTGGTTCCAAACCGAGACGGGGTCGCTGGGACCGTGCGAGACAGCGCGCGGAGCCTGTGTTTCGTTCCAATTCTGTACGGGGTCTCACGGACCCCGCGAGACAGCGCGCGGAGCCTGTGTTTCGTTCCACTTCTGTTCGGGGTCTAACGGACCGTGCAAACAGCGCGCGGAGCCTGTGTTTCGTTCCAATTCTGTACGGGGTCTCACGGACCCCGGGAGACAGCGCTCGGAGCCTGTGTTTCGTTCCAACTCTGTACGGGGTCTCACGGACCCCGCGAGACAGCGCGCGGAGCCTGTGTTTCGTTCCAACTCTGTACGGGGTCTCACGGACCCCGCGAGACAGCGCTCGGAGCCACAGTTTGGTTCCAATTCTGTTCGGGGTCTCACGGACCGTGCAAGACAGCGCGCGGAGCCTGTGTTTCGTTCCAATTCTGTACGGGGTCTCACGGACCCCGCGAGACAGCGCGCGGAGCCTGTGTTTCGTTCCACTTCTGTTCGGGGTCTAACGGACCGTGCAAACAGCGCGCGGAGCCTGTGTTTCGTTCCAATTCTGTACGGGGTCTCACGGACCCCGGGAGACAGCGCTCGGAGCCTGTGTTTCGTTCCAACTCTGTACGGGGTCTCACGGACCCCGCGAGACAGCGCGCGGAGCCTGTGTTTCGTTCCAACTCTGTACGGGGTCTCACGGACCCCGCGAGACAGCGCTCGGAGCCACAGTTTGGTTCCAATTCTGTTCGGGGTCTCACGGACCGTGCAAGACAGCGCGCGGAGCCTGTGTTTCCTTCCAATTCTGTACGGGGTCTCACGGACCCCGGGAGACAGCGCTCGGAGCCTGTGTTTCGTTCCAACTCTGTACGGGGTCTCACGGACCCCGCGAGACAGCGCGCAGAGCCTGTGTTTCGTTCCAACTCTCTACGGGGTCTCACGGACCCCGCGAGACAGCGCGAGGTGCCACTGTTTGGTTCCAATTCTGTACGGGGTCTCACGGACCACGCGAGACAGCGCGAGGTGCCACTGTTTGGTTCCAAATCGAGACGGGGTCGCTGGGACCATGCGAGACAGCGCGAGGTGCCTGTGTTTCGCTCCAATTCTGTACGGGGTCTCACGGACCCCGCGAGACAGCACGCGGAGCCTGTGTTTCGTTCCACTTCTGTTCGGGGTTTAACGGACCGTGCAAACAGCGCGCGGAGCCTGTGTTTCGTTCCAATTCTGTACGGGGTTTCACGGACCCCGCGAGACAGCGCGCAGAGCCTGTGTTTCGTTCCAATTCTGTTCGGGGTCTAACGGACCCCGCGAGACAGCGCGCGGACCCACTGTTTGGTTCCAGTCGGCGTTGGGTCTCACGGACCCCGCGAGACAGTGTGCGGAGCTACTGTTTAGTTTTAGTTAGTGTTGGGGTCGAACGGACCTACAAGAGAGCGTGTGGAACAATTTTTTTTTTTTTTTCAGTATACATTTTTAGCAGATTTTCACTGAGACTCTTTTTGTGAGAGATTAAGGTCCAAAGCTTCCTCTGATGGTCTGAGTCTCAGAACTCAGGTCAGTGTCCCTAAACTTGGGTCGGAGCCTCTTTGTAAGCCCCCTTGTATCTAACGCTACAACTAATTTTGTTTCTTTTGGTATTTGGTAAGTAAATACCATCGACTTCTGCTGACTTTTCCAACACACTCTTGTTTTGTTTTTGTTTTTCTTTTTGAGTAGAGCTGCATGAAGGTTCTTTGGACCGTTTCATTTCCACCCCACTCTGTTGGTGCTACGGCGAGCGGGAGGTCTGGGTCATCAAAGTAACGTCACAGCAGACAGCTCTGGCTGCCATTCCTTGTATATGGTATTCACTTCATTTAACCTGTGTATATGCTGACCAAAATCATGTAACCTTTGTGTGTGGTAATCACTTTATCTAACGTGTATATACTGACCATTATACGATTAAAAATGTACACACCAATGTATTTTTTTTTTTAATTTTTCAATCTTTAAAAACCGAGATTGTGTGATGTATCCAATAATTAGAAAAATATCTCTTCAAATAGTCATGTTGGGACAAAACCCATGAGCAAAAAAGAAAGCGAATATGCAACGTTGAGGTTCCAGTTTGACTTTTATTCGAACAAGGCAAAAAAAAAAACTGTACAGTAGGCATCAGGGAACAAGCTCTATTGAGTTATCATGGAACTGGCATCTATACAACATGAGCAGTTAGCCATTTTGTTCAACATCCTACATCCTACTCCGTTTTTGGGAGCTCTCCCTGACCCGGACGATGAGCTCCGCTCTGCGAGACCTCTGAGTGGCAACGAGCCTCGGTAAGTCCTGTCTCTGCGGCGATACTCCCCTGACGACTGGGAAGTCGGTCGAAGGACGGCAATCTCCTCCAGATTGATTCGAAGCCCTCGGAGCAGAGCGTCGCCATCGCCGGACGAAGCTGCTTTTCGTTTCCCACGGACGAGACGGACCCTCGACGGGTCGGCGTGTCGACATCGTGGGCTCGGGCCGCCAGAGCAGAGCCGGGCTCCGATTGCTGGAGATCCCCTCGCGTGGGCTTCGGGGCTCCAGCCGTGGCGTCGCCTTCGTGCGCCTCCGAGCCTCGCTTCAGCATCCAAGGGTGGGCCAGTATGTCTTTCAGCATCGGTCTCTCTTCGGGCGTCCTGCTCAAACACCATTTTATCAGGGCCACGCAGTCCTCAGAGAGGTCTTTTTCGAATCTAAGCTCGCCCAGTAGGAGCTCCCTGTCGTTTCCAAATGGTATGTCCCCGTGCACCATGTCGTACAAAAGAATCCCCAACGACCAAACCTCAGATGGAAGAGCTTTGTAGCATCCTTGTGTGAGCCGTTCGGGGGGCCCATATGCCGCAGTCCCGTGGAACATGTCGTACACTTTGTCGGGTTCAAGAAATTCGGCGGAGCCAAAGTCGATGAGTTTCAGCTCGAGCGTCGTCAGGTCCACCAGCAGGTTTTCGTCTTTTACGTCCATGTGCACAACACCGCGGCTGTGACAGTGGAGCAAGGCCTGGATGACCTGACCTAAAAATTCTCTGGCCGTGTCCTCGCGCAGACGCTTACTGATCGTGATGTATTCGTACAGATCTTGCGTGTTCTCTGGCTTCTCCGTGACTATCACCCAATTATACGGGGTCTTGTAAAAGTCCAGCATGCGGATGATCCCAGGAAACGGAGGGTCTTTGGAGACCATTTCCAAGGCGACAGCTTCGAATGGCTTACTGGTCCCATCAACCTCGCAGCATCTCGTACGCGAGAGCGGGATAATCTTCAGGGCCACGGAAATCCCGTCGCTTCGCCTCTTTCCCAGAAACACTTTGCCGAAGCCCCCCTTGCCCAGGCAAAAGCTGGTCTTCCAGTACTTTTCCATGGCAGAAGGATTGATTTTTCTCTCTCTCGAACTGTCGCGCTCTTCACGGAGCAACTTCCCTCCAGTCTTTGTTAAACTCGCGTAAGGTTACTATGACCTGTCTTGGTTTGCACGGAACAAGTTTTAAAGGGCCTGTGATCCAAATCTTCTGGTCTAGTTTCCGTTTCCGGTCCGCCGCACTCCCGTCAGACTTCAGCGAGGCAGAGTCAGACAGAGAGGGAGAAGGAGGACACTGGAAGAAAAAGAGGAAACGTTAGAAGGTGGGGCCTTCATTCTGAAGGAGGAGGAGGCTGATTGTAAGCCCCCCCACACCCGCTGCAGGGAAAGAGGGAGGGGCAAAGAGGACAGTGAGGTCCAACCACAGAGATTAAGACTCAGTGCAGCGTGGCAGATTTCTACCAAGGGCCCGTGCAAAGCCAGTTGTCACGCTGCAAAGAGCAACACAGAGGAGGGCAATCTTTCCTTTGCATACTCCCCTCTTTTTCCACTTTGCAGAATCTCACAAGGCTTCGTGTTGCTGAACCTGGATCGCACAGCTTAGAGCTCAGGACCACGTAAGTGAGTTCATACTTTAAATCCTAATTGATCAACGGTTGGCTTTTCTCTTTTTTTTTTTCTTTTACAAAACAGTCGCCCTTTTCGAGCACAGCTTATCGTACCTCGAAGAGACAAGAGTCTAAAGCTGCCTTTGTCCGGGGTGAATGAGGGTCACTGCTCCAGAGGCGTCTCTGTGTAACATTTCCAGCATGTGTCTCCAGTTGTAGTAGAACGCGGGCTTGTAGCTTCCCACGGAACCTTGAAAGTTGACAAGGAACCCTTGGTAGTCTCTCACCGATACCTCAGGCAGGCCCACGTCTGGTGCGAACTTCACGTTGAAGTAGTACACGGGGTCCGTGCGGGGGGTTTCGAGCCGGAGGCCCTGCGAACCGCACATCTGCGAGACCGCGGCGGACTGATTAAACAGCAGGCACAGGACGCAGCAGGAAGGCTGCGGCACGATGTTCGGCTCGCCGTCGCCCGAGCGCTGCACCTTATCTCGTTCCAGAACATATTGCTTGTAAGCCTCTGGGGACATCAGAGTCGTCAAGGGGCCCGTCCGCACGTTGACCAGCATTCCTTTGCAGGAGTTGCGATTAGCGCACCAAGGGAGCCCTCTGTCATTCAGCATCTCCGTGAGCAGGGCCCTGTCGTACGTGTTACGGGCCAGGGCTCGTCCAGGCACCGCGCGCTCCGCGAAAGATGCCATGAGCGGTTTCGGGTTCCTGGCCAGCAGCTCCAACACGGCCAGCACGGGGGTGCAGCGTGGGCACATGGGATTGGGGTCGCCGTTTGCCTCGCACGAGCATCTGCCCGGCCGAGGCTCGCACTCCGGGAAGAGGACGGCGAGGTCGGCAGACGACAGGTGTCTTCTCTCTGCCGCACGCTCCAAGACGCGAGCCTTGATCAGCTCCCTGCCGTCTGAGACTTTGCCCTCGTCCAAACATGGGGCGTCCGAGGGAGGCTCCGCAGCCCGTCGACCCGGATCCGCCGCTTCGCACCAGAGGGAGCGACGCGCGGATGGCTTCCCGCGAGGCACGGGTTTTGAGCACAGCGAGCAGGCGACGCCCTTCTCTCGGACCCCGTCCGAACAGCCCGGGCACATCCAGAGGCAACATGGTTTCTCGACGAGTCCTGCAAAACAGGCGCACGTGGAACAGATGAACCCGCGGAGGGACGGGCAGCTGCTGAAGTGAGGCTCCGTCAGGTACCAGTGTGGGTCATTCACGAAACAGGTCTCGCACACCCTGGCTTCGCAAGGACATCGGAGCTTGACGCCGGCTCTGCTCCTTTGCTTGCTGCCTTTGACCAAGGTCACCAGACACGACAGGCACTTTGCGCACCCCGACCGCTTGTCGACCCTCGCTCTGCCGACCTTGGACGCTCCGCCGACGTAGCTGATCGTGGAAACTCTCCTGTATAGATTCGTAGACTTGAGAGCGGCCTCCACTGAGGCCTTCTGACGCTTTCTTTTACACTCCATCAACAGTTCGACGGGTACCCTCCCTGCAAAGGCGTCGTGAGGGCCCTCTCGAGGAGCTTCCCCCTCTCCTCGCGACATCGTCGACATAACACCCGTGGCCCCCTCCGCCGTCTGAGGAAGCTCAGTCCACGATGGAAGCGAAGCGGGAGCTGTGCTGCTCCCTGTACAGGGCCTTGGCGCTAGACCCCGTGCCAGTGATCGGCGGCGTGCTGTACGCCCCCGGAACTGAAGGCGTGAGCCTGAGGTCTCTCGGAGAGGGCACGACCAACTGCTCCCACCACAGGTTCAACTTTAGGCATGCAGTGGACGCGTTGCTGCGACATGGCACGAAAGAAGGGCCCTGCACTTGCGCGCAACGGATTAGCGCGTCCGCGGAACAGCGCTACAGAGGGGGGGACGGCGCAGATGTTCCGAACCCCGAACGCCGCCGACGGTGCGCCACCAAACCGGGCGGGCAGGGCTCCTCCCGCGAAATCGCCAGAGCCCAGTCCCAAGTCCTGTGGGCGTACGAAATGGAGCCGGTGGCAGCGGCGTACAGGTGGCTGATGTGCAACCGGAGCGCGAGATACCCCAAATGCTGCGACTCTGTGTTGGTCTACCAGGTAGACCGTTCCAGGACCCTGCCTCCGGGACTGTACGTGTACAAATCACGCCCATCCCACTTCGGATGCACCGCAGAGAGACCCCTCTGTGTGGTGGACCAGTTTAATTTTCGTGTCCAGAGACGGGGACCGGTTTCGGTGGAGGAAGAGCCGCATTGCTTCGAGAGTGCGCTGCCCAAGGAGATAACCCTGGAGCTCTTCCCGGGCCGCGACAACTTCAGCGCCCTGTACGTGATAGGGCGCGCCATCACGGCACCCACGCCCGAATACGGAAACAGGCTTTTCGGAGAAGCCCTGGCGCTCGACCTGGTGTCTCCGGAGTCATGCGAGAAAGCCGTCGCCTGCAAGCACCACCTGATCGGCATGAGAACGGAGCAAGCCTGCGTGATAGACCTCCGCTGGAACTCCTTCGACGTGATGAGCGCTTGCATGAAGGCGGTTCCGAAGATCAGGGGAATGCAGGCGGTGGTCTGGTCCAACCACGTGCCCGACCCTGTGAAGATCGAGTCCGATGTGCTGGCCTGGCTCTTCGGGTACGTCACCGCGCTGCCCGCGGCCGTCCGCAGCGTAGACTACAAAAACGAGAGTCTCGGCGTGCGCTACATCATCGTAGACGTGGATGGTTTTTCGGGGACTCTGCCCGAGCCACCCGAGGGTGAAGCCTCCTGCTTCGCGCACACGTACTTCGAGGGAGATGTCGGGCTCGCCGCGGCGGCCATCGGTGAGCTCCCAGAGGCCTCGAGCAGGATGGGCTCCCCGCGGGCAGGATCTCCCGCTTTCTGGTACGAGCTGCCGGCATCCCTGGGCACCCTGAAGCCCACGCCTTTCAGCAGCGGCTCCAGGTCTCGCCGTGTGTGTGAGCCGCAAGGCTTTCGGGACCAGTTCAGGACCTGGGCTCTCGGGAAGACGGACGGGGCTTGCTGCCTCGCCATAGCCGTGCAACACACCCTGTACTACCACGCGAGAGACAGAGAGTACAGACTGATGGTAACGCACACAGTGTTGGACGGCGACACCTCGCTGAACATTTACAAACTGTGACGCCGAGTCAAGATGACAGGGGGGCGCTCGTGATGCTTACATGGCGGGCGTCACGTGAGGGATATTAACAGACTTTTCAGACTTTTCTTCGAAGCGCGAAGCGATCCAGTGAAAAGGACGAGGCAAAGTTATAAAAACGCAGTGAAAAAAAAAAACTAACCGCGTCTGTGACAAATCATAATCATTATCATCATCATCATCATCATCTGAGTCCTTTCCTCTGTCTCTCACCCCTGCCCAACCATTCCTCTGTGTTATGTTTTTTTTGTCAGTTGCGCAGCTGAGCCCATGGATCCAAAGGACGGCGTCTCCAAGTGGCTGGTGGCAGCCGCAGCACTGCACGCAGGTGCTCTGGAACTCCACGTCGACCGAGACTGCTTCGACTGCGTCGAAGAGGCCATCTGTTACCTCTGCAATCGGGCTACGTGGGAGATTCCACCGGGGGAGCGGGACCGCCTCGCAGCAGAGCGCAGAGATTACTTCTACCACCCGCAAGACCTAAGGGGCTCGATCGGACTAAGTTCGTTTTTCGTCTCAGGCCAGTGCAAATATTGTCAGCTGTGCAGAGGGGTGAAAATACGTTTCGAACCATCGTTGTGTCGCCACGTGCTGGAGGTGGAAGATCGCTGCGATAACCGCGCACCGCAAGAAGTGGGGCTGAACCTGCGGCGGTTGGAACACTTGGCCACCCTCCACACTCCGTACTTCGTAATGCTCTTCGTCAGCCTGGCCAAAAGGAGGCGCTACACGTTTTACAGATCCCCCGGCGAGTTGAGGGACGTCGCCAGGCACCTACTTCTAGCGCTAGGTCCCGACGCATCCCGGCGCTCGCCTCACGACCCAGAAGAGGAGCTTCACCTTCATGCCAGCATCCTCAAGCTCTGGTGGAGATATCAGGACAAGCAGAGCACCAGGCTAGGCGTTTCGATTCCCTACTACTTCAACCTGGGCTCGGAGCTGGAGAGCTGGTCGTGGACCCCGTCGACCGACCGCTTCGAGCTGAGGATGCCCGAACCCCTCTACGGCTTTGTGAGGAACCATTGCCTGTTTCACGAGCTGAGGGCCGCGCCCGGACCCGAAATGACGAGCCAAAGGACACAGAGTAAGCCGCTGGTGAGGGTGCGCGAGGTGCGCACCTCGCTCCACGGGGACGTCTCCGTCGTCCTGAGTGTGTTGGTTTCCAACAAACACCTGGAGCAAACCTTGCACGAAGCCGCGAGGGCTTACGAGAACCAATGCAGAGCGAGGCGGATGGTCAGGCTGAAAGACGAAGGACAGGTCTTTTCGCCGGGGGTCGGGCAGCACTACCCGCAGCTCGATTGCATCGCGCTGGAGCAAGCGGGAGGAGCGCCGTCGACTGTCATGCACGTGGTGACAACGTCGGGGGCCGGGTGGCTGCCGCTCCACAGCTGGCTGAGGGAGACCCGAGGAAAGCAGGTCCGCGACGTCGTGGTCCGCAGAGCGCTGGTCTGCGTGTTGGACTCCCTGAGAGACCTCCGCTCCACCGATCGCCATCCTTGCAGAGTTCTGTACCAGAACGCAAAGGATGACGACTCTCACAGCCGCACCTCCAAGCTCTCATGCGCCTTCGTCATCCACCGACACACAGGGGAGACAATGTCGCTGCTCCCCTTAGTTTCCATGCCCGGGCTTTACAGGGCCTCTGCGCTGACCGACGACGAAGACAGTTTTCGTGCCGCGTGCTCCAACTTGGCGCTGAGCGTGCTGCGCGCCGGAGCGCTCCCGGACGATGGCTCGACAACGGAGGCCGCCATCTCTGAGTTTTGCAGGACGGGCATGGCGGACGCTCACCTCTGGTCCACGGTGCTGGATTGCCTCGGGAGACCGCCGCGGTCCGAAGAGACGGGGCGCTGGCCGCGGGCCACGTGGCTGGGGCCCGGGTCCAGGGATCGCAGCTCTTTGAGAGAGCGGTTCGACTGGTTGACGCGGTGCGACGGGGCCGCAGCGGCGCCCGGGCTCGCCTGCATGATAGAGGTCCTGAAGGAGGACGAGTTGTCCTCGCTGGGGCCAGCGAGGAGGACACTGGAGCACTGTAAGACCCTGGCGGAAATTCTGTCTTGCCAGGCTTCGGGACGCGCCCGTGCCACCAGTCCAGCCCGAACCAAGACCGGCAGGAGGAAGCGCAAGAGTAACACGCTGAGCAATCCGCACGTCACAAAAAGCATGACGATGGATCCCTGTCAGCCGCTTTTTCCAGAGGCATCCCAGTCCGCGAGCCAGCGGACGCTGGAAGAATGCTGCGGCCTGGAGCACATTATGAAGATGAGCAGCGATCTGACAAGGGAACTGGCTCTCTCTCGCGGGTCGTCGAGCGAACCTTCGAGCAAGCCGCGGACCGTGACCTACCTAGACGCGGACGTGAACCCCGTGAACGAGGGCCTCCTCTCTGCGGAATGGGAGAGATTGACAGACTGTGACAGAGGCTGCCACAGTTCGTCGCAGGGAACGCGGCTTGCTTCTCGAGCGGAAGGAGGGAATGAACGACCCAGCACAGTTGAATCACGGCCTCGTTGCGGACCAGCCAGTCGCGTTCCCGAGAAGCCTCGACCGCAGCGCACTCCATGAGAAATGCGCAATGGGTAAAAATCACCCGACGGCACTCGGAGCACGACAGCTCCAGCATGGAGCTTTCGCAGCGCCGCACCGCCTGCACAGCGGACCAAGGGGTGTATCCGCAGAGCCTCATCTCCCTCACAATGGCCCGAGCCACGACGCCAAGGTCCTTCGCCTCCCCCGGCTTGCAACAAGGACAAGTCGGGTGGCCCACGAACCTCATCTCACTGTCTGGCGAGCGCGGGACCTCGCGAGCGTCGTAGAACTCCTGAGCCCAGCCCGGTTTCAGTTCGTTGCAGGTGCCACAGTTCCGTTTGCGCATAACGAGCCAGTCAGATCTCAAGATCTTGTGAAGAACCGGCGCGAAAGCCACATCGACGAAAAAGGGCCCGAACATCTCGATCCCGACGGTTGCGTGTTCGCCCCGCCTGAGCCACTTGCTGGCGAGGTGCAGCAGGCCATCGTCATTTTTCTGCTCGAGCACAAATCGTTTCAGGTCGGGCAGGTGAGAGCAGACGTGAGCTGCGCTTCGCAACCGGCCGAGTGCCGCCGCACACTGGTCCACCTCTGACAGCCAGGTTCCGTATTCCGCCGCGTCTCTCAGGTGGACGCTGCCACGGATCGAGGCGAGGCAGTTCCGCACCGTGTAGTAATGCGCGGTCTCGTCCCCGTCCTCCGGGTCGATGCCGCGACCGTCCCTTGTCTCATGCGAAAGCACGTAGGGGACCATGCTGCCGGAAGAAGCCTCCTCGAAAGTGACCGGCCTGACCGAAATGGAAGCCGGGACCCCGTCAGATTCCTGGTGCGCTGGCTGGTACACCAATGCCCTGCGCAGGGAGCGCGCGGAGGAGCAATGCGGACAAGAGTCAATCAGACCGTCAGGTTCAGCGTCGACACCGCCGATCGTCAAGTAATCGCAGTCGACGTCCATGGTGAGGGGGATGGCGAGTTTGGCCCGTCGCCCTCCGCGTTAAGTATCTTACCGCGTCCCGTCCCACCCCCGTACGCGCACCTTCAGAACGCGGAGTAGGAGCTGGCGGCCTCGAGCTGGCGTATCGACGCTCGGGCCTCCGCGAGCTCGCCGCGTGCCCTGCTCAGGCTGAGCTCCAGAGAACCTTCGTTCCTCACGACCTTTCTCAACTGAGAGATCAGCAGGGATCTCTCGTAAAGCAGGCTCTTGACGGAGATGTCGCCGATGCCGATTAGGCTCTCGAGAACCGCCAGGTCGCTCCTGATGTCAAAGTAGGCATCGTTCGAGTGAAAATCCCAGCTCCACATGCCGGAGCCCGCCTCGTCGAGACGCTCGCGCACGTTCTCCACGTGCCCTATGAGGACCCTGTCCCGACCCTCTGAGCTCTGAGGTCTGGCTCTGGACAGTTCGAGGTCCAGCATCCTGAGCGTCCGGGCGCACTCGTCCCCGACGCGCCTGGGCACCAGCGAAGATGCCTTGACGAGCAAGCGACCCACATACGCTCTCGCCTCGCTCCACGGCTCACCGTGGCTCACCCCGGGCCTGTCCCGCACGATTTCCACAAACTCCAGTGGCGTGACATCCCTGGAAATCTTGGCGCACATCCCCCTCCACACCTCCATGTACCTCACGTACAGGTCGGTGTAGCGCTCCAGGATCATCCGCAGCGCCTCGCCGTCCGTGTAGCAGGAGTTCAGCGCTTCGCACACGGTCGCCGCCGCCGCAGACTCTCGACAGGACTCTCGACAGGACTCTCCCCGCCTGGATTCCCCGAGCGCGCGCTCGTGAGTCCTCCTCGCAGAGAGGCGGACCATTTCTCGGACCAGGTTGTTACGGCCCAGCGCGGCCTGAACCATGAAGTGCAGGCGTTCGTCGCCCGTGTCGACCCTGAGCTCGGGATACCTCTCCAGCACGGTCCTGAAGCCCAACATGAGCTCGGACACCGTTTTCGTGTAGCAGCCCAAGGTCCTTCTGTAGCTCTCAGCAGCGGACTTGCAGTGGGCGTCGTAGGCTTCGCACTTGAGGCACCGGGCGGGCCCGCACGGAGGATCTCCCGGACCGAGGCGTCCGTCGCTCAGAGAGTCTTCGCGCCAGCGTCTTTCCCGTCTCACGGGTACCCAGGAAATGCTGTATTCGCGTTCGTCCCCGGGTTCGCCCTCGGGTTCGCCTTCGCTTCCTTGAGAGAGCACAGACATGCTCTCTTCGCTTTCGCAGCGCCTCAAGTTCACTAAGGACCTCTCGGACGGAGAATCCAGATCGAACGACTCGTCCTCTGTGTTCATTTCGACCTCCTCCGGTGCGGACCATCCGGTTCTGCTCTCTCTGCGCTCCCCTCCGCTAGTCTCACGCTCCGTTCGTTCGATCTTCCTCCAAGCGGCAGCCCTTTCCTCATACCTCCGAAACGCAGACTCCACGGCCTGGAACAGCGTCGTGCGCTGCGATCCGCCAGCATGTCCGGCGGCCCGGCTCCACGCGGAGCAGAAAGATGGGGCCGCGCCCGTGTCCATGGGGTAGAAGCGTTCGAGAGCAGCTCCCTCGAAGCCCGTTCGCCTCCGAAAATTTCGGGAGGAGGCCGTTCGGGGCCCCCCGTCCGCATGTGTGATAAGTACATCCGCTACGTGTACGCATGCCTCCGCGCCGGCAAGGCAGAACTCTCGGAAGACGAGCTGGCCTACCTGTTTGGGACGCGGGGCCGAAACCTGCGAGCCCGCCTCCATCCGCAGTGGCTCGAGGGCTACCGGTCGAGGTGCCGCGACGCGTACGAGCGGGAACGTCGGCGGCGCCTGCGGCCTAGCCCCCTGAGCATCTCGAACGCTTCGTCGCTCTACGCTGCGAGGCTGGGTGACGGTGCGCTGATCACCGCCGACGAGGATGGAAGACTGCTGAGCATCCAGCGATTCGCGGAGCCCCGTCCTCCCAGGAGGCTGCGGCCCGCAGACAGCGCGTTCGCCGTGTTCAGGGAGACCCTGTCTGTGTTCTCGGACGTGGCCTTCAGGGCGCTCGCAGGCGGTGGGGCCGAGCCCGCTTTGGTGATCTCGAAGCGCTCAGAGATCGAATCGGGCGGCTCTTCCCACTGGTGGCCAGAAACGAGCGTGGGCTACGAGGTCGAGGAGAGGGACGTGAGCGGAGCCGAGGTCGTCCCGGGTATCATCTACGCTTCAGATGGCCTGTCGCTCTACCAGGTGGTGTCTTCTTGGAAGGCTCGCGTTTGCCTCGTCTTCTCGCCCGACTGCCGCGAGGAGGTTGTCCGCACGCTCTGCGCCCTTGCCTTGGGCGACTGCGGGCTGGGGACGCGGTTCGCCCTGCGGTGCGTGCTACCCGGAGAAGGCGACCGCGCGTTCGACCTGAGGGAACTGGAGCCGAAAGATCCTTGGTTCCCGGGGCCCGCGCTAGGCCCCGGCGCCAGCGGGAGGCAGGGATTTCTACGGGAACTGGACGGAACGGCGGAAAGTCGCCACGGCGCATTCTCCGGCCTTGCGGCTCTGAGGGAGGTGATCTCCACGCCACTGGCGTTCTCGGTGCTCGCCGAGAACGACCACGTCGCCGTGCTGAGGCACCTTCTCAGGGATGCTCTGGTGATCGTGCCCAAGTCGAGTCCGAACGCCAGAAGGGGCACGGGCCGCCAGGACATTGCAGGTGTGAGCAGAGGCGGGAAGACGACAGCACGGGAAACCCGGGAGGCCGAAAGCAAAAGCGAGAGCAGATTGAGGACGAGGACAGCTGCGGAAGGCCCGAGCGGACGGCTCACCGAATGGTTTCCCAGCGGGCACTCTGTGCTGGAGATCGAGACAGGCGCGCCAGGGGCGCCCCGCCTGCTGATATCCTCGCCGAAGGTCGTCCGAGGGAACTCTAGATCACCGTCTGCAAGCAGGACGCCCACGTTGCGTGTCTACAGGACCCCTCGGTACAGCGGTGTCATGCCGCAGGGCTTCAGGTCAGAGGCGTACCTCTTCGATCGGGCCGTGTGTCTGATCCCCGGGGGCATGGACGTGATCGCTCCTCCTCAGCTCGACGGCGCGAGCTGCGCGGCAGTGCTGTACGCGCTGGAAGTCTTCGCGAAGCTGGCGGGCCCAGACGTACCGACGAGCCTATGGTTCTCGGGGCCCTTGGAGTGGACAGAGGCACTGGTCCTTTCTTACCTACGCATGGAAAACGCGGGCTTCGAACGAGGTTCCAGGGAAAGCAGCATTCGCTTCGAGGCGAGCGACTGCTCCATTCTGTCGAAGCTCAGGCAGATCGTGTCAGAGCACGTACCTGGCACCTGTCCTCGCCTAGCGAGTCTTGGGCCGTCCGAGTCGCCCGAGCGCCCGATGCACGAGGATTTGGATGGGGACCTGGCTCTGCTGCGGGGCACCCCGAGCAGGGCGCCGCTCTCGGACGCCAGGGGCATCAAAGAGGCAGATCCGCCGGCCCGCGTGGATTCTCCGTCGATCTGCGAGAGGACCACGGGCCACATCGTCCTTTTCGGGAGGGGGCTCGGGCCGAGCTCTCGTTTCAAGTGGGTCACGATAGGCATACGCACGCTGGGGCCCGCCGACTTGAACATACTGAGGGTCTGCGGGGTGTTTCACTCGAGACGCGGCCGTCACAGGGCCCTCCTGAAGATTCCCGACACGCAGGGCGTGCGCCCGGGCTCCCGCGCATCAGGTGGCGCCCGTTGCACGAGGCTCACCGAGGACTTGCGCGAGATCGCCGCCTCCTCGACTATCCCGCCGCCCGACTGCTACTTTCAGCTGAATTACGCCCCGGAGACAGGGAGGGAACGTATCTGGAGCCGCTCCGGCCACGAACTGGAGCGCTTCCCGCTCACAGCAGACGCCGCGTCCAGCCTGGAACGGGCCGTGCGCAGCGATCAGGCCAGGGGTTACGAGGAGCGCAGGCTGTCGCGCATTTTCAGATCTTCCCGCCGGACGGCCGGGCGTTGCGAGCTGGAGCTGGCCGTAGACGAGCCTTTCGCTCGAGGCCCGTGTGGAGGAGAGCCCCCACACACGCGTTCGTGGCTCAGGTCGCCGGCGGCGGACCGACAGTGCCACAGCGCCATCGGGGACGGAGAGTTCTTCCCCACGGTCGAGGTGGCGAGGGCCGAGAAGGAGTCGAGCGGGAGCGTCTCGGAGGACGCCCTCTCCCATCCCCTGCGTGAATACAACCTGAACCTGGCGGCGAACGCGCGCCCTAAGCGCTTCGCGCTGGACAGGGCCGACAGGTGCCCCGGAGAGTGCGGCTCTGCGTACGAAGCCTGCCTGGATGAGGCTGTGATGCTGGGCCACTGCGCGAGAGTCCTGGCGACGAGGGGGGCAGAGAAGGACTTTGACGTGAGCGCCTGCCTGACTCGCTTCTACAGAGCCGTGCACCCTTGCGTGCCAGAGATGAGCCGGGGTGACGTGATGCTCGACTACGAGTTCGTCCTGCACGGACAGGGCCTTCTGCCCCCGGCGCACGCTCTCCTGGGCCACCTGGCCGAGAGCTGCAGACTGACCTGCCACCCGGCCTGCAAGCTGTTCACGCTGAGCAGGCACAGGGGTGCGTCTGCCTGGACCAGGGGAACGGACGCAGAGGTCCGCCACTCGCGCAGCCTCAGGGTCAACACAATCGGAGCCTTCCTCTGCTCCCGGGACCACAGGCTGGCTCCGCTCCTGGCCAGGTGCTGCGAGCCCAGACCCCTGAGCGCTTCCGAGCTCTGCCCCGGGAGCGAGCTGCTGCCTCGGGGGGATGAGGAAGACCTCCTCCTGAGGGCGTACTCTGAGACGCTGGGACCCGCGCTGGTGTTCGAGAGGGTCGAGACCTTCCCGGGCAGAGTTTCGACGAGCCTGGGGGACTGGAGCTTTCTTAGGCTGGCGAGCGAAGGGGCCTCGAGACCCGAGTCGACGGCGTCCGCCAGACGCCCCGGCATGTCCGTGATAGACGGGCACACGGTGGCGTTCGCTTCTGAGTCTCCCCTGTTCTACCTGAGGGGCAAAGGCCCATTGGTTCAGAGGCTGGAGTCCGTGGCCGTGGTCGCGGAGAACTGTTCGCTGTTCCGGACCGACGCGCTGACGAACGAAGACCCCGCGTGGCCTGCTCCCGAGCCGCTCGAGGCCAGGGCACGCATCAAGTGCCTGGACAAAGCGTCCGCCATCGACAAGATGTTCATGCGTCGGGGGCGCAGGGATCCGTTGGAGGGCTACGCCACGAGCGAGAGCTCCTGGGAAAGACTGAAGGACGCTCTGTGGACTTTTGCCAAAGTCCCGGCCGAGACCTCGCGCCCGAGCGACTGGGAGCGAGACTACCCGGTGTCCCGGAGCTCCAGGTCCGCGGGCCCGGAGGGCGCAGGGGTCGAGATCGTCAGATGGCTCTGCGGGGCTCCGCCGGAGGAGTTCACGCACCACGGCCGCCCCGGCGAGGGCCTCGGGCGTGTGGAGATGGCAGACGGGCACGCCAGGGCCCTGAACCCAAGAGAGTGGAGAGGGTTCGACGTGCTGCGATCGCGCGTTTTGACGTGCCCCTCGGAAAGAAGGTGGACCAGAGGCCTCTGCGTCGTCACGAATAGAGGCACCAGTCGGTTTCAGCGCGAATCTCGCATGCCCATCTCCAGCCTGATCGAAATAGCGGAGCCCGGAAGGTGGTACGCGAAGCCGGTTCCCGAGGACGACGGCCGCGAGCCGGAGGCCGACGGCGAAGAGGAGCTCGAGAGCTGGAGCTTTCGGGCCGAGGTGAGCTCGGCCGGAGAGTTCGCCGACTCGCTCGCGAGAGCCATGCTCTCGGGGAACACTCACGCAGAGCTGGAGATCAGATGCTCGAGACGCGGTCTGTACGGTTACCTGCAGCGCGCGGTGGCTTGGTTCGCGGGAGCCACGGGCCCCTTCAGGAGTCGCGCCGTAACTGTGTACACCCCGGAGGCAGACTCGCAGACTTTCGCCTGTCGCTGGACCCACGCGCTGCCGAGGGACTTGGACGTGCTGAGGAGCAGAAGGACGGGGTACCTGGTGTCACGTCCGGACGGCCCGCGGGAGGACGATGCTATCGCGCTTCTGGTCGAAAGGTCCAAAGGGGTCATACCGGTGAGACACTCTGGCAACTTGGTGCTGCATTCCGAGCCCAGGACCCTAAGGGCCGCAGCGATACGGGGCGATCCCGGCCTGCACGTGCTCGTCAGCGCACCCGAGGACGCCGAACCATCGGAGGAGCAGCAGGAGACTCTGCGAATGCGCAACAAAGATTCGCTCATGGCCTTCTGCGAAATGAACGGAGTGCCTGGGGGGATACGAGGCCCCGAGACCTGGAAGGACCCCTCGCCGTGGTCAAAGAGACAGCCAGGATCGTTTTGCTCAAAGGTGGCCGAGCTGAAGTTCAGGTGGGAGTCGGGAACCGAAGCGCCGCTTGAAGCGCCAGCTCGAGGACCTTGCGAATGGCTTCCCCGTCTACGTTCGAGCCCTCCGAGATGGCAGAGGAGCCCAGACGGTCGACTCGTGCTCAAGCGAGACAGGTTTTGGCATTCGGTGGACACAAAGGCGTCGCTCGTCGAGATGAGGCGCCGAGCTGCCTCCCTGACGCTCAATGCAGAGGCGGGAAATGCACAGGTGCAGACCGAGAGAGCTGAAAACGATGAAGACGAACGGGTAGAAGAGGAGGAGGATGAAGAAGAAGAAGAAGAAGACCAAGATCTAGAAGGGGTAGCTGTGGATGAAGGAGAAGAAGGAGACCCTGCGGTACCAACGCCCGCGCCCCTGAGAGTAAAGTGCGACTTTCGAGAGAGAGGCCTTTCGAGTATCCTCACGTTGAACTCTCGACTGGAAATCGAATTGGTTCCAGACGTCCCTGCCGTGGAGGGCCACGTTTTTTTCGCACCCGCTCCCAACCCGGCCTGGAAAAGGCATTTCGATCTGACGGAAAGAGGCAAGCTCGTACGCTATTACAGACCCTGTTCGTTTTCACCCCTGACGTATCACGTTCACACCGTTTTGACGTTCGGCTGCGGCCTCAGGCCAGTGTTTGAGCACGGATCGGCAGACCCGGCGGGGGATAAGATCTTGGACCTGGTCCTTTGCGCTCTGGCGCTGGGCAACGTGCTATCGACGGACGCGCCCCCGGGACTGTTCGGTGTCACGCTGGTGGTGCGCGGAGGCAGAGGGGAGATGCTGAAGCGCGCCCGAGAGCTCTCCCGTTGCGTGATCGTGACGAAGGCAGGGGCCTACGAGTTCGAAGAACTGCCCGAGAGATTGGACCGCGAGTTGGCCGCATCGCCGTCCTCGTCGAGCTACGGGGCGCGACCCGTCTACGGCGAACCCAGGCGGTTCCTCTCAGAGAGCGGAGCGGCCACGTTCGCTCAACTAACAACCCTCTGGCCTCAGGTGGGGCTCAGGTCAGACGTGAAGCACCCGTCGTGTTCGGGGGACCCGCGATGGATAGGACTCATGGTTTGTCTGGCCGAGTGGCAAGGTCACCGGCTCGTCGCGAACGCGCTGGTTCCGGGCGCCCTGGAAGCCCTGATGGCTCCAGAGATGAAGCGAGAGCCGTGACGGCTCGGAGGTCCGTGGCCGAGCTGTACGACAGAGCCTGTGCGGCGCGCCTGCTGGGCCACGTGGACGCAACGCTGCTAGAATTCGCGAGGACTTTCTCCGAGCCCCGCACGGCCGCCTCGACCCCAGCGGACCCGGGCGGAGAGCGAGTGAACGAGTTCACCCTGTGGCTCGCGGTGCGAGGCATAGAAGAAGGAGAAGCCATCGCCAGGCGGCCGGGCCAACCCCTCACGTTCTCCGAAGCCCTGGAGGTGTACGCGAGGCTGAGCAGGGAGTTCGGCACAATCTCGACCGAAGAGTCGTTGCTCGCGCTGGACTCTCTCAGGGACTTTTTCGCGTTGGTGCTGCGCTACCCAATGATTCCGAGGCTGGTCGCAGACACCAAGGAGTGCCCTGAGTGCTATTTCGAAACCGACATTACCCTGGACACTTGGGAAGAAACCAGGAGAATGTTTTCCTGCTGCCACTTCACGCTGAGGCACGAGGGCGCGGAGCCCCCCGTCGACCCGGACTCTGCCGCGTCGGCCGCGCTGGACTTGGGCAACAGCGAAGGCTTCGGGGAGGTGGCCGGGGCCAGGCCGAGCGGAGGCGCGTTTCCCGGGACGGAGCGGCCCGCGGAAGGTACGGGTGGTGGCCCGAGGTCCGTGAGGTTCCTCGAGCAGCTGGAGTCGATCAAGCGGCGGGACGAGATGGACAAACAGATAGCCCTAGGGAAAGAAGTGGTTCATCAGCTCCGATCGTACGTGCGCACGCTGGAGGAGCTGGAAGCCCCGAGGTACCTGAGCACCCATCCCGTGCGCTGGCTGCACCGCTTTTACGGTTCGCTGAACAGGAGCCGAGAAAGGGCCAGGCTCCTGGCGACGCGTTGCCCCGACCCGGCGAGGGAGGACTATCGCACGCGAGCGGGCCTCGAGGTGGAGCAGCTCAAGCTCTCTTTGGCCTCCGTTGCCTCAACGGGTACCAATGACAAACTGCTCTCATACGTGTGCATGGCCTCGCTGGACCCTGTCCGCAGATACACGGACAGGTACAATGGGACGGCCGAGAGGATCGTTCTGTTCAAGCACCTGGTGGCGTCGGGGCTGTCGGTGGAGACCTCGTGGAGCCTGGTGAGGAGCGTGTCTCGGGTAGCGAAGGTTCCGCTGATCGGAGCGACTTTGAGCGAGGGAGTGGACAGACAGCTAAAACACACGACAAGACCCACGTCCTATAACAGAAAGATCGCTTCTCTGGTCTGGCTGTTCGCTCACATCACATCGTACTGCACACTGCGCAAGCTTCCTCATGGATACGTGCTCATGGGAGACTCGCCCGAGGAACTGTCTCGGGACGGGATCTACGTGTTTGATGACGACCACGTTGGATTCAGGCTGTCTGCGAGAGGACAAAGAGGATCGGACTCGGCCCAACCCGTGGCCTCAGCCCACGTGCCCTTCGAGCGCATCGCGGAACTGCTTGCGATGCGAGATCGCGTTTGTGAGATTTTTCGCCGATAGGCTGGCGAGGGCCAACCCAGAAAGCTCGTACGACGCTTTGGTGCGATTCGGACACGCGCCGTTGACCGCCCTGGTCAACCTCCAGTGGAAGAGGGAGGCGCTGCAGAAGCTCAAATCGGATCGTGCTCTGCGATTCTTAGAGCTGCCTCTGGAGAGCGCGGCCCTACGGGAGCAGGACGCGTCCGGCCACGTGGAGACGAGAGAGGCGAAACGCGCGAGGCGCAAAGGGGTGGAATGGAAGAGACCTCTGTGCTCCAAGCGAAAGAAAGGGAGGAAACTGAAAGAGAAGAGATATGGGGATGTCTAAGGCCCTCCTGTGTCTTTGTGCTGCTGTGGAACGTGTGCGAGTTGCTGGTTCTATGTTTGTTGTTTTGTTTTGTTTTTTGTTTCGTTGTCTTTCGTTTCATCGTTTCTTTGTATCATTGGGGTGACATGGTTGGGAAAATAAAGCCGATACACCAAACCTGAATTTGAACAAGCGCTGTTTTGTTTTTTTTCCGTTCTTTTCTTAAGGGGGGATGAAGGGGTAGAAAAGATGGCAAGGCATGCAAACCAACACATCAGACACATTTTCGTTGGAGATTTTATTGAAGGTAGCGTAGGTACAACACAGCAGAGAAACAACAGCCACGAGGTACAATGTTCAGCGTGAGATGCGAAGACATCGGACGAAAGGTAGCATGTCGTCATCCCACGCGGATTTGTCTGGATCGCTGCGACGAGGGCGACTCGTCGCTCACGCGGATTCTCTTCTCCTCGACCCTGCCTCTGTGGACCTCGTAAAAGCCCGCCGGAGAGGGCATCCCCCTTTTGCCTCGGGAGCGGCATCGGAGCGCGTTTCCATTTTCTCCGAGCGAGGCTCGGACTGGCTCGCGGCCCTTACTGTGGCCGGGAGGCATTTCAGCTCGCTGCTCTGACCCGATAGAGAAACGTAGTCGTCCAAGGCGGCCCTCACGACCAGTGGCAGGAGTCTACCCGGGTCGGCGTCGGCGAGCGCTCTCTGAAACTGAGGCCGTTTCACGTGCAGGTGGACGTTGGTAGAGAGCATGGACCACTGGTTGTGCCTGGCGAGGGTCTTGTCGAAAAACATGAGCACCAGGGTCCTGTTGTCGAACATTTCGCTCAGCACGGCGAGTTTTAAGTAAGGGAAGAAGCAAAGAGAGGCCATGATCACCAGAGTGTAAAAGCCGTCTCTCCTCGAGTGCTTGTCGCTTTGCTTGTTCACCATTTTCTTCACGAAGCGCTTGATCCTAGCTTCGGGTGAGCAGAAAAGGGTGGACACGGCGGCTGCGCTTTTGAGAGCGGCGTCCCTCACCGTTCCCAGATCTCCTAGGTCCGCTCGGACCCGCTCGCCGACGGTCCGGAACTCGATACAGCCCGCGAGCCTGAACACTCGAGAGGTCCATCGGCAGCGCTGCGACGGGACTTGACCCTCTCCGCGCTCAACGGTCCGGTACTCGTCTGCAAATTCCCGCGTGAGGATGGTGGAGAAAAGTGCAATCATGGCCGGCAGGCAGGATTTCAGCACCCGCGCCGATACGCCGCACTGGTCTTCGACCCACGGACCTCCGCGAGGTCCGCCCGTCCGCGGGTCAACTTCCAATGCTCCGTAGCCCACCGTCGCCTCCGTCCCAGAGTACCAGGGCCCCCTGAAGTCAGGGTCCTCCCTGCGAAATGCGGCTAGCCCCACCACGGGGCAGGAAAATTCCCCCGACGCCGAGGCGTAAGAAACTCGGGCGGCCATAGCCCGCACGAGGGCGCAGTCGAATCCCGAGCACGAGTGCTTGCTGAGGTGCGCTGAGCATACGTAACAGCCCGGGATGTATCGGTCGTCAAAAGCGCATTCCTCCTCCACGCAGTGGCTCACCCACTGCGGATCGTCTATTAATTCTGAAGGCCAGCGGTCCATCGGCGCTTCCCTTAGCGTCTCTCGATTCTCCTCCTCTCCCTTCGTATTTCCCTTAGCGTCTCTCGATTCTCCTCCTCTCCCTTCGTATTTCCTTTCTCTGTGTTCTTCTCCTTTCCCTTTTCTTTGTTCCTTATCAATTTTTATTGCCTCTCTTCACAGGCGAGCAGGGGACAGAGCGCCGACCTCATCCTGGTGGACGAAGTAGGCTTCGTGAATTCCAAGGTGCTTCTGGCCGTCCTGCCCAACATCGCGTTCAGAGGACGGAAACAGGTTCACATCACCAGCCACGTCAACAACACGCCTTGGCTGAACAAGGTCGCGGACATCCGCGACGACCGGGGAGGCCCTGCTTACCACGTGGTGTCTCAGAGTTTCAAATGCGCATACCACGAAAGGGATCCGGGGCTCACCTGCTGCTGCCTCGGCGTCTACTGCCCGCAACACATTTCGGTGGACGGGCAGCTCAAGGAGCTCATGAACATGGTCTCACCCAAGGGTTTCGAGAGCGAGGTCACAGGCAGCAGCAGCACTTCGTCCGAAGACATCAAGACCGACACCACAGTCCCGTTCGAGGCTTCCGTCATCAACAGGTTCCTGTCCAACAACTGTTGGGCCCTGGAAGATGTGGCCCGATCGATCGTGACCAGGGCTTACTTGTGTCTGGACCCAACCTTCGGGGGAGGTTCCAGGTCCTGCGCCGGAGTTTGTTGCGCCGTGGAGATCGCTGGAGGCAAGCTAGTGGTAGGTCTCCAGCCCACGATCGGCGCCTCCCTCCTCTGTCCCCCCTAAACCGGACACCAGAAGATCTCTAAAAACGTACCCGTAATCGGGAGCCGGCCCGGGAAGAGCTCGCTCCTCGGGCCCGGGCTTCACGTCCATCAGGGTGCAGATGTACGCGCTTACGCGGTTCTCGTCCTGCACGCTGAGGGAGGTCTCCGCATCTGGCACGGAGCACAAGATGAGCTCCAGGGCCTGTTCCCAGACCCCGCACTTGCAACTCCCCGCGCTATGCCCCGACAGCTCCATCAGCCAGCCCGTAATGGCGAGCGCCACCACCGTGTGCAGAGAGGCCACGTTCCGGGAGCTGGCCTTTACCAGGGCCAGGTACTTAAGGGGCCCGCCGCGCACAGACTCTGCAGAGGCGAAGGCAGAGAGAACCATCTCCTCATGCCCACGCCACTCATGCTGGCTCATGCAATCGTGCACAAAACGTCTCGGCACGCTGTTTCCGAGGGCAAGGGTCACTGCCTCCGAAAGCTCCACAGGGACGCGCGGGGCCGAAGCCAGAGCTTCTCGCCCCGAGTGCTCGTTCCTCGAACTCAGCACGTAATGAGAGACGAGCGAGTCTGTCACCAGTATTCTCGCGGGCGAGAACGACACCACCTGACTGTACGCCGTCCTCAGTTGCCCGATGTCCATCTCGACGAACAGGTCCATGTTGCGGCGGAACGAAGCGAGGGCTACCATGAACTCGTACCGGGAGAGCAGCAGCTCCCACGGCATGCGCATGAGGCTCAAGAGTTGTCTTCGAGCCCTGCGGCACGCGGGACAGAAAGACATGTTGACAAAGCGTAACCTTCGTCTTTCTCGAAGGGTGATATTGCAACAAGTGATGATGATGATGATAATGATGACGATGATGATGATGATTAAGAAGCGGAATGTGATCGTGTTGAGCAGCCAGCGGTTTCCTATGTGCAATTCGTTTTTCGCCACAAAGTACCTAAACCTGCTTTCTCCCCCGTCTCTTTGCAGATCATGTCACTGGACGAGCTGGAGATACGTGACCTAGATCAAGTCACCAGGGTGTACGCGGCCCTTTTGAGCGCTCACGTCAGGCTGCTCAAAGTCCTTTTGCCCTCAGCGCACTGGAAAGAGGTGCCGGTGGTTGTGGTGTTTGAGCAAAACACCTACGTGAACGCGCTGGCCGACCTGAAGGAGCTGCTCGAACACGCTCTGGCACGCGCTGGCTTCAGGGTTCTCTTTTACAGCAAGTGGTCCCAGGTCAACTCCAGGTACATGCTGGGGAAACACGTCAGTGCCAAGACCAAACTGGCCATGGTGCTCAGCACCGTGTCCGCCATAGAGAGGGACGATCTGGGCTACTGCGAGTGCGTCATGTCCCTCGGCTGGGCCGTGCTGGCCGAGGCTGTGGGGAAGGGCAGAGCCGTGGAAGCCACCCTGGGCGTCTCTCGGGGCGCCGGCTCCAGCACGAGAACCGGCTCCTCCATGGCCGTGCACATGTACAGGAGGTCGAGGAGCGGTATCAATTTGGCCACGGACGCGACCGCTCGAGCTCTGGAGATCCGAGACACCATCTCCCTACCCGACAGCAGGTTGGCCGACAGGTTGCACGCAGAGCACGGGAAGCGGCTCTTGGGCAAACTGAGGGAGGAAATGGCTGCCGTCTCGATCAAGGAGTCAGCCAAGGGCGGCGGGGGGACCGTGGTCACCGGAGGCAAAAAGTCCAAGGGGGGCGAATACACCAGGGACGACGTGCTCTCCGCGTTTCTGCTCCTTTGCCACACAAGAGACGAGATTCACGGGGGAGAGAGCTCCGTGAGAATATGCGGAGAGGTTCATTGTACGTGAAATGCAGCTGTGTTTTGTTTTGTTTCACCTCAATAAAATGAAAAGGGAAAAGGCTCAAACGCTTGCTGTTGCCGGTGGTCACGTTTCTTTATTTCATTTTATGTCCCCCATTTCAAACTCCCGGCGTTAGGGTTTCGAACCCATGCTCCCCCTAAACCTTTCACTGCACGAGCGTCGGGAGCTCTCGACAAACCCAAGCACACTGGTTATCAGATAGCAGAACCTTTATTGAGTCTCATAAGATAAAGATGGTAGCGAAAATGTGAACAGACACACACACAGCAAGCAGAACTTCAATCGTCGTCTTCAAACACGACGCCTTTAGGCTCAGAGAAGAGGGGGAAGGAACCCGGATCGAACCAGTATCCTTCTTCGTCGATGGCCAGGCCCAGTCCTCGCATGTGGTCTACAACGTCTGGGTGGTGCCACCGGAGTGCTGGGTCGTAGCGATCATAATTTTCTATGCTGCTGTCTTCCTCATCGTCATCGGAGGAGCTGTAGATCTCGCTTCCCGATGAATCGGACGGGGGCTCGAAATCGATCCGCGGCTCTGCGATCCCAGGGTTCGACGAGAGCTGGAGGTAAAGGACGCTGTCCGGTTCGGCCTCGGTCTCCTCAAGGCCCGAATCGCCGTCATACTCCGAGCGGGCCATCTCTCTGGGCGAGAATACGGGAACAACACCGTCTCCTTCGGGACTGCGGGCCGTGGTGAACGATTCAGTGTCCGTTGTGACCGTGAAGGACGATGCCCTGGTGCGCGTCACATCCGAGGAGTACAAGTCTTGTTCTGGAGTGGTTGACATTGCTGCAGTGGCGGATGGGCTTGTTGTATCAGACTGCTTTCGTGTGAGTGTACGCTCCAGAAACAGACAAGTAGACAAGACCGAGGCTTCGTCTCTTCGCTCTTATGCTGCTTATGGGCTCAAGTAGACGGGAAAGGCTCGTCCGACCTCGTTCATCTCCACGGAACATAGACCGGAGCTCTGAGGTGTAAAGTGGTTCCGATGAAAATGGGTAGAAAATGAAATAAAATTTAAAAAAAATTTATTACACACACTCTAAATTTCTAAATTCAGCCCCATTGCCTTGCGCTTGTACGGGTGCTTGCTGCGACGCTCAGGACTTGTTATCTCGGCAGCCCCACGAGTATCCATCCTCTTCGCTGTCGTACTCCGATGGACCTTTCGAATCCGTGACTTCCTCGTCACCACAATAGATCGAACGGATTCCCCTGGCGAAGAGGCGCTCCACGGGTTTCAGGTCTCGACGGACTGGAGGGGGGAAGCCAGGCCAGCGTCTTTCGGATGGGTCGAGGTCCCAGTTAGCCAGACTCGGGCTGACGGGGCGAGCGGCATGGCGGTGCTGGACTTTCACACGATCCGTTGCCCCGAGCCTGAGGTTGCCAAAGCTTTCCCGCAAGCGGTCTCGCTCATCGCCACTCTCGTCGTCCTCGGTCGATCGGTCGCCATCCTCGCATCTCCGCCCCGAGTTCAACCACCCCCCGGCCCTTCGATAGTCCCCGACGTCCGGGATCGTCTCTCCCTGGGGCCGGCTGTCTTTCTCGCGCTCCAAGAGCTTGCGTATCACTTCGTAGTCGTGCCGCGACGCCTCGTTCTCATCCTCGTTGTCCTCCTTCCCCACCACCTCGTCCTCCCGTTCGTCCTGTTCGGAAATCGTGTCCTTCACGCACAGCTTTATCACGTCTTCCGCCGACTCCCCCAATATTCTGGACTCGGATTTCGAGTAGGCGTACCACCCGGCCCCGTCCGGGCGCTTGCGCACCTGGTACTGGACCGTGCAATCTCTGCCTCGCACCCACACGTCGCACGCAGCTTGCTTGAAGACCACGCGGTAGCTGCCAAAGCGGGTGCTGAGCATGGACCTAATCGTTTCTTCCTTGTCTTCGAACTTGGGAGGGTCCATGTCTTCGGTGGAGCGAGAGCTGATCACGGCGGCCTTCGCGGGTCAGCGTCCAGGGTTAATGAGCGGCGGTTTCTGCGCCCAAAAGACCTGCCATGCTCAACAGTCGGAGAGAAAGAAAGCGCAGGCGAACGCCAATCTCGCGAACCGACTGTCGCGCAGCCTGACGGAGAGGCTCAGCTCCGAAAACTCTTCTCGAACCAGCCACCTCGCCCCGAGGAGATCCACTCTGCGCCAGAGCTCATCCAAAGCCGGGTCCCCCTCCACCAGGGCGAAATACGTGGCGTAGAGAGGTGCGAGGATCGAGAGCAACTCCTGACCAGAACGTATCTCTCGAGCGGAGACGTCGCATTCCTCGACGGGGGCCTTACGATTCTGGGGAGGTGCGGAAGCGAGGCCGCCTCTTTGCTTCTCCACGGGCAAAGGGTACCTGGCGTACAGGTTGTAGAAGCGGCCTCGGCTCAGGCGGCACGCGTCCCCGCAAAGCCCGATCAAGGCTGAGTGCGCAGCGCTCGAGTCCTCGGTGAGCCGGGAGCACAGCTCGGGCTGCACTTCCCAGAGAGCCAGGGCGTCCGTGAGATTGCGGTGCCTCAGCAGAGACAACTTGGCGTCTTCGAAAGGCGAGTCGACGACGACCAACCTTCCGTCGGTGGTGAGCCAGAAAGATTTCATCCCGAAGACGTCCGAGAGCCTTCCCTCGCAGCAGAATTCGGGATCGCCGTCTCCCGACATCATTACGCGGTTGAAGCGAACTCTTTCGAGATCTGTTAAAACTCCCGGCAGGCACGCGTCTCTCGGTCGCGCCGCATCGCTGACGGGAATCCCGGAGAAGAGCCAGCAGTACCTGAAGTGGATTTTGAGCGGCAGCACGAACTCGCTCACGGCGGCCTTGCAGGGACGTCTTTCTGCGTCGCGGGTTCGGCGAGCCCAGGCACTGTGCGCGATGAGCTCCGCCGGACACAGCGCCTCACCCGCTGCCCTCTCCTCGAGCAGCGAGCTCACGCGTGGACCTAGGCCATTGCGCCTCGCGCGCCCTGGCCTGTCGAGAGCTCCGTGGAGAACTTTGTCACCAGACCCTGATGACATCCTTTGGTTGCGAAGAGAAATCGTGCGCGATCCCGTGCCTGGCTCCAGGCCGCCGGTGCCTTTGGCTGTGGCTGTGGACTGCGTACGGCTCAGGCTCTACAAGGATCAGGTCGAGGAGGAGAGCAGGCGCTCCGAACGGGAGAGGGTCTCGGAATACAATCGGCTGATGACAGACCGAGTGGCGCAAGCCGTCTTGATTCGCGAGCTGGGTTTGGAAGGCGCGAAGGCGAGGGTGCGCGAGATACGGGCCTCTGGAAATCTAGAAGGGGACGCCTCCGATCGCCTCATGTATCGATTTCGGCGCATGGTAGAACGGGTGTTTGAATATTTCCAAACGAACGGCATGCGCATGGAGCCCTTTCAGATGGAGCTCTTGAGAGGAGTCGTGCTGGGCGTCACCGAGGCACAGTTCGGAGACGAGCTCTTCAGGCACAAGCACGCCCTGCTGAGCACGCTGAACCTCGCGCCTCTGGGTTCCGAGAGCTACGATTACCAGGACCCGGCGCGCAGCCACCTGCACGAAGTGGAAAAGGAGTTTGCTCGATACGCCAACCCGTACACCCTGTGCCTCGCCCCGAGGCAGTGCGGCAAGAGCCTGGCGATGAGGCTGATACTGGCGGCGGTGCTCTTGCACTTGGACATCAACGTCATGGTGCAGGCTCAGAACAAACACATGTGCACCACACTGAGGCTAGGGGTGGAAGCCGCCATGGAGGAACTCCAGAGACTCCCATCCTTCCTTCAGACCGAGAGGACCGTGAGCGTTCACGGAAGCCCCGAGAACCGGGTGTACAGATTCGATCCCGGGTACAAGGGCTCGTCCTTCGCTCACTTTCTGTCCAGCAGCAACGACGTGAGTGGGCACTCTTTTACTAGTCCTCCTCGTCCGTCCCTATCTATCTCATTCTCTGTCACCTCGCTCCTACTTCTTGCTGTCTTTGCTTTTTTCTTTCTCTCTCTCTCCTTTCATTTTATTTCGTAACACCAACTTCAGACATCTGTGCCAGGTAAGTGACTCTTTATAAGGCTCCAGGATTCTGTTTCACAAACATTTTGCAGCCAGGCTCGCATCAGGTGTCAAACTAGTCCAGGGGATGGAGCGACGACAGGGAGACGAACCTACGGTCTACAGCAACATCGTCCGCAGGGACGGCGTGTACGTGCCGATCGGCCTAGACCCGTACTTTGACGTCTCCATGTCGCGCAGGCTCGAGTGGTTGAACAGCACAAATGGAGGCCGAGACGTCCACCCGGACGACAATTCGTATTTTGCGCAAGAAATGGTACGGCTGGGAATGCCCAGAGAGAACGATGAAACGGGTATTTCGCAGGCCGCCCAAGGCCGTGCTCCCGCCGAGCCCACGGGGCACAGTCGATGTTTCTCCTGCGGCATGGACGTGGTCGTTGCGGCGCCAGGCGAGACCTATCTGAACCAGCACGCTTTCGTCTCGGGAGGCGCTTGCCCCGTCCTGACTTCAAACTACACACCTGAGCGCATCGCCATTGAGTTGGGCCAAGCCAGGTTCACTAGAGGCCTAATCGCTCACCCTTAGGCTGTGTGGGTGCCGGCCGGGACGGACATTTCTCTGAAAGTTCATCTCACCCACGGGTTATACGTAACGTTGTCCGAGAAACTGTGGTGCTACATGTGCGGCCGCTGCCCAGGGGAGCACGGGCCTCGCTGTTATCACAAAATAAGAGTGCTGGCGGGCGCTCTACAAGACACCCTCCTAAATTCGGTTCTGTGACGGGTCACCGAGCTTCGGAGGCGAGTTCTCTAGGCGCGAGCGAGCCTCACCCTGCGCCTCGTCCCCGTCGGGCCCGAGAATCTGAGACGAATTTCACTTTGTGGATTGTTACCGAAAGAGAAGGAAAAAAAAAAAGTAGGAAAAGAATATCAGCAACATCGCACCCTCTTGCAGAACGTCAGTCACACGATGAAGCGTGCGAAAAGAAGGGTGAACACGGCAGAGCAGCAGCAGCAGCAGCAGCGCTCTGGTCCTCTGGGAGGAACTCAGAGGCCCTCGCCTGACCGCGTGTACAAACCCGTCTGCTACCTGACAAGAGGATCTGAGGAGAATGAGTGGAACGTGTGGAACGCGTCGTCCGAAGCTGTGAATCTGCGCCCCGGAGACAAATGCTCGGCGAGGATATTGGATCGAAACTTTGAGAGCTGCGCGAGCATTGTCGTGCAAGCACTCGTAGACCTCGTCCTGCTCGGGTGCTCTGGCAGAGCCTGCGCCCTCGATCGAGATGTGCGCTTTCACACAGACGCACGCGGCGTCCTTCAGTGCGCGGCGCGCCAGGACGAGCTCACGAGACTGTGCCTGTCCAAAGGAGTGGACTGTTCTCTCTTCCTGAATTGCTACGCGCAGAAGCCCAAGGACGAGAAGGGCGAGGACTCAAGGCTCGGAGCCCGGCTTCAGGTCTTGTTTGCGCGCTCCGTGAAGGAGATGCTCCGCAGGCAGTACGACGTGACGCACCATTACCCCCTGTTCCGTCGAGCTTTGAGCCTGCACTACACGTCCGAGGTCCGGTCCGGGCCGCCCGAGGTGGAGGACATGGTGGCGCCAGGGGGGCTGCTCGACCGTAGTGCGGAGGAGCACGTCACTCTGCACGGTGTACCACTGGTGGGTTCGGACCGCTTTTCGTTTTCTCGATGGAGGTACTACGAAGAAGACGAGGACCCTGCGGAGGACCACCGAAAGGGCGAGGCTCGGGACGGCTCTGTCGACGAGACAGAAGGTGACAAACTCGACGTCGAAGAGCCCGGGAGCGCAGAGGCTGAGGGGGAGACCCCTATTAGCGGAGGAAACGGGAGCTCCCGCGAAGAGGAGGTCGGCGGCAATGATGGCGAGGACCTCGCGAGCGGCGAGGACGAAGACGTGGCCGCAGTCGATCCGGGAATCGCTCACGGGGTCGGGGAGATCTATGCCGCCTTCAACAATCTGTCCGGAACGCTGACGGACGGCCCGAAGGGCTTTCCTTACGCGTTCACTGTGTTCACGGGCGCGGAGCTACGCTTCAACGACCTGGTCGACTACTGCCTGAAACGAGCCTCGGGACCCCTAGGTCCCTTGCCCGCGCGCTGTCACTGGGGATCGATAAACCCTGTGCTCCTCATGGAGGACCCGGTTGATCGCGACACGGGGAAGGTTTCGCGCAGGTACACCGTAACCTCCAGAGGCCACCTAAGCACCCTGATCGCAAGATCATCCTCCTCGTCGCCTTGCGACCGACCGCCTCCTTGTTACAACGAGGTCTTCCTGCCGGGCAGACCCGTCAGCAGGCTGAACTTGGACCTGGACCTCAAGTGCTGCCGGGGATGCAGCGAGAAGTTTTCGAACAGGACCGACCGAGCCACCAAGGCTCGCCTGTGTCAGAACGTAGTCTCGAGCCTCGTCCTCGTCGCCGCTGAATCTGTGCTCGGGCTGGCCGGAGTGAAGCGCGCGGAGGTCGAGGGAAACCCCGAGCTTTCGGGGGAACTGTGCCGATCGCTGGGCAAGTTCGCAGCGTACCAGAGGGTGTCCACGGCCAAGGCTAAGCTCAGCATGAGGATCCTGTGGTACCTGCCCGTCGAACTGTGCAGCTTCGATGGGATCGAAGTTTACGGGCGGCTGCTGAGAGAGATGGAGAGAAGGTCCCTGCGCTACTCTGTGCTCTCATACCCGGACGACCAGTCTCAGTGCGGGCTGTGCGATCTCAGAAGAGCGGTCGGTGAGCGGAGGGTGTCCGGGTCGGGATGGCTGAGGACCGAGGACCCGAACGCCGGCTCGCGCAGGCGCTCGGCGATCGACAAAGCTCCGTATTCTTGCAGAAAGTGCGTGAGACTTCCAAACTGCAGCAAGGACGGCTTCGCTTTCGAGTACGTGGACACCTTCAACGCTCGAGAAGACTTAGAGGATCCTCGCTTCGAGGACCCCTGCGCTCTCTCCGTGGGCCTCTCCTCTAACCCCATCGCTCCCGACGTGACGTCGCTCGGCGCACGCTTCGAGTGCGCAGTCGGGGCGGAGAGAATCTGGCCTGGTCCCGAAATGGAGCGACCAGGGGCCCCGGATCGAGCGGTGGCAGAAAGCGAGGCTCGGAGACTGTCAGATCAGTGGGGCGTGCCGGTGACGCTGAGGACGACCGGATCGGGGCTGGTGTACGTGCAAGCCGACGAAAAGTCTGAGACCTACCCGTGCCCCATTCACGGAAGGGTACATTCCAGGACCAAGCTTTGTGCCCTGGTCTTTGACTCACACACCAAAGCCAAATGTTTTGTGGCTTGAGGAAGGAAGACGGGTCAGACCTGCTTGTAACTGATGCTCTTAAGGGACTTACTGGGGGAAACTGGGGTTGTTTGACATCCGCTGCTTTTTTTTCCGTTTTTTTTTTTTCTTTTCTGTTCTGTTTCTCTGCTTTGAAAATCAGTGTCTTACAAATGGATCAATACATATGTGTGAAATAATAAAGTTTGCACCAAACCCCATTTGAGTCTTATATGTGTTGCTTTTTTTTTTTTTTTGCTTGTTTTTCGAGTGTCAACATTTTATTTCGCCTAGGTTTGCACTTTGGATGCAAATGCATTGACCCTGTGAACAAAAAATAAAAAAAAATAAAAACAGACGAGGTTAGACAAGAATCACAGAGGGTGCTGTTTTCTAGTCAGAGCTTTATTTGGAACGCTCAGCAGAAACTGAAGCAGCAAGCAAAAGAGTGTATGTGTACAATCGCCCAGACATCTCAAGACAGGAGACACAGAGCCTGTTGGTTTTTAGTTGGAGCTTTTGAAATGACCCACGATCGCACGGTCAGTATGGGCCCCCAAGATACACCATGTCAGCATATCTCATCCACTCATTCACATCACACATTCTTCTGGCGCTTCACCGGTCTCAAGACGGGCTCGGCAGTCGACGGGCTCAGTCCCTGTCGTACGCGCCACTCGGCCCGGCTGACGTGTGTGAATATCGCGTCCGCCAGTCGGGCGGGATAGGCGTGAAGCTCGTCCAGGGAGTGCCCCTCGCCCTTAGCGCCCCTGTCGTAGGGTCCCCGCTGAGCCGCTTCCGCGTGCTTGCGCTCTCTGAAACCCGAGCAGTTCTTTTTGCACAGCGAGGCCTCGAAGGGGCTGTTGGTCATCAGCCTCGTCCTCTTTCGGTACTTGGTGCCGTACATGCAGTAGTCCAGCCTGACGATGCGACTGTCTCTGCAGCCCGAGGTGAAGCTTTTGCGCTTGACCCAAGTCAGGTACTTGTAGCTCTTGGCGCCCCTTTTCGCGTCCATGTACTCGACAAAGGAGCTGAGAAAGTGCTTGCCGGGGTCCTCGTACAGCCGGTGAGAAACCCACCGCCTCCATAGCATGCTGGAATCCGGGTTCTCGACAAAGTACAGCATGCGAGGGTTTTGTCCATGAAAGTGTTCTATGATTTCCAGCGTCTTGGTCACCAGCGAGTCAGCAAGTCTCAGGTCCCTGGGCGTGCAGGCTCTGGTCCGGGCCAAGCTGTAGTTTTCGCACGGAGGCCCAGCGAAAACGACGTCGGGCGCGGGCCCCCGCCAGTCCCTGCTCGGGTCCCACTGCCTTACGTCCGTCACTATATCAGCCCCGTGTCTCCCGTCCATGTCGAGCCTACGCACCGTCCACCCGGCGGCAACGAAAGGCCTGCATATGCTGCCGGTCCCGTCGAACAAACTCAGGAGCGTCTTGGGTTTCGACACACAGCGTCGCGACGACGGAAATCCCTGGTCCAGCGCCATGGCTCCGCGAGCCTGCGAGCTCGTTAGGTGAATTAACTTATCCCCCGTTAGTCGAGAGGAACTCCGACCTCGGCGACGGAAAGCGAACAATTGAAAACTAAAAAAAAATAAAATAAAAACAACAGGGGGCCATGTAAAGCGAACCATTGAAAACTAAAAAAAAAAAAAAAAAAAAACAACAGGGGGCCATGTTTCCCAGTTGGCAAGTGCGGCTGCTCTTAGCGGTGGCCCTCTTGGAGTGGCGTACCGTCGCGAACCCGCAGCAGCAGCAGAGCCCCGGCTGCAACTGCACGAAGGACCTCCTGCGGTACAGCTCCCCCGCGGGCCCCTGCTCGCCCGAGTGCGCCCTGATCGGCCTCAGGCACGCTTACCACGGACTCGGAGGCAACGACTGGACGCTCGAGGTGTCCGGCCGGCAGTTCGCCATCGGCGCAGCACAGGGTAGGACGCTGTGGGGGACGACAACGCGCAAGACCGAGCGCCTCTGCCAGGCCACAAGCGCCGTGTTTGACGGCGCCCCAGCCCCCAGGCGCGACTCGCCGAACGCGCCTCTGGACGTCAAGAGCTGTGACGTGATGCTGCTCGAGGTACCCGTGCTGCTGCACAACGACGCGGGACGACAAGGCGGTCCCTACCTCCGTCTCCCCGCACGACAAACGAGCGCAAGGAGACAGAAGCAGGTCGAGACCGGCCCGAGAGTGCCTGCCGGGGCCAACGAGACCCTGCGCGAGATGAGTCGTCAAGGATGGGGAGGCGCGATAGGAGTGAGGCTCGTTCGACCCGAGCCCAGGAGCAGAGACCTGAGAGTCGAGGAGACAGCCGCCGTGCTGGATTGGTTATTGGGCGGCTGCCCAGACCTGAAGTTCGCCGTGTTGGACGCGGACCCGCGTGAACCCGGGTTCGGGGCCTACTTCGGAGTCGTGCGCGACATGTACGGGTCACGCGTGGACGTCATGCCCTCAATGTCCGGGAAGACCATCGCGCGCCTCATGTCGGCGAAGAACGATAACGCGACGCGCTACGCTTGCACCAAAACTTACTCCGAGTGCTCTGAGATCGGGACGCTGTACGGGGAGGACGGGAGGATGCTGCACCGAAGGCACGGGAGACGGCCTCTGCTCGAGTGTGGGCGCACGGCGCCCCACGGGCGGAACTGCACCATGTGTCAAGAGCGAGGCACCGTGTACGCGTTGTGCCCCACGGGTCTGAGGCCCGCGGAGGTCGCAGAGAAAGGATCCCGGACCCCCGGGAAGCCGGCCCTGTGGCTCGAAACGAGTCGGGCCGAGGAGGCCGAAGCGGCCTTGCGGGAAGCCGGGGAGGTGGCGGCTCAGCATGGCGCCTTGCTGGACCTGGATTCCTGGATGGAAAAACTGGAGGGCCCCTGCAAGTGGACTGAACCCGGGCGCTGGCCCCCGGAGAAGCACAACTCGGTCGAGTCGATCGCTGGCGAAGCGCCGCTTGGCCTGACGGGGCCGTCCGTTTTCCTGGAGCTCAGCCGCAGGTCAAACAACCGAGCGGGGATCGCTGTGACGCTGCCGACGGCCCGCTACGAGCCGGACGAAAAATGCTCAGCAATGAGGATGCGCAACAGACACATGGGAAAAAAGAGCTCAACCGATCGTATGTATTCGGCGGGTGAGCTGCGGGACATCGTCTCGGACATGGCGAGGTGGGGGGTGAGCCGGTACTCCCTGGGATACCTGGACCACACGTTCGGGCGTCCGGAGGGAAGTTCGCTGTTTGCAGAGCTCAGCACAGCGATCGACTCCGCCACCCGACGCTCCGGCACCCTGCACTACAGGTACACGAGGAGCTCCTCGTTCGACGACGGGGGCTCGTCCCACGTCGAGGTCGACGGCCTATACAAGCTACAGAGCGGGATATTTTTTCAGCGAGCTGCAGAGAACGCTCCGCTGGCCAAAGGCTTCGTGACGATCCCGGGTGTTCCCGGCTTGAGACTGGGCCTATCCTCTCGCATGAACATCGGTGATCCTCTGAAGGGTGGCGGCGCCCAGCTGCTGCGAGAGCAGGCAGAGATCGCAGAGTCCGTGCCTGTCGGGGCGCAGGTTGTGAAACTGACCTCGGGAGGGAAACTCGTGGCGTTCGTCGAGGCGGACAGGATCTACGTTCACGAGGCCAAACGGCAGGGGCACGCCAGACTCCGGACGCAGGTCTCGAGAGCGCGGAGCATGGAGAGCCTGCTTTGCCATCGAAGACCGCAGGGCGACCACGGCGAGCTTGAATGCTGCTCCCGACGAGTACGCGAGGCTCGAACGAGAGTGAAATTGGAACTGTCCGTGCCCTCGGCAACAAAGCCAGTGACCAAGGCCCGTCTCCGAAAACTGATGGACTCTAAGCGGTGGTTACCTCCACCGGTTCTCACGAGGCGAGAGGAAGAGTGGCTGTCGGGCGATGGGGCTTCGGAAAGGACACGACCAGCCGTCTCCTGGCCCTGGAGGGCACGCGACCAGCTGAGTCTGCTACTCGAGTGCTTTGGCGAGCAAAGCGGTTCGTGCCTGGAACTGGCCGACTCTGCGGAAGGAGACTGGCCAGAGGGAGCGACGGGGTACCCCGTGGCGGCGCGGATCGCGGTCGACTACGGAGACGACATCCTGCTCAGGATCCTGTTACGAGCGGACCACGGAGCCGTGCGTGCCGCAGTTCCTTGCAATTTGCGGCCCTTCTCCTTCGGCTCAGAGGGGCCCGGGGACGGCCCGCAGAGCTTCCCAGGGTTTTTCACGAGGCCCGGAGAGCGGGTCCGCTCCGCGTCGAGGGACTACGCCCAGGAAGCCCGAGCTCTCGCCCTGCTGGCCTACGAGTCGCTCGCGCTGCGCCACTGCGGCGAGGCGAGCTCCCCTCTCTCCCAGCTCCTGGACTGCCTTCGACAAGCCAACCAAAGTCTGGCGAGCCTGGGCTCCGAAGCTTCGCTGCTCGAGAGGCGGGCTCGAAAGAACGACGCACTGGAAAGCGTCGTGTCCGAGCGTCGAGCCCTGGCAATGGAGCGCTCCTACGCGTTGTGCTTGACTGCGGTGGCTGTCTCCGTATTAATCAATGCCGCCGCGATGGGGGCCCTTTGCGCAGTCTGCTCTCGGTCTCGGACTCCCAGGTACAGGAAACTGAAATGAAACGACCGACAAGGGCTGCGTGCCTTCTCTCTACGGTCGCCCTGACTCTGTTTCGCGTGACTCCGGGTCCCGAGGCGACTCGCTCGGAGGAAAGCGGGCCCTCTGCGCCTCGAGATCCAAGGGTCATACTCAGACCCGGGAGGTGGAAGATACTGCGACCGGGAGACAGTCAGACGTTCCTCTCGTACCAGTTCTACCTCAATTCAAATCTGACTTTCTTCGTTCCCTCGGACTATCCGGAGTGCGCCAAAGTCTCTTGCCAAGGCCTGCCCGACGACGGCGAGCGGCTGGGCTGCGACGTCCTCTGCGGCTCTGGTAGCTGGCGGGACGCGGACGTCGCCTTGTCCACATCCGTCCGCAGCCAGTATCGGACAGCGAGGGAGCTGCAGGCGGCCTTCAAGGACCTCGAGGCTCTGGCCGACGCGCACCTGGGCTCGGACCTCGACTCGGGAAGTCAGCCGTCGGCGACGGTGGACGTGATGGGCTACCACAGGTCTTTGATAGAAGAGGCCCGGGCGGCCGCCAAGGCCACAGAGGAAAAATTTCAGAAAAAGCGCGAGGGAGACTACGAGAACGACGACGATTCTCAGCTGAGCGGTAGCGCCTTCGCTGCGAGGATGAACGCGTGGAGGAGCGGAGCCCTGCTGCTCTCGGCGCAGCTGAACGCCGTCACCTTTGCGTTGGTCGGGGCTCGAGAGAGACTGGCGGTTTGCGCGCAGGGCCTGATGAGGGCCGACATGGCGGGCTGCGCGCCCGGATCGCCCTCAGAGTTTCACACGGACGTTCCCACAGCCGCTCGTCCGATCCTCTCTCGTTCGACCCACGGTGGGCTGGCGCTGGACGTCGAGAGAAAAAAGTGGGAACCCGTGCTGCTGTCCCGCTGGTACATGGCCTTTGTGGACTCGTCCTCGGGAAATCGGACGTGCTGGCTGGACAGGGGCATGGTGAACGACTCGCGCTCCAGCTACAGGGAACCCAGATGCGACCGGAGAGGCCTGTGCGACTCGCTACGGGTCGACGGAGACACGCTATCCGCGTGCCAAGTGAAGCGTGGCAGCGACATAAGCCAAGATTGTCCATTGGTGTGCGGGTCTGCGTGTTTCGGGCCACTCTGCTACGACAGCCATTTCAACTCGTACACCCTGACGAAGGGGGTCGAGGCAGAGAGCTGGAGGGGTAGGTCGAGAGAGATACTGGTGGCAGGCGAACCCCAGACCCTCTCAGGAGCACACCTCGCGAGAGGTGAGGACGAAAGAGCGACTGTCCTCGAGATGCGAGCCCGAGCCAACGCAGCCCTCGATCTCCTCAACCGAGGGGTGTCCGTGACTCGAGCCGTCGAGACGCTGAACGCCACCTTCAAGGGTTACGCCAAGAGACTGGAGTCCAAGGCGGACGAGCGTTCACTAAGGCAGCGGCAGTGCGAGAAGGCGGCTGTCCGCGGAACCGCTGCAGCCTCGGTGGCTCTCTTTTTGTCGACCGTGACCTGCCCCGTGCTGGTATTGGTGATCGTGAAGATGAAGTGCTGATGGGATGCTTCCCCCCATCCCGGAACACCCCGAAGAGGAGGCTGTCGGCAGTGGGAGGCCGGCGCTTGAAGGCTCGAGCCCAGACGCCATAAGACCGTCGTCCAGAAGATCCGCGGCACACTCGTCCTCTCGACCAACGCGGTCAGCTTTACGAGAGACACACGCGCCCAGAAGCTCCTGGTCTTTCGGAAATATGCTGTTTCTGACGGTGTTAGCCTACAGTGCCCTGGTCACGTTCTACCCATGCAGCGAGGCGAAAGAAGCGGACAAGGCTAAAGGCATCAGTGACAAGAAGTATGTGAAAGGGTGTGAGGTGGCACTGACTTGTCCACAACCGAATCCAGGACAGTTCAAGGGCTTCGCCTGGTTCGTGGATGTACAAGGGACCAAGCACGGGCTCTTTCGCATCGAGAACGGGATTACCACGAACTACGACCACAAGGCCAGCGTCGGCGCCAGTCACTTTCTGCTCGGCTCAAATCTGCTCATCATGCCATTTACGAGAGGATACGAGAGCTCCTACGGCTGTTTCCGCTGGGCGATCGCGGGCCATCAAAGCGAGCAGTACACTTTCTTGGTTTCAAACTGCACCGTAACTTCGATCTTCAGCAATCCCTGCTCTTAAGGTCCCTCGCTCTGTTGACAGTGTCCTCCCTGGGTCTTCGCCACACGAATTGAAACCACTGACACTTATCCCTGCTACTGCCACCACCGCATTTGACATCACCGCCGCCTTCATTGCAGCCGCTGAACTCCAGGGAAGAAGCTAAACCATGGCCAGCTCAAAACCCTCCACACCCAAACCCCGCTCTTCGAGGTCGAGCAAGAACGATGACGAGGAAAGACCCGAGCCCCTGATACCCAAACGCAACCGGTACTCGCACAAGACCAGCCCCTCAAGTAGGGCAGCTCACAGCTTGCTCGAAGGAATTCTCCCGAGAGCTGCCAGGCGGAGCATCTGCGAAACTATGCCCGCTCAAGATCAGGAAGGGGTATGCAAACTGGTGCACGTGATGGCCAACGCAGCCCTTTTGAGGGAGCAGAAGGTGCTTCGTGCGGAAGAATCCTGGAACAGGGAGTTCGAAAATGCCTTGGCGAACTACCTTCCGGTGAGAGAACACCACGTCGCCTTCCTCACTCACAACATGGTCGTGACCATGATCGGAGCTGTGGTCGCCAGGGCTCTCGAGCAGGCGACCAGGAGCGGGGCGGCAAAGAGGCTGGGCGACGGAGCCGACGAGTCCGAACTGCGGGGTCTCACCCTGGACCTCTTGGCCGACCGACACTATGTGAGAAACATCGCCTGCCACGACTGCTCCAAGACCAGCGAGGTGGAAGACGTGGCGTACTCCGGCATCATGGCCGTGAACATGACAAGGGCTCTCCTGGAGGAAAGCTTCAAGCGCAGATGCAGACTGAGCGGCAGCCCGACGGGGAGCAAGACAGACGACTCCTACAAGGACCACGCCACCATGACCGCTCCGATGGCCAACATCGGCTTCAGGCACCACTATGAAAACAACCAGCATCACCCTGAGCACTACACCAACAGCGACAAGAGGATGCCAGGCGTGTATGTGGTGGAGGCCGTGGTGGACGGTCTGGCCTGCGTCTTCGAAAGAGTGAAGCCCCCGCACGTGAAGGCCTGGTTGGGGATGTTCAGCAAGGAGAGGTTTCCTCACCCGCAAAACAAAGACCTGGCTCGGATGGTGCTGGACGCGCTCCAGGAGTACATAACGGACGCCGACTACACCGCCCTCGAAGCCTTCAGGGCCTCTGTGTTCGCCATAACCGGAGAATCCTGCCCTTGGGCGCGAGTGTCCATGACAAGCTGCTGCGACCACAGGCCGCTTGAGGGCGACAGATACTCGGAAAAAGACCTCTCCACGTACTTCGAAGACCCGTGAGGATCCGGCTGACGTTTCAGACACCTGCCGCTCGCCGCAAACAGCCCAAGAGTTTAAAGTTTCATGGCTTATGTCGTTTTCTGTGAAATGTCAGAGAGGAAAAAATGAAGGTGTAAAAAAAAATGAAATAAAAGACCTGTCAACTCAGAAATGTGGTTTGCCTTGCTTTCGACCTCTGTGTATTTGTCAACCTAACAGCTTGCAAACAGTAAATGTGGGACCGAAACACACACGCTCACACAAGTCAGATACCACAGACGGTTGCGTTTATTCCAGAGGGTAAAAAAAAAAATCAAGTTGTGCTTGGTGCAGACATATAGGACGAGGACAAACGCACAGAGGAGCGGAGCCCTGTTGCCCTCGACCAAGCCGAACGCAATCACCTTCGTGCTGTCGGGTGGACGCTCGAGAGAGAGAGAGGCTCAAGGTTTGGGCACAGGGTCCGATGAGGTTGAGAGGCATTTTTCCCATCTCGGAATTCCCCATAGAGGAGACTGTCGGCAGCGGGAGGCCGACGCTAGAAGGCTCAAGCCCGGACGGTATAAGACCGTCGTTCAGAAGATCCGCGCCACACTTCTCCTCTCGACCAACGCGGTCTGCTCTGCTAAAGACACGAGGATAGAGAAGCTCCGGGCCTTTCGCGAAGATGCTGTTTCTGACGGTGTTGGCGTGCACCGCCCTGGTCCCGTTCCGCTCATGCCACGAGGTGAGAGAAGCGGACGAGGCTCACGGCACCCATGTCAGCGCGGATGGGGGAGAGTGTGCGGTCGCACTGACTTGTCCGCGTGAGAATCCCGAAAGGTTCATGGCCTTCTCCTGGTACCAGGTTGTACGTGGGACCAAGCGCGGACTCTTTTACATCCGGGACAACGGAACTGCCTTGGAGTACGAGCTCGAGGAGAGCATCAGCGCCACTCACAAGTTCCTGGGCTCGAACTCAACTCTACTCATCTCGCCAATTTCAACAGGATACGAGGGCTCGTACGAATGTAGCCGCTGGGCGAACGTGGGCCATCGCAACGAGCAGTACAGTTTCTCTGTTTCAAACTGCTCCGTGACGTTGATCGTCAAACCTCCCAGTCCCTCAGTTTGGGCCAAGGGGGGCTCGACGAAGCCCTCTGTCTCGTCCCTCACTCTGTTGACATTGTCCTCCCTGGGTATCCTGATACTGCTTTGACTTGAGCGGCAACAAAATTTTGCTGATGCAGCATCGCCCATCCTCAAACCTAACGACTTCATCCCCTACGAGCCCGGCCTTGTGCACGTACTGCTTGTTATACATTTTTGAAAGGTCCACACTTTTCACGGCATGTGTTCTTCTCAATGAAATGAAGTGAGAGAAAAATGATGATGTAAAAAAAATCAATAAAGTACCGGTCAACTCCAAAATGTGGTCTTGCCTCGCTTTCACCCTCTGTGTAACGTGTCAACCTGACAGCTCGCGAACAATGCACTTGTCACCGTGACACACATCCGCACTCAAGTTGTTGGGCTTGTGTGCTGAACATGTAGCTACATGAGCGTGTGTTGTTGAACGTGCTCCCTTGAATAAAATCATGTGGTCTCTCAGCTCACTTGGGTGCGTCTTTGTCTGTTTTCACTTCTCTCTCGGTCTAAGGGACTAGAGGCTCTGACTTTTCCTCCCCGCTTTGGCCTACGTGTGTTCCTAAGCGCCCCTCGCATATATGACAAAGGCACAAAACCCCAATGCGATACAAATAACAGACACAGGACAAGCTGAGGTTTTCAATGCTGTTTAATTCACAACAGTGAGCGTACAACGCTAGAGAGAACAATTGTGTTAGGGGATAAAGCAAGACAAGCGCCGTGATCACAACGGGACGGGGTGTGCGTTACGCTGACTGAAAAGTTTTTTCTTGATGCAGTCAGAAGATTTCGTCCGCCTTCTGCTGTGGGGAATCTTCGTTTTCAACGCAGGAACTCCGTGCCTCGGGATGGGCTGCTCCACAGGGGTACAAAAAGAGGAGGGCGGGAATCTCCGAGGCGAAGGTTCCCTCTGACTGCCGCCCATTCGCTCGCCATCGTGTTCCGTCGGCGCAGGCGAGCGTTGCACCGTCCTTCCCCGCAAAGGGCGAAGGGGAGTCGTATTCTCATCTGCAGAAATTCTGGCAGTCGAGCAGGTCAGGTCGTTCACTCCGGATCCCGTCCCGCTTCGGGTGCCGACGGCCTCGAGGCTCTCGCGGTCAACTTCGGTCGCGGCTGCGGAGATGACCGGAGACTTCTCCGGAGGTAGCTCGCGATTTGAGTCGTCCGTCATCGTTGCTCCCCTCTATCCGGGTGGCTGAGCGCGAGGTTCTGATGAGGTCTGGAGGACAAGGCGAAACTCTGTTGAGCCCGGGTAACTGCCGCTTTCAAACATGACTCGGAGGGGGTGATACTTGGGGCAGCGGTCGGATCCAACCTAGCGCCGCAGCCGGAACGACGACGCGTTTCGATCGGCGACCGGGTTAGGCTCTGGGCTCGCGGCTCTCACTCGCAAGCCGTCAGAGGTATTTTGTTGCGATCGTAGTTTCCGTGACGCGAACCCAGACTGAGCCGAGGTATACTAATTGCCCCGTGTCCACTCGCTGGACAATGAGACGATGGTGAATGAAAATTACAGTTTCTGGTGGTGGTACGAACGGAACGAGTGGGCGGCATACACCATGGTCGCAGCGCCTTTGATGGTGCTGGGCTTGGTGCTCATCATGCACAGGTTCTGCAAAAGGCCCGCTGGGAACATCTACAAGCCCAACGCTCAACGGGTCGGTGCTGTGTACCAGCCCACGACCGAACGTCAACCGTCCACCTTGTCGAATTGGCGTGAGACCGTCGAGACCTGCAACTGCCGGGGTGCAGAGCGAAGAGTGGCAGAGAGCCCGGAGCCCGCAGCCCTGAGTCGCTCAGACCAAGTTCTGGAGGTCCCGATCGATGAGAAATACCCCTCGGTTCTGTGAGGCAGAGCTAAAGGGGTGCGAGAATTTTTTTTTTTTTCCTTCTTTCTTCTGTTTGTCTGCTTTGTTAAATAAAAAAAAAAAAGAAAGCTGCACACAGCTGAAACTTGTACCCTTTTATCTCTCCTAGTTTACGCAGGTCTGCAGTGATAGCAGGAGGAGCAGCCCAGAAGACAACGAGGCCAATTTGCTGAGATCCTGCTGTGGACAGTTCTTCATTGTTTTTCTTTAATTGTAACTAGCGTGTTCACAATGTCAAGTTGTTGAGATCCTGCTGCAGACAGTTCTTCTTCTTTCTTTTTTCTTTTTTTTTTTTCATTGTAACTAGTGTGTTCACAATGTCAAGCTGTCGACACAATAAAAAATGCACAGATCCAAATTATGCTCGAGTGATGTTTTATTCTGGACAAGCAACTTCATCCATATCCCTGCAACAATTACAAAGCAACAGACGACACCTTGCCGTATCGTCTGCGCTTCTTGCCATAGGGGCAGAAAACACACAAAAGGTATGCCACTACGATGAGCAGAGCAGGCAGCCATGAAGACCAGACTCCGAGTGCAAGGCCGGTCCACGAGCGGCGGCTGAGACAGAGTTGAGTTGTGATGCGGAGAAGACTCTGAATACATTGGGGCGAACCTCCCCTCTAGGTTTTCTCAACCAGTGGGACGAGAAGTCTCACGACGTCCAGCGCACCCATTGCCGACGCGGCCTTAGCTGCCTTCTTGGTCTCACCGGTCCCTGTGTAAGACAACGGCCCTAGTTGAAACCCAAAAACTTGAGGGAAAACAAATCACAGTGTCACATCCCTGTTACCTGTCGCTTGCACATCCACCTTGGTCGCTCCGTCTAAAAAGATCGCAAATGCTGAGCAGAAGCAACGAAATCGGCCGGACGGAACCCACTGGTCTTGTGTGAGTTCCTCGAAGTTGTAGGTGGGAAAAGGCCAGTTGTACCTCTGGCATAATTCCTGTGAACGCAAAGAGAGTTTTTTTTTTTTTTCTCATGCACAAACAGCGGCATTGGGTCACGTGAATAGGATACGCACTTGCAGTCGGCCGACGTAGTTCTCCGCAGTGGGCAAACTTGCGAACTTAGCGACAAGCTTCGATTCCCATTCATCTTTCGTAGCCTCCAGTGACGGGAGCTTGGCGTTGTCTGCAGCGGATTCTTTCAGCACCCCCAATAGCAAAGCTTTGGCTGCGGCTAATTTTGCCAACCTCTTTTGAGGTCCGATGCCTAGGGCGAGGGAATCTTCCTTGACGCTGCCCTCAGCGAAAAGCCGCGCACTACATTTGTACATCTCGAAGTCGTCGTCTCTTGAAATTATAGTGTCGTACACGACTGTTAAATTTCGCTGATCTGCGAAGGATTGAAGTCTGTCCACCCAATTTTCCTTTCCTGCCATCTTCTCTACAGAAACTGAGACACGACGCGGTTCCTCCTCAGTATCCATTCCATTCTCTGGGTCACTTTCATTTTATACTGCCTACTCGTCGGACGGAGCATCGATGACGGTTAAGGTGAAGAGGCAGGTTTCGCATTGGAAGAGAGTCTCTGTGAAGCAGGGACACGTTTTTTTTTTCTACATCTGTTGCTCGGGTACACAACAGACACACTCACACACACCCACACACACACACAAAAATACAGTGCAAAAAAAAGGACTCCAAGCTCCACCAAAGTCCACGAGCGCATTTTCACTGGGAGCCCATCATCGTCTCGTGGCACGTGAGCAACGCAGCCCTAGGGGAGTTGGTCGAATGATGGGTAGTAGATGTCTCTCCGCGGACTTTGGGTCCACGGGCATGGGGAGTTTTACCTCGAGCTTTACCCTTCCGGCACTTCGAACAAGTCTTTTTCGAGACGCTCAGCAGGCTCCTAGCCACGAGCAGATGGAGGTCCCCCGATCCACACACCAAACAGCGTGAGTTCAATGAAGCCTCGATCTCGCGGATGATGGATTGCGTCAATGATCCCGGCCGCAGGCTATCGAACAGCGCCATCAGCCCACCCTCGCCGAGCTCTCGCTCGTCCGGCGAAGCTCCGCTGACATCCAGGAACCCAATTAAAGAGCACACGGCCGCGAGCTGCCAGGTGCTCACTCGCGTCTTAAGCTCAATGTCCAAAGCCGCCCTGGTTAGCAAATCTACGGCTCGAGAGATCGGCGCTGCAAGCGGCTCGACGTCAGTTGGTCGGAGCTCGCTTAGTGGCTCTCGGAGCGCGCTCAGCGGCTCTTGGAATGCAACGCGCTTAGAACGCTTCAGCGCAAGAAACCTCACCAAGAGACGCACAATGTCCTCTTCCCTCACAGGGAACGCAGCTCCTCCGAGAGCGATCAATACGTCCTTCTCCGCTCTCAGTATCCCCTCACCAGTAGAGGATGCGTCGGCGACCGTCAGGTTCGGCCCCGGCTGGGATTTGACGGTGGAGTTGGCCCAGACGCGATTGCGGACGCAGATGTCGTCCAGATCGATTTGAGAGCACGTGGCGTGCATCTTCGCAGAGAGCGAGAAGCAGGCCGCTCGGACATTTTCCGAGTTCGTCAAAAGCTCCACGAGCTCGGACTCAGTGTCACGCGTGGCGACGTATCTGTCCATGACGTTCAACGAGCCCAAAAACAGTGAACGAACGTCTGAGGTGTCGACGTTCAGTCGCCTTATACTGTCCGCGAACCAGCCAGCAGCCTCTGACCTGCGATTTCGGTACTCCCAAAACAAGCCGGAAGATGACAACAGAAAGCGGTCAAGTCCTGCGCTTGAGTCGAACAGGTCGAGAAGGCGAAGCTGATCCTCCAAGCCTTTTCTGAGGTCTTTCGTGTCTGTCGCTGCCAAACCAAAGTCCAATGCGGGACACGACACGTACGTCTGCTGAGTAACTTCCATGATGAGTGTAAAGTGTGCTCAAGATCGAGTTCCAGGTTTCTAAGGGCCACAGCCAGCGCTCGCACAATAGGTTATCGAGATTTCGCTTGTCTCGACTGAGGCAAGAGGCACACAAATCGCCTAGACAAGAGCGCAAGACTTTGAGCAGCTATGGAACTAGAGTTAGCCAACTAGTTGGCTCCACACGCTGAGGTCCGACTCCGAGCTGAGTCGGCCGTACTCCGTTTGCTCCGTTCGGAGACTGAGTGAGGTGGGGGGAGTGTGGCTCGCCGTTGGATGTCCATACAGCAAGGCAGTCTAAGTCGGGGGCTTGGAGCTAGGGAGAGAGGAGCTTATTTCAGCACCACAAGCGTACGTCTCTCTGTCTGTGCTAGTGTTCACTGTCCCTCAGGTCAGCTGCGACGATGTTTGGCAAAAGGACAACGTACAATGCTACTGGCCCGTCACCAACCAACGCGTCCTCTGAGATTCACTCTTCGATCGCGTTCAGTGTGGTACCCATGCTTCACTTTGCGGTGATGGTGCTGGGCTTGATCGTAAACGTTTGCATGATAAACCTGGGATTACGGCTGTGCAGACCTCCGAAGGCTCGTTCGCGCTGCGATTACTTTTTCGTGGTCGTCGGGCTCTGCGACATAGGCACATTGTCCGCGACGCCGCTGTGGGTCATGCAGAACATGGCCAAAGAATGGATCTTCGGATATGTCGTCTGCAAAGCCACGAAGGGGGTGATAACTGTGAGTCGCCTTTGCTTTTTCCTGTTCTTTTCTCTATCCGGACAAATGAAAAACCTCTGCTTTCTTCAATCCCTCCTCATTACCTGTTTTGGTTTTTTTTTTTGTTTGCGTATTTGTTTCCTCCACAGTTCTGCCTGCAATACGGGGTACTCATGATGGTCTGCATCAGTGTAGAGAGATACAACAGGGTGGTCCTCAGAAAAGCTGCCTTCTCCTCTCTTAAGAGGGTGAAAGGAGAGTGGGCGAGGAGAGCTTTCCTGTCCCTGGTGTGTGCCATTCCTCCCTCCGTGTCAGCTCTGGTGAACATATCCAATCACGAAACCTTCAAAGTCGGTCTGATTACGCTGTGCGCTGACACCTATTCCCCGAGCGAAAGGTTCGTCATCACGTGGATCAGGATGACCATCTGTTTTATCGCACCCTGCATCATTCTGGCTGCTTGTTACGGCGCAATCTTCTTCACTGTGCGAAGACATGTTAGAAGGGGGTCGGCTCACTTAAAGAGAGAACAGCTTCCCCTTGCAAAATCCTACATCCTTTCATTGCTCACTGTCATAGTTTTTGTTTGCTGCTGGACTCCCTGGATCGCTGTCAGCATTTACTACTCTCTCACTAAAACCCTGGTACACAATCAGCTGAAATTATTCCTGGTGACCAACGTGAGCTTGGCCGCAAGGAACATGCAATGCATCACCACCCCAGCCCTGTATCTGTCCATGAGGACCCCCCAGTCGGTCAGAAGAATTGGGTCTACGAGCACCAAGAGTGGGTCGAACACCTGAAACTTTTGCAATTATTCTTTGTAGTTGTCACAGGCTGTAAAATATACAAAATAAAGACACGAATAAGCGAAACAATATCAAACCCAGATTTGTGTTTTGTTTTTGTGGGCGTACAACGGGGAACAGAGATGCTTCAGAGCAGGCTCAGAGACCCCGCCGAGCTTTGTCTCGTTTTGGGAAAGGTTTTTCTCTAGCTGTAAAACAAAAATAAAAATAAAAAATAAAAATAAACATCTGAAGCAATTGCAACCCGCCTCTGAGTCTGCCTCTCCTGACAGGACGCAGAGCTCCGTGGAGTGTTCCTTGTCTGAGAGGAAGTCTCCAGCCTGCCCCTGAGCGGGCCTCTCGTGACAGACGCAGTGCTCCGTGGAGTGTGAGTCGTGCCAGCGAAAGGCTCCAGCCTGCCCCCACCGAGAGGAAGTCTCCAGCCTGCCTCCTGAGCGGGCCTAAGCGGAAAAGCACAAGCAGCTCTGCGGCGAGTCACACCACAGAGCTGTCATGGGGGGCCGAAGCAGAGGAAGGCTGGAGCCTTTCGCGTCTGAGGCACACACGCGGCCCGTGCCTGCGGGGGAGCAGACCGAGAGGCAGGCTGGATCCTACATCGTCTGAGAGCGGCCCGCAGGCCGATCCGCTCCCGTCGGACGGAACGAGAAGCTCGACGGAAAGGCGGGGTTTGTCAAAGTCAAAAGCACGAGCGGCTCTGCGTGGAGTGTTGTGTCAGGCGGGACCAAGTCAAAGGCAGGCTGCAGCCTTACGCAACGCGAGCCACACAGCTGAGTCTGTCAGGAGAGGCCAACTCAGTGGCAGGCTGGAGACTTCCTCTCGGTGGGGGCAGGCTGGAGCCTTTCGCAACCAGAGCCACACAGCCTCGGAGCTCCACGTCTGTCGCGAGAGGCACGCTCAGGAGGCAGGCTGGTCGGATACAGGCCTCTCTCATATGTGGAAATAAATCAGAAACGAATCGACAGAGGCACGCTCAGGAGGCAGGCTGGTCGGATACAGGCCTCTCTCATATGTGGAAATAAATCAGGAACGAATCGACTGTGTGCATTTGCGTGTGCCACAAGAGTGATGGAGGTCGGAAAGTCCACAAGGTGGAGCGATGATGAGGTTAAATGCCTCTTAAGTCTGTGGGGCGACGAGACAATGCAGACGGAATTGCAGGATCATTATCATAACAAATTCTTGTTTGAAGACATTTCAACAAATATGGGGAGGCAAGGTTTTAAGCGCTCGTGGCTAGATTGCCGGCAAAAGATCAAAAACTTGAAATACAAATACAGATCGGTAAAAGACCACAATAATAAGAGTGGAAACAGCTGTGAAACATTCCTATTCTATGATAAAATGGAAGGCATTTTGGGTGACAGGCCAAGTTTCCGACCACCGGAATTACTGGATACCACCAGAGTTGATGATGTGCCGTCATCGGTGGACAGTGAAGAGCCGGAGTTTGAGAACAGTAACAGTACAGGTAAGGGCAAACGGAATTTATTTTAAATCTTCGTTTATGTTGTTAATGTTATTTTATTGTATTTATAATAGTATAGCAATTTAAAAGTTGTCTTAGTATTCGACAGATTAGAAAAATATGTAAGCAATTAAAATATTACAACTACCATCATTCATAACAAAGTATGATTGATAGCTAACAGGTATTTATAGTTCAAACAATGCTTCAATATTATATAATACACTATAGGCTATTACTTCCATTTTATATATTGCATTTCTATGTTTATTATCATAGACTCATGACAAACGTGATCACAGTTAGTCATACTCATTTTGTCTTTTACAAGTAGGTCATTTCATTTGCATTCACAGTGTTAAGTACTTTTTTTTTATTTACATAAAAATCAATATTACAGCAATACAGCTATAATGTTATTGGGCAATACTCATAATGTAGTAATTGATAAAGCACTCAACAAAGAAATAGCTCATTATGTAAAACATTTGTCATTTTACAGGTGCACCTACCACCCGTCAAACGCCCAAAAACAAGCTAGAATCCACAATGGATGTTTTTTCTAGGACAATCAAAGAAGCCCTGTCTCAGGCAGATGACACAGAGCTACAGCTGAAATTGCAAGCGGCCCAGCACGCCCACGAAATGAAGATGATGACAATGGTCACACAATTTCTTGCAAGAAGACAATCGTATCAGCCACCACCTGACCCAGACCAGGCCACAGGTTCAAGCTCGTACCAGCCACCACCTCACCCAGACCAGGCCACAGGTTCAAGCTCGTACCAGCCACCACCTGACCCAGACCAGGCCACAGGTTCAAGCTCGTACCAGCCACCACCTGACCCAGACCAGGCCACAGGTTCAAGCTCGTACCAGCCACCACCTGACCCAGACCAGGCCACAGGTTCAAGCTCGTACCAGCCACCACCTCACCCAGACCAGGCCACAGGTTCAAGCTCGTACCAGCCACCACCTCACCCAGACCAGGCCACAGGTTCAAGCTCGTACCAGCCACCACCTTACCCAGGCCAGGCCACAGGTTCAAGCTATTTCCCAGATCCGGTTCACCCAGGCCAGGCCACAGGTTCAAGCTATTTCCCAGATCCGGTTCACCCAGGCCAGGCCACAGGTTCAAGCTTGTACCAGCCACCACCTTACCCAGACCAGGCCACAGGTTCAAGCTCGTACCAGCCACCACCTTACCCAGGCCAGGCCACAGGTTCAAGCTATTTCCCAGATCCGGTTCACCCAGGCCAGGCCACAGGTTCAAGCTTGTACCAGTCGCCACCTCACCCAGGCCAGGCCACAGGTTCAAGCTATTCCCCAGATCCGGTTCACCCACATAGGTTCAGTCAGGATTTTTCACACCCAGGTCCCTTTACTCAGGATCACACACGCCTATGTTTGTCCCAAAATGATGACCACCCCTGTCCCCCCTTTTACCAGGATTATGTTTCTGCTGCTCCCTCTCACTATCCCCACCCTCCATTCATTTCAGATAATCTTTAACCACTTTACCTCTTGTAATGTCACCTCCAAATATCTTGACCACCCTTCAACCTCCACCCTCTCAACAGGTCCGCATCAGCCTTATGCCTGTCAGTTCCCCCAGTCCAAAGCTACTGGAGTAAAGGGACCCAACCCGGGGATGGAACCGAAAAGGTCCACAGCTCAGCGGAATGAACAAAGAGTTGGCTTTCCAGCCCCACATCTGAAGCTATTGCAGCCCACCTCTGAGTCTGCCCCTTTCGACAGGGCGCAGAGCACCGTGGAGTGTGACTCGTCTCAGCGAAAGGCTCCAGCCTTCCTCTGCGTCGGCCCCCCATGACACAGAGCTCTGTAGTGTGACTACACGCAGAGCCGCTCGTGCAGTTCCCTTCACCCAAACCTGAGCCTCTCCACGGAGCTTCATGTGCTGTCAGAGGGGAGGTGATCGGAACGCTCTTGGGCTGGGCTCTCTTGGGGTTGCTTTACATTTGGAACGTTGCATTTGGAAAGGTTTTCTCAATCGAGCTGTCAGGCATAAAAGCGGAGCCAGCCCGGAGAGGGAACTGAAACGGCCCACAGCTCAACAGCAAGGAGAGAGAAAGTCGGTCATCTAGCTCTTCGCGTGAAGCAATTGCGAATGTTCTGTGAGATTTTCACTGGCTGTAAAATAAAAAATAAAATAAAAATAAAAACAGGACAGAAAATCCAAATGAACACAGGAATTGTTTTTTGTATGACTTTTTTATTACAACATGTCCTAGGGATCCAACCCAGAGATGGAACCGAAACTGCCCAGAGCGCAGCGGAATTGAGAAAGAGTTGGCCTTCCAGTACCACACCTGAAGCTATCACAAATGTTCTGTGAGGTTTTAACTGGCTGTAAAATAAAAGTTAAAAAAAAAATGGGACAGAAAATCCACCTTGATTTTACACTGTGATTTTTTTTTGTCATCACACGACCCGGGGGTTCCTTCTGCTTCATGGCCATCGCCGTCCCGTCAGCGCCCTGGACGTGAGCCGTGTGTTCACGAGGGGAGCCGATCTGGTGTGCGTGTTTGTGTGCGAGCCTGCCTTGTTACAGTCAGATGTGCGACCGCGAGAAGGTTAGAGGGGTCTTTGGCAGCGCCCAGGCCTTTCGAGCAAACTGGTTTGTTTCACACAGAGAAGCTGTCCAACAGGGCGGCAGCGGTCGCGATCGACTTTATTTTTCATCAAACGGACACAACGGAATGAAAAACGTTGCGCAGGTCAGCGTCTCTGTCGCGGGCCCCACTAGCATCAGAGCAGTTTTTGGTCATAGCACAGTATACAAACAGACTTTTGACATAACACAGCAAGACACTTCACCCCGGTCGATCCTTCGGAATCCAAAATCGCACTCGCAAAAGGAATCGCCATGCTCACACGATCAACGGTCTCGCGCAGGCGGAAGAGAGATCGCGGCGAGGGAGAGCAGGGTAGAGAAGAATCCGAAGATGAGGACGCTTGCGAATACCGGTGTTCTCACATGAACATGATCGCTTCGATGAGACGCGAGATCGCAGAGCTGAAGGGCGCTCTGGACAGAACGGAAAGGGAGCGGGATAGAGGAGCGCTCCATGAACGTGTCGACCTGCGGTCAGGCGTTCGAGAGTCGAGCGGAAACCTCGCGCGAGCGGGGCGCTCGGGCGAGGAGGCTGTCGTCCGCATGGCCTACGAGCTGGAGGTTTGCAGGAGGGATCTCGAGGAGGCCAAACAAGCTCTGCACCGCGCTTTGGAAGACCGCAAAGCCCTCGAGATCGAGCTGAGGGAGAAAGCCGCCCGGAGCGCGGAAGGCGAGGCGGGTAAAAGCGAATCGCCTCGCTCTCATCCTCACCTGGACTGGGTCGGCAGGCATTTCTTGGCGGTGTCTCTGCCCGAAGATCGCATGTTCAGACCCGGGGAGTCCGTGACGCCGGTCGGGGTGTTGCAGAAACTGTTCGAGATGAGGATGGGCGAGAGGCGATCGGCGGGGTTCAGCATACTGCTGGAAAACGTCAACATCGCGCTCTCTCAGAAAGAGCCGGAGTGGTACGCGAAACACTTTGGCTTCACGAGGCCCCGCGTCTACGCCAACGGCTACAGGTGCACGGACAAGGTGGACACGGAAGACTTCGCCTGGCTCCTGTTCGAGTACGGGGCGCAGGCTCCCTTCGTCGAGCTGCTGGCCGGGCTGTTGACCGTGCTCAACAGCACGGGGAAGGGCGGCGTCACCGCCGTGGCCGTGAAACTGAGCCAGATCCTGTACTCCTCGAGCGTGACGCTGTTCAGAGAAACGGTCGCCAGGGCATCCGAGTCTTTTCTCTGTGTTCGCGGCAGAGCCGCGCAGGCTCGCGAGTCTCTGGGCGCCGTCACGGTCCCGGTCGACGCGGGGCTGCCTGAGGAACACAGCGATCGCCACAGGGGTTCGAACCGCGCGAGGAACGGCGTACTCAGGTCCGTCCTGGAAGGCATAGAAAGCCCCCGTTTCGCGAGCTTTTCTCCAAAGCAACGGGAGGAGGACGGATCCCTCGGCGCTCGAGACTCCTTGAACATTGACCGTTCTCTGTCTGCCTTCATCAAACGCAGACAGAGAGACCCAGGAGAACTAAGTGGCGGGAACGGAGGCTCGAGGACCTCGAGGTTTGATCGAGCCGAGCAGCTTCGGGTTGCCGCTCCGCACCGCCCAGAGCGAAGCTCGCTCCTCGCGAAGCGGGTGCAGATCGAGCCGTTTCTCTGACGGTCACACTGCGCAGCCCCCGCACAGACAGATGGACGAGCCGGGGGTCGACGTCTCTCCGGCCGAGGGATTTGGCGCGCCCGGTGCCCGCAAGCGCGCCAGAGAGGAACCGCGCGTCGCCGACGAGGACCCCGCGGCTCGGGCTTTGCTCTCTCTTTCGGGATACTGCCAGGAGGAGTGGGTTCGACGCATGGTGAAGTTGCACATGTTTCGAGGCGATCGCCTGAAAGTGGCTTTGCTGAGCGGAGACGCGGGCTGCGGGAAATCGTACGCGATCGGTCTGCTGGAGAAAAAGCTGAAAGCCCTCAGGATCAGCGTCGCAGTGAGCGCCATGACCAACAAGGCGGCAGGAACGCTGATGGAGTCCGGTCATCTGGACAAGGTGCAAACGTTTCACAAGATGATGGGTCTCAAAAAGGATCTGCTGGACGATTCGCTCGAAGCGGACGCCTTTGTCGAGCGCTACAGGAGATGCTACCTGGGTGCGATCCTCGCCTTCCGGGCGTTCCGCCGGTCGAAGGTCGACCGGGCCGTCGACAAACACTCCTGCGAGCTGCCGAGGCCAGAGAGCTGCTCCGCCTGCAGCAGGATCTTCGCTCGGCTGAGAGGCCGCAGCGCCTTGGCGGACGCGCCTCCGTTCTTGGGCACGAACGTGCTGGTCGTGGACGAGTACGGGCTCATGACGGCCAGGCTTCTGGAGAGGATGCTCAGAATACTCGCCCTGTTCTACAGTCCGGACGCGGGTCCTCTGATAATCCTGGCGGGCAGCGTGTCCCAGTTGCAGCCAGCCGGTTCGGGCCCGCTCCTCTGGGAGACCGGTCGCATGGAAACGCTGCTGTGCTGCTCCACCCCGCTCTTTGTCAACAGGCGGCAGTTCGACGACCCGGGCTACGCCGAGACACTCTCCTACCTCCAGTTCAACACGGTGACGCAGCAGTCCCGGACCATTTTCAGGAGTCAGCTGCTCGTCAGCGAGAGACAGGCGATGGACCCCGAGCACGAGCCTCACAAGACTCGCATCTTCCACCAGGACCAACAGCTCGCTGCCTACACAAAGGCTTACGCCGCCAGGGCAACACGAAAGGCGGAGGTGTTCCTGAGCGTGACCAAGCACGGATCATCGAGCAAGGGACCCGCCCAGTGGTACAACGTCCTTCAGCAGGCGACTCAGGCTTTACCCAAACTCTTTGCGATGCCCAGGGTGTTTTTCAAGGGCGGCCAGCGCCCACGCGAAAGGGACTACCTCAGGAACCCCGAGCTCTGGGTCGGTTGCAAGGTCAGGATGCTTTGGCACATGGACCACAACGGCATACAGCCCGTAGAGGACGGACCGGTGCCTCGTAAAGCCCTTTCGCCGGCGGCCAACCTCGCCGGGGACCCGGTTTCGCCGCTCGAAGTGGAAGGCCTGATCAGCGGGATGGCGTTCCGGAAAGAGACCCAGGCTTACGAGTTCTACGTGAGAGGAGACAGGACCGGTCGTCTTTACAAAGTGGGACCTTCCAAGTGGCACTGCGAAAACTGGACGGTGACCACGCACCCGTTGGCCTGCATGCTGGCCATGAACACCTACGACTGTCAGGGCTGTACGATAAGCGGAGAGGTGCTGTACCACCCGCCGCGAAACTTTTCCATGTCCCCTATAAAACCATCGGTGTACGTGGCGCTCAGCAGAGTCACTCGGAGAGAAAAGCTGCAGATGACAAACTGCAACTTCGCAGAGTCTGTCGGTCGGGTGGGTTTCTACGACGAGAGGCTAGTGGCCTACCGCAAACGCGTGGAGATGAACTACTCGGCCTGAGCCCTCGGCCTAGCCAGAAATCTCCTCTTCTTTACGGTCGTCGCGACCGACCTTTCGCTCGAACCATGTGGCACGAACTCACGCTGGAAGAGCTGATACTCCTCGCTTCGCCAAAGTCCGCCGCTCGAGGGCCGAGCCGGGTCGCGGCTCGCGCGACGAACCCCCGAACGAGAGGAGAGGACGGCTCGGTGGAGAAGCCGGAGCCCCCTCGAGCGGAGTCCCGGTGTGATTTGAGATCTTACATCGTGACCAAGTGGTGCCCGTGGTTCTCGCGGACATTCGGGGAGCTCTTGGAGGAGAATCTCAACATGCTTACGGTCAGGCTGCTCAGAGTTCACGTAGAAGAGGGTCCTGTGCTACTGGAGGTGCTCGCCGCGGCTCTGATCGTCCTGAAAGCGCCCAACGCCCCGCACGCGCCCACCTGCAGAGAGCCTTTGCGAGCGCTCGAGTTTCTCTGTCGTCCGATCGCGGACTAGTTGTTGTCGTTGCTTGTTTTTTTTTTTTTTTTTTTCGTTTTCAGCCGCAAACGCAGATGTCGTCGACCAGGATACACGAGCCGATCCGCGCTTACACACACGGCTTGAGCGAGAGCAAGCCTCGCAGCCAGTCTGTCCCCTACGGAGCTTACAAGTACGACTCCTCGAAAAACTACCTCCCTCCGGGCCTGTTCCACTTTGTCAAAGACAGCAACCGCTACGTTCCCACTCTACACGGCCTCAGCCTCGAATCCGTTGGCCGCCTCAAGGAGGTGGCCGTGTGCTGCGCGAGCAGCTCCATCGTGGACAGACCGTTCCTGAACGCTCCCCACTTGTACGAAGTGGAGCTGATCAACACGGGCCACGAAACGTTGAAACAGGGCGACAGGTTCTCTGTTCAGCTCCCGGACAGAAAAGACGTGGCGGCGCAGCTCGGAGTCGAGGGGGACCCGGGCTACGATCTCAACGTGAACAAGGGCATCTGGGGCGGTCTGCTCGCGACCAGACGCGTAAATTGCGATTGCGGAGGAGATCCCGTGGAGGAGGTCGTGCAGGCGCTCAAGCATGACGGTGACTTCGACGTGTTCCAGCTGGTCTCCCCTTACCACCCCCAGAGCGTGCTGGCCATAATGACCCTCCTGGCCAACGGAGCAGACTACCATCGAGTGGACATTGTCACACGAAACGCGGCCGCGTCTTTGGTGAACGACAGATTCGACTCGAACCTGGCAGCTCGGCTAGTGCAGGACCAAGAGGCGAAGCGATTCCTCAAGACTGTGATCGGCCACGCGATGACCGTCGTGGAAAGTGTGCAGGGTTTCGCGGGAGGACAGGTGTTACGAGCTCGGAAAGGGCACATCGCCAGCTCGATCCGGACTGGGGATAGGTTCGTGGCTCAACTCGACATGCATAGGTGGCTGTTGTAGCAGCAGAGACGGAAGGAGTCCCGCACGAAGAGGGGAGGACGACTGTTACCTCGGACCCAGAAAGACAGCTTTGCTTGTGCACAATCATGCAGTTTGCTTGTTGAAATTGCTTGTGGAACAGATGTTCTCTCGTGTATGAAATTGTGCTGATGTGAATAAAAGACAACACACCTTGGTTTGAGTCACTGATTTATTCTCGTTCCACAACGATCCTATTCTGGTACGTGACTGTTTTAAACATAGGCATTCTGGTACGTGACTGTTTTAAACGTTGGCATAGATAATCACACCACATTCGTCTTGACCGTATTCCACCGTGCGGCCTGGTTGGACCGGGTAATGAAACTCTGAACGCAGTCTGAACCCTGTCCTTTTCAAGCGAAGGCTTCTGGCCTTGCTAGTACGAGGAATGTTTTTTTTTTTTTTAGTTGCGAGGACTGGCTTCAGATGTAATTCTTGCAGCCGGTTCGCAGAATTGTCTGGCTCCAGATATAGGTCTGACGGCTAATGGTTTGTCTGACTTGATGAACGATGAAGCACACACTTCTTTCAAGACAGAATTTTATTTCTTTGTTTTCACATTTCATCTTGTGAGAGATGTTTTTTTTTTTTTTCCCCCCCACAGGTTACACACAAACTTTTACTGTGAAAGCCATCACAGTGTTTTTCGCATCTCTTCTTCAAATTAAACAATTGGGACAGGCGGAAAGATCACCTTCCCAAACCTTAGACACAACTTCCAGCTGTTCGAAATCAATCTCCTCGGCCTCTGTCAGTCCTTCGTACACAGTCGACACGAGATCACCGTGTGAGTTCAAAGCGCTGTGTCTCAGTTCGTAAAGCAGAGCGTCGGTCACTGCTCGGATCCTCTCGTCCTTCTCTACGATGTTGCGCATGGACAGGAACGTTTTGACGGCTGGAAGATATCCAGGAGTCAGCAGTTTCTTAACCAGAGCAGGAAAGTTGGAGTAAACAAAGCCCTCTTCGATTACGAACAGACAGGGGTGCTGCATCTGACTGGGGTGGTCGACCTGACAGCCGTAGCACTCTTCTTTACGGACCTTGCTCAAACAGGTGGTGAGGAGATGGAACACGACTATCTTCACCGCTTTTACGAGAGGCCCCGAGATAAGAGCTTCCACTTCGTCCGGTTCTCGGCTCCGAAGGCCGCACGGCTCGGTAGAAGAGGTCTGCGAGTTTTGGCTCTCGCGGGTGGTTTTCTTTATCTTCTTCTCAGCCTTTTCCTGGAGGTGAGGGAGATAACCCCCCTGCACTTTGTGGCTCTCGCTCGTATTTTTGTAAGTGCTCGGAAGATTGTGCTGAGATAGGTCCAGCTCTGGGGTCATGTCCAGATCGGATCCCTGCTCGAGGTCTGTCTCAGTAGTAGTTTTCTGAATTCCCGCTTCCACTTTTTTGCAGAAGGGGAGAAGGACGACACCTTGCAGCAACGAGGGCGAGCATTCTGGAGACTGGCTCGGCTGCGTCCGAGAAGAAAGCGCAGCCCGATCGATCATTTCGCTTTCTCGAACGGCTGGCGACGGCGGAGCCGATCGAGGAGCCCAGATGGCCAGAAGACTTCTCTGCGAATATTTGCGGAGCATGCCCGTTTGCTTGTTGATCGGTCTGCGGGTCGCAACGGTGTCGAACTTCTCCGTTTCCCTCTGTCTTTTTAGTTTAAACTCCGAGTGGGTCGGCTTTGCCGGGAGGTGGATGGTGTGTAGGGGTGTGGGTGTGTGTGGTGAAGGGTGGCCTTGGGAGTGGTGGTCTCTTTGGTGGTGGTGTTTTCTTTTTTTTTTTAAAAAAAAAACAAATAAAAGAATGCTCTCTCTTGTGTGACATTGTACTGTGTACCAATGCGAATAAAAGACAACAAAAAGACTTTGGTTTCAGCGAATGATTGGTTTATTCTCGTTTCATTACAATCACCTGCACACGCTCGTGTGAGCTCGCAAACATGTTGCATTTGTCAAACGCGGTCACAACAGTTTCTCCAACTCTGGCTGACTCTTTTCCTTCTTTCGCTGTTTTCTGTCATAACTGCGGTGAAGGGTTTGGCCACCCTGGACTTTTGCCACCTTCAATCTCCAAAAGTCGTCCGTGCTCATTGTTTTGCTGGTAGATTTCCTTGCTGACAGATTCGAGGAGATCTGGGGCTGGAGCTTCTGCTTCGAACCCAGGTCGACCCCGTCCTCTACGCTTTGGTGGCCGAGGTCCCGCTGCTGCTCCGATGCTCCTCCGCGAGCGAGATCGGACCACCATCGGAGGGATGCCGGGTCAGCCTCGGGGCTCGAGAACCCGAGGCGCTTCCGCAGAGCCCCGTCGTCTTTCGGAGAGGCGAGTTTCGTCCACCAGGCGCTTCCCGAACTCCCCGCGGTACCCATCCTCTCCCTTATTCCAGTCTTTGGTGTATCTGGAAAAACAACCTCTGCAACCACAGCACGATGTTGGCGATCACCAATGCGGATAGAAAGACCTCCAGGAGCACCTCCAGACAGCTCTCTGAGCGCACTGGAGTCCTCGGGTGCATCATCCTCTTCTCCCTCGTCCCGTTTGTAAATACCATCACGGTCAGAGTGCGAGCGGCGCCAACGCTGTCAAGAGAGCGCCAGCTGCGCGCTTCTGGTCACGCACCAGTAAAGCGCCAGTGCCGGAGCGCCACAGGCGAGGGGCTCGGGATCCGAGGCGTCGGTCAGCGCGATGTGAGCCGTGTTGTAGGCGAGCGCGACAGTCGTCAGCGCGCACCAGAAAGAGTTTGGCGCGTCGTATCTGTCGCGAGGGTGGAAGGGTGTGTCCTGGAGCTGCCCGAAGGCTCGCTTCCCGTAGCGAGCCGCGTCGTCGTCCTGAGGGGAGACCGTCGACAGCTTCTTCTCCCTGTACACTGCCACAGTTTCCCCTTTGCTCGTGTTTGAGAGGGCCAGGTGTTGCATGCGTCTGTGCGTTTCGATCAGGCAGGCGAACTTCGTGCACACACAGGACGCTACCGATGTTACGGCCGCCACCGCAAGTAGGGTCTCGTATCCTACGATCCACTGGAAACCCCGTTCCAGAGGGTTGCGGATGATCAGTGAACAAAAGATGAAAAAAGAAAGCCCAAACCTCGCCCCGATTGCGCACAATCCCATTCTCGCTTAGCACAAACGGGTCTGCCTGAGCAGTCCCAGCAAACCGACCGCATTAATCCACAGGAACAAGCCGACCGTGCAAGACCAGAGCGGCGGCCAGGCTCTACGGCCCTCTTCCCAGCAGCCAGAACGAGACGGGTCCGCGCAGTACATCCAGGTGTACGTGTAGGCAGAGAACAAAAGTGCGGACAGAAGGCATTTGACCCAGAGGGGAATGACCCGCAGCGGTTGAGCGATGACTTTGGGGTCCGCTCGAGAGACCAATGCTCTGGAACTGTTGGCGGCCACGGCGAGGCCTGCGATCAGAGCCCCGCAGACCGTCAGGGACCAACCTGCCGCGGTCGCGTCCAAGGTCGGGTAATCCCAGAGCTTCACGGAGTGGGATAAGATGGCTAGCATGCTCGCCGCGTTTGACGCTCCTTTCAGCGCGCAGACTGCAGAGCGCTTGGCCCGACGCAATCGCTCACGCGTGCGATTGAGCCAGCACACCACGGGGGATAGATATAGCGGGTGGACGCCGGAGGTCAAGACCGCTCCTCTGTTCAGTGCGGCCGACGCGATCAGGTCACAATCGGGCACGAAAGTCCTCGGCAGCATTCTCCAGCTGCTGTTCTCGAGTCCCCCCCCCCCCACCATCGTCCGCAGCGTTACGATCGTTAGTCGGTCAGATGCGCCGTCTGAAACCCCAAGCTCGAGGGACCGGAGGCCGTCAGCCTTCGCCTCACAGCTGGCACGCTGCTCTCACCGCGTCGGCCGTGTTTCCGGCCAGGTGCGAATCCTGCACGCAGGGCATCGACGCAACTTCTGCACCGAGCTCGCTCATCCGTTCGAAAACCTCCCGGTCGTGGGTGCGCCACGCGCAGTACCCGTTGCACCTGAACGCGTTCCCGGACTCTGTCCCCAGGTGGACGTAGTGGCAGCATCTCGCGTTGCGAAAGTGATCGAAGAGCTCGTCTTCGCTCGACGCCCAAATCAGACCCAGAGAGGCACCCGCGTTCTCGCCCAGCCGAGTGTCGTTCGCGCCGGCCGCCGACTTGGCGATCAGGTACAGCCTGGATGCGCTCGAGCCGTTCTTGCACGGAACGGTCGAGTTGGTCACGTCGCCCGTGCGATAGAGCGTGCCCGAGCACGAGGACACGCAGCCCACGAGCTGCAGCGCCTCTTTGACCAACGACGGTTTGGAAATCACGCAGTGTAGCAGGTACCAGAGGTGCTCGCTTCGAGCAGGCACGTCCCCCAGAGTCAGCGTGATCACGTTGTTCAGCAGCGAGGTTCTCACAGCCTGTGCGGGAGCAGCGCCTGTGCGCGCGTTCGTCCATTCCCTGTTGCACCTGACCATGTCGTGGAACCGTTTCAGGGACCTGTTCCATTCTGACACGAAGATGTGTATCGGTATCGCGGGGATGCACAGCTCGCTTTGGCTCCTCGCGAAGCTCCGCATGCACCTCACGGCCATCTGTGCGCTACCCTTTGCACAGTACGTGTTGTACAGATCCACTATCGACGCATACTCTTCCGTGCGAGCTGCGAGGGGAGCCAGCTGCACGCAAAGGTCTCCCACTTGAGGCGCCTGCTTTACCGTGGAAGGAATCATCTGCGATGCGACGTAACTGAAATCGACAGCGCCCATGGCCATGTTATCGCAGCTTCTCTTCCAACAGGACGAGGCGCCCGTGTGTACCGCGTCGTCGTCGTCAGCCTCTTCGCAACGCGAATGTTGCAGTTGCTGAACCTGAGCCACCGTCACAGAGGGCAGGTTGAGGGTAACGCAGATCGAGTTCGCCATGATGCACTTTGGCAAAACGTTCGAACCGTGAGCTGGTCGTTAGTGGAAAGCGTACACATCCTGAGACCGAAGCCCAGGAAAGGCATTGCGATTGCAAGTGCTGTTATACGCAAACGTGTGTTCATTTTTTAATCTTATTCGAGCGGGAAGTGGAAAGAGAACAACAGTGTGTGGAGCGTTCAAAGAGTTTTTCTGCTTTATTTCTTGTAGGAAAAAAAAAAAGTAAAATAAAAAAGCAAGTCATACAAGCCTACAGACATTCTGAAAATGTGTACAAAAACATGTTATGCAGGGTCCCGGCCCCGGTAAGCGGAATCATCTGTGCACCGAGACCGCAGAAATGAACTCTTGCAGCGTTCCGTGAGAGTCAGAAATGCCGGGCACCTCTCCGGACGGCCTCAGAGTGTAGCCCGCCTGCTGCTTGTTTTTCGCCGCCGTCGTGTCTGTGCCGTTGCTGCGCAAGGAGCTAGTGGCCTCCGCGCCTCCGCCGGTGGGAGCGTCGTCGTCCGTGTCCATGGGCAGCGATCCTTCGCTGTCCCCGCTCTTTCCGGAGCTCCTCGCGAACGATCGCTGTCGCAGCTCTTCCAGTTCTTTCAGCAGCGCTGGGACGTCCACGGACAGGCTCTCGGGCAAAGGCCGCCGCCCGTCCAAGTTCCTAGGCTGCCTGTTGTACGGAGTGTCTCTCGCTAGGGTCTCCAACTCGGCGCTGGGCAAAGCTGACTGGGGTGCCCCGACCTCTTCAGCGGTCGCCTGGAACCCGCGCTCTTGGTGCATCGCATCCTTGATGCCGCTCTTGATCAAGTCGCCCATGCTCGCTTTGATCATTTCGATCATGGTCTCCCTCTTTTTCCGCGAGGCCTCCTCTCTCTCGGACTCTTGTCTGTTGTACTCCAGCGCTACCTCTCTCCTCTGTTGCTCCGTCAGGCGGTCGACCGGTGAGGGCTTTGTCTTCCCACTCTGAGATCGCGTCCGGGGACGACCTGACGCGACTTCGTTGCAGTCGTAGTCGTCGTCCTCGCAGTAGCTGTAGTGCGGGGCTCGCCGGGTCGACCCCCCCAGTGCCGCCAGAGCATCTCCCCCACGGACTCCGTATTGCGGCAGGCGCTGGCCCACTTCCTCCCCGGCTCGTCTCGAAGCGGAGAGTAGTCGCCTGACTTCTTCCAGTTCGTACCTCGACAAAGCTTGTTGCGATTGATCCTCGCGGGCCTCCATGTCCTTTTCGGACCCCCGACCCCCTCGGTCCGGTGTCGCGGCGTTAGTACGGGCTTCCTCGCCCGCACACAGTCTGTTGCTCACCCCGGTGCGCTCCGTGAAGTCCTTCGCCCCTCGCATCGTGAACAGAGTGTCGGGGTCCTGGGGCCATTTCAACCTTTGCGCGAGAACCCCGTTCTGTACCTTGATCGCTTTCAGGACGTCCTCGAGCGCTCGCAACTCGTCCGCCTGCTTGATCGCGAGCCGCCTCACGGCCTCGATCCCATCTTCCGAGCTCTCGCCCTCCCGGAGTCCGGGGTGTCCGGTCCCCTCCGGCTCCCGCGGGCTGCCCCCCTCGTCCGGGCGCAGCCCGGCTTCGAGGGCTTTGTCCTTCACCGAGCAAAAGCCCATCCTCGTCATGGTCCGAGACACGAGGTCCTTGTCCGTGAGCGCCACGCAGAAGCAGGCTGGTCGCATGGGCACCGAGACCAGGCTGCACTCCTCGACGACGGGCCCGACGGAGTTGTCTCCCACTGTTCCCAAGCTGAAGGCCGTACTCAGCGTCTCGTTTTTCCTCAGCTCCGAGAGCAACCTGGCGGTGTACTCTGTGCCGTCGCAGGCCACGCAGCAAAACAGGAAGGTCTTGTCCGCTGACCTGCTGTGAACGTGCCAGTAGCACTTTACGCAGCCGATGTCTCTTTCCGCGTCGTGCAGGAACACGGCCTTGCCGGGCTGCGGGTGGCAGGCCCCCGAGAATGACAACGCGTTCTCCACCGAGAACTCGGCCCTCGATTCGGGGTAAATCTCGTCGGGGGCCGCGCCATACACGCTGCAGACGCCCACGATGAACGAGTTTGTCCCGCGAGCGAGAATGTCCCGCAGAGCCTCCTCGTAATCCCGTGTCTCTGTCCCGTAGCACTCTCTGCAGAAGATCGGCACGAAGACGGACGGGTCAGAGCGCAGCTCCTCGCCCTCGCACTCGCCGCTATCGGCGTAGCCCACCAGCGTCATGTCGCTCTCGCTCAGCAAGGCCCTCTTCTCGTCCGCCTCGGTCATCTTCACGTACACGCTCTGGCCCTTAAGGCAGAACAGTGGTCCCGTCCGGGGGACGTAGGGGGATCCTCGGCAGTCCCCGCTCGGCATCTCTCCTCTCCCCGATCGCGAGGCGCCCATCTCATCGAGAGACGTAACCCGCCGCCGTATATAGGCGGGCTCACGCTTCGAGTGGCTAAGTGTGGCACGAGCGTGGACGGGCTCCCGCGTGGAAGATAAGATTGTCTCCCCAGACGAACTCGTCGTCGAACTCCATGAGTCTCTCCAGCGCCGGCCCCGAGATGTGAACCACGTTCTCGACGGTGCAGTAAGGCGGGGTGCCCGCGAACGGACAGGCGCCCTTCCCCTCGGCCGAAAGTGCAAGCTCCGCCAGCAGCTCCGAAAGACGACCGGCTTCGGCTGGCGACAAGCCGAACGTCCCGCGCAAGTAAGACCTCGTCCTGATCCGCTCGAACTCGTCCTGGTCGAAACGCGGCACCTCCCCGCGGGACGGTTTGCACCATTTACACCTCGCGCGGTCTATCACGGCTATCGAGCGCTCCGAGCTTGTGCGGAACACGCATCGCCTGTGCGCCGGGATACCCCAGAACCACGGGTTCGTGGAAGAAAAGAGCGCCCCACGCACGGTCGACCTGTCGCTCTCCATCACCCCCCAGACTCCTCTGGATGGAGCACCGGGCTCCTCACGGCTCGCGAACGATGGACTCTGAGCTCGGGCCCCGCCCGTCTTCACGCGGTGAAGCCTCGGGCCGTCCATGCCGGTCGACGCGTCACGGAGCGGAAGGCGAGGGGGAAAGGACCAGGGTGCCGCTCGGGGGACGGAGGGCCTCCGCGGTTAGTAATCGAGGCCGCGAGGCCGCTGGCAGACGCGGGCGGTACCCGGACGGCCCGCCGTCGTCGTCGTCGAGCGCCGAGAACGAAGCGTCCCATGACTCGCCGGGCTACTTGTCGAGCATGGCCTCCGAGGCCATCTTTCAGATGTTTCCCGAGGCAGGGGCCTCTGACTTGACGGAGGGCGAGTTGCGCAGCGTCAGCGAAGCGGATCAGTTTCTCAGAAAACAGTATCCCATGCTTCACATGAACATAAGCGGAGGGGAGCACCCCTCGATCAGGAGTCTCTGTTACGAAAAGGAGCGCTCCAAGTGCCTCCTGTGCGAGAGGTTGGACAAAAACACCCTCGACTCCATCGGAGTGCTCGAACCGCAGGAGGTGGCTCCGTACTTGAAGTCGTGCCATCACGCTTTCACAAGGAAGCAGATCAACCTTCACTTGGCCCACTGCGCGAGAGACGACGAGAACGTCGCCGGGGTGCTGCGCAGCATGACCCTGGACCTGATTTCGGGCTCGTACTCCCTGGCGAGCCAGGCGTCCGTTCGCGTCATGAACCGCGTGCGCACCCACATGGGTAGACTTTTCCTGGTCCCTGACCAGGCCGTGGCCAAGGTTCACAACGACGCGGTGAAGCAGTTCATAGGCTTGGCCGCCACGTGCCAGTCGCTCATGAAGCGCAAGCAGACAGATGCGGACAAGGGTAACGGCGACCCCGCTCACCCTCTCCTGTGAAGAGCGAGGCCGGGCTTCCAGACTCCTCCCGGGGGGGGGGGGGGGGGTGGGGGGGAGGCGTCGAGTATTAGCGCGCACCTTCTCGAGCCGGTCAACGATCGACCGCCTCGGAAGGGTGGTGACATGCTCGCGCTCGTCGCCACGCTTGCCGTGTGGCTTCTTTGCCGAGCCCGAACCCAAGCGCCCGCGGACTACGAACCTTACGGGTATGCTCCTTACGCGTGGATCTCCGTGACGAAATGTGGCGCTCACACCGGCTGGTGCATGGGCACCAGCCAGGGAGGCTTCGCCTTGCGCAGGATCGGCTCTCAGGAGGGTGAACGGGACCAGTGCACGCATTATTGCCCGGGAAGTATCGGCGCCCTGTGGAGAGACACGCGCGGACGCTCTCCCGACTTGACCAGGTACCAGACGGAAGGCGTGATGCTGGGAGCCTACGTGAAGAAGCTCGACAGGTCCTCGTGCGTCCCGGTCCCGGGGGGGTTCGGGTGCTCCGAGCGGGTGGTCCCGCACGCGCCGCTGAACAGGATATCGGCGATGCTGCACGCCAGCCCTCGCAACAGAGACTATTACTTCGGGGCGAACTCGTCGGCCGAATGCGACCCGGGAGCTCAGTGCGCGGCCTACAAGCTCATGAAGAGAACGCTGCGCCCGCCCGAGGCCAGCAGGCGGTGGCCTGACTCGGACGACGTCCTGGCCATCCGCAACTCGGCCTACGCCTGCGTGCTGGTGTACGTCGGCCTGGGGGACGCAGAGGCGATGGGCGCCTGCCACCAGCAGCTGGGAGACAACTGTTTCGAATCCAACGGCAACACGTTCTGCGTGAGCAGCTCGGAGCACGCGAGGCCAGGTCTGACCAACTGGGACGGCCTGGCCTCCGCTCCGTTGGCCATGTGTGAGATCTCCAGCGTCGACGACTTGGCCGCCCGCGGCCCGGATTACTCGCCGACGCCCGAGGATATCAGAGACTTTGTCGCACCCTCCATGTGTGACGCAACTGTCATCTCGGTGGAGCGCGCTCTGTACTCCTCGGCCGGAGGCTACTTAGCCGTAGCTCTAGACGCGGCCCTGTTCGCCACGGTGGCGCAAGCCGGCCACGTCGTGGCAAAGGTCCCGTTTGACGAGTGCGTGGTCCCCGTGTCCCCGGACCGAAAAGAGTTCCCCGCGGTCCTGGAGTCCGTGGCCGAAACCCTGGCGAGGGTCAGCACCTCGGTCTCGTCCACGGCTTTGCTCTTGGACGCCAGCCGGTGGGGGCTGACGAACTGCTCCAAGTCGAACTGGGAAAGGCGTCAGTTCGGCAGAGTTGCGAAGCTTGCCGCGTCCGCCCTGCACAGACGAGGCGTCCGCAAGTTGTTCCTCGGACTGCCTCCTTCTCGCGGGCTGCTGGCGAGCACTGACTTCTTGGACCTGGCCGAGTTCGAAGCGTTCGTGACGCCACGGGGCCGCGCGGACGCGAAGGATCCCAGGCACTGCCAGAACGCGTGGGTGAGCCCGAGCGGACAGAGGACTGACGGCGGCGACGACGAGCGCTACGCCGTCGTCCCCTACCTCATGACTCTGCTCAGGACAGGAGTCCGAGCAAACAAGATCGTCTTCACCTTATCCCTCACCGGAGGACTAAAGCTCAGCGCTCCTGAGGGCGCGGGCAGGTGGGAGGTGGAGGGCGGTCTGCCTTTAGCGGACCTGGAGACCAACACAGCGCTCAGGTGCGAAGAAGACCTCAACACCAAGTGCTGCTCGGGCTCCAGCACCACGGTCTGGGCCAGGGGAGTGATGGTGAACGTGACCGTGTCTTCGACGTCTTTCGAGACCCTGAAGCGGTTTCCCGAACTCGTGGCCGTGGCCTTCGGCGTGAACCAGTTCATGATTGCCCCCGTGGACTCTGACTTCAAGCGTGGCGTGCGTTCCGACATGCCCGCGATACTGGGAATCGCCTCGGCCGTGCACAGGCTGAGGGACTGGAAGAGGCAGCAGATGGCGGCGGGCATATCCACCGCGAAGGCCGGAGCCGCGAAGCCCTCCAGGTTCGCGAGGTCCGCCGAGCTCCGCACGCCGCCGCCGCTGCCCTCTACGAACGAAAGACTGCCCGAGCTCGACGAGCTGGGCGACATCGTGATCACCGTCCCGGAGAGCGCGTACAAAGATCCGGCGTCGGGTTCCAAGAGCTCCCTGGATCCTCGGTACAACGTGGGTCTGAGCCACACTCTGGTGTGCCCCGGCCTCGTGGCCGTCCACGGAGCGCTCGGGGTGTTCAAGGAGCCCCACAGGGAGATGTACTCGACCAGCTACGACAGGATCTACGTGGGGAACTTGTACGCCATGGAGTCGTGCACCCCCGGGGAACCGGACAAGCGGGTCGAGTCGTCGGGCAGGCCTCCGCAGGTAGCGATAAACATCAACACCATGGTGCCCACGACCGATCCCAATCACTACACTGTGGGGATCCTGGACGCGAAAAGGTTCGTCGAGTACGCTCCGCCCGTGAGCAGGGTGTGCACCGCGCACAACACGGGAGAGAGCAGCCAGGGCCTGAATCTAGTCTCCGTGGACGACAGCTACGCGTTGGACAGGCCGGTGGTGGAGCACGATCGCGGGGTGATCGTGAAACCGGCGGAAGCCATTCACTTCGTGTCCAACTTCACCCCGGGCCTGGACTACATCAACCTGAACGTGAGCTGCGTGAACTACGACGTGAGCGCCCTCAAGCCCTGCCTGATCTCGGTCTGCGGAGGTGATGACGGCTGCCGGAGAGACTACGGCAAGCTGTGCGATTCAGCGCACGAGATCACAGACGATGCCCGCAGGGCCGGAGACCTGATGAGAGAGGGTCTGGAGGAGTTGGCCGCGCAGGAGCGCAAGGCCTCTGCGTACGCCCTGCCCGACAATGCACCCTTCCCGGCACTCGACGGGCCCGAGCGACGCCGCACGAGGCACAAGAGGTTCCTGGGCTCGTTGCTCGGAGGCGCTGCCCTGGGTCTGGCATTGCACGTGTCTCAGAGAGTGGATCGCTTGGAGGTCCAGATGGACTCCGTGAAGAACGCGTTCACGAATGTCGCTGGGCAACTGGTGGAGGTGAGCAACCGGCTCGACGCCAACGTGGCGCTGATAGACGGGAGGATAGACGAACAGGAGAGGAAGATGAAGCGCAACACCGAGATCGCCAACAAGAACTTTAGACTCCTCAGGGACGCGATGAAGCGCAACACCGAGGCAGCCCTGCGAGACACCAACGTCAAGTTCTCCGTGATGGCCAGCTACCAGATGTGGTACGCTCAGATGCAAAGCGTGACCCATCAGATGACGCAGGCTGCCATGCACACCAAGTTCATGGCCAGGGGGGTGGAAAACTGTCTGAGGCAAATCGCCTCCAAGCGCTCGGGGAGCTGCCCCAGTGGCATGACCGTGATGCGCGATCACCCGGGTCTGTCCGAGTTCCCGACCGTGGGCGCGGCCCTGTACAGAAATCGAAAGCTGTTCATCGTGCACTCGTTGCCGAACGCCGTGGAGCGCGCCGTGGTCCGAGGGATCATACCAATGCCCAAAATCAGCACCGATGGCGTTCCCTGTTGGCCAGACTACGATGTCTGGCTCATAGACGGACGGTTCTACGAGCCCTCCGAGTGCCACGGAAAGTACTGCAGGAGGCCCGAGCTTCACGAAAGGTACAGGAGGTGCGTCGAGGACCCCTCGGAATGCAAGACCGTGTGCGGAGAGTGCCACAGAAACATCTGCTACCGCGACAAGAAGGTAACTTGGATGGAGGGGTCGGTCACGGTCGAGATCGAATCCCCCCCGCTGAAGCCTTTCTCCAGGCCGCACATATCGGACGGGCCGGTGTCGTTCGCGGACCTGCTGAAAGACAGTCTGCCCGGGACTCCTGAAATGGAGCTGCTGCGAGCCGTGAACACGACGTCGAACCTGTTGTCCGTGCGTCAAAACCTGAACAACATCACCAGAGACCTGACTGATTTTGACGCAAAGTACAACGAGATCGTGGCAGGGAGAGTCTCTTTGGGAGGCTGGCTATCGGGGTTCGCCAGCAGCTCGGCTTTGTGGATTTCGATGGGCCTTCTCACGACCTGGTGCGGAGCGCTTTCTGCTGGGATCATCTACTTGGTGTACTGCGGAGGGGGAGGCGGAGCAGGGCCTGCGATCCCCAGATCCGCAAAGCTGAGGAGGACTAAGATGCTGTAGTTTGCGTAGTTGGATCGAATGTGTATTTTTTTTTTCATTTTGTCTGTGTTGCATGTGCACCATCCTTTGGATAGAAGCAGATCTATCTTGTCGTGAAACTGTTTGAAAAGCTCGGTGCTCTCTGAGATGGACACTGTGCGTTTGAGTGCGAAATAAAGGAGCTCGTTCAAAAATGCTCTCGTTGCTTTGAAGTGTTTTGCCACCGAACACAGCTTGCGCTTCATCTCTGGGAAAATACACTACACATTTTCTTTGTCAAAAAAAAAAAAACCCAAAAAAATGTGTTCACACGTTCACGGCAGTGCACCCTGTGCTTTATTCCTGCCGATCTCCGGAGTGGGAAAGAGAAATGTAGTTTGCGTAGTGGGTTTTCATGTGTATTTCATTTTGTCTGTGTTGCATGTGCACCATCCTTTGGATATAAGCAGATGTATCTTGTCGTGAAACTGTTTGAAAAGCTCGGTGCTCTCTGAGATGGACACTGTGCGTTTGAGTGCGAAATAAAGGAGCTCGTTCAAAAATGCTCTCGTTGCTTTGAAGTGTTTTGCCACCGAACACAGCTTGCGCTTCATCTCTGGGAAAATACACTACACATTTTCTTTGTCAAAAAAAAAAACCAAAAAATGTGTTCACACGTTCACGGCAGTGCACCCTGTGCTTTATTCCTGCCGATCTCCGGAGTGGGAAAGAGAAATGTAGTTTGCGTAGTGGGTTTTCATGTGTATTTCATTTTGTCTGTGTTGCATGTGCACCATCCTTTGGATATAAGCAGATGTATCTTGTCGTGAAACTGTTTGAAAAGCTCGGTGCGCTCTGAGATGGACACTGTGCGTTTGAGTGCGAAATAAAGGAGCTCGTTCAAAAATGCTCTCGTTGCTTTGAAGTGTTTTGCCACCGAACACAGCTTGCGCTTCATCTCTGGGAAAATACACTACACATTTTCTTTGTCAAAAAAAAAAAAACAAAAAATGTGTTCACACGTTCACGGCAGTGCACCCTGTGCTTTATTCCTGCCGATCTCCGGAGTGGGAAAGAGAGAGGTTTGTAAGCTTGGCTTCTGCAAGCGTGAATTGACAAAACAAAAAAAACAAAACAAAAAAAAACATCTGCGTGCACAAGCAGTTGCGCTGATCAGAAGTAATTTTATGGTCACCAACACCACTCTGCTCTCTTTTCTCCCCCCACCTTCATAGAGCATGGGCTTCCACTGCTCCTCCCAAGTCTCCACCTTCATCTTTTACTCCCTGCCTCTCCTTTTTTCCTATTGGTCCCAAACATTCTCCACCTTCCCCTGAGCACTGCTCCTCCCAAGTCTCCACCTTCATGTCTTACTCCCTGCCTCTCCTGTTTTCCTATTGCTCCCAAACATTATCTACCTTCCCCTGAGCCTACCAGTTTTCTTTTCTGAGCCCAGAACTTTTTGTGTTTCGAATGTCTGGGCTGCTCCGATTAACAGCGGATTGATGCCACCGTGGATGCTTGGCGTGCGAGATGCCGGTCTGACTTTTTGAGCTTCGCGGGAAGGTCGAGGAGGGAGGACAGTGACTGCGAGCATCGGTCGTATTCTATGAACTGCACTCGGCCGTTTTTAAGCCTGGTCGGAGGAGGCGAGTGGCTGTCGGACGGACGCTGTTCACATCGGTCAGACGCTGTAAACATCGGCCTGACTCTGACGGATCTCGTCCAACCCAGAGACGTCTTGCTGCGAGCGGAGTTCTTGCACTCTGGGGGAAGGTCAGACTCACTGATAGTGATGAGTTTTGTTTTGGCATGAAAGTGAGGAAGGTGAGAGTTTCTTCTGTTGCAGAGATTTCGAGACTGTCGAGGAGGGGCTATATAAGTGCTGCCAAGTTTGCTCACAGAGGACTGAGCTCACACCCCAGCGTTCGTTCGTACAGGAACACTAGAGATTCGCCCCTCGGCATCTGGGTGGAACTCGGCTCTCTGTTCTAACGAAGCCCGCGGTGCAATGAGGGTGATTTCGGCTGGATACGAGAACGAAAAGATGCAGAGGAAGGCCAGGCCCGAACAAAGAAGGATCGGCGGGGGCCAACGCAGATACACTACGCCTTCTCCCCTGCGCAACCTGCAGCAAAGGAGAAGGCAAGAAACGGAGAAGAGAAGGAGAGAAAGAAAGCGCTTCGACTGGACGCCCGAGTGGGCCGAGGGCGAGATCTCCCGCCGCGACCAGAGGGATGGAGTCCGCGATCGTTACCGAGGAAGCGGACGCGAGCGGGCCCTCGGATGCGTCCGTCTCGACCGCGAGCCTCCCCTCTACCCGACACTCAAGAGGCAGGTTGGAAAGGAGCTCGACCCTGAATTTGCACCTCGTCGCAGAAGGACAAACCCTGCGGGCGGTTGCGTGCGAAAAGGAGACGGCAAATATCACCGGAGCGAGAGGATCAAGCGCAAGCGGGACCCGAGCCTCAGCCCTCGCAGGACTAAATCCGAGATTCGGCTCGTGAAAAGGAGGACCGAGCCAGAGGGGCCCACTGGTGAAGAACCGTCGCACTTTGGCGTGGATGTCGGTGAAGCTCACGACGGCAGGCGAAAGGCAGTTCGCTGGGCTGTGCCTCACGCCGGTTGCAATTTTGACCGCGCGAACCCCCAATCGTCGTCCTCGCGGAGAGGCCGTCGCACGGAGCGAGACACCGCGACCAGGCCCTGGAGACTAGGGTGTTGTTCGACAAAGGAAGACAGCTCCAGCGAAGGCGAGTACAGCGAGGGCGAAGAAGAGAAGGGCGAAATTCGCACGGCCGAGTACGAGGCCAAAGAGCGCGCGTGCAGTCCATCTGATGTCAGCGCCTCCTCCTCGGACGAAGACGACAAGAGTCGGGGGCGCGTAGAAAACGAGGCGGCCTCTCCGGAGGAAACCGAAGACGAGGCGGAAGAGGCTCGCGGCGAGCCTCTGTGTCCTGGTGCTGAAAGCGCGGGGTGTCGCGAGGCCCTCGCGGATGGAGGGCGACAGCCGGTACCGGGAGGCGCAATCTGCGTTGGACTCGAAGCCCTGCGGAAAGCAAACCACGTCGAGCCCACTCCGGCGCCTCCGCCTAGCCCAGTGGACGCCACGGAGCAAGACCGAGGCGCGGAGAGCGAACGCTCGCTCCGCCCGGGGGAGATCGACGTCCCGGAGTCCGAGGAAGGCGTCGAGGTCGCGAAGCGAATGGACGAAGAGCTGCACACTGCCATCTGGAGCATCAGCGGCCAGCCGTGGGTATCCCCGTCGATCCTGGGAGGCATGGTTTGAAGGTGATATTCACAAGTTGTCTTTTGTGTCACTGTGGGTGCGTTACAGAAACCCCTCCAGATATTATTTGACTTCGACTGAGGACGAGGAGTACGGTACGCTGGAGGAAGAAGCCAGCGCCATGCTGTGCGAGAGCGTCATCACGAAAGCGTACGACGACATCAACTTGATCACGTACCCCGATTGCATCGAGCCGCGCGCGGCGGAACCCCCAAACGGTTACCAAGTTCCTCCTCGGGTCGCTTCGACTTGCGCGGAGACGATTGAGCTTCCAGGCTCTCTACTTCCGCCACCCGAGACAGGTGACGAAGATCTCGACCATGGAGGGGACGGACGCCCGAGCTCGCAGCCTGACGTCGAGCCGCCGAAAGACGAGCCCGGCGCAGCGCTGCAGAGTGAGTCTCCAGGGCTCTGTCTCTCCGTGGAGTCCAACCGACGCGAGCCCAGGACGCCCGCAGAAGAGGAGCTTGCGTGCTGGAGCGCAGAGGGCAGCGCGGGGCCGCGCCCTTGGGACGGCATCCCCGGCGTCTCCCTATCCACGCTCGAAGATCTCATCACTTGCCCATCATGCAGACGGGTTTTCAACCGTGCGCCGGTGTGCTGCGGGTATCTCCTGCAACTCAATCGACCCGTGCAGTGCCTCTGCGGATGCGTCCTGTGCACGCTGTGCATCAGAGCGCAGGGAGGCTGCCGAAAGCACTGGGTCGTCTCCGAGAACGGAATGGTGAACGCCACGGCAAACGCGCTGGCTGACATGCCGGAGATGGAGGCTGTAGGAGCTTGGGAACTGGAGCGAGAAGGTAGCGACCGCTTCATGACGAGGATCGAAAAAGAGGAATGCGTTGAAAGGATGTTGGCCGAAGGGTCGCCAAGTGACGAGGAACTTCAGCGAGGTAAGAGGCACACCCTCTAGCACCTCGACCTTGCACAGCTTCAAGAGTCTGACTTTCCTCTCTCTGATTTCTCTCTCTCTTTTTTTTTTTTACGCAGCGTTCCAGACCCTGATAAAGAATCCAGCAAACGACATGTCTTTCACCTACTGGGAAAATAAGCTCTTGCCTGAGTATGATGCCTACAGATACGTTTGCATGCCTCACATCCCGGGGTTTTGGGACCGCGTGCTAGTGGGGAAATGGTGCCCCGAGAGCACCCAGGCGGCCATCGGGCCCGACGTGCACCTGCCGCGGCTGTTCGACGTGGACATGGGCACGCATTACTTTCACTGGTGCTGTTTCGTGTTCAAGGAACAGATCGTCTTGGCAGCGTGGTGCACCACCAGAGTGTGCCAGGGTGGGAGCATGAGAGTCCTCCCACTGATCGACAGTTCTTTGAGGGAGACGGTGTCCGAGGTCAAGTTCAAGAGGATGATTTTCCTCCTGCGCACGTGGCTCACCGTGCAGTACCGCTCAAGGGAAGGCGGCGGGCGCGTTGAAAGGGACATCCACGTGGTCTTGGACTGCAAGCCGCTCGATGGACCCACCATCGTTCAAGCCATCGCTGAGCTTGCCGCCCGAAGCGGAATGGAGAAAGCGGATCCCAGCTACGTACACAAAAGGGTACGACCCTTCGCCTTGGACGCAGATGTGTTTTCGGCTAAAAACGCAGCTGCGGCCGCTCTGTTCGACTACAGGCCGCTGTCTTGCTGCCAATCCCAGACGCTTTACATGAACGTGGCAGAGGAGTTCAGCGACTGCCACCGTAACTCGGAGACTGGAAATACGCTGACCCGACCCATTTGCTACGAAGGTGACAAAAATGTCTACGTATGAACATTTTTGCTCACAATGTTCACATTATTTCATCATCATTTTTTTATATTATATTTTTTTTTTGAAAAAAACAGGTGTGTGTGGAACATGATTGCATAGGAATTGTCATCGAAGTGTTTTGCTTTTACTCTTTTACAATTTGTTTTCTTTACCACAGTTATCTCAGAGGTTTCTTTCGACAAGCAGATGTTATTCCTTGTGACTGCCATTGAAACAGCGAAGGCTTGCGTAGTTGTCTTTCTACCTCGTGCATTTCTTTTTCATAGCATGCAATCCAATCACATGAACTGTACCCTCAGCATGCAATCCAATCACATGAACTGTACCCTCTTGAAATGTAAGACTTATTTTCCTTTTGTACTTTGAATAAAATCATATTGCTGTTGATTGAAGTACGCCTACTGTAGTCTCACATCTTCTCTCTACATTTCTTGGCAAACAGAATATGGAAACAAGCCAAGCAGTTGTGTTTTCAGAAATTATTTTATTCAGAATTTGTTACAAGATCAACACACACAGACAGTCAAACACTGTTGCATTTGAAAACAAAACAAAAAAGGCAGCACAGCAAAAGAGACACACTTTATACAAAGGGCAGGTACACTAAGAAAGAAAAGAAAAGAAAAGCCCTGAAACCCCAACAACCCAGACCTTCCGGTAGGAATTTATATGCGTTCCCCATCAGAGAACCGTAGCGGGACTACCCAGTTTAAGGGCGGTCACACGAGCCAGTGAGGGTGCCTCTGAGTAAGATGGCCGTCTTCGTAAGCCCCGCTGGCATCTTCCACCGTCATTTTAGACACCGGTTCCCTCATGTCGTCGAGGTCCCTGTGGACGTTCAAGGCGAGCACCGTCCTGTTTATCTTGGCCGAAGCGTTGAGTTGAAGCCCCACGCTGTCTGACAGAGTGTCCACCGCGCCCACCAGCCTGACAGCATCGATCCGGCCCCTGAGCGCCATGAGCATGTAGCGGAGCTGGTCCCTCTGAGTCTCGGCCGAGCGCAGCTCGTTCACGTACTCGGCGGTCACGGCCCTGTCACATGACTCGGAGCCGATGATCCCCTTGATCATTTCTATGTTCGCGTCCAGGCCCGTGATGGACCTGGCCACTGTGTTGATGGCGGCGTCCACTTCGGCCTCCTCCCTCTTCCTAATCAAGGCGATGGCGCGCTCGCGGTCAACTGGGTGCATGTACAGGGTCACGAAGAAATTGACCCCGCACAAAAGCACCAATTCAGCAAAGGCCCAGAGTCCGCGGGCCACCTTGCGCGCTAAGCCGGGCCCCCTGACCCGAGGCATCCTTCCTCCCTGCTTTCTCTTCTCTCTCCTTTCTCCCGCGCGCTTCGCCCGTTTTACGTTCCGTTTCCTCCCTCACAAGAACAGCCTGCGACCATGGTTGGGGCTCTCGAATATCCTGCTGAATATGGGAGCTATCAACCGAGCGGTGGTCTGCATGGGGTTGCAAGCGAACAGGCCCGTGCCGCTGATTCTGGGCGCGAGCCTGTCGACGAGGGGCTCGCCGCCCGTCGCGGCGCAGGCGCTCATGAGCTTCCTGTCCGAGGTCTTCCCGATGCTGTAAGTACCGCAGAAAGCCACCCCGAGCGAGGGCTGCATGATGTCCGTGGCCCGCTTGTTCCCATTCGCTCTCTCCGTGGTGTCCTTGAAGAGGTCCCCCACGTGATCCAGCACGCTCTTTTCGAACTCCGCCGCGTGCAGGGCGTCGCAGAAGACGCTGTGGTTGCTGTCCTCTCCGCCGTCGCCTCTGCGTCTGCCTCGCGACCTGAGCGCCGAGCTGAAGGGCCTGAGCAGAGTGGGCATGCAGGTGTAGGCCTCCGAGCGCATGAGCGGATCCAAGGGCACCTCGCCCGTGAGTCCCTGCAGGCTCTGGGACCGGCCGGTGGTGAAGATGTACGGCCTGCGGTAGCCGCAAGCGCTGTCGGACTCCGGGCAGAAGCCGTTGAAGGCGTCCGCGATCACCATGTCGTACGGCCCTCCGCGCCCCTCCAGGTGCACGTCTCCCCCTCGCACGTCTTTCATGTACAGGTTGGGGATGTAAAGCCCGGGCGACTCCAGGGTGTCCGGTATCACCACCGACTCGCAGTACTGGTTCACGGTGCACACCTGGTGAGTGTTGTTCGCCGTCGGGTTGCACAGCACCTGCGTGCCCAGCGCGTACAGAGCCGACTTTTGCTGCATCAGGGACACTCCGCAGCCCGTGAACCTCACTCCCCTGAACATCAGGTAGGACAAGCCGGAGTAGTAGACGGTGTCGTAGTGATCCCTGACCACGTCGTGAGTGAGCAGGGTGCTGTAGTGCATGCCGAGGAGCGCTTTGGCCAGGTCGTTTCCGATGCCGGAGATCTTCCTGAGTCTTATCGACCACATGTACGTGACCACAGAGTTCCTGTGGAATCCCAGGTCCGTGCAGGAGACGTGGCGAGAGGCCGTGGGCTCGAACTGCTCGCTGGCGTCTTCGGCGAAGGCCTCGGGCGCCACCCTGGAGAAGACGCATTCCCCGGTCAGACGGGCGACGGTCAATCCTAGGTTGCCGTCGATGCCCAGCTCGAGAGAGAGGTTCGGCTCCCCGTCCCTGTACCTCAGCGGGTCGCGCACCGCGTGGGCTTCGTTTTCGACGACGGGTTGCCGGCGATACACCCTCGCCCCCAGGCTCGGTAGGATGATCCAATACATCAGGTTGCAGTAGTCCATGTCGTCCAAGGTGAACCAGACGGGATATCCGCGTTCGTTGACCGTGGCCTGGGACCCATCTATGGCCGCGTAGCGCCGGTGGCTGAAGCAGCAGGGCATGGAGGCCACGACAGAGTTCGACCTGTCCCCCACCACGTTTCTAAACAGTGCCAGCACTCCGGTTATCAACCCCTCGAGCTGCACCAGGACCTCCTGTTCCTCCACGGTGAAATCAGGCGCATTGGCGCCGATCTCCTTGGCCCCGAGCGCCTTTCGCATGTACACGGCGCATATGGGGTCCGCCATCCAGGACCAGAACAGGCGGCCCCTCGTCCACCCATCCACTTCTAAGTCACGGATGGGCTGGTTCGCGAGAATCTTGCCTCTCATCTCCAGCATGCGCTGCGCACCACCGCGGTAATCCAGGGCTTTGCTGAGAAAGGTGAGGTTGAGGGTCACGGTCTTGGCGTGCTCGCTGTCTCCGAAGCGGGCGAGGAGCTCGCTTCCGATCTGCGCGATCTCGTTGGAGAGGCTGTTCATGGCGGAGGTGTTGAACAGGGCCACCCTGGGCCTGACGACCCAGCGCACGGGCTCGACGGCGGCCGATCCGTGAGAGGCGTCGTCCGGGGCTTCGGGCACAACCATGTTTCGAACGTCGAACTCCAGCAGCGACGCGGGGTTCTTGATCTTCTGGTACCAGTCATCGCTGTGCGCCAACTGCGCCATGCGTCCCACGGCGATCCCTCTGGGTCCGTTCCTCATGAAGGCGTTCAAGTCCCCCTGCAGCTTGTCCCTGCGCTCCCTGCCGAAGAGAGCTCGAGGACTGCCGAGGCGGTGCAGCTCCCTCAGCGTCACGCAGACCACGGCGCCGTCGTACTGGTGCAGGTACGAGACCGAGGGCGATCGCTGGGCCAGCTGCTTGTAGCCGACCTCTTCGGAGTCAGTGGCAGAGAGCACTTTGGACGGCGATATCTGGCCGAGCGCCGGAGCCGTGCAGCCCACCGTGAAGTACTCCCACTTGAAACCCTGGGTGTTGCTGAAAGCTTTGTGCTCCGTGGACGTCTCCCTCCCGCATCCGTGTTCCATCTGCACGCCGTCCACCAACGCGATGGGAATGCCGACCGAACGCCCGCCGCCGATCAGAATGTGGTTCACCGGCATCTCCGTGACCTGGTCCCTGAAGCTGGAGTCGTCCGCGAAAGCCAGGTCCCCGTCGCCCAGCTCGCGTTTGTTGACCAACTCCATGGTGAACTCGTGGAGCCCGTCGCCCCGCGACTTCTCGTCGGCGGCGGTGTAGACGCAGAACTCGGGCGCGAGCTTCACGTTTTCGCAAGCGATGCGCGTCCTGACGGCGCTGGAGTCTTGGGACACCACCCTGAAGAGGGTGTCTCCCATGACGAGGACCTCTGGCCTGTCGCTGCAGAGGACCCTGCGAGCGTTCTCCACCACGCACACAAAAGAATCCGGATGCGCGTTCACGGTGCCGCACATGAGCTCGGCCATCGTCAGCACAGAGTCCAGCTTCTCCGCTCTGGGGAGGGATGCGAGTTTCTGGCAGATCCTGTCCGTGAGCGTGGGCTGAGCCGCGCAGTACTCCAGGACCTCTATGGTCTTGGTGAGTTCCCACGAAGTCCTGGCCTGCTCCAGCTCCCTGCGTATCAGCTCCTCCGCCACGGAAGGCACCGTGATGCCGAGCAGAAATCCAAACTGCATGGTCACCACTTTGGACGTGTGCTGAAAGACCTGGCTGTACTCCCTGGTCCGAACCCCGTTTCCCACCGTGTCATAGGTACCTCGCTGGGCCTCTCGCTGATCCGTGATCTTGTAACGCCTCGTGAACCGCGTGCCCGTGGGCACGGACTTGTCCGGGATCAACATCTTGTACACGAAGCCCGCCAGCAAACGGCTCGTGTCCTTCTGCTGCTTGAAGAGAGACACTCCCATGTGGGCCTGCAGTATCATCACGACCGCGTCGGCCGACACCGAGGTGTTGGCCGCGGACGCCCTGATCACGTTCTCCGCCACGAGCTCGGAGAACGCCCCGGTCGAGTCGGCCAGAAACCCAGGCGCTTTGACCAGTCGTTTGGCAGCCTCCAGAGATCTCAGCGAGTAAACGCTGGGGTCAGTCTTGACCACGCTCATGGTGATTTATTTCTTTTTTCTTTCTTTTTCTTTTTTCCTTTTCACCCCCCCCCCTCTTCGGCGAAAGGGACCCTTGCGCTCACACGATCGCTCCGTTGCGTTCGCTTCCGATGCGCGAGGCTGGCGTTATCCTGTAAGGTCTGTCGATCTGGGTCCCGTGCGCGTAAGGTGGGAGCTTGCTCAAAGCCGCCAGCAGTTCCTCGCGGCACCTGCCCTCGTAAGTTAGTAAGCTTGGGTCATTTTGACCGTGGCGTTCCAAGAGCCTCTCCGCCACGGACACGTCCGAGGCGGAGTTGATAGCTTTCAGTTTCAACCTGGTCAGACCGATAGCTCTCTTGCGCGTCAGCGCGAAGTCCCTGAGGCGAGGTTCGGCTTCGTCCGCCTCGTCGCCTTCCTCGACGGCGTACTCGTCGCTGCTGTCTCCGAGGACCTCATAACGGTACCCGCTCGGGCCGCGCGCCGTCCGCCCGTTGCCGCAAAGGCAGCAGAGCGCCTTGAACAGTACGCAGAACATGGCCGACGAGAGGGGTCGAAGACGCGGCGGGAGCAGCTGAGTACGGGTGAGGAGCTGAGGAGCGGATTCTCATTAACCCCTCCCGGTTACCGTCCGAAAGTCGAGTCGAACAGAATTGTGACGATGAAGGCGGACGAAGAACCGTTCGACGTCCGGGAGGCGGCCTTGGCCGAGTGCGCCTTGGCGGACAGAGGGGACGCGAGGGTTCTAGAGGACTTCAGGAACGGCCGTTGCGCTCATCGTGCACGCAACCGTAATCGCCCCCGCGGAGAGGCGCGCTGGGACTGCTACGAGCAGTGCTACGACCTGTTGCCGCTACACAGGGACGTTGCGTCTTGGGCTTTTGTGAGCGAGGATCCGCAGCTGGCCGTGGTGATAGAGGAGATCGTGAACACTTTCAGCCCGGCCCTGTCAGTGGAGTTGCTGCTGTGCAACGTGCTGGGCAGCAACAGCGAGAGCGCCGCGTGCCTGGTCCGCTATCTCGTCGGGCACTACGTGGCCAACCGCCCCTGCTGCGGGCACATCAAAAGCACCCTGAGAAACATGATCCGCTGGACCGTGCTGGCGGGCTTCGTGCCTTGCCTTTTCCTGCCGTGGAAGAAAATCCGATCCCTCGGCCTCGGCCTGTCTGGTAAAGCTGCCGTGATCAACATGGTTTCGGGCTCCAGCGGGCCGGACGCGCGCCCCAGCAAGCGATGCAGGAAAGATGTCGAAGCGGCCCCGCCCCGTAGTGCCGGACGCCTGTTTGTGGTGTCGCCGGACGGCCTCAGCCCTCCCGGGGCCGCGGCTGAAGCGATCCAAGAGAAGGAGGCTCACGACGAGGCGCTTCCTCGCGTGCTCGAAGTTCCCTTGGACAGTCTGGCGGAGACAGCCAAGTTGCTGATGATGGCGTCGGTGCCCTGCGCGCCGGCGGCCGTGGTGTGTAAGATAGTCGCGGACTGGGTGAGGGGAGAGCGCGAGGCTTTCGTTCGGAACCCCGTGAAGGAGACAGAGCTGAAGATGTCTGTGGTGACTCTATGGGGTGTGATGAAGACCTTCGAACACGGACGGTGCCCGGTGGTGCCCGAGTGCAGAGCCTCCTCGTGCTTGGCCTTCTACGACAAGCGCACCGCTCTCGTCACCACGGTGGTGGACGGGGTCCTCTACAGACGAGCGTCGGTGTGGGACAGCAGCTGGTCGGCTTCGGGTCCTTCCTTTTCCTCCTTGGCAGAGAGGGCTCACGACACCGTCAAGAACTGGAGGACGCTTTTCGGCAGGATAACCAGGGGTCTGAACGAGGCCGCGGCGAGGCACGTGTACACCAGCGCGGGGGCCGATCGGTCGTCGCTGGCGCGCGTGGCAGACGTGATGCTCTCCTCGAGGGCCGAGCAGCGGGACGCTGGCATCTCGGTGGTAGGCAACGCGACCGACAGACCTTTGCTGGACAACCTGTCGCGAGCCCTCGCCTGCAACCAACAGACGGACATGCTGGGACTGCTGAACGACGCCGAGCTGCCCGACTCCTTGCTGCAGTCGGGCGCGTGCGCCTCGGTGTCCAAGCACAAGTCCGCCAGCGTGTCCCACAGCCTCAGCAAGATGATGGCCTCCATGATATCCGAAGGCAAAGAGGTCCTGCTGGTGCGCGGATTTCTGACCGAGGTCACCTCTCGTCCTCGCGCGGCTCTGGAAAAGCTCAGGTCCGAGTGCGAGGATCCCGGGCTGCTGAGGATGGCGGAGAACGTGTCCAGGCGTCTGGAACGTCGACTCGCCGAGCGGGAGGACGGGGCCGAAGGAGACCGGGATCCCGTGACCGAGCTCGGCTCGGACGTGAGGCTGGTGTGCAGCTACCCGTCCTCTGTCAGCGTTGCTCACCTGGAGGAAACTCTGAGCATTTGGACAAATTTTTGGCGTAGCGCCTTGTCGGGATTCAGCCACTTCAACAGGAGACACAACACCATACAGTACAACCACAGGGACGGCGTGAGAGAACTGGAGTCCGGATCCCCCGTGCACATCTTCCACAGCGCCCTGGTCGCTCTCCTCAACACGTCCGGTGCCACGTTCGCCGACAGCCTGTCGGGGAGAAAGCCAGACGGGTCCCTCTCCGTGAGCGATATCATGCTCACAAAGGATTCCCTGCACCCGCCTGCCTACGGCCTGCTGTTGGCGAACAAACTCGGCCTCAGGCCCTCTGACGTGAAAAGCTGCGAAGAGGTCACGACGGAAGAGCGGGTCCCGGGTGCTCCGCACGACCCGTCCGCGCTCTACATCAGCCCGCAGCCCCGAGAAGCTTCGGACAAAACCGCCGTGGGCACCGGGCGTTGATGAGACGACGAGACACGGACTCTCTCCCCGGAAGGCGACAGACTGGTCTCTCTGGCCTGTCCGAAACTGGGAACCGAACACGGTGGAGACTCTCCGCCAAGCGCCCGGGGCTGCCTTTCTACTCGCCGAGACGAGAGGGACAAAGCCCCGAGCTCTCTTTCGGCCCGATCCTGCGCTTTGCGCGTGGGGGCCTTGACGGTGCCGTGACGGGGAACAGGATCGTGAGGACAAACGGGAGGCTGAGGCGGAGGAGGAGGAGGAGGAAGCGATGAAGTCTCTTCAGGAGAGATCGTGGAGTTCTCCCGTCCGAATCGAGCAAACGTCGACTCCGCTTCGACCCTCTTCTCGGCTGTCTTTGTAGCTTTGATTCTTTTTCTGATGAAACCTACCCCGGAGGACTGCGCCCGCCGTCGTATTTGTCTTTTCGATCTCCTGCACGGCTGGCCGTCTCTCGAATTCTCGGGTAGGCTGTGTGTTGGGCAGTCGCCAACCAGTCCCGTTCTGACCCTCACGCGCTTCAGACCGGACCGTCCGGGCCCCGACTCGTCTCGTTGTGTCGAGACGCGGGCGGCCTCTCGACTCGAGCCCTCTTCGCGCCGCTCTCCTCTCTCACAGGGGCTCAGGAGGCCCTCTTCGGCGAGAGCGGCGAGACGTTCCGCGTCCCTTTCGGATGCGGGGCACAGGGTTCGTTCGGCCGTCGGGCTCAGCGAGCTGGAACCCAGCGCGCTCGACTCCAGCCACACGACGAGGCTGGTCCTCTCCGCGTGAAGCCGCGCTTCGCCCTTGAGCATCCACAGGGCTTCCAGGCTGAGTTCTTGCACTTCCTCCAGCGCTACCCTTATCCACAGGGTCTTCCGGCGGCCCGGCTCCAACGGGCAGAGCGCAATCAAGGAGGTTTCAGCTGGCACGCCGCTGTCCCCTAACGACCTGAGGAACCTGTTGATCTGTTCCACTGGGGCGCTCTTCCGCCCGGCGCGCAGCTTGTGCTCCTCCGTCGGGATGTACTGCACGAACGTGCAGCCCCGCTCAGATCGCACCACCCCAGTCAGGCAGTCGAGCGTGACCACTTCATCGCTCGCAAGGGTCTCGTAGATCCCAGGAGCCGCCCGAGAAGGCCCGACCGCCGCGCTGTCGACCCCCTCGTTCTCCGAGCGGAGATCTTTCTCGGCCTGTCTCGCCACACCGCTGACTGTGGGCGTTGCGGCGGAGGGACGGGCTCCGAGCGGAGCCGAGGCGAAGGCTGCGCTCGGCTTGTAGGAGTATGAGAACATGGTGGCCGGTGGAAGCGGCTCTCGTCGATTTCGCGGGTAATCAACAGGTCTCTGGGCTTGTAAATAAGCGGGTCAAAATCGGAGCGTCCTCGGGAGTCCGGAATCTCGATTCGCTCTCTGCGTGCGCCGGGATCTGCACGCTCTGGGCTGCACCTACTGGCAGACGACGGTCACGGTCAAACTGTTGTGCCGGAATATCATTTCGCAGAAATTCGAGACGATAGAAAACAAATGAAACAGCTCTCGTACAATTTTATTCGCAAGCGTTTGCCTTTGACCACTTTCTTCGCGAAAAGTACCTCGGAAATCTCCGAACAAATAAAAGGACAAAAAAAAGCTCTCGTACAATTTTATTCGCAAGCGTTTGCCTTTGACCACTTTCTTCGCGAAAAGTACCTCGGAAATCTCCGAACAAATAAAATGACAAAAAAAAGTCTTTGTCACACCTGAACGTACTTTATTTTGAAGGCTTGAGACATTGAGGCAATTAAACAACTTTCAGTTTTCTTCTCTCGTTGCTTTTCGTTTGCACACGTCTGCTTTCAACCACTATTTGTTGTTGTTCTTTTACAGCTCATTGCCCCACTCTGAGATTTCCCGACAGAAAAAGTCTTCCTTTTTCGAAAATACAAAATGTTTCGTCCAAGCTTCCCCTCTCCGACCCTTTGTCCCCGGTGGCTCTGCTTTGACAGTCGAAGCCTTCCTGTTCGCTACCAGGCACGATTGACCGTTGAGCACCCGCTTCGTGAACATCAACCGGCCTTGAGCAACCCAAAGCCCTCACGGTCACAGTGGAACTGTAACACCTGAACATACTTCATTGTGTATGCTTATGAAACCTTGACGCAATAAAACAATGAAACAGCACTGTGTTTGTTCTCTCACAACTTTTATTTTTATTCAGATGTGTTCGCTGTCAACAACTTTCTGCGTGCACACAACCGTTTCTTTTTCTTTTTTTTTTCTTCCTTTCGATTCTTCTCTTCATCTTTCAACCTTTTTTTTTTTGTCAACAGCCGAGTCGTCTTTGTGGTCTCCGTTAAGATCTCAACCTTAGAGCCAAGAGTTCGAAAGCGCGGTCCAGGGCCCCGGAGAACTCATCGTCCGAGAGAAAGTGTTTCAAGTTCAGCTGGGAGAGGCACTCGCCGATTTCGCACGTGCTCGTCAGGTCTCTGGGCCTGTAAATGGGCTCGTCCCAACCTTCGCCCTCTTGCAAGGTCCACCTCGGTCGCGGACCGTCTGAACGAACCGGGGGGCGGCGCGCAGGAACCCTGGCTCCCCTCTCTGCGATCTCATACACCGCGTGCCTCCAGAACTCCGAGAGATCCAGAGACTCGCCGCAGCGGGGGCACTCCGCTCGTCCTCGGGCGCTCCCGGACCGGCCCGTGGGGACGCGACGGGCCTCCGCCGCCACCTGTGTCGGGAGCGTGAACTCGGCCCTCTGCCCGCCGCAGAGGCTCGTGTCGTCCGCGTCCGAGGGGAGCCGCGAGAGCGTTTCGGGGATCAGCCTCATGTATCCGAACACATCTCCTCGGCGCGTGTAGACAAAGTGCCACTCTCCGCCGAGCGCCTCGCCGGCCCGCGCTCCGTCGGGCTGCTCGTTGCGAACTCCGCCGAACTCGAGGGCCTTGAGTTCCTTGACGCGAGCTTCCACGCGGTCGAGCCTCTCCGTGCAGGCTGCGGTCAGGTCACGCAGCTCCTTCGCCAGCGAGCTCACCCGAGCCGCGGCTCTACGAGAGGTGTCCTCTCGTTCGAGCGAGCTCAAGGTGGATTCGTAGTGCCGGTTCACTATCTCCCAGACCCTGAGGATGGAAGCTCGAGGGAGGCTCCCGAGTTCGGTGCCGCCGCTCACTTCGGTCGTCATGGTAGGGGGGCTCGCTATCGTGGGGACCGCGCCGGTCATTTAGCCCGACCGCCTGGGCGAGCGTCGTCGCTGGCCTTGGTGGACCTGTCCAGCGCGTGCCTCAGCGTGAGTTCACTGTAGCCGAGTCGCGAGAAGTCGACGTCCAGCAGGTCAGGGAAGCCCTCCGGGGGGCGGCGGGTCAGGTCGTTTTCGCAGTGGCAGACCACGGCCGCTATCAGCTCTGCTCGAGCGGCCTCTTTTCCCTCCTCTCTCAGGTAGGCTTCGTGGGCCAAGAGCATCTCCCGGTGCCGCACGCTCGGGTTGTCCAGGAGCCACGGGACCAGGTGGACGAACTCTGGGTTTTTCTGGTAGTAGTTGGAGAGGACTCTGTCCTGAAACGCCGTCAGCCGGCTCCCGTAGCGGCCGGCGAATGAGCCCCTCAGCGCCTCCCTGTAGCCGGGCCAGCGCGTGGGGTGGTTCCGGTCCCTGACTCGCAAAAAGTACATCTCCGTGAGGTACACCAGGCAGACCTTTTCCCTGGTCGTGAGAGTGCCACCTCGCTCGTGCGCCAGCTCGCAGCAAAGTCTGTTGAAGTGGCCGTGGAGCTCCACGAGCGAGGCCACGGATGCCAGGGCCCGGGGGAGTTCTTCGGCCGGGCTTTGGCCCTCAGTTCGCCGTACAGCCTCCTGTATTCCACGTCGATAGGACTCTCTCCTCGGTCGTCGTCCTCCTCCCTGATTCTCTTGGGCACAGGAGGCTCATCGTTCGGCTCGCCTTCGCCCTCCCAGTCCGGGAGCGAGCCGTAGCATGCTTTGACGGCGCTCGCCACGAAAAAAAGTTCGGGGATGTCCGCGGGACGCGAACCTCCCGTTTGCGTGGACATAACCGACTGCGCCCCCTCCCCGGCCGCTCGCCGTCGGTTTGTACACACTCTGTGTCACTCTCTAAATGAAAAAAAAAAGTCTCTGTACTCTGAGGCAGCCCGAGCGACACCTCTCGCCGTCGGTCCTCTCCTCAGCATTGGGCCTCTTGTCGTCACTTGAGCTCGGTGTCGCGGCCGAGGTAGAGCCGTCGCGGCCAAACGTGTTTCATTTCGTACGTTTGTGAAGGATGGAGACAAGAAAATGACCAGACGACTCTGTGTTTGTTCTCTCACAACATTTTTATTCGCACATGTTTGCTTTCAACCACATTCCAAGTGCAAAGTTTTTTTTTTTCTTCCTTTCCATCTATCACAGCCCACACACCCCACCATCGACTCACTACAAAAAGAAAAATTCTTCGTCCTCGGAAACCCGACCAGTCTCACAGGCATCCCAGCGACCTTTCTTGGCGTCGTCGGCGTCAGAGTGGTCCAAGGGGCGTTTCGCATTTTCTTCCCCCGCGCCATCCTCCTGCCACGGCTCAAGCTCAGCGTCGCCGTCCATTTGCCCGGTGACCTCGATGTTGCTGTCTTTCACCGCGGACACCAGGGCTGCAAACTCTGTCTCCTTCATCTCCGGGGCCATCATCCTGATACGGCCCACGTCGATCCTGGGCAACACGCGAGACACCTCTTGCTTGATCCTCTCCAACACCTCGTCCCCGGTGGCGCTGCCTTGAGAGGCGATGCTGTCAAAGCCCCCGTATCCGCGGTTCGTATACAGGGCCGTGTTCACGCAGCCGTTGCTCATGATCGTCACTCGGTAGTAGCAGCCCCACCTGCAGGCTTTGAGAGACCCGAACGACTTCTGGGTGTTCGAAAACAGCCTGAGGCTGGAGCAGATCGTAACCGGTGCGTGGATCAGGCAGTCCGCGTTGGCGAAAGCGTGGGAGAACAGCAACCGGCGCTGGCCATCGCTGAACATAACTCTGTTGTAGCAGAGTCCGTGCTGCCGCATTATGTCTCTAACTCGAGCCTTGGTGCCCCCTATCATGGCCAGCGATTTGCGCAGGTAGCAGGGGAGGCGGGGGTTGTCGGGGTGCAGCCACTCGACTAGATCTAGATCGTGATAGTTTATCGGTGCGTGCGGATTCGGTTTGCTGAACATAGCGCACGTCAGCTTCAGGCAGTTGCCGTACAACGCCTGGAAGACGTTCGTGTTGTCGCTGTCTTTCCCGTGCCTGAATTTGGCCACGGTGGAGAGGGAGACCAAGCGGGAGCACAGCGTACTGTAGTTGAGTTTGGCCCCGGCGTAAGCTCCGTGCGCGAGCTCCACGCAGAAGAACCCCAAAGTCATCATGACGGTCTGTCTCATGGTCATGGAAAGCGTGAGCGCGCACATCGGCAGTGCGCCGTGGGCGAGGGACAGGCGGTACTCGCTCTTGTCGTCCAGCACGTCCTTGTGTATCTGCTCGTTGAAGCCGGGCTCGCTCATGGCTTTCACGCAACCCACCTCGGTGAACTCTCCGGAGTTGAACCTGTGGTGATAGCGAGCGAAGAAAGCGACTTCGGTCACCACCCTCTCCGCGCACACGGGTTCCTGGGCCGTGGAGAGCATCTTTTGCATGCGGCCGCCGGCTTCGCGCCTCAATCCGCAGCCCGCCTTGGGCGCCTCGTCCCGTTCCAGCGCGACCCTGAGCGCCTCCAGCAAGCCCGTCTTGAGTGAAAGGCCCAGTGTGACGCTGGAAAAGTCTCCAAATGCCGTCTTGTACTTGCCCGGAGGCTTCCTGTCCTCGGGGCCGGTGAAGATCTTGCCGAAGAACAGGCTCCTGCCCTCGGACTGACCAGCGAAACTGACCCCGGACGTGTACAGGCAGTTGCCGGCGCAGGGGCCGCTCCACCCTTCCAGGCGAGAGAACAGCTCTCTGCTCTGGTGACGCGCCTCGGCCGCAAACCTCCTCATGGAGCCGTTCAGGGCCGCCATCACGGTCTCACAGAACTCGCTGTTGGCGTGGCAGGGCAGCATGTTGCGGATCGTGCCGAAGAGCGCGCACTGCACGTAGGCCATCACGTTGTCGCAGAGCAGGCAGGAGCGGATGAGGTCGACGTGCTCGCCCGGGGACACAGCCATTTTCCCGATGCAAGAGTCGCGAGTCATGCGCAGCCTGTCTCCGAATTGGGGGGCCACGAACCAGAGCGTTTTGCTAAGGCTCTCCTCGATCTTGTAGCCCAGAGTGCGCAGCTGCAAGCTGGCGCTGGTCCACGTGAGGTCGTCCTCCAGCACGGAAGAGACGTCCGCGCCCTCGTTCGTGATCTCGTAGCCCTTGTACAGCCTGTAGTACTTCAGCTTGGCTTCGGGGTCTGCTTTTGCTTCCGGGCCGTCCGCCTTCCTGGGGAACGCTTCGAACCACGGGATGAACATGGGCTTCAGCAGGGTGGCTGCGCACAGGGGGTCGCAGAAGTTGCCCTCCAGGAACGGGGAGAGAGCCACGCTCATGAGCGTGGCGAGGCTAGCTTCGTCCAGGCAGGAGCTGAGGAACACAGCCATAAGCTGGACGAGAAACAGAAACAACATGTGAGCCGGCTCCTCTCCCTTGACGTGGGGGATCGCTTTCTCTCTGAGATCCTCCACGTCGAACAACCCCGTGAGTTGGCTAGCCAGAGATGCGATCCGCCTGGCCTCCCGCGTGTTTTCTCTGCGAAACTTGACGAACACGGAGGGGCAGAGCTCCCCGTCGCTCATCGGCGGCTTTTCGATTGCTCCGCCATCCTGGCTCGGGGCTCCCTCGCCGCCGTCTCCGACGCTCAGGGCCTCCCGGTAAAGGCCGAGGACTCGCTCTGTGCCGAACAGTCCACACAGACCTGAGAAGAGCGCTCGTTCCTGCTCGGGGTCCACGCGAGGCACGTTCCTCATCCCGGTGAAGTGACCCAGGTGTTCGGCGTGCACTCTCAACACCCTGTCGGGGAACAGGGCCGGGCAGTAGACATGCAGCGTGACGGGCGATCCGAGGAGCACGGGTGCGAAAGCTTCCACGGGGCACGGGTAAGCGACGGCGGAGTCGTGCGGTCCGGTTGCCACGCAAAAGCAGCCCTCGTCCAGGCTTACCTTGAGTGCCTCCACAACCACGCCGTGTGCCATAACAAAATTAGACAGGGTTCTCGGGACAGTTCGAGCGTTCGAGCTCAGCTGGTCAGGCTGCTGACGAGCAAGGCCAAAGCTCCGGTGGAGGATTACGGCGAAGCCTACTCGCTGTGCTCTAACCTTTGGGATTCGACTCTGCGCCCCGCGCTGGTCGGCTCAGACGGTCTGTTTGGAGAGGGGACTGTGCCCGACTGCGACGAGCTGTCCAAGCTGAGGGGGCGCGAGGCAATGCTCAGGGTGGCTCTGCTTGTTGACTTCTACAGGTTCCAAGCAGAAGATCTGTTCTTTGACGAGTCGCACTCTTCGCACAAGGCCCTGGCCCTCAGACTGGAGGCTTTTAGGCTCATCTCGGACCAGCGGGCAGAGGGCAGCTCCGTCGTCCGACCTCCCTCTCGGGAGAAATCGGGAGCGCCTCTCGACGGCGAAGCGGGCCCCCAGGCCAAGTCGCGGCGGAGCCGAGCGGGTCTCGGAGCGAACGAACGCGGGAGACGGGTGACACGTGTCCTGCGCACAGCGTCTCCTTTCGCCACCCTCCGGACGACCTCGGCTCCGTTGAGCAGCCGCCCGGAAGGCGACGGGTCGAGCGAAGACCCGGTGAAGTGGTCTCGCTTCTGCTTTGCCCCCACGAGACGGTCGTACCACTGCAAACTCGTCAGAGCATTTCAGTGCGTGAAGGCCTCGGGCCACTCGATGCTCGCGCTAAATTCGGAGTGGCCCTTGAGCTGCTATTACAGGCTGGCCGCCGCTTACACGACGGACCGGCCGCTCGAGATGGCCGCGGCGTGCATCCCGCAGCTCAGGGAAGCAGCGGACATGATCAGCAGGGAGCAGTTCGGGCAGCTGCGAAGCCAGAGCCCCGAACGACGGATGCTGCTGTACGCCGTGTTGAGCTGTCACATAAACTGGATAGACTACAACCACAAACAGATCCTGCTGGCACCCGTGGGGCTTCCGGGTCGGGACCGGGCTCGGGCCGCGGAGGGAGACCTGAGGTGCGTCAGGTGTCTGAAGAACCAGACGTTCCGATCGTCCGAAGTGAAAGGCAACCCCAGGAACATCGACGTGGCGTTCGATTTCGAACAAATGAAATTCGTCTCGTCCTGCTGCGCGGCCCCGGTGGCGAACGTGCCGCTCAGCACGTCGACCGTGAACACGTGCACCTTCACCGACCTGAAGCAGATGTACACCGTGTGCCCCGCTTGCAAACAGACCATTTTCTCAGAAGTACTAGTGGATTTGGAAACGCTCCACACGCGCTGCGTGTTTTGCGCATCAAACCGAATCGGCACCTGAGATCCCGTCGTGTCCTCCTGCCCCTCCCTCCTTGACCCTCCAGATGGACCGGGAACCGGGGACCGAGGCGTCAGTGTTTCGAAGCGTCTGCGAGCTGCCCGACCCGACGTTTCGGGACATAATGGACAGACACTACGGGAGCGAGGCCCGCTTCGCCTCTTCTCGAAGACCTCGCGGAGGGCCCGCTCTGAAGACGGGCAAGTACGACAACCTGTCCGCGTACCTGGACACCGTGTATGTGCTGGGAAGGAGGGAGCGCGTGATCGAGGAGATAGTCCGAGCTCACAAGAGCTTGGCGGTCGTCGAAGAGGACCCAGCTCCGAACGAAGGCAAGATCCCGGAGGAGGCGTCCTCGGCAGGAGCGCCCGTTGCTCTTGTCGATCCTCTGCACGATTCGCAGTACTTGGACGGCGTGGCGAGCAACACCACTCTCAGCTTCTACGCGGAAATCGGAGGGGAGCGTTGGGACGAGGACCGCCCGGGAGGGTGTGAGGCATGAGAGCCTGGGCTCGGGACTCCCGATCTCAGGGGGAGAAAGACGTCAGGCTGACGCCCTGCGATATCACGACGCCGCGTTGGTGTCATTGTGTTTCTGTGTGCTGCTTGTGTAATTTTTGGTTGGTTTTGGAACACGCTTTTGATGGTTCGAGTCAAATAAAAGACACAACATTACAGTCTGTGTGTAGTTCACTTCAGTATAGTTCAGTGCGTTTCGAGTATGCTCCAGGGGCTCTCATAAACTCAGCCATTCAAAGTGGCAGGTTTCCTCGCACAGAGTGAGGTCACCACGTCGCGTTAGGCCCCTTTTTAGGTAAAATACGTGCCACTTAGTACGCTGACCTTCCCGGACCCGAAACCGTACACCGTCTGCCCCGCTTGCAAATAGACCATTCACTAGTGGACCTAGACACGCTCTACACACGCTGCGTGTTCTGTTCATGGAAACGAATCGGCATCTGAGATGTCTTCGCAACCTCCTCTCCGAACCCTCCGGATAGAGCGAGCCGTTTCAGCGCCCGAAGGCGGATGGGGACAGCGGTTTGTGGAGTTCGGGGTTCGTGGCTACTACGAGCCGTACGTCATGAGGTATCACGACAGAATGATCGCGACCCTGCCTCGCCCCATCTCGGAGAGGAAGGAACGAAAGCGTGATCGAGGAAATAGTGGACCCTCGCAAGAGTTTAGCGGTCATGGAAGAGGACCCCTCTCCGGGCGATACGACCGACGAAGGGGAACGCAGAAGAGGAGTCCGCGGCAGGAGGGCTCAGAGTGTTCCTCGATCCGCGGCACGCCACAGACCGCTTAGGAGAAGATCGGAGATCCTAGGCGATGCAATAATGGTGCGGAGAAGCCAAAGAACTCGGCGTCGTAGACCACTGATCTACAGAAGAATGGCTCCCACACAAAGAACAGCCCGAATTTCGGGGGTCGTGCGAGACAGCCGAGTCCGAGGAGAGGAACGTGAGCTCGGCACTCCGCAGAGGAGAGGAACGTGAGCTCGGCACTCCGCATACGAGGGAGGATTTCAGGGGGGGGGGGGGGGGGGGGGAAGGACATCGGGAGGCCACCCTGCTATAACGGTGTGGCGGTGCCATTATGTTCGTGTGTGCTGCTTGTGTAACTTTTTTTTTTTCCTTTGGCACATGTTTTTGACGGTATGAGACAAATAAATGAACAAAAAAAAAAGGTTGGTGTGGTGTTTAAATTGAACTTAAGCTCTCAAGTTGATCCGGGTTTAGACGGCATGTGCGCGACGGGGCCTTCCGAGCCTCAACTGGTTGTGGAGCTGGAGGGGTCCGATGCTCCGGTCCTTCTGGAGTACACGTGGGTGCAGCTTTACGAAATAAAGAAAAGGTTGCCCTCGAGCGTGACGCTCACCGGCCCGAAACTAGGAGGTCCCGTCTTCATCCCAGTCGGGCCCGGCGCTCTGCGAGGCGCGCGCTGCATGGTCCTGAGGGTGGTGTACTCGCAGGGGAGTGAGAGTTATGGTCTGGTGACGGACAGGCATTTCAGAGCCGCGAAGGGACATGCCAAGGGCTACCCGGTGAAAAGGATCTCCGTTTTGGCCAGCGCACCCCTGGCCTGGGTTGAGCTGCGCCACTCCGAGCACTACGACACAGCAGAACCTGGAGCGAGTCTGGCCTGCGGACATGGAACGGATAAGGCTGAGAAGCTAGTGTCCTCGATATATACCAGCTTGAACCGCTTCTCCTACTACACGGTCGCGGCGTCTCGCGACGGGGACCTGTCTGAAAGGGAGAGAGTTGCGCGAGAGGTCACGGTCGCGACCCTGGCCACGCTGGGAGCCCCGCTCGCGTTTAAAATCTTGCACGAACAAAGTCGGCTGACCGTGGCCCGCGCTGCGCTTCGTACTGACGGAGCGTCAGACTCGAGCTGGCTCCCCGACCCCACGCAAGCCGTCTGGGGCACCAGTGTGCTGTGGCGACGAGAGGGTGACGCAGACCCCGGAGCCCTGTCCCGCTGGGTGGTCAACAGTCCCCTGAGGCCTCCTTCACCACCGAGCTCCGGCGTGTGGCTGCTAGCGCATCTCACTCGCTCGGGGATCGAGGTGGTCGAGCCCGAAGGCCCAGACGTCATTTCAGCGGACCGCCAGGTCCGCGCGCCGTACTGGGCTGTGGTGTTGACCGCACTGTGCTGCGGAGCGCTTTCGCGTTGGTCTCGCGAACTGGACCTGCTCTCGCGAGAGCTGCGGAGCGCTGGGATTTCCTGGGGGCGAATCTGCCAACGGTGCGGTTTCGCGAACGGCGTCTGCCCCTCGGCCTGCGAGCCAGCGGCCCTAAGGACTCTGGCTGTGTCTCAGATCGACGGCCTGCTCTTGGGAAAAATCTGCACGACCCTGTGCGCAACGGTGCCGGCGCAAGGCGGGAGGCTCTGCCTGAATCACCGTAGGACATTCGGAGTCAGTGCGGAAGAGCTGAGGGAAGGCGGGAGGCACGGCGGCGGGCTGGAAGGCAGCAGGGGGGATGAGCCGAGAAGCGAAGCCAAAGAACTTCACCGTCGCGCGGAGGCCGAGGAGGAGCCGGACGCTGGCTGGTGGATCTGGCAGAAACGGGCTCGACTCGAACTCAGGGAGAAGGTGCTCGGACGCTCAGTTGGAGAAGATCCCTCCTACCTCAGGTTGTGGAGCAGCTACTACTCGAACGGGAGGGCCGACGAGCTGCGAGCGCAGCTCGGGGGGGCTTCTCTCTCGTCAGACTATTGGAAAGGACTGTCTTGCGGAGTTCTTGGGTATCATATCGGGACTTGTCCGTTCGGGCTCTACTGCGACCTGCTCGACATCGAGGACCGATCCCGCCGTCTCAGCAGACCGCCCGTCGACGAGGAACAGCTATTTGGAGGAAGCCCTTGACGAAGCCCATGCGTTCCATAGGCAATTCGACGCCCTGGCCAAATGGTTCCACAAGAATCTGGCCTACGCCGAGGGCCAGGAGGCGATGCTGGGATTCGAGCTGACATCCGAACTCTGCGTCAGCTACGACGCGGCGCTTCACAGGTTGACGGGAGCAGTGCAGGATATGTTCCGCGACCGGACATTCGTGAGGGAACCTGGGGGACTGGCACTCGCGGACGAAACCCTGGGAGTCGTGTCCGAGATACTCGCCGGGGGAAATGAAGCGGAGGCCGAACGTGGGCAGCGGGCCCTGATGCGTGCCCTGGAATCACTTGAGTCCGCGTCCCCGGGCTGTGGTACATTTCACTGGCCTCAAGCTGAGCCACAGGGCCGCCTCAGTCCCTCACACGTTCGCGCCTGTTGGAAAAGTGTGGTAAGTGTTGGCTGGGTCCTGCATGACAAAGTCCAGAGTTTAGCGGAGCGTCTCCAAATCGCGTCAAGAGAGGCTCGCGACCAGAAAACATACGAGTCCCGCTTGGCTGAGCTGAGCGATCAACTGGGGCAGGTTAGCCTGAAGTACACCACGGACAAATCCGCCCATCAGCAGATGAAAATAGACCTCGCAAAAGAGCACATGGAGATGGAAGCCAAAGTTAGAAAAGCAAACTTGGACTTGTCTGAGCTGCGGCAAGAGTTAAGTTTCGCTGAAAATGTCATAGCCTCGTCGAAGAAGGACTTAAGCGAGAAGGGGCGAGTCCTGGAGAAGCTGCAGAACGAAGTGAAGGAAATGAAAGCCGAAAAGGAGACAGCCTTGATGCTCTCGAAGAAATCGGATGCCGAAATGAAGCGAAATGAGGCCGAGAAGAAGTCCCTGTCAAAGCGCGTAATTGAGCTGGAGGCCCATCTGAAGCAGAGCCGAGAGCTGGCCGCAGAACACTTAGATCGAAGCAAGGTGGAGGAGGAGCGCGCATCAAAGCTCATCGCCAAGCTGCAGGACCGAGAGAAGCAAGCGGAGGCCGAAAACGAGTCCCGGTCGAAACGCGTCAACGAGCTGGAGGCCGAACTGAAGCGGAGTCGAGAGCTGGCCGCCGAGAACGCAGCCGCGACAGACGAAAGTCAGAGCCAGACCAAGGCCCTCCTGACACGTCTGAAACGGGCCGATGAGACGATAGCCGGACAAAAGTGCCTCACGGAAAAGCTCACGTACGAAACGGAGATTCTGAAAGGTATCGTGGCCGTTGTGTGCCAACTGATAGGCGTGGAGAAAAGCGCAGTGGAGACGGAGCTGATCGAAAGAATCCGGTGTGCCGCGCTGTGCTCTGCGAAGAGAGTGTCACGGCTGCTCCGGCACGACTGCGTCAGAAGGCTAAAAGGACTCGACCGCAGCGAAGATGAAGCGATGGGATCCCCCGGAGGCTCGCTGTTCCAGGACTATGAAAATTACATAAGGACAACCGTGTCATCTCTGTGTACGGAGCAAACTCCGATGGAGCACACAGAAGCGTCCTGCAGCGACACCTGGAGAAGGGTGGCCAAGCGAAAGCTGAACCTGGGCTCCCGGCAGGTCAGCCCCACAAGCGAATTGACGGAGGTGGACGAAGGCTCGAAAACCGGTGCGTCCACGCCGACGAAAGTACACAGGGCCGCCTCGTCAGGCGGAGACGCGTTCCGATCAAACTGCGCTTCTTCCAAGCGCCCTGATTTTTTGAAAACGGAGTCCAAGTCAGAAAGATCGGAGCACCTACGTGTCCACTGCGTGCGACTCGGGGAGAGCTCGGCCTCCGTATCGCTGCCAAACATTGTGCGGCATTACACCCATCAAGACGTGAGGCTCATACACTTGGGTGAGAGCAAAAGCGCTCCGAAGACCCTTTGCGGGGTGCTCCAGACCACAGATGATGTCGCCAGGGAATGCAGCGCCGTGGATCTACGGTGCTCGAAAGCGTTCCTACAGCTATCGCAACTTCTCAGTTGCAAGCTGGTCGCTATCTGGTCGCCTTGCGAAGGATACGAGATCCACGGGGCGTCCACGGAGCACCTGTACGCCATCGTGCTGAGTAAAGACCCCGATCCGGCCCGCGAGACGAGGTGCTACATGGTAGCGACGCGTGAGGGAGGCGCAAACCCAGAGGAGCCGTACTTGTACAATTTGGCGAAGCTGACAAAGGTCAAATCTGCACAACCCGCCGCGGTCAACTGTTCAGATCCGCCGCATTGGGATCACGTAGATAAGGCGAGCAACGCTAGCGGCAGGGCGCCGGTGGTGGAGGTTTCGGAAATCACCCTGATCGGAAATTGAGCCGCTGTCACATGAGGGGACCAGTTCAGAGCATAGGAGCCTGGGCTCGGGAACGCTTGTTTGGGAGAGAAGGATGTGGGGCTGCCGCCCTGAGACATTATGTTTGCCATTAGGTTCATTGTGTGCTGCTTCTGTATCCTTTTATTTTTGGAACATGTTTTGGATGGTTGAAGTCAAATAAAAGATAAAATGCTGTAGTCTGTGTGGTGTTTAAATCGATTTCATACCGACGTCCTTGTGTCAAGCGGTTCTGTGCCTTTATTGCGTGCCCTTGCATTTCGAGTTTGCTCCAGATGCGATCATGAAATTCACTTTTTGATCAGACGGAAAGCTCTCCCGTCAGGGCCTTTTTCCTTTGACATACTAATGAGGCTGCGGCAACGGGAGGACGACCCAAGGGGCCGAGAAGAAGAAAGGCAACCTGACCGTTCTGAGATCACGGAGACTCACGGAGACCCTCAAAATGCACAAGCTCCGGTTGGGTGAAACCAACGGTCGCAGAACGCTGATCGTCAGAACCTCATCCGAGGAGACGACTTACGCGGAGCTCGAAGGAATGGGTGGTAGAACGGAAGATGGTCGCTACCCCCTTGGCCGCTGCGCTTGTCCAGACGAAGATTTCGCCGGTTGGGACTCTGACGTTGATGCTCTGAGCGGAGCGAATGCTTTGATAGCGGCCGGCATCGCAGCGTTGCCCGTACGGGTGAGGCGCGTGGGAAAGACTCACTTGTTCGTGGAGTACGCGATTGCAACAGAGAAGAACGGAGACCCGGATTTGCGGCGCATGGGGGTGGCGTGGCTCTGCACGAATTACTCCGGCGAAGGGACAATACTTGCCAACGGAATGCACGGCGTCATCCGCTGCTGTGAAAGAAGACTCTTGGAGGGCATTGCCGAACAAACACCCACCTGGACTTTGCTGCACGTCCCCCCTGACAGGGACAAGCACTGGGGCACAAGAATACAGCCTGTTTCTTTGGAGGAGATACGTTGCGTAAAACGCAAGTGAGCACGGCTGGAAAGTGCGTATAAGTCTGCACCAAAGATTTTCAGACAGAATACTGCGACGCCAAGACAACTCTGTGAATGTCCACGGCAAACGAATAAAGAGCAGAAAAAGTGAATGTGTCTGAGTCTTTTTATTTGCTTAAGAAGCTCAACGATATCAGGGTCAGCGAAACAACACGGAATAACACACTTTGAATCTTTTCAGATACAATGTAGTAAAAACACGTTGTTCTTGTCTTGTTTTATTTTTTATTTTAAACAAACACCACAAAAAAAACAAATAAAGACCTCGATGCCATAAGCCTTGTTGCGCATGACCACAGGGCCCCGAGAGAAACCGGGTAGACCGTTCAGGCCAGCGCGTCACAAATTTTGGACAAAGCCCCTCTTTGCTAGTGAAGCAGAAGAAGGCCGGGGCAGAGGTTACAGGGATTTGGGACTGTCGAGAAGACGACGGCGGGGACGGTGGGGATAAGGCCGAGGCAGGGGTGACAGGGATTTGGGACTTTCGAGAAGACGACGGCGGGGACGGTGGGGATAAGGCCGGGGCAGGGGTTACAGGGATTTGGGACTTTCGAGAAGACGACGGCGGGGACGGTGGGGATGCAGCAGGTGATGGCCCCGGCATTGACTGTGGAGGGTCCGCGATGGTTGAAGAAGCCAGAGGATGTCAGGCTCTGTGAGAGCTGCTGGGGTGGGGAAACGTCCATCTGTCGGTAGCCGTCCTTGTTCAGAGCGGCTCGGGGCTCTGATGTGGGCTGAGCGGGGAGCAGCTGATGGGAATTGTGAATAAATCCACAACTTCCGCCGTGGAGGCATGGGCGCCCCTTATAGAAATGGTGGCAAAGGTTCATTTTGAGCTGCAGGCTCCGCAGGTCTCCGTAGCCATGGGCGTACCGACATTTCCCTCCGTACTTGCAGACGCCGTTCTTCGCGAAGAACCAGCACAATTTAGTCTTGTAATTGGCGGAAATGTTCAGACAGTCAGGTTTCTGCTGCGGCATGCCGCCGTCTCTGTAGCAGCCCGATTTGCTCATTTTGTTGGTAAGGGCAGACGTGGGGGATCCGTGATGGTTGATGAAGCGAGAGGATGTCCGGCTCTGTGAGAGCTGTTGGGTGTTCAGAGCGGCTCGGGGCTCTGATGGGGCCAGAGCGGGGAGCAGCTTATTGGAATTGTAGATAAATCCAACCATTTTGTTGGTAAGGGCTGTGATGTCGATGTTGGATATGAAGGAAAGAAAAAAAAAAGAATAAAAAATCCCCAACTAAATCCTTTCTACGTAGGAGCTGTGTCATAGAACACAGAGAACACAGCCGCTAAAATTTCCTAGTTCCAAAGCTGCAGACGAGAGATGGGGCCAGCTTTTCACCTCGCCAGGTCAGCGTCCAGACAGCCCGACCTTTTCTATTCACTCTGTCTGACCGCAATTGACTCTGTCCGACCGGCGCTAAGGGAGTCCGACAGTCATTCACTCTGTCCGACCGACCCTTAGGGAGTCCGACCACACATCACTGAGTCAGATGGCATCTTACGCTACCAAACCGAGATGTAGGGGAGGGACTGAGAAACGCTGGCTCCGACCTCAGCTCTCTCACACCGATTTCCACTCTGAGAATCCGTCCTCCGCCATGAGAGGCCGACCGAGGCAGGCAGACTCTGACGCCATGCTCTGCGTTCCTCTCCCCTGAATCACCCTGTTACGTGATCTCTCCTGCCTGTGAGCGAGGGGCGTGCTGGGTTTACGCGAGCTGACCGGTCGCGGCCTCTCTTTCGGGCTTGTGGTTGGGATTTGGCCAGGGACTTTTTTTTTTTTTTTGGGCAGGGGGGATTAGAATCTGCACAGCGAGTGTTTTCTTCTGCAAGTATAAAAGGCAAGAGTGGAGAGCTGACAGAGGCAACCTCTTCAGGCGTGAGTTGTGTTTGCGCACTGCAGTAAGAAAACTGTTCTTTGTGGGGGTTTTTTTCTCTTGAAGACACAATGACTACCACTTCGATGCTGCATCTGACCCTGTTCGTGTTCGTGCTGTTGACATCAGTGGACTCTTGTGTTTTACATCACAGCAACGAGCCTTCTTACTCGGACGGCGTTCGTCGGCCTGAGATTCTCATGCCTGACCTGGTTCCAATGGAGCCCGTGATGACTTTCGGAAAACTCCACAACACGACAGACTTTATGTATGTATGTGTGCATTTTAGCTACCCGCCTATCGCAAAGCGCTTCTCTCCCAACCAGTGTTCGCTGTCTTCTGTTTGCAGTGCTCAGCAAGTTGAAGGAAACCGTGAGAAAGGCTCAGGAGGAACTGGATAGATGGCCTAGTCAGAGAAATGGAGCCAAACCTCTAGCCCTGTCTCTCGTCGCAGCGGCTGCCACTGTTGTTTTCGCCGCGCTCTGAGACGAAGAGCGGAAGCTGAGTTGAGCCCGAAGCCCTCAAAAGACCCGAGGGCCCTCGCGCAGTTACGAAACAAACTACGCCAAGTGGTGTTCCACGTTGAGTGCTACATCCCTTTTCATCTCCATCGCTACAAACGTGTAAGCGTGCTCCCAGAGCGGGCCAGTGGTGCTGAATGATACATCTGCTATTATGGTCAAACGTATTCAAAATAATAAACAAAATTTACACCTGTACGATACATAGAGTCTGTGGTCATTGGCTCATTTTTTTTTTATTGAAAAATGATAAACTCAGACATTGCAAAGCCTCTTGAACTGTGTATTTTTACATGACACCCGTGACGCATTGTTGCAAGACCTCAGCCTTTTCTCCGTCTGTCATGTGGGACAAACGCTTCCATTCCTCATCGTCCAACAGCTGGCGAGCCGTAAGCCTCTTGTCGTGCCTGAGAGCGATTAGGCGGAAGGCGATGCGTTTGGTGTGCTCACACTTCATAGTGTTGGGTATCAGTTCCTGCCTGGCGGGCGTCGATTCCTCCGCTCCCCCGTCGGGATCCGAGGCCGCCAGTGCCATGACTTTGCTCAGAGTGCTGGACCCACGCGTTGCAGCGAACACCACGGCGCCTTCCTTTGCGTCCAGTATCATAGCTCCCAAACTCCACATGTCTACGGCGCACGTGTACTCCGCGGCGTTCCCGCGGACAAACAACTCCGGAGCCCTGTAGGGCTCCGTCACCACGCAAAGGCTCATGCGTCGGGAGTACTGTCTGGCTAGGCCCATGTCGCCCACCTTCACCGTCAGATCTTCCTCGAGAAGCACGTTACTCGGAACCAGCTGCTTGTGACATTTGAGGGCATATTCTTGGCCGTTTCTCACATCTCGCACCCTGTAGACAACTCCGTAGGTGCCTTGCCCGATCACTGGTCGCACTGGGTCTTTGTAGTACTTCTCCATGCGGGAGCAAAAGAAAAACAAGAAAAGGATCAAACGGGCTCCTGAGGAACGTCTCCTCGTTCCCAATGCCTTAAAGTGCGTGTCTAAGAAGCGTCCTCTCGTCCACACCGGTTGTTTCAGTGTCTGACACTGGCCCTCCAGACTTTAAAGCACTCTGAGGGCAAAGCCCCCGGAGGCTGTCAGAAAACAACCACCGGGTCACATCCCAAGGTGCGTGCACAAGAGTGCAGTTCCGACCGCAAAAACAAAGAGTCCAAGTGCCGGTCCTACAAGGTCATGGCACTTCGTGGCTTCAGGTGAAGGGAAAAAGTCAGCGAAGTCATCCTGGTCATGAAGAAAGCGTTAAAAAAAGAACAGAAAGAGGAACAGAAAAAAAAAAAAGCAAAACATGAAGACAAATTGTTTCATAACAGCGATAGCATGAAGTTCAACCCCCTAGAGTACAGGCCACTCACCCAACACATCTCTTCCAGCCAGCCTCTGTGCTCTGTGAGCAAGTACGAGGCGATCGCCTCTGACACTGTGTCAGCCAAGAGGGAGCCAGGGCTGCCACTGAACCTGTCCTGATGTTGGCACACCGCGGCCCCCAAACATATCAGACTGACCACACGGCCCCAGTTGATGATCCCGTCCTCGAAAAGGCTTTTCGCGACGTTGACCATCGCGGCATCGGGAAATGAATCACCTAGATCTGAAACCATCTCTAAAGTGGGACACCGGACAAGGAGAGATCACGCTGAGCGTACAGATAACTCTGAAAAAACAGATCTGTTTGTGCTGCTCACCTGTGTATTTCGGTCTGTGAACCTCCAGCACTTCACACACAGCTCTCGTCATAGCATTTACAGCTTCCCGACAACGCGGCCTTTCGACTTCAAAGTCTTGGCGTCGTCCAACGAAGTGCCCCAGAACACCTTTGATCAAAATTCTAATTTCCTCATCCATGCTGAGCTCTGCTCCTCAAATCGCAAAGCCCGACGATTTTCTCTTTGAGCACAGAGGGGGGTAAATAAAAAGCTGTATGAGGAGAAAACCAAACAAACAACAAAGCTACAAGCAAGCCTAGGTGACTTTGAATTCAACCTAGGTGACTGTGATATTTCATTTTCATCACTGTCCGTGCACAAAGGCTCTCTCTGTAGGCTCCGTGTCACTGGGACTCCCTGAATTCAGTGTACACAGGGATCGGCGGTCGTACTCTGACTATCGGTCGGAGTCACTGAGCGACGGTCGGAGTCACTGAACGGCGGTCAGAGTCACTGAGCGGCGGTCGGATGTTCTGAGCAGCGGTCGGACTCCCTGCGCGACGGTCGGACACTGTGAAAGGCCGGCGGACACTGCAAAGAGCAGTCGGATTGTTTGTCTCATGACTGGCCTCCGTGCAAGTTGCTTGCGAGTGTGTGTGCAGTGGTGGTGAGCAGATTTCTCCACCCTATCCCTCCTAGCCTAAGGGTTGGGCCTGTGTGCAGTGGTGGTGAGCAGATTTCTCCGCCCTATCCCTCCGAGCCTCAGGGTTGGGCTGTTCAAAGCATCGAGGAGGTGGGAAACCCCAACTGGGAGGATGTAAGTGGCCTTCGAACCTCCCCTCTAAGAGCTAGAGAGAGCGCAAGGATCAGGGTTGGGCTGTTCAAAGCATCGAGGAGGTGGGAAACCCCAACTGGGAGGATATAAGTGGCCTTCGAACCTCCCCTCTAAGAGCTAGAGAGAGCGCAAGGATCTCGCAGGACTTAGGCTGAATTCACCAGAGTGGATTAGGAGAGCTGTTGCTGCTGTTTCCACTTTGTCCGTACGCGCATTCAACAGGTCTTGCTTTCGAAATGGCTACGGTATCGGCGACTGAGGCGGCCGCGTCTACAAATCAAACCTTCGTCGTTTCCAGCAGCCCTCCGTGGTACTTCGATACTGTGGACCACGACGAGGTCTTCACGTGCTCGCACCCACGTGGCGTTTTCGATGCAGTGGTAAGCATGATGACCCAAAAGGAACGGCGCCTGAGCAACGAAGAGCACCTGCGTTACAGGCCGAGGGTTCTGAACAAGATGATCAGAGACGCGGTCATAGCGGACTCTGGTAGGATACCCCAGCGTCCCTCTCGATCTCTCCTGCTCGCCCTTATGGACCTGGTGGACCTTCTGGGAGGCAGCGACTTCGGATCCATCGTCACTTCGGACAGAGCCGGCCTCAAGCAAGTGTTGCTGACGTGCGGAAATTACACGGCGTACTACCTCCCCGCCGAGGAGCTGAGGGGAAAGGATCGGACGGTGGTGCCCGTGGTGACGCAGCACTCGACGAAGGAGAACCTGCTGCGTTACGACCCCGCGAGGTCCATGGTCGGGACCTACATGACAGACATCCCCGGAAACGACGGCGAAAGCAAGGGGTCTTACTTCGTGCAAGAGGTCCTGTTCGCCCCGACCCTGGACAGCCTGAAGCTGCTGAGGAAGGTCGCGGGCCACGCGTTCGACTTTTGGGACATGTCGCTGGAGATGCCCACGCACGTGGAGGCGCTCTGTCCGTCCTTCCAGCAGATTCAGCCTTGTCAACTGCTGATATCGAACACACCCGGGTCCCCCGGCAGGGATCAGAGCAGCCAGGCTGCGTTGGCCTCTCACCTGGAAGATGTGGAGCCGATGTGCTGCGCGCCAGAAGTTAGCCACGCATGGGAGTCCTCGAGCGACAGGAAGAACGAGGGGGACGCCGGCGTTGACTGTTTCGGGGAGGACGCAGTGAAATGCGACCTGAGTCGTTTCACGTACAAAGCCAGCGAACCCCGCATGGTGTACTTCAGGTCAGGAGGGAAAGCGTCAGATGGGAGGCGAAGCAACCTGGTGCCGACGGTGGCCGTGAGAGCGGAGCAGAGACACTTGCCCACGCTGTACGTGTCCACCACGCTCCGGTTCTACAGGCTCTTGAAACGCAGCTGCGTGAAAGGCAACGGAGAGCTCGCGAGCTGCTGGAACGAGACGCTCCAGGAGATGGCCCGGGAGACGTATCTGTCGGGGCAGCTCACGTTCCAAGAAATCAACCAATGGGCGCTGTCTGCGTTCACCAAGCGCGTCGATCCGAACGGGTGGTGCGACCGCATACCCAGACACGTGGAGAGCAAGTTGGCGGACCCCAGGATGATCGAAATCGCTGAACTCGCCATCACGTTCATGAACGCCAAGATCCCAGGCGCATTCGCCGTGGCCGAGCTGCTGCACAGTCCACTTGGGAAGCTGCAGAGGTACTGCGAGTTCCTTAGCAGGTACGCCTCGGACGCTACGTTCAGAAAAAGCGAGCGGGATAGGTTCGCTGCCTCGGTCATGGAGCTGATCAGGAAGGAGTGCGGTTCGCTCGCTCGGCAGTTGCGCTGCTACAGCCAAAACCGGAAAGACGCCGATCCCGAGACGGCCCGCCGAGCGAAAGCCTGCGCCGAAATGGTGGACAGAGAGCCCTGGGAAGTGAACAAGATCCAGAAAGACTGGTACACCATGTGCAAACGCGACCAGTGCAACAAGGAAGACAAGGAAGCGCAAGCCCACGCCAAGGAGGTGAACGCGGCCGCCAAAGTGGCGTTCCTGAAGCTCAAAGTTTACTGCAGCAAGCTCAAGAAACTGGGGATCAACGCAGCCCGCTTTGACGGTGACATGGGCGGCAGAAATCCCGCTTGCGGAGAGCCGGTCGAGCCAGGCGAGGGATGTAGACAGCCCCCGAACGACCGCTCGGAGCTTTTCAACCCCATCCCAGAGCCCGTCCCGGTTTCGACATGGATGAAAAACTTGTCCGTGTTGCTCCTGAGCTACCCTTGGTTGCACGACTCCTTGGGGTACCAGAGAGAGGCCGTGTGCAAGCTCCTGAACCTGGACAGCGCTCTCCTCGGCGAGGCGAACAGGGAACTCTTGAGAGAATGGGTGGCGTACAACCAGGGCACGGTCAACGAGCTCCGCAGGCGCGGCATCAAGGATCGCCTGAGCCGAGCGTTGATCCAATGCTTGGAGTCCCAATCCATGCAGAGGTGGAGCGACAAGGTGGCCCGGTCCTTCGCGGCACTCCAGCGCAAGGCGGCGTCCAGGCGGGTTCCCCGAAGGCACCTCTCCCCGCCGCCGCCAGTCAAGAAGCCCGAGAGGAGTTGCCGCCAGACCGTCGGCAGAGCTCGACGTCGGTTGTCCCCCTGGGCCGAGAGCGTCCGAGCCTCGCGGTCTCCGGCGACCAAGAGGAGAAAGGTCGGGCGCCGCCAGAGAAACAGTTTTTTACTGAGCGAAGCCGAGGAAGACAACGGCCTGGAACCTCTCAGCTCCGAAAGCGAGGAAGAGCCGGAGTATTTGAGCGACAGGGACACGGAGAGCTCTTCGGATTGCGACAAAAGCTCAGACGACTACGATCGCAGCGACAGTTTCATAGACGACGCATCGTCGTCCAGCGAAGAAGACATCGAGGCGGGAGAGGACAACGTCGCCAGGGCCAAGAGACGCGAGGACGGAGTTGACCGTCCGTACTGCGTGTCGCGACCTTCCTCGCCCAGTAGCGCGTACAGACAAAGAGCTGGCGAGGAAGCGGGCTCCAAGGCCAGGTGGAACGAGGACGGGGTCGGCCGTCCGTATTGCGGGTCGCAGCCGTCCTCGCCCTCGTGCAAAAGCGACCGGCGGGGCTACAAGCGCGCACTCAGCTCGGACAGCTCGGAGACGGAAGGCCCATGGGCGATGCGAGTCTCCGCGAGGCCGAAAGGCAGAGGGTCGAAGTCGAGACCCTCGGTCGAGCGGGAAAAGAGGCCGGGGCTCGAAACCGCGCTCACGCGGCGACAACGCAACGACACCGAAGACCACTCCAAGACTTACTCCAGCGGCCGCAAAGACGTAAGACGCCCAGAGAGAGGGCTGCAAAAATCAGCCTCCGGGAAACCGCTGCGTTTCTCTGGCGAGAAAGGCAGAGAGGCCGACGGTCGAGGTTCGAAAAGGTCCGGCGCTCGGATCGCTCGTTCGCGCTCCTCCAGTTCGGAGAGTCGAGGGTCCGCGTCTGAAGGCAGCGGTTGGGAATCCGAAGGGGCCGACCTTTCTGACAAATCGACCGCAGGCCTCCGTTCACGCAGGGAGCGTGAGGCCAGGAGCTCCCTGAAGTCGACGGACCTGGGCAGGCGGTGCCAAACCGTCAGGTCTCGCGGCGAAAGGCGAGAGACCGACGGTCGAATTGTGACGTCGCCGGCAAAACCAAAGCCGATCACGCCGGTTAAACTGAGCTGTTCGCCGGGCAGCTCGGAAGCGAGCGACCCGCAGAGAAAGAGGAGCGCGGAGCGCGCGGGGTCTCACGCCGAGCACCCGCAGCTCACAGAGGACCCAGAGCCCACAGAGAACAGAGAGCCTGGAGCCGATTTGCTCGCAGGAGGGTTCGGAGAGGGACCCGGTCGCCTCTGCACAGATGGCAAGGACGAGCGCAAGGCGTCTCAGCGGCGGCTCTCGCAAGACGAAAGCGATGGAGAGGGAAGCGCCCCGTACACGGTGTGGATGTAGAAAAGGTCGAGGAGTGGCTAGCTCGAGCGGTGGGGGCGGACGAAGAAGACGAACCCGACTCGACCTCTTCGACCTCTCCGTTGCACTCCTGTCTTCAGCCAACCTTCGGACAGAACGCATTGGAGTCACGGTGGACAAAACTGGGGCTCTCGTTTGGGACATTAGTTCGATGCGACCGCAGACTGTCTGGTGCACCGCTTCTACATCCGTGGGATCTGTGTAATTATGTGTGATGAAATAAAAATCAAAGTAAGACGCTTTGCTTTGAGTGTTCTTTCTTTTTTTTTTTCTTGTGCGGTCTCACGGTAAAACTCTGCAGCTCCGATAAGCGTAGAACGTCACACTGCGTTGCAGCAACGCGGAAAATGCCTCGAGGAATACCAGAGTATACCTCTCCGCTTTTACATTTATTTTTCTAAACATAACCTTTTCTGATCTAACTCTTCTTAGCACAGAAAATGAAAATTAAAAAAAAATGAAGCAAACAAAATACAGACATCATTCGGAGTCTACACGAGGGTCTTTATTGTCACAATGATCAAATGAACACAGTCATGGGTTTGCATCACCCTATGGCGCACTGGCAGAAAGACACATCGTGAATAAGCCTACGCCCAGGCGGGAGCTTGTCTCCTGTTTCCACTTCGCGTTCTCCAGATCCAGAGAGCCGTGCAAACAGTCAGAGCCGTGACACCGATGGATATCATGACAAACAGTCCTCCTGAGAAGACTGAAAGAGAGCGGGGATAGAAACAGTCAACAAATGGGTCCAAAAACCAAATTAAAATATTGTTTGTTTTTTTTTAAAAAAAAATACCACTCGCCTCGCTTAACTTTCACGGTCGCTTTCTTGCTGCTTTCGCCAGAGACTACGGTGCAGACGTAAAAAAAAGCCTGCGTCCTCGGGCGACAGTAACAAGGAGCTGCGGATGTCGTAGAGCAGCTGCGAGGTCCGCCAGACGGCGGTCGTGGCGCTCAGATTCCTGCCCGACGGAGGCTCGGTGGACCAGGTCAGCTCGGGTTCCGGGTAGATCCCCACCGAACTGCACACGGCGGTGTCACCCACCTGCTCCAGGTGGACTTCGGTGACCGGAGCTGCTTTGAAACGAAGACAGAGCTCAGCTCAACCTGTTTTCTTCTAGGCCCAAGCGGCCCCCTCGAAAGGGACCGCCGGCCCCTCTCACCTTCAGCATCCCTCGTCGCATCATTGTCTCTTTCGTGAGTGGCCTGGGTGTCGTCCAATGTCCACCTGGATGGAGGACGCTCCGTTGGCCGGGTCAGATCGGGTTCCGGATTGATCCCCTCATAACTGTAATTGAAGGCGTAGTCTGGGTCGTAATAGATGTCGTAGTACACCACCTCCTCGCTGACTTTTAGTGTGAGCGGTGAACAAAAACAAAAAAGAACTTTTAGTCAACGTCACGATACTGCATCTCAACCCGTAGTGTGGAATTCGCCATCCCCTGTTTTCGCTTTGCTCTAGCCGCGTTGCGCTGACTGTTTGGGTTATGACGATCGCGCTCGTACTCGGAACAATGTCAGCAAGCTTACAGAGCACTCACCCTCCACGCTCTGGGTCCGCGCGACAGTCAGAAGTAGCCACGGTAAGAATGGGAGCCCTGTCATGGTTTAGCTGCTCAGATGGCCGAGGCCCGATCGAGTAGGGTTGGGGTCGCGGAGTCTGCTGCGGGAGACGCAGAAGGACCTTTCGACCGTCGTCGCTCGCCGTCTGCTTCACTTTCGTCCGAAGGGACGCTCGCAGAGCCCGGTGAAGCAGCAGCAGACGTTCGTTGATTGAGGCAAACACTATTCCACTTTGCACCACTCGATCACACCCGAAGACCGTTCCGACACGTCACGCAGAATTCCCCGAAGGCAGGTCACAAAGTCGGGTTACCCGGTGTCTTTTATAAATGGCAGAGGGGCGACAAGCTCACACCGTTGGAGGCAGACGAAGAAGACTCAACCCCTTTAACCTTTCCGTTGCACTCCTCTGTCTTCTATCTCCCTTCAGGCAGGGCCTATGGAGTCCCGGCGACCAGGGCCCTCGAAGACTCTCCGCTCGCACGGCGCACAGAGCTCTCGCATGATGACCTATTTGGAAGAGCTGGCCGACCACGTTGAAGTGCCTCGCTCGGGGGAGGCCTCCTCATCGAGTGGAAACCGAGACGTCGGGCTTGTGAGCGTCTACTCGCATCGTGGGCGTGCTGACGACGGGGCGAAGCGGACGAAGACCGAAAGCTTGTGCTTACGCTTCCACACTCCCTCGGTTGACGAGAGCACAGACTCTGACCTGTGCTCCGCCTCGACTGCTGTAGTGCCCGATGCAGCATCTCAGTGTGATCACGTGTGATGAGATACAAAATAAAATCATGTCAGACGTTTGCCCTGTGTCTCTTTTCCTTGTCTGCACCGTCTGAAGCGATCGGCGCGTCGGGTTTGCGCTCGGAGGACCCGAGTGACCTCAAGCAGAATCATTGGGGCCCTGCTACGCGTAGCCACATTGTTCAAAGTGCCTCATAGCATTTTCTTGTCCTTTATATAGTTTTTGTCCTAACCACACTTTTTCAGCACTGAAAAGGATAATAACGAAAACAAAACAGAGACATCTTTCAGAGGTGGACTCGATGGTCTTTATTGTAACGGTGATCAAATGAACACACACATGGGTTTATGTCTTATGAAGTAAGTCACTGAGGTTGATAGATGCAGGAGCCAATCCCCTTTTCATCTTTCGTCGCATCCTCCAGACGATCGCGCAAATCGCGAGAGCAGCGAGACCGATGGGGATAAGGACAAACAAAACACGATTTCGAAGTCGGCCTGAGAAGAACAAGGGAGATGTTCCGTTAAACCGAGAGTTGATGGTGTCCATCAGCTTTTGCAAATAATAAATTCAATTGTTAAAAATAAATAAATAAGAGCACCACTCACGTAACTGATATTAAATGCAAATGTTAAAGATAAATAAATAAATAAATAAATAAATTAAAGCCGCAAGCGGCGTTGTATGGCCCGCAGACGCAACCGGCCTTCCACGCCCAACTCTACGCACAACCGCTAACCTCACCGCCCTCACAGCCCGCAAATTAAAAGCTAGTCAAGGCTGGATTTGCTAATTATGCTAACAATGCTAACTATGCTAATGTGCCTAAATGAGCTAGCATTGCGATTAGCATCATCAACTGACTCAAAAAAACACATTTCCTAAAATGCTAATTATGCTAACTATGCTAGCTATGCTAATGTGGCTAAAAGTGCTAGCATAGCGATCAGCATCATCAGTTGACTCAGAAAAACACATTACCTAAAATGCTAATTATGCTAACTATGCTAACTATGCTAATGTGGCTAAAAGTGCTAGCATAGCAATCAGCATCTTCAACTGACTCAGAAAAACACATTACCTAAAATGCTAATTATGCTAGCTATGCTAACATAGCTAAAAGTGCTAGCATAGCGATCAGCATCATCAACTGACTCAAAAAAACACATTTCCTAAAAGGCTAATTATGCTAACTATGCTAGCTATGCTAATGTGGCTAAAATTGCTAGCATAGCGATCAGCATCATCAACTGACTCAGAAAAACACATTCCTCCATTGGTGAGAGTTATATGTCATAAGTTGCTAAAAAAGCCCACTTTTTCCAAAATGGCGGCTTTTCTGTTGATTTTATCTCCATAGCAACCATTTTATGTTTTGGTCCCCTCGGGAGGACGAACAGATTGACGTCAATTTCGGACAAATCGGTAAAAGTAAACTTTTTGTCGTCCTTAGCAACAGTGGTTTTATGCTAACCACGCCCACATTCCTTATATGTCCATATCCAGTGTTTTTCAATGTATTCAGTTTCAGGCATTAATGCATGCATTCAATTTTCACTGTATTGTATTGAAATGCATGGGAGTTATAACAGTGCGCCACTTTGCTAGCTTGCCACGCGCACGCCGTTCAAAATTTACAACTTCTAATTCCAACATTTTTTACACAGTAGCTTGCCATTGATGCCCAAAAAGTTTTGAGACGATCGAAGAAAATTCCAACGACAAGTTTACGTTTGAATCTGGTGGTTAAGGTGTTTTTTATAGAAAATTCAAGATGGCCGCCTTTTCCCGAGGTCAAAGGTCGACGAAACTCCAGAGGTGATTATACACTTACGCTAGGGACATGCGAGTCAAATTTCGTCAAAATCGCTCGAAAAAAAGTTCATTTTTCCATATTGTGTAAAAACGCGAAAAACGCAAAATGGTAGATTTTGGCACAAAATGGCCGCCAAACCGTAGGTCGTGTCGCCATCACGTAATGATTTCAAAACTTTCTTTGGATATACCCGACAAAGTTATCTGAGTTTCGTTAGCCGATTCTTAAAAATAAAATCCGAAAAAAATTTTTTTAGCCGAGTCAGCACTTTTTTTTGCGACGGGTTTTTGTTTACCACGGCCACATTCCTTTATCGATTTTGTCGTGCGTGACATCGTTTTGTTCAGTGTGGGCCAGGGTATCGCATATTTCAGTTTCAGGCTATTCCGATAAAATATGTGCGAGCTAGCTAAAATGGTGACGGTTGCGAATTCGCCATGCGCACGCGTTTCAAAATCTACAACTTCTAATTCCAACATTTTGTCCACAGTAGCTTGCTATTGATGCCCGAGAAGTTTCAAAAAGATCGATAAAAATCCCTAGGACGAGTTTTCGTTTGTATACGTTACTAAAGGTGCTTTTTTATGAAAATTCAAGATGGCCGCCCCTTCCCAAGGTCAAAGGTCAACGAAACTTCTTTGGTTATTGTAGAATCAGGGTCTTGGCATGTGTGTGCAATTTCGTGACAATCGCATAAACAAAAGTGTCGTTTTCCCATATTGTCAAAAAACACGAAAATCGCCATTTCTCTGAGTTCGCCACAAAATGGCCGCCAAGCTGTAGGTCGTGTGGCCATCCCATAATGATTTCAAATCTTCTTTGGGATATCTCCAACACGCGTGTTTTGGGTTCGTAACTGTATTCCAAAATATTTTTTTTTGGCCCCATAAGCGATTTTCGGCCCATTCATTTTTTTTACGAGAACGCTCGCCGTGATGTCATCGTCGTGGGGGGGTTGACGTTTTCTTTGCCGAAAATTCATTTTCAATTTATCCCAGATGTGTGCCAATTTTGGTGAGTTTTCGGGTATGTGGCGGGGGTCAAATTTGAGCTCAAAGACGCCGTTAGAAACGAGAAGAATAATAATTAAAGCCGCAAGCGGCGTTGTATGGCCCGCAGACGCAACCCGCCTTCTACGCCCAACTTTACGCTCCACCGCAACCCTCACCGCCCTCACCGCCCAAAAATTAAAAGCTATTCAAGGCTGATTTTGCTAATTATGCTAACTATGCTAATTTGGCTAAAAGTGCTAGCATAGCGATCAGCATCATAAACTAACTCAGAAAAACACATTACCTAAAATGCTAATTATGCTAACTATGCTAGCTATGCTAATGTGGCTAAAAGTGCTAGCATAGCGATCAGCATCATCAAATGACTCAGAAAAACACATTATCTAAAATGCTAATTATGCCAACTATGCTAGCTATGCTAATGTGGCTAAAAGTGCTAGCATAGCGATCAGCATCATCAACTGACTCAGAAAAACACATTACCTAAAATGCTAATTATGCTAACTATGCTAGCTATGTTAATGTGGCTAAAAGTGCTAGCATAGCGATCAGCATCATAAACTAACTCAGAAAAACACATTATCTAATATGCTAATTATGCTAACTATGCTAGCTATGCTAATGTGGCTAAAAGGGCTAGCATAGCGATCAGCATCATCAACTGACTCAGAAAAACACATTACCTAAAATGCTAATTATGCTAAATATGCTAGCTATGCTAATGTGGCTAAAAGTGCTAGCATAGCGATCAGCATCATAAACTAACTCAGAAAAACACATTATCTAATATGCTAATTATGCTAACTATGCTAGCTATGCTAATGTGGCTAAAAGGGCTAGCATAGCGATCAGCATCATCAACTGACTCAGAAAAACACATTACCTAAAATGCTAATTATGCTAAATATGCTAGCTATGCTAATGTGGCTAAAAGGGCTAGCATAGCGATCAGCATCATCAACTGACTCAGAAAAACACATTATCTAAAATGCTAATTATGCCAACTATGCTAGCTATGCTAATGTGGCTAAAAGTGCTAGCATAGCGATCAGCATCATAAACTAACTCAGAAAAACACATTATCTAATATGCTAATTATGCTAACTATGCTAGCTATGCTAATGTGGCTAAAAGGGCTAGCATAGCGATCAGCATCATCAACTGACTCAGAAAAACACATTACCTAAAATGCTAATTATGCTAAATATGTTAGCTATGCTAATGTGGCTAAAAGTGCTAGCATAGCGATCAGCATCATAAACTAACTCAGAAAAACACATTATCTAATATGCTAATTATGCTAACTATGCTAGCTATGCTAATGTGGCTAAAAGTGCTACCATAGCGATCAGCATCATCAACTGACTCAGAAAAACACATTCCTCCATTGGTGAGAGTTATATGTCATAAGTTGCTAAAAAGCCCACTTTTTCCAAAATGGCGGCTTTTCTGTTGATTTTATCTCCATAGCAACCATTTTATGTTTTGGTCCCCTCGGGAGGACGAACAGATTGACGTCAGTTTCGGACAAATCGGTAAAAGTAAACTTTTTGTCGTCCTTAGCAACAGTGGTTTTATGCTAACCACGCCCACATTCCTTATATGTCCATATCCAGTGTTTTTCAATGTATTCAGTTTCAGGCATTAATGCATGCATTCAATTTTCACTGTATTGTATTGAAATGCATGGGAGTTATAACAGTGCGCCACTTTGCTAGCTTGCCACGCGCACGCCGTTCAAAATCTACAACTTCTAATTCCAACATTTTTTCCACAGTAGCTTGCCATTGATGCCCAAAAAGTTTTGAGACGATCGAAGAAAATTCCAACGACAAGTTTACGTTTGAATCTGGTGGTTAATGTGTTTTTTATAGAAAATTCAAGATGGCCGCCTTTTCCCGAGGTCAAGGGTCGACGAAACTCCAAAGGTGATTGTAGACTTACGCTAGGGACATGTGAGTCAAATTTCGTGAAAATCGCTCGAAAAAAAGTTCATTTTTCCATATTGTGTAAAAACGCGAAAAACTCAAAATGGCAGATTTTGGCACAAAATGGCCGCCAAACCGTAGGTCGTGTCGCCATCACGTAATGATTTCAAAACTTTCTTTGGATATACCCGACAAAGTTATCTGGGTTTCGTTAGCCGATTCTTAAAAATAAAATCCGAAAAAATTTTTTTTTGCCGAGTCAGCACTTTTTTTTGCGACGGTTTTTTGTTTACCACGGCCACATTCCTTTATCGATTTTGTCGTATCTGACATCGTTTTGTTCAGTGTGGGCCAGGGAATCGTATATTTCATTTTCACGACATTCCGATAAAATATGTGCGAGCTAGCTTAAATGGCGACGGTTCCGAATTCGCCACGCGCACGCGTTTCAAATTCTACAACTTCTAATTCCAACATTTTGTCCACAGTAGCTTGCCATTGATGCCCGAGAAGTTTCAAAAAGCTCGGAAAAAATCCCTAGGACGAGTTTTCGTTTGTATCCGTTACTAAAAGTGCTTTTTTATGAAAATTCAAGATGGCCGCCCCTTGCCAAGGTCAAAGGTCAACGAAACTTCTTTGGTTATTGTAGAATCCTGCTAGTGGCATGTGTGTCCGATTTCGTGAAAATCGCTTGAACAAAAGTGTTGTTTTACCATATTGTCAAAAAACACAAAAATCGCCATTTCTCAGAGTTCGCCACAAAATGGCTGCCAAGCCGTAGGTCGTGTGGCCATCCCATAATGATTTCAAAACTTCTTGGGGATATCTCCAACACGCGTGTTTTGGTTTCGTAACTGTATTCCGAAATATTTTTTTTTGGCCCCATAAGCGATTTTCGGCCCATTCATTTTTTTGACGGGAACGCTCGCTGTGATGTCATCATCGTGGGGGGGGTGACGTTCTCTTTGCTGAAAATTCATTTTCAATTTATCCTAGGTCTGTGCCAATTTTGGTGAGTTTTCGGGTATGTGGCGGGGGTCAAATTCGAGCTCAAAGTGGAAGAAAGAAAGAAGAAGAATAATTAAAGCCGCAAGCGGCGTTTTATGGCCCGCAGACGCAACCCGCCTTCCACGCCCAACTCTACGCACCACCGCCCTCACCGCCCTCACCGCCCTCACTGCCCACTTTTAATAATGGCTAGTCAAAACTGCATATGCTAATTATGCTAACTATGCTAGCTATGCTAATGTGGCTAAAAGTGCTAGCATAGCGATCAGCATCATCAACTGACTCATAAAAACACATTACCTAAAATGCTAATTATGCTAACTATGCTAGCTATGCTAATGAGGCTAAGAGTGCTAGCATTGCAATCAACATCATCAACTGACTCAGAAAAACACATTACCTAAAATGCTAATTATGTTAACTATGCTAGCTATGCTAATGTGGCTAAAAGTGCTAGCTTAGCGATCAACATCATTAACTGACTCAGAAAAACACATTACTTAAAATGCTAATTATGCTAACTATGCTAGCTATGCTAATGTGGCTAAAAGTACTAGCATTGCGATCAGCATCATCAATTGACTCAGAAAAACACATTACATAAAATGCTAATTATGCTAACTATGCTAGCTATGCTAATGTGGCTAAAAGTGCTAGCTTAGCGATCAACATCATTAACTGACTCAGAAAAACACATTACTTAAAATGCTAATTATGCTAACTATGCTAGCTATGCTAATGTGGCTAAAAGTACTAGCATTGCGATCAGCATCATCAACTGATTCAGAAAAACACATTACCTAAAATGCTAATTATGCTAACTATGCTAACTATGCTAATGTGGCTAAAAGTGCTAACATTGCGATCAGCATCATCAACTCACTCGGAAAAACACATTACCTAAAATGCTAATTATGCTAACTATGCTAGCTATGCTAATGTGGCTAAAAGTGCTAGCATAGCGATCAGCATCATCAACTGACTCAGAAAAACACATTCCTCCATTGGTGAGAGTTATATGTCATAAGTTGCTAAAAAGCCCACTTTTTCCAAAATGGCGGCTTTTCTGTTGATTTTATCTCCATAGCAACCATTTTATGTTTTGGTCCCCTCGGGAGGACGAACAGATTGACGTCAGTTTCGGACAAATCGGTAAAAGTAAACTTTTTGTCGTTCTTAGCAACAGTGGTTTTATGCTAACCACGCCCACATTCCTTATATGTCCATATCCAGTGTTTTTCAATGTATTCAGTTTCAGGCATTAATGCATGCATTCAATTTTCACTGTATTGTATTGAAATGCATGGGAGTTATAACAGTGCGCCACTTTGCTAGCTTGCCACGCGCACGCCGTTCAAAATCTACAACTTCTAATTCCAACATTTTTTACACAGTAGCTTGCCATTGATGCCCAAAAAGTTTTGAGACGATCGAAGAAAATTCCAACGACAAGTTTACGTTTGAATCTGGTGGTTAAGGTGTTTTTTATAGAAAATTCAAGATGGCCGCCTTTTCCCGAGGTCAAAGGTCGACGAAACTCCAGAGGTGATTGTAAACTTACGCTAGGGACATGCGCGTCAAATTTCGTGAAAATCGCTCGAAAAAAAGTTCATTTTTCCATATTGTGTAAAAACGCGAAAAACTCAAAATGGCAGATTTTGGCACAAAATGGCCGCCAAACGGTAGGTCGTGTCGCCATCACGTAATGATTTCAAAACTTTCTTTGGATATACCCGACAAAGTTATCTGGGTTTCGTTAGCCGATTCTTTAAAAAAAAATCCGAATTTTTTTTTTTTTGCCGAGTCAGCACTTTTTTTTGCGATCGTTTTTTGTTTACCACGGCCACATTCCTTTATCGATTTTGTCGTATATGACATCGTTTTGTTCAGAGTTGGTCAGGGAATCGCATATTTCAGTTTCACGCTATTCCGATAAAATATGTGCGAGCTAGCTAAAATGGCGACGGTTGCGAATTCGCCACGCGCACGCGTTTCAAATTCTACAACTTCTAATTCCAACATTTTGTCCACAGTAGCTTGCCATTGATGCCCGAGAAGTTTCAAAAAGATCGATAAAAATCCCTAGGACGAGTTTTCGTTTGTATCTGTTACTAAAGGTGCTTTTTTTTGAAAATCCAAGATGGCCGCCCCTTGCCAAGGTCAAAGGTCAACGAAACTTCTTTGGCAGTTGTAGAATCTTGTTTTTGGCATGTGTATGCAATTTCGTGAAAATCGCTTGAACAAAAGTGTCGTTTTCCCATATTGTGAAAAAACACGAAAATCGCCATTTCATTGAGTTCGCCACAAAATGGCCGCCAAGCCGTAAGTTGTGTGGCCATCCCATAATGATTTCATAACTTCTTTGGGATATCTCCAATACATGTGTTTTGGTTTCGTAACTGTATTTCAAAATATTTTTTTTTGGCCCCATAAACGATTTTCGGCCCATTCATTTTTTTTACGGGGACGCTCGCCGTGATGTCATCAGTGTGGGGGGGGTGACGTTCTCTTTGCCGAAAATTCATTTTCAATTTATCCCAGCTCTGTGGCAATTTTGGTGAGTTTTCGGGTATGTGGCGGGGGTCAAATTTGCGATCAACGGATCCGTAAGAAAGAAGAAACGTAATTAAAGCCGCAAGCGGCGTTGTATGGCCCGCAGACGCAACCCGCCTTCCACGCCCAACTCTACGCATCACCGCTGACCTCACCGCCCTCACAGCCCGCAAATTAAAAGCTAGTCAAGGCTGGATTTGCTAATTATGCTAACAATGCTAACTATGCTAATGTGGCTAAAAGTGCTAGCATTGCAATCAGCATCATCAACTAACTCAGAAAAACACATTACCTAAAATGCTAATTATGCTAACTATGCTAGCTATGCTAATGTGGCTAAAAGTGCTAGCATAGCGATCAGCATCATCAACTGACTCAGAAAAACCCAATACCTAAAATGCTAATTATGCTAACTATGCTAGCTATGCTAATGTCGCTAAAATTGCTAGCATAGCGATCAGCATCATCAACTGACTCAGAAAAACACAATACCTGAAATGCTAATTATTCTAACTATGCTAGTTATGCTAACATAGCTTAAAGTGCTAGCATAGCGATTAGCATCATCAACTGACTCAGAAAAACACATTCCTCCATTGGCGAGAGCTACATGTCATAAGTTGATAAAAAACCCACTTTTTCCAAAATGGCGGCTTTTCTGTTGATTTTATCTCCATAGCAACCATTTTATGTTTTGGTCCCCTCTGGAGGACGAACAGATTGACGTCAGTTTCGGACAAATCGGTAAAAGCAAACTTTTTGTTGCCCTTAGCAACAGGGGTTTTATGCTAACCACGCCCACATTCCTTATATGTCCATATCCAGTGTTTTTCAATGTATTCTGTTTCAGGCATTAATGCATGCATTCAATTTTCACTGTATTGTATTGAAATGCATGGGAGTTATAACAGTGCGCCACTTTGCTAGCTCGCCACGCGCACGCCGTTCAAAATCTACAACTTTTAATTACAACATTTTTTCCACAGTAGCTTACCATTGATGCCCAAAAAGTTTCGACCCAATCGATGAAAATTCCAACGACAAGTTTACGTTTGAATCTGGTGGTAGAGGTGTTTTTTATAGAAAATTCAAGATGGCCGCCTTTTCCCGAGGTCAAAGGTCAACGAAACTCCAGAAGTGATTGTAGACTTACGCTATGGAGATGCACGTCAAATTTCGTGAAAATCGCTCGAAAAAAAGTTCATTTTTCTATATTGTGTAAAAACGCGAAAAACTCAAAATGGCAGATTTTGGCACAAAATGGCCGCCAAACCGTAGGTTGTGTCGCCATCACGTAATGATTTCAAAACTTTCTTTGGATATACCCGACAAAGTTATCTGGGTTTCGTTAGCCGATTCTTAAAAATAAAATCCGAAAAAAATTTTTTTTGTCGAGTCAGCACTTTTTTTTGCGATGGTTTTTTGTTTACCACGGCCACATTCCTTTATCGATTTTGTCGTGTGTGACATCATTTTGTCCAGTGTGGGCCAGGGTATCGCATATTTCAGTTTCAGGCTTTTCCGATAAAATATGTGCGAGCTAGCTAAAATGGCGACGGTTGCGAATTCGCCACGTGCACGCGTTTCAAATTCTACAACTTCTAATTCCAACATTTTGTCCACAGTAGTTTGCCATTGATGCCCGAGAAGTTTCAAAAAGATCGATAAAAATCCCTAGGACGAGTTTTTGTTTGTATCCGTTACTAAAGGTGCTTTTTTATGAATATTCAAGATGGCCGCCCCTTTCCAAGGTCAAAGGTCAACAAAACTTCTTTGGTAGTTGTAGAATAGCGTTTTTGGCATGTCTGTGCAATTTCGTGAAAATCGCTTGAACAAAAGTGTCGTTTTCCCATATTGTGAAAAAACACGAAAATCGCCATTTCTCTGATTTCGCCACAAAATGGCCGCCAAGCCGTAAGTTGTGTGGCCATCCCATAATAATTTCATAACTTCTTTGGGATATCTCCAACATGCGTGTTTTGGTTTCGTTGCTCTAATTTAAAATATTTTTTTTTGGCCCCATAAGCAATTTTCGGCCCATTCATTTTTTTGACGGGATCCCTCGCTGTGATGTCATCGACTTCGGGGGGTGGCGTTCTCTTTGCAGAAAATTCATTTTGAATTTATCCTAGGTGTGTGCCAATTTTGGTGAGTTTTCGGGTATGTGGCGGGGGTCAAATTTTCGCTCAAAGTGGAAGAAAGAAAGAAGAAGAATAAAAATAATAATGAAACGAAGCAAAAACAATATAGAAGTTTTTGCGGTTAGGATTTCCCATGTATTTCAATGAGGCCTGTCTTTTACTATAGGCTGGGCATGTCTTTTTGGCTTTAAACCCGTTCTTTGAGGGCTTTTTGGGGCTTTTTTGTGTTTTTGTCGTCATTTTTGCGACTACAAATTTGTCGTTTGTGTGGTGGTGTTGTGCGTGTGTGTGTGTATTTTTGTTGCGTTACACAATTGTCGTCTCGTTGTCTGCTTTGGGCGACTTTTGACCCCATTTTTTGGCGTTTTGACGCGTTTTTTTGACGTTTTGGACTTTTTGAGTGTTCGACCCTCGTACCAGTTACAATATGGTCCTTGCAGTCTATGACTGCTGCGGGCCATAATAATAATTAAAGCCGCAAGCGGCGTTGTATGGCCCGCAGACGCAACCCGCCTTCCACGCCCAACTCTACGCACTACCGCGGCCCTCTCCGCCCTCACCGCCCACAAATTAAAAGCTAATCAAGGCTGGATTTGCTCATAATGCTAACTATGCTAACTATGCTAATGTGACTAAAAGTCCTAGCATAGCGATCAGCATAATCAACTCTCTCAGAAAAACACATTTCCTAAAATGCTAATTATGCTAACTATGCTAGCTATGCTAATGTGGCTAAAAGTGCTTGCATAGCGATCAGCATCATCAACTGACTCAGAAAAACACATTACCTAAAATGCTAATTATGCTAACTATGCTAACTATGCTAATGTGGCTAAAAGTGCTAGCATAGCAATCAGCATCTTCAACTGACTCAGAAAAACACATTACCTAAAATGCTAATTATGCTAACTATGCTAGTTATGCTAACATAGCTAAAAGTGCTAGCATAGCGATCAGCATCATCAACTGACTCAGAAAAACACATTCCTCCATTGGTGAGAGCTATATGTCATAAGTTGATAAAAAACCCACTTTTTCCAAAATGGCGGCTTTTATGTTGATTTTATCTCCATAGCAACCATTTTATGTTTTGTTCCCCTCGGGAGGACGAACAGATTGACGTCAGTTTCGGACAAATCGGTAAAAGTAAACTTTTTGTCGTCCTTAGCAACAGTGGTTTTATGCTAACCACGCCCACATTCCTTATATGTCCATATCCAGTGTTTTTCAATATATTCAGTTTCAGGCATTTATGCATGCATTCAATTTTCACTGTATTGTATTGAAATGCATGGGAGTTATAACAGTGCGCCACTTTGCTAGCTTGCCACGCGCACGCCGTTCAAAATCTACAACTTCTAATTCCAACATTTTTTCCACAGTAGCTTGCCATTGATGCCCAAAAAGTTTCGAGACGATCGATAAAAATTCCAACGACAAGTTTACGTTTGAATCTGGTGGCAAAGGTGTTTTTTATAGAAAATTCAAGATGGCCGCCTTTTCCCGAGGTCAAAGGTCGACAAAACTCCAGAGGTAATTGTAGACTTATGCTACGGACATGCGAGTCAAATTTCGTGAAAATCGCTCGAAAAAAAGTTCATTTTTCCATATTGTGTAAAAACGCGAAAAACTCAAAATGGCAGATTTTGGCACAAAATGGCCGCCAAACCGTAGGTCGGGTCGCCATCACGTAATTATTTCAAAACTTTGTTTGGATATACCCGACAAAGTTATCTGGGTTTCGTTAGCCGATTCTTAAAAATAAAATCCGGTAAATTTTTTTTTTGCAGAGTCAGCACTTTTTTTTGCGATCGTTTTTTGTTTACCACGGCCACATTCCTTTCTCGATTTTGTCGTATGTGACATCATTTTGTTCAGTGTGGGCTAGGGTATCGCATATTTCAGTTTCAGGCTATTCCGATAAAATATGTGCGAGCTAGCTAAAATGGCGACGGTTGCGAATTCGCCACGCGCACGCGTTTCAAATTCTACAACTTCTAATTCCAACATTTTGTCCACAGTAGCTTGCCATTGATGCCCGAGAAGTTTCAAAAAGATCGATAAAAATCCCTAGGACGAGTTTTCGTTTGTATCCGTTACTAAAGGTGCTTTTTTATGAAAATTCAAGATGGCCGCCCCTTCCCAAGGTCAAAGGTCAACGAAACTTCTTTGGTTATTGTAAAATCATGGTCTTGGCATGTGTGTGCAATTTCATGAAAATCGCTTAAACAAAAGTGTCGTTTTCCCATATTGTCAAAAAACACGAAAATCGCCATTTCTCAGAGTTCGCCACAAAATGGCCGCCAAGCCGTAGGTCGTGTGGCCATCCCATAATGATTTCATAACATCTTTGGGATATCTCCAACACACGTGTTTTGGTTTCGTAACTGTATTTAAAAATATTTTTTTTTGGCCCCATAAGCGATTTTCGGCCCATTCATTTTTTTTACGGGAACGCTCGCCGTGATGTCATCGACGTGGGGGGGGTGATGTTCTCTTTGCCGAAAATTCATTTTCAATTTATCCCAGATGTGTGCCAATTTTGGTGAGTTTTCGGGTATGTGGCGGGGGTCAAATTTTCGATCAACGGATCCGTTAGAAAGAAGAAGAAAAAGAATAATGAAACGAAGCAGAAACAATATAGAAGTTTTTGCAGTCAGGTGGCCTATGTATTTCAATGCGGCCTGTCTTTTACTATAGGCTGGGCATGTCTTTTTGGCTTTAAACCCGTTCTTTGAGGGCTTTTTGGGGCTTTTTTGGTTTTTTGTCGTCATTTTTGCGACTACAATTTTGACGTTTGTGCGTTGGTGTTGTGCGTGTGTGTGTGTATTTTTGTTGTGTTACACAATTGTCGTGTCGTTTTGTGCTTTGGGCGACTTTTGACCCCATTTTTTGGCGTTTTGACGCGTTTTTTTGACGTTTTGGACTTTTTGAGTGTTCGACCCTCGTACCAGTTACAATATGGTCCTTGCAGTCTATGACTGCTGCGGGCCATAATAATAAAAAAACATTCGAAAAACAATATAGAAGTTTTTGCAGTCAGGTGGCCTATGTATTTCAATGCGGCCTGTCTTTTACTATAGGCTGGGCATGTCTTTTTGGCTTTAAACCCGTCTTTTGAGGGCTTTTTTGGTCTTTTTTGTGTTTTTGTCGTCATTTTTGCGACTACAATTTTGACGTTTTTGCGTTGGTGTTGTGCGTGTGTGTGTGTATTTTTGTTGCGTTACACAATTTTCGTGTCGTTTTGTGCTTTGGGCGACTTTTGACCCCATTTTTTGGCGTTTTGACGCGTTTTTTTGACGTTTTGGACCTTTTTGAGTGTTCGACCCTCGTACCAGTTACAATATGGTCCTTGCACTCTGTGAGTGCTGCGGGCCATAATTAAAGCCGCAAGCGGCGTTGGATGGCCCGCAGACGCAACCCGCCTTCCACGCCCAACTCTACGCACCACCGCCCTCACCGCCCACTTTTGATAATGGCTAGTCAAAACTGCATATGCTAATTATGCTAACTATGCTAGCTATGCTAATGTGGCTAAAAGTGCTAGCATTGCGATCAGCATCATCAACTGACTCAAAAAAACACATTTCCTAAAATGCTAATTATGCTAACTATGCTAGCTATGCTAATGTGGCTAAAAGTGCTAGCATAGCGATCAGCATCATCAACTGACTCAGAAAAACACATTACCTAAAATGCTAATTATGTTAACTATGCTAACTATGCTAATGTGGCTAAAAGTGCTAGCATAGCAATCAGCATCTTCAACTGACTCAGAAAAACACATTTTTAAAAATGCTAATTATGCTAACTATGCTAGCTATGCTAATGTGGCTAAAAGTGCTAGCATAGCGATCAGCATCATCAACTAACTCAGAAAAACACATTACCTAAAATGCTAATTATGCTAACTATGCTAGTTATGCTAACTTAGCTAAAAGTGCTAGTTTAGCGATCAGCATCATCAACTGACTCAGAAAAACAAATTCCTCCATTGGTAAGAGTTATATGTCATAAGTTGCTAAAAAAAACACTTTTTCCAAAATGGCGGCTTTTCTTTTGATTTTATCTCCATAGCAACCATTTTATGTTTTGGTCCCCTCGGGAGGACGAACAGATTGACGTCAGTTTCGGACAAATCGGTAAAAGTAAACTTTTTGTCGTCCTTAGCAACAGTGGTTTTATGCTAACCACGCCCACATTCCTTATATGTCCATATCCAGTGTTTTTCAATGTAATCTGTTTCAGGCATGAGTGCATGCATTCAATTTTCACTGTATTGTATTGAAATGCATGAGAGTTATAACAGTGCGCCACTTTGCTAGCTTGCCACGCACACGCCGTTCAAAATCTACAACTTCTAATTCCAACATTTTTTCCACAGTAGCTTGCCATTGATGCCCAAAAAGTTTCGAGACGATTGATGAAATTTCCAACGACAAGTTTACGTTTGAATCCGGTGGTAAAGGTGTTTTTTATAGAAAATTCAAGATGGCCGCCTTTTCCCGAGGTCAAAGGTCGACGAAACTCCAGAGGTGATTATACACTTACGCTAGGGACATGCGAGTCAAATTTCGTCAAAATCGCTCGAAAAAAAGTTCATTTTTCCATATTGTGTAAAAACGCGAAAAACGCAAAATGGTAGATTTTGGCACAAAATGGCCGCCAAACCGTAGGTCGTGTCGCCATCACGTAATGATTTCAAAACTTTCTTTGGATATACCTGACAAAGTTATCTGAGTTTCGTTAGCCAATTCTTAAAAATAAAATCCGAAAAAATTTTTTTTAGCCGAGTCAGCACTTTTTTTTGCGACGGTTTTTTGTTTACCACGGCCACATTCCTTTATCGATTTTGTCATGCGTGACATCGTTTTGTTCAGTGTGGGCCAGGGTATCGCATATTTCAGTTTCAGGCTATTCCGATAAAATATGTGCGAGCTAGCTAAAATGGCGACGGTTGCGAATTCGCCACGTGCACGCGTTTCAAATTCTACAACTTCTAATTCCAACATTTTGTCCACAGTAGCTTGCCATTGATGCCCGAGAAGTTTCAAAAAGATCGATAAAAATCCCTAGGACGAGTTTTCGTTTGTATCCGTCAATAAAGGTGCTTTTTTATGAAAATTCAAGATGGCCGCCCCTTCCCAAGGTCAAAGGTCAACAAAACTTCTTTGGTAGTTGTAGAATCGTGTTTGTGGCATGTGTATGAAATTTCGTGAAAATCGCTTGAACAAAAGTGTAGTTTTCCCATATTGTCAAAAAACACGAAAATCGCCATTTCTCTGAGTTCGCCACAAAATGGCCGCCAAGCCGTAGGTCGTGTGGCCATCCCATAATGATTTCATAACTTCTTTGGGATATCTCCAACACGCGTGTTTTGGTTTCGTAACTGTATTTCAAAATATTTTTTTTTGGCCCCATAAGCGATTTTCGGCCCATTCATTTTTTTTACGGGATCGCTCGCCGTGATGTCATCGACTTCGGGGGGGTGGCGTTCTCTTTGCCGAAAATTCATTTTCAATTTATCCCAGGTGTGTGCCAATTTTGGTGAGTTTTCGGGTATGTGGCGGGGGTCAAAATTAAGCTCAAAGACGCCGTTAGTGTGCAAGAAGAATAATAATAATAATGAAACGAAGCAGAAACAATATAGAAGTTTTTGCAGTCAGGTGGCCTATGTATTTCAATGCGGCCTGTCTTTTACTATAGGCTGGGCATGTCTTTTTGGCTTTAAACCCGTCTTTTGAGGGCTTTTTGGGGCTTTTTTGGGTTTTTGTCATCATTTTTGCGACTACAATTTTGACGTTTGTGCGTTGGTGTTGTGCGTGTGTGTGTGTATTTTTGTTGCGTTACACAATTGTCGTGTCGTTTTGTGCTTTGGGCGACTTTTGACCCCATTTTTTGGCGTTTTGACGCGTTTTTTGACGTTTTGGACTTTTTGAGTGTTCGACCCTCGTACCAGTTACAATATGGTCCTTGCAGTCTATGACTGCTGCGGGCCATAATAAAAAAACATTCGAAAAACAATATAGAAGTTTTTGCAGTCAGGTGGCCTATGTATTTTAATGCGGCCTGTCTTTTACTATAGGCTGGGCATGTCTTTTTGGCTTTAAACCCGTTCTTTGAGGGCTTTTTGGGGCTTTTTTGGTTTTTTGTCGTCATTTTTGCGACTACAATTTTGACGTTTGTGCGTTGGTGTTGTGCGTGTGTATTTTTGTTGCGTTACACAATTGTCGTGTCGTTGTGTGCTTTGGGCGACTTTTGACCCCATTTTTTGGCGTTTTGACGCGTTTTTTTGACGTTTTGGACCTTTTTGAGTGTTCGACCCTCGTACCAGTTACAATATGGTCCTTGCAGTCTATGACTGCTGCGGGCCATAATAATAATAATAATAATAATTAAAGCCGCAAGCGGCGTTGTATGGCCCGCAGACGCAACCCGCCTTCCACGCCCAACTCTACGCACTACCGCGGCCCTCTCCGCCCTCACCGCCCACAAATTAAAAGCTAATCAAGGCTGGATTTGCTCATAATGCTAACTATGCTAACTATGCTAATGTGACTAAAAGTCCTAGCATAGCGATCAGCATAATCAACTCTCTCAGAAAAACACATTTCCTAAAATGCTAATTATGCTTACTATGCTAGCTATGCTAATGTGCCTAAATGAGCTAGCATTGCGATTAGCATCATCAACTGACTCAAAAAAACACATTTCCTAAAATGCTAATTATGTTAACTATGCTAACTATGCTAATGTGGCTAAAAGTGCTAGCATAGCAATCAGCATCTTCAACTGACTCAGAAAAACACATTTTTAAAAATGCTAATTATGCTAACTATGCTAGCTATGCTAATGTGGCTAAAAGTGCTAGCATAGCGATCAGCATCATCAACTAACTCAGAAAAACACATTACCTAAAATGCTAATTATGCTAACTATGCTAGTTATGCTAACTTAGCTAAAAGTGCTAGTTTAGCGATCAGCATCATCAACTGACTCAGAAAAACAAATTCCTCCATTGGTAAGAGTTATATGTCATAAGTTGCTAAAAAAAACACTTTTTCCAAAATGGCGGCTTTTCTTTTGATTTTATCTCCATAGCAACCATTTTATGTTTTGGTCCCCTCGGGAGGACGAACAGATTGACGTCAGTTTCGGACAAATCGGTAAAAGTAAACTTTTTGTCGTCCTTAGCAACAGTGGTTTTATGCTAACCACGCCCACATTCCTTATATGTCCATATCCAGTGTTTTTCAATGTAATCTGTTTCAGGCATGAGTGCATGCATTCAATTTTCACTGTATTGTATTGAAATGCATGAGAGTTATAACAGTGCGCCACTTTGCTAGCTTGCCACGCACACGCCGTTCAAAATCTACAACTTCTAATTCCAACATTTTTTCCACAGTAGCTTGCCATTGATGCCCAAAAAGTTTCGAGACGATTGATGAAATTTCCAACGACAAGTTTACGTTTGAATCCGGTGGTAAAGGTGTTTTTTATAGAAAATTCAAGATGGCCGCCTTTTCCCGAGGTCAAAGGTCGACGAAACTCCAGAGGTGATTATACACTTACGCTAGGGACATGCGAGTCAAATTTCGTCAAAATCGCTCGAAAAAAAGTTCATTTTTCCATATTGTGTAAAAACGCGAAAAACGCAAAATGGTAGATTTTGGCACAAAATGGCCGCCAAACCGTAGGTCGTGTCGCCATCACGTAATGATTTCAAAACTTTCTTTGGATATACCTGACAAAGTTATCTGAGTTTCGTTAGCCAATTCTTAAAAATAAAATCCGAAAAATTTTTTTTTAGCCGAGTCAGCACTTTTTTTTGCGACGTTTTTTTGTTTACCACGGCCACATTCCTTTATCGATTTTGTCATGCGTGACATCGTTTTGTTCAGTGTGGGCCAGGGTATCGCATATTTCAGTTTCAGGCTATTCCGATAAAATATGTGCGAGCTAGCTAAAATGGCGACGGTTGCGAATTCGCCACGTGCACGCGTTTCAAATTCTACAACTTCTAATTCCAACATTTTGTCCACAGTAGCTTGCCATTGATGCCCGAGAAGTTTCAAAAAGATCGATAAAAATCCCTAGGACGAGTTTTCGTTTGTATCCGTCAATAAAGGTGCTTTTTTATGAAAATTCAAGATGGCCGCCCCTTCCCAAGGTCAAAGGTCAACAAAACTTCTTTGGTAGTTGTAGAATCGTGTTTGTGGCATGTGTATGAAATTTCGTGAAAATCGCTTGAACAAAAGTGTAGTTTTCCCATATTGTCAAAAAACACGAAAATCGCCATTTCTCTGAGTTCGCCACAAAATGGCCGCCAAGCCGTAGGTCGTGTGGCCATCCCATAATGATTTCATAACTTCTTTGGGATATCTCCAACACGCGTGTTTTGGTTTCGTAACTGTATTTCAAAATATTTTTTTTTGGCCCCATAAGCGATTTTCGGCCCATTCATTTTTTTTACGGGATCGCTCGCCGTGATGTCATCGACTTCGGGGGGGTGGCGTTCTCTTTGCCGAAAATTCATTTTCAATTTATCCCAGGTGTGTGCCAATTTTGGTGAGTTTTCGGGTATGTGGCGGGGGTCAAAATTAAGCTCAAAGACGCCGTTAGTGTGCAAGAAGAATAATAATAATAATGAAACGAAGCAGAAACAATATAGAAGTTTTTGCAGTCAGGTGGCCTATGTATTTCAATGCGGCCTGTCTTTTACTATAGGCTGGGCATGTCTTTTTGGCTTTAAACCCGTCTTTTGAGGGCTTTTTGGGGCTTTTTTGGGTTTTTGTCATCATTTTTGCGACTACAATTTTGACGTTTGTGCGTTGGTGTTGTGCGTGTGTGTGTGTATTTTTGTTGCGTTACACAATTGTCGTGTCGTTTTGTGCTTTGGGCGACTTTTGACCCCATTTTTTGGCGTTTTGACGCGTTTTTTGACGTTTTGGACTTTTTGAGTGTTCGACCCTCGTACCAGTTACAATATGGTCCTTGCAGTCTATGACTGCTGCGGGCCATAATAAAAAAACATTCGAAAAACAATATAGAAGTTTTTGCAGTCAGGTGGCCTATGTATTTTAATGCGGCCTGTCTTTTACTATAGGCTGGGCATGTCTTTTTGGCTTTAAACCCGTTCTTTGAGGGCTTTTTGGGGCTTTTTTGGTTTTTTGTCGTCATTTTTGCGACTACAATTTTGACGTTTGTGCGTTGGTGTTGTGCGTGTGTATTTTTGTTGCGTTACACAATTGTCGTGTCGTTGTGTGCTTTGGGCGACTTTTGACCCCATTTTTTGGCGTTTTGACGCGTTTTTTTGACGTTTTGGACCTTTTTGAGTGTTCGACCCTCGTACCAGTTACAATATGGTCCTTGCAGTCTATGACTGCTGCGGGCCATAATAATAATAATAATAATAATGAAACAAAGCAGAAACAATATAGAAGTTTTTGCAGTCAGGTGGCCTATGTATTTCAATGAGGCCTATCTTTTACTATAGGCTGGGCATGTCTTTTTGGCTTTAAACCCGTTCTTTGAGGGCTTTTTGGGGCTTTATTGTGTTTTTGTCATCATTTTTGCGACTACAAATTTGTCGTTTGTGTGGGGGTGTTGTGCGTGTGTGTGTGTATTTTTGTTGCGTTACACAATTGTCGTCTCGTTGTGTGCTTTGGGCGACTTTTGACCCCATTTTTTGGCGTTTTGACGCGTTTTTTTGACGTTTTGGACTTTTTGAGTGTTCGACCCTCGTACCAGTTACAATATGGTCCTTGCAGTCTATGACTGCTGCGGGCCATAATTAAAGCCGCAAGCGGCGTTGTATGGCCCGCAGGCGCTACCCGACTTCCACGCCTTCCACGCCCAACTCTACGCACCACCGCCCTCACCGCCCTCACCGCCCTCACTGCCCACTTTTGATGAAGGCTAGTCAAAACTGCATATGCTAATTATGCTAACTATGCTAGCTATGCTAATGTGGCTAAAAGTGCTAGCATAGCGATCAGCATCATCAACTGACTCAGAAAAACACATTACCTAAAATGCTACTTATGCTAACTATGCTAGCTATGCTAATGTGGCTAAAAGTGCTAGCATAGCGATCAGCATCATCAACTGACTCAGAAAAACACATTACCCAAAATGCTAATTATGCTAACTATGCTAGCTATGCTAATGTGGCTAAAAGTGCTAGCATAGCGATCAGCATCATTAACTGACTCAGAAAAACAGATTACCTAAAATGCTAATTATGCTAACTATGCTAGCTATGCTAATGTGGCTAAAAGTGCTAGCATAGCGATCAGCATCATTAACTGACTCAGAAAAACACATTACCTAAAATGCTAATTATGCTAACTATGCTAGCTATGCTAATGTGGCTAAAAGTGCTAGCATAGCGATCAGCATCATTAACTGACTCAGAAAAACACATTATCTAAAATGCTAATTATGCTAACTATGCTAGCTATGCTAATGTGGCTAAAAGTGCTAGCATTGCGATCAGCATCTTCAACTGACTCAGAAAAACACATTACTAAAAATGCTAATTATGCTTACTATGCTAGCTATGCTAATGTAGCTAAAAGTGCTAGCATTGCGATCAGCATCATCAACTGACTCAGAAAAACACATTGCCTAAAATGCTAATTATGCTAACTATGCTAGCTATGCTAATGTGGCTAAAAGTGCTAGCATAGCGATCGGCATCATCAACTGACTCAGAAAAACACATTCCTCCATTGGTGAGAGCTATATGCCATAAGTTGATAAAAAACCCACTTTTTCCAAAATGGCGGCTTTTTGGTTTATTTTATCTCCATAGCAACCATTTTATGTTATGTTCCCCTTGAGAAGACGAACAGATTGACGTCAGTTTCGGACAAATCGTTAAAAGTAAACTTTTTGTCGTCCTTAGCAACAGTGGTTTTATGCTAACCACGCCCATATTCCTTATATGTCCAGAACCAGTGTTTTTCAATGTATTCAGTTTCAGGCATGAATGCATGCATTCAATTTTCACTGTATTGTATTGAAATGCATGGGAGTTATAACAGTGCGCCACTTTGCTAGCTTGCCACGCGCACGCCGTTCAAAATCTACAACTTCTAATTCCAACATTTTTTCCACAGTAGCTTGCCATTGATGCCCAAAAAGTTTCGAGACGATCGATAAAAATTCCATAGACAAGTTTACGTTTGAATCCAGTGGCAAAGGTGTTTTTTATAGAAAATTCAAGATGGCCACCTTTTCCCGAGGTCAAAGGTCGACGAAACTCCAGAGGTAATTGTAGACTTATGCTACGGACATGCGAGTCAAATTTCGTGAAAATCGCTCAAAAAAAAGTTCCTTTTTCCATATTGTGTAAAAACGCGAAAAACTCAAAATGGCCGATTTTGGCACAAAATGGCCGCCAAACCGTAGGTCGTGTCGCCATCACGTAATGATTTCAAAAATTTGTTTGGATATACCCGACAAAGTTATCTGGGTTTCGCTAGCCGATTCATAAAAAAAAAATCCGAATTTTTTTTTTTTAGCCGAGTCAGCACTTTTTTTTGCGATCGTTTTTTGTTTGCCACGGCCACATTCCTTTATCGATTTTCTCGTATGTGACATCGTTTTGTTCAGTGTGGGCCAGGGAATCGTATATTTCATTTTCACGACATTCCGATAAAATATGTGCAAGCTAGCTAAAATGGCGACGGTTGCGAATTCGCCATGCGCACGCGTTTCAAAATCTACAACTTCTAATTCCAACATTTTGTCCACAATTGATTGCCATTGATGCCCAAGAAGTTTCAAAAAGATCGATGAAAATTCCTAGGACGAGTTTTCGTTTGAATACCTTACTAAAGGTGCTTTTTTTTGAAAATTCAAGATGGCCGCCACTTCCCAAGGTCAAAGGTCAACGAAACTTCTTTGGTTATTGTAGAATCGTGCTAGTGGCATGTATGTCCGATTTCGTGAAAATCGCATGAAAAAAAGTGTTGTTTTCCCATATTGTCAAAAAACACAAAAATCGCCATTTCTCAGAGTTCGCCACAAAATGGCTGCCAAGCCGTAAGTCGTGTGGCCATCCCATAATGATTTCAAAACTTCTTGGGGATATCTCCAACACGCGTGTTTTGGTTTCGTAACTGTATTCCGAAATATTTTTTTTTGGCCCCATAAGCGATTTTCGGCCCATTCATTTTTTTGACGGGAACGCTCGCTGTGATGTCATCATCGTGGGGGGGGTGACGTTCTCTTTGCCGAAAATTCATTTTCAATTTATCCTAGGACTGTGCCAATTTTGGTGAGTTTTCGGGTATGTGGCGGGGGTCAAATTTGAGCTCAAAGTGGAAGAAAGAAAGTAGAAGAAAAATAATAATAATAATTAAAGCCGCAAGCGGCGTTGTATGGCCCGCAGACGCAACCCGACTTCCACGCCCAATTCTACGCACCACCGCCCTCACCGCCCTCACCGCCCACTTTTGATGAAGGCTAGTCAAAACTGCATATGCTAACTATGCTAGCTATGCTAATGTGGCTAAAAGTGCCAGCATAGCGATCAGCATCATCAACTGACTCAGAAAAACACATTACCTAAAATGCTACTTATGCTAACTATGCTAGCTATGCTAATGTGGCTAATAGTGCTAGCATAGCGATCAGCATCATCAACTGACTCAGAAAAACACATTACCTAAAATGCTAATTATGCTAACTATGCTAATGTGGCTTAAAGTGCTAGCATAGCGATCAGCATCATCAACTGACTCAGAAAAACACATTACCTAAAATGCTAATTATGCTAACTATGCTAGCTATGCTAATGTGGCTAAAAGTGCTAGCATAGCGATCAGCATCATCAACTGACTCAGAAAAACACATTACCTAAAATGCTAATTATGCTAACTATGCTAGCTATGCTAATGTGGCTAAAAGTGCTAGCATAGCGATCAGCATCATCAACTGACTCAGAAAAACACATTCCTCCATTGGTGAGAGCTATATGCCATAAGTTGATAAAAAAAACCACTTTTCCAAAATGGCGGCTTTTTTGTTTATTTTATCTCCATAGCAACCATTTTATGTTTTGGTCCCCTTGAGAAGACGAACAGATTGACGCCCGTTTCGGACAAATCGGTAAAAGTAAAGTTTTTGTCGTCCTTAGCAACAGTGGTTTATGCTAACCACGCCCACTTTCCTTATATGTCCACATCCAGTGTTTTTCAATGTATTCAGTTTCAGGCATGAATGCATGCATTCAATTTTCACTGTATTGTATTGGAAGACATGGGAGTTATAACAGTGCGCCACTTTGCTAGCTCGCCACACGCACGCCGTTCAAAATCTACAACTTCTAATTCCAACATTTTTTCCACAGTAGCTTGCCATTGATGCCCAAAAAGTTTCGAGACGATCGATAAAAATTCCAACGACAAGTTTACGTTTGAATCCAATCGCAAAGGTGTTTTTATAGAAAATTCAAGATGGCCGCCTTTTCCCGAGGTCAAAGGTCGACGAAACTCCAGAGGTGATTGTAGACTTATGCTACGGACATGCGCGTCAAATTTCGTGAAAATCGCTTAAAAAAAAGTTCATTTTTCCATATTGTGTAAAAACGCGAAAAACTCAAAATGGCCGATTTTGGCACAAAATGGCCGCCAAACCGTAGGTCGTGTCGCCATTACGTAATGATTTAAAAACTTTGTTTGGATATACCCGACAAAGTTATCTGGGTTTCGCTAGCCGATTCTTAAAAAAAAAATCCGAAATTTTTTTTTTTAGCCGAGTCAGCACTTTTTTTTGCGATTGTTTTTTGTTTACCACGGCCACATTCCTTTATCGATTTTGTCGTATGTGACATCATTTTTTTCAGTATGGGCCAGGGAATCGCATATTTCAGTTTCAGGCTATTCCGATAAAATATGTGCGAGCTAGCTAAAACGGCGACGGTTGCGAATTCGCCACGCGGACGCGTTTCAAATTCTACAATTTCTAATTCCAACATTTTGTCCACAGTAGCTTGCCATTGATGCCCGAGAAGTTTCAAAAAGATCGAAAAAAATCCCTAGGACGAGTTTTCGTTTGTATCCGTTACTAAAGGTGCTTTTTTATGAAAATTCAAGATGGCCGCCCCTTGCCAAGGTCAAAGGTCAACGAAACTTCTTTGGTAGTTGTAGAATCGTGCTAGTGGCATGTGTGTGCAATTTCGTGAAAATCGCTCAAACAAAAGTATCGTTTTCCCATATTGTCAAAAAACACGAAAATCGCCATTTCTCTGTGTTTGCCACAAAATGGCCGCCAAGCCGTAGGTCGTGTGGCCATCCCATAATGATTTCATAACTTCTTTGGGATATCTCCAACACACGTGTTTTGGTTTCGTAACTGTATTTCGAAATTTTTTTTTTTGGCCCCATAAGCGATTTTAGGCCCATTCATTTTTTTGACGGGAACGCTCGCCGTGATGTCATCATCGTGGGGGGGGTGATGTTCTCTTTGCCGAAAATTCATTTTCAATTTATCCTAGGTGTGTGCCAATTTTGGTGAGTTTTCGGGTATGTGGCGGGGGTCAAATTTGCGATCTACGGATCCGTTAGAAACGGGAAGAATAATAATTAAAGCCGCAAGCGGCGTTGTATGGCCCGCAGACGCAACCCGCCTTCCACGCCCAACTCTACGCACTACCGCGGCCCTCTCCGCCCTCACCGCCCACAAATTAAAAGCTAATCAAGGCTGGATTTGCTCATAATGCTAAGTATGCTAACTATGCTAATGTGACTAAAAGTCCTAGCATAGCGATCAGCATAATCAACTCTCTCAGAAAAACACATTTCCTAAAATGCTAATTATGCTTACTATGCTAGCTATGCTAATGTGCCTAAATGAGCTAGCATTGCGATTAGCATCATCAACTGACTCAAAAAAACACATTTCCTAAAATGCTAATTATGCTAACTATGCTAGCTATGCTAATGTGGCTAAAAGTGCTAGCATAGCGATCAGCATCATCAACTGACTCAGAAAAACACATTACCTAAAATGCTAATTATGTTAACTATGCTAACTATGCTAATGTGGCTAAAAGTGCTAGCATAGCAATCAGCATCTTCAACTGACTCAGAAAAACACATTTTTAAAAATGCTAATTATGCTAACTATGCTAGCTATGCTAATGTGGCTAAAAGTGCTAGCATAGCGATCAGCATCATCAACTAACTCAGAAAAACACATTACCTAAAATGCTAATTATGCTAACTATGCTAGTTATGCTAACTTAGCTAAAAGTGCTAGTTTAGCGATCAGCATCATCAACTGACTCAGAAAAACAAATTCCTCCATTGGTAAGAGTTATATGTCATAAGTTGCTAAAAAAAACACTTTTTCCAAAATGGCGGCTTTTCTTTTGATTTTATCTCCATAGCAACCATTTTATGTTTTGGTCCCCTCGGGAGGACGAACAGATTGACGTCAGTTTCGGACAAATCGGTAAAAGTAAACTTTTTGTCGTCCTTAGCAACAGTGGTTTTATGCTAACCACGCCCACATTCCTTATATGTCCATATCCAGTGTTTTTCAATGTAATCTGTTTCAGGCATGAGTGCATGCATTCAATTTTCACTGTATTGTATTGAAATGCATGAGAGTTATAACAGTGCGCCACTTTGCTAGCTTGCCACGCACACGCCGTTCAAAATCTACAACTTCTAATTCCAACATTTTTTCCACAGTAGCTTGCTATTGATGCCCAAAAAGTTTCGAGACGATTGATGAAATTTCCAACGACAAGTTTACGTTTGAATCCGGTGGTAAAGGTGTTTTTTATAGAAAATTCAAGATGGCCGCCTTTTCCCGAGGTCAAAGGTCGACGAAACTCCAGAGGTGATTATACACTTACGCTAGGGACATGCGAGTCAAATTTCGTCAAAATCGCTCGAAAAAAAGTTCATTTTTCCATATTGTGTAAAAACGCGAAAAACGCAAAATGGTAGATTTTGGCACAAAATGGCCGCCAAACCGTAGGTCGTGTCGCCATCACGTAATGATTTCAAAACTTTCTTTGGATATACCTGACAAAGTTATCTGAGTTTCGTTAGCCAATTCTTAAAAATAAAATCCGAAAAATTTTTTTTTAGCCGAGTCAGCACTTTTTTTTGCGACGGTTTTTTGTTTACCACGGCCACATTCCTTTATCGATTTTGTCATGCGTGACATCGTTTTGTTCAGTGTGGGCCAGGGTATCGCATATTTCAGTTTCAGGCTATTCCGATAAAATATGTGCGAGCTAGCTAAAATGGCGACGGTTGCGAATTCGCCACGTGCACGCGTTTCAAATTCTACAACTTCTAATTCCAACATTTTGTCCACAGTAGCTTGCCATTGATGCCCGAGAAGTTTCAAAAAGATCGATAAAAATCCCTAGGACGAGTTTTCGTTTGTATCCGTCAATAAAGGTGCTTTTTTATGAAAATTCAAGATGGCCGCCCCTTCCCAAGGTCAAAGGTCAACAAAACTTCTTTGGTAGTTGTAGAATCGTGTTTGTGGCATGTGTATGAAATTTCGTGAAAATCGCTTGAACAAAAGTGTAGTTTTCCCATATTGTCAAAAAACACGAAAATCGCCATTTCTCTGAGTTCGCCACAAAATGGCCGCCAAGCCGTAGGTCGTGTGGCCATCCCATAATGATTTCATAACTTCTTTGGGATATCTCCAACACGCGTGTTTTGGTTTCGTAACTGTATTTCAAAATATTTTTTTTTGGCCCCATAAGCGATTTTCGGCCCATTCATTTTTTTTACGGGATCGCTCGCCGTGATGTCATCGACTTCGGGGGGGGTGGCGTTCTCTTTGCCGAAAATTCATTTTCAATTTATCCCAGGTGTGTGCCAATTTTGGTGAGTTTTCGGGTATGTGGCGGGGGTCAAAATTAAGCTCAAAGACGCCGTTAGTGTGCAAGAAGAATAATAATTAAAGCCGCAAGCGGCGTTGTATGGCCCGCAGACGCAACCCGCCTTCCACGCCCAACTCTACGCACTACCGCGGCCCTCTCCGCCCTCACCGCCCACAAATTAAAAGCTAATCAAGGCTGGATTTGCTCATAATGCTAACTATGCTAACTATGCCAATGTGACTAAAAGTCCTAGCATAGCGATCAGCATAATCAACTCTCTCAGAAAAACACATTTCCTAAAATGCTAATTATGCTAACCTTGCTAGCTATGCTAATGTGCCTAAATGAGCTAGCATTGCGATTAGCATCATCAACTCTCTCAGAAAAACACATTACCTAAAATGCTAATTATGCTAACTATGCTAGCTATGCTAATGTGGCTAAAAGTGCTAGCATAGCGATCAGCATCATCAACTGACTCAGAAAAACACATTACCTAAAATGCTAATTATGCTAACTATGCTAACTATGCAAATGTGGCTAAAAGTGCTAGCATAGCAATCAGCATCTTCAACTGACTCAGAAAAACACATTACCTAAAATGCTAATTATGCTAACTATGCTAGCTATGCTAACATAGCTAAAAGTGCTAGCATAGCGATCAGCATCATCAACTGACTCAAAAAAACACATTTCCTAAAATGCTAATTATGCTAACTATGCTAGCTATGCTAATGTGGCTAAAATTGCTAGCATAGCGATCAGCATCATCAACTGACTCAGAAAAACACATTCCTCCATTGGTGAGAGTTATATGTCATAAGTTGCTAAAAAGCCCACTTTTTCCAAAATGGCGGCTTTTCTGTTGATTTTATCTCCATAGCAACCATTTTATGTTTTGGTCCCCTCGGGAGGACGAACAGATTGACGTCAGTTTCGGACAAATCGGTAAAAGTAAACTTTTTGTCGTCCTTAGCAACAGTGGTTTTATGCTAACCACGCCCACATTCCTTATATGTCCATATCCAGTGTTTTTTAATGTATTCTGTTTCAGGCATGAATGCATGCATTCAATTTTCACTGTATTGTATTGAAATGCATGGGAGTTATAACAGTGCGCCACTTTGCTAGCTTGCCACGCGCACGCCGTTCAAAATCTACAACTTCTAATTCCAACATTTTTTACACAGTAGCTTGCCATTGATGCCCAAAAAGTTTTGAGACGATCGAAGAAAATTCCAACGACAAGTTTACGTTTGAATCTGGTGGTTAAGGTGTTTTTTATAGAAAATTCAAGATGGCCGCCTTTTCCCGAGGTCAAAGGTCGACGAAACTCCAAAGGTGATTGTAGACTTACGCTAGGGACATGCGAGTCAAATTTCGTGAAAATCGCTCGAAAAAAAGTTCATTTTTCCATATCGTGTAAAAACGCGAAAAACTCAAATTGGCAGATTTTGGCACAAAATGGCCGCCAAACCGTAGGTCGTGTGGCCATCACGTAATGATTTCAAAACTTTCTTTGGATATACCCGACAAAGTTATCTGGGTTTTGTTAGCCGATTCTTAAAAATAAAATCCAAAAAAATTTTTTTTTGCCGAGTCAGCACTTTTTTTTGCGACGGTTTTTTGTTTACCACGGCCACATTCCTTTATCGATTTTGTCGTATGTGACATCGTTTTGATCAGTGTGGGCCAGGGTATCGCATATTTCAGTTTCAGGCTATTCCGATAAAATATGTGCGAGCTAGCTAAAATGGCGACGGTTGCGAATTCGCCACGCGCACGCGTTTCAAATTCTACAACTTCTAATTCCAACATTTTGTCCACAGTAGCTTGCCATTGATGCCCGAGAAGTTTCAAAAAGATCGATAAAAATCCCTAGGACGAGTTTTCGTTTGTATCCGTCAATAAAGGTGCTTTTTTATGAAAATTCAAGATGGCCGCCCCTTCCCAAGGTCAAAGGTCAACAAAACTTCTTTGGTAGTTGTAGAATCGTGTTTGTGGCATGTGTATGAAATTTCGTGAAAATCGCTTGAACAAAAGTGTAGTTTTCCCATATTGTCAAAAAACACGAAAATCGCCATTTCTCTGAGTTCGCCACAAAATGGCCGCCAAGCCGTAGGTCGTGTGGCCATCCCATAATGATTTCATAACTTCTTTGGGATATCTCCAACACGCGTGTTTTGGTTTCGTAACTGTATTTCAAAATATTTTTTTTTGGCCCCATAAGCGATTTTCGGCCCATTCATTTTTTTTACGGGATCGCTCGCCGTGATGTCATCGACTTCGGGGGGGTGGCGTTCTCTTTGCCAAAAATTCATTTTCAATTTATCCCAGGTGTGTGCCAATTTTGGTGAGTTTTCGGGTATGTGGCGGGGGTCAAAATTAAGCTCAAAGACGCCGTTATAGGACAAGAAGAATAATAATAATTAAAGCCGCAAGCGGCGTTGTATGGCCCGCAGACGCAACCCGCCTCCACGCCCAACTCTACGCACCACCGCTGACCTCACCGCCCTCACAGCCCGCAAATTAAAAGCTAGTCAAGGCTGGATTTGCTAATTATGCTAACTATGCTAACTATGCTAATGTGGCTAAAAGTGCTAGCATAGCGATCAGCATCATCAACCGACACAGAAAAACACATCACCTAAAATGCTAATTATGCTAACTATGCTAGCAATGCTAATGTGGCTAAAAGTGCTAGCATAGCGATCAGCATCATCAACTGACTCAGAAAAACACATTACCTAAAATGCTAATTATGCTAACTATGCTAGCTATGCTAATGTGGCTAAAAGTGCTAGCATAGCGATCAGCATCATTAACTGAATCAGAAAAACACATTACCTAAAATGCTAATTATGCTAACTATGCTAGCTATGCTAATGTGGCTAAAAGTGCTAGCATAGCGATCAGCATCATCAACTGACTCAGAAAAACACATTACCTAAAATGCTAATTATGCTAACTATGCTAGTAATGCTAATATAGCTAAAATTGCTAGCATAGCGATCTGCATCATCAACTGACTCAGAAAAACACATTCCTCCATTGGTGAGAGCTACGTGTCATAAGTTGATAAAAAACCTACTTTTTCCAAAATGGCGGCTTTTCTGTTCATTTTTTCTCCATAGCAACCATTTTATGTTTTTGTCCCCTTGGGAGGACGAACAGATTGACGTCAGTTTCGGACAAATCGGTAAAAGTAAACTTTTTGTTGTCCTTAGCAACAGTGGTTTTATGCTAACCACGCCCACATTTCTTATATGTCCATATCCAGTGTTTTTCAATGTATTCTGTTTCAGGCATTAATGCATGCATTCAATTTTCACTGTATTGTATTGAAATACATGGGAGTTATAACAGTGCGCCACTTTGCTAGCATGCCACGCGCACGCCGTTCAAAATCTACAACTTCTAATTCCAACATTTTTTCCACAGTAGCTTGCCATTGATGTCAAAAAAGTTTCGAGACAATCGATGAAAATTCCAACGACAAGTTTACGTTTGAATCTGGTGGTAAAGGTGTTTTTTATATAAAATTCAAGATGGCCGCCTTTTCCCGAGGTCAAAGGTCGACGAAACTCCAAAGGTGATTGTAGACTTACGCTAAGGACATGCGAGTCAAATTTCGTCAAAATCGCTCGAAAAAAAGTTCATTTTTCCATATTGTGTAAAATCGCGAAAAACTCTAAATGGCAGATTTTGGCACAAAATGGCCGCCAAACCGTAGGTCGTGTCGCCATCACGTAATGATTTCAAAACTTTATTTGGATATACCCGACAAAGTTATCTGGGTTTCGTTAGCCGATTCTTAAAAATAAAATCCGATTTTTTTTTTTTTTGCCGAGTCAGCACTTTTTTTTGCGATCGTTTTTTGTTTACCACGGCCACATTCCTTTATCGATTTTGTCGTATGTGATATCGTTTTGTTCAGTGTGGGCCAGGGAATCGCATATTTCAGTTTCAGGCTATTCCGATAAAATATGTGCGAGCTAGCTAAAACGGCGACGGTTGCGAATTCGCCACGCGGACGCGTTTCAAATTCTACAACTTCTAATTCCAACATTTTGTCCACAATTGATTGCCATTGATGCCCGAGAAGTTTGAAAAAGATCGAAAAAAATCCCTAGGACGAGTTTTCGTTTGTATCCGTTACTAAAGGTGCTTTTTTATGAAAATTCAAGATGGCCGCCCCTTGCCAAGGTCAAAGGTCAACAAAACTTCTTTGGCAGTTGTAGAATCGTGTTTTTGGCATGTGTGTGCAATTTCGTGAAAATCGCTCAAACAAAAGTATCGTTTTCCCATATTGTCAAAAAACACGAAAATCGCCATTTCTCTGTGTTTGCCACAAAATGGCCGCCAAGCCGTAGGTCGTGTGGCCATCCCATAATGATTTCATAACTTCTTTGGGATATCTCCAACACACGTGTTTTGGTTTCGTAACTGTATTTCGAAATATTTTTTTTTGGCCCCATAAGCGATTTTAGGCCCATTCATTTTTTTGACGGGAACGCTCGCCGTGATGTCATCGACTTCGGGGGGTTGACGTTTTCTTTGCCGAAAATTCATTTTCAATTTATCCTAGGTGTGTGGCAATTTTGGTGAGTTTTCGGGTATGTGGCGGGGGTCAAATTTGCGATCAACGGATCCGTAAGAAAGAAGAAACGTAATAATAATAATAATAATAATAATAATGAAACAAAGCAGAAACAATATAGAAGTTTTTGCAGTCAGGTGGCCTATGTATTTCAATGCGGCCTGTCTTTTACTATAGGCTGGGCATGTCTTCTTGGCTTTAAACCCTTCCTTTGAGGGCTTTTTGGGGCTTTTTTGGGTTTTTGTCGTCATTTTTGCGACGACAATTTTAACGTTTGTGCGATGGTGTTGTGCGTGTGTGTGTGTATTTTTGTTGCGTTACACAATTGTCGTCTCGTTGTGTGCTTTGGGCGACTTTTGACCCCATTTTTTGGCGTTTTGACGCGTTTTTTTGACGTTTTGGACCTTTTTGAGTGTTCGACCCTTGTACCAGTTACAATATGGTCCTTGCAGTCTATGACTGCTGCGGGCCATAATAATAATGAAACGAAGCAGAAAAAAATATAGAAGTTTTTGCAGTCAGGTGGCCTATGTATTTCAATGCGGCCTGTCTTTTACTATAGGCTGGGCATGTCTTTTTGGCTTTAAACCCGTCTTTTGAGGGCTTTTTGGGGCTTTTTTGGGTTTTTGTCATCATTTTTGCGACTACAATTTTGACGTTTGTGCGTTGGTGTTGTGCGTGTGTGTGTGTATTTTTGTTGCGTTACACAATTGTCGTGTCGTTTTGTGCTTTGGGCGACTTTTGACCCCATTTTTTGGCGTTTTGACGCGTTTTTTGACGTTTTGGACTTTTTGAGTGTTCGACCCTCGTACCAGTTACAATATGGTCCTTGCAGTCTATGACTGCTGCGGGCCATAATAATAATAATAATAATAATGAAACAAAGCAGAAACAATATAGAAGTTTTTGCAGTCAGGTGGCCTATGTATTTCAATGAGGCCTATCTTTTACTATAGGCTGGGCATGTCTTTTTGGCTTTAAACCCGTTCTTTGAGGGCTTTTTGGGGCTTTATTGTGTTTTTGTCATCATTTTTGCGACTACAAATTTGTCGTTTGTGTGGGGGTGTTGTGCGTGTGTGTGTGTATTTTTGTTGCGTTACACAATTGTCGTCTCGTTGTGTGCTTTGGGCGACTTTTGACCCCATTTTTTGGCGTTTTGACGCGTTTTTTTGACGTTTTGGACTTTTTGAGTGTTCGACCCTCGTACCAGTTACAATATGGTCCTTGCAGTCTATGACTGCTGCGGGCCATAATTAAAGCCGCAAGCGGCGTTGTATGGCCCGCAGGCGCTACCCGACTTCCACGCCTTCCACGCCCAACTCTACGCACCACCGCCCTCACCGCCCTCACCGCCCTCACTGCCCACTTTTGATGAAGGCTAGTCAAAACTGCATATGCTAATTATGCTAACTATGCTAGCTATGCTAATGTGGCTAAAAGTGCTAGCATAGCGATCAGCATCATCAACTGACTCAGAAAAACACATTACCTAAAATGCTACTTATGCTAACTATGCTAGCTATGCTAATGTGGCTAATTGTGCTAGCATAGCGATCAGCATCATCAACTGACTCAGAAAAACACATTACCCAAAATGCTAATTATGCTAACTATGCTAGCTATGCTAATGTGGCTAAAAGTGCTAGCATAGCGATCAGCATCATTAACTGACTCAGAAAAACAGATTACCTAAAATGCTAATTATGCTAACTATGCTAGCTATGCTAATGTGGCTAAAAGTGCTAGCATAGCGATCAGCATCATTAACTGACTCAGAAAAACACATTACCTAAAATGCTAATTATGCTAACTATGCTAGCTATGCTAATGTGGCTAAAAGTGCTAGCATAGCGATCAGCATCATTAACTGACTCAGAAAAACACATTATCTAAAATGCTAATTATGCTAACTATGCTAGCTATGCTAATGTGGCTAAAAGTGCTAGCATTGCGATCAGCATCTTCAACTGACTCAGAAAAACACATTACTAAAAATGCTAATTATGCTTACTATGCTAGCTATGCTAATGTAGCTAAAAGTGCTAGCATTGCGATCAGCATCATCAACTGACTCAGAAAAACACATTGCCTAAAATGCTAATTATGCTAACTATGCTAGCTATGCTAATGTGGCTAAAAGTGCTAGCATAGCGATCGGCATCATCAACTGACTCAGAAAAACACATTCCTCCATTGGTGAGAGCTATATGCCATAAGTTGATAAAAAACCCACTTTTTCCAAAATGGCGGCTTTTTGGTTTATTTTATCTCCATAGCAACCATTTTATGTTATGTTCCCCTTGAGAAGACGAACAGATTGACGTCAGTTTCGGACAAATCGTTAAAAGTAAACTTTTTGTCGTCCTTAGCAACAGTGGTTTTATGCTAACCACGCCCATATTCCTTATATGTCCAGAACCAGTGTTTTTCAATGTATTCAGTTTCAGGCATGAATGCATGCATTCAATTTTCACTGTATTGTATTGAAATGCATGGGAGTTATAACAGTGCGCCACTTTGCTAGCTTGCCACGCGCACGCCGTTCAAAATCTACAACTTCTAATTCCAACATTTTTTCCACAGTAGCTTGCCATTGATGCCCAAAAAGTTTCGAGACGATCGATAAAAATTCCATAGACAAGTTTACGTTTGAATCCAGTGGCAAAGGTGTTTTTTATAGAAAATTCAAGATGGCCACCTTTTCCCGAGGTCAAAGGTCGACGAAACTCCAGAGGTAATTGTAGACTTATGCTACGGACATGCGAGTCAAATTTCGTGAAAATCGCTCAAAAAAAAGTTCCTTTTTCCATATTGTGTAAAAACGCGAAAAACTCAAAATGGCCGATTTTGGCACAAAATGGCCGCCAAACCGTAGGTCGTGTCGCCATCACGTAATGATTTCAAAAATTTGTTTGGATATACCCGACAAAGTTATCTGGGTTTCGCTAGCCGATTCATAAAAAAAAAATCCGAATTTTTTTTTTTTAGCCGAGTCAGCACTTTTTTTTGCGATCGTTTTTTGTTTGCCACGGCCACATTCCTTTATCGATTTTCTCGTATGTGACATCGTTTTGTTCAGTGTGGGCCAGGGAATCGTATATTTCATTTTCACGACATTCCGATAAAATATGTGCAAGCTAGCTAAAATGGCGACGGTTGCGAATTCGCCATGCGCACGCGTTTCAAAATCTACAACTTCTAATTCCAACATTTTGTCCACAATTGATTGCCATTGATGCCCAAGAAGTTTCAAAAAGATCGATGAAAATTCCTAGGACGAGTTTTCGTTTGAATACCTTACTAAAGGTGCTTTTTTTTGAAAATTCAAGATGGCCGCCACTTCCCAAGGTCAAAGGTCAACGAAACTTCTTTGGTTATTGTAGAATCGTGCTAGTGGCATGTATGTCCGATTTCGTGAAAATCGCATGAAAAAAAGTGTTGTTTTCCCATATTGTCAAAAAACACAAAAATCGCCATTTCTCAGAGTTCGCCACAAAATGGCTGCCAAGCCGTAAGTCGTGTGGCCATCCCATAATGATTTCAAAACTTCTTGGGGATATCTCCAACACGCGTGTTTTGGTTTCGTAACTGTATTCCGAAATATTTTTTTTTGGCCCCATAAGCGATTTTCGGCCCATTCATTTTTTTGACGGGAACGCTCGCTGTGATGTCATCATCGTGGGGGGGGTGACGTTCTCTTTGCCGAAAATTCATTTTCAATTTATCCTAGGACTGTGCCAATTTTGGTGAGTTTTCGGGTATGTGGCGGGGGTCAAATTTGAGCTCAAAGTGGAAGAAAGAAAGTAGAAGAAAAATAATAATAATAATTAAAGCCGCAAGCGGCGTTGTATGGCCCGCAGACGCAACCCGACTTCCACGCCCAATTCTACGCACCACCGCCCTCACCGCCCTCACCGCCCACTTTTGATGAAGGCTAGTCAAAACTGCATATGCTAACTATGCTAGCTATGCTAATGTGGCTAAAAGTGCCAGCATAGCGATCAGCATCATCAACTGACTCAGAAAAACACATTACCTAAAATGCTACTTATGCTAACTATGCTAGCTATGCTAATGTGGCTAATAGTGCTAGCATAGCGATCAGCATCATCAACTGACTCAGAAAAACACATTACCTAAAATGCTAATTATGCTAACTATGCTAATGTGGCTTAAAGTGCTAGCATAGCGATCAGCATCATCAACTGACTCAGAAAAACACATTACCTAAAATGCTAATTATGCTAACTATGCTAGCTATGCTAATGTGGCTAAAAGTGCTAGCATAGCGATCAGCATCATCAACTGACTCAGAAAAACACATTACCTAAAATGCTAATTATGCTAACTATGCTAGCTATGCTAATGTGGCTAAAAGTGCTAGCATAGCGATCAGCATCATCAACTGACTCAGAAAAACACATTCCTCCATTGGTGAGAGCTATATGCCATAAGTTGATAAAAAAAACCACTTTTCCAAAATGGCGGCTTTTTTGTTTATTTTATCTCCATAGCAACCATTTTATGTTTTGGTCCCCTTGAGAAGACGAACAGATTGACGCCCGTTTCGGACAAATCGGTAAAAGTAAAGTTTTTGTCGTCCTTAGCAACAGTGGTTTATGCTAACCACGCCCACTTTCCTTATATGTCCACATCCAGTGTTTTTCAATGTATTCAGTTTCAGGCATGAATGCATGCATTCAATTTTCACTGTATTGTATTGGAAGACATGGGAGTTATAACAGTGCGCCACTTTGCTAGCTCGCCACACGCACGCCGTTCAAAATCTACAACTTCTAATTCCAACATTTTTTCCACAGTAGCTTGCCATTGATGCCCAAAAAGTTTCGAGACGATCGATAAAAATTCCAACGACAAGTTTACGTTTGAATCCAATCGCAAAGGTGTTTTTATAGAAAATTCAAGATGGCCGCCTTTTCCCGAGGTCAAAGGTCGACGAAACTCCAGAGGTGATTGTAGACTTATGCTACGGACATGCGCGTCAAATTTCGTGAAAATCGCTTAAAAAAAGTTCATTTTTCCATATTGTGTAAAAACGCGAAAAACTCAAAATGGCCGATTTTGGCACAAAATGGCCGCCAAACCGTAGGTCGTGTCGCCATTACGTAATGATTTAAAAACTTTGTTTGGATATACCCGACAAAGTTATCTGGGTTTCGCTAGCCGATTCTTAAAAAAAAAATCCGAAATTTTTTTTTTTAGCCGAGTCAGCACTTTTTTTTGCGATTGTTTTTTGTTTACCACGGCCACATTCCTTTATCGATTTTGTCGTATGTGACATCATTTTTTTCAGTATGGGCCAGGGAATCGCATATTTCAGTTTCAGGCTATTCCGATAAAATATGTGCGAGCTAGCTAAAACGGCGACGGTTGCGAATTCGCCACGCGGACGCGTTTCAAATTCTACAATTTCTAATTCCAACATTTTGTCCACAGTAGCTTGCCATTGATGCCCGAGAAGTTTCAAAAAGATCGAAAAAAATCCCTAGGACGAGTTTTCGTTTGTATCCGTTACTAAAGGTGCTTTTTTATGAAAATTCAAGATGGCCGCCCCTTGCCAAGGTCAAAGGTCAACGAAACTTCTTTGGTAGTTGTAGAATCGTGCTAGTGGCATGTGTGTGCAATTTCGTGAAAATCGCTCAAACAAAAGTATCGTTTTCCCATATTGTCAAAAAACACGAAAATCGCCATTTCTCTGTGTTTGCCACAAAATGGCCGCCAAGCCGTAGGTCGTGTGGCCATCCCATAATGATTTCATAACTTCTTTGGGATATCTCCAACACACGTGTTTTGGTTTCGTAACTGTATTTCGAAATTTTTTTTTTGGGCCCCATAAGCGATTTTAGGCCCATTCATTTTTTTGACGGGAACGCTCGCCGTGATGTCATCATCGTGGGGGGGGTGATGTTCTCTTTGCCGAAAATTCATTTTCAATTTATCCTAGGTGTGTGCCAATTTTGGTGAGTTTTCGGGTATGTGGCGGGGGTCAAATTTGCGATCTACGGATCCGTTAGAAACGGGAAGAATAATTAAAGCCGCAAGCGGCGTTGTATGGCCCGCAGACGCAACCCACCTTCCTCGCCCAACTCTACGCACCACCGCCCTCACCGCCCTCACTGCCCACTTTTGATAATGGCTAGTCAAAACGGCATATGCTAATTATGCTAACTATGCTAGCTATGCTAATGTGGCTAAAAGTGCTAGCATTGCGATCAGCATCATCAACTGACTCAGAAAAACACACTACTTAAAATGCTAATTATGCTAACTATGCTAGCTATGCTAATGTGGCTAAAAGTGCTAGCATTGTGATCAGCACCATCAACTGACTCAGAAAAACACATTACCTAAAATGCTAATTATGCTAACTATGCTAGCTATGCTAATGTGGCCAAAAGTGCTAGCATAGCGATCAGCATCATCAACTGACTCAGAAAAACACATTACCTAAAATGCTTATTATGCTAACTATGCTAGTTATGCTAACATAGCTAAAAGTGCTAGCATAGCGATCAGCGTCTTCAACTGACTCAGAAAAACACATTCCTCCATTGGCGAGAGCTATATTTCATAAGTTGATAAAAAAAACCACTTTTTCCAAAATGGCGGCTTTTCTGTTGATTTTATCTCCATAGCAACCATTTTATGTTTTGGTCCCCTCGGGAGGACGAACAGATTGACGTCAGTTTCGGACAAATCAGTAAAAGTAAACTTTTTGTTGTCCTTAGCAACAGTAGTTTTATGGTAACCACGCCCACATTCCTTATATGTCCATATCCAGTGTTTTTCAATGTATTCAGTTTCCGGCTTTAATGCATGCATTCAATTTTCACTGTATTGTATTGAAATGCATGGGAGTTATAACAGTGCGCCACTTTGCTAGCTTGTCACGCGCACGCCGTTCAAAATCTACAACTTCTAATTCCAACATTTTTTACACAGTAGCTTGCCATTGATGCCCAAAAAGTTTTGAGACGATCGAAGAAAATTCCAACGACAAGTTTAAGTTTGAATCTGGTGGTTAAGGTGTTTTTTATATAAAATTCAAGATGGCCGCCTTTTCCCGAGGTCAAAGGTCGACGAAACTCCAGAGGTGATTGTAGACTTACGCTAGGGACATGCGAGTCAAATTTCGTGAAAATCGCTCGAAAAAAAGTTCATTTTTCCATATCGTGTAAAAACGCGAAAAACTCAAAATGGCAGATTTTGGCACAAAATGGCCGCCAAACCGTAGGTCGTGTCGCCATCACGTAATGATTTCAAAACTTTCTTTGGATATACCCGACAAAGTTATGTGGGTTTCATTAGCCGATTCTTAAAAATAAAATCCGAAAAAATTTTTTTTTGCCGAGTCAGCACTTTTTTTTGCGACGGTTTTTTGTTTACCACGGCCACATTCCTTTATTGATTTTGTCGTATGTGACATCGTTTTGTTCAGTGTGGGCCAGGGTATCGCATATTTCAGTTTCAGGCTATTCCGATAAAATATGTGCGAGCTAGCTAAAATGGCGACGGTTGCGAATTCGCCACGCGCACGTGTTTCAAATTCTACAACTTCTAATTCCAACATTTTGTCCACAGTAGCTTGCCATTGATGCCTGAGAAGTTTCAAAAAGATCGATAAAAATCCCTAGGACGAGTTTTCGTTTGTATACGTTACTAAAGGTGCTTTTTTATCAAAATTCAAGATGGCCGCCCCTTCCCAAGGTCAAAGGTCAACGAAACTTCTTTGGTTATTGTAGAATCAGGGTCTTGGCATGTGTGTGCAATTTCGTGACAATCGCATAAACAAAAGTGTCGTTTTCCCATATTGTCAAAAAACACGAAAATCGCCATTTCTCTGAGTTCGCCACAAAATGGCCGCCAAGCTGTAGGTCGTGTGGCCATCCCATAATGATTTCAAATCTTCTTTGGGATATCTCCAATACGCGTGTTTTGGGTTCGTAACTGTATTCCAAAATATTTTTTTTTGGCCCCATAAGCGATTTTCGGCCCATTCATTTTTTTTACGAGAACGCTCGCCGTGATGTCATCGTCGTGGGGGGGTTGACGTTTTCTTTGCCGAAAATTCATTTTCAATTTATCCCAGATGTGTGCCAATTTTGGTGAGTTTTCGGGTATGTGGCGGGGGTCAAATTTGAGCTCAAAGACGCCGTTAGAAACGAGAAGAATAATTAAAGCCGCAAGCGGCGTTGTATGGCCCGCAGACGCAACCCGCCTTCCACGCCCAACTCTACGCACTACCGCGGCCCTCTCCGCCCTCACCGCCCACAAATTAAAAGCTAATCAAGGCTGGATTTGCTCATAATGCTAACTATGCTAACTATGCTATTGTGACTAAAAGTCCTAGCATAGCGATCAGCATAATCAACTCTCTCAGAAAAACACATTTCCTAAAATGCTAATTATGCTAACTATGCTAGCTATGCTAATGTGGCTAAAAGTGCTAGCATAGCGATCAGCATCATCAACTGACTCAGAAAAACACATTACCTAAAATGCTAATTATGCTAACTATGCTAACTATGCAAATGTGGCTAAAAGTGCTTGCATAGCAATCAGCATCTTCAACTGACTCAGAAAAACACATTACCTAAAATGCTAATTATGCTAACTATGCTAGCTATGCTAACATAGCTAAAAGTGCTAGCATAGCGATCAGCATCATCAACTGACTCAAAAAAACACATTTCCTAAAATGCTAATTATGCTAACTATGCTAGCTATGCTAATGTGGCTAAAATTGCTAGCATAGCGATCAGCATCATCAACTGACTCAGAAAAACACATTCCTCCATTGGTGAGAGTTATATGTCATAAGTTGCTAAAAAGCCCACTTTTTCCAAAATGGCGGCTTTTCTGTTGATTTTATCTCCATAGCAACCATTTTATGTTTTGGTCCCCTCGGGAGGACGAACAGATTGACGTCAGTTTCGGACAAATCGGTAAAAGTAAACTTTTTGTCGTCCTTAGCAACAGTGGTTTTATGCTAACCACGCCCACATTCCTTATATGTCCATATCCAGTGTTTTTCAATGTATTCAGTTTCAGGCATGAATGCATGCATTCAATTTTCACTGTATTGTATTGAAATGCATGGGAGTTATAACAGTGCGCCACTTTGCTAGCTTGCCACGCGCACGCCGTTCAAAATCTACAACTTCTAATTCCAACATTTTTTACACAGTAGCTTGCCATTGATGCCCAAAAAGTTTTGAGACGATCGAAGAAAATTCCAACGACAAGTTTACGTTTGAATCTGGTGGTTAAGGTGTTTTTTATAGAAAATTCAAGATGGCCGCCTTTTCCCGAGGTCAAAGGTCGACGAAACTCCAAAGGTGATTGTAGACTTACGCTAGGGACATGCGAGTCAAATTTCGTGAAAATCGCTCGAAAAAAAGTTCATTTTTCCATATCGTGTAAAAATGCGAAAAACTCAAAATGGCAGATTTTGGCACAAAATGGCCGCCAAACCGTAGGTCGTGTGGCCATCACGTAATGATTTCAAAACTTTCTTTGGATATACCCGACAAAGTTATCTGGGTTTTGTTAGCCGATTCTTAAAAATAAAATCCGAAAAAAATTTTTTTTGCCGAGTCAGCACTTTTTTTTGCGACGGTTTTTTGTTTACCACGGCCACATTCCTTTATCGATTTTGTCGTATGTGACATCGTTTTGTTCATTGTGGGCCAGGGTATCGCATATTTCAGTTTCAGGCTATTCCGATAAAATATGTGCGAGCTAGCTAAAATGGCGACGGTTGCGAATTCGCCATGCGCACGCGTTTCAAATTCTACAACTTCTAATTCCAACATTTTGTCCACAGTAGCTTGCCATTGATGCCTGAGAAGTTTCAAAAAGATCGATAAAAATCCCTAGGACGAGTTTTCGTTTGTATACGTTACTAAAGGTGCTTTTTTATGAAAATTCAAGATGGCCGCCCCTTCCCAAGGTCAAAGGTCAACAAAACTTCTTTGGTAGTTGTAGAATCGTGTTTGTGGCATGTGTATGAAATTTCGTGAAAATCGCTTAAACAAAAGTGTAGTTTTCCCATATTGTCAAAAAACACGAAAATCGCCATTTCTCTGAGTTCGCCACAAAATGGCCGCCAAGCCGTAGGTCGTGTGGGCATCCCATAATGATTTCATAACTTCTTTGGGATATCTCCAACACACGTGTTTTGGTTTCGTAACTGTATTTCAAAATATATTTTTTTGGCCCCATAAGCGATTTTCGGCCCATTCATTTTTTTAACGGGATCGCTCGCCGTGATGTCATCGACTTCGGGGGGGTGGCGTTCTCTTTGCCAAAAATTCATTTTCAATTTATCCCAGGTGTGTGCCAATTTTGGTGAGTTTTCGGGTATGTGGCGGGGGTCAAATTTGAGCTCAAAGTGGAAGAAAGAAAGTAGAAGAAAAATTAAAGCCGCAAGCGGCGTTGTATGGCCCGCAGACGCAACCCGCCTTCCACGCCCAACTCTACGCACTACCGCGGCCCTCTCCGCCCTCACCGCCCACAAATTAAAAGCTAATCAAGGCTGGATTTGCTCATAATGCTAACTATGCTAACTATGCTATTGTGACTAAAAGTCCTAGCATAGCGATCAGCATAATCAACTCTCTCAGAAAAACACATTTCCTAAAATGCTAATTATGCTAACTATGCTAGCTATGCTAATGTGGCTAAAAGTGCTAGCATAGCGATCAGCATCATCAACTGACTCAGAAAAACACATTACCTAAAATGCTAATTATGCTAACTATGCTAACTATGCAAATGTGGCTAAAAGTGCTAGCATAGCAATCAGCATCTTCAACTGACTCAGAAAAACACATTACCTAAAATGCTAATTATGCTAACTATGCTAGCTATGCTAACATAGCTAAAAGTGCTAGCATAGCGATCAGCATCATCAACTGACTCAAAAAAACACATTTTTTAAAATGCTAATTATGCTAACTATGCTAGCTATGCTAATGTGGCTAAAATTGCTAGCATAGCGATCAGCATCATCAACTGACTCAGAAAAACACATTCCTCCATTGGTGAGAGTTATATGTCATAAGTTGCTAAAAAGCCCACTTTTTCCAAAATGGCGGCTTTTCTGTTGATTTTATCTCCATAGCAACCATTTTATGTTTTGGTCCCCTCGGGAGGACGAACAGATTGACGTCAGTTTCGGACAAATCGGTAAAAGTAAACTTTTTGTCGTCCTTAGCAACAGTGGTTTTATGCTAACCACGCCCACATTCCTTATATGTCCATATCCAGTGTTTTTCAATGTATTCAGTTTCAGGCATGAATGCATGCATTCAATTTTCACTGTATTGTATTGAAATGCATGGGAGTTATAACAGTACGCCACTTTGCTAGCTTGCCACGCGCACGCCGTTCAAAATCTACAACTTCTAATTCCAACATTTTTTACACAGTAGCTTGCCATTGATGCCCAAAAAGTTTTGAGACGATCGAAGAAAATTCCAACGACAAGTTTACGTTTGAATCTGGTGGTTAAGGTGTTTTTTATAGAAAATTCAAGATGGCCGCCTTTTCCCGAGGTCAAAGGTCGACGAAACTCCAAAGGTGATTGTAGACTTACGCTAGGGACATGCGAGTCAAATTTCGTGAAAATCGCTCGAAAAAAAGTTCATTTTTCCATATCGTGTAAAAACGCGAAAAACTCAAAATGGCAGATTTTGGCACAAAATGGCCGCCAAACCGTAGGTCGTGTGGCCATCACGTAATGATTTCAAAACTTTCTTTGGATATACCCGACAAAGTTATCTGGGTTTTGTTAGCCGATTCTTAAAAATAAAATCCGAAAAAAATTTTTTTTGCCGAGTCAGCACTTTTTTTTGCGACGGTTTTTTGTTTACCACGGCCACATTCCTTTATCGATTTTGTCGTATGTGACATCGTTTTGTTCATTGTGGGCCAGGGTATCGCATATTTCAGTTTCAGGCTATTCCGATAAAATATGTGCGAGCTAGCTAAAATGGCGACGGTTGCGAATTCGCCATGCGCACGCGTTTCAAATTCTACAACTTCTAATTCCAACATTTTGTCCACAGTAGCTTGCCATTGATGCCTGAGAAGTTTCAAAAAGATCGATAAAAATCCCTAGGACGAGTTTTCGTTTGTATACGTTACTAAAGGTGCTTTTTTATGAAAATTCAAGATGGCCGCCCCTTCCCAAGGTCAAAGGTCAACAAAACTTCTTTGGTAGTTGTAGAATCGTGTTTGTGGCATGTGTATGAAATTTCGTGAAAATCGCTTAAACAAAAGTGTAGTTTTCCCATATTGTCAAAAAACACGAAAATCGCCATTTCTCTGAGTTCGCCACAAAATGGCCGCCAAGCCGTAGGTCGTGTGGGCATCCCATAATGATTTCATAACTTCTTTGGGATATCTCCAACACACGTGTTTTGGTTTCGTAACTGTATTTCAAAATATATTTTTTTGGCCCCATAAGCGATTTTCGGCCCATTCATTTTTTTAACGGGATCGCTCGCCGTGATGTCATCGACTTCGGGGGGGTGGCGTTCTCTTTGCCAAAAATTCATTTTCAATTTATCCCAGGTGTGTGCCAATTTTGGTGAGTTTTCGGGTATGTGGCGGGGGTCAAATTTGAGCTCAAAGTGGAAGAAAGAAAGTAGAAGAAAAATTAAAGCCGCAAGCGGCGTTGTATGGCCCGCAGACGCAACCCGCCTTCCATGCCCAACTCTACGCACTACCGCGGCCCTCTCCGCCCTCACCGCCCACAAATTAAAAGCTAATCAAGGCTGGATTTGCTCATAATGCTAACTATGCTAACTATGCCAATGTGACTAAAAGTCCTAGCATAGCGATCAGCATAATCAACTCTCTCAGAAAAACACATTTCCTAAAATGCTAATTATGCTAACCTTGCTAGCTATGCTAATGTGCCTAAATGAGCTAGCATTGCGATTAGCATCATCAACTCTCTCAGAAAAACACATTACCTAAAATGCTAATTATGCTAACTATGCTAGCTATGCTAATGTGGCTAAAAGTGCTAGCATAGCGATCAGCATCATCAACTGACTCAGAAAAACACATTACCTAAAATGCTAATTATGCTAACTATGCTAACTATGCAAATGTGGCTAAAAGTGCTAGCATAGCAATCAGCATCTTCAACTGACTCAGAAAAACACATTACCTAAAATGCTAATTATGCTAACTATGCTAGCTATGCTAACATAGCTAAAAGTGCTAGCATAGCGATCAGCATCATCAACTGACTCAAAAAAACACATTTCCTAAAATGCTAATTATGCTAACTATGCTAGCTATGCTAATGTGGCTAAAATTGCTAGCATAGCGATCAGCATCATCAACTGACTCAGAAAAACACATTCCTCCATTGGTGAGAGTTATATGTCATAAGTTGCTAAAAAGCCCACTTTTTCCAAAATGGCGGCTTTTCTGTTGATTTTATCTCCATAGCAACCATTTTATGTTTTGGTCCCCTCGGGAGGACGAACAGATTGACGTCAGTTTCGGACAAATCGGTAAAAGTAAACTTTTTGTCGTCCTTAGCAACAGTGGTTTTATGCTAACCACGCCCACATTCCTTATATGTCCATATCCAGTGTTTTTCAATGTATTCTGTTTCAGGCATGAATGCATGCATTCAATTTTCACTGTATTGTATTGAAATGCATGGGAGTTATAACAGTGCGCCACTTTGCTAGCTTGCCACGCGCACGCCGTTCAAAATCTACAACTTCTAATTCCAACACTTTTTACACAGTAGCTTGCCATTGATGCCCAAAAAGTTTTGAGACGATCGAAGAAAATTCCAACGACAAGTTTACGTTTGAATCTGGTGGTTAAGGTGTTTTTTATAGAAAATTCAAGATGGCCGCCTTTTCCCGAGGTCAAAGGTCGACGAAACTCCAGAGGTGATTGTAGACTTACGCTAGGGACACGCGCGTCAAATTTCGTGAAAATCGCTCGAAAAAAAGTTTATTTTTCCATATTGTGTAAAAACGCGAAAAACGCAAAATGGCAGATTTTGGCACAAAATGGCAGCCAAACCGTAGGTCGTGTCGCCATCACGTAATGATTTCAAAACTTTCTTTGGATATACCCGACAAAGTTATCTGGGTTTCGTTAGCCGATTCTTAAAAATAAAATCCGAAAATTTTTTTTTTTGCCGAATCAGCACTTTTTTTTGCGACGGTTTTTTGTTTACCACGGCCACATTCCTTTCTCGATTTTGTCGTATGTGACATCGTTTTGTTCAGTCTGGGCCAGGGTATCGCATATTTCAGTTTCAGGCTATTCCGATAAAATATGTGCGAGCTAGCTAAAATGGCGACGGTTGCGAATTCGCCACGCGCACGCCTTTCAAATTCTACAACTTCTAATTCCAACATTTTGTCCACAGTAGCTTGCCATTGATGCCCGAGAAGTTTCAAAAAGATCGATAAAAATCCCTAGGACGAGTTTTCGTTTGTATACGTTACTAAAGGTGCTTTTTTAAGAAAATTCAAGATGGCCGCCCCTTCCCAAGGTCAAAGGTCAACGAAACTTCTTTGGTTATTGTAGAATCAGGGTCTTGGCATATGTGTGCAATTTCGTGAAAATCGCTTAAACAAAAGTGTCGTTTTCCCATATTGTCAAAAAACATGAAAATCGCCATTTCTCTGAGTTCGCCACAAAATGGCCGCCAAGCCGTAGGTCGTGTGGCCATCCCATAATGATTTCATAACTTCTTTGGGATATCTCCAACACGCGTGTTTTGGTTTCATAGCTCTATTTCGAAATATTTTTTTTTGGCCCCATAAAGAGATTTCGGCCCATTCATTTTTTTTACGGGAACGCTCGCTGTGATGTCATCGATTTCGGGGGGGTGACGTTCTCTTTGCCGAAAATTCATTTTCAATTTATCCCAGGTGTGTGCCAATTTTGGTGAGTTTTCGGGTATGTGGCGGGGGTCAAATTTGAGCTCAACGGATCCGTTAGAAACGGGAATAATAATAATAATAATAAACATTCGAAAAACAATATAGAAGTTTTTGCGGTTAGGATTTCCTATGTATTTCAATGCGGCCTGTCTTTTACTATAGGCTGGGCATGTCTGTTTGGCTTTAAACCCTTCTTTTGAGGGCTTTTTGGGGCTTTTTCGTGTTTTTGTCGTCATTTTTGCGATTACAAATTTGACGTTTTTGCGTTGGTGTTGTGCGTGTGTGTGTGTATTTTTGTTGCGTTACACAATTGTCGTGTCGTTGTGTGCTTTGGGCGACTTTTGACCCCATTTTTTGGCGTTTTGACGCGTTTTTTTGACGTTTTGGACTTTTTGAGTGTTCGACCCTCGTACCAGTTACAATATGGTCCTTGCACTCTGTGAGTGCTGCGGGCCATAATAATAATAATTAAAGCCGCAAGCGGCGTTGTATGGCCCGCAGACGCAACCCGCCTTCCACGCCCAACTCTACGCACCACCGCCTCCATGCCCAAATTTACGCACCACCGCCTCCCTCACCGCCCACTTTTGATAAAGGCTAATCAAAACGGCATTTGATAAATATGCTAACTATGCTAACTATCCTAATGTGGCTAAAAGTGCAAGCATAGCGATCAGCATCATCAACTGACTCAGGAAAACACATTTTTAAAAATGCTAATTATGCTTACTATGCTAGTTATGCTAACACAGCTAAAAGTGCTAGCATAGCGATCAGCATCATCAACTGACTCAGAAAAACACATTACCTAAAATGCTAATTATGCTAACTACGCTAGCTATGCTATTGTGGCTAAAAGTGCTAGCATAGCGATCAGCATCATCAACTGACTAGAAAAAACACATTCCTCCATTGGTGAGAGCTATATGTCATAAGTTGATTAAAAAACCCACTTTTTCCAAAATGGCAGCTTTTCTGTTGATTTTATCTCCATAGCAACCATTTTATGTTTTGGTCCCCTTGGGAGGACGAACAGGTTGACGTCAGTTTCGGACAAATCGGTAAAAGTAAACTTTTTGTTGTCCTTAGCAAAAGTGGTTTTATGCTAACCACGCCCACATTCCTTATATGTCCATATCCAGTGTTTTTCAATGTATTCTGTTTCAGGCATTAATGCATGCATTCAAATTTCACAGTAGTCCTTTGAAAAACATAGGAGTTATAACAGTGCGCCACTTTGCTAGTTCGCCACGCGCACGCCGTTCAAAATCTACAACTTCTAATTCCAACGTTTTTTCCACAGTAGCTTGCCATTGATGCCCAACGTTGGTTATTGGTTTCGTTAGTCAATTTTTTCCAGAGTAGCTGGCCGTTGGTGCCCGAAAAGTTACGAGACGATTGATGAAAATTCCAACGACGAGTTTTCGTTTGTATCTGGTGCTAAAGGTGCTTTTTTGAGAAAATTCCAGATGGCGGCCTTTTCCCAAGGTCAAAGGTCAACGACACTTCTAGGGTGTTTGTAGACTGGAGCTGGCAGCAAGTGTGTGCAATTGCGTGAAAATCGTTCAAACAAAAGTGTCTTTTCCCCATATTGTGGGAAAACACGAAAATCGCCAATTCTCAGAGTTCGCCACAAAATGGCCTCCAAGCCGTAGGTCGTGTGGCCGTCCCATAATGATTTCAAAACATCTTTGGGATATCCCCGACACGTGTGTATTGGTTTGGCGACTGTATTTTGAAGTACATTTTGTTCGGCCCCATACGCGATTTTCGGCCCATTCATTTTTTTGACGGGATCGCTGGCCGTGATGTCATCGTCTTCGGGGGGGTGACGTTGACTTTGTGGAAAATTCATTTGCAATTTATCCCAGGTGTGTGCACATTTTGGTGACTTTTCGAGCATGCGGCGGGGGTCAAATTCTCGCTGAAAGGCGGCGAAGTCGTCGTTCCAACTGCAAAAACAATATGGTCCTTGCAGTCAGTGACTGCTGCTGCGGGCCATAATAAGGTATGAGGAATAGCAGTGTGCGACTTTGCGAGCTCGCCACGCGGACGCCGTTCAAAATCTACAACTTCTAATTGCAACATTTTTTTCACAGTAGCTTGACGTTGATGCCCAAAAAGTTTCGAGACGATCGCGGAAAATTCCAACGACAAGTTTACGATTGAATCCAGGGGTAAAGGCGTTTTTTATAGAAAATTCAAGATGGCGGCCTTTTCCCGAGGTCAAAGGTGGACGAAACTCCAGAGGTAGTTGTGGACTTGCTCTAGCAACATGTGAGTCAAATTTCGTGAAAATCGCTCGAAAAAATGTTTATTTTTCCATATTGTGTAAAAACGCGAAAAACGCAAAACGACAGATTTTGGCACAAAATGGCCGCCAAACCGTAGGTCGTGTCACCATCCCGTAATGATTTCAAAATGTCCTTTGGATATCGCGGACAAGGGTATATTGGTTTCGTTAGTCGATTCTCAAAAAAAAAGTTCCGAATGTTTTCGTTTTTGCCGAGTCGGCACATTTTTTTGCGACGGTTTTTTGCTTACCACGCCCACATTCCTTTATCGATCTTGTCGTGCGTAGCATCGTTTTGTTCAGCGCGGGCCAAGGAATCGCATATTTCCTCTTCACGACGTTCCAATGAAAAATGTGCGAGCTAGCCAAGATGGCAACGGTTGCTAGCTCGCCACGCGCACGTCATTCAAAATCTACAACTTCTAATTCCAACATTTTTTCCAGAGTAGCTGGCCGTTGGTGCCCGAAAAGTTACGAGACGATTGATGAAAATTCCAACGACGAGTTTTCGTTTGTATCTGGTGCTAAAGGTGCTTTTTTGAGAAAATTCCAGATGGCGGCCTTTTCCCAAGGTCAAAGGTCAACGACACTTCTAGGGTGTTTGTAGACTGGAGCTGGCAGCAAGTGTGTGCAATTGCGTGAAAATCGTTCAAACAAAAGTGTCTTTTCCCCATATTGTGGGAAAACACGAAAATCGCCAATTCTCAGAGTTCGCCACAAAATGGCCTCCAAGCCGTAGGTCGTGTGGCCGTCCCATAATGATTTCAAAACATCTTTGGGATATCCCCGACACGTGTGTATTGGTTTGGCGACTGTATTTTGAAGTACATTTTGTTCGGCCCCATACGCGATTTTCGGCCCATTCATTTTTTTGACGGGATCGCTGGCCGTGATGTCATCGTCTTCGGGGGGGTGACGTTGACTTTGTGGAAAATTCATTTGCAATTTATCCCAGGTGTGTGCACATTTTGGTGACTTTTCGAGCATGCGGCGGGGGTCAAATTCTCGCTGAAAGGCGGCGAAGTCGTCGTTCCAACTGCAAAAACAATATGGTCCTTGCAGTCAGTGACTGCTGCTGCGGGCCATAATAAGGTATGAGGAATAGCAGTGTGCGACTTTGCGAGCTCGCCACGCGGACGCCGTTCAAAATCTACAACTTCTAATTGCAACATTTTTTTCACAGTAGCTTGACGTTGATGCCCAAAAAGTTTCGAGACGATCGCGGAAAATTCCAACGACAAGTTTACGATTGAATCCAGGGGTAAAGGCGTTTTTTATAGAAAATTCAAGATGGCGGCCTTTTCCCGAGGTCAAAGGTGGACGAAACTCCAGAGGTAGTTGTGGACTTGCTCTAGCAACATGTGAGTCAAATTTCGTGAAAATCGCTCGAAAAAATGTTTATTTTTCCATATTGTGTAAAAACGCGAAAAACGCAAAACGACAGATTTTGGCACAAAATGGCCGCCAAACCGTAGGTCGTGTCACCATCCCGTAATGATTTCAAAATGTCCTTTGGATATCGCGGACAAGGGTATATTGGTTTCGTTAGTCGATTCTCAAAAAAAAAGTTCCGAATGTTTTCGTTTTTGCCGAGTCGGCACATTTTTTTGCGACGGTTTTTTGCTTACCACGCCCACATTCCTTTATCGATCTTGTCGTGCGTAGCATCGTTTTGTTCAGCGCGGGCCAAGGAATCGCATATTTCCTCTTCACGACGTTCCAATGAAAAATGTGCGAGCTAGCCAAGATGGCAACGGTTGCTAGCTCGCCACGCGCACGTCATTCAAAATCTACAACTTCTAATTCCAACATTTTTTCCAGAGTAGCTGGCCGTTGGTGCCCGAAAAGTTACGAGACGATTGATGAAAATTCCAACGACGAGTTTTCGTTTGTATCTGGTGCTAAAGGTGCTTTTTTGAGAAAATTCCAGATGGCGGCCTTTTCCCAAGGTCAAAGGTCAACGACACTTCTAGGGTGTTTGTAGACTGGAGCTGGCAGCAAGTGTGTGCAATTGCGTGAAAATCGTTCAAACAAAAGTGTCTTTTCCCCATATTGTGGGAAAACACGAAAATCGCCAATTCTCAGAGTTCGCCACAAAATGGCCTCCAAGCCGTAGGTCGTGTGGCCGTCCCATAATGATTTCAAAACATCTTTGGGATATCCCCGACACGTGTGTATTGGTTTGGCGACTGTATTTTGAAGTACATTTTGTTCGGCCCCATACGCGATTTTCGGCCCATTCATTTTTTTGACGGGATCGCTGGCCGTGATGTCATCGTCTTCGGGGGGGTGACGTTGACTTTGTGGAAAATTCATTTGCAATTTATCCCAGGTGTGTGCACATTTTGGTGACTTTTCGAGCATGCGGCGGGGGTCAAATTCTCGCTGAAAGGCGGCGAAGTCGTCGTTCCAACTGCAAAAACAATATGGTCCTTGCAGTCAGTGACTGCTGCTGCGGGCCATAATAAGGTATGAGGAATAGCAGTGTGCGACTTTGCGAGCTCGCCACGCGGACGCCGTTCAAAATCTACAACTTCTAATTGCAACATTTTTTTCACAGTAGCTTGACGTTGATGCCCAAAAAGTTTCGAGACGATCGCGGAAAATTCCAACGACAAGTTTACGATTGAATCCAGGGGTAAAGGCGTTTTTTATAGAAAATTCAAGATGGCGGCCTTTTCCCGAGGTCAAAGGTGGACGAAACTCCAGAGGTAGTTGTGGACTTGCTCTAGCAACATGTGAGTCAAATTTCGTGAAAATCGCTCGAAAAAATGTTTATTTTTCCATATTGTGTAAAAACGCGAAAAACGCAAAACGACAGATTTTGGCACAAAATGGCCGCCAAACCGTAGGTCGTGTCACCATCCCGTAATGATTTCAAAATGTCCTTTGGATATCGCGGACAAGGGTATATTGGTTTCGTTAGTCGATTCTCAAAAAAAAAGTTCCGAATGTTTTCGTTTTTGCCGAGTCGGCACATTTTTTTGCGACGGTTTTTTGCTTACCACGCCCACATTCCTTTATCGATCTTGTCGTGCGTAGCATCGTTTTGTTCAGCGCGGGCCAAGGAATCGCATATTTCCTCTTCACGACGTTCCAATGAAAAATGTGCGAGCTAGCCAAGATGGCAACGGTTGCTAGCTCGCCACGCGCACGTCATTCAAAATCTACAACTTCTAATTCCAACATTTTTTCCAGAGTAGCTGGCCGTTGGTGCCCGAAAAGTTACGAGACGATTGATGAAAATTCCAACGACGAGTTTTCGTTTGTATCTGGTGCTAAAGGTGCTTTTTTGAGAAAATTCCAGATGGCGGCCTTTTCCCAAGGTCAAAGGTCAACGACACTTCTAGGGTGTTTGTAGACTGGAGCTGGCAGCAAGTGTGTGCAATTGCGTGAAAATCGTTCAAACAAAAGTGTCTTTTCCCCATATTGTGGGAAAACACGAAAATCGCCAATTCTCAGAGTTCGCCACAAAATGGCCTCCAAGCCGTAGGTCGTGTGGCCGTCCCATAATGATTTCAAAACATCTTTGGGATATCCCCGACACGTGTGTATTGGTTTGGCGACTGTATTTTGAAGTACATTTTGTTCGGCCCCATACGCGATTTTCGGCCCATTCATTTTTTTGACGGGATCGCTGGCCGTGATGTCATCGTCTTCGGGGGGGTGACGTTGACTTTGTGGAAAATTCATTTGCAATTTATCCCAGGTGTGTGCACATTTTGGTGACTTTTCGAGCATGCGGCGGGGGTCAAATTCTCGCTGAAAGGCGGCGAAGTCGTCGTTCCAACTGCAAAAACAATATGGTCCTTGCAGTCAGTGACTGCTGCTGCGGGCCATAATAAGGTATGAGGAATAGCAGTGTGCGACTTTGCGAGCTCGCCACGCGGACGCCGTTCAAAATCTACAACTTCTAATTGCAACATTTTTTTCACAGTAGCTTGACGTTGATGCCCAAAAAGTTTCGAGACGATCGCGGAAAATTCCAACGACAAGTTTACGATTGAATCCAGGGGTAAAGGCGTTTTTTATAGAAAATTCAAGATGGCGGCCTTTTCCCGAGGTCAAAGGTGGACGAAACTCCAGAGGTAGTTGTGGACTTGCTCTAGCAACATGTGAGTCAAATTTCGTGAAAATCGCTCGAAAAAATGTTTATTTTTCCATATTGTGTAAAAACGCGAAAAACGCAAAACGACAGATTTTGGCACAAAATGGCCGCCAAACCGTAGGTCGTGTCACCATCCCGTAATGATTTCAAAATGTCCTTTGGATATCGCGGACAAGGGTATATTGGTTTCGTTAGTCGATTCTCAAAAAAAAAGTTCCGAATGTTTTCGTTTTTGCCGAGTCGGCACATTTTTTTGCGACGGTTTTTTGCTTACCACGCCCACATTCCTTTATCGATCTTGTCGTGCGTAGCATCGTTTTGTTCAGCGCGGGCCAAGGAATCGCATATTTCCTCTTCACGACGTTCCAATGAAAAATGTGCGAGCTAGCCAAGATGGCAACGGTTGCTAGCTCGCCACGCGCACGTCATTCAAAATCTACAACTTCTAATTCCAACATTTTTTCCAGAGTAGCTGGCCGTTGGTGCCCGAAAAGTTACGAGACGATTGATGAAAATTCCAACGACGAGTTTTCGTTTGTATCTGGTGCTAAAGGTGCTTTTTTGAGAAAATTCCAGATGGCGGCCTTTTCCCAAGGTCAAAGGTCAACGACACTTCTAGGGTGTTTGTAGACTGGAGCTGGCAGCAAGTGTGTGCAATTGCGTGAAAATCGTTCAAACAAAAGTGTCTTTTCCCCATATTGTGGGAAAACACGAAAATCGCCAATTCTCAGAGTTCGCCACAAAATGGCCTCCAAGCCGTAGGTCGTGTGGCCGTCCCATAATGATTTCAAAACATCTTTGGGATATCCCCGACACGTGTGTATTGGTTTGGCGACTGTATTTTGAAGTACATTTTGTTCGGCCCCATACGCGATTTTCGGCCCATTCATTTTTTTGACGGGATCGCTGGCCGTGATGTCATCGTCTTCGGGGGGGTGACGTTGACTTTGTGGAAAATTCATTTGCAATTTATCCCAGGTGTGTGCACATTTTGGTGACTTTTCGAGCATGCGGCGGGGGTCAAATTCTCGCTGAAAGGCGGCGAAGTCGTCGTTCCAACTGCAAAAACAATATGGTCCTTGCAGTCAGTGACTGCTGCTGCGGGCCATAATAAGGTATGAGGAATAGCAGTGTGCGACTTTGCGAGCTCGCCACGCGGACGCCGTTCAAAATCTACAACTTCTAATTGCAACATTTTTTTCACAGTAGCTTGACGTTGATGCCCAAAAAGTTTCGAGACGATCGCGGAAAATTCCAACGACAAGTTTACGATTGAATCCAGGGGTAAAGGCGTTTTTTATAGAAAATTCAAGATGGCGGCCTTTTCCCGAGGTCAAAGGTGGACGAAACTCCAGAGGTAGTTGTGGACTTGCTCTAGCAACATGTGAGTCAAATTTCGTGAAAATCGCTCGAAAAAATGTTTATTTTTCCATATTGTGTAAAAACGCGAAAAACGCAAAACGACAGATTTTGGCACAAAATGGCCGCCAAACCGTAGGTCGTGTCACCATCCCGTAATGATTTCAAAATGTCCTTTGGATATCGCGGACAAGGGTATATTGGTTTCGTTAGTCGATTCTCAAAAAAAAAGTTCCGAATGTTTTCGTTTTTGCCGAGTCGGCACATTTTTTTGCGACGGTTTTTTGCTTACCACGCCCACATTCCTTTATCGATCTTGTCGTGCGTAGCATCGTTTTGTTCAGCGCGGGCCAAGGAATCGCATATTTCCTCTTCACGACGTTCCAATGAAAAATGTGCGAGCTAGCCAAGATGGCAACGGTTGCTAGCTCGCCACGCGCACGTCATTCAAAATCTACAACTTCTAATTCCAACATTTTTTCCAGAGTAGCTGGCCGTTGGTGCCCGAAAAGTTACGAGACGATTGATGAAAATTCCAACGACGAGTTTTCGTTTGTATCTGGTGCTAAAGGTGCTTTTTTGAGAAAATTCCAGATGGCGGCCTTTTCCCAAGGTCAAAGGTCAACGACACTTCTAGGGTGTTTGTAGACTGGAGCTGGCAGCAAGTGTGTGCAATTGCGTGAAAATCGTTCAAACAAAAGTGTCTTTTCCCCATATTGTGGGAAAACACGAAAATCGCCAATTCTCAGAGTTCGCCACAAAATGGCCTCCAAGCCGTAGGTCGTGTGGCCGTCCCATAATGATTTCAAAACATCTTTGGGATATCCCCGACACGTGTGTATTGGTTTGGCGACTGTATTTTGAAGTACATTTTGTTCGGCCCCATACGCGATTTTCGGCCCATTCATTTTTTTGACGGGATCGCTGGCCGTGATGTCATCGTCTTCGGGGGGGTGACGTTGACTTTGTGGAAAATTCATTTGCAATTTATCCCAGGTGTGTGCACATTTTGGTGACTTTTCGAGCATGCGGCGGGGGTCAAATTCTCGCTGAAAGGCGGCGAAGTCGTCGTTCCAACTGCAAAAACAATATGGTCCTTGCAGTCAGTGACTGCTGCTGCGGGCCATAATAAGGTATGAGGAATAGCAGTGTGCGACTTTGCGAGCTCGCCACGCGGACGCCGTTCAAAATCTACAACTTCTAATTGCAACATTTTTTTCACAGTAGCTTGACGTTGATGCCCAAAAAGTTTCGAGACGATCGCGGAAAATTCCAACGACAAGTTTACGATTGAATCCAGGGGTAAAGGCGTTTTTTATAGAAAATTCAAGATGGCGGCCTTTTCCCGAGGTCAAAGGTGGACGAAACTCCAGAGGTAGTTGTGGACTTGCTCTAGCAACATGTGAGTCAAATTTCGTGAAAATCGCTCGAAAAAATGTTTATTTTTCCATATTGTGTAAAAACGCGAAAAACGCAAAACGACAGATTTTGGCACAAAATGGCCGCCAAACCGTAGGTCGTGTCACCATCCCGTAATGATTTCAAAATGTCCTTTGGATATCGCGGACAAGGGTATATTGGTTTCGTTAGTCGATTCTCAAAAAAAAAGTTCCGAATGTTTTCGTTTTTGCCGAGTCGGCACATTTTTTTGCGACGGTTTTTTGCTTACCACGCCCACATTCCTTTATCGATCTTGTCGTGCGTAGCATCGTTTTGTTCAGCGCGGGCCAAGGAATCGCATATTTCCTCTTCACGACGTTCCAATGAAAAATGTGCGAGCTAGCCAAGATGGCAACGGTTGCTAGCTCGCCACGCGCACGTCATTCAAAATCTACAACTTCTAATTCCAACATTTTTTCCAGAGTAGCTGGCCGTTGGTGCCCGAAAAGTTACGAGACGATTGATGAAAATTCCAACGACGAGTTTTCGTTTGTATCTGGTGCTAAAGGTGCTTTTTTGAGAAAATTCCAGATGGCGGCCTTTTCCCAAGGTCAAAGGTCAACGACACTTCTAGGGTGTTTGTAGACTGGAGCTGGCAGCAAGTGTGTGCAATTGCGTGAAAATCGTTCAAACAAAAGTGTCTTTTCCCCATATTGTGGGAAAACACGAAAATCGCCAATTCTCAGAGTTCGCCACAAAATGGCCTCCAAGCCGTAGGTCGTGTGGCCGTCCCATAATGATTTCAAAACATCTTTGGGATATCCCCGACACGTGTGTATTGGTTTGGCGACTGTATTTTGAAGTACATTTTGTTCGGCCCCATACGCGATTTTCGGCCCATTCATTTTTTTGACGGGATCGCTGGCCGTGATGTCATCGTCTTCGGGGGGGTGACGTTGACTTTGTGGAAAATTCATTTGCAATTTATCCCAGGTGTGTGCACATTTTGGTGACTTTTCGAGCATGCGGCGGGGGTCAAATTCTCGCTGAAAGGCGGCGAAGTCGTCGTTCCAACTGCAAAAACAATATGGTCCTTGCAGTCAGTGACTGCTGCTGCGGGCCATAATAAGGTATGAGGAATAGCAGTGTGCGACTTTGCGAGCTCGCCACGCGGACGCCGTTCAAAATCTACAACTTCTAATTGCAACATTTTTTTCACAGTAGCTTGACGTTGATGCCCAAAAAGTTTCGAGACGATCGCGGAAAATTCCAACGACAAGTTTACGATTGAATCCAGGGGTAAAGGCGTTTTTTATAGAAAATTCAAGATGGCGGCCTTTTCCCGAGGTCAAAGGTGGACGAAACTCCAGAGGTAGTTGTGGACTTGCTCTAGCAACATGTGAGTCAAATTTCGTGAAAATCGCTCGAAAAAATGTTTATTTTTCCATATTGTGTAAAAACGCGAAAAACGCAAAACGACAGATTTTGGCACAAAATGGCCGCCAAACCGTAGGTCGTGTCACCATCCCGTAATGATTTCAAAATGTCCTTTGGATATCGCGGACAAGGGTATATTGGTTTCGTTAGTCGATTCTCAAAAAAAAAGTTCCGAATGTTTTCGTTTTTGCCGAGTCGGCACATTTTTTTGCGACGGTTTTTTGCTTACCACGCCCACATTCCTTTATCGATCTTGTCGTGCGTAGCATCGTTTTGTTCAGCGCGGGCCAAGGAATCGCATATTTCCTCTTCACGACGTTCCAATGAAAAATGTGCGAGCTAGCCAAGATGGCAACGGTTGCTAGCTCGCCACGCGCACGTCATTCAAAATCTACAACTTCTAATTCCAACATTTTTTCCAGAGTAGCTGGCCGTTGGTGCCCGAAAAGTTACGAGACGATTGATGAAAATTCCAACGACGAGTTTTCGTTTGTATCTGGTGCTAAAGGTGCTTTTTTGAGAAAATTCCAGATGGCGGCCTTTTCCCAAGGTCAAAGGTCAACGACACTTCTAGGGTGTTTGTAGACTGGAGCTGGCAGCAAGTGTGTGCAATTGCGTGAAAATCGTTCAAACAAAAGTGTCTTTTCCCCATATTGTGGGAAAACACGAAAATCGCCAATTCTCAGAGTTCGCCACAAAATGGCCTCCAAGCCGTAGGTCGTGTGGCCGTCCCATAATGATTTCAAAACATCTTTGGGATATCCCCGACACGTGTGTATTGGTTTGGCGACTGTATTTTGAAGTACATTTTGTTCGGCCCCATACGCGATTTTCGGCCCATTCATTTTTTTGACGGGATCGCTGGCCGTGATGTCATCGTCTTCGGGGGGGTGACGTTGACTTTGTGGAAAATTCATTTGCAATTTATCCCAGGTGTGTGCACATTTTGGTGACTTTTCGAGCATGCGGCGGGGGTCAAATTCTCGCTGAAAGGCGGCGAAGTCGTCGTTCCAACTGCAAAAACAATATGGTCCTTGCAGTCAGTGACTGCTGCTGCGGGCCATAATAAGGTATGAGGAATAGCAGTGTGCGACTTTGCGAGCTCGCCACGCGGACGCCGTTCAAAATCTACAACTTCTAATTGCAACATTTTTTTCACAGTAGCTTGACGTTGATGCCCAAAAAGTTTCGAGACGATCGCGGAAAATTCCAACGACAAGTTTACGATTGAATCCAGGGGTAAAGGCGTTTTTTATAGAAAATTCAAGATGGCGGCCTTTTCCCGAGGTCAAAGGTGGACGAAACTCCAGAGGTAGTTGTGGACTTGCTCTAGCAACATGTGAGTCAAATTTCGTGAAAATCGCTCGAAAAAATGTTTATTTTTCCATATTGTGTAAAAACGCGAAAAACGCAAAACGACAGATTTTGGCACAAAATGGCCGCCAAACCGTAGGTCGTGTCACCATCCCGTAATGATTTCAAAATGTCCTTTGGATATCGCGGACAAGGGTATATTGGTTTCGTTAGTCGATTCTCAAAAAAAAAGTTCCGAATGTTTTCGTTTTTGCCGAGTCGGCACATTTTTTTGCGACGGTTTTTTGCTTACCACGCCCACATTCCTTTATCGATCTTGTCGTGCGTAGCATCGTTTTGTTCAGCGCGGGCCAAGGAATCGCATATTTCCTCTTCACGACGTTCCAATGAAAAATGTGCGAGCTAGCCAAGATGGCAACGGTTGCTAGCTCGCCACGCGCACGTCATTCAAAATCTACAACTTCTAATTCCAACATTTTTTCCAGAGTAGCTGGCCGTTGGTGCCCGAAAAGTTACGAGACGATTGATGAAAATTCCAACGACGAGTTTTCGTTTGTATCTGGTGCTAAAGGTGCTTTTTTGAGAAAATTCCAGATGGCGGCCTTTTCCCAAGGTCAAAGGTCAACGACACTTCTAGGGTGTTTGTAGACTGGAGCTGGCAGCAAGTGTGTGCAATTGCGTGAAAATCGTTCAAACAAAAGTGTCTTTTCCCCATATTGTGGGAAAACACGAAAATCGCCAATTCTCAGAGTTCGCCACAAAATGGCCTCCAAGCCGTAGGTCGTGTGGCCGTCCCATAATGATTTCAAAACATCTTTGGGATATCCCCGACACGTGTGTATTGGTTTGGCGACTGTATTTTGAAGTACATTTTGTTCGGCCCCATACGCGATTTTCGGCCCATTCATTTTTTTGACGGGATCGCTGGCCGTGATGTCATCGTCTTCGGGGGGGTGACGTTGACTTTGTGGAAAATTCATTTGCAATTTATCCCAGGTGTGTGCACATTTTGGTGACTTTTCGAGCATGCGGCGGGGGTCAAATTCTCGCTGAAAGGCGGCGAAGTCGTCGTTCCAACTGCAAAAACAATATGGTCCTTGCAGTCAGTGACTGCTGCTGCGGGCCATAATAAGGTATGAGGAATAGCAGTGTGCGACTTTGCGAGCTCGCCACGCGGACGCCGTTCAAAATCTACAACTTCTAATTGCAACATTTTTTTCACAGTAGCTTGACGTTGATGCCCAAAAAGTTTCGAGACGATCGCGGAAAATTCCAACGACAAGTTTACGATTGAATCCAGGGGTAAAGGCGTTTTTTATAGAAAATTCAAGATGGCGGCCTTTTCCCGAGGTCAAAGGTGGACGAAACTCCAGAGGTAGTTGTGGACTTGCTCTAGCAACATGTGAGTCAAATTTCGTGAAAATCGCTCGAAAAAATGTTTATTTTTCCATATTGTGTAAAAACGCGAAAAACGCAAAACGACAGATTTTGGCACAAAATGGCCGCCAAACCGTAGGTCGTGTCACCATCCCGTAATGATTTCAAAATGTCCTTTGGATATCGCGGACAAGGGTATATTGGTTTCGTTAGTCGATTCTCAAAAAAAAAGTTCCGAATGTTTTCGTTTTTGCCGAGTCGGCACATTTTTTTGCGACGGTTTTTTGCTTACCACGCCCACATTCCTTTATCGATCTTGTCGTGCGTAGCATCGTTTTGTTCAGCGCGGGCCAAGGAATCGCATATTTCCTCTTCACGACGTTCCAATGAAAAATGTGCGAGCTAGCCAAGATGGCAACGGTTGCTAGCTCGCCACGCGCACGTCATTCAAAATCTACAACTTCTAATTCCAACATTTTTTCCAGAGTAGCTGGCCGTTGGTGCCCGAAAAGTTACGAGACGATTGATGAAAATTCCAACGACGAGTTTTCGTTTGTATCTGGTGCTAAAGGTGCTTTTTTGAGAAAATTCCAGATGGCGGCCTTTTCCCAAGGTCAAAGGTCAACGACACTTCTAGGGTGTTTGTAGACTGGAGCTGGCAGCAAGTGTGTGCAATTGCGTGAAAATCGTTCAAACAAAAGTGTCTTTTCCCCATATTGTGGGAAAACACGAAAATCGCCAATTCTCAGAGTTCGCCACAAAATGGCCTCCAAGCCGTAGGTCGTGTGGCCGTCCCATAATGATTTCAAAACATCTTTGGGATATCCCCGACACGTGTGTATTGGTTTGGCGACTGTATTTTGAAGTACATTTTGTTCGGCCCCATACGCGATTTTCGGCCCATTCATTTTTTTGACGGGATCGCTGGCCGTGATGTCATCGTCTTCGGGGGGGTGACGTTGACTTTGTGGAAAATTCATTTGCAATTTATCCCAGGTGTGTGCACATTTTGGTGACTTTTCGAGCATGCGGCGGGGGTCAAATTCTCGCTGAAAGGCGGCGAAGTCGTCGTTCCAACTGCAAAAACAATATGGTCCTTGCAGTCAGTGACTGCTGCTGCGGGCCATAATAAGGTATGAGGAATAGCAGTGTGCGACTTTGCGAGCTCGCCACGCGGACGCCGTTCAAAATCTACAACTTCTAATTGCAACATTTTTTTCACAGTAGCTTGACGTTGATGCCCAAAAAGTTTCGAGACGATCGCGGAAAATTCCAACGACAAGTTTACGATTGAATCCAGGGGTAAAGGCGTTTTTTATAGAAAATTCAAGATGGCGGCCTTTTCCCGAGGTCAAAGGTGGACGAAACTCCAGAGGTAGTTGTGGACTTGCTCTAGCAACATGTGAGTCAAATTTCGTGAAAATCGCTCGAAAAAATGTTTATTTTTCCATATTGTGTAAAAACGCGAAAAACGCAAAACGACAGATTTTGGCACAAAATGGCCGCCAAACCGTAGGTCGTGTCACCATCCCGTAATGATTTCAAAATGTCCTTTGGATATCGCGGACAAGGGTATATTGGTTTCGTTAGTCGATTCTCAAAAAAAAAGTTCCGAATGTTTTCGTTTTTGCCGAGTCGGCACATTTTTTTGCGACGGTTTTTTGCTTACCACGCCCACATTCCTTTATCGATCTTGTCGTGCGTAGCATCGTTTTGTTCAGCGCGGGCCAAGGAATCGCATATTTCCTCTTCACGACGTTCCAATGAAAAATGTGCGAGCTAGCCAAGATGGCAACGGTTGCTAGCTCGCCACGCGCACGTCATTCAAAATCTACAACTTCTAATTCCAACATTTTTTCCAGAGTAGCTGGCCGTTGGTGCCCGAAAAGTTACGAGACGATTGATGAAAATTCCAACGACGAGTTTTCGTTTGTATCTGGTGCTAAAGGTGCTTTTTTGAGAAAATTCCAGATGGCGGCCTTTTCCCAAGGTCAAAGGTCAACGACACTTCTAGGGTGTTTGTAGACTGGAGCTGGCAGCAAGTGTGTGCAATTGCGTGAAAATCGTTCAAACAAAAGTGTCTTTTCCCCATATTGTGGGAAAACACGAAAATCGCCAATTCTCAGAGTTCGCCACAAAATGGCCTCCAAGCCGTAGGTCGTGTGGCCGTCCCATAATGATTTCAAAACATCTTTGGGATATCCCCGACACGTGTGTATTGGTTTGGCGACTGTATTTTGAAGTACATTTTGTTCGGCCCCATACGCGATTTTCGGCCCATTCATTTTTTTGACGGGATCGCTGGCCGTGATGTCATCGTCTTCGGGGGGGTGACGTTGACTTTGTGGAAAATTCATTTGCAATTTATCCCAGGTGTGTGCACATTTTGGTGACTTTTCGAGCATGCGGCGGGGGTCAAATTCTCGCTGAAAGGCGGCGAAGTCGTCGTTCCAACTGCAAAAACAATATGGTCCTTGCAGTCAGTGACTGCTGCTGCGGGCCATAATAATAATGAAACGAAGCAGAAACAATATAGAAGTTTTTGCAGTCAGGTGGCCTATGTATTTCAATGCGGCCTGTCTTTTACTACAGGCTGGGCATGTCTGTTTGGCTTTAAACCCGTCTTTTGAGGGCTTTTTGGGGCTTTTTTGTGTTTTTGTCGTCATTTTTGCGACTACAATTCTAACGTTTGTGCGATGGTGTTGTGCGTGTGTGTGTGTATTTTTGTTGCGTTACACAATTGTCGTGTCGTTGTGTGCTTTGGGCGACTTTTGACCCCATTTTTTGGCGTTTTGACGCGTTTTTTTGACGTTTTGGACTTTTTGAGTGTTCGACCCTCGTACCAGTTACAATATGGTCCTTGCAGTCTATGACTGCTGCGGGCCATAATAATGAAACGAAGCAGAAACAATATAGAAGTTTTTGCAGTCAGGTGGCCTATGTATTTCAATGCGGCCTGTCTTTTACTACAGGCTGGGCATGTCTGTTTGGCTTTAAACCCGTCTTTTGAGGGCTTTTTGGGGCTTTTTTGTGTTTTTGTCGTCATTTTTGCGACTACAATTCTAACGTTTGTGCGATGGTGTTGTGCGTGTGTGTGTGTATTTTTGTTGCGTTACACAATTGTCGTGTCGTTGTGTGCTTTGGGCGACTTTTGACCCCATTTTTTGGCGTTTTGACGCGTTTTTTTGACGTTTTGGACTTTTTGAGTGTTCGACCCTCGTACCAGTTACAATATGGTCCTTGCAGTCTATGACTGCTGCGGGCCATAATAAATAAATGAATAAATGAATAAGAGCACCACTCACAAAACTGAATTTTCACTGTCGCTTTTTTGCTGTTTATGCCAGAGGCTACGGCGCAGCTGTAAACCAAGCCAGCGTCCTCAGGAGACAGTTCCACGGTGCTGCGGATGTCATAGAGCATCCGTGAGGTCCGTCGTACGGCGGTAGTGGCGTTCAGAGTCCTGCCCGACGGAGGCTGGGTGGACCAAGTCAGCTCGGGTTCCGGGTAGATGCCCTCCGAAATGCACACAACGGTGTTGTCAACCTGCTCCAGACGGACTTTGGTGACCGGAGATGCTGCAGAAACTAAAAGAAGAAAGAAACAAACAAATTTAAAAAAAAAAAAATTGAAATAAATAAAAAATGGAAAGCCTCTCTCACCTTCCACCTCCCTCGACGCTTTATCGTCTCCTTTGCCAGTGGCCTGGGTTTCGTTGGGGTCCACGTCGACAACCTCGGTCGGTCGAACCCGGGAGTCGCTGATTGCGTGGACAGTCTGCGTGGACTGCTGGGGGGTGGTCATGGTGTGTGTCCGAGGAGGAGGCGTCGGGCTGGCCAGACTCGGATCCCGGCTGGACCCCTCTTCCCCGGCTGCGCCGCCGCCGTTCGACCAGCCAGGTGGAGGAGGAGGCGTCGGGCGGGCCAGACTCGGATCCCGGTCGAACCCCTCTTTGGCGTGACCGTCGGTGACAGGAGCTGCCGCGAGACAAAACTCGGACTTAGGGCCGCGTCTTCGCTTAACGGTCACAGGGGTTGACTTAATCACAACACTTGCGACTCTTACCTTGCACCATTACTTTGACGTTTCTGGTATGCCCATTTCTCGAGCTGACAACGACACAACGGTATGATCCCTGGTCTTGAAGCTGCACCTTTGACAGCAATATTGAAGCATTTCCTTCAAAGATCTGATCCTCGAACAAGGAGGTTCTGTTGTTGACATTCCCCCTGTCAGGGTTTGTTATACCATATGTGAGGAAGGGAACTATCTCTGGATCCTTAAACCAGCGCACTGTTATGGAGCCCTCCCTCGGAACACTGCAGGGTAAGATGCAGGTTTCCATGACGAGGCAGGTAACGTCGGTGTCTGTAACTACATGACAGCGGCTTAAGAAAAAAAAAACAAGAAAAACAAAACCCCACACATTTTCACAAAGATTCATCAAAGTTTCACCATCTGCCTTCCACAACACAACGAGTTCACTCACCCTCAGCTCTCAGTGTCCACGCGAGAGTCAGAAGGATCCACGGTCCCAATAGGAACCCTCTCATGGTTTATCCGCTCTGATGACTGAGGCCAGATAGAGTACGGTTGGGGTCGAGGGAGTCGGCGGTGGGAGACACAGAAGGACCTTTCGACCGTCGTCGCTCGCTGTCCGCTTCGCTTTCGTCCGAGGGGGCGCTGAAGTTTAATGGGAGCTCGGGGAGCCTGGTAAAACCGTAGCAGATGGTGGTGATTCAGTCAAACACTGCATTCACGGCGGAGTTATAAGGGCTTCGTTCGACCCGCCCAAATCCGTTCCGACGCTAGATGGGGAATTCCCTGAAGGCAGGTCAGGAAAGTGCGAGTTCGGGGCGCATCCGAGTTTCTCGAGCTACATATTCCAGAGAACTCGTAAGGCGAGAATCGAAAGGGCATGCTCATACAGTGAAGGCCGCTCGATTCAATGGCTGAACCTCTCTGCCATCTTTGTCTGTCTTCTATCTACTTTCACACGTAATCGTGTGAGATGATACACAAAGTAAAATCTAGTCAGACGTTTAACCTGGGTTTCCTTTCTTTTGTTTTTTGCGCAGTGTGAAGCGATGGGCTCGGAGGACCCTACCGACCTCGTGGTGAAACCCCGTTAAGCGTAGGACGGTCACCCTGGGTTGCCGCAAAGCGCTCGAAGGCTCATGGAGCATGCCCCATCCTTTTTATTTTTTCGTAACCACACTTTCTCATTACTGAAAAAGCAAAAAGAAAAACAAAATACAGACATCTTTCAGAGGTGGACTCTAGGGTCTTTATTGTTACGGCAATCAAACGAACACACACAAGGGTTCACGTAGCAAAAGTAAGCCTGTGAAGTTGGAACAATGCATGAGCAGGCAGATTGGAAAGGTCCGTCGCCGAGAGTCCCACGGTCAGGCGGGAGCGCATCTCCTGGTTCTCCCTAGCATGCTCCATATCCCGAGAGCCAGGCAAATTGCGAGAGCCGCGACACCGACGGGGATCAGGACATAGATCGTCAGAACTTTTCGGAGTCTGCCTGAGGAAAACGAAAAGAAATAAGCCGTGAAAGCGAGAACAGATTGAGGATAGTGACGCCTCTGGCGTTCGTGCATAATCTGAAGTCCAACAGTAGGTGCAAAAAAAAAGAAACTAAACAAATGAACCACTTGCTTCGCACACCTTCCACCATCAAAGTTGCTTTCTTGCTGTGCTTGCCAGAGGTTACAACGCAGCTGTAAACCATGACAGCGTCCTCGTGCGACAGTAACAAGGAGCTGCGGATGTCGTAGAGCAGCAGCGAGGTCCGCCAGACGGCGGTCGTGGCGTTCAGAGCCCCACCGGACGGAGGCTCGGTGGACCAGGTTAGCTCGGGTTTCGGGTAGATCCCTTTCGAGCAGCAGACGACAGTGTCGTCCACCTCCTCCATGCGGACTTCGAGGACCGGAGCCGCTGCGAGAAACGAATCCTGGGCTCAGCGCAACCCGTTTGCTTGGCGGGCCAAGCGTTCCCTCTCGACAGTGACCGTCGGCCCCTCTCACCTTCAGCCTCTTTCGTCGCCCCATCGTCTCGTTCGGGAGTCGCCGCTGTGCGGTCACGGTCCGCGTCGACGTTCTCTGTTGTTGGACCGTGGTAGCCGCCCTTGTTGGGAAACGGCTGCGTGGACCACCGGGGGGTGATCGCGGCGTTCAAAGTCCTGCTGGCCGTAGTGGGCTCCGTCGACCGAACCGGTTCGCGTTCCCGGCTGATCCCCTCCGAACTGTCGAGGACCGGAGCCGCTGCGAGACAAACTAGAATTTAGAGCCGCATTTTCGCTAAACGGTCACCTAAGTCACTCACCGCTCTTACCTCGCACGTTGACGTTGACATAAGTGTATCGCTCATTCTTACGGGTTGTAACGTAGCAGGTGTATCTTCCCTGATCGTGAAGCTGCACCCAGGACAACCGTAGTGAGGCATTACCTTTAGAGACCTGATCCGAGAACAAGAAACCTCTGCCCTTGACATTCCTGAACTGAGGGTTCGCGTTGTAATATGAAAGAAAGGGGGTGCCCTCGTTATCCTTAATCCAGTGCACTATCGGATTGTCTCCTCTCTGAAAACTGCAGGGTAAGATGCAGGTTTCCATGATGAGACAGGTGATGTTGGTGTCTGTAACAACGTGACAGCGACACAAGAAAGAAAGCAGAAAAAAACATTTAGCCGGCAACCCTCCCGAGTCCTTCTGCGACTTTGTAACCTGACTACACAGACTCATCGAATAGTCACGGCCTGCCTCTCAAAACACAGGCTCATCGATCGTACTCGTGCTAGGAACAGTATCAGCAAGCCTACAGAGGACTCACCCGCTGCGCTCAAGGTCCATGTGAGAGTCAGAAGTAGCCACGGTCCGAATGGGAGACCTCTCATGGTTTTTTTTTTTCTGACGGGATACACGAAACTATCTGTCAGCAGTCCGAAAGGGAACGCAATATTTTAATAAGAACTGGCGGGCCCTAGTACCACTGGAGCCAACGGACGGTTACACTACCGTACCCCGTACCCCCGGTGGAGCGAGTGCACAGTTTATCTCACCTCTGAAAATAAAGGAGAACCAGACACCTGAACACAATACATTTTATTTTCACTCGACGATACAACAAAAAAACAAACAATGTGTAGGTCCCTCGAAGGACACCTGAAAACAATCAAACAAACGTGAAAAAGTCAAGTAAAAGTACAGAAACAAAGCCAGCCGAAGCAGATCTCAGTGTAGCGTAGCCGTGTCTCTGGGACATTCATCGACACACATACATGAGCATGTACGCTGGGCCTCTGATCGAAGGGCTCCTCACTAGCACCGCAGGTGAGTGGAGACGATGAGGGGCGAAAGTCTGGCAAAGAGGTCGACCAGCGAGCTCTCGGAGGCGCCGTTACCGCACAGGCGTACGAGCGCGATGACGATCCTGTAATACACTTTGGTGAGTTCGGGCACGGGGCTCCGTGCTGCGTGTTTGGAGATCATTACGACGGGGGCCCATTTCAATAGACCCAAGGCGACCCGAGGGTCTGCGTCGTGAGTGTAGCACCTGCCGTCTCGGGACAGCTGCACTCTGTCGGGGCTCAGTAGGTCGACCCCCGCGACGTCGCGCAGCCCGGCCCTGCTGAGGTCCACGGTCAGCGGGGCTCTCGTGCAGTTGAACGCGACCACTTCGACCTTGTGGCTCTCGAACACTCTGACCTTCAGTCTCAGCGTCAGGTTTCGTATCAGGGAAGAAAGCGACTTGGAATCAGATGGAGGCCCCGGCAACGTCTGTTTTCCCCTTCGCGGCGGAGGGTTGCCGAACACCAGCAGGCCGAGCCCGCGGGCCGACTCGTATTTCGTCCCCGTGAGGCTCGGCTCGGCCCGCCAAGTGGACCTCTCGGCCGTGTACTCCTCGAACGCGAAGTAGGCGCTGTCCAGGGTGAGCCTGCTGGGTACGACGGCTCTCCCCCGGCCCGCTCTCTCACTCAGGATCCCCAGGGCCCCGCTGAGGATCCCGACGGGGTCCCTTGAGGAGAGGAGGCTTATGGAATCCGCCTCGCGAAAGCCGCATCTGCCCAAAACCTCGATACAGAACGTGAGCAGGCCCTCGTTTCGCACCCCGAAAAAAGGACCACCGCGACCAAAGTGCTTGGCGAGGTAAGCCACCGGGTCGATCAGCGCGCAGCCTCGGCAGATCAGCAAGTCGTCCAGATTTAACGCGCGCGTGGGGAGCTTCTTTGCCTCCAAGGCCTGGTGAAGTGTCAGGAGCACCTGAGCGGCGAAGGCGTCAGCGGAGAAAGGCGCGTTCTCGAGAGTCCACTCGGATGCTTTCTTGCAGTCAGCGAACATGGGAGCGTACTGGAACACCACAACGCCGTCGCAGCTCTCCGAGCTCCTGCACAGGCCTCGGATCGGGCCCGCGAACAAGTCCGGTCGCTGCTCCGTGACAGCAATCGAGAGCTCGACGACGTGCTCTCTGAACCTCTCGGCGTCCTCCGGAGATGCCTGGGTGAGGATGGCCATCTTTGTGTCGACCTCTCCCTCGCAGCATCCGCTTTTGCCTTTCACGATGACCCGGGGACCTCCCGCGGGCGAGCTGGCCGAAGCGGAGCACGGGTCTGGCTCTGGAGACCCGATCCGCATCTGCGCGAAGGTGAGTCTCTCCGGAGACCGCCCGACACGGCCCGAGTCTTCCTTGGCGACCTGGGATGAAGCGCTGGCCTTTCTCGAGTACCACACGTAAGGCTGTATGTAACCCGGAGCCAGTCTTATCACGTCGACCCCGTAGAAGATCTTACTCTCGGATCGGAATGTGGTAGCGAGAGAAGAGGTGTCTGGCACCCGGAAGGCGGGGGGTTCGCAGTCCTCGCAAGCCACCGCGTCACAGGCTCTGTAGCAGCCGGCGCCGATGTTCGTCGGGATCTCCCTCGCCGGAACCGAGACGGCATCCGCGCCCAGGTCCCGATACCTCGGGAGTTCGAGCAGCTCAGACGCCGACCACCTTTCCTGGGGGAACAACGTGACGCACGCCGCCCCGATGGCGACGAACTCCGGATCTGGGCCCGCTCGACCGGACGCCCTCGCGGCCGCGGCTTCCAGCTTCTCCGCGACGTCTCTAGTCCGCGGCCTCGAGCGGAATTGCCGCCGCAGCTCCATGGCGTCCAAGCTCTTCATGTAATACGAATCGAAGGCGGCTTCTGAGGTAGGCTCGTACGTGCCTAGCAGCTCGGACAAATTCCGCGCGTAGGTCCTGCTGCAAAAACCTTCCCGCTGACCGGACGCCCTGTGGCCGATCAGGGGCGCACCGCTGTACAGCTCCCAGATCATGCAGTACCAGCTGAACACGTCCGCCTGAGTGTCGGACTCCAGGCACCACAGCACCTCGGGAGCTCTGTTCGCACGGGTGCCCCTGGGCTGATCGGGAGTGGAGAAGTTGCACGCGGTGCCAAAGTCGCTGATCTTGAACACCAGTGGCAGGGGCCTCCTGCTTTCGGCGCGACACACCAGGACGTTTCTGTGCGTGATGTCCCTGTGCTGGATGGCTCTCGACCGCAGGTGGTCCAGGGCGCGCAGAACGTCCAGTTCGACCAGGGGCACGTACCTCGTCTCGGTCCCCATGTGCGCCGAAAACTCGTGCAGGGAGCACGCCGCCTCCTCCATCAGGGATACGACCCTGCCACCCAAAGGGTACCCGGGGGCCTCGCACCACAAGCCCCCGAATGTCCGCAGCACGTTCGGGTGCTTGATGGAGGCTCCGATCAGGACCTCCTCCATCTGGGTCGCGACGTGCGCATAGCGCTTGAACTCGTCCTCCACCACGGGCAGGCTCCAGTTCAGCATCTCGGGGAAGAGGTTGACCTTGGCAACCAGCCCCTCCTCGATGCGCACCGTGACGCCGAACCCGCCGCGGCCCAGCACGGACTTCCCGTCGCGCAGCAGGGACTCGAGGTCGACCGCCGTCGCGGACGCCGTCTCCGGGACGGCGCGTAACGTCCATTTTTCGGACGAGCGGGTGGGCGCCTCTGGCTCGCTACGCCGTCCGAAACTGTCAGCTGTCACAATCGGCGTCGTTGGAGGCACGGTGTCGTACCTCTCTGGTCTCAGGCTCCTCAGCACGGGAGCGCTCCCCTGCTCCTTGGGTCTTATTGAGCACTCGCAGCCCCGGGCAACGCGGCGAGCGACATACTCGAAGCCTCCCGCGCCCAAGATCGCGTTTGCGGCCGCGCACAAGGACCTCACCTCGTCGTTTTTCTGAGATGGGGCGTTTCGCCCTACAGTCGAAAACAGGACCAGAGACCCGTCGCGACCCAGGAACCAGGTCCTCTCTACGCACACCACCAAACGCTCCGTGGTCTCTCGGACGCGAGGTTTCGCGTCCACGCTGCATATCTCTACCTTGTCCGTGTCCACGCCGCACAGCCCGCACAGTCTCGTGAGCCAGGCGACTAGGTTTTCTCTTCCCCGGCGAGGTTCGCACAGATCGACGCTTTTAGCTCCCAGCCACTCCAGCGCTCCAGGAGCGTCGCTGCAACAAAGAGTCTTAACATGATACAAGCGGTGCTCTCCCAGCAGTCCGAGAAGCCTCCGAGTGCACCGTCCGCCGTCCTCCATGCTTTGCGCGCCCGAAGGGGGCTCTCGGTCAGTTTATAAAATGAACTCAGAAATGAGACAGAAAATCGCGTTTTCTCCCCACGCCTCGGTAGCCCTTTTCGAGTGCCTGATAGTGGCAGGGGCGCCCGCCACTGGCCTGCTGCAGAACGAAGTGGTCAGCAAGCACAGACCCACGCTTCAAAAGAGCCTCGAGCTTCTGAGGGACATGTGGACGAGGTCTGACGCGCTGCACGTGTGTCAGGACGACCTGATCTCGCTCCATCGGATGGAGTGCGAGAGCGCCGGGCACGCCGGCGCCAAGGTCCCGAAATGCATCGCCGTGGACCATCGCAAGTTGTCCAGGTACTACGTGTACCTGCTGTTTCGCTACAGCGTGAGCTTCGCATCGTCCGATCGAGGGGGCTTCATTTACAACAGGTTTCGAGCGTGGGGTGCTGGCGCCGGAGCGGTCGAACCCCTGAGAGACATCCCCCACGCTTGGTTGCCTCCGTTCCAGTCGCCCGCCCCGTCAGCTCCTCCGGAGGAATCTGACTTTGCGCAGCTTTCTCGAGCGGGCAAGCTCCGGGCGCAGACGAGAGGGCCCGGTCGTCACGCCGAAAGGGTTGACCCGAGCGAAGCTGTGGAAAGCGGATGGCGTGAAGCGGACGAATCGAGGTTTGACAGAACAGAGCGAGGGAGAGTGCCTGTTCGCAATGGATGTCGCTCGAGTGCGAAGGAGTTCTCCTCGACAAGGCACGGTCAGGGAAGGGAGGTGAAACAAGGCGGCAGGGGCTACCGCGAAGACAGCGATCGTGACTCGACAGTCGACAGCGGGCGGGAATGTTGAAGTGGCGACCGGATTTGTAGATTTATTGCCCTCTGCTGTCTGTTATGTATGGAAAAAATGAAATAAAATAAAATTTCTGTGCACTCTCCTCGTTCGTCTCTACTTCTTACACTTTCCGCGCTGCCTGGCCGTTATGGCAGGTAGGATGCAACGTCTGTTTGAGCAGATCTCTTCTGCACACAGAAAATACGGTGGAAGGGGCACATGAGCTTTCTCAAGGTCTAGGGACATACTTTACCTCTCTGACCAAAAGCCTTCATGCTTGTCCAACAGTGCACACCTTTATGTTGTGTGTGTTTTTGTGTGCTTGTCTTTTGTGCATGTGTGTGTGTAACTTGCTCCTCAGTATTCAATCGAGTTAAAGATAGGGTCGAGACAGAAAAAACAAAACAAACAAAAAATCAGTCAAGGAGCAACACCCCAGTCAAGGAGTCTTTATTTTGTAATGGAACACAGGAACGTAGAATTCAATTCAAACAAAACCAGGTTCACATCGTTTGGTAAAACGAGTGCACAGCCCGTGACTGTAAAACTAGGGTTTTCTGGGCTCATCCTCGTCAGACGTGCTGTCGACGTATATGTCTCCCGTGTGCCTGAAATGTGACTTGGCTTGGGCGAGTCGCATCTTCTTGCTGGTGAATCTTGAGGTTATGGGCCTCGTGCCGCGATCCACGCGTGCCGGCTCAGATTTCTCGGGTTGAGCTGGCGCGCTCGTGGATTCCGTTGCTCCAGTCTGCGTGGTGCGATCGTAATAGATCCTACCGTGCTTACTCTGGTAGTAATTGCGACGGTACTTTGCGCGCCAGAAGACGCAGTTGCAGCATTCGCAGTCGATTTCATGGTCCCCGAAACCCCAAAGGTGGGCCGGGAAAATTTCTTTGTCGTCGTAGGACTCCACGCTTTCTCCGCCAGACTCCAGCTCGCTGCTGTCGCTCCCGGACTGACGGGACTCTTTGATCCGTTTTTTCAAGTAAGCCATCATGGCCCGATCGTTGTCAGAATCTGACTCGGAATCCTCCACGCTGGCCTGCGGCCCTTCGGGCGAGGTCCCAGTATTGGTCCCGATGGTCCGGCGTCTTGGGACAAACCGCCGTCCTGCGTTGACTTCCTCATCCGAGTCGACGTCCATGCTGCCTGTGAGAAAATTGGATTTTCTAGAAAGGACTGTTTTAATAAAAACGTTCGGTTGGTTCGTTCCCTTCAGTTTCCTGCACACAGAAATGAATGAATAAGACTCAGAGACAATACATAGCTACAGTGAAGATTTACCCCGCACAAAACAGCACAGATTTGTACGCAGGGTTACAGACAGAGGAACATGATCTCAAAGTCTGAACAAAGACACTCATAAAAAGGTTCGGTTTATATACCTAGCATTTACTTATTCAGAAGATGGTCCGAGGGTCTATGGACCCACACGAGGACACACAAAAAGTGAAAAAGGGAGGATGAGGAGAAACTGTGACAACAATAACTCTGCTGTGCTGTCTTAGGATGTAATATAAATTTGAGATGATAATACTGAATCAAGTTTAAACCATTTGTGTAGTAAAAGGTAAAAGTGAATGTAATAAAAGAAAAGATTGAGTTTCTAACTATTCTGTTTCTAATTATTCCTAACACTGCATGTCTCTGAATTCCTGGCTGTTTGCAAGACGATAGGAGGAGAGAAGCCAGCCCCTCCGCTTAAATATTTAACAGGCACACCTTTCCTAAGAAACCTCTTCCCCCACCCACACCCTTTCAGGGGCAGGCACTTGACAGGCTCTGCAGATGAGAGCAAACCTGTTGCACTGTCTCTGTTGTACCTTGTATCTCTGTCGCTTGGAAAGTTTCTAAGTAGTATTCTTTTTGTTTTTTTTTTTGTTTTTTTCGTTTTCCTCATTTGCTCCTCTCGAGTTTCCAGACCGAAACACTCTCTTCGTTAGAATGGACAGCACCCCGGTATCTGGAGGGAGGGCTGGGAGCGACTCGGACTTGGATGTCATGTACATCGAATCTGCCCCGGGGAACAAAATGACCTTCGATCCGGTGAGGGGAGCGACGCTGCTCGACCTGGCTGCGTACGTTGTGGCAGCTCCTGAGAAGCCGAGAGCTCTGTGCCGCGGGCCGAATTTTTCACCCGTGCCTCTGGGACGGCCCTGCGCGACGGTGCCGGTGATGGGAGACGGCAACTGTTTCTTCAGGGCCGTCAGCTACTTGGTCTGCGGCAGGGACGACTACCACTACAAGATCAGAAGCTGGTGCGTCAGGGAAATGAGTTCGAATAAAGAAAAATACAGAGATTTGCTGCGCTCGCAGTACTCGAGCGTGGAGCAGTACATTCTCGAAAGGAGGCCGAAGGATCGGGGTGTCTGGGCCACCGAGGTGGAAATCGCAGCGCTGGCCAACGGCTGGGACGTGAACGTGTACACCCACAACCACGGAGGGTGGGTAGTCTACAGTCCAGACGGCAGGCCTCGGTCGAACGAGCTGCCCGGGATATACGTGCAGAACCAGTTGGGCCACTACGAACCCATCGTGTGCGTGAAGGACCCGAGCGGCTCGGGTTGCTATGGGTTCTGCCGCCACACCTTTGTCGGCGAGTGCCGTCAGGCAGTCTCAGAGCCGCTCCGCTGCATCGCGAGAGGGCTCCGGGATTCAAAGTTCGCCACGTCTCAGAAACCCGGAGAGGCGGACGAAGAGAAAGTAGGGGAAGGAAGGAAAGAAAAAGAAGAGAGAGAATATGAAGATGTAGAAATGGATAAAGAAGAAGAGTGTATCATCAACGGGGAGGATGGCTCCCAGCTGCTCGTACCTAGCACCATGTTCTCGAGGAGAGCAGTTGAAGTGAACATGGAAGAGCTCTACTCTGACTCCGACACGCTCGTCCAGAACTGGTTGAGCGTCATGCGTTCTTGGAAGGGTTTCCTGAACTGGCTGGACGATCGCTGGTGGGGCTCCGTGTCTCGAGATGACATAGCTACGTTCTTGAGGAGCGAGAAGGGGCGATGCGCCGTCGTGGTCTCGGAGCCCCTGGAGCCGAAGATCGGAGCGCTGTGCTCCGTGACGATGCAGGGCAGTTCGGACGCAGTGCTGACGACGGAGATCGCAATGGAAAGGGGACTTTACGTGTGCAAGGAGCTCAAGGGCTACTACGATGACCCGAGGGACATCGTGCTGCTACTGGGATGCCAGCGAACGGTGGCTCGCAAGCCCTCCAACGTGACGTCCTCGCAACGGAGCTTTTTCGCCGACGCGAGGATACCAGAGCGGCTGCACAGGCTGATACGAGGCCCCATGGGCAAGGTTTGGTGGGGTACGTACACCAACTTGGCCCAAGTGCCAAAGCTGACGTATCCCCTCACGGCTCTGCAGCGACAGAGGAGGCCGAGCGCCATGATCGCTCTGACGGACGTGAAGGAAGAAAGGGGTCCCGGGTACTTGTTCGAGATCATGTACTTGAGCAAATGAAACGGGGGCTACGGACTGCTCATCAACAAGTGCAAGGTCGTGTTCGGCATCCGTGGGTTTACCGTGGTGTGCGGACCGAGGGACAAAAAGTGCCTCGCTTATCACATGGACATGGAGGCCCTGGTGTACGGGCTCAGCCGGCTAAAAAGGCTGATTTTTCTTTCCAAGTGAATGTCTGCACATGATATTAGACAATTGTGCTGTCACCTTCACCTTTAGATGCCTCCGTGGGTCAGCTCTGCCCAGCGCGAGAGGCTGCGTTATTATTTTTTTTCTCGTTTTCATTTCTCTGTCCATGTGGTTGTGTGCACAAAATAAATGAGTGCGTGAGACCAAACATATTCTTTCTGTCTTTGATTTTTATTGTCACCTTGGCGTTTAGAGCACAGTGCAACCGGTAACACACAATAAAGCATAACCCTCAAATAAACCACGGGACACACTTAGTCGTTGTCAAAATTGCACAAATCCACTGTGGTGAGGTGGCGTTTCTTAGAGCAGAAGTCCAAGGGGAATCGTCTGAGCAAGGCGTCGCAGCCGAGCCGAGTCACGGCCGTGTGCATGTCCAGCAGGTCCTGTGGGCAGTCGGTGCCTCGGTGCCGTGCCTTCACGTTGCTGTACACGTCCAGCACGCTCTGACCGTACAGCAGTGTGAGAGTGAGGGAGCCCGTCACGTGTCCCACCTTCTCCGCGGGGCTCTCGACCAGCACCTTCAGACCGGGCTCGTGTTTGTCGACCGCCACGAAATTGCCGGCCTGGTCGCTCAACGTGTCATACAGGGAAACGACAAAGTTTATCAGCGGGTTGGGAAACAGTTCCACTTCTCCGTTGCCCCGTTCCAAATAACGCCCGAACCCCGAGTTCGCAAACGCGGCCTGGATCGCTCGGTCCACGAGGCTCGTGTTGTCTTCGTACGCAGTCCTGAGGAGCGAAATCACACTCCTGTACGTTTGAGACTTCGGACTCGTCGAGCCCGACCGCTCGGGCACGCACACGTAGCCGTCGACGCACAAGGGCAACGACAGGGACGGGTAGCCGGGCTGGGTCACGATGACCGTCGCCTCACATTGTCCCTTGCACAGCTCGCAGGCGTAGGTGAAGTGTTCCGAGGACAAACAGCCTTTCATGGCGTCGAGGGAGCGCCTCGCCCCATCCGAGGCTCGCACCCCGCCCGACATCATGAAGGCCAGAACGTTCAAGAGAGCCTGTCTGTTGTCGTCGTCGTGCGTGGACGGCGTGCGGCAAAAAGGATCAGTGTCTGTCCCCGCCGCCCTGATCCGGACATCCTTTCCGTTCAACTCCACTTCCCACGCGGACGAGAGTCTGGAGGGGTCGTTGGTGACCACCCTGCTCTTGGCGTAGTTGAGCACCGCAAACTTTGCCGGTATCCTTTCGAAGGTGTCTCTCTTGTACGCCCGCAAGCTCATCTGTTCGATCACAAACATGGGGCTGCATCCTTCGAAAGGCGAGATGAGATCCCGCAGGTCGACGGCGAACAGGAGGGGCTGTTTCGACACGCTGTCCTTAGCCACGTCGTGACAAAAGACGTAGGTCTTCTGACTGAAGGCCATCTCGTCCGCTCCTGGTCGCTCGCTCGCTCGGGGTCCTCCGCACCTCGGTTCAGTTAGTCTGCCCAGTTCACGTCCCCGGACCGCGACCCGTTTGCCGCTCGGGCGCCGTCCCCTTTCTCAACGGAGCCACCAGGCTTCGTTGACGCAACGCCCCAGCTTCCTCTTACCGTTGTCTCCGTACACACTGCGCAGGAGCGTCCGGCCCGACACCTTGTTTGCGCACAGGTCTCTGAAAAAGTCTTTGCAACCGGCGCAGTGATACGTGACTCCCGCGGTCCCTCCGAGAGAGGCCCTGTCGCGGGCCGTCCTTTTCTGTCCCGTTGGCGGCGCTGGACGCACGAGCCACTTTTTGCTCTTGAAGTCCTCTATCCAGGCTCTCAGGGCATCGGGGTCTTCTGTCGTGTACGGCATGATGCGCAGCGTCGAATCGGGCTCCCTGGCGACGACAGAGGAAAACGCGTCGGGCGATCTCACGTGCAGCGCGAGCAACGTCTGGTAGAGAAGCCCCGCGAGGTCCACCAAGGCCCTCTCCGAGGCTTCGCTCTTCGAGATGGACAGCGATCCCTCCGAGCCGGCGAGGCCCGCATCGACCAACAGGCACGTCGGCAGGCGGAGGGCTATGCGCTCGCTCGAGAGCCCCTCGCCTTCGTCCGAGGTTCCCACGCGCACGACGCCTTCGCGAGTCAGCAAGGCCAGCGAGCGGCCGAGCTCTCCGATCAGGCCGGCGTACACCTCACGGGGCACCAGCGCGAGATCTTCCTCCAGGACCCTGCGACAGGCTTCCAGTTTGTCCCCCGTGAGGCGAGGCGCAGCCCGACGGAGAGCCCTCAGGCGCTCGAGCTCGCGGAGGCCGCACGCCGGCTCCATGTGTTCCGGACAGACGTTCATCAGCGCGTTGAACGCGGCCGTAGCTCTGCTCAGGCGCTCTCGGACGGCGGAGAATGACAGGATCAGGTGCCTCCTGCAGTCTGCCAGGATCTCGAGCTCGTCCGCGCCGCTCCCGTACATGCGTCGCGGAAGGCAGTAGTCCACGATGCAGTGGGCCACCAGCTTCCCGGATCGGCCGACGAGCTCACGGTCTGCCTTGTGCGCCGTCAAGACCCTGGCGTCGGCGAAGCACTGGCTCTGAGGCTGACAGGGGTGAGGGACCAAACGGCCCGCCGAGGCGCTCCGGGCGCCGGCCTCGCCGTCGCAGCCACGGGCGTGTTTGTCCGAGAGGCAGGCGAGGGAACCTCCGAACATCGCGGTCGTGCACCCCGAGGTGGCCTGCAGGTTGAGCGGGTACCTGTAGAAGGCGGCTTCGATGGGGCTGCACTTGTAGAACTCCTCGCACTCCACGGGTTTCACAGAGAGCCCGGTTATCCTCTGCAGCCACGTGCGGACGATCTCCACGTACGTCGTCTTCACGCCGGACTTGCTCGCTTTGAAACGTTCCAGCGTCTGTTGGCTGAAGTGCTTGTTTTTCGCCGATTTGACGAGGGCGCTCCAGGGAAAGAAGCCCGCTCCCATCTTGGACGCGATGAGCTCGGAGGCTCGGCACGCGAGCAGGTCCCTGAGCACTCCGTGTCTGCTCGAGAACAGGTGGTTCATGCAGTACGTTCCGTCCTTGTACAGGGCTCTTGCCGTGACGACGCCGGAACCCGGCCTCGCCAACGTGACGGAGACGGCCGAAAACCCGCCGTCCAGTTCCAGCTCTGTTACGCGCAGCACCCTGTGGCCTACGAGGAGGGCTTGCGCTCGATCCAGCTGCTCCCACCGCCCGCGGCCGTCCACGGTGAGCTCGCTCTCCGGGTACAGTACGAGATCCCCCTCCGATAGCCGATGCCACGGTAGGGTGGAGAAGCAGGAGAGTCCGTGGGGCTCCAGCTTGACGCAGTCTCCCCTCATGACGCAGGCCACGAAAGTGTCCGCGACGGCGGAATCGCAGGGCGAGCGCAGGCTTTTTACAGCGGAGAGTCCTCTGATCTTGACCGTCGAGGAGGACATGCGGCCCCTCCCATCAAGGTTGTGAGTGAGAGACACGTAGCTCTTCTTCGCCACGTGGCAGTACACCGAGCTGCTGTACTCGTATTCCAGCTTCACCCGCCGGTCCTTCACGAAGGGCCTCGTCACGTCCAGGAGGCTCCGGGAGTCCGGAGTTTGCGCCACGTACACGGGGTAGCCCTCCTCCGTGAAGGCGCCCTCGGGGTCTCTGATCACCGCCACCGGCTCGTTGCCCCTCTCTATGGTGTACATCCTCTTCAGAGTGTCCTCCACCAGCGCCAGGTGCACGTATCGGAGGAAACCCGGTACCTCGGAGGCAGCGCGTTCGAATTTCGCCCCCAAGGCCGCCAGGGAGGCCGCCGCGAAGTTCCGAAGCCGCTCGGTCTCGAGCTCCGGGGACTCCCCGTCGCCCGGCTGTTCGTCCGACACGTCGCTCTCGGGCAGGTCGTCCGGCCCGTACCCCGCGGACACCATCACGCTGTCCGTGTCCCCGTACATGACCGGGCAGCGGTTTTTGTAAAAAGTCGACACGCAGTCGTTCACCACCGATATCTGTCTCCTGCCGTGTCCCGATATGAGGGACCCGCAGGGTGGGGGAGCGGTCCCGTAAAACGAATTGGCCATGACTTTGCACTCTGCCTCCTGCACCTTGTAGTACGCTCGCTCCGCGTCGCAGAGGGCCGGGTCCTTAAGCTTGGCCTTGAACTCGTCCCGCCTGTTGAGGTAATGCTCCACGGAGGAGGAGAAGACGGCCGGCGCCCGCTCGAAGACGGCTCGGTCCGCGTCGTACCGGAGGATCAGCGTCGCGTACTCGAAGCCTTCGGCCTCCCACTTGTACACGACCCATCCGGAGAGATCGTGGGGGAAGGAGCGCGGAGGCCAGGGCACGGTGGTCTCTGGAGAAATGTTGAGCGCGCACATGATGGACGGGTACATGCTGGCGAAATCGAAGGCCAGCTCCAAGCCCATGCCGGGCCCAGAGTAGTGGAGGCCCGAGAGGGGTTCGCACACGGACCCTCCCTTCCACGTGTCCTCGCCCGCTCCGTCGAGCCCCGGCGGTGAGGCGTCCCAGGGCTCGCGGCTGCTCAGCTCTCTGCCCGAGGGTCCCGCCCTGACCCTCAGAGTGTCGAGCACGTACTTGAGCTGGGGCATCTGGACCGAGTGGATGCTCTGAACGAAACCGCCAAAGTTGTCTCCCCGCCCGTGCACCACCACGTCTATGTTGAGCGTGATCCTGCACCTGTGGAACAGCGCGGACGCGGGCTTGAGCGCCTTGGCCATCCTCGAACACAGCTGCGAGTCCACCAAGTTGTACAGCAGCACGGCGAACAGTTCGGTCCCGCCGCGGTGGATCATGCCGTCCATCATCGAGTAGGGCACGTCGGTCAGCTTCCGCAGCTTACGTGGGTCTTTGGGAGGCAGTCCGCGCAGCTCTCGGTCTCTGGAAATCACGAAGGGCGCCACGTCGTTCAGCTTCATGCTCGTGCAGGCGAATCTGATCTCCCTGGTGCCCGCCATCCTGTACAGGTCCACGACTGTCATGCCGCAGCCGATCATCTTAAAGTGGCCCAGCTTGCCCTTGTCCTTGTTGAACTTGTCCACGTGTCGACACGCCGCTTCGACCTCACGCTCGGTGAGCTTGCCTCCGGTCAGGCTCGAGCCCACGGCGGTCAGCATCTCCTTGTAGATTTCCAAGTGGCGCACCGACTCGAAACGGAAAACGGGAGGCAGGTCTTCCGAGAGGTGCCTGGTGACAAAGAGCCCGTGCCAAGACCGGAGGATTTCAGCGCACCTTCTGCGGGTATCCTCGTCCGATCGCTCTGCGTAGTTGGAGTCCGCGTAGAAATGCACGCGCTGGTCGATGACTCTCAGGTCGAATTCCGCATTGTACACGTACAGGAGCTCCACGCCGTGGCGATCGAGCAGCCGCAGGGTCTGCTCTAGGAGCGCGAGCTCTCCGGCGCAGGGGTAGAAAAGGATCCTGGACGCGGACTCCAGTCCCACGGCCTCCACGAGCGCGCCATCGGGTTTCGGGTGTCCCTGGCCCTTTACCTTCAGTTTGTTGTAGACCACTATCAGTTGTTTCCTGTGACTCCCCGGCTCGGGCTTTGGGAGGTGCGAGTTCATCAGCACCAAGGACACGCATGTGATCTCGTGCTCCTGTCCCGGCATGTCACTGGCCAGGGCCGGTATGGACACCCGACAAGCCCCTCTGAGCGGGCCTTTCTTCAAGTCGCTCAGGATCTTGACCAGTTTGCTCCTGTACGCCGTCAAATCGGAAACCGTGCGCTCCGTGCAGTAGGGGAACCTGTGGGCGAAAAACTCGCACCTCAGGGAGCGATCGCGGAAGGCCTCGTCCACCACGGTCTCGATGTCAAGACAGGCGGCCCTGTAGACGTGCGGCGCGTGCACGGTGTCAAACAGCTTGGCCTCCTCTTCGGACCTCTCGTGGTCGTACACGAGCTCGCTTGGGACCAGGGTCCCGCCACACTTTTCCTCGGGCAAGAAATACACTCGTCCGTACATGACATCGCAGCACAGGGCCGGCGTGTTGCCGTCCCGTGCAACGTAGTAGCCGCTCTCTGGGTGGAAATCCCCAAACGTGAGAGCTCCTTTTACGGTCTCCATATATTTTTTGGCCAGCGCTATGCTCCCCAGCGGGAACGCAGCGGCCTTCACTTCCCTTTTCACGTCGTCGTGCACCACTCTCACGTGAGCCGGCTCCGCAGCAAAGTGTCTGCGCCACTCTCGACTCACCCGCTCCCAGCTCTCACAGGCGTCGCCCTGGTCAGAGTCCAATTCCAAGTCATAGCCCACCACGGGCATTATGCCCACCACTTTGAAACACACTGTGGTGTACACCGTGGTGCCGTTGTGAGCCTGCAGCACCAAGCCCCTGCACAAGAGTGCCTCCTCCAACCTGTGAAACATCACAGACTTGACCATGAGCCCGATCAAACCTCTTTCCGAGGGCGATACTGCTCTACGTTTCGGAAAGATGTCGGGGAACAAATTCACGAAAGGAATGGGCCTATCCATCGTTCTCCTCAGAAAAAAAAAAAAATGGGGGGTACAGTGAACTTAGACTGGACACAAGGTGTTTGGTTTATTTTTATTTTATTTTATTTATTTTTAAATTCCTTTTCTCTTCTATTTTCTTCTTCTTCTTTCTTATTCACCTCTTTTCTTTCTTCTTCTCAACACAGGTTCCCCTTGCTACACAGAAGGACTCCGACCGCCGCTGAAAGGGTCCGGCCACGATCTAAAATCTCCGACGTAGCAAAGACCAGCCCCGACCGCCAGCAAAACGATCCGATCGAAAAGAGGCAGCCTCTGAAAGTGTCCAACCCACAGCAAAAAACTGACGGGGATGCCCTGCCTCCAGACTCTGAGCGTTTCCCACCGCCTCAGTTGAAGTCAGACTGCTCACTTGGCCAGCCTACCGATGAGCTCGTGAGTGAGTGAGCCAGAGGCCGCCTCTGAAAGTGTCCAACCCACAGCAAAATCTGATCGAAAAGAGGCCGGCTGTGAGCGCCTCTGAAAGTGTCCAACCCACAGCAAAAAACTGACGGGGATGCCCTGCCTCCAGACTCTGAGCGTTTCCCACCGCCTCAGTTGAAGTCAGACTGCTCACTTGGCCAGCCTACCGATGAGCTCGTGAGTGAGTGAGCCAGAGGCCGCCTCTGAAAGTGTCCAACCCACAGCAAAGTCTGACGGGGATGCCCTGCCTCCAGACTCGGAGCGTTTCCCACCGCCTCAGTTGAAGTCAGACTGCTCACTTGGCCAGCCTACCGATGAGCTCGTGAGTGAGTGAGCCACACGCAGATCCAGATGTAGTGTTGGCAGCAGGTTCGCGCACACCACGAGCATGGAGTCTGACAAAAAGGCCCAGCAGAAGGAGCGAGCGGCGTTGCCCCACAGGGAATCTAACACCGCAGTGGTGCGAATGGTGGAACTCCCCACCGACAGGAGAGCTCTGTTCCTCGCGTTGGACACCGAAATGCTGCACGACGACGAGACGGTCGAGCTGGCTTTTCGGGCTCTGCCGCCCTGCGAAAGGTCTTTGGTGCAGCTGCTCCTCTACCTCACCTATTGCTGCAAAGGACAAGTCCTCCAGTTGACCTTGGAGGACCCGGACTTTTCGAGCATGTCGGCCCCCGTCAGGGAGGACTTTGCGCACGGAAGGCTTTTCTGTTTCGTGTTGGACATGAACGGGGGCGACTCTCCCGGAATTTCTAGCTTTGTGGCCGCTGGACGCGAGTCGGGTAAACGTCGCGGTCGCGAGGACGGCGACCCGGCCGAGTGCGTTTACGGCGGTGGTCTACTGCGTTTCGTGGAGGCGGACGCGAGCGTGTTCCGCAGTCCCGGGGCGAGCGGAGACGAGCATTCCGACACCAGTGTGGACAGCGAGCCTGACGAGGGCGATGACGGCGACGAGGAGCCACACGACTGGACCGCCATCGACTACGAGCTTGGAGAGGAGGCCTACAACGCCTTCATGAGACTTCAGCTCGTCAGGCAGAAAGCTGTGTCGCTGAACAACGCTATGATCGTCATGAGAGACCCCAAGGGAGAACTGAACCCTGCGTTCGAGTGGTTAGACATTCGCAGCGATACGCTGAACCCCGACAAGATAGATCGGAAAAAGGTCAAGGAACTGCAGGGCTCGATGTACGTGCCCGCCTGCCAGGGCGGAAAGCAGACGACCGCGCTGCCCGAGGCGATCACCGGTCTGACGCTGAAGTCCCTGGCCGAGGCGATAGGGAGGATCACGGACACCGAGAGTCGGGACCAAGGCAAGGAACTCTTCGAGCGCCTGGTCTCGAGGCTCGCAGAGGACAACTGGAGAAGGCACAAAGTGGTGCAGAGGTACAGCTCGAGCATCCCAAACGACGCAAGATTCTTGGAGGAGGTGAGAGCCTTCACGCGAGCCCTCGCGGGCGGGACAGCGCCCCAAGTCTGCGTGGGTAGGCTCCTGGTGTTTAGGTACTCGATCGAAAGGCTTATAGACAGGGACAAACCCGACGCCTTCCTGAACTCCATGCTCCACAGGCACATGCCGGTGACGAAGCCTCGCATCTCGAGAGCGCTGCGAGAGATCAGGGCCAACCGCAGGACCCGGCACCTCGCTCGGCTGTTGACGGGCGGCCGCTGCCACTGCCCCTGCCCCCGGCCCGGCCCGGCCGTCGACCAGGATCGTCGAGGGAGGAGGTGCCGGGAAGACTGTCAGACTGCGTACGCGTGCTTCTACAACGTGTGCGAGCAGCACCCCTTCTCCGTGAGCAGGTGCGACTACAACCATTACTTTGCGCACCTGTACCCTCACCTGGGAAAACTCGAACGCCTGAGCAAGGACATGAAGACGAAATACGGAGGACACAGGCACTTCGAGAGCATAGCCAACATGGTCTTCGACATCCTCGCGAAGCGCCGTTCCTCGCACGCCGACGCGCTGTACGCGGGGCTCCGGGACCTGATGGGAGAAGGGATGCTCAACTCGCGCCTGTCTCTCGGCCGCGCTCTCCCCGACATACACGAGGAGCTGTGCCTGGAGTTCCCGGCTGAGGACTACTACGACGACTACGCCGAGGACCCGCGCTCGCTGAACCCGGTGAAGGTCTACGACCACGCGCTGGTGCGCTACATGTTCTCTGACAGCCTCCAGGTGGGCAGGCTATTTCAGGCCTCCACCACCTTCAACTACGTGGTGACCAACACCGCGCCCAGGTACACGATCGAACGGATCATGCTGTTCAACGTCACCGGGCCCGGGGAGGGCAAGAGCTACGCCAACAACGTGCTGAACTGCCAGTTCAGGCAGGTGAAGGGCTGCATAGAGACGCTCACGTCCTTCACCCCGCAAGCTTTCAAGTACAAGCAACAGAGGAAAGCTTGCGTGGTGATGATAGACGACGCTCACATCACCCACGAGAAAAACCTAAAGGCCCTGGACAAGGAGTCCAGCGTGATACCCAACACGTTCAAGAACCTGCTGGACACCAGCGTCTTGGAGAGCGACGTGGTGGGCAAGGACGCGCGCAGCGGAAAGGTGGACACCGTGAGGTATCACGCGGTGCACAACTGCGGGTTCGTGTGGAACACCAACACCCTGGGGTTCGTGAGCGACGCCTGGGCCGACCGCTGCGTGATCATGGAATCCGAGTTCTCGGCGCACGTGACTCGGACGCGCAGCTCGAAACAGCTGCAGGACACAGTGGAGAAGCGATCCATGGACAAGGTGGCTGCCGTCTGCCTGTACAGGCAGAACCTGGTGCAGTCGGCCACCATGATCGCCGAGTCCGAGATCATGCAGTTCGACAGGAGGTTCGACGCGGCCAGAGACGCCTGCGTCGAGGCCATGTACGCCAGTCACGTCGTGTGCGCGGGAGCCTTGAGCAGACGGGTGTCCTTCTGCATAAACCAGCTGGTCTTCGCCGAGGCCATGAAACTGGCCTGCCACTTTGTGTTCGACGTGTGGGTCCCTCCGTGGACGGAGGTGCCAGACGAGGGGAGCTTCCCGGACCTCCGCGGCTTCTGGACGCAGCTGAACAGGAACAGACTGAGGGCCCTGGACAGGCTGTCTTTCGGACAGATCTGCCTGGAGACCAACGCGGCGTTCAAGCTCTGCGCGGCCGCCTGCCTGCCGGACATTTGCCCCCGCGTGCTGGACGCGCAGGGACGCTTCGCGTGCAAGGCGCTGGGCCGCCTTCTTTGTCAGGTGCGGGAAAAGGGCCTGAAGACCGCCGTCAAGGACGGTCAGATGTGCATTTCGGGCGTCGATTCTTTGAGTTTTTCGGGCCCCGAATTTAGAGGCGGCAACGACGCCGCTCACGAAATGCTCCAGCTTTGCTCGAACTGCACGTTTCCCGAACGTGGCGGGACGGGTCCCAGGAGCCGCAGGCTCTGCTCGTACAAATGCGCCCCCTCTCAGAACACGCAGCAGGGCAGGCGTGGACACGCTCGGCCCAAAAAGGTGAGCTCCGTCACCCTTTCTCTCGAAGCGGTCTACGACATGCTGGCTCTGTACGCGCCCGAGGCGCACCGGGGCTTCTGGGACCAGCTGGGCGAAGCGATGATGGACGCCTATGACAACGAAACGGTCGAAAAGACCAACGCGTTCGGGACCGCACAGGCCGACGGGGACGAGGAGATGGATCGGAGCGCTAGACTGGTGTTTTCCCTGGACTTCGGCGACGACCCGGTTCGCTCCCTGATACTCGAGGCGACGGCGGGAGTGGATCCTCTGAACGAGCTCTCGTTCAACAAATGCGCCATCGGGGGACAGCTCTTTCGCTGCACTGCGCCCTTGTACTACGGAGGGCTGGTGGCGAGAGCCTTCAGGCTCAGGGGAGACGACCCGCCGCGGGGATCTCTGGACCCTCTGCACGAGAGGGAGTCCGAGAGAGGCCCGGCGGACACTTTTCACGGGCCTCGCTTGAGCGTCTACTCGCCGGAGTACTCGGGCCTGCCGGTGAAAAACCTGAGCTCCTTCTGCGCCACGCGAACCGTGTACCACCAGGAGCGAATTCTGCTGAGGGAGGAAGACGGCACCCGCCGGCCCGTCGTCGAGCTGGAACCGGATTGGGAGTGGCTGGAAGCCTGCGAGGTGTTCAACAGACTGCACGGTCATGATGCGTTCACCGTCGAAAGCCTGAAACGGGACTACGCCGTGGCCATGACTGTGGTCAAGGGGGAGGACGCGTCCAGGGCGCCTATGAGATCGCGAAGGTTGGCCCGCGCGGTGAGCGTCTTGCGCAAGGCCGACGGTCGCGCCGCTCTGGAGATGAGAACGTGGCCTTCGACCCAGTCTCGCGCAGGTGAAACTCGGCACGAAGTGAGGACTTCTGGACTGAGAGGGATGGGCCGTTCGCGCAAACGGCTGACCTCCAGGTCAGTCTGCTCTGAGAGCCTTGACAAGCGACGGAGACGTTGACTAGGAACATCTGAGCGATTCGCTGGACAAATCTTTTGTATTTTCCATTTTATTGTCTATGAGAGCGTCTCCAAGTCATGCTGTAATAAAAAAAAAATCACCACGCAAAACCAATTCTGGGTGTCTTTGTGGCTTTTTTATTCGTTTTGTTATTGTTTTATTCCACAGCCAGTGAAAACCACACACAATGTTTGCAATAGCTTCTGAACCTATTGCTCGAACACCAACCCTCTCCTCTCGTGACGGAGTTCTGGGCCCTTTTGGTTTCCAGCCTGGGTCAGCCCTAAATGTAAATCCCGAGGCTCTTCCCCTGACTGTTCGAGCGTGGGATTTACTCGTGGGGCAGCGTGCCGTAGTGAGGGGCGGCGGTATTTCCCTCTCAAATGCGTGGCTGGGGACAGCGAGGACTCCGATGGGCAGACTCTGAAACAGAATGAAGAGTGCGGTATCTAACAGCAGCACCGAAAGTGTTTCGCACGACTACCAGTCGCCTTTCTAAGCACCGTTTTTTTTTTTTAAAAAAAAAAGCACAGCTTCTTTTGCTTTTCATTTCTTTTTATCGCTCTCCAAAGCTCGGCGGGGTCTCTGAGCCTGCTCTGAAGCATCTCTGTTCCCCGTTGTATGCCCACAAGAACAAAACAAAAATCTGGGTACTTCTCAGAAGAGTCACACTCCACTGAGCTCTGCGGGCTGCAATTGCTTCAGGTGTGGGGCTGGAAAGCCAACTCTTTCTCCATTTCGCTGAGCTATCCCTGGGTTGAAATAAAAAAGTCATACCAAAACAAACAATTTCTGTGTTCGTTTGGATTTTCTGTCCCGTTTCATTTTTTTTTCTTTTATTTCACACCCATCGCAAACCTCACAGAACATTCAGAATAGCTTTAAATTTGTTGCTTGAAGGCCAACTCTTTCTCTTCGTTCTGCTGAGCTCTGGGCCGTTTCGGTTCACTCCCCGATCTGGCCCCGCATGTAATTCTGGCCGCTCGAGAGAGAAAAAACCTTTCCAAAAACGACCCACACGCCAGGCAGCCCTGCGTTCGGTCAGGAGAGGCAGACTCAGGGGCAGGCTGCAACCTTTGGTCGAGACGAGTCACACGCCACGGAGCTGTGCGTCCTGTCGAGGGGAGCCCGCTCAGAGGCGGGCTGGAGACTTCCTCTCAGACGAGTCACACGCCACAGAGCTCAATGTCAGGGAGGGGCGACTCAGAGGCAGGAGGCAGGCTGGAGAAGTCATACAAAAAACAAACAATTTCTGTTTTCATTCGGATTTTCTGTCCTGTTTGTTTTTTTTAATTTTTTTATTTCACACTCATTGAAAACCTCAAAGAACATTCCCAATAGCTTCAGGCGGAGAGCTCTAAGACCGACATTCTATTCAGTCTGCTGAGCTCTGGGCCATTTCTGTTCCCTCTCCGGGCTGCCTCGGGATGTAATTCTGACAGCCGGATTGAGAAAACCCTTTCCGAACACAAGCGTTCTGACTTTGAAGCAAATTCACGGGAGCTGCAGCGCAGCCCGCAGGCGGACCCTGTCCCCTCCGTCAGCACATGAAGCTTGACGGAAAGGCTCGGTTTGTGAGAAGCAAAAATCACGAGCGGCTCTGTGTGGAGTAAAGACACGGAGGCTCGTGTCAAGGGGGGGCCAACGCAGAGGAAGGCTGGAGCCTTTTGCGTCTGAGGCACACACGCCTGCAGGGGAGGGAATGAGAGGCAGGCTGGATTTGTGCAGGGGAGCGACTGAAGGCAGGCTGGATCGTGCTTTGTCTGAGAGCCGCCCGCAGGCAGGCTCCGTGTGGAGTAAAGACACTGAAGCTCGTGTCAAGGGGGGGCCCAACGCAGAGGAAGGCTGGAGCCTTTTGCGTCTGAGGCACACACGCCTGCAGGGGAGGGAATGAGAGGCAGGCTGGATCGCGCTTTGTCTGAGAGCGGCCCGCAGGCAGACCGTTGAGCTGTGGCCCGTTTCTGTTCCCTCTTCGGGCTGGCTCCGCTTGTATCTCTGACAGCTCGAGTGAGAAAAACTCTTTCTGAATTCAACTCTTTCTGGCCAACACGATGAGCCTTTTGCATCAGAAGGCATCCCCGAGTCTTAACAAAGAAAATCATCATGCAAAAAATAAAAAATAAAACAATTACAATAATTTTTGGGTTCTTTTGGATTTTTTGCTCTGTTTTTTATTTTACATCTAGTGAAAACCTCACACGACATTCACAGTAGCATGAGTTGGAGAGCTCATTTGCAAAAACAATGAGAGATTTAGTGCTAGAAGGCCAACTCTTTCTCCATTCCGCGAGGCTCGTGTCAAGGGGGGGCCCAACGCAGAGGAAGGCTGGAGCCTTTTGCGTCTGAGGCACACACGCCTGCAGGGGAGGGAATGAGAGGCAGGCTGGATTTGTGCAGGGGAGCGACTGAAGGCAGGCTGGATCGTGCTTTGTCTGAGAGCCGCCCGCAGGCAGGCTCCGTGTGGAGTAAAGACACTGAAGCTCGTGTCAAGGGGGGGCCCAACGCAGAGGAAGGCTGGAGCCTTTTGCGTCTGAGGCACACACGCCTGCAGGGGAGGGAATGAGAGGCAGGCTGGATTTGTGCAGGGGAGCGACTGAAGGCAGGCTGGATCGTGCTTTGTCTGAGAGCCGCCCGCAGGCAGGCTCCGTGTGGAGTAAAGACACTGAAGCTCGTGTCAAGGGGGGGCCCAACGCAGAGGAAGGCTGGAGCCTTTTGCGTCTGAGGCACACACGCCTGCAGGGGAGGGAATGAGAGGCAGGCTGGATTTGTGCAGGGGAGCGACTGAAGGCAGGCTGGATCGTGCTTTGTCTGAGAGCCGCCCGCAGGCAGACCGTTGAGCTGTGGCCCGTTTCTGTTCCCTCTTCAGGCTGGCTCCGCTTGTATCTCTGACAGCTCGAGTGAGAAAAACTCTTTCTGAATTCAACTCTTTCTGGCCAACGCGATGAGCCTTTTGCATCAGAAGGCATCCCCGAGTCTCAACAAAGAAAATCATCATGCAAAAAATAAAAAATAAAACAATTACAATAATTTTTGGGTTCTTTTGGATTTTTTGCTCTGTTTTTTATTTTACATCTAGTGAAAACCTCACACGACATTCACAGTAGCATGAGTTGGAGAGCTCATTTGCAAAAACAATGAGAGATTTAGTGCTAGAAGGCCAACTCTTTCTCCATTCCGCTGAGCTTTTGGCTGTCGCGGTTCCCTCCCCAAGCTGGCTCCACATGTAATTCTGAAAGCTCGAGAGGGAAAAAAAAAAAAAAACCTTTCCTCAGGCCGCACCCTCAGAGGCAGGCCGGAGCCTTTCGCGTCTGAGAAACACAGGCAGCCCCCGCCCGCGAGTGAGCCGAGCGAGAGACAGGCTGGATGCCACGAGTCACACGGCAGAGCTGTGTGTCAGGCAGGGTTGGCTGAGCTGCGGACCGTTTCTGTTCCACCCCTGGGTTCGATACCCAGCTTGTGTTGTAATAAAAAAAGTCATCACACAAAATAAATTTTCTGTGTTCTTTTGGGTTTTCTGTCCCGTTTTTACTTCGTTTTCATTTTTATTTCACAGCCAGCAAAAACCTCACAGAACACTCTAGACAGCAACGGGCAAAGAGCTCGGTGGCAAACTTTCTCTTCACTCTGCTGAGCTCCGGGCCCGTTCGGTTCACTCCCAGAGCTGGCCCTGCACTTAATTCTGACCGCTCGAGTGAGAAAACAAATCTTTCCCAACACCAGCCACGCTCCGCAGAAATCCGTGTCAAGCAAGCTGCAGAAGCAGAAGCAGGCTGCGGTCTTTCGAAACAGATGTCACAAGGCACAGGGCTCCGCTTCTGTCGGGAAGTCCCCACTCGCAGGCAGGCTCTCTACGGAGGCTCTCTGCAGAGGCTCAGGGTGCACTCTCAGAGGCAGGCCGGAGCCTTTCGCGTCTGAGAAACACACGCAGCCCCTCCCGGGGGGAAATTCGTTTGGATTTTCTGTTCTGTTTTTTTCTAATTTTTATTTTACAGCCAGTGAAAACCTCACGGAACATTTGCGATAGATTCAGGCGTAGAGCTCTAAGAAGGACATTCTCTTCAGTCTGTTCAGCTCTGGGCCATTTCTGTTCCCTCTCCAGGGTGGCTCAGGATGTAATTCTGACAGCCGGAGTGAGAAAACCCTTTCCGAACACAAGCGTTCTAACTTTGAAGCAACCTCAAGGAAGCCGAGCTGCAGCGCAGCCCGCAGTCAGAGCCTGTCCCCTCTGACAGCACATGAAGCTCGACGGAAAGGCTTGGGGTGTGTGTAGGGAAAAATCCTGAGCGGCTCTGCGTGAAGTAAAGCCACTGAGCGCTGTTTCAAGGGGGGCCGAGGCAGAGGAAGGCTGGAGCCTTTCCTGTCTGAGGCACACACGCAGCCCGCGCCTGCAGGGGAGGAGAATGAGAGGAAGGCTGGACCGCGCAGGGGCAGGCTAGATCGTGCATTGGCTGAGAGCAGCCCGCATGCAGACCCTCTCCCCTCTGACAGCACATGAAGCTCCGTGGAGAGGCTCAGGTTTGGGTGAAGGGAACCGCACGAGCGGCTCTGCGTGGCTCAGGATGTAATTCTGACCGCTCGAGTGAGAAAACCCTTTCAGAACACAATCCACACACCACAGAGCTCTGTGTCGGGGGGCAGGGGGGCATCCTCAGAGACAGGCTGGGGCCTTTCGCGTCTGAAAAACACACGCAGCCTGCGCCTGAGAGTGAGCTGACTGAGAGACAGGCTGGATGCCACGAGTCACACCGCAGCGCTCTGTGTCAGGGAGGGCCGACTTTCTCCATTCCGCTGAGCTCTGACCGTTTCGGTTCCACCCTGGGTTGGATACCCAGGTCATGTTGTAATAAAAAAGTCTTACAAAATAAAAACAATTTCTGTGTTCGTTTGGATTTTCTGTCCTGTTTTTTATTTTTATTTTACAGACAGTGAAAACCTCACGGAATATTCGCGATAGCTTCAGGCGGAGTGCTCAAAGACCAACATTCTCTCCTTTCCGTTGAGCTGTGGTCCGTTTCTGTTCCCTCTCCGGGCTGGCTCCGCTTGTATCTCCAAATGTTCCAAATGTGAAGCAACCCCAAGGGGAGCCCAGCCCCAGAGCAGGCCGATCGCCTCCACTCTGACAGCACATGAAGCTCTATGGGAAGGGTTTGATGTGTGGCTCTGCGAGTCACATCACAGCGCGCTGTGTCAGGGAAGCCGAATCAGAGGCAAACTGAAGCGTGTCGTTGATGAGAGGAGCTCGCAGGCCAATCCTATCCCAGAACGAGCAGCCGTGTGGCAGCTCGGCTACCCTCGCAAACCCACACTGCTCGTTTCCAGGGCGCAGACCAGATCGCGAAGGCTGGCCAGCGCTACGAGCCTTTTGCATCAGAAGACATCCCCGAATCACACAAAAAAAAAACTATAATGTTTGGGTTCTTTTCGATTATTTGTTCTGTTTTTATTTTATTTTACACCCAGTGAAAATCTCACACAACATTCACAGTAGGTTTAGGTGGAGAGCTCATAGGATTCATAAGAGATTTGGTGCTACAAGGCCAACTCATTTTTTTCCCCTTCCGCTGAGCTCTCGGCTGTTGCGGTTCCCTCCCCAAACTGGCTCCACATGTAATTCTGACAGCTCGAGTGGGAAGAAAAAAAAAATCTTTCCGGACTCAAGCATTCTGAATGTGAAGATACCTCCAGAACGCCAAGCCTCAGAGCTTGCAGGCCAATTCTCTCCCCATAAAGCTTAGAATCCCTGCTGACTCTGTTTATCCACTCGAACGAGGACAGAGTTGGCCTGTGGGCGCTGAGAGGCTTTGCGAGCTCAAACCAGCCCTGTTTGTAGGCCTTTCTTTGTGAATCGAACACGTTGGATCGAAATATCCGTACCTTCGCGTAGACCCCTCAAACCCTTTCAACAGTTTTGCTTCTCGAATGTTCACACAGACACACGCGCACACAGACACCTTTGTACGACAGCAGTTCTCAGTTTTATTTTCAGAGGACATACAGGGCGGCACAGAGGACAGACTCGCTGATATCAAAACAGAACAGATTTTCAGTTACTCGAGTGGGAAACGAGGCATCAGGTCGCGCTACCAGACAGCTCGATCCCTTTCACTGGGACGCGTCTGTGTCGCCGTCCCTTCCCTGGCGCTCGGAGCAAAGGGGGCAAAAGGGGACAGTGCAGCCTCTGCAGATGCTCTTTCCGCAGCTCTTGCAGGAGATCAGCGTCTTTGTGTCCTTGGAGCGCGGGCATATCTGACATCGTTTTCTTTTGCCCTCGCTGCGCGCGCTCGTCCCGCCGGCTTCTTGCATGCTGACCATTAGATCGTAGGCCGGCCTTGCGCGAGGAACACGCTTCCTGCGAAGTACGAGCGGTCTGACGAGATCTTTGCCCAGCTGCTCGAGGAAGATTCTCCTTCGGTTGCGGTTCCACGGCATCCAGTCCGGGTGCATTTCCCTCCATATCACGTAAGCGTTGTACGCCGACATGTCGATCATGTTGTGGAACATGGCCAAGGGCCAGCGCTTGGTCATTCTCCTGCAGCTGTACGTGGCCAGCAGTTTGTCCAGGTTGTCCACGCCGCCCTTGGTTTTATTGTAATCCAAGATCATCTCTGGTTTTTTGTCCCTGCGTTCGTGGCATATTTTGACCCTCGAATGCTTCGTGCTAAGGAGCAGGACGTTTTTGTTCTTTTTGGGCACGTAGGAAACGGCCGCGGCACAGTCCGTAAAGGCGAACCTGGAGGAGAGTGCTTCTCGTCCGCGGGCCGATGCGAGCTCCGGAGGCAGTTCGGGTTTGTTGCTTTTGATCGTACCGAGCAGGGTGATGTTCCGTTTCAGGAGCTCGGTGGCGAGCGCGTACGAAGTGAAGAAATTGTCGCACGTGACGTTACGGTGCTCCAGTCCCCGGGTGAGATCCGAAACCACTCGGGACGCAAGGTTTGTCTCTCGAGCACCCGAAGCCAGCTTGCCCATGTACGGTTGGACCCTCCAAGCGTAGCTCGTCCTTGCGTCGCAAGCGACCCATAGTTTGAGGCCGTACTTGGTAGGCTTGCTGGGAATGTACTGTCTGAAAGAACAACGTCCTGCGTAGAGAAAGAAAAACAAAAGGAAGAGTTAAGACAGACGCAAATACGTCAAGGATACCCTGAGAACAGTAAAAAGGGAGGCTGAAACCGCACCTTTGAAAGGAACCATTCGTTCGTCCACAGTCACCTCGGGTCCGATGTCGTAAAGCCTGGGCAGCCGATAGCACCACTCTTCCCACACCTCTCTGACTGCGGCCAATCTGTCCGAAGCGCTCCTAGAGGCTCTCGTGCTTCGATCGTCGAACCTGAGCGTCGCAGAGCGCTGGTAAAAGCTTCTAAGGGACATGGTTGCCCCGAAGATCGGTCGTCCGCACTCGGGCTCCCACAGGCTCACCAACGCTTCGCCTCGAGACCTGTACACCCCGGCCAAGATCAGCAGTCCCACGTAGGCCCTCAGTTCAATCTCGTCCATGGGTTTCGGAGTCTTTAATTCGTGGGCCTTATCGGCGCTATGGCGGTTGGTAGCTATCAAAATCAGTCTTTCTACATTTGGAGTGAAAAACAAAAGAAAAGAAGACAGGATGTCTCGAGCCCCCTCCCTCGCCTCAGTGGTAGGCCCTGAGGCCTGGTGAGGAGGGGACGCCCGGACGCTCGACCGATCACGCTCGTTCGCTGACCACTTTATTTCACCGTTCTTGGAGGAAAATGTATCCGGGTACACGCTCGCGCTCTCTGCGGCTGGTTCTTCCTCTATGTCTTCCTCGGCGTCTTCCTCAACGGCTTCCTCGACGTCTTCCTCGCCCGATGACCTGGGGCCCCGGTGCTGTTCTTCCGTTTCACTTTGAGAACCATCGAGCTCGTCCACGTCCGTTTCACACTCGTACAAATCCCAATCGGAGGGTTCGTCGCCTCTGCCCTGCCCTTCCAATTCATGCTGAGGACCCCCGGGCTCGACCGCTCCATCGTCAGGCATGTGGGCCTCGTCCCGCGGCGGATCGGATCGCCTGTCCTCGAGAGTTTCACGGCCGACCTGACCGCGGCCCCATCTGTCTCCGTCTCCCCCGCCCTGCCCTTCCGAGTCGTGCCGAGGACCCTCGGGCTCGACCGCTGCCGCATCAGGCTCGAGGGCTTCGTCCCGCGGCGGATCGGATCGCCTGTCCTCGAGAGTTTCACGGCCGACCTGACCGCGGCCCCCTCTGTCTCCGTCTCCCCCGCCCTGCCCTTCAGAGTCGTGCCGAGGACCCTCGGGCTCGACCGCTGCCGCATCAGGCTCGAGGGCTTCGTCCCGCGGCGGACCGTGGCCCCCTCCGTCTCCCCCGTCTGAGTCCGAATCCCAGTCGTAGGGTTCGTAGCGGCCCGGCTTCGGGGCCCCGCGCTGCCCTTCCGAGTCGTGCCGAGGACCCACGGGCTCCAACGCTGCCGCATCAGGCTCACGGGCTTTGTCCCCCGGCGGATGGGATCGCCGGCCCGCGCGAGTTTTGCGGCTGACTCGACCGTGACCCCCTCCGTCTCCGTGTCCCCCGTCTGAGTCCGAATCCCAGTCGTAGGGTTCGTAGCGGCCCGGCTTCGGCCCCCCGCGCTGCCCTTGCGAGTCGGGCCGAGGATCCTCTGGCTCGACCGCTCTTGTTCCCCGCTTGTGGGCCAGGGGCCTCGACCTGCTTCTTAGTGTTCTTTTGCGGCCTTTGTTCATCCTTAGCGCCGCCTATGACCTTAATGTACATGGATGAGCAAGCTCGAGTACGCCAATCATCCTTTCGGTTGACACACGACGAACTCCAGTGGTAATTTAGAGATGGCTTCGAGAGTTGAAATCGACATTGTGTGGTGTAAATACAGACGTGCCCGAATGAAATAAAACTCTGAAAACTGCACTGGTGTGTTTGAATTTACTTTTATTGTTTCCATCGTGTTTGTTCACTTATTTTTTTTTTTTCTTCTTCATTTTTTACACAGAAATTGGAATTGAAATGAAATACATCTCGCCCCTGTATCAACTTTCAAGACACAGACTCTGGGTCATCCTCTTATTGTGTTTGTTCGCTCGTTTTTTTCTTCTTCATTTTTTACACAGAAAATGAAATGAAATACATCTCGCCCCTGTATCAACTCTCAAGACACAGACTCTGGGTCTTCCTCTTCTATGAAACGCACGACTCCGTCGTGCACATGAAACCCATAATGGGGACCGATCCGGGGACCCTTCAGGGTCCACAGGTCGCACATGTATTTGAGCGTCCTGCACATGATTTCAAACTTTTTTCCAGTCCAATGCTTTGAGCTCGTAGACTTGGGGACTCCTGTGAGGCTGGCCAACTGTTCGCCCATGGCGCGAAACTCAAGGGACCTTTCGCTCCCTCCGCCATCCTCTCCGTCCCGGGACCACAGCGCGGTCACGAGCTTGGCGCACCAAGAGCTGAACTTCTCTCGGTTGCGTATCGCGCCACTCAGCAACCTTTTGATTCCCAGCCCCACTGGAGTGAAGCTGTAGTCTGTTCCGCAGAGGGCCATGAACAGCAAGTGTTTGGATCGGACGCTCTGGTCCTCCTGCGCTCTGGCTTTGGCTCTCAGGAACAGGTGCCTTCCGGAGCGAGCCAGTCTGAGGTAACGGGCGTGAGTGGACTCCGGAATTGCTCCGTCCGCGTAGGCTTTGGCCGTGCGCTTGAGCCCAGCCGTGATCTTTACCTTGGTCTTCTGGGGGTCGGATCCGATCTCTTGTTCTGCTTCGCCCTCACGGTCGACCTCTGGCTCGCGGGGGCGCTTAGATCCCCGCTCGACCGAGCGTGCTGCGTTACCGAAAAGTTGCGACGAGGGCGCGTTCCCCGCGCCTAAGACTTTCGGGTCATCCGCGCCGCACAGGACCGTGAAGGCGAAGCGTAACGTGTTTGCGCTGCGTGTGCCGGGGGGGTACGTTTTCTGGCTCTCCAGTGCCAGTTCGCTCAGTTTGCTCCTCGCGTCAGACTCGAAGAACGCGCTCAGGAAAGCGACGTAAACCGAGCCTCGAACACCGCCCCGGTACAAGAACTCGTACACTGAGAGTTTGAACGCCTCGCCCCCGTGGCTCTCCAGAAGGCGACCCAGATCGGCATGTCTTTCCGCCGCGCCGTTGGGCAACAGGTGGTGCTCTGCGGAGCCCAGGTCGCACAGTGCGCTCAGCCAGTCGTCTGTGGCACCCGGCGCTCTGTTGGCGGTCCGTCGGACCGCTGGCTCGACAAGGAGCTCGCCGAAGGGCGATTCGTGCATGGCTCTGTCCTCAGTGTAGCTTTTGTTGTCCAACCTCAGTGTCAGGCCGGGCCGTCCGCTCGCAGCGAGCACGGCTATCAGATCTGTGTCCCCTGTGCACACTGTCACTGAGCCCGTCAGGGCGTTGGCCAACTCCACCATCAGCGTGTCGGCCTCCGTTTCTCGACACTCGACGCAAGCCTTTAGCAAGCCCTGGAGCCGCTCGTCTTCCGGGCTCCCGAAAGCTGTCAAGAAAACTCCAGGCGTCCCCTCAGGCCTGTAGGTCTTGCCGTCGCAGAAGCTCAGATCCACGATGGGAAAATGGAGGGTCTCGATTTTGAAGTGGTCTGGCTCCGTGAGTGGACTGGCCCCCTCTCCCCCGCGCTCCTCGCGCTCGTTGTGGAACGAGACCAGGTTGCTGGCGCGCTCGCCGGCGGTCTCGGCCCAGCGCGACTCGCCTACCGCCCCCGTGACTAAGAAAAAGCTGTCTCTCATGCCCACGTCGGCCAACAGTTTCATCGTGCCGTACTCTATCTCGGCCAGGTGAGCCTTACAGAACTTCAAGTGACCAGGGACCGTCCTGTTGGCCCTTTCTTCCCTCACGCTAGGCTTCTGCGCCCCCGGACCGTCTTTTACGAGCACGACGCATCGGCCGTGGGCCCTCTCTCTGACGTACCGGGATGCGAAATAGCTCGCCATCCTCGCGACCGACATCTCCGGTTCGCTCTCCGTGTAATCGCTTTCTCTGACTGTGTGTATGACCATGAGATGGTCTATCAGGATCCAGTCCTGCTGTTCGCTGGGTTTCTCGATGACTTTGAAAGGGGACACGTCTGGGTTGGCCAGCATGCCGTGGAGCGCTTGGTGCCTCAGACCCATGTCAGTTCTAGTTGTCCGTCAGTTTCCATCCAGCGCTCGAACATGCGAGGCTTTTCATTGAGTGTCATGCCTGCGCGGGAGCCGTTTTTGGCTCCGACATGATGCGGACCCAGGACCCCTGGGGGCCCCGCTCGTCTCGGAGGAGGAGGGTATTGGGTGCGGTGGACGGCCTTGCGATCCCTCATCGGGGTAACGTCTCTGACGCACTCTGGCCTTTTCTCGGTTGAACATGACGTTCCTGTAACAGAGGTCCTTTGGGTCGATGCTCGCCCTGCCGCCAGAGCCTGGCTTCGGATAGGCCTGCACTCTCACGTTGACACAGGTCGGCGTGAGGCAGTTGAGCACCTGCGGACAAAGGCAGTTTATCCAGGGGAACTTGGTGCGCAGCGTCTTGGTCACGGAGGGCCTCAGACAGCTCCTTATGGTGACTGTGTTCGTGCCTGGCCTCACGATCACCAGGTAAGCGTTTGAGCGCTCCGCCACGCTCGGGTACGTGAGCGAGAACATCGTCCAGGTCAGCCACAGCTGGGCGTTGTACCGCCACAGGGTAGGGGCATCCAAGACGTCGCTGTTTCGGGTCTTGAGCTCTAGGAGGGCCACGGTGTCGGTCGTTGCATCGTGAGCCAGCAGGTCGACTTCCGTGTAGAAGGTGTTCCGTCCAGGCAGTGGCCCGCAGCCCCGGGTGCAGCCGTTGTGGTACGTGCTGCCGCCTCGGTCGGGCGTGGGCACGCCGGCCACTTTGAGGCCCGCGCAGATCGGCTTGAGGCGCAGGGCCTCGAGCTGGGCGAGCAGGAGGCGAGACACGGGCCCGGTCTCTGAAGCAGCCTTCTTTCCGTTGAACACGTCCTTGCACTGAGCGTCTACTGCGTTTCCTATGCCCCTGGACATGCGGCTCCTGTCCCAGGCGCGCCTGCACGACTCAAAGTTGAGAGAGCCGTATGCCAGCAGGCGTCTCAACTCGCCCTCAAACTTACGGGCTGGGTCATCAGGCGCGTTCAGGATGGCCAAGTGATGAGACAACCAGCCGAGCGGGTTTCGTCGGTCACGGACGAGGTGGCTAAAAAACCTAGCGTATAGGTCCACACATATCATGTTGTGAGATCGGACGCCTCTCCTGCGGCGCGCGATCGAATCCAAGGTCCTCGTGATGCCGCGGACCCTGTACCACCGGTCCTGCGTCACGGCCTTCGCCTGGAGGTCTCTTCTCGACCCTCTGAACTCGATCACGGGCCTCCCGAGCTTCATCGTATTAAATGTCTCGGGGTGGACCAAGACGCTGTGCGGCAGTAACCGTTAAAGGGGGGTAGGTAACCTATGCTGGCTCGGCCCTCTCGTGCGCAGGACGCGACCCCGTCTGCCCACCTCTGCTGGGCGGGATGCAGCGGACCAGGTCCGGCCTCGTCGGAGGCTTCGATTCTTTGATTTCGTCCGGAAAAGAGATGTTGATGGGGAGGAAGTCCAACCCCGTACTGAGCGTTGCCAGGTTCAGGGGAAAGTTGGGGGCCGCCATCGCGGTCATCACCTCTCTCATTGTCGGGTTCCTCGCCTTGCCCAACAACATCCTCTACCTGATAGATAGCAGTCACGCCGTGAGGGGGAGCGCTCGGGACGTCTCCTTCGGCTCCTCTACGGCTCAGGAGAGGAGTAGCTACGATCACGCTTACATACACGGCGGCATAGCTGTGATAACCATGGGCTGTCTGGCGATGGTCGTGAGCGTGGTGCTGAGCTTTTTCGCGGCCAAGAGCAAGCGCAAGATGGACGACGCCGAGGAAGGAACCAGAAGGCTCAACAAAAGCACCCGGACGGTGCTGGCCTGTCTGATCATGATGAATCTGGAGCTGTTCATGGCAGTCGTCTCTGGTTGCATGGAGCTCTTGTACAGGCCGCTGATTCGTGACGAACACAGGATGCACAACGTGGAGTGCGCCATAGCAGTGTTCAACATTCTCATATACGCCATGTACGTGATCACCATGGTGCTCACCTCCACAGTGCTCAAAGAGAGGCAAGGCGACGGGAGAAATACAGACGCCTTCATGTCACACAACGCTCATCGAGACGGTCTTAATGCTGCCAAAACATACGGGGATGGCGACTACTATTCACAGTCCAGCCTGTTCCTGTGAAATGCGCTAGCAGTGAAAGGACTCTGTGCTGGCAGACGCTTTGAGTGTGTGAAATATAGTTTTTTTTTTAGTTTTAAAAATGCTTTTGCTTTTTTTTTACTGTTGCTTGTGCTACAGTAAACTTGCCTGTGAAACTCAATAAAAACAATGACGGGGTTGATGTGTTTTGTTTGTTGTTTTTGTTTCTTTCTTTCAACTATGTTTTCACTCCAGCAAGGCATGAGTCAAGTAAACTTTATTTATAAAGCGCTTTTGTGACAGCAGAGGCTGACCAAAGTGCTTAATGATGAAAGATAAAACAAGACAACGATCCAAAATGAACAACATAATACAAAAGTAATAAAAATCAGTACAATCACCAACTCAAACTAAGTTAAAAGCCAGTGAGAAAAACTGAGTTTTCAACTTGGATTTAAAATCATTCGAAGAATTGGCCTGCCTAACCTGCATGAGCAGTGCATCCCACAAGCTGAGGCCAGCAAAGGAAAATGCCCCATACACTCTGAGTTTCCCCTGTGTCCTTGGCACATCCAGCAGCAGCTGGTCAGCTGATCTAAGAGGAATGCAGCTGTAGCAGCTCAGAGAGACAGGGCAGAGCCAGACTGTTTAAAGATTTAGAAACAAATAAAAGAATTTTAAAATGAACAGTCAGCCAGTGTAGAGAAGTCAGAACTTGAGTAATATGCTCTCTGTTCCACATGCCAGTTAACAAACATACAGCAGCGATCTTTGCCAGTTTGAGACAGGATAAGGACGAGTGAGAGATGGAAAGAGAGTTACACTGATCCAGTCGAATAGAAATAAAGGCGCGGATTACTGTGTCAAAGTGCTTTATTGATAAAAACAATTTGACTTTAACCCTTCCGCTCCCTTAGGTTGGCATGTGCTTTGGGGTCTGCATGACCCCCCTCCAAAAAAATATAACTCCCTCCGCTGTTTTACAGGGCATAAGTGACCCCACGAGGCATTTCTCGGTGGCCAGCACGAAACCCATTCCCTCCGCTGTTTTACAGGGCATAAGTGACCCCACGAGACAATACATTATTTATTTTTTTTTCCCCTCCATCCTCTCCGCTGTTTTACAGGGCATAAGTGACCCCACGAAGCATTTCTCGGATGCCAGCACGAAACCCATTACTCAAACACCGGCAAAGCTACCGAGATTTAGCGGCCTGACTCCTCTTGAGCCTTTCCTTGCCCAAGTGGATTTAGCTGCCTTGCATGATGGATGGAGCAGCAGGGAGACGGCTATCCACCTGGCCCTTGCTCTGGAGGGTCCAGCACTTCAGGTTTTAGTAGACTTGTCTGCAGACGAACATAGTGACCTACAAGCCATTACTGGGGCCCTAAACAGAAGGTTTGGCCAAAGAGTGTCCAGTGAGCAGAGCAGAGAGCAGCTGATCAGACGACAACGACGTAGTGGAGAGAGTCTGGGAGCCTATGCCGCTGACATTCAACTACACATACGACATGGCTACCCTAACTTTCCAAGTTCTGCCAGGGAAGAGCTAAGCCTTCATGCATTTCTGCGGGGTCTGACACCTGAACCTCTGCGCCAACACGTGTGTCTCTCCTTTCCCACCAGCCTGGGGGAGGCGCTGAAAGGAGCTGAACAGGCGGAGGACGTTTTGTGTGCTGGGTCAACTGAGAGATCCCCACTGGTGAGGGCTGCTGACCATGAGTTGGAGGACTCTGCGCAGGACGAGCTCAGTCAAGCTCAAGCTGTTCGAACCCAACGGCGCCGGATGCCGCCCAATTGCTGCCACCGCTGTGGAGAACCAGGACATTTTGCCAGAGACTGTCCAGCACCCAGTCCCAGAGCCAGACCTCAGGCCCTTCAGGGGAAACACCAGCGGGGTGAGGCAGTAAGGGGATCCTCACCCCAAACCACAACCCCCCTTGGAACCATCACTCCAATGGTAGATCACTGTGGCCCAACACATGGATTATATTTGGACTGTTCCATTGGTGGCCAGCCCTGCAGTGCATTGGTGGACACAGGGTCCACCAATGCCAATGCAGGGTCCAGTGACATCAGGCTCTCTCCCAGAGAGTTGGATTCATACTGAGACTGCACTGCTCACAGTGACAGGTGAGCGAACCATCATGCCAGGGAAGAAATTGTTATCGGTGGCAGTTGGGGCTATTAAGTCTAAACATGAGTTTTGGCTGGCTGACATCCAAGATGACTGCATTAGAGGGCTTGACCTCCTTTGTCGCTGGCGGGCATGCGTTAATGTCCCACAATCCTCACAGCAAACCTGCACAAAAACCGCGTCAGAGAATGGTGGAAGCAGACTCAGGGCTGGGCCTGGTCATGGTGACACACCAAAGAGAATACCAGTGCGTGTTCGCCACCAGCCTGTTAACTTACAAGATTTTGAAATTGATGACATTTAAGGGTTGTGAGGACACTTAACCCTCTAAGAGGGGGGGCTGTGTAGTGATCCTGTCGATGTGGCTATCCTGCCCATGGCAGGAATGCAGTATGGGAGTTTTCTGTTTGCTTTGTTGAAACCATGAGTGAGTTGGGTATCTCCAGTAAAGACATTTTCAATGTTGGTCTGTTCTGTTTAGTTCTGAAAAGGCCTAATAAATGGTTAATCTGAGGACATTGGACTCTGTCATTTCATTTGTGCCTCCTAAAACAACAGCTGCCTGGGGTCATGCGGCACGGGTCAGCTCACTTTTCAGCCTGCTAAAACAGTTTAGGTGACAGGCATTAGCACCTTGCTATTTAGCATAGCTGCATTCTGCTCCATCCTGACCTACGTGAGAGAGCAGCCGCCACAGTATGTTTCTTTTTAAAAAATGACAGACACATGCCTAGTATCTTGGCGGTTTATTTCTGAACAAACACATTAAATCTAGACAAATTTGTATCTACTTTTATGCATTATAAATCAGACATGTTTGTCATTATCAGAGCACAGCAGATTCGTAAATAGTCTTCGTAAAATGTTCATATTTATTCATTTATTTTTTATTTTGGAAAATCAGCGTTAAGATAGTAGTTTGCCTCCACACCAGGCGGTGGCGGTAATGCACCATTCTGTTTTCTTCTCGAGCTGCAGGAACCGACAGCGGAAGCTGTGAGGACTGTGTCCGAATTACCGCCCTAACCCCTAACTACTAAAACCCTATATAGTGCGGCACTATATAGTTCTCTATATAGTTCTTTGAATTTTCAAAGCAATTCGGACACCCGTGCTCACTAGTTTTCTCTTTCGGGTGTTTTCAAATGGCGCTTGGCACGGAAACAAAGTGGCGCATTACCGCCACCACCTGGTCTGGAGGGGAACTACTTCTATTTAACGCGGAGAATGACACCCATTTGTCAAATTAAAAATATAATAAATATGAACATTTTATGAAGACTATTGATGCATCTGCTGTGTTCTGATCATGGAAAACGTGGCTGATTTATAAATAATAAAATTACAAACACATTGGTGGTGATTTTATGTATTTGTTGATAAATAAACCCCTATGTTATTACTCCATGGCAATATTTATTTTTGTGCCGCTGAACGATTTACAGGCTCTTGCGAGGAGGCATTTTTTTCTGTAGTTTTCTCTTCTACCTTACTGAAAATAGCTTTATATATGAATCTGTCCGTGTTCCTGGCAATAATTCAACCGTTTTTCATGGGATCAAACCAAAAACGAGCAGATATGCAGCATCACAGGACGGCAAGGAGAAGCAGACGTCTCAGAAGATTTCATCTGGATGCCCCTGACCAGACATAAACCATCTGTAAGTTAAACTTAAAGTTTTTTTATTAGTTCAATTTAAGCATTTGTCACTAATTGTGCTCAAGATTACACAGTCTGCTGGGTAAGAGTTTAAAATTATTTTTCAACACTGGACTATGAACTGTATAGTCTAACTACATGAAACACTTGTGAGTTCAAAGTTTAGTATTTTTTATTCAGAGTCAAACCATATCACTTGTTTTAAACAAAAATACTTTAATTTTTAAATATTTATATAAAAATCCAAAAACCCAGCCAAAAAAAAAAAACACGAGATTTTCCAGCATTAATAAATACGTCATAAACTAAAATGTAAGACATCAGAATAAAATGAAACATTCAAAAAAATCAGATTTAATTTTCTCAATGAAATAATTATTTTTCTATTTTACAAGTTCTTCCACGTCTCTACTGCTTTGCAATGAAACATTCAAAAAAATCAGATTTAATTTTCTCAATGAAATAATTATTTTTCTATTTTACAAGTTCTTCCACGTCTCTACTGCTTTGCAAACATAAAGGTGTCTGTCGTGGCCCTTCACGCTGACGCTCAGTCCGACACAAAACCAGACCGGCAGACCTGCAGGTCGGTTGACCCGCAGGACCATTGAGCATCTGGTGGAGCAGCTTCCGGTTCCTCACACTCTGGGGGGGGGGCACAGGAGACTGAGGTCCTGGTGTTTCTTTTCTGGCTGGCATGTGGCACATCATACAGTGTGGTAGCCAGGGCCTTTGACATGCCACGGTCCACTGTAAGTGACATTGTCCACAGGACGGCAGACCGCATCCTCCAGCTGATAAGCAGGGTCATCCAGCATCCAGTGGGAATGAACTGCCATTAGTCACCTCTGGTTTTTTAGCAGCTTGCTTGGTCTTCCACCTTCCAAAAGGTCGTGGGGAGCATTGATGGCTGCCACTGAAGAATAAAGGCCCTAAAAGAAAATGCAGCTTGTTATTTTAACAGGAAGCTTTTTTATTCCATTCAACTGCAGGCTGTATGTGACTCCAAGCCAAATATAGAGATATTTTTGTTGGGAATCAAGGATCAGTCCACAGTTCACAGGTTCTACGTAAAAGCCCAATTTATGTAAATCAAACAAACCCACCTGAAGGATCCTTTTGGGTGATGGTGGGTATCCCTGCATTGCTCATCCCATCACGCTGCTGACACCCTACAGGGAACCCATGAGGAATGCGGTTCAGGCCCGTTACAACCAGCACCACACCAAGGCACGCTCTGTGGTGGAGAGAGAGCATTTGGCAAATGAGCAGGAGAGCAATATTTCTGGGGGCACTGGAAGTAAAACCAACCTTTGCGATGAAAATCATTGCCTGCAGTTCAGTTCTGCACGATCTGTGCATCAGCGAAGGGGACTGCTGGGAGCCACAGATGTTGAGCCACAGCAGGAACCAGTAGGACGGGTAAAGTGGCGTCCGTCTGCGAGGACAGATCTCTGCTTTCCTTTTAGCTCCAACTGTGACACACATGACTCTAGAAGACCAGGATTATTGTTAAGATGTATAAAATAAATGTTAACATATAAAACGAAAATGTAAATATGTACATTTGATATTTATATGAAAATCCTTTTGAGATTGTTAAAAATGGATCAGATTTAAATAATACATGTAAATAATTCATTTTTGTTCATGCATTTATTAAACAAATTGCAAAAACAACGACGATGTTACATTTTGTCAACAATATTTTAAACTCAGGTAAGCTTAACAGACTCTCCTGTCACTCTTTGTCCCTTCTTGCTCTCTCCTCCTCTCCTCTCCCCTTTTAACAACAACCTTTACCCCAACATGACAACGATTACAGTTTAATGATAAATAAATACAAATCTGATCAAGTGTCTCTCACTCCCATCCGGCACGAGCTTGCCTGATAACAAACAGGCTATCTTTCTCCATCCACAGATGGATCAGATTTTCCTCATCCTCGTCTGTCCCTACATATATAAACACATTTTAAAAATGTGTTAATAACTTATGACTATGGTTAGAACTCACTGCTTTTTGATGTACTATTTTCTTTAAACTTTATTAACAAATATTGCACATACAAAATACCAAAAACAAAACTCCACACTGTGCAAAATACAATATTCACGTTTGCCAGGAGAATGAACAAAAAACAAAAACCATAATAATAACTATGTAAAACTGGTTATGCAAAAATAAAACAAAAATAATAAAGGCATAGGAATTTGTTAAAGTTTCAGGAGAGACCAAGCTTCAACTGTTCTGACAGCTTTTTTGTTAGTGGAGGATTTTATACTGTTCACATACAACACCATTTCTTTCTGAAAAACATAAAACACTGGTTTCTTGTTGGAATATTTACACTTATGTATAAAGTGTTTAGCCATAATTATGAGTAAATTAACTACATATAATTTATCTGCATTAAGTTTTTCTTGTGTAAAATATCCAAAAATAATATGCTCATAAAATAATCTATAATCTACACATAGATGAGTTCTTATAAAATGTATCAAATCTTTCCAAAATAGTTGAGTAAAGGAGCAATACCAAAAAAGATGAGGCACAGTTTCTGGTGAGGAATGACAGAATGAACAGTTTATGTCCAGATCTTTTTTGAATTTGGTAAAGAAGTGTTTCACTGGATAAAATTTATGAAGAATTTTGAAAGAAATTTCTCTGATTTTGTTGGTGATGAAATACTTTTGGGGCAGGGTCCAAACCTTTTCCCACTGAATTCTAAATCCAAAGCTGTTCCAGTATGAGATAACATACGGTTTTGTGGCAATCTCATTTTGAAACAGAAAACGGATAATTCGATTATTCCTGCTAGTTGAAAAACAAATCTTTCCACACCACAAATCTGTTAATTTGGGAGGAGAACATGGAGTATTTGAAGGAGTACTGCTACACAGAAGTCTAACACCACCTGGGATGGCCCCAGTAACCAATGCAAACTCTGCAGGTGAAACATGCAGACCATAGGTGGACAGAAACTCATCGTATGACATCAGGTTACCATGTGGATTAATCAGCTGTGTTACAAGAGAAATGTTCTTTTCAAACCAATTTTCAAGTAAAATACTCTTGTTTTTGTGTAGAATATCTGCGTTATTCCAAATATAGTAGCGACGAGGAGAAAAATTATGTTTGTAGATCAAAGTCCATGTTAATAAAACCTGCTTATGAAAATTAGACTGTTTTAAGGGAATTTTCTCTATTTTTTGATGTACTATCAACAGCGTTTGTTTTTAGCCTTCAATGCTAATTCGCGCTAGCGTTAGCTTTAGCATTACCGAAATTGATGAGCTTCAAAACAATGTAGATAAATATTAACATATTAAACAAGTCACCTTACGTATTTACAAATATATTTTACAACATATACAAGATACTTTTAAATATACTTACATTTTTAAGTCCTCTTTCTAGCGCAACCGTCTGCCATCTTCGAATAATTCAAACAGTACGGTTTTAATAGACCTTTTTCACACTTCCGCATTTTTCGACCGGAAATACGTCAATGACAACTTCCTGTTAGCACAGCAGCACATATGAAGAATGGCAGAGTCGAAGAGTTGAAGTTTCTGTTGTGTTCCAGGCTGTTCGTCTTCCAACCAAAAACAGCCCGGCCTTTCATTTCATTATTTTCCTGTGGATCCAAACCTGAAACCCGAATGGATACAGGCGATCCGAAGAGAGGAAGGGCATAGTTTTAATGTAAACACAGTTAGCATCGTCTGATGCCGGCACTTCGCTCCGGATTGTGATGCGGCTGCGTCGTTCGTCGCCTGAAGAGTGGACCGCGGTCAAGTGAGCCGACATCTGTGGAAGTGCGGTCTCGCTAGCCGTCACCGACTTTTTGCATGCGCGTTTACATCATAGTTTACGGTACACACGGCCAGCGAGCTGAAAAGACGTATAAAACGCTACTATAACCCATCATATCACAGTTACCTATGATCAAATAACATGTACTGTGCTCTGACATCTATGAGAGCTATTGCAAGCCCTATATTGTTATTTGATGTACAGATTTATTCATTTAGATTGCATGTCTGACCATTCTATAATAAACTACCATAAATAAAGTGTTTTGTTTGAAATATAATCAATCAGACAGATTCTAAAAGTGTGTTTGAACACTAACAAGAGTGTTTTGTGTGTTGTTGAGCATGGCATGGAATGGAACGAAACAGAAATAAAGATTCTCCACGTAAAAGGGCACATCTGGTCCTGTCATGTCAATTCATTCTAAAGTGGCTTCTGTCTAAGATTACACAAAAATTTCAATGGATTATTGTTGTCAACGATGTTCATGATCATCTCAGCAAGTTTTACTGGAGAAAATTAGAGAAAATTAGAGAAATTAAAGTTTTAGTTCTCCTAAGCATACTGCCTTTATAGGTAACATAGAACATTTGATCCACCCAAAATGCAACTTTATTAAAAGATTACACAAAAATTTCAATGGATTATTGTTGGTAATGATCTTCCCTAATATCTCAGTAAGTTTGAAGAAGATTTACTGTAGAAAATTAGAGAAATTGCCATTATAGTCTCATTCAGGCAGGGTTATCCATGGTCAGCATATAACATGGAAACCATCCAAAATGCCACTTTATTAAAAGATTACACAAAAATTTCAATGGATTATTGTTGGTAATGATCTTCCCTAATATCTCAGTAAGTTTGAAGAAGATTTACTGTAGAAAATTAGAGAAATTGCCATTATAGTCTCATGCAGGCAGTCTCATTCATAGTCAGCATATAACATAGAAACCATTCAAAATGCCACTTTATTAAAAGATTACACTAAAATTTCAATGGATTATTGTTAGTAATGATGTTCATGATCATCACAGCAAGTTTGAAGAAGATTTACTGTAGAAAAATAGAGAAATTAAAGTTTTAGTTCTCCTAAGCATACTGCCTTTATAGGTAACATAGGACATTTGATCCACCCAAAATGCAACTTGACTAAAAGATTACACAAAAATTTCAATGGATTATTGTTGGTGATGATGTTCATGATCATCTCAGCAAGTTTGAAGAAGATTTACTGGAGAAAATTAGAGAAATTACCATTATAGTTCTCCTAAGCATACTGCTTTATAGTTAAAGTATATGCTGACCATGGATAACCCTGCCTGAATGAGACTATAATGGTAATTTCTCTAATTTTCTCCAGTATATCTTTTTCAAACTTGCTGAGATATTAGGGAAGATCCTTACCAACAATAATCCATTGAAATTTTTGTGTAATCTTTTAATAAAGTGGCATTTTGGGTGGATCAAATGTCCTATGTTACCTATAAAGGCAGTATGCTTAGGAGAACTAAAACTTTAATTTCTCTAATTTTCTCCAGTAAATCTTATTCAAACTTGCTTAGATATTAGTGAAGATCATTACCAACAATAATCCATTGAAATTTTTGCGTAATCTTTTAATAGTTGCATTTTGGGTGGACCAAATGTTTTACTTTAACTATAAAGGCAGTATGCTTAGGAGAACTATAATGGTAATTTCTGTAATTTTCTCCAGTAAATCTTCTTCAAACTTGCTTAGATATTAGTGAAGATCATTACCAACAATAATCCATTGAAATTTTTGCGTAATCTTTTAATAGTTGCATTTTGGGTGGATCAAATGTTTTACTTTAACTATAAAGGCAGTATGCTTAGGAGAACTATAATGGTAATTTCTCTAATTTTCTCCAGTAAATCTTCTTCAAACTTACTGTGATGATCATGAACATCATCACCAACAATAATCCATTGAAATTTTTGTGTAATCTTTTAATAAAGTTGCATTTTGGGCAGTGGGAATCAGATCTGGATAAACTTCCGCGTTTTGGCAAATGATCATGGACTTTTTGTTTTGAAGAGTGAATTAATGTTTGGTATTTTAAAAATGTATAATGTGCAAATAGTATGGAAAAATTTCGTGTTCTCACATATTCTTAAAATCTAATTAAATATAATTGTTATATTCTTAATATTTTTCTGTTGAAAGGTGACTTTGACTTCACAAAAAATTAGATGAACAAATAAAACAATTTTGGTCAAAATTGTGCCTCATTTAATATTTTGGTAACAACAACAACAACAACTGATTAATCACAACACAAATGATATCAAACATTTACAATAAAAAATAACATTTCAGATCATCAACAGTAAGACAGAAGGCTTAACTGATTGTTAAAGACAAGATAAGTGCAATTTAAGGTATGCATTCATGTATTTGCCATAATAATACATATCCAGGTTCTCTTTCATTCCATCTCAGAAACCCATCCAACACAGCCACGAGAGGTTGGGGCTGCACTTGGCATAATCTGCTTCCAGATGTCATCATATATGGATCTGGCTGTGGTCCTACACAAGAGAAACACAACACACAAAAGTTAGACATGAGTTCATAACTACATTTAAATTTTATTCATTATATCTGCTGTAACCATAATTTGGTTAGTCATAAGATTAGAAAAAAAAAACCCAACTTAACTTGCTGTCACAAAGCAACACAAAGTTAAATTAATCACCTGTATATGCCTTGAACAGTGTGGAGCTCAGACCGTCCCTGCCAACTGTTTTGGGCTTTTGCACCACCAGCTCACTAACCGGTTCAGGATGGATTCCCTTAGAAGTAAAAGGCAAAAAGCAATATTTATTCATTTATTTTTTATTTTGGAAAATCAGCGTTAAGATAGTAGTTTGCCTCCACACCAGGCGGTGGCGGTAATGCACCATTCTGTTTTCTTCTCGAGCTACAGGAACCGACAGCGGAAGCTGTGAGTACTGACAGCCACGGTTTTAATTGCTTTTTAAAACCCAGAATTTTACATAGTGCAGCACTACATGGTGTTAAAGTATGTAGAGATTAAGGAGGACATTTGGACAGAGCCTTTAAGGACTTTCGGGACCGTGAGAGTTAATGTTTACAAGCTTCACGTGTTTACATGGCTTTGTTTGTTACACGCGGTGAGTTTTCCCGTTCACATGGGGTTGTTGCTTTTACAAAACACTGTCATTTGTGTGTCCAGACAGTTATTACATATGCGTGGTGTGGACTTGAAAAAAAATGGCCAGACGTGGAATGATTATTCGTCCCTTGTGTTCTGTTCTCTTCGTATCCGCCTGATGGCGCACATAAGCCGTGTTCTAAATACGCATTCTCAATGACAATTTTATTGAAGAGAAAAAAAAAACAGGAATTATCATCATTAATGGAACTGCATCTGATGCAACAAGAATGATTTTATGGATTTTAATCTAAAACGATCTTTAATGTAACATTCTTACGTTCAGATTCTTATAGGAATGTAAAAGGGGGACGTTATTCTTTTATATATAATAAAAGGATGCTGACAATGTGTCTGAACACATAATGAACATCAGGTGAATTCAAACCGATCTAGGTCACAGATTCTTTATTGTAATACAGTATAATCATAATCATGGATACATTTCTTGAAAATATGCAGTCAGATTAAATCAAATAAAAACGAATGTACGACTCCACGTACCACAGATACATCAAACAAATTTCAGAATCAATAGTTCTTGATAGTGTAATTACTCACAATTATAAACAATTACCTTAAATGATATCTATGAAGTACACTCATGCCATATTAAGCTAAGTAATATAAGGAACCACTTACCAGATATATCAAAAAATATTGATTAAAACATTTCTTGAAATATAAAGACAACTCAAAGGTGATGATAAAAAAATTCTACATTTTCTTAGGTGATGCACTTTACCTTAACACACGTGTGGAACTACATTGGTTACATATATTGATTACAATAAATGATTGCCATTACTTTTATAAAGAGCTTCTTTTGTTGCTTGAAAAGTAACCTGAAGATAACATGTCATTCTAGGGGGGAGCAGTGGTCCACGTCACCTTCATCTCCATAGCTGTCATCCTCATCAGAAGAACTGCCAATATAAATGACTCCAACATAACTGTAAGGTACCATATATGTGTCATGGGTTTCCATCTGTAAAAGATATAATGATGTTAGGGAAATTTCACGTGTAATTACATTAATTATTCATTAAAGAATAATTAATTAAAATTGCTTGAAAAGTAAAAAAAAAAAGACTAGCGTCTCTGAACTTCATTGTTTTGTTCACTTGTTCCACAGTCTGACACCGGTTTCTTTAGTAAGCTACACAGCTAAAGATGAGCTTCAGCTGGTATTTTTGTTAGAACTGAGCAACTTTATCAGCAAAATTCAGAAAAAGGATTTGAAGACTTACTTGGTCAGACTGATGACATGTGATTAAGAATCCAAGAAGGATTGGTGGAGACAGTTAAAGGAACGGGACTTTTTCTAAAACAGCTGAAGCTACAGCTAAATCGGGGTACCGTTATTCTTATCAAAATGTCTTTAAATAAACACAAAGAGCTTTCATAATCCTAATTTCTTAGTGTTTTGTTTTTCAGCGCCTGTAAGGATGAACAAAGAGCTGATATCCTGGAGATGGAAATCTTTTTACATCAGTTAATGAGGGTGATTTCCCACAGCACACTTGACCATCTCCCACTGGTTGAAAAACACTGATTTAAATGCTAAAAATGAAACTGGACTGAGTCAATCCACAATGAAAAAACAAAAATTCAGGAACTCGACCCTCTTCGATTGCGGGAGGGTGTACGGGGTGTACCTGTCTGGGGTCAATACCAAAGGGGGGTATGCGTTTTTAAAATGACCCCCCCTCCTTATCTTTTTTTTTAATCCATGCTTTTCTTTTCCCCTAAGACAGCACAAGGGTTATCAATCTTACCTGTGATAAGCATGTAAAAAGGTATTGGTTTGTCAATATAACCCTTCCGCTCGCTTAGGTTGGCATGTGCTTTGGGGTCTGCATGACCCCCCTGCAAAAAATGTAACTCCTTCCGCTGTGTTACAGGGCATAAGTGACCCCACGATGCATTTCTCGGTGGCCAGCACGAAACCCATTCCCTCCGCTGTTTAAACGGGCATAAGTGACCCCACGAGACAATACTTTATTTTTTTTTCTCTTTCCATCCTCTCCGCTGTGTTACAGGGCATAAGTGACCCCACGATGCATTTCTCGGTGGCTAGCACGAAACCCATTCCCTCCGCTGTTTTAACGGGCATAAGTGACCCCACGAGACAATACTTTATTTTTTTTTTCTCTTTCCATCCTCTCCGCTGTGTTACAGGGCATAAGTGACCCCACGATGCATTTCTCGGTGGCCAGCACGAAACCCATTCCCTCCGCTGTTTTAACGGGCATAAGTGACCCCACGAGACAATACTTTATTTTTTTTTTCTCTTTCCATCCTCTCCGCTGTGTTACAGGGCATAAGTGACCCCACGATGCATTTCTCGGTGGCCAGCACGAAACCCATTCCCTCCGCTGTTTAAACGGGCATAAGTGACCCCACGAGACAATACTTTATTTTTTTTTTCTCTTTCCATCCTCTCCGCTGTGTTACAGGGCATAAGTGACCCCACGATGCATTTCTCGGTGGCCAGCACGAAACCCATTCCCTCCGCTGTTTTAACGGGCATAAGTGACCCCACGAGACAATACTTTATTTTTTTTTTTCTCTTTCCATCCTCTCCGCTGTGTTACAGGGCATAAGTGACCCCACGAGACAATACTTTATTTTTTTTTCTCTTTCCATCCTCTCCGCTGTGTTACAGGGCATAAGTGACCCCACGATGCATTTCTCGGTGGCCAGCACGAAACCCATTCCCTCCGCTGTTTAAACGGGCATAAGTGACCCCACGAGACAATACTTTATTTTTTTTTTTCTCTTTCCATCCTCTCCGCTGTGTTACAGGGCATAAGTGACCCCACGATGCATTTCTCGGTGGCTAGCACGAAACCCATTCCCTCCGCTGTTTTAACGGGCATAAGTGACCCCACGAGACAATACTTTATTTTTTTTTTCTCTTTCCATCCTCTCTTCATTTTCCTTACACCCCAAGACCACCAGGGGGTGGAGAGGGAGGGGGGGGGGGGGTATCAATTTTTTTTTAAATTTATTTTCATACCCCTCGCGCTGTGGAGTTTGCGACTACTATTCGCAGTCCAGCCTGTTCCTGTGACGCTTTGAGTGTGTGAAATATTGTTGTTTCTTTTGTAAAAAAAAATGCTTTTGTCTTTTCACTGTTGCTTGTGTTACTTGACTTGCCTGTGAAACTCAATAAAACAATGGAGTTGATATGTTTTTTTCCTTGTTGTTTTTTTTTTCTTTCAACCATTTTTCACTCCAGCAAGGCATGAGTCAAGGTAAGTAAACTTTACAGCGACTTTTTCTTTTTAGCTGGGACTTTTGATTATGTTTTATGTCTTTCTTTTTTTTAAAAAAAAAAAAAACCTGTTGCAACTGTAAGACTTTAGATTATTATTAAATACCTTTTATTTATTTATTGCTTTCTTTTTTTGTTGTTTGTTTTTGCTTTCAAAAAATAAAAAGTTGTGTCTCAGCTCGCTTTTTGGAAAATCAGTTTTAAGACAGGACCAGTTGGTGCAATACCTCCACACCAGGTGGTGGCAGTATTGCACCATTCTGTTTTTCTTGTCAAGCTGCAGGAACCGGAAATCAGAAGCTATCCGGTCTACCACGCACGCATTTAATTGCTTTTAAAAACTATAAACACTAAATTGTGCAGCACTGTATGCCGTTATAGTTATCGATTAGGGAGGGAATTCGGACACAGATTTTCAGGACTTTTGTAACCTTGAGATTTAATGTTTACAAGCTTCACGTGTTTACATGGCTTTGTTACAAAACGGTGAGTTTTCCCGGTCATATGTGGGCTTGTTGCTTTTACTAAACACTGTCATTTGCGTAATCAGTGTTCTAAATTTTATTGAAGAGAAAAAAAAAACCAACAGGAATTACCATCTTTAATAGAATTTGCATCTGATGCAGCAAGAATGATTTTATGGATTTTAATATAAAATGATCTTTTAGGTAACATTCTTTCGTTCAGATTCTTAAAAGAATGTAAAATTGTGAACGCTATTAAATAATAACAGGATGCAGACAATGAGTCCGAACACACAAAAAACCCAGGTGAACTCAAACCGATCTAGGTCACAGATTTTTTATTGTAATACAGTATAATCATAATCAAGGATACATTTCTTGAAAATATGCAGTGTCAGATTAAATCAAATTAAAAACGAATGTACGACTCCAAGTACCACAGATACATCAAACAAATTTCAGAAGCAATAGTTCTTGATAGTGTAATTACTCACAAATATAGACATTTTACCTTGAAGAATATCTATGAAGTACACTCGTGTCACATTTAGCTAAGTGATATAAGGAGCCACTTACCAGATATATCAAAAATAGAGATTAAAACTTTTCTTAAAATGTAAAGACAACTCAAAGATGATGATATAATATTTTTCTACATTTTCTTATGCGATGCACACGTGTCGAACTACGTTGGTTACATATATATTGATTACAATTAATGATTGCTATTACTTTTATAAAGAGCTTATATGTGGCTTGAAAAGTAACGAAAATAACATGTCATTCTGGGGGGGAGGTCCGGTCCACATCAGCGCCATCTTCCTTCATGTCATCGTCGTCCTCATCAGAAGAACTGCCGATATAAATGACTCCAACATGACTGTAAGGTACCGCATGTTCCCCATAGATTTCCATCTGTAAAAGATGTTAGGGAAATTTCATGTGTAATTGCATTAATTATTCATTAAAGAATAATGAATCAAAATTGCTTGAAAAGTAAAAAAAAAAACAATACATTACCTGGTTGGGTTGCATGTTATGGTTTATTGAAAGTGGTCTCTGGTTTTTTGTCTTCAAAGTGAATTTTTCCTCACTTTCTGTCTGCACGCCTTTGTCAATCTTCGCAGGTTTGTCTGCTGTTGGAGTGCCTTCAGTTGAAGATGTGACATCTTCTATCATCTTTTCATCTTGGAAACTGGTTAGGTTTCTATTGATGCCTTCACAGCACAGGTATTGTCCTCCACAGAGGCAAAAACACCTCTTCCCTGAGCCAGGTTCAGGTGAACCAAAACCTTGGAGGTCCTTAAGATCTGCAGAAAAAAATGAAGGGGTAAAAGTTGTCCCGTCTAAATTTCTTTCGTGAATAATGGTAAGATCTTCCATCTTGTGCTCCAATCTGTTGTCCTGGGGAAAGCCTGAAGTAGAATGGGGAGGCCTTTATTTAAATCCTCTGTCTGGAGTCTGACTTCCTAATAAGGTTGAGGAGCAAATCAAAAGTTCCCAAGTTTATGGTTGCTCCTTTACCATAAACACATACATTTTAACTCAAGGATCAGAATTAGCTATTCTATCATTGTGCCATGTCATGTCAGACACCTCAGAACCCACACAGATTTAAATCTATGGAGGTTTTTAATACTAAACTCTGTGACATAACATAACAAAGATATATCTGGACTTTTTAAACAAAATTTTCTGAATCTTTACCAACAAACAGACAAACAATTTAAGCGTCTAGGTAATGTACCCATCTCATTAGCTGGTCGTGTAAATATAGTTAGAATGAACGTATTGCCAAAATATTTATTCCTTTTCCAATGCATCCCTATTATAATTCATTAAAAGTTTTTTAAAAAAAAATCGATTCTCTTGTCTCATCATTTATTTGGAATAAAAAAACACCCAGAATTAAAAAAGTTTTTTTGCAAAGACCAAAATTCCTGGGAGGATTAGGACTGCCTAGGTTTAGTCTGTATTATTGGTCATGTAATATTTGATGTATGTCCTTCTGGGACGGAAAAACCAGACCTGACTGGGAACGGTTGGAAAATCGAGCTTTCTTCCCAAACACAGCAAAGTCACTGCTATATTGTACATCAGATCTTTCTAAATTTAAATGCCAGAACCCAGTTGTATCTCAGTCCCTAAAAATTTGGTCCCATATAAGAAAACATTTTAAATGGAATTTTTGTTCAGTACAAATGCCGTTGACCAACAATCAAGCTTATAAATTACTATCACATGATACATTTAAACAATGGGGCTCTAAAGGGATCCACTTAGTAGCAGATTTGTTCATAAATAAGACTTTCTCTACATTTGACCTTTGAAAAATCTCAAGAGTTGAGCTTAAATGTAAGTGCGGACGAGCCAATTTATTCGCCCAAAACAGAAAAGAAATACAACCTTTTTGGTAAAGTTACATTTGTGATTAAGACGAAAGAAAACCGATAATTCAAATAATTCAATCTCTTGAGTGGCTGTGATTGTGTAAAAAACAACCCTGCAGCTTTTGCACATTTCATCCACAAGGTGACAGCATTCTCCACAACAAAATCCACTGCCAACCTGTTTGGAAAGTCTTTATCGGTCTGAAAAGGACCTCTTTGCACCAAATCCATTCTTACTGGATCAGAGAGTGTGGTTGGTCATTCAGCTGGATCAACTGGATTTAAGTTTGGGCGAATTTTGGATCCAGTCTGTTCCTCTTCCATACAGAGCTACAATAAAAGCAAACAGTTAAAAGAAAACAGTCAAATGTTTCCCTTTCAACAGTAGATGTGGTGACAGAAGTTTCTTCTGCAGATAAAAAACAAGAATTATTATTGTACAATAATCAATGATAAAGCCAATAAAATATCTATAGCAGAATAATAATATATTGGCTCGTTTAAAATCTGTGTGCAGGTTTTTCACAATTTCATGATCTTTTTATATATTTATGAGAGATTTATTGTTTGATTGTATATTTGCATAAGGTCATATTTCATTATGCAGACACTGTTTTTTTTTTATTACTCCAATACTTTTTAATACTTTTTGAGAGCAGAAGAAACTGTCGGCTGAGATGGAACTGTGCAAAACATCATCATTATGTAAACTAAAACTGCAAAATATAAATGAGAAATAAATGTACCTATTTATAAATAATAAAATGTGAACACTAATTTGAGAATAAGTGGAAATATAAGCCTTTAATACACTTCTTTTTGTATTATTTTGTATGTTCATAATTTTAAAATTAGTACATTTATTTTGTTTGTCATTTATAGATGAGAACCTTTATTTCCTGACACACTCGTTGTAAAACTCAGACTACCTGACTGTCTATAACAGATAAACAGCAGTTTTTATGCTGTAATAAACCGAAAAATGCAGAACGCACTAAATATGTGTTACCAAAACAATGAAACAAAACGATAACGTGAGTTAATTGCACAGCTGCACAGAACTGCTGGATAATGTAAAAATAAAGCCCCAACATCCTCCAAACTTACCTGGTGACTGATGTGGAGTTGATCAGTGACAAAATGTGTTGGTTCGTTGATTTGTTGTTAGGAACCCATCTTGAAACGGAAGGCATCAACCTAAGGGCTGTGTAAACATTACCTGGTGACTGATGTTGAAGTTTCTTTTATCCCTTTTAGGTCCTGTCAGATAAAGTCTCTGAGGAATTAAGTGTTTCTTGTCGAGTTGATCACTGACAAAATGTGCTGGTTCGTTGATTTGATGTTAAGGGACCCACCTTGAAACCATCCACCTAAGGGCTGTGTAAACATTAAGGTTAACGTTTTTTTAGGTTTCATGCTTTTCTATTCCCGTTTTTGCTTGTTCCTTTAGCATAAATCCTTTTAAATTTGATTCTGTCAGGTTAGGTTATGTGGACAGTGTTTAAGTCCAAAATACATTTAAAAAATAAATAAAAATACAGATCGGGAGAGGTGCAGGAGGGATAGACCAGCATTTTATGTATGTATGTATGTATGAATGTATGTGTGTGTGTTGAAGGCCGATAATCATTTTATTACCATTTAGCTTATAATCTTGTTTATGTTTACGCTGAACACTTTTATTGAAACTGCTGAAACTTTTATATAACTTTTGCATTATCTTAAAGTAGATGTGGATTTTACTTAAATGTGTTTGCTAGATCTGTTTTTTTTTTTAAGGAGGGGCGTGATGGTGACCTCAGGCCTTGTCTACAGAATCAATGTATTTTCTCTTTATTTTATCGCAAAGCCCTTTTCGCACCTTCAAGGAGTTGTAAAGTGCTATATGTATGAACAAAGTGTCATTCGTTCAGGTTCCCTTAAATGAAATAATTGTTTCTGACAGAGGCAAAACGACGGGGGAAAATAGTGTATGAGGATTCATACCTGCAGATCGTTCCCGACATTCCACAAAGCGTTCGTATCGCCAGAAGAGCGTTCAACTCCGTGTGCGCGCACCTCATCGAGAGGAATATACGCTTCCAGATGGCTTATCCAGCAACACTGTCCTTCACAATCAACGGACCTGAAAAGACTTTCAGAGACTCGAAAGAGGCTGAACTATTTCTAAAAATTGCCCACAAATGAGGTACTGTTCTTCTATTCCAACCTCAATAATAATCTGGTGAGTAAACGTCGCAGTAATGAATGACTAATGTTTGTTAAGGGTATTGAATGAATTGCACTCCTCGGGAGAGAGAAATTTGACTTGAGTTTACTTTAATGACTATGGTAATCTTTATGTTTCTTAAATTTTTACTTATTGCAAACAAAATCATTTTACTACACAACTGAAGGTTGCATCTGGAGATCGAAAAAAAAAAAAAGTCTTGGAGGGTGTTAAATGACATTCTCAGCCGCAGAACAAAAACTACAGTCATCCCTGATGCCTTAGAGCAGTGGTTCCCAAACTTTTTCTGCAGGGCCCCCCTTTCTAAAGATTAGAATATTTTCGAGCCCCCCCACACTGACACAAACATACAAATCCTTTGTTTCTAAACTCCACTGCGCCTTATAACATGTGGTTAATGAGAAATCTCTCTCTGAACGGTAGAATTCTGTTATCTGAAGCTGAAGGAATCTCTAGATCTGTCTATGTGTCTCTGTCTTTAGAAATGCCAAAACACATCTGTAACCTATTAAACAAAACATTATTTGATTTTGGAGGAAAAAATGTCATTACTTAAGGAAAAATATTTGTGTAACAGCAGAAAACATTGGGGCATGGATGTATTAACCTTTGAAACTTTAAACAACTCTTTTAAAATAAAGTGGTTAAGTAATTTATTGAAAGGGGAAGACAATATCTGGAATGCATTTCCCAAATATATATTTGACACAATGGGAGGCATTCAATTCTTGCTAAAATGTAATTGTAAAAATGAAAAATTACCCACAAAACTTTCAAACTTTTACAATGAAGCCCTGCTGGCCTGGAAACTCCTTTATAAACATAATTTTTCTCCAACAACTTGTTTTATTTGGAATAACAGTAATGTACAATACTAGAATAAATCACTTTTTTTCCTAGATGGTATGATAATGATATTGTTTTAATCAGACAACTTTTCAATTCTCATGGACATCTTCTGACGAATGAAGAATTTCTTTTAAAATTCGGTATTCCTGTTCCACCCAGAGAATATGCAATAGTGTTAGATGCCATTCCAACCAGTCTACTTCAACTGTTTAAAGGGATTTATAACATAAGTCAATTAAGAACCCAGACAATTTTTTTGGACAATGTGGATATGTGTGTTAATTCAGTTTCCAATAAACAAATAAGAAATCTTTTACAGACCACAACCTTACCTGCTGGGAGGTTTTACTGGGAATCCAAATTTGTGGACATAAAATGGGCTTATGCTTGGACTATTAGTAATAAATACTGTCTAAATAACAAAATAAAAGAGGTGTCCTTCAAAATATTGCATTGTATATATCCTACCAAAACTTTGAGTAGATTTGTTGTGGACATGGACCTGTTTTGTTCATTCTGTGGAACTCAGGAGGAAACTATTTTTGTGTAATCTTTTAGTCAAGTTGCATTTTGGGTGGATCAAATGTCCTATGTTACCTATAAAGGCAGTATGCTTAGGAGAACTAAAACTTTAATTTCTCTATTTTTCTACAGTAAATCTTCTTCAAACTTGCTGTGATGATCATGAACATCATTACTAACAATAATCCATTGAAATTTTAGTGTAATCTTTTAATAAAGTGGCATTTTGAATGGTTTCTATGTTATATGCTGACTATGAATGAGACTGCCTGCATGAGACTATAATGGCAATTTCTCTAATTTTCTACAGTAAATCTTCTTCAAACTTACTGAGATATTAGGGAAGATCATTACCAACAATAATCCATTGAAATTTTTGTGTAATCTTTTAATAAAGTGGCATTTTGGATGGTTTCCATGTTATATGCTGACCATGGATAACCCTGCCTGAATGAGACTATAATGGTAATTTCTCTAATTTTCTCCAGTATATCTTTTTCAAACTTGCTGAGATATTAGGGAAGATCCTTACCAACAATAATCCATTGAAATTTTTGTGTAATCTTTTAATAAAGTGGCATTTTGGGTGGATCAAATGTCCTATGTTACCTATAAAGGCAGTATGCTTAGGAGAACTAAAACTTTAATTTCTCTAATTTTCTCCAGTAAATCTTATTCAAACTTGCTTAGATATTAGTGAAGATCATTACCAACAATAATCCATTGAAATTTTTGCGTAATCTTTTAATAGTTGCATTTTGGGTGGACCAAATGTTTTACTTTAACTATAAAGGCAGTATGCTTAGGAGAACTATAATGGTAATTTCTGTAATTTTCTCCAGTAAATCTTCTTCAAACTTGCTTAGATATTAGTGAAGATCATTACCAACAATAATCCATTGAAATTTTTGCGTAATCTTTTAATAGTTGCATTTTGGGTGGATCAAATGTTTTACTTTAACTATAAAGGCAGTATGCTTAGGAGAACTATAATGGTAATTTCTCTAATTTTCTCCAGTAAATCTTCTTCAAACTTACTGTGATGATCATGAACATCATCACCAACAATAATCCATTGAAATTTTTGTGTAATCTTTTAATAAAGTTGCATTTTGGGCAGTGGGAATCAGATCTGGATAAACTTCCGCGTTTTGGCAAATGATCATGGACTTTTTGTTTTGAAGAGTGAATTAATGTTTGGTATTTTAAAAATGTATAATGTGCAAATAGTATGGAAAAATTTCGTGTTCTCACATATTCTTAAAATCTAATTAAATATAATTGTTATATTCTTAATATTTTTCTGTTGAAAGGTGACTTTGACTTCACAAAAAATTAGATGAACAAATAAAACAATTTTGGTCAAAATTGTGCCTCATTTAATATTTTGGTAACAACAACAACAACAACTGATTAATCACAACACAAATGATATCAAACATTTACAATAAAAAATAACATTTCAGATCATCAACAGTAAGACAGAAGGCTTAACTGATTGTTAAAGACAAGATAAGTGCAATTTAAGGTATGCATTCATGTATTTGCCATAATAATACATATCCAGGTTCTCTTTCATTCCATCTCAGAAACCCATCCAACACAGCCACGAGAGGTTGGGGCTGCACTTGGCATAATCTGCTTCCAGATGTCATCATATATGGATCTGGCTGTGGTCCTACACAAGAGAAACACAACACACAAAAGTTAGACATGAGTTCATAACTACATTTAAATTTTATTCATTATATCTGCTGTAACCATAATTTGGTTAGTCATAAGATTAGAAAAAAAAAACCCAACTTAACTTGCTGTCACAAAGCAACACAAAGTTAAATTAATCACCTGTATATGCCTTGAACAGTGTGGAGCTCAGACCGTCCCTGCCAACTGTTTTGGGCTTTTGCACCACCAGCTCACTAACCGGTTCAGGATGGATTCCCTTAGAAGTAAAAGGCAAAAAGCAATATTTATTCATTTATTTTTTATTTTGGAAAATCAGCGTTAAGATAGTAGTTTGCCTCCACACCAGGCGGTGGCGGTAATGCACCATTCTGTTTTCTTCTCGAGCTACAGGAACCGACAGCGGAAGCTGTGAGTACTGACAGCCACGGTTTTAATTGCTTTTTAAAACCCAGAATTTTACATAGTGCAGCACTACATGGTGTTAAAGTATGTAGAGATTAAGGAGGACATTTGGACAGAGCCTTTAAGGACTTTCGGGACCGTGAGAGTTAATGTTTACAAGCTTCACGTGTTTACATGGCTTTGTTTGTTACACGCGGTGAGTTTTCCCGTTCACATGGGGTTGTTGCTTTTACAAAACACTGTCATTTGTGTGTCCAGACAGTTATTACATATGCGTGGTGTGGACTTGAAAAAAAATGGCCAGACGTGGAATGATTATTCGTCCCTTGTGTTCTGTTCTCTTCGTATCCGCCTGATGGCGCACATAAGCCGTGTTCTAAATACGCATTCTCAATGACAATTTTATTGAAGAGAAAAAAAAAACAGGAATTATCATCATTAATGGAACTGCATCTGATGCAACAAGAATGATTTTATGGATTTTAATCTAAAACGATCTTTAATGTAACATTCTTACGTTCAGATTCTTATAGGAATGTAAAAGGGGGACGTTATTCTTTTATATATAATAAAAGGATGCTGACAATGTGTCTGAACACATAATGAACATCAGGTGAATTCAAACCGATCTAGGTCACAGATTCTTTATTGTAATACAGTATAATCATAATCATGGATACATTTCTTGAAAATATGCAGTCAGATTAAATCAAATAAAAACGAATGTACGACTCCACGTACCACAGATACATCAAACAAATTTCAGAATCAATAGTTCTTGATAGTGTAATTACTCACAATTATAAACAATTACCTTAAATGATATCTATGAAGTACACTCATGCCATATTAAGCTAAGTAATATAAGGAACCACTTACCAGATATATCAAAAAATATTGATTAAAACATTTCTTGAAATATAAAGACAACTCAAAGGTGATGATAAAAAAATTCTACATTTTCTTAGGTGATGCACTTTACCTTAACACACGTGTGGAACTACATTGGTTACATATATTGATTACAATAAATGATTGCCATTACTTTTATAAAGAGCTTCTTTTGTTGCTTGAAAAGTAACCTGAAGATAACATGTCATTCTAGGGGGGAGCAGTGGTCCACGTCACCTTCATCTCCATAGCTGTCATCCTCATCAGAAGAACTGCCAATATAAATGACTCCAACATAACTGTAAGGTACCATATATGTGTCATGGGTTTCCATCTGTAAAAGATATAATGATGTTAGGGAAATTTCACGTGTAATTACATTAATTATTCATTAAAGAATAATTAATTAAAATTGCTTGAAAAGTAAAAAAAAAAAGACTAGCGTCTCTGAACTTCATTGTTTTGTTCACTTGTTCCACAGTCTGACACCGGTTTCTTTAGTAAGCTACACAGCTAAAGATGAGCTTCAGCTGGTATTTTTGTTAGAACTGAGCAACTTTATCAGCAAAATTCAGAAAAAGGATTTGAAGACTTACTTGGTCAGACTGATGACATGTGATTAAGAATCCAAGAAGGATTGGTGGAGACAGTTAAAGGAACGGGACTTTTTCTAAAACAGCTGAAGCTACAGCTAAATCGGGGTACCGTTATTCTTATCAAAATGTCTTTAAATAAACACAAAGAGCTTTCATAATCCTAATTTCTTAGTGTTTTGTTTTTCAGCGCCTGTAAGGATGAACAAAGAGCTGATATCCTGGAGATGGAAATCTTTTTACATCAGTTAATGAGGGTGATTTCCCACAGCACACTTGACCATCTCCCACTGGTTGAAAAACACTGATTTAAATGCTAAAAATGAAACTGGACTGAGTCAATCCACAATGAAAAAACAAAAATTCAGGAACTCGACCCTCTTCGATTGCGGGAGGGTGTACGGGGTGTACCTGTCTGGGGTCAATACCAAAGGGGGGTATGCGTTTTTAAAATGACCCCCCCTCCTTATCTTTTTTTTTAATCCATGCTTTTCTTTTCCCCTAAGACAGCACAAGGGTTATCAATCTTACCTGTGATAAGCATGTAAAAAGGTATTGGTTTGTCAATATAACCCTTCCGCTCGCTTAGGTTGGCATGTGCTTTGGGGTCTGCATGACCCCCCTGCAAAAAATGTAACTCCTTCCGCTGTGTTACAGGGCATAAGTGACCCCACGATGCATTTCTCGGTGGCCAGCACGAAACCCATTCCCTCCGCTGTTTAAACGGGCATAAGTGACCCCACGAGACAATACTTTATTTTTTTTTCTCTTTCCATCCTCTCCGCTGTGTTACAGGGCATAAGTGACCCCACGATGCATTTCTCGGTGGCTAGCACGAAACCCATTCCCTCCGCTGTTTTAACGGGCATAAGTGACCCCACGAGACAATACTTTATTTTTTTTTTCTCTTTCCATCCTCTCCGCTGTGTTACAGGGCATAAGTGACCCCACGATGCATTTCTCGGTGGCCAGCACGAAACCCATTCCCTCCGCTGTTTTAACGGGCATAAGTGACCCCACGAGACAATACTTTATTTTTTTTTTCTCTTTCCATCCTCTCCGCTGTGTTACAGGGCATAAGTGACCCCACGATGCATTTCTCGGTGGCCAGCACGAAACCCATTCCCTCCGCTGTTTAAACGGGCATAAGTGACCCCACGAGACAATACTTTATTTTTTTTTTCTCTTTCCATCCTCTCCGCTGTGTTACAGGGCATAAGTGACCCCACGATGCATTTCTCGGTGGCCAGCACGAAACCCATTCCCTCCGCTGTTTTAACGGGCATAAGTGACCCCACGAGACAATACTTTATTTTTTTTTTTCTCTTTCCATCCTCTCCGCTGTGTTACAGGGCATAAGTGACCCCACGAGACAATACTTTATTTTTTTTTCTCTTTCCATCCTCTCCGCTGTGTTACAGGGCATAAGTGACCCCACGATGCATTTCTCGGTGGCCAGCACGAAACCCATTCCCTCCGCTGTTTAAACGGGCATAAGTGACCCCACGAGACAATACTTTATTTTTTTTTTTCTCTTTCCATCCTCTCCGCTGTGTTACAGGGCATAAGTGACCCCACGATGCATTTCTCGGTGGCTAGCACGAAACCCATTCCCTCCGCTGTTTTAACGGGCATAAGTGACCCCACGAGACAATACTTTATTTTTTTTTTCTCTTTCCATCCTCTCTTCATTTTCCTTACACCCCAAGACCACCAGGGGGTGGAGAGGGAGGGGGGGGGGGGGTATCAATTTTTTTTTAAATTTATTTTCATACCCCTCGCGCTGTGGAGTTTGCGACTACTATTCGCAGTCCAGCCTGTTCCTGTGACGCTTTGAGTGTGTGAAATATTGTTGTTTCTTTTGTAAAAAAAAATGCTTTTGTCTTTTCACTGTTGCTTGTGTTACTTGACTTGCCTGTGAAACTCAATAAAACAATGGAGTTGATATGTTTTTTTCCTTGTTGTTTTTTTTTTCTTTCAACCATTTTTCACTCCAGCAAGGCATGAGTCAAGGTAAGTAAACTTTACAGCGACTTTTTCTTTTTAGCTGGGACTTTTGATTATGTTTTATGTCTTTCTTTTTTTTAAAAAAAAAAAAAACCTGTTGCAACTGTAAGACTTTAGATTATTATTAAATACCTTTTATTTATTTATTGCTTTCTTTTTTTGTTGTTTGTTTTTGCTTTCAAAAAATAAAAAGTTGTGTCTCAGCTCGCTTTTTGGAAAATCAGTTTTAAGACAGGACCAGTTGGTGCAATACCTCCACACCAGGTGGTGGCAGTATTGCACCATTCTGTTTTTCTTGTCAAGCTGCAGGAACCGGAAATCAGAAGCTATCCGGTCTACCACGCACGCATTTAATTGCTTTTAAAAACTATAAACACTAAATTGTGCAGCACTGTATGCCGTTATAGTTATCGATTAGGGAGGGAATTCGGACACAGATTTTCAGGACTTTTGTAACCTTGAGATTTAATGTTTACAAGCTTCACGTGTTTACATGGCTTTGTTACAAAACGGTGAGTTTTCCCGGTCATATGTGGGCTTGTTGCTTTTACTAAACACTGTCATTTGCGTAATCAGTGTTCTAAATTTTATTGAAGAGAAAAAAAAAACCAACAGGAATTACCATCTTTAATAGAATTTGCATCTGATGCAGCAAGAATGATTTTATGGATTTTAATATAAAATGATCTTTTAGGTAACATTCTTTCGTTCAGATTCTTAAAAGAATGTAAAATTGTGAACGCTATTAAATAATAACAGGATGCAGACAATGAGTCCGAACACACAAAAAACCCAGGTGAACTCAAACCGATCTAGGTCACAGATTTTTTATTGTAATACAGTATAATCATAATCAAGGATACATTTCTTGAAAATATGCAGTGTCAGATTAAATCAAATTAAAAACGAATGTACGACTCCAAGTACCACAGATACATCAAACAAATTTCAGAAGCAATAGTTCTTGATAGTGTAATTACTCACAAATATAGACATTTTACCTTGAAGAATATCTATGAAGTACACTCGTGTCACATTTAGCTAAGTGATATAAGGAGCCACTTACCAGATATATCAAAAATAGAGATTAAAACTTTTCTTAAAATGTAAAGACAACTCAAAGATGATGATATAATATTTTTCTACATTTTCTTATGCGATGCACACGTGTCGAACTACGTTGGTTACATATATATTGATTACAATTAATGATTGCTATTACTTTTATAAAGAGCTTATATGTGGCTTGAAAAGTAACGAAAATAACATGTCATTCTGGGGGGGAGGTCCGGTCCACATCAGCGCCATCTTCCTTCATGTCATCGTCGTCCTCATCAGAAGAACTGCCGATATAAATGACTCCAACATGACTGTAAGGTACCGCATGTTCCCCATAGATTTCCATCTGTAAAAGATGTTAGGGAAATTTCATGTGTAATTGCATTAATTATTCATTAAAGAATAATGAATCAAAATTGCTTGAAAAGTAAAAAAAAAAACAATACATTACCTGGTTGGGTTGCATGTTATGGTTTATTGAAAGTGGTCTCTGGTTTTTTGTCTTCAAAGTGAATTTTTCCTCACTTTCTGTCTGCACGCCTTTGTCAATCTTCGCAGGTTTGTCTGCTGTTGGAGTGCCTTCAGTTGAAGATGTGACATCTTCTATCATCTTTTCATCTTGGAAACTGGTTAGGTTTCTATTGATGCCTTCACAGCACAGGTATTGTCCTCCACAGAGGCAAAAACACCTCTTCCCTGAGCCAGGTTCAGGTGAACCAAAACCTTGGAGGTCCTTAAGATCTGCAGAAAAAAATGAAGGGGTAAAAGTTGTCCCGTCTAAATTTCTTTCGTGAATAATGGTAAGATCTTCCATCTTGTGCTCCAATCTGTTGTCCTGGGGAAAGCCTGAAGTAGAATGGGGAGGCCTTTATTTAAATCCTCTGTCTGGAGTCTGACTTCCTAATAAGGTTGAGGAGCAAATCAAAAGTTCCCAAGTTTATGGTTGCTCCTTTACCATAAACACATACATTTTAACTCAAGGATCAGAATTAGCTATTCTATCATTGTGCCATGTCATGTCAGACACCTCAGAACCCACACAGATTTAAATCTATGGAGGTTTTTAATACTAAACTCTGTGACATAACATAACAAAGATATATCTGGACTTTTTAAACAAAATTTTCTGAATCTTTACCAACAAACAGACAAACAATTTAAGCGTCTAGGTAATGTACCCATCTCATTAGCTGGTCGTGTAAATATAGTTAGAATGAACGTATTGCCAAAATATTTATTCCTTTTCCAATGCATCCCTATTATAATTCATTAAAAGTTTTTTAAAAAAAAATCGATTCTCTTGTCTCATCATTTATTTGGAATAAAAAAACACCCAGAATTAAAAAAGTTTTTTTGCAAAGACCAAAATTCCTGGGAGGATTAGGACTGCCTAGGTTTAGTCTGTATTATTGGTCATGTAATATTTGATGTATGTCCTTCTGGGACGGAAAAACCAGACCTGACTGGGAACGGTTGGAAAATCGAGCTTTCTTCCCAAACACAGCAAAGTCACTGCTATATTGTACATCAGATCTTTCTAAATTTAAATGCCAGAACCCAGTTGTATCTCAGTCCCTAAAAATTTGGTCCCATATAAGAAAACATTTTAAATGGAATTTTTGTTCAGTACAAATGCCGTTGACCAACAATCAAGCTTATAAATTACTATCACATGATACATTTAAACAATGGGGCTCTAAAGGGATCCACTTAGTAGCAGATTTGTTCATAAATAAGACTTTCTCTACATTTGACCTTTGAAAAATCTCAAGAGTTGAGCTTAAATGTAAGTGCGGACGAGCCAATTTATTCGCCCAAAACAGAAAAGAAATACAACCTTTTTGGTAAAGTTACATTTGTGATTAAGACGAAAGAAAACCGATAATTCAAATAATTCAATCTCTTGAGTGGCTGTGATTGTGTAAAAAACAACCCTGCAGCTTTTGCACATTTCATCCACAAGGTGACAGCATTCTCCACAACAAAATCCACTGCCAACCTGTTTGGAAAGTCTTTATCGGTCTGAAAAGGACCTCTTTGCACCAAATCCATTCTTACTGGATCAGAGAGTGTGGTTGGTCATTCAGCTGGATCAACTGGATTTAAGTTTGGGCGAATTTTGGATCCAGTCTGTTCCTCTTCCATACAGAGCTACAATAAAAGCAAACAGTTAAAAGAAAACAGTCAAATGTTTCCCTTTCAACAGTAGATGTGGTGACAGAAGTTTCTTCTGCAGATAAAAAACAAGAATTATTATTGTACAATAATCAATGATAAAGCCAATAAAATATCTATAGCAGAATAATAATATATTGGCTCGTTTAAAATCTGTGTGCAGGTTTTTCACAATTTCATGATCTTTTTATATATTTATGAGAGATTTATTGTTTGATTGTATATTTGCATAAGGTCATATTTCATTATGCAGACACTGTTTTTTTTTTATTACTCCAATACTTTTTAATACTTTTTGAGAGCAGAAGAAACTGTCGGCTGAGATGGAACTGTGCAAAACATCATCATTATGTAAACTAAAACTGCAAAATATAAATGAGAAATAAATGTACCTATTTATAAATAATAAAATGTGAACACTAATTTGAGAATAAGTGGAAATATAAGCCTTTAATACACTTCTTTTTGTATTATTTTGTATGTTCATAATTTTAAAATTAGTACATTTATTTTGTTTGTCATTTATAGATGAGAACCTTTATTTCCTGACACACTCGTTGTAAAACTCAGACTACCTGACTGTCTATAACAGATAAACAGCAGTTTTTATGCTGTAATAAACCGAAAAATGCAGAACGCACTAAATATGTGTTACCAAAACAATGAAACAAAACGATAACGTGAGTTAATTGCGCAGCTGCACAGAACTGCTGGATAATGTAAAAATAAAGCCCCAACATCCTCCAAACTTACCTGGTGACTGATGTGGAGTTGATCAGTGACAAAATGTGTTGGTTCGTTGATTTGTTGTTAGGAACCCATCTTGAAACGGAAGGCATCAACCTAAGGGCTGTGTAAACATTACCTGGTGACTGATGTTGAAGTTTCTTTTATCCCTTTTAGGTCCTGTCAGATAAAGTCTCTGAGGAATTAAGTGTTTCTTGTCGAGTTGATCACTGACAAAATGTGCTGGTTCGTTGATTTGATGTTAAGGGACCCACCTTGAAACCATCCACCTAAGGGCTGTGTAAACATTAAGGTTAACGTTTTTTTAGGTTTCATGCTTTTCTATTCCCGTTTTTGCTTGTTCCTTTAGCATAAATCCTTTTAAATTTGATTCTGTCAGGTTAGGTTATGTGGACAGTGTTTAAGTCCAAAATACATTTAAAAAATAAATAAAAATACAGATCGGGAGAGGTGCAGGAGGGATAGACCAGCATTTTATGTATGTATGTATGTATGAATGTATGTGTGTGTGTTGAAGGCCGATAATCATTTTATTACCATTTAGCTTATAATCTTGTTTATGTTTACGCTGAACACTTTTATTGAAACTGCTGAAACTTTTATATAACTTTTGCATTATCTTAAAGTAGATGTGGATTTTACTTAAATGTGTTTGCTAGATCTGTTTTTTTTTTTAAGGAGGGGCGTGATGGTGACCTCAGGCCTTGTCTACAGAATCAATGTATTTTCTCTTTATTTTATCGCAAAGCCCTTTTCGCACCTTCAAGGAGTTGTAAAGTGCTATATGTATGAACAAAGTGTCATTCGTTCAGGTTCCCTTAAATGAAATAATTGTTTCTGACAGAGGCAAAACGACGGGGGAAAATAGTGTATGAGGATTCATACCTGCAGATCGTTCCCGACATTCCACAAAGCGTTCGTATCGCCAGAAGAGCGTTCAACTCCGTGTGCGCGCACCTCATCGAGAGGAATATACGCTTCCAGATGGCTTATCCAGCAACACTGTCCTTCACAATCAACGGACCTGAAAAGACTTTCAGAGACTCGAAAGAGGCTGAACTATTTCTAAAAATTGCCCACAAATGAGGTACTGTTCTTCTATTCCAACCTCAATAATAATCTGGTGAGTAAACGTCGCAGTAATGAATGACTAATGTTTGTTAAGGGTATTGAATGAATTGCACTCCTCGGGAGAGAGAAATTTGACTTGAGTTTACTTTAATGACTATGGTAATCTTTATGTTTCTTAAATTTTTACTTATTGCAAACAAAATCATTTTACTACACAACTGAAGGTTGCATCTGGAGATCGAAAAAAAAAAAAAGTCTTGGAGGGTGTTAAATGACATTCTCAGCCGCAGAACAAAAACTACAGTCATCCCTGATGCCTTAGAGCAGTGGTTCCCAAACTTTTTCTGCAGGGCCCCCCTTTCTAAAGATTAGAATATTTTCGAGCCCCCCCACACTGACACAAACATACAAATCCTTTGTTTCTAAACTCCACTGCGCCTTATAACATGTGGTTAATGAGAAATCTCTCTCTGAACGGTAGAATTCTGTTATCTGAAGCTGAAGGAATCTCTAGATCTGTCTATGTGTCTCTGTCTTTAGAAATGCCAAAACACATCTGTAACCTATTAAACAAAACATTATTTGATTTTGGAGGAAAAAATGTCATTACTTAAGGAAAAATATTTGTGTAACAGCAGAAAACATTGGGGCATGGATGTATTAACCTTTGAAACTTTAAACAACTCTTTTAAAATAAAGTGGTTAAGTAATTTATTGAAAGGGGAAGACAATATCTGGAATGCATTTCCCAAATATATATTTGACACAATGGGAGGCATTCAATTCTTGCTAAAATGTAATTGTAAAAATGAAAAATTACCCACAAAACTTTCAAACTTTTACAATGAAGCCCTGCTGGCCTGGAAACTCCTTTATAAACATAATTTTTCTCCAACAACTTGTTTTATTTGGAATAACAGTAATGTACAATACTAGAATAAATCACTTTTTTTCCTAGATGGTATGATAATGATATTGTTTTAATCAGACAACTTTTCAATTCTCATGGACATCTTCTGACGAATGAAGAATTTCTTTTAAAATTCGGTATTCCTGTTCCACCCAGAGAATATGCAATAGTGTTAGATGCCATTCCAACCAGTCTACTTCAACTGTTTAAAGGGATTTATAACATAAGTCAATTAAGAACCCAGACAATTTTTTTGGACAATGTGGATATGTGTGTTAATTCAGTTTCCAATAAACAAATAAGAAATCTTTTACAGACCACAACCTTACCTGCTGGGAGGTTTTACTGGGAATCCAAATTTGTGGACATAAAATGGGCTTATGCTTGGACTATTAGTAATAAATACTGTCTAAATAACAAAATAAAAGAGGTGTCCTTCAAAATATTGCATTGTATATATCCTACCAAAACTTTGAGTAGATTTGTTGTGGACATGGACCTGTTTTGTTCATTCTGTGGAACTCAGGAGGAAACTATTTATAATCTGTTTGTGGACTGCAGACATACTAATATGTTTTGGATTGAAGTGGGAAACTATATTGGAAATATAACTAAACTAACTGTTACATTTTTAGATAAAGACATTATTCTGGGTTACCTTAATGTCAAAGTAGACAAAGATTGTATCTTCATTACACAATTGTTTTTATTATTGGCAAAATTCCATATCCATAAAGCCAAACGGTCAAACTCCAAACCTAAATTCCAGCAGTTTCTGAGTGAAATCAATCAGTACTGTACCATTATCAAACATCTGCAAAACAAAAAAGCAATCCAACTAATTTAATTTTTGAAAGATTTAAAATTTATTAAACCCCAAAGATTTTTGAAGGAATTATTCTTTTTTCTCTTATGTTGTATATGTATATGTATATAGTTTTTGTTTTATTTCCTATATTTTTCTGCAATATGTACACATTTCAATTCCCCCTGAGACATTCACATTGTTATTGTATTATGTTGTTTGTCAATAAAGTATGAAAAAAAAAAAACTCCACCGCGCCCCCCCTGCAATACCTCCGCGATACCTCCTCTGTGATTTTTAGTATCATTTTTGTCCCCAGACTTATATATGGGTATTATTTGAGCTATTTTAGTAATTTTTGGGACTTTGCCATGTGTTAATGAAAGATTAATGGTGTAAGCGAGAGGTTCTGCAATTTCATTTACTATAGCTTTGATGATGTTACTACTTATGTTATCAGCACCAACTGTGTAGGACGATCTTAGCTTGTTTATAATATTCACCACTTCTGTTTTACAGGTTGGTTTTAGAAAGAATGAATTTGGGTAATTTCCCTGAAGATAAACATTGTAATTAGCACCACCTGGTGGATGAATGTTTTGAGAGAGACTTTTCCCAACTGAACAGAAATAATTGTTAAAAATATCAGGTAAACTGAGATTGTTTGATTGACATTGCTCTAAGGCACAGTGGCGCCTCCAGAAATTTTTCATGGGGGTGGCCAGTGGGGGGCCACATTAAATCTTGGGGTGGCACACAAAAACCATGAGCTATATTTTTAAAATTCATTCTACCAAACGTAGTAAAACAACCTTTAGAAAACCAACAGAAAGATAAATGCCTACTGATATTTTGTAGAACATGAACTTATAGTAGATACTACTAGTATAATAACTAATAGATACTAGTAGATACCATTAGTAGATACTACTACTGATATATATATATATATTTTTTTGTTTATATTTAATGCTTTGGTGTGTCTGCTTGGGGTGTTCGGCTCTTGACTGAGAGATATCTATAATGAACAAAAAATGAAATCTGTTGTTCTGAAATAATAATAAAAATATCCTCCTAATTATTAATTATATCTGTAGACATTTCTATTCAGACTAATAATCATGAAACATTTTTATTATTAGGGTAACATAATTCTAACTTCACCTGTTGGTCCAGGAACAGGTGGAGCACCTGCTTATGCTGAGTTCTGCCTTGTTTCTCTGACCAATGATGCTGACTGATGCTGAGAGTCTCATCTTTGTCTTCCTCATTCTCTTCTGTCATTCATGCTGCTCTGTCTCATCTTCCTCCTCCTCCTCACTACTCCTCTGTTGCTCCCCTTCCATCTCTTTCACTCCTTCTGCTGCACTTTTATTCTTAAAATAAGAATATATGTTGAATTTCTCTTCATTCTCTGAAAATGGACAGACACAAGCATCAACTAATGACTATAGGTAACTCTGTGGAAACAAAAACACATCAAAATGTTGCGGTAACACAACAACCAGTGCTTAAATAGTTCCATAAAAATGAGTGGCGCGTGTGACAGGGACATCCTTTGTTTACTTATTAATAAAAAGTAATGACACATCCACCGCCGCTGATGATGTGGCGTATTTGCACCAAGTATTTGCACACTGGGTTTACATGTTTTGCAGACCGCATGTTTTTTACACCTTTGCAGCTGTGTTTATTTAATATTTATTTCTTTATTTAATAAGAATCTAATTTTTCATAATTTTTCATAATTTTCTGTGATATTTTTAATTATTTAATATAAATGTCATTATTGATGTCCTTTATTGATGTTATATTATATAGATTATTTCTGAATGTCGTGTTGCTGCCACAGATAAATGAAATTTCCAAGTTATCTATCTATCTATCTATCTATCTATCTATCTATCTATCTATCTATCTATCTATCTATCTATCTATCTATCTATCTATCTATCTATCTATCTATCTATCTATCTATCTATCTATCTATCTATCTATCTATCTATCTATCTATCTATCTATCTATCCAGATCTAAAGTACAGTAAACAGATTGTTAAAGACCCACGGAAAATATTTAACAGGAAAAGAAACTTAGCATTTTGGGATGTGTCATTGTGTGTGCGTGCGTGCGCTCTCGCGCGCACGCGTGTGTGTGCGTGCTGAAACCGGTGCTCGCGCGATGCAGGAAGAGAGGGGGGAGAGCGCGTGTGAGGCTGTGGAGCGCATACACGCGCGGTCAGTCGCCGTTTTGGACTTAAGGAAAAAGTAATAAAGAAAGTTCATCTTTAGTGACTGAGACTGGTTCTTTTGTCTGACCGGCCCAGAGGATCTGGGGGTTCGAACGCGGAAGTGAACCACGCGTCTTATTCATTCTGCGTCCAGCGGCTCCTCTGTAGATGTCTGCGCACTCAAAGGCAGCAGGGAGGGGAGGGGGTGAGGGCCGGTTTAGGTGATCAGAGCGACTTGCCCGCTTGCTGGCTGTGCATTTGGGATGAAACGCACAACTGATGCTACCACAGCTTATAGTGGCCAGTGGGGTGGCCACTGGGGTGGCCAGGTGTCGGAGAGGGGTGGCCATGGCCACCCCTGGCCACCCCCTGGTGGCGCCACTGCTAAGGCAGAGGTTCCCAAACTGGGGGGCGCGCCCCCTAGGGGGGGCGGGGAGGTATTGCAGGGGGGGCGCGGTGGAGTTTTTTTTTTCATACTTTATTGACAAACAACATAATACAATAACAATGTGAATGTCTCAGGGGGAATTGAAATGTGTACATATTGCAGAAAAATATAGGAAATAAAACAAAAACTATATACATATACATATACAACATAAGAGAAAAAAGAATAATTGAAGAATGAATAAGAATAAGAATAAGAATGAATAAGACGCGTGGTTCACTTCCGCGTTCGAACCCCCAGATCCTCTGGGCCGGTCAGACAAAAGAACCAGTCTCAGTCACTAAAGATGAACTTTCTTTATTACTTTTTCCTTAAGTCCAAAACGGCGACTGACCGCGCGTGTATGCGCTCCACAGCCTCACACGCGCTCTCCCCCCTCTCTTCCTGCATCGCGCGAGCACCGGTTTCAGCACGCACACACACGCGTGCGCGCGAGAGCGCACGCACGCACACACAATGACACATCCCAAAATGCTAAGTTTCTTTTCCTGTTAAATATTTTCCGTGGGTCTTTAACAATCTGTTTACTGTACTTTAGATCTGGATAGATAGATAGATAGATAGATAGATAGATAGATAGATAGATAGATAGATAGATAGATAGATAGATAGATAGATAGATAGATAGATAGATAGATAGATAGATAGATAGATAGATAGATAGATAGATAGATAGATAGATAGATAGATAGATAGATAGATAGATAACTTGGAAATTTCATTTATCTGTGGCAGCAACACGACATTCAGAAATAATCTATATAATATAACATCAATAAAGGACATCAATAATGACATTTATATTAAATAATTAAAAATATCACAGAAAATTATGAAAAATTATGAAAAATTAGATTCTTATTAAATAAAGAAATAAATATTAAATAAACACAGCTGCAAAGGTGTAAAAAACATGCGGTCTGCAAAACATGTAAACCCAGTGTGCAAATACTTGGTGCAAATACGCCACATCATCAGCGGCGGTGGATGTGTCATTACTTTTTATTAATAAGTAAACAAAGGATGTCCCTGTCACACGCGCCACTCATTTTTATGGAACTATTTAAGCACTGGTTGTTGTGTTACCGCAACATTTTGATGTGTTTTTGTTTCCACAGAGTTACCTATAGTCATTAGTTGATGCTTGTGTCTGTCCATTTTCAGAGAATGAAGAGAAATTCAACATATATTCTTATTTTAAGAATAAAAGTGCAGCAGAAGGAGTGAAAGAGATGGAAGGGGAGCAACAGAGGAGTAGTGAGGAGGAGGAGGAAGATGAGACAGAGCAGCATGAATGACAGAAGAGAATGAGGAAGACAAAGATGAGACTCTCAGCATCAGTCAGCATCATTGGTCAGAGAAACAAGGCAGAACTCAGCATAAGCAGGTGCTCCACCTGTTCCTGGACCAACAGGTGAAGTTAGAATTATGTTACCCTAATAATAAAAATGTTTCATGATTATTAGTCTGAATAGAAATGTCTACAGATATAATTAATAATTAGGAGGATATTTTTATTATTATTTCAGAACAACAGATTTCATTTTTTGTTCATTATAGATATCTCTCAGTCAAGAGCCGAACACCCCAAGCAGACACACCAAAGCATTAAATATAAACAAAAAAATATATATATATATATCAGTAGTAGTATCTACTAATGGTATCTACTAGTATCTATTAGTTATTATACTAGTAGTATCTACTATAAGTTCATGTTCTACAAAATATCAGTAGGCATTTATCTTTCTGTTGGTTTTCTAAAGGTTGTTTTACTACGTTTGGTAGAATGAATTTTAAAAATATAGCTCATGGTTTTTGTGTGCCACCCCAAGATTTAATGTGGCCCCCCACTGGCCACCCCCATGAAAAATTTCTGGAGGCGCCACTGTGCCTTAGAGCAATGTCAATCAAACAATCTCAGTTTACCTGATATTTTTAACAATTATTTCTGTTCAGTTGGGAAAAGTCTCTCTCAAAACATTCATCCACCAGGTGGTGCTAATTACAATGTTTATCTTCAGGGAAATTACCCAAATTCATTCTTTCTAAAACCAACCTGTAAAACAGAAGTGGTGAATATTATAAACAAGCTAAGATCGTCCTACACAGTTGGTGCTGATAACATAAGTAGTAACATCATCAAAGCTATAGTAAATGAAATTGCAGAACCTCTCGCTTACACCATTAATCTTTCATTAACACATGGCAAAGTCCCAAAAATTACTAAAATAGCTCAAATAATACCCATATATAAGTCTGGGGACAAAAATGATACTAAAAATCACAGAGGAGGTATCGCGGAGGTATTGCAGGGGGGGCGCGGTGGAGTTTTTTTTTTTTCATACTTTATTGACAAACAACATAATACAATAACAATGTGAATGTCTCAGGGGGAATTGAAATGTGTACATATTGCAGAAAAATATAGGAAATAAAACAAAAACTATATACATATACATATACAACATAAGAGAAAAAAGAATAATTCCTTCAAAAATCTTTGGGGTTTAATAAATTTTAAATCTTTCAAAAATTAAATTAGTTGGATTGCTTTTTTGTTTTGCAGATGTTTGATAATGGTACAGTACTGATTGATTTCACTCAGAAACTGCTGGAATTTAGGTTTGGAGTTTGACCGTTTGGCTTTATGGATATGGAATTTTGCCAATAATAAAAACAATTGTGTAATGAAGATACAATCTTTGTCTACTTTGACATTAAGGTAACCCAGAATAATGTCTTTATCTAAAAATGTAACAGTTAGTTTAGTTATATTTCCAATATAGTTTCCCACTTCAATCCAAAACATATTAGTATGTCTGCAGTCCACAAACAGATTATAAATAGTTTCCTCCTGAGTTCCACAGAATGAACAAAACAGGTCCATGTCCACAACAAATCTACTCAAAGTTTTGGTAGGATATATACAATGCAATATTTTGAAGGACACCTCTTTTATTTTGTTATTTAGACAGTATTTATTACTAATAGTCCAAGCATAAGCCCATTTTATGTCCACAAATTTGGATTCCCAGTAAAACCTCCCAGCAGGTAAGGTTGTGGTCTGTAAAAGATTTCTTATTTGTTTATTGGAAACTGAATTAACACACATATCCACATTGTCCAAAAAAATTGTCTGGGTTCTTAATTGACTTATGTTATAAATCCCTTTAAACAGTTGAAGTAGACTGGTTGGAATGGCATCTAACACTATTGCATATTCTCTGGGTGGAACAGGAATACCGAATTTTAAAAGAAATTCTTCATTCGTCAGAAGATGTCCATGAGAATTGAAAAGTTGTCTGATTAAAACAATATCATTATCATACCATCTAGGAAAAAAAGTGATTTATTCTAGTATTGTACATTACTGTTATTCCAAATAAAACAAGTTGTTGGAGAAAAATTATGTTTATAAAGGAGTTTCCAGGCCAGCAGGGCTTCATTGTAAAAGTTTGAAAGTTTTGTGGGTAATTTTTCATTTTTACAATTACATTTTAGCAAGAATTGAATGCCTCCCATTGTGTCAAATATATATTTGGGAAATGCATTCCAGATATTGTCTTCCCCTTTCAATAAATTACTTAACCACTTTATTTTAAAAGAGTTGTTTAAAGTTTCAAAGGTTAATACATCCATGCCCCAATGTTTTCTGCTGTTACACAAATATTTTTCCTTAAGTAATGACATTTTTTCCTCCAAAATCAAATAATGTTTTGTTTAATAGGTTACAGATGTGTTTTGGCATTTCTAAAGACAGAGACACATAGACAGATCTAGAGATTCCTTCAGCTTCAGATAACAGAATTCTACCGTTCAGAGAGAGATTTCTCATTAACCACATGTTATAAGGCGCAGTGGAGTTTAGAAACAAAGGATTTGTATGTTTGTGTCAGTGTGGGGGGGCTCGAAAATATTCTAATCTTTAGAAAGGGGGGCCCTGCAGAAAAAGTTTGGGAACCACTGCTCTAAGGCATCAGGGATGACTGTAGTTTTTGTTCTGCGGCTGAGAATGTCATTTAACACCCTCCAAGACTTTTTTTTTTTTTCGATCTCCAGATGCAACCTTCAGTTGTGTAGTAAAATGATTTTGTTTGCAATAAGTAAAAATTTAAGAAACATAAAGATTACCATAGTCATTAAAGTAAACTCAAGTCAAATTTCTCTCTCCCGAGGAGTGCAATTCATTCAATACCCTTAACAAACATTAGTCATTCATTACTGCGACGTTTACTCACCAGATTATTATTGAGGTTGGAATAGAAGAACAGTACCTCATTTGTGGGCAATTTTTAGAAATAGTTCAGCCTCTTTCGAGTCTCTGAAAGTCTTTTCAGGTCCGTTGATTGTGAAGGACAGTGTTGCTGGATAAGCCATCTGGAAGCGTATATTCCTCTCGATGAGGTGCGCGCACACGGAGTTGAACGCTCTTCTGGCGATACGAACGCTTTGTGGAATGTCGGGAACGATCTGCAGGTATGAATCCTCATACACTATTTTCCCCCGTCGTTTTGCCTCTGTCAGAAACAATTATTTCATTTAAGGGAACCTGAACGAATGACACTTTGTTCATACATATAGCACTTTACAACTCCTTGAAGGTGCGAAAAGGGCTTTGCGATAAAATAAAGAGAAAATACATTGATTCTGTAGACAAGGCCTGAGGTCACCATCACGCCCCTCCTTAAAAAAAAAAACAGATCTAGCAAACACATTTAAGTAAAATCCACATCTACTTTAAGATAATGCAAAAGTTATATAAAAGTTTCAGCAGTTTCAATAAAAGTGTTCAGCGTAAACATAAACAAGATTATAAGCTAAATGGTAATAAAATGATTATCGGCCTTCAACACACACACATACATTCATACATACATACATACATAAAATGCTGGTCTATCCCTCCTGCACCTCTCCCGATCTGTATTTTTATTTATTTTTTAAATGTATTTTGGACTTAAACACTGTCCACATAACCTAACCTGACAGAATCAAATTTAAAAGGATTTATGCTAAAGGAACAAGCAAAAACGGGAATAGAAAAGCATGAAACCTAAAAAAACGTTAACCTTAATGTTTACACAGCCCTTAGGTGGATGGTTTCAAGGTGGGTCCCTTAACATCAAATCAACGAACCAGCACATTTTGTCAGTGATCAACTCGACAAGAAACACTTAATTCCTCAGAGACTTTATCTGACAGGACCTAAAAGGGATAAAAGAAACTTCAACATCAGTCACCAGGTAATGTTTACACAGCCCTTAGGTTGATGCCTTCCGTTTCAAGATGGGTTCCTAACAACAAATCAACGAACCAACACATTTTGTCACTGATCAACTCCACATCAGTCACCAGGTAAGTTTGGAGGATGTTGGGGCTTTATTTTTACATTATCCAGCAGTTCTGTGCAGCTGCGCAATTAACTCACGTTATCGTTTTGTTTCATTGTTTTGGTAACACATATTTAGTGCGTTCTGCATTTTTCGGTTTATTACAGCATAAAAACTGCTGTTTATCTGTTATAGACAGTCAGGTAGTCTGAGTTTTACAACGAGTGTGTCAGGAAATAAAGGTTCTCATCTATAAATGACAAACAAAATAAATGTACTAATTTTAAAATTATGAACATACAAAATAATACAAAAAGAAGTGTATTAAAGGCTTATATTTCCACTTATTCTCAAATTAGTGTTCACATTTTATTATTTATAAATAGGTACATTTATTTCTCATTTATATTTTGCAGTTTTAGTTTACATAATGATGATGTTTTGCACAGTTCCATCTCAGCCGACAGTTTCTTCTGCTCTCAAAAAGTATTAAAAAGTATTGGAGTAATAAAAAAAAAACAGTGTCTGCATAATGAAATATGACCTTATGCAAATATACAATCAAACAATAAATCTCTCATAAATATATAAAAAGATCATGAAATTGTGAAAAACCTGCACACAGATTTTAAACGAGCCAATATATTATTATTCTGCTATAGATATTTTATTGGCTTTATCATTGATTATTGTACAATAATAATTCTTGTTTTTTATCTGCAGAAGAAACTTCTGTCACCACATCTACTGTTGAAAGGGAAACATTTGACTGTTTTCTTTTAACTGTTTGCTTTTATTGTAGCTCTGTATGGAAGAGGAACAGACTGGATCCAAAATTCGCCCAAACTTAAATCCAGTTGATCCAGCTGAATGACCAACCACACTCTCTGATCCAGTAAGAATGGATTTGGTGCAAAGAGGTCCTTTTCAGACCGATAAAGACTTTCCAAACAGGTTGGCAGTGGATTTTGTTGTGGAGAATGCTGTCACCTTGTGGATGAAATGTGCAAAAGCTGCAGGGTTGTTTTTTACACAATCACAGCCACTCAAGAGATTGAATTATTTGAATTATCGGTTTTCTTTCGTCTTAATCACAAATGTAACTTTACCAAAAAGGTTGTATTTCTTTTCTGTTTTGGGCGAATAAATTGGCTCGTCCGCACTTACATTTAAGCTCAACTCTTGAGATTTTTCAAAGGTCAAATGTAGAGAAAGTCTTATTTATGAACAAATCTGCTACTAAGTGGATCCCTTTAGAGCCCCATTGTTTAAATGTATCATGTGATAGTAATTTATAAGCTTGATTGTTGGTCAACGGCATTTGTACTGAACAAAAATTCCATTTAAAATGTTTTCTTATATGGGACCAAATTTTTAGGGACTGAGATACAACTGGGTTCTGGCATTTAAATTTAGAAAGATCTGATGTACAATATAGCAGTGACTTTGCTGTGTTTGGGAAGAAAGCTCGATTTTCCAACCGTTCCCAGTCAGGTCTGGTTTTTCCGTCCCAGAAGGACATACATCAAATATTACATGACCAATAATACAGACTAAACCTAGGCAGTCCTAATCCTCCCAGGAATTTTGGTCTTTGCAAAAAAACTTTTTTAATTCTGGGTGTTTTTTTATTCCAAATAAATGATGAGACAAGAGAATCGATTTTTTTTAAAAAAACTTTTAATGAATTATAATAGGGATGCATTGGAAAAGGAATAAATATTTTGGCAATACGTTCATTCTAACTATATTTACACGACCAGCTAATGAGATGGGTACATTACCTAGACGCTTAAATTGTTTGTCTGTTTGTTGGTAAAGATTCAGAAAATTTTGTTTAAAAAGTCCAGATATATCTTTGTTATGTTATGTCACAGAGTTTAGTATTAAAAACCTCCATAGATTTAAATCTGTGTGGGTTCTGAGGTGTCTGACATGACATGGCACAATGATAGAATAGCTAATTCTGATCCTTGAGTTAAAATGTATGTGTTTATGGTAAAGGAGCAACCATAAACTTGGGAACTTTTGATTTGCTCCTCAACCTTATTAGGAAGTCAGACTCCAGACAGAGGATTTAAATAAAGGCCTCCCCATTCTACTTCAGGCTTTCCCCAGGACAACAGATTGGAGCACAAGATGGAAGATCTTACCATTATTCACGAAAGAAATTTAGACGGGACAACTTTTACCCCTTCATTTTTTTCTGCAGATCTTAAGGACCTCCAAGGTTTTGGTTCACCTGAACCTGGCTCAGGGAAGAGGTGTTTTTGCCTCTGTGGAGGACAATACCTGTGCTGTGAAGGCATCAATAGAAACCTAACCAGTTTCCAAGATGAAAAGATGATAGAAGATGTCACATCTTCAACTGAAGGCACTCCAACAGCAGACAAACCTGCGAAGATTGACAAAGGCGTGCAGACAGAAAGTGAGGAAAAATTCACTTTGAAGACAAAAAACCAGAGACCACTTTCAATAAACCATAACATGCAACCCAACCAGGTAATGTATTGTTTTTTTTTTTACTTTTCAAGCAATTTTGATTCATTATTCTTTAATGAATAATTAATGCAATTACACATGAAATTTCCCTAACATCTTTTACAGATGGAAATCTATGGGGAACATGCGGTACCTTACAGTCATGTTGGAGTCATTTATATCGGCAGTTCTTCTGATGAGGACGACGATGACATGAAGGAAGATGGCGCTGATGTGGACCGGACCTCCCCCCCAGAATGACATGTTATTTTCGTTACTTTTCAAGCCACATATAAGCTCTTTATAAAAGTAATAGCAATCATTAATTGTAATCAATATATATGTAACCAACGTAGTTCGACACGTGTGCATCGCATAAGAAAATGTAGAAAAATATTATATCATCATCTTTGAGTTGTCTTTACATTTTAAGAAAAGTTTTAATCTCTATTTTTGATATATCTGGTAAGTGGCTCCTTATATCACTTAGCTAAATGTGACACGAGTGTACTTCATAGATATTCTTCAAGGTAAAATGTCTATATTTGTGAGTAATTACACTATCAAGAACTATTGCTTCTGAAATTTGTTTGATGTATCTGTGGTACTTGGAGTCGTACATTCGTTTTTAATTTGATTTAATCTGACACTGCATATTTTCAAGAAATGTATCCTTGATTATGATTATACTGTATTACAATAAAAAATCTGTGACCTAGATCGGTTTGAGTTCACCTGGGTTTTTTGTGTGTTCGGACTCATTGTCTGCATCCTGTTATTATTTAATAGCGTTCACAATTTTACATTCTTTTAAGAATCTGAACGAAAGAATGTTACCTAAAAGATCATTTTATATTAAAATCCATAAAATCATTCTTGCTGCATCAGATGCAAATTCTATTAAAGATGGTAATTCCTGTTGGTTTTTTTTTTCTCTTCAATAAAATTTAGAACACTGATTACGCAAATGACAGTGTTTAGTAAAAGCAACAAGCCCACATATGACCGGGAAAACTCACCGTTTTGTAACAAAGCCATGTAAACACGTGAAGCTTGTAAACATTAAATCTCAAGGTTACAAAAGTCCTGAAAATCTGTGTCCGAATTCCCTCCCTAATCGATAACTATAACGGCATACAGTGCTGCACAATTTAGTGTTTATAGTTTTTAAAAGCAATTAAATGCGTGCGTGGTAGACCGGATAGCTTCTGATTTCCGGTTCCTGCAGCTTGACAAGAAAAACAGAATGGTGCAATACTGCCACCACCTGGTGTGGAGGTATTGCACCAACTGGTCCTGTCTTAAAACTGATTTTCCAAAAAGCGAGCTGAGACACAACTTTTTATTTTTTGAAAGCAAAAACAAACAACAAAAAAAGAAAGCAATAAATAAATAAAAGGTATTTAATAATAATCTAAAGTCTTACAGTTGCAACAGGTTTTTTTTTTTTTTAAAAAAAAGAAAGACATAAAACATAATCAAAAGTCCCAGCTAAAAAGAAAAAGTCGCTGTAAAGTTTACTTACCTTGACTCATGCCTTGCTGGAGTGAAAAATGGTTGAAAGAAAAAAAAAACAACAAGGAAAAAAACATATCAACTCCATTGTTTTATTGAGTTTCACAGGCAAGTCAAGTAACACAAGCAACAGTGAAAAGACAAAAGCATTTTTTTTTACAAAAGAAACAACAATATTTCACACACTCAAAGCGTCACAGGAACAGGCTGGACTGCGAATAGTAGTCGCAAACTCCACAGCGCGAGGGGTATGAAAATAAATTTAAAAAAAAATTGATACCCCCCCCCCCCCTCCTTCTCCACCCCCTGGTGGTCTTGGGGTGTAAGGAAAATGAAGAGAGGATGGAAAGAGAAAAAAAAAATAAAGTATTGTCTCGTGGGGTCACTTATGCCCGTTAAAACAGCGGAGGGAATGGGTTTCGTGCTAGCCACCGAGAAATGCATCGTGGGGTCACTTATGCCCTGTAACACAGCGGAGAGGATGGAAAGAGAAAAAAAAAAATAAAGTATTGTCTCGTGGGGTCACTTATGCCCGTTTAAACAGCGGAGGGAATGGGTTTCGTGCTGGCCACCGAGAAATGCATCGTGGGGTCACTTATGCCCTGTAACACAGCGGAGAGGATGGAAAGAGAAAAAAAAATAAAGTATTGTCTCGTGGGGTCACTTATGCCCTGTAACACAGCGGAGAGGATGGAAAGAGAAAAAAAAAAATAAAGTATTGTCTCGTGGGGTCACTTATGCCCGTTAAAACAGCGGAGGGAATGGGTTTCGTGCTGGCCACCGAGAAATGCATCGTGGGGTCACTTATGCCCTGTAACACAGCGGAGAGGATGGAAAGAGAAAAAAAAAATAAAGTATTGTCTCGTGGGGTCACTTATGCCCGTTTAAACAGCGGAGGGAATGGGTTTCGTGCTGGCCACCGAGAAATGCATCGTGGGGTCACTTATGCCCTGTAACACAGCGGAGAGGATGGAAAGAGAAAAAAAAAATAAAGTATTGTCTCGTGGGGTCACTTATGCCCGTTAAAACAGCGGAGGGAATGGGTTTCGTGCTGGCCACCGAGAAATGCATCGTGGGGTCACTTATGCCCTGTAACACAGCGGAGAGGATGGAAAGAGAAAAAAAAAATAAAGTATTGTCTCGTGGGGTCACTTATGCCCGTTAAAACAGCGGAGGGAATGGGTTTCGTGCTAGCCACCGAGAAATGCATCGTGGGGTCACTTATGCCCTGTAACACAGCGGAGAGGATGGAAAGAGAAAAAAAAATAAAGTATTGTCTCGTGGGGTCACTTATGCCCGTTTAAACAGCGGAGGGAATGGGTTTCGTGCTGGCCACCGAGAAATGCATCGTGGGGTCACTTATGCCCTGTAACACAGCGGAAGGAGTTACATTTTTTGCAGGGGGGTCATGCAGACCCCAAAGCACATGCCAACCTAAGCGAGCGGAAGGGTTAGACTGACAAAATGATTTTTGAACACAAAACGCTCTAAAAAGCACGTTTTGTCATTTGTAGTTCAAAACAAGTGTTATTCATGGTCACATTGTAAGTTTCAAAGTCCAGACAGTCAGAAACATCCTTTTTTCACACTTTTGACTCATTTGACTGACAAAATGATTTTTAACTACAAAACGCTCTCAAAAGCATGTTTTGTCATTTGTAGTGCAAAACAAGTGTTATACATGGTCACATTGTAAGTTTCAAAGTCCAGACAGTCAGAAACATGCTTTTTTCACACTTTTGGGACTTTTGACTGACTAAATGATTTTGAAGCACAAAACGCTCTGAAAAGCACGTTTTGTCATTTGTAGTTCAAAACAAGTGTTATTCATGGTCACATTGTAAGTTTCAAAGTCCAGACAGTCAGAAACATGCTTTTTTCACACTTTTGGCACTTTTGACTGACAAAATGATTTTTGAACACAAAACGCTCTTAAAAGCACGTTTTGTCATTTGTAGTTCAAAACAAGTGTTATTCATGGTCACATTGTAAGTTTGAAAGTCCAGACAGTCAGAAACATCCTTTTTTCACACTTTTGGCTCATTTGACTGATAAAATGATTTTTGAACACAAAACGCTCTTAAAAGCACCTTTTGTCATTTGTAGTTCAAAACAAGTGTTATTCATGGTCACATTGTAAGTTTCAAAGTCCAGACAGTCAGAAACATCCTTTTTTCACACTTATGGCACTTTTGACTGACAAAATGATTTTTGAAAACAAAACCTTCCTAAAAGCACGTTTTGTCATTTGTAGTTCAAAACAAGTGTTATTCATGGTCACATTGTAAGTTTCCAAGTCCAAACTGTCAGAAACATGCTTTTTTCACACTTTTGGCACTTTTGACTGACAAAATGATTTTTGAACACAAAACGCTCTTAAAAGCACGTTTTGTTATTTGTAGTTCAAAACAAGTGTTATTCATGGTCATATTGTAAGTTTCCAAGTCCAAACTGTCAGAAACAGGCTTTTTTCACACTTTTGGCTCATTTGACTGACAAAATGATTTTTAACTACAAAATGCTCTCAAAAGCACGTTTTGTCATTTGTAGTTCAAAACAAGTGTTATTCATGGTCACATTGTAAGTTTCCAAGTCCAAACTGTCAGAAACAGGCTTTTTCACACTTTTGGCTCATTTGACTGACAAAATGATTTTTGAACACAAAACGCTCTTAAAAGCACGTTTTGTCATTTGTAGTTCAAAACAAGTGTTAATTATGGTCACATTGTAAGTTTCCAAGTCCAGACAGTCAGAAACATCCTTTTTTCACACTTTTGGCTCATTTGACTGACAAAATGATTTTTGAACACAAAACGCTCTCAAAAGCACGTTTTGTCATTTGTAGTTCAAAACAAGTGTTATTCATGGTCACATTGTAAGTTTCAAAGTCCAGACAGTCAGAAACATCCTTTTTTCACACTTTTGGCTCATTTGACTGACAAAATGATGTGTAACTACAAAACGCTCTCAAAAGCATGTTTTGTCATTTGTAGTGCAAAACAAGTGTTATTCATGGTCACATTGTAAGTTTCAAAGTCCAGACAGTCAGAAACATGCTTTTTTCACACTTTTGGGACTTTTGACTGACTAAATGATTTTGAAGCACAAAACGCTCTGAAAAGCACGTTTTGTCATTTGTAGTTCAAAACAAGTGTTATTCATGGTCACATTGTAAGTTTCAAAGTCCAGACAGTCAGAAACATGCTTTTTTCACACTTTTGGCACTTTTGACTGACAAAATGATTTTTGAACACAAAACGCTCTTAAAAGCACGTTTTGTCATTTGTAGTTCAAAACAAGTGTTATTCATGGTCACATTGTAAGTTTGAAAGTCCAGACAGTCAGAAACATCCTTTTTTCACACTTTTGGCTCATTTGACTGACAAAATGATTTTTAACTACAAAATGCTCTCAAAAGCACGTTTTGTGATTTGTAGTTCAAAATAAGTGTTATTCATGGTCACATTGTAAGTTTCCAAGTCCAAACTGTCAGAAACAGGCTTTTTTCACACTTTTGGCTCATTTGACTGACAAAATGATTTTTAACTACAAAATGATCTCAAAAGCACGTTTTGTCATTTGTAGTTCAAAACAAGTGTTATTCATGGTCACATTGTAAGTTTCAAAGTCCAGACAGTCAGAAACATCCTTTTTTCACACTTTTGGCTCATTTGACTGATAAAATGATTTTTGAACACAAAACGCTCTTAAAAGCACCTTTTGTCATTTGTAGTTCAAAACAAGTGTTATTCATGGTCACATTGTAAGTTTCAAAGTCCAGACAGTCAGAAACATGCTTTTTTCACACTTTTGGCACTTTAGACTGACAAAATGATTTTTGAACACAAAACGCTCTGAAAAGCACGTTTTGTCATTTGTAGTTCAAAACAAGTGTTATTCATGTTCACATTGTAAGTTTCAAAGTCCAGACAGTCAGAAACATGCTTTTTTCACACTTTTGGCACTTTAGACTGACAAAATGATTTTTGAACACAAAACGCTCTAAAAAGCACGTTTTGTCATTTGTAGTTCAAAACAGGTGTTATTCATGGTCACATTGTAAGTTTCAAAGTCCAGACAGTCAGAAACATCCTTTTTTCACACTTTTGGCTCATTTGACTGACAAAATGATGTGTAACTACAAAACGCTCTGAAAAGCACGTTTTGTCATTTGTAGTTCAAAACAAGTGTTATTCATGGTCACATTGTAAGTTTCAAAGTCCAGACAGTCAGAAACATGCTTTTTTCACACTTTTGGCACTTTTGACTGACAAAATGATTTTTGAACACAAAACGCTCTTAAAAGCACGTTTTGTCATTTGTAGTTCAAAACAAGTGTTATTCATGGTCACATTGTAAGTTTGAAAGTCCAGACAGTCAGAAACATCCTTTTTTCACACTTTTGGCTCATTTGACTGACAAAATGATTTTTAACTACAAAATGCTCTCAAAAGCACGTTTTGTGATTTGTAGTTCAAAATAAGTGTTATTCATGGTCACATTGTAAGTTTCCAAGTCCAAACTGTCAGAAACAGGCTTTTTTCACACTTTTGGCTCATTTGACTGACAAAATGATTTTTAACTACAAAATGATCTCAAAAGCACGTTTTGTCATTTGTAGTTCAAAACAAGTGTTATTCATGGTCACATTGTAAGTTTCAAAGTCAAGACAGTCAGAAACATCCTTTTTTCACACTTTTGGCTCATTTGACTGATAAAATGATTTTTGAACACAAAACGCTCTTAAAAGCACCTTTTGTCATTTGTAGTTCAAAACAAGTGTTATTCATGGTCACATTGTAAGTTTCAAAGTCCAGACAGTCAGAAACATGCTTTTTTCACACTTTTGGCACTTTAGACTGACAAAATGATTTTTGAACACAAAACGCTCTGAAAAGCACGTTTTGTCATTTGTAGTTCAAAACAAGTGTTATTCATGTTCACATTGTAAGTTTCAAAGTCCAGACAGTCAGAAACATGCTTTTTTCACACTTTTGGCACTTTAGACTGACAAAATGATTTTTGAACACAAAACGCTCTAAAAAGCACGTTTTGTCATTTGTAGTTCAAAACAGGTGTTATTCATGGTCACATTGTAAGTTTCAAAGTCCAGACAGTCAGAAACATCCTTTTTTCACACTTTTGGCTCATTTGACTGACAAAATGATGTGTAACTACAAAACGCTCTCAAAAGCACGTTTTGTCATTTGTAGTTCAAAACAAGTGTTATTCATGGTCACATTGTAAGTTTCAAAGTCCAGACAGTCAGAAACATCCTTTTTTCACACTTATGGCACTTTTGACTGACAAAATGATTTTTGAACACAAAACCTTCTTAAAAGCACGTTTTGTGATTTGTAGTTCAAAACAAGTGTTATTCATGGTCTCATTGTAAGTTTCCAAGTCCAAACTGTCAGAAACATGCTTTTTTCACACTTTTGGCTCATTTGACTGACAAAATGATTTTTAACTACAGAATGATCTCAAAAGCACGTTTTGTCATTTGTAGTTCAAAACAAGTGTTATTCATGTTTACATTGTATGTTTCAAAGTCCAGACAGTCAGAAACATCCTTTTTTCACACTTTTGGCACTTTAGACTGACAAAATGATTTTTGAACACAAAACGCTCTAAAAAGCACGTTTTGTCATTTGTAGTTCAAAACAAGTGTTATTCATGGTCACATTGTAAGTTTCAAAGTCCAGACAGTCAGAAACATCCTTTTTTCACACTTTTGACTCATTTGACTGAAAAAATGATTTTTAACTACAAAACGCTCTCAAAAGCACGTTTTGTCATTTGTAGTTCAAAGCAGGTGTTATTCATGGTCACATTGTAAGTTTCAAAGTCCAGACAGTCAGAAACATCCTTTTTTCACACTTTTGGCTCATTTGACTGACAAAATGATGTGTAACTACAAAACGCTCTCAAAAGCACGTTTTGTCATTTGTAGTTCAAAACAAGTGTTATTCATGGTCACATTGTAAGTTTCAAAGTCCAGACAGTCAGAAACATCCTTTTTTCACACTTTTGGGACTTTTGACTGACTAAATGATTTTGAAGCACAAAACGCTCTGAAAAGCACGTTTTGTCATTTGTAGTTCAAAACAAGTGTTATTCATGGTCACATTGTAAGTTTCAAAGTCCAGACAGTCAGAAACATGCTTTTTTCACACTTTTGGCACTTTTGACTGACAAAATGATTTTTGAACACAAAACGCTCTTAAAAGCACGTTTTGTCATTTGTAGTTCAAAACAAGTGTTATTCATGGTCACATTGTAAGTTTGAAAGTCCAGACAGTCAGAAACATCCTTTTTTCACACTTTTGGCTCATTTGACTGACAAAATGATTTTTAACTACAAAATGCTCTCAAAAGCACGTTTTGTGATTTGTAGTTCAAAATAAGTGTTATTCATGGTCACATTGTAAGTTTCCAAGTCCAAACTGTCAGAAACAGGCTTTTTTCACACTTTTGGCTCATTTGACTGACAAAATGATTTTTAACTACAAAATGATCTCAAAAGCACGTTTTGTCATTTGTAGTTCAAAACAAGTGTTATTCATGGTCACATTGTAAGTTTCAAAGTCCAGACAGTCAGAAACATCCTTTTTTCACACTTTTGGCTCATTTGACTGATAAAATGATTTTTGAACACAAAACGCTCTTAAAAGCACCTTTTGTCATTTGTAGTTCAAAACAAGTGTTATTCATGGTCACATTGTAAGTTTCAAAGTCCAGACAGTCAGAAACATGCTTTTTTCACACTTTTGGCACTTTAGACTGACAAAATGATTTTTGAACACAAAACGCTCTGAAATGCACGTTTTGTCATTTGTAGTTCAAAACAAGTGTTATTCATGTTCACATTGTAAGTTTCAAAGTCCAGACAGTCAGAAACATGTTTTTTTCACACTTTTGGCACTTTAGACTGACAAAATGATTTTTGAACACAAAACGCTCTAAAAAGCACGTTTTGTCATTTGTAGTTCAAAACAAGTGTTATTCATGGTCACATTGTAAGTTTCAAAGTCCAGACAGTCAGAAACATCCTTTTTTCACACTTTTGGCTCATTTGACTGACAAAATGATGTGTAACTACAAAACGCTCTCAAAAGCACGTTTTGTCATTTGTAGTTCAAAACAAGTGTTATTCATGGTCACATTGTAAGTTTCAAAGTCCAGACAGTCAGAAACATCCTTTTTTCACACTTATGGCACCTTTGACTGACAAAATGATTTTTGAACACAAAACCTTCTTAAAAGCACGTTTTGTGATTTGTAGTTCAAAACAAGTGTTATTCATGGTCACATTGTAAGTTTCCAAGTCCAAACTGTCAGAAACAGGCTTTTTTCACACTTTTGGCTCATTTGACTGACAAAATGATGTTTAACTACAGAATGATCTCAAAAGCACGTTTTGTCATTTGTAGTTCAAAACAAGTGTTATTCATGTTTACATTGTAAGTTTCAAAGTCCAGACAGTCAGAAACATGCTTTTTTCACACTTTTGACTCATTTGACTGAAAAAATGATTTTTAACTACAAAACGCTCTCAAAAGCACGTTTTGTCATTTGTAGTTCAGAACAAGTGTTATTCATGGTCACATTGTAAGTTTCAAAGTCCAGACAGTCAGAAACATCCTTTTTTCACACTTTTGGCTCATTTGACTGACAAAATGATGTGTAACTACAAAACGCTCAGAAAAGCACGTTTTGTCATTTGTAGTTCAAAACAAGTGTTATTCATGTTCACATTGTAAGTTTCAAAGTCCAGACATTCAGAAACATGCTTTTTTCACACTTTTGGCACTTTAGACTGACAAAATGATGTGTAACTACAAAACGCTCTAAAAAGCACGTTTTGTCATTTGTAGTTCAAAACAAGTGTTATTCATGGTCACATTGTAAGTTTCAAAGTCCAGACAGTCAGAAACATCCTTTTTTCACACTTTTGACTCATTTGACTGAAAAAATGATTTTTAACTACAAAACGCTCTCAAAAGCACATTTTGTCATTTGTAGTTCAAAACAGGTGTTATTCATGGTCACATTGTAAGTTTCAAAGTCCAGACAGTCAGAAACACCTTTTTTTCACACTTTTGGCTCATTTGACTGACAAAATGATGTGTAACTACAAAACGCTCTCAAAAGCACGTTTTGTCATTTGTAGTTCAAAACAAGTGTTATTCATGGTCACATTGTAAGTTTCAAAGTCCAGACAGTCAGAAACATCCTTTTTTCACACTTTTGGCTCATTTGACTGACAAAATGATTTTTAACTACAAAATGATCTCAAAAGCACGTTTTGTCATTTGTAGTTCAAAACAAGTGTTATTCATGGTCACATTGTAAGTTTCAAAGTCCAGACAGTCAGAAACATCCTTTTTTCACACTTTTGGCTCATTTGACTGATAAAATGATTTTTGAACACAAAACGCTCTTAAAAGCACCTTTTGTCATTTGTAGTTCAAAACAAGTGTTATTCATGGTCACATTGTAAGTTTCAAAGTCCAGACAGTCAGAAACATGCTTTTTTCACACTTTTGGCACTTTAGACTGACAAAATGATTTTTGAACACAAAACGCTCTGAAAAGCACGTTTTGTCATTTGTAGTTCAAAACAAGTGTTATTCATGGTCACATTGTAAGTTTCAAAGTCCAGACAGTCAGAAACATCCTTTTTTCACACTTTTGGCTCATTTGACTGACAAAATGATGTGTAACTACAAAACGCTCTCAAAAGCATGTTTTGTCATTTGTAGTGCAAAACAAGTGTTATTCATGGTCACATTGTAAGTTTCAAAGTCCAGACAGTCAGAAACATGCTTTTTTCACACTTTTGGGACTTTTGACTGACTAAATGATTTTGAAGCACAAAACGCTCTGAAAAGCACGTTTTGTCATTTGTAGTTCAAAACAAGTGTTATTCATGGTCACATTGTAAGTTTCAAAGTCCAGACAGTCAGAAACATGCTTTTTTCACACTTTTGGCACTTTTGACTGACAAAATGATTTTTGAACACAAAACGCTCTTAAAAGCACGTTTTGTCATTTGTAGTTCAAAACAAGTGTTATTCATGGTCACATTGTAAGTTTGAAAGTCCAGACAGTCAGAAACATCCTTTTTTCACACTTTTGGCTCATTTGACTGACAAAATGATTTTTAACTACAAAATGCTCTCAAAAGCACGTTTTGTGATTTGTAGTTCAAAATAAGTGTTATTCATGGTCACATTGTAAGTTTCCAAGTCCAAACTGTCAGAAACAGGCTTTTTTCACACTTTTGGCTCATTTGACTGACAAAATGATTTTTAACTACAAAATGATCTCAAAAGCACGTTTTGTCATTTGTAGTTCAAAACAAGTGTTATTCATGGTCACATTGTAAGTTTCAAAGTCCAGACAGTCAGAAACATCCTTTTTTCACACTTTTGGCTCATTTGACTGATAAAATGATTTTTGAACACAAAACGCTCTTAAAAGCACCTTTTGTCATTTGTAGTTCAAAACAAGTGTTATTCATGGTCACATTGTAAGTTTCAAAGTCCAGACAGTCAGAAACATGCTTTTTTCACACTTTTGGCACTTTAGACTGACAAAATGATTTTTGAACACAAAACGCTCAGAAAAGCACGTTTTGTCATTTGTAGTTCAAAACAAGTGTTATTCATGTTCACATTGTAAGTTTCAAAGTCCAGACAGTCAGAAACATGTTTTTTTCACACTTTTGGCACTTTAGACTGACAAAATGATTTTTGAACACAAAACGCTCTAAAAAGCACGTTTTGTCATTTGTAGTTCAAAACAGGTGTTATTCATGGTCACATTGTAAGTTTCAAAGTCCAGACAGTCAGAAACATCCTTTTTTCACACTTTTGGCTCATTTGACTGACAAAATGATGTGTAACTGCAAAACGCTCTCAAAAGCACGTTTTGTCATTTGTAGTTCAAAACAAGTGTTATTCATGGTCACATTGTAAGTTTCAAAGTCCAGACAGTCAGAAACATCCTTTTTTCACACTTATGGCACCTTTGACTGACAAAATGATTTTTGAACACAAAACCTTCTTAAAAGCACGTTTTGTGATTTGTAGTTCAAAACAAGTGTTATTCATGGTCACATTGTAAGTTTCCAAGTCCAAACTGTCAGAAACAGGCTTTTTTCACACTTTTGGCTCATTTGACTGACAAAATGATGTTTAACTACAGAATGATCTCAAAAGCACGTTTTGTCATTTGTAGTTCAAAACAAGTGTTATTCATGTTTACATTGTAAGTTTCAAAGTCCAGACAGTCAGAAACATGCTTTTTTCACACTTTTGACTCATTTGACTGAAAAAATGATTTTTAACTACAAAACGCTCTCAAAAGCACGTTTTGTCATTTGTAGTTCAAAACAAGTGTTATTCATGGTCACATTGTAAGTTTCAAAGTCCAGACAGTCAGAAACATCCTTTTTTCACACTTTTGGCTCATTTGACTGACAAAATGATGTGTAACTACAAAACGCTCTCAAAAGCACGTTTTGTCATTTGTAGTTCAAAACAAGTGTTATTCATGGTCACATTGTAAGTTTCAAAGTCAAGACAGTCAGAAACATCCTTTTTTCACACTTTTGGCTCATTTGACTGACAAAATGATGTGTAACTACAAAACGCTCTAAAAAGCACGTTTTGTCATTTGTAGTTCAAAACAAGTGTTATTCATGGTCACATTGTAAGTTTCAAAGTCCAGACAGTCAGAAACATCCTTTTTTCACACTTTTGACTCATTTGACTGAAAAAATGATTTTTAACTACAAAACGCTCTCAAAAGCACATTTTGTCATTTGTAGTTCAAAACAGGTGTTATTCATGGTCACATTGTAAGTTTCAAAGTCCAGACAGTCAGAAACACCTTTTTTTCACACTTTTGGCTCATTTGACTGACAAAATGATGTGTAACTACAAAACGCTCTCAAAAGCACGTTTTGTCATTTGTAGTTCAAAACAAGTGTTATTCATGGTCACATTGTAAGTTTCAAAGTCCAGACAGTCAGAAACATCCTTTTTTCACACTTTTGGCTCATTTGACTGACAAAATGATTTTTAACTACAAAATGATCTCAAAAGCACGTTTTGTCATTTGTAGTTCAAAACAAGTGTTATTCATGGTCACATTGTAAGTTTCAAAGTCCAGACAGTCAGAAACATCCTTTTTTCACACTTTTGGCTCATTTGACTGATAAAATGATTTTTGAACACAAAACGCTCTTAAAAGCACCTTTTGTCATTTGTAGTTCAAAACAAGTGTTATTCATGGTCACATTGTAAGTTTCAAAGTCCAGACAGTCAGAAACATGCTTTTTTCACACTTTTGGCACTTTAGACTGACAAAATGATTTTTGAACACAAAACGCTCTGAAAAGCACGTTTTGTCATTTGTAGTTCAAAACAAGTGTTATTCATGGTCACATTGTAAGTTTCAAAGTCCAGACAGTCAGAAACATCCTTTTTTCACACTTTTGGCTCATTTGACTGACAAAATGATGTGTAACTACAAAACGCTCTCAAAAGCATGTTTTGTCATTTGTAGTGCAAAACAAGTGTTATTCATGGTCACATTGTAAGTTTCAAAGTCCAGACAGTCAGAAACATGCTTTTTTCACACTTTTGGGACTTTTGACTGACTAAATGATTTTGAAGCACAAAACGCTCTGAAAAGCACGTTTTGTCATTTGTAGTTCAAAACAAGTGTTATTCATGGTCACATTGTAAGTTTCAAAGTCCAGACAGTCAGAAACATGCTTTTTTCACACTTTTGGCACTTTTGACTGACAAAATGATTTTTGAACACAAAACGCTCTTAAAAGCACGTTTTGTCATTTGTAGTTCAAAACAAGTGTTATTCATGGTCACATTGTAAGTTTGAAAGTCCAGACAGTCAGAAACATCCTTTTTTCACACTTTTGGCTCATTTGACTGACAAAATGATTTTTAACTACAAAATGCTCTCAAAAGCACGTTTTGTGATTTGTAGTTCAAAATAAGTGTTATTCATGGTCACATTGTAAGTTTCCAAGTCCAAACTGTCAGAAACAGGCTTTTTTCACACTTTTGGCTCATTTGACTGACAAAATGATTTTTAACTACAAAATGATCTCAAAAGCACGTTTTGTCATTTGTAGTTCAAAACAAGTGTTATTCATGGTCACATTGTAAGTTTCAAAGTCCAGACAGTCAGAAACATCCTTTTTTCACACTTTTGGCTCATTTGACTGATAAAATGATTTTTGAACACAAAACGCTCTTAAAAGCACCTTTTGTCATTTGTAGTTCAAAACAAGTGTTATTCATGGTCACATTGTAAGTTTCAAAGTCCAGACAGTCAGAAACATGCTTTTTTCACACTTTTGGCACTTTAGACTGACAAAATGATTTTTGAACACAAAACGCTCAGAAAAGCACGTTTTGTCATTTGTAGTTCAAAACAAGTGTTATTCATGTTCACATTGTAAGTTTCAAAGTCCAGACATTCAGAAACATGCTTTTTTCACACTTTTGGCACTTTAGACTGACAAAATGATTTTTGAACACAAAACGCTCTAAAAAGCACGTTTTGTCATTTGTAGTTCAAAACAGGTGTTATTCATGGTCACATTGTAAGTTTCAAAGTCCAGACAGTCAGAAACATCCTTTTTTCACACTTTTGGCTCATTTGACTGACAAAATGATGTGTAACTACAAAACGCTCTCAAAAGCACGTTTTGTCATTTGTAGTTCAAAACAAGTGTTATTCATGGTCACATTGTAAGTTTCAAAGTCCAGACAGTCAGAAACATCCTTTTTTCACACTTATGGCACTTTTGACTGACAAAATGTTTTTTGAACACAAAACCTTCTTAAAAGCACGTTTTGTGATTTGTAGTTCAAAACAAGTGTTATTCATGGTCACATTGTAAGTTTCCAAGTCCAAACTGTCAGAAACAGGCTTTTTTCACACTTTTGGCTCATTTGACTGACAAAATGATTTTTAACTACAGAATGATCTCAAAAGCACGTTTTGTCATTTGTAGTTCAAAACAAGTGTTATTCATGTTTACATTGTAAGTTTCAAAGTCCAGACAGTCAGAAACATGCTTTTTTCACACTTTTGGCACTTTAGACTGACAAAATGATTTTTGAACACAAAACGCTCTAAAAAGCACGTTTTGTCATTTGTAGTTCAAAACAAGTGTTATTCATGGTCACATTGTAAGTTTCAAAGTCCAGACAGTCAGAAACATCCTTTTTTCACACTTTTGACTCATTTGACTGAAAAAATGATTTTTAACTACAAAACGCTCTCAAAAGCACGTTTTGTCATTTGTAGTTCAAAGCAGGTGTTATTCATGGTCACATTGTAAGTTTCAAAGTGCAGACAGTCAGAAACATCCTTTTTTCACACTTTTGGCTCATTTGACTGACAAAATGATGTGTAACTACAAAACGCTCTCAAAAGCACGTTTTGTCATTTGTAGTTCAAAACAAGTGTTATTCATGGTCACATTGTAAGTTTCAAAGTCAAGACAGTCAGAAACATCCTTTTTTCACACTTTTGGCTCATTTGACTGACAAAATGATGTGTAACTACAAAACGCTCTAAAAAGCACGTTTTGTCATTTGTAGTTCAAAACAAGTGTTATTCATGGTCACATTGTAAGTTTCAAAGTCCAGACAGTCAGAAACATCCTTTTTTCACACTTTTGACTCATTTGACTGAGAAAATGATTTTTAACTACAAAACGCTCTCAAAAGCACGTTTTGTCATTTGTAGTTCAAAACAGGTGTTATTCATGGTCACATTGTAAGTTTCAAAGTCCAGACAGTCAGAAACACCTTTTTTTCACACTTTTGGCTCATTTGACTGACAAAATGATGTGTAACTACAAAACGCTCTCAAAAGCACGTTTTGTCATTTGTAGTTCAAAACAAGTGTTATTCATGGTCACATTGTAAGTGTCAAAGTCCAGACAGTCAGAAACATCCTTTTTTCACACTTTTGGCTCATTTGACTGACAAAATGATTTTTAACTACAAAATGATCTCAAAAGCACGTTTTGTCATTTGTAGTTCAAAACAAGTGTTATTCATGGTCACATTGTAAGTTTCAAAGTCCAGACAGTCAGAAACATCCTTTTTTCACACTTTTGGCTCATTTGACTGATAAAATGATTTTTGAACACAAAACGCTCTTAAAAGCACCTTTTGTCATTTGTAGTTCAAAACAAGTGTTATTCATGGTCACATTGTAAGTTTCAAAGTCCAGACAGTCAGATACATGCTTTTTTCACACTTTTGGCACTTTAGACTGACAAAATGATTTTTGAACACAAAACGCTCTGAAAAGCACGTTTTGTCATTTGTAGTTCAAAACAAGTGTTATTCATGTTCACATTGTAAGTTTCAAAGTCCAGACAGTCAGAAACATGCTTTTTTCACACTTTTGGCACTTTAGACTGACAAAATGATTTTTGAACACAAAACGCTCTAAAAAGCACGTTTTGTCATTTGTAGTTCAAAACAGGTGTTATTCATGGTCACATTGTAAGTTTCAAAGTCCAGACAGTCAGAAACATCCTTTTTTCACACTTTTGGCTCATTTGACTGACAAAATGATGTGTAACTACAAAACGCTCTCAAAAGCACGTTTTGTCATTTGTAGTTCAAAACAAGTGTTATTCATGGTCACATTGTAAGTTTCAAAGTCAAGACAGTCAGAAACATCCTTTTTTCACACTTTTGGCTCATTTGACTGACAAAATGATGTGTAACTACAAAACGCTCTAAAAAGCACGTTTTGTCATTTGTAGTTCAAAACAAGTGTTATTCATGGTCACATTGTAAGTTTCAAAGTCCAAACTGTCAGAAACAGGCTTTTTTCACACTTTTGGCTCATTTGACTGACAAAATGATTTTTAACTACAGAATGATCTCAAAAGCACGTTTTGTCATTTGTAGTTCAAAACAAGTGTTATTCATGTTTACATTGTAAGTTTCAAAGTCCAGTCAGAAACATGCTTTTTTCACACTTTTGGCACTTTAGACTGACAAAATGATTTTTGAACACAAAACGCTCTAAAAAGCACGTTTTGTCATTTGTAGTTCAAAACAAGTGTTATTCATGGTCACATTGTAAGTTTCAAAGTCCAGACAGTCAGAAACATCCTTTTTTCACACTTTTGACTCATTTGACTGAAAAAATGATTTTTAACTACAAAACGCTCTCAAAAGCACGTTTTGTCATTTGTAGTTCAAAGCAGGTGTTATTCATGGTCACATTGTAAGTTTCAAAGTCCAGACAGTCAGAAACATCCTTTTTTCACACTTTTGGCTCATTTGACTGACAAAATGATGTGTAACTACAAAACGCTCTCAAAAGCACGTTTTGTCATTTGTAGTTCAAAACAAGTGTTATTCATGGTCACATTGTAAGTTTCAAAGTCAAGACAGTCAGAAACATCCTTTTTTCACACTTTTGACTCATTTGACTGAAAAAATGATTTTTAACTACAAAACGCTCTCAAAAGCACGTTTTGTCATTTGTAGTTCAAAACAAGTGTTATTCATGGTCACATTGTAAGTTTCAAAGTCCAGACAGTCAGAAACATCCTTTTTTCACACTTTTGGCTCATTTGACTGACAAAATGATTTTTAACTACAAAATGATCTCAAAAGCACGTTTTGTCATTTGTAGTTCAAAACAAGTGTTATTCATGGTCGCATTGTAAGTTTCAAAGTCCAGACAGTCAGAAACATCCTTTTTTCACACTTTTGGCTCATTTGACTGATAAAATGATTTTTGAACACAAAACGCTCTTAAAAGCACCTTTTGTCATTTGTAGTTCAAAACAAGTGTTATTCATGGTCACATTGTAAGTTTCAAAGTCCAGACAGTCAGAAACATGCTTTTTTCACACTTTTGGCACTTTAGACTGACAAAATGATTTTTGAACACAAAACGCTCTGAAAAGCACCTTTTGTCATTTGTAGTTCAAAACAAGTGTTATTCATGTTCACATTGTAAGTTTCAAAGTCCAGACAGTCAGAAACATGCTTTTTTCACACTTTTGGCACTTTAGACTGACAAAATGATTTTTGAACACAAAACGCTCTAAAAAGCACGTTTTGTCATTTGTAGTTCAAAACAGGTGTTATTCATGGTCACATTGTAAGTTTCAAAGTCCAGACAGTCAGAAACATCCTTTTTTCACACTTTTGGCTCATTTGACTGACAAAATGATGTGTAACTACAAAACGCTCTCAAAAGCACGTTTTGTCATTTGTAGTTCAAAACAAGTGTTATTCATGGTCACATTGTAAGTTTCAAAGTCCAGACAGTCAGAAACATGCTTTTTTCACACTTATGGCACTTTTGACTGACAAAATGATTTTTGAACACAAAACCTTCTTAAAAGCACGTTTTGTGATTTGTAGTTCAAAATAAGTGTTATTCATGGTCACATTGTAAGTTTCCAAGTCCAAACTGTCAGAAACAGGCTTTTTTCACACTTTTGGCTCATTTGACTGACAAAATGATTTTTAACTACAGAATGATCTCAAAAGCACGTTTTGTCATTTGTAGTTCAAAACAAGTGTTATTCATGTTTACATTGTAAGTTTCAAAGTCCAGACAGTCAGAAACATGCTTTTTTCACACTTTTGGAACTTTAGACTGACAAAATGATTTTTGAACACAAAACGCTCTAAAAAGCACGTTTTGTCATTTGTAGTTCAAAACAAGTGTTATTCATGGTCACATTGTAAGTTTCAAAGTCCAGACAGTCAGAAACATCCTTTTTTCACACTTTTGACTCATTTGACTGAAAAAATGATTTTTAACTACAAAACGCTCTCAAAAGCACGTTTTGTCATTTGTAGTTCAAAGCAGGTGTTATTCATGGTCACATTGTAAGTTTCAAAGTCCAGACAGTCAGAAACATCCTTTTTTCACACTTTTGGCTCATTTGACTGACAAAATGATGTGTAACTACAAAACGCTCTCAAAAGCACGTTTTGTCATTTGTAGTTCAAAACAAGTGTTATTCATGGTCACATTGTAAGTTTCAAAGTCCAGACAGTCAGAAACATCCTTTTTTCACACTTTTGGCTCATTTGACTGACAAAATGATGTGTAACTACAAAACGCTCTAAAAAGCACGTTTTGTCATTTGTAGTTCAAAACAAGTGTTATTCATGGTCACATTGTAAGTTTCAAAGTCCAGACAGTCAGAAACATCCTTTTTTCACACTTTTGACTCATTTGACTGAAAAAATGATTTTTAACTACAAAACGCTCTCAAAAGCACGTTTTGTCATTTGTAGTTCAAAACAAGTGTTATTCATGGTCACATTGTAAGTTTCAAAGTCCAGACAGTCAGAAACATCCTTTTTTCACACTTTTGGCTCATTTGACTGACAAAATGATTTTTAACTACAAATGCTCTCAAAAGCACGTTTTGTCATTTGTAGTTCAAAACAAGTGTTATTCATGTTCACATTGTAAGTTTCAAAGTCCAGACAGTCAGAAACATGCTTTTTTCACACTTTTGACTCATTTGACTGACAAAATGATTTTTGAACACAAAACGCTCTAAAAAGCACGTTTTGTCATTTGTAGTTCAAAACAAGTGTTATTCATGGTCACATTGTAAGTTTCAAAGTCCAGACAGTCAGAAACATGCTTTTTTCACACTTTTGGCACTTTTGACTGACAAAATGATTTTTGAACACAAAACGCTCTCAAAAGCACGTTTTGTCATTTGTAGTTCAAAACAAGTGTTATTCATGGTCACATTGTAAGTTTCAAAGTCCAGACAGTCAGAAACAGGCTTTTTTCACACTTTTGGCTCATTTGACTGACAAAAAGATTTTTGAACACAAAATGCTCTCAAAAGCACGTTTTGTCATTTGTAGTTCAAAACAAGTGTTATTCATGGTCACATTGTAAGTTTCAAAGTCAAAACTGTCAGAAACAGGCTTTTTTCACACTTTTGGCTCATTTGACTGACAAAATGATTTTTAACTACAAAATGCTCTCAAAAGCACGTTTTGTCATTTGTAGTTCAAAACAAGTGTTATTCATGGTCACATTGTAAGTTTCAAAGTCCAGACAGTCAGAAACATGCTTTTTTCACACTTTTGGCTCATTTGACTGACAAAATGATGTATAACTACAAAACGCTCTCAAAAGCACGTTTTGTCATTTGTAGTTCAAAACAAGTGTTATTCATGGTCACATTGTAAGTTTCAAAGTCCAGACAGTCAGAAACATCCTTTTTTCACACTTATGGCACTTTTGACTGACAAAATGATTTTTGAACACAAAACCTTCTTAAAAGCACGTTTTGTGATTTGTAGTTCAAAACAAGTGTTATTCATGGTCACATTGTAAGTTTCCAAGTCCAAACTGTCAGAAACAGGCTTTTTCACACTTTTGGCTCATTTGACTGACAAAATGATTTTTAACTACAAAATGATCTCAAAAGCACGTTTTGTCATTTGTAGTTCAAAACAAGTGTTATTCATGTTCACATTGTAAGTTTCAAAGTCCAGACAGTCAGAAACATGCTTTTTTCACACTTTTGGCACTTTTGACTGACAAAATGATTTTTGAACACAAAACGCTCTAAAAAGCACGTTTTGTCATTTGTAGTTCAAAACAAGTGTTATTCATGGTCACATTGTAAGTTTCAAAGTCCAGACAGTCAGAAACATCCTTTTTTCACACTTTTGACTCATTTGACTGAAAAAATGATTTTTAACTACAAGACGCTCTCAAAAGCACGTTTTGTCATTTGTAGTTCAAAACAGGTGTTATTCATGGTCACATTGTAAGTTTCAAAGTCCAGACAGTCAGAAACATCCTTTTTTCACACTTTTGGCTCATTTGACTGACAAAATGATGTGTAACTACAAAACGCTCTCAAAAGCACGTTTTGTCATTTGTAGTTCAAAACAAGTGTTATTCATGGTCACATTGTAAGTTTCAAAGTCCAGACAGTCAGAAACATCCTTTTTTCACACTTTTGGCTCATTTGACTGACAAAATGATGTGTAACTACAAAACGCTCTCAAAAGCACGTTTTGTCATTTGTAGTTCAAAACAAGTGTTATTCATGTTCACATTGTAAGTTTCAAAGTCCAGACAGTCAGAAACATCCTTTTTTCACACTTTTGGCACTTTTGACTGACAAAATGATTTTTAACTACAAAATGATCTCAAAAGCACGTTTTGTCATTTGTAGTTCAAAACAAGTGTTATTCATGGTCACATTGTAAGTTTCAAAGTCCAGACAGTCAGAAACATCCTTTTTTCACACTTTTGGCTCATTTGACTGACAAAATGATTTTTGAACACAAAACGCTCTAAAAAGCACGTTTTGTCATTTGTAGTTCAAAACAAGTGTTATTCATGGTCACATTGTAAGTTTCAAAGTCCAGACAGTCAGAAACATCCTTTTTTCACACTTTTGGCTCATTTGACTGACAAAATGATGTGTAACTACAAAACGCTCTCAAAAGCACGTTTTGTCATTTGTAGTTCAAAACAAGTGTTATTCATGTTCACATTGTAAGTTTCAAAGTCCAGACAGTCAGAAACATCCTTTTTTCACACTTTTGGCACTTTTGACTGACAAAATGATTTTTAACTACAAAATGATCTCAAAAGCACGTTTTGTCATTTGTAGTTCAAAACAAGTGTTATTCATGGTCACATTGTAAGTTTCAAAGTCCAGACAGTCAGAAACATCCTTTTTTCACACTTTTGGCTCATTTGACTGACAAAATGATTTTTGAACACAAAACGCTCTAAAAAGCACGTTTTGTCATTTGTAGTTCAAAACAAGTGTTATTCATGGTCACATTGTAAGTTTCAAAGTCCAGACAGTCAGAAACATCCTTTTTTCACACTTTTGACTCATTTGACTGAAAAAATGATTTTTAACTACAAAACGCTCTCAAAAGCACGTTTTGTCATTTGTAGTTCAAAACAGGTGTTATTCATGGTCACATTGTAAGTTTCAAAGTCCAGACAGTCAGAAACATCCTTTTTTCACACTTTTGGCTCATTTGACTGACAAAATGATGTGTAACTACAAAACGCTCTAAAAAGCACGTTTTGTCATTTGTAGTTCAAAACAAGTGTTATTCATGGTCACATTGTAAGTTTCAAAGTCCAGACAGTCAGAAACATCCTTTTTTCACACTTTTGACTCATTTGACTGAAAAAATGATTTTTAACTACAAAACGCTCTCAAAAGCACGTTTTGTCATTTGTAGTTCAAAACAAGTGTTATTCATATTCACATTGTAAGTTTCAAAGTCCAGACAGTCAGAAACATCCTTTTTTCACACTTTTGGCTCATTTGACTGACAAAATGATTTTTGAACACAAAACGCTCTAAAAAGCACGTTTTGTCATTTGTAGTTCAAAACAAGTGTTATTCATGGTCACATTGTAAGTTTCAAGGTCCAGACAGTCAGAAACATCCTTTTTTCACACTTTTGACTCATTTGACTGAAAAAATGATTTTTAACTACAAAACGCTCTCAAAAGCACGTTTTGTCATTTGTAGTTCAAAACAGGTGTTATTCATGGTCACATTGTAAGTTTCAAAGTCCAGACAGTCAGAAACATCCTTTTTTCACACTTTTGGCTCATTTGACTGACAAAATGATGTGTAACTACAAAACGCTCTAAAAAGCACGTTTTGTCATTTGTAGTTCAAAACAAGTGTTATTCATGGTCACATTGTAAGTTTCAAAGTCCAGACAGTCAGAAACATCCTTTTTTCACACTTTTGACTCATTTGACTGAAAAAATGATTTTTAACTACAAAACGCTCTCAAAAGCACGTTTTGTCATTTGTAGTTCAAAACAAGTGTTATTCATGGTCACATTGTAAGTTTCAAAGTCCAGACAGTCAGAAACATCCTTTTTTCACACTTTTGGCTCATTTGACTGACAAAATGATTTTTAACTACAAATGCTCTCAAAAGCACGTTTTGTCATTTGTAGTTCAAAACAAGTGTTATTCATGTTCACATTGTAAGTTTCAAAGTCCTGACAGTCAGAAAACATGCTTTTTTCACACTTTTGACTCATTTGACTGACAAAATGATTTTTGAACACAAAACGCTCTAAAAAGCACGTTTTGTCATTTGTAGTTCAAAACAAGTGTTATTCATGGTCACATTGTAAGTTTCAAAGTCCAGACAGTCAGAAACATGCTTTTTTCACACTTTTGGCACTTTTGACTGACAAAATGATTTTTGAACACAAAACGCTCTCAAAAGCACGTTTTGTCATTTGTAGTTCAAAACAAGTGTTATTCATGGTCACATTGTAAGTTTCAAAGTCCAGACAGTCAGAAACAGGCTTTTTTCACACTTTTGGCTCATTTGACTGACAAAAAGATTTTTGAACACAAAATGCTCTCAAAAGCACGTTTTGTCATTTGTAGTTCAAAACAAGTGTTATTCATGGTCACATTGTAAGTTTCAAAGTCAAAACTGTCAGAAACAGGCTTTTTTCACACTTTTGGCTCATTTGACTGACAAAATGATTTTTAACTACAAAATGCTCTCAAAAGCACGTTTTGTCATTTGTAGTTCAAAACAAGTGTTATTCATGGTCACATTGTAAGTTTCAAAGTCCAGACAGTCAGAAACATGCTTTTTTCACACTTTTGGCACTTTAGACTGACAAAATGATTTTTGAACACAAAATGCTCTAAAAAGCACGTTTTGTCATTTTTAGTTCAAAACAAGTGTTATTCATGGTCACATTGTAAGTTTCAAAGTCCAGACAGTCAGAAACATCCTTTTTTCACACTTTTGACTCATTTGACTGAAAAAATGATTTTTAACTACAAAACGCTCTCAAAAGCACGTTTTGTCATTTGTAGTTCAAAACAGGTGTTATTCATGGTCACATTGTAAGTTTCAAAGTCCAGACAGTCAGAAACATCCTTTTTTCACACTTTTGGCTCATTTGACTGACAAAATGATGTGTAACTACAAAACGCTCTCAAAAGCACGTTTTTTCATTTGTAGTTCAAAACAAGTGTTATTCATGGTCACATTGTAAGTTTCAAAGTCCAGACAGTCAGAAACATCCTTTTTTCACACTTTTGGCTCATTTGACTGACAAAATGATGTGTAACTACAAAACGCTCTCAAAAGCACGTTTTGTCATTTGTAGTTCAAAACAAGTGTTATTCATGTTCACATTGTAAGTTTCAAAGTCCAGACAGTCAGAAACATCCTTTTTTCACACTTTTGGCACTTTTGACTGACAAAATGATTTTTAACTACAAAACGCTCTCAAAAGCACGTTTTGTCATTTGTAGTTCAAAACAAGTGTTATTCATGGTCACATTGTAAGTTTCAAAGTCCAGACAGTCAGAAACATCCTTTTTTCACACTTTTGGCTCATTTGACTGACAAAATGATGTGTAACTACAAAACGCTCTCAAAAGCACGTTTTGTCATTTGTAGTTCAAAACAAGTGTTATTCATGGTCACATTGTAAGTTTCAAAGTCCAGACAGTCAGAAACATCCTTTTTTCACACTTTTGGCTCATTTGACTGACAAAATGATTTTTAACTACAAATGCTCTCAAAAGCACGTTTTGTCATTTGTAGTTCAAAACAAGTGTTATTCATGTTCACATTGTAAGTTTCAAAGTCCAGACAGTCAGAAACATGCTTTTTTCACACTTTTGGCACTTTAGACTGACAAAATGATTTTTGAACACAAAACGCTCTAAAAAGCACGTTTTGTCATTTGTAGTTCAAAACAAGTGTTATTCATGGTCACATTGTAAGTTTCAAAGTCCAGACAGTCAGAAACATGCTTTTTTCACACTTTTGGGACTTTTGACTGACTAAATGATTTTGAAGCACAAAACGCTCTGAAAAGCACGTTTTGTCATTTGTAGTTCAAAACAAGTGTTATTCATGGTCACATTGTAAGTTTCAAAGTCCAGACAGTCAGAAACATCCTTTTTTCACACTTTTGGCTCATTTGACTGACAAAATGATGTGTAACTACAAAACGCTCTAAAAAGCACGTTTTGTCATTTGTAGTTCAAAACAAGTGTTATTCATGGTCACATTGTAAGTTTCAAAGTCCAGACAGTCAGAAACATCCTTTTTTCACACTTTTGACTCATTTGACTGAAAAAATGATTTTTAACTACAAAACGCTCTCAAAAGCACGTTTTGTCATTTGTAGTTCAAAACAAGTGTTATTCATGGTCACATTGTAAGTTTCAAAGTCCAGACAGTCAGAAACATCCTTTTTTCACACTTTTGGCTCATTTGACTGACAAAATGATTTTTAACTACAAATGCTCTCAAAAGCACGTTTTGTCATTTGTAGTTCAAAACAAGTGTTATTCATGTTCACATTGTAAGTTTCAAAGTCCAGACAGTCAGAAACATGCTTTTTTCACACTTTTGACTCATTTGACTGACAAAATGATTTTTGAACACAAAACGCTCTAAAAAGCACGTTTTGTCATTTGTAGTTCAAAACAAGTGTTATTCATGGTCACATTGTAAGTTTCAAAGTCCAGACAGTCAGAAACATGCTTTTTTCACACTTTTGGCACTTTTGACTGACAAAATGATTTTTGAACACAAAACGCTCTCAAAAGCACGTTTTGTCATTTGTAGTTCAAAACAAGTGTTATTCATGGTCACATTGTAAGTTTCAAAGTCCAGACAGTCAGAAACAGGCTTTTTTCACACTTTTGGCTCATTTGACTGACAAAAAGATTTTTGAACACAAAATGCTCTCAAAAGCACGTTTTGTCATTTGTAGTTCAAAACAACTGTTATTCATGGTCACATTGTAAGTTTCAAAGTCAAAACTGTCAGAAACAGGCTTTTTTCACACTTTTGGCTCATTTGACTGACAAAATGATTTTTAACTACAAAATGCTCTCAAAAGCACGTTTTGTCATTTGTAGTTCAAAACAAGTGTTATTCATGGTCACATTGTAAGTTTCAAAGTCCAGACAGTCAGAAACATGCTTTTTTCACACTTTTGGCTCATTTGACTGACAAAATGATGTATAACTACAAAACGCTCTCAAAAGCACGTTTTGTCATTTGTAGTTCAAAACAAGTGTTATTCATGGTCACATTGTAAGTTTCAAAGTCCAGACAGTCAGAAACATCCTTTTTTCACACTTATGGCACTTTTGACTGACAAAATGATTTTTGAACACAAAACCTTCTTAAAAGCACGTTTTGTGATTTGTAGTTCAAAACAAGTGTTATTCATGGTCACATTGTAAGTTTCCAAGTCCAAACTGTCAGAAACAGGCTTTTTCACACTTTTGGCTCATTTGACTGACAAAATGATTTTTAACTACAAAATGATCTCAAAAGCATGTTTTGTCATTTGTAGTTCAAAACAAGTGTTATTCATGTTCACATTGTAAGTTTCAAAGTCCAGACAGTCAGAAACATGCTTTTTTCACACTTTTGGCACTTTTTACTGACAAAATGATTTTGAACACAAAACGCTCTAAAAAGCACGTTTTGTCATTTGTAGTTCAAAACAAGTGTTATTCATGGTCACATTGTAAGTTTCAAAGTCCAGACAGTCAGAAACATCCTTTTTTCACACTTTTGACTCATTTGACTGAAAAAATGATTTTTAACTACAAAACGCTCTCAAAAGCACGTTTTGTCATTTGTAGTTCAAAACAGGTGTTATTCATGGTCACATTGTAAGTTTCAAAGTCCAGACAGTCAGAAACATCCTTTTTTCACACTTTTGGCTCATTTGACTGACAAAATGATGTGTAACTACAAAACGCTCTCAAAAGCACGTTTTGTCATTTGTAGTTCAAAACAAGTGTTATTCATGGTCACATTGTAAGTTTCAAAGTCCAGACAGTCAGAAACATCCTTTTTTCACACTTTTGGCTCATTTGACTGACAAAATGATGTGTAACTACAAAACGCTCTCAAAAGCACGTTTTGTCATTTGTAGTTCAAAACAAGTGTTATTCATGTTCACATTGTAAGTTTCAAAGTCCAGACAGTCAGAAACATCCTTTTTTCACACTTTTGGCACTTTTGACTGACAAAATGATTTTTAACTACAAAATGATCTCAAAAGCACGTTTTGTCATTTGTAGTTCAAAACAAGTGTTATTCATGGTCACATTGTAAGTTTCAAAGTCCAGACAGTCAGAAACATCCTTTTTTCACACTTTTGGCTCATTTGACTGACAAAATGATTTTTGAACACAAAACGCTCTAAAAAGCACGTTTTGTCATTTGTAGTTCAAAACAAGTGTTATTCATGTTCACATTGTAAGTTTCAAAGTCCAGACAGTCAGAAACATCCTTTTTTCACACTTTTGGCACTTTTGACTGACAAAATGATTTTTAACTACAAAATGATCTCAAAAGCACGTTTTGTCATTTGTAGTTCAAAACAAGTGTTATTCATGGTCACATTGTAAGTTTCAAAGTCCAGACAGTCAGAAACATCCTTTTTTCACACTTTTGGCTCATTTGACTGACAAAATGATTTTTGAACACAAAACGCTCTCAAAAGCACGTTTTGTCATTTGTAGTTCAAAACAAGTGTTATTCATGGTCACATTGTAAGTTTCAAAGTCCAGACAGTCAGAAACAGGCTTTTTTCACACTTTTGGCTCATTTGACTGACAAAAAGATTTTTGAACACAAAATGCTCTCAAAAGCACGTTTTGTCATTTGTAGTTCAAAACAAGTGTTATTCATGGTCACATTGTAAGTTTCAAAGTCAAAACTGTCAGAAACAGGCTTTTTTCACACTTTTGGCTCATTTGACTGACAAAATGATTTTTAACTACAAAATGCTCTCAAAAGCACGTTTTGTCATTTGTAGTTCAAAACAAGTGTTATTCATGGTCACATTGTAAGTTTCAAAGTCCAGACAGTCAGAAACATGCTTTTTTCACACTTTTGGCTCATTTGACTGACAAAATGATGTATAACTACAAAACGCTCTCAAAAGCACGTTTTGTCATTTGTAGTTCAAAACAAGTGTTATTCATGGTCACATTGTAAGTTTCAAAGTCCAGACAGTCAGAAACATCCTTTTTTCACACTTATGGCACTTTTGACTGACAAAATGATTTTTGAACACAAAACCTTCTTAAAAGCACGTTTTGTGATTTGTAGTTCAAAACAAGTGTTATTCATGGTCACATTGTAAGTTTCCAAGTCCAAACTGTCAGAAACAGGCTTTTTCACACTTTTGGCTCATTTGACTGACAAAATGATTTTTAACTACAAAATGATCTCAAAAGCACGTTTTGTCATTTGTAGTTCAAAACAAGTGTTATTCATGTTCACATTGTAAGTTTCAAAGTCCAGACAGTCAGAAACATGCTTTTTTCACACTTTTGGCACTTTTGACTGACAAAATGATTTTTGAACACAAAACGCTCTAAAAAGCACGTTTTGTCATTTGTAGTTCAAAACAAGTGTTATTCATGGTCACATTGTAAGTTTCAAAGTCCAGACAGTCAGAAACATCCTTTTTTCACACTTTTGACTCATTTGACTGAAAAAATGATTTTTAACTACAAGACGCTCTCAAAAGCACGTTTTGTCATTTGTAGTTCAAAACAGGTGTTATTCATGGTCACATTGTAAGTTTCAAAGTCCAGACAGTCAGAAACATCCTTTTTTCACACTTTTGGCTCATTTGACTGACAAAATGATGTGTAACTACAAAACGCTCTCAAAAGCACGTTTTGTCATTTGTAGTTCAAAACAAGTGTTATTCATGGTCACATTGTAAGTTTCAAAGTCCAGACAGTCAGAAACATCCTTTTTTCACACTTTTGGCTCATTTGACTGACAAAATGATGTGTAACTACAAAACGCTCTCAAAAGCACGTTTTGTCATTTGTAGTTCAAAACAAGTGTTATTCATGTTCACATTGTAAGTTTCAAAGTCCAGACAGTCAGAAACATCCTTTTTTCACACTTTTGGCACTTTTGACTGACAAAATGATTTTTAACTACAAAATGATCTCAAAAGCACGTTTTGTCATTTGTAGTTCAAAACAAGTGTTATTCATGGTCACATTGTAAGTTTCAAAGTCCAGACAGTCAGAAACATCCTTTTTTCACACTTTTGGCTCATTTGACTGACAAAATGATTTTTGAACACAAAACGCTCTAAAAAGCACGTTTTGTCATTTGTAGTTCAAAACAAGTGTTATTCATGGTCACATTGTAAGTTTCAAAGTCCAGACAGTCAGAAACATCCTTTTTTCACACTTTTGGCTCATTTGACTGACAAAATGATGTGTAACTACAAAACGCTCTCAAAAGCACGTTTTGTCATTTGTAGTTCAAAACAAGTGTTATTCATGTTCACATTGTAAGTTTCAAAGTCCAGACAGTCAGAAACATCCTTTTTTCACACTTTTGGCACTTTTGACTGACAAAATGATTTTTAACTACAAAATGATCTCAAAAGCACGTTTTGTCATTTGTAGTTCAAAACAAGTGTTATTCATGGTCACATTGTAAGTTTCAAAGTCCAGACAGTCAGAAACATCCTTTTTTCACACTTTTGGCTCATTTGACTGACAAAATGATTTTTGAACACAAAACGCTCTAAAAAGCACGTTTTGTCATTTGTAGTTCAAAACAAGTGTTATTCATGGTCACATTGTAAGTTTCAAAGTCCAGACAGTCAGAAACATCCTTTTTTCACACTTTTGACTCATTTGACTGAAAAAATGATTTTTAACTACAAAACGCTCTCAAAAGCACGTTTTGTCATTTGTAGTTCAAAACAGGTGTTATTCATGGTCACATTGTAAGTTTCAAAGTCCAGACAGTCAGAAACATCCTTTTTTCACACTTTTGGCTCATTTGACTGACAAAATGATGTGTAACTACAAAACGCTCTAAAAAGCACGTTTTGTCATTTGTAGTTCAAAACAAGTGTTATTCATGGTCACATTGTAAGTTTCAAAGTCCAGACAGTCAGAAACATCCTTTTTTCACACTTTTGACTCATTTGACTGAAAAAATGATTTTTAACTACAAAACGCTCTCAAAAGCACGTTTTGTCATTTGTAGTTCAAAACAAGTGTTATTCATATTCACATTGTAAGTTTCAAAGTCCAGACAGTCAGAAACATCCTTTTTTCACACTTTTGGCTCATTTGACTGACAAAATGATTTTTGAACACAAAACGCTCTAAAAAGCACGTTTTGTCATTTGTAGTTCAAAACAAGTGTTATTCATGGTCACATTGTAAGTTTCAAGGTCCAGACAGTCAGAAACATCCTTTTTTCACACTTTTGACTCATTTGACTGAAAAAATGATTTTTAACTACAAAACGCTCTCAAAAGCACGTTTTGTCATTTGTAGTTCAAAACAGGTGTTATTCATGGTCACATTGTAAGTTTCAAAGTCCAGACAGTCAGAAACATCCTTTTTTCACACTTTTGGCTCATTTGACTGACAAAATGATGTGTAACTACAAAACGCTCTAAAAAGCACGTTTTGTCATTTGTAGTTCAAAACAAGTGTTATTCATGGTCACATTGTAAGTTTCAAAGTCCAGACAGTCAGAAACATCCTTTTTTCACACTTTTGACTCATTTGACTGAAAAAATGATTTTTAACTACAAAACGCTCTCAAAAGCACGTTTTGTCATTTGTAGTTCAAAACAAGTGTTATTCATGGTCACATTGTAAGTTTCAAAGTCCAGACAGTCAGAAACATCCTTTTTTCACACTTTTGGCTCATTTGACTGACAAAATGATTTTTAACTACAAATGCTCTCAAAAGCACGTTTTGTCATTTGTAGTTCAAAACAAGTGTTATTCATGTTCACATTGTAAGTTTCAAAGTCCTGACAGTCAGAAAACATGCTTTTTTCACACTTTTGACTCATTTGACTGACAAAATGATTTTTGAACACAAAACGCTCTAAAAAGCACGTTTTGTCATTTGTAGTTCAAAACAAGTGTTATTCATGGTCACATTGTAAGTTTCAAAGTCCAGACAGTCAGAAACATGCTTTTTTCACACTTTTGGCACTTTTGACTGACAAAATGATTTTTGAACACAAAACGCTCTCAAAAGCACGTTTTGTCATTTGTAGTTCAAAACAAGTGTTATTCATGGTCACATTGTAAGTTTCAAAGTCCAGACAGTCAGAAACAGGCTTTTTTCACACTTTTGGCTCATTTGACTGACAAAAAGATTTTTGAACACAAAATGCTCTCAAAAGCACGTTTTGTCATTTGTAGTTCAAAACAAGTGTTATTCATGGTCACATTGTAAGTTTCAAAGTCAAAACTGTCAGAAACAGGCTTTTTTCACACTTTTGGCTCATTTGACTGACAAAATGATTTTTAACTACAAAATGCTCTCAAAAGCACGTTTTGTCATTTGTAGTTCAAAACAAGTGTTATTCATGGTCACATTGTAAGTTTCAAAGTCCAGACAGTCAGAAACATGCTTTTTTCACACTTTTGGCACTTTAGACTGACAAAATGATTTTTGAACACAAAATGCTCTAAAAAGCACGTTTTGTCATTTTTAGTTCAAAACAAGTGTTATTCATGGTCACATTGTAAGTTTCAAAGTCCAGACAGTCAGAAACATCCTTTTTTCACACTTTTGACTCATTTGACTGAAAAAATGATTTTTAACTACAAAACGCTCTCAAAAGCACGTTTTGTCATTTGTAGTTCAAAACAGGTGTTATTCATGGTCACATTGTAAGTTTCAAAGTCCAGACAGTCAGAAACATCCTTTTTTCACACTTTTGGCTCATTTGACTGACAAAATGATGTGTAACTACAAAACGCTCTCAAAAGCACGTTTTTTCATTTGTAGTTCAAAACAAGTGTTATTCATGGTCACATTGTAAGTTTCAAAGTCCAGACAGTCAGAAACATCCTTTTTTCACACTTTTGGCTCATTTGACTGACAAAATGATGTGTAACTACAAAACGCTCTCAAAAGCACGTTTTGTCATTTGTAGTTCAAAACAAGTGTTATTCATGTTCACATTGTAAGTTTCAAAGTCCAGACAGTCAGAAACATCCTTTTTTCACACTTTTGGCACTTTTGACTGACAAAATGATTTTTAACTACAAAACGCTCTCAAAAGCACGTTTTGTCATTTGTAGTTCAAAACAAGTGTTATTCATGGTCACATTGTAAGTTTCAAAGTCCAGACAGTCAGAAACATCCTTTTTTCACACTTTTGGCTCATTTGACTGACAAAATGATGTGTAACTACAAAACGCTCTCAAAAGCACGTTTTGTCATTTGTAGTTCAAAACAAGTGTTATTCATGGTCACATTGTAAGTTTCAAAGTCCAGACAGTCAGAAACATCCTTTTTTCACACTTTTGGCTCATTTGACTGACAAAATGATTTTTAACTACAAATGCTCTCAAAAGCACGTTTTGTCATTTGTAGTTCAAAACAAGTGTTATTCATGTTCACATTGTAAGTTTCAAAGTCCAGACAGTCAGAAACATGCTTTTTTCACACTTTTGGCACTTTAGACTGACAAAATGATTTTTGAACACAAAACGCTCTAAAAAGCACGTTTTGTCATTTGTAGTTCAAAACAAGTGTTATTCATGGTCACATTGTAAGTTTCAAAGTCCAGACAGTCAGAAACATGCTTTTTTCACACTTTTGGGACTTTTGACTGACTAAATGATTTTGAAGCACAAAACGCTCTGAAAAGCACGTTTTGTCATTTGTAGTTCAAAACAAGTGTTATTCATGGTCACATTGTAAGTTTCAAAGTCCAGACAGTCAGAAACATCCTTTTTTCACACTTTTGGCTCATTTGACTGACAAAATGATGTGTAACTACAAAACGCTCTAAAAAGCACGTTTTGTCATTTGTAGTTCAAAACAAGTGTTATTCATGGTCACATTGTAAGTTTCAAAGTCCAGACAGTCAGAAACATCCTTTTTTCACACTTTTGACTCATTTGACTGAAAAAATGATTTTTAACTACAAAACGCTCTCAAAAGCACGTTTTGTCATTTGTAGTTCAAAACAAGTGTTATTCATGGTCACATTGTAAGTTTCAAAGTCCAGACAGTCAGAAACATCCTTTTTTCACACTTTTGGCTCATTTGACTGACAAAATGATTTTTAACTACAAATGCTCTCAAAAGCACGTTTTGTCATTTGTAGTTCAAAACAAGTGTTATTCATGTTCACATTGTAAGTTTCAAAGTCCAGACAGTCAGAAACATGCTTTTTTCACACTTTTGACTCATTTGACTGACAAAATGATTTTTGAACACAAAACGCTCTAAAAAGCACGTTTTGTCATTTGTAGTTCAAAACAAGTGTTATTCATGGTCACATTGTAAGTTTCAAAGTCCAGACAGTCAGAAACATGCTTTTTTCACACTTTTGGCACTTTTGACTGACAAAATGATTTTTGAACACAAAACGCTCTCAAAAGCACGTTTTGTCATTTGTAGTTCAAAACAAGTGTTATTCATGGTCACATTGTAAGTTTCAAAGTCCAGACAGTCAGAAACAGGCTTTTTTCACACTTTTGGCTCATTTGACTGACAAAAAGATTTTTGAACACAAAATGCTCTCAAAAGCACGTTTTGTCATTTGTAGTTCAAAACAAGTGTTATTCATGGTCACATTGTAAGTTTCAAAGTCAAAACTGTCAGAAACAGGCTTTTTTCACACTTTTGGCTCATTTGACTGACAAAATGATTTTTAACTACAAAATGCTCTCAAAAGCACGTTTTGTCATTTGTAGTTCAAAACAAGTGTTATTCATGGTCACATTGTAAGTTTCAAAGTCCAGACAGTCAGAAACATGCTTTTTTCACACTTTTGGCACTTTAGACTGACAAAATGATTTTTGAACACAAAATGCTCTAAAAAGCACGTTTTGTCATTTTTAGTTCAAAACAAGTGTTATTCATGGTCACATTGTAAGTTTCAAAGTCCAGACAGTCAGAAACATCCTTTTTTCACACTTTTGACTCATTTGACTGAAAAAATGATTTTTAACTACAAAACGCTCTCAAAAGCACGTTTTGTCATTTGTAGTTCAAAACAGGTGTTATTCATGGTCACATTGTAAGTTTCAAAGTCCAGACAGTCAGAAACATCCTTTTTTCACACTTTTGGCTCATTTGACTGACAAAATGATGTGTAACTACAAAACGCTCTCAAAAGCACGTTTTTTCATTTGTAGTTCAAAACAAGTGTTATTCATGGTCACATTGTAAGTTTCAAAGTCCAGACAGTCAGAAACATCCTTTTTTCACACTTTTGGCTCATTTGACTGACAAAATGATGTGTAACTACAAAACGCTCTCAAAAGCACGTTTTGTCATTTGTAGTTCAAAACAAGTGTTATTCATGTTCACATTGTAAGTTTCAAAGTCCAGACAGTCAGAAACATCCTTTTTTCACACTTTTGGCACTTTTGACTGACAAAATGATTTTTAACTACAAAACGCTCTCAAAAGCACGTTTTGTCATTTGTAGTTCAAAACAAGTGTTATTCATGGTCACATTGTAAGTTTCAAAGTCCAGACAGTCAGAAACATCCTTTTTTCACACTTTTGGCTCATTTGACTGACAAAATGATGTGTAACTACAAAACGCTCTCAAAAGCACGTTTTGTCATTTGTAGTTCAAAACAAGTGTTATTCATGGTCACATTGTAAGTTTCAAAGTCCAGACAGTCAGAAACATCCTTTTTTCACACTTTTGGCTCATTTGACTGACAAAATGATTTTTAACTACAAATGCTCTCAAAAGCACGTTTTGTCATTTGTAGTTCAAAACAAGTGTTATTCATGTTCACATTGTAAGTTTCAAAGTCCAGACAGTCAGAAACATGCTTTTTTCACACTTTTGGCACTTTAGACTGACAAAATGATTTTTGAACACAAAACGCTCTAAAAAGCACGTTTTGTCATTTGTAGTTCAAAACAAGTGTTATTCATGGTCACATTGTAAGTTTCAAAGTCCAGACAGTCAGAAACATGCTTTTTTCACACTTTTGGGACTTTTGACTGACTAAATGATTTTGAAGCACAAAACGCTCTGAAAAGCACGTTTTGTCATTTGTAGTTCAAAACAAGTGTTATTCATGGTCACATTGTAAGTTTCAAAGTCCAGACAGTCAGAAACATCCTTTTTTCACACTTTTGGCTCATTTGACTGACAAAATGATGTGTAACTACAAAACGCTCTAAAAAGCACGTTTTGTCATTTGTAGTTCAAAACAAGTGTTATTCATGGTCACATTGTAAGTTTCAAAGTCCAGACAGTCAGAAACATCCTTTTTTCACACTTTTGACTCATTTGACTGAAAAAATGATTTTTAACTACAAAACGCTCTCAAAAGCACGTTTTGTCATTTGTAGTTCAAAACAAGTGTTATTCATGGTCACATTGTAAGTTTCAAAGTCCAGACAGTCAGAAACATCCTTTTTTCACACTTTTGGCTCATTTGACTGACAAAATGATTTTTAACTACAAATGCTCTCAAAAGCACGTTTTGTCATTTGTAGTTCAAAACAAGTGTTATTCATGTTCACATTGTAAGTTTCAAAGTCCAGACAGTCAGAAACATGCTTTTTTCACACTTTTGACTCATTTGACTGACAAAATGATTTTTGAACACAAAACGCTCTAAAAAGCACGTTTTGTCATTTGTAGTTCAAAACAAGTGTTATTCATGGTCACATTGTAAGTTTCAAAGTCCAGACAGTCAGAAACATGCTTTTTTCACACTTTTGGCACTTTTGACTGACAAAATGATTTTTGAACACAAAACGCTCTCAAAAGCACGTTTTGTCATTTGTAGTTCAAAACAAGTGTTATTCATGGTCACATTGTAAGTTTCAAAGTCCAGACAGTCAGAAACAGGCTTTTTTCACACTTTTGGCTCATTTGACTGACAAAAAGATTTTTGAACACAAAATGCTCTCAAAAGCACGTTTTGTCATTTGTAGTTCAAAACAACTGTTATTCATGGTCACATTGTAAGTTTCAAAGTCAAAACTGTCAGAAACAGGCTTTTTTCACACTTTTGGCTCATTTGACTGACAAAATGATTTTTAACTACAAAATGCTCTCAAAAGCACGTTTTGTCATTTGTAGTTCAAAACAAGTGTTATTCATGGTCACATTGTAAGTTTCAAAGTCCAGACAGTCAGAAACATGCTTTTTTCACACTTTTGGCTCATTTGACTGACAAAATGATGTATAACTACAAAACGCTCTCAAAAGCACGTTTTGTCATTTGTAGTTCAAAACAAGTGTTATTCATGGTCACATTGTAAGTTTCAAAGTCCAGACAGTCAGAAACATCCTTTTTTCACACTTATGGCACTTTTGACTGACAAAATGATTTTTGAACACAAAACCTTCTTAAAAGCACGTTTTGTGATTTGTAGTTCAAAACAAGTGTTATTCATGGTCACATTGTAAGTTTCCAAGTCCAAACTGTCAGAAACAGGCTTTTTCACACTTTTGGCTCATTTGACTGACAAAATGATTTTTAACTACAAAATGATCTCAAAAGCATGTTTTGTCATTTGTAGTTCAAAACAAGTGTTATTCATGTTCACATTGTAAGTTTCAAAGTCCAGACAGTCAGAAACATGCTTTTTTCACACTTTTGGCACTTTTGACTGACAAAATGATTTTGAACACAAAACGCTCTAAAAAGCACGTTTTGTCATTTGTAGTTCAAAACAAGTGTTATTCATGGTCACATTGTAAGTTTCAAAGTCCAGACAGTCAGAAACATCCTTTTTTCACACTTTTGACTCATTTGACTGAAAAAATGATTTTTAACTACAAAACGCTCTCAAAAGCACGTTTTGTCATTTGTAGTTCAAAACAGGTGTTATTCATGGTCACATTGTAAGTTTCAAAGTCCAGACAGTCAGAAACATCCTTTTTTCACACTTTTGGCTCATTTGACTGACAAAATGATGTGTAACTACAAAACGCTCTCAAAAGCACGTTTTGTCATTTGTAGTTCAAAACAAGTGTTATTCATGGTCACATTGTAAGTTTCAAAGTCCAGACAGTCAGAAACATCCTTTTTTCACACTTTTGGCTCATTTGACTGACAAAATGATGTGTAACTACAAAACGCTCTCAAAAGCACGTTTTGTCATTTGTAGTTCAAAACAAGTGTTATTCATGTTCACATTGTAAGTTTCAAAGTCCAGACAGTCAGAAACATCCTTTTTTCACACTTTTGGCACTTTTGACTGACAAAATGATTTTTAACTACAAAATGATCTCAAAAGCACGTTTTGTCATTTGTAGTTCAAAACAAGTGTTATTCATGGTCACATTGTAAGTTTCAAAGTCCAGACAGTCAGAAACATCCTTTTTTCACACTTTTGGCTCATTTGACTGACAAAATGATTTTTGAACACAAAACGCTCTAAAAAGCACGTTTTGTCATTTGTAGTTCAAAACAAGTGTTATTCATGTTCACATTGTAAGTTTCAAAGTCCAGACAGTCAGAAACATCCTTTTTTCACACTTTTGGCACTTTTGACTGACAAAATGATTTTTAACTACAAAATGATCTCAAAAGCACGTTTTGTCATTTGTAGTTCAAAACAAGTGTTATTCATGGTCACATTGTAAGTTTCAAAGTCCAGACAGTCAGAAACATCCTTTTTTCACACTTTTGGCTCATTTGACTGACAAAATGATTTTTGAACACAAAACGCTCTCAAAAGCACGTTTTGTCATTTGTAGTTCAAAACAAGTGTTATTCATGGTCACATTGTAAGTTTCAAAGTCCAGACAGTCAGAAACAGGCTTTTTTCACACTTTTGGCTCATTTGACTGACAAAAAGATTTTTGAACACAAAATGCTCTCAAAAGCACGTTTTGTCATTTGTAGTTCAAAACAAGTGTTATTCATGGTCACATTGTAAGTTTCAAAGTCAAAACTGTCAGAAACAGGCTTTTTTCACACTTTTGGCTCATTTGACTGACAAAATGATTTTTAACTACAAAATGCTCTCAAAAGCACGTTTTGTCATTTGTAGTTCAAAACAAGTGTTATTCATGGTCACATTGTAAGTTTCAAAGTCCAGACAGTCAGAAACATGCTTTTTTCACACTTTTGGCTCATTTGACTGACAAAATGATGTATAACTACAAAACGCTCTCAAAAGCACGTTTTGTCATTTGTAGTTCAAAACAAGTGTTATTCATGGTCACATTGTAAGTTTCAAAGTCCAGACAGTCAGAAACATCCTTTTTTCACACTTATGGCACTTTTGACTGACAAAATGATTTTTGAACACAAAACCTTCTTAAAAGCACGTTTTGTGATTTGTAGTTCAAAACAAGTGTTATTCATGGTCACATTGTAAGTTTCCAAGTCCAAACTGTCAGAAACAGGCTTTTTCACACTTTTGGCTCATTTGACTGACAAAATGATTTTTAACTACAAAATGATCTCAAAAGCACGTTTTGTCATTTGTAGTTCAAAACAAGTGTTATTCATGTTCACATTGTAAGTTTCAAAGTCCAGACAGTCAGAAACATGCTTTTTTCACACTTTTGGCACTTTTGACTGACAAAATGATTTTTGAACACAAAACGCTCTAAAAAGCACGTTTTGTCATTTGTAGTTCAAAACAAGTGTTATTCATGGTCACATTGTAAGTTTCAAAGTCCAGACAGTCAGAAACATCCTTTTTTCACACTTTTGACTCATTTGACTGAAAAAATGATTTTTAACTACAAGACGCTCTCAAAAGCACGTTTTGTCATTTGTAGTTCAAAACAGGTGTTATTCATGGTCACATTGTAAGTTTCAAAGTCCAGACAGTCAGAAACATCCTTTTTTCACACTTTTGGCTCATTTGACTGACAAAATGATGTGTAACTACAAAACGCTCTCAAAAGCACGTTTTGTCATTTGTAGTTCAAAACAAGTGTTATTCATGGTCACATTGTAAGTTTCAAAGTCCAGACAGTCAGAAACATCCTTTTTTCACACTTTTGGCTCATTTGACTGACAAAATGATGTGTAACTACAAAACGCTCTCAAAAGCACGTTTTGTCATTTGTAGTTCAAAACAAGTGTTATTCATGTTCACATTGTAAGTTTCAAAGTCCAGACAGTCAGAAACATCCTTTTTTCACACTTTTGGCACTTTTGACTGACAAAATGATTTTTAACTACAAAATGATCTCAAAAGCACGTTTTGTCATTTGTAGTTCAAAACAAGTGTTATTCATGGTCACATTGTAAGTTTCAAAGTCCAGACAGTCAGAAACATCCTTTTTTCACACTTTTGGCTCATTTGACTGACAAAATGATTTTTGAACACAAAACGCTCTAAAAAGCACGTTTTGTCATTTGTAGTTCAAAACAAGTGTTATTCATGGTCACATTGTAAGTTTCAAAGTCCAGACAGTCAGAAACATCCTTTTTTCACACTTTTGGCTCATTTGACTGACAAAATGATGTGTAACTACAAAACGCTCTCAAAAGCACGTTTTGTCATTTGTAGTTCAAAACAAGTGTTATTCATGTTCACATTGTAAGTTTCAAAGTCCAGACAGTCAGAAACATCCTTTTTTCACACTTTTGGCACTTTTGACTGACAAAATGATTTTTAACTACAAAATGATCTCAAAAGCACGTTTTGTCATTTGTAGTTCAAAACAAGTGTTATTCATGGTCACATTGTAAGTTTCAAAGTCCAGACAGTCAGAAACATCCTTTTTTCACACTTTTGGCTCATTTGACTGACAAAATGATTTTTGAACACAAAACGCTCTAAAAAGCACGTTTTGTCATTTGTAGTTCAAAACAAGTGTTATTCATGGTCACATTGTAAGTTTCAAAGTCCAGACAGTCAGAAACATCCTTTTTTCACACTTTTGACTCATTTGACTGAAAAAATGATTTTTAACTACAAAACGCTCTCAAAAGCACGTTTTGTCATTTGTAGTTCAAAACAGGTGTTATTCATGGTCACATTGTAAGTTTCAAAGTCCAGACAGTCAGAAACATCCTTTTTTCACACTTTTGGCTCATTTGACTGACAAAATGATGTGTAACTACAAAACGCTCTAAAAAGCACGTTTTGTCATTTGTAGTTCAAAACAAGTGTTATTCATGGTCACATTGTAAGTTTCAAAGTCCAGACAGTCAGAAACATCCTTTTTTCACACTTTTGACTCATTTGACTGAAAAAATGATTTTTAACTACAAAACGCTCTCAAAAGCACGTTTTGTCATTTGTAGTTCAAAACAAGTGTTATTCATATTCACATTGTAAGTTTCAAAGTCCAGACAGTCAGAAACATCCTTTTTTCACACTTTTGGCTCATTTGACTGACAAAATGATTTTTGAACACAAAACGCTCTAAAAAGCACGTTTTGTCATTTGTAGTTCAAAACAAGTGTTATTCATGGTCACATTGTAAGTTTCAAGGTCCAGACAGTCAGAAACATCCTTTTTTCACACTTTTGACTCATTTGACTGAAAAAATGATTTTTAACTACAAAACGCTCTCAAAAGCACGTTTTGTCATTTGTAGTTCAAAACAGGTGTTATTCATGGTCACATTGTAAGTTTCAAAGTCCAGACAGTCAGAAACATCCTTTTTTCACACTTTTGGCTCATTTGACTGACAAAATGATGTGTAACTACAAAACGCTCTAAAAAGCACGTTTTGTCATTTGTAGTTCAAAACAAGTGTTATTCATGGTCACATTGTAAGTTTCAAAGTCCAGACAGTCAGAAACATCCTTTTTTCACACTTTTGACTCATTTGACTGAAAAAATGATTTTTAACTACAAAACGCTCTCAAAAGCACGTTTTGTCATTTGTAGTTCAAAACAAGTGTTATTCATGGTCACATTGTAAGTTTCAAAGTCCAGACAGTCAGAAACATCCTTTTTTCACACTTTTGGCTCATTTGACTGACAAAATGATTTTTAACTACAAATGCTCTCAAAAGCACGTTTTGTCATTTGTAGTTCAAAACAAGTGTTATTCATGTTCACATTGTAAGTTTCAAAGTCCTGACAGTCAGAAAACATGCTTTTTTCACACTTTTGACTCATTTGACTGACAAAATGATTTTTGAACACAAAACGCTCTAAAAAGCACGTTTTGTCATTTGTAGTTCAAAACAAGTGTTATTCATGGTCACATTGTAAGTTTCAAAGTCCAGACAGTCAGAAACATGCTTTTTTCACACTTTTGGCACTTTTGACTGACAAAATGATTTTTGAACACAAAACGCTCTCAAAAGCACGTTTTGTCATTTGTAGTTCAAAACAAGTGTTATTCATGGTCACATTGTAAGTTTCAAAGTCCAGACAGTCAGAAACAGGCTTTTTTCACACTTTTGGCTCATTTGACTGACAAAAAGATTTTTGAACACAAAATGCTCTCAAAAGCACGTTTTGTCATTTGTAGTTCAAAACAAGTGTTATTCATGGTCACATTGTAAGTTTCAAAGTCAAAACTGTCAGAAACAGGCTTTTTTCACACTTTTGGCTCATTTGACTGACAAAATGATTTTTAACTACAAAATGCTCTCAAAAGCACGTTTTGTCATTTGTAGTTCAAAACAAGTGTTATTCATGGTCACATTGTAAGTTTCAAAGTCCAGACAGTCAGAAACATCCTTTTTTCACACTTTTGGCACTTTAGACTGACAAAATGATTTTTGAACACAAAATGCTCTAAAAAGCACGTTTTGTCATTTTTAGTTCAAAACAAGTGTTATTCATGGTCACATTGTAAGTTTCAAAGTCCAGACAGTCAGAAACATCCTTTTTTCACACTTTTGACTCATTTGACTGAAAAAATGATTTTTAACTACAAAACGCTCTCAAAAGCACGTTTTGTCATTTGTAGTTCAAAACAGGTGTTATTCATGGTCACATTGTAAGTTTCAAAGTCCAGACAGTCAGAAACATCCTTTTTTCACACTTTTGGCTCATTTGACTGACAAAATGATGTGTAACTACAAAACGCTCTCAAAAGCACGTTTTTTCATTTGTAGTTCAAAACAAGTGTTATTCATGGTCACATTGTAAGTTTCAAAGTCCAGACAGTCAGAAACATCCTTTTTTCACACTTTTGGCTCATTTGACTGACAAAATGATGTGTAACTACAAAACGCTCTCAAAAGCACGTTTTGTCATTTGTAGTTCAAAACAAGTGTTATTCATGTTCACATTGTAAGTTTCAAAGTCCAGACAGTCAGAAACATCCTTTTTTCACACTTTTGGCACTTTTGACTGACAAAATGATTTTTAACTACAAAACGCTCTCAAAAGCACGTTTTGTCATTTGTAGTTCAAAACAAGTGTTATTCATGGTCACATTGTAAGTTTCAAAGTCCAGACAGTCAGAAACATCCTTTTTTCACACTTTTGGCTCATTTGACTGACAAAATGATGTGTAACTACAAAACGCTCTCAAAAGCACGTTTTGTCATTTGTAGTTCAAAACAAGTGTTATTCATGGTCACATTGTAAGTTTCAAAGTCCAGACAGTCAGAAACATCCTTTTTTCACACTTTTGGCTCATTTGACTGACAAAATGATTTTTAACTACAAATGCTCTCAAAAGCACGTTTTGTCATTTGTAGTTCAAAACAAGTGTTATTCATGTTCACATTGTAAGTTTCAAAGTCCAGACAGTCAGAAACATGCTTTTTTCACACTTTTGGCACTTTAGACTGACAAAATGATTTTTGAACACAAAACGCTCTAAAAAGCACGTTTTGTCATTTGTAGTTCAAAACAAGTGTTATTCATGGTCACATTGTAAGTTTCAAAGTCCAGACAGTCAGAAACATGCTTTTTTCACACTTTTGGGACTTTTGACTGACTAAATGATTTTGAAGCACAAAACGCTCTGAAAAGCACGTTTTGTCATTTGTAGTTCAAAACAAGTGTTATTCATGGTCACATTGTAAGTTTCAAAGTCCAGACAGTCAGAAACATCCTTTTTTCACACTTTTGGCTCATTTGACTGACAAAATGATGTGTAACTACAAAACGCTCTAAAAAGCACGTTTTGTCATTTGTAGTTCAAAACAAGTGTTATTCATGGTCACATTGTAAGTTTCAAAGTCCAGACAGTCAGAAACATCCTTTTTTCACACTTTTGACTCATTTGACTGAAAAAATGATTTTTAACTACAAAACGCTCTCAAAAGCACGTTTTGTCATTTGTAGTTCAAAACAAGTGTTATTCATGGTCACATTGTAAGTTTCAAAGTCCAGACAGTCAGAAACATCCTTTTTTCACACTTTTGGCTCATTTGACTGACAAAATGATTTTTAACTACAAATGCTCTCAAAAGCACGTTTTGTCATTTGTAGTTCAAAACAAGTGTTATTCATGTTCACATTGTAAGTTTCAAAGTCCAGACAGTCAGAAACATGCTTTTTTCACACTTTTGACTCATTTGACTGACAAAATGATTTTTGAACACAAAACGCTCTAAAAAGCACGTTTTGTCATTTGTAGTTCAAAACAAGTGTTATTCATGGTCACATTGTAAGTTTCAAAGTCCAGACAGTCAGAAACATGCTTTTTTCACACTTTTGGCACTTTTGACTGACAAAATGATTTTTGAACACAAAACGCTCTCAAAAGCACGTTTTGTCATTTGTAGTTCAAAACAAGTGTTATTCATGGTCACATTGTAAGTTTCAAAGTCCAGACAGTCAGAAACAGGCTTTTTTCACACTTTTGGCTCATTTGACTGACAAAAAGATTTTTGAACACAAAATGCTCTCAAAAGCACGTTTTGTCATTTGTAGTTCAAAACAAGTGTTATTCATGGTCACATTGTAAGTTTCAAAGTCAAAACTGTCAGAAACAGGCTTTTTTCACACTTTTGGCTCATTTGACTGACAAAATGATTTTTAACTACAAAATGCTCTCAAAAGCACGTTTTGTCATTTGTAGTTCAAAACAAGTGTTATTCATGGTCACATTGTAAGTTTCAAAGTCCAGACAGTCAGAAACATGCTTTTTTCACACTTTTGGCTCATTTGACTGACAAAATGATTTTTGAACTACAAAACGCTCTCAAAAGCACGTTTTGTCATTTGTAGTTCAAAACAAGTGTTATTCATGGTCACATTGTAAGTTTCAAAGTCCAGACAGTCAGAAACATCCTTTTTTCACACTTATGGCACTTTTGACTGACAAAATGATTTTTGAACACAAAACCTTCTTAAAAGCACGTTTTGTGATTTGTAGTTCAAAACAAGTGTTATTCATGGTCACATTGTAAGTTTCCAAGTCCAAACTGTCAGAAACAGGCTTTTTCACACTTTTGGCTCATTTGACTGACAAAATGATTTTTAACTACAAAATGATCTCAAAAGCATGTTTTGTCATTTGTAGTTCAAAACAAGTGTTATTCATGTTCACATTGTAAGTTTCAAAGTCCAGACTGTCAGAAACATGCTTTTTTCACACTTTTGGCACTTTTGACTGACAAAATGATTTTGAACACAAAACGCTCTAAAAAGCACGTTTTGTCATTTGTAGTTCAAAACAAGTGTTATTCATGGTCACATTGTAAGTTTCAAAGTCCAGACAGTCAGAAACATCCTTTTTTCACACTTTTGACTCATTTGACTGAAAAAATGATTTTTAACTACAAAACGCTCTCAAAAGCACGTTTTGTCATTTGTAGTTCAAAACAGGTGTTATTCATGGTCACATTGTAAGTTTCAAAGTCCAGACAGTCAGAAACATCCTTTTTTCACACTTTTGGCTCATTTGACTGACAAAATGATGTGTAACTACAAAACGCTCTCAAAAGCACGTTTTGTCATTTGTAGTTCAAAACAAGTGTTATTCATGGTCACATTGTAAGTTTCAAAGTCCAGACAGTCAGAAACATCCTTTTTTCACACTTTTGGCTCATTTGACTGACAAAATGATGTGTAACTACAAAACGCTCTCAAAAGCACGTTTTGTCATTTGTAGTTCAAAACAAGTGTTATTCATGTTCACATTGTAAGTTTCAAAGTCCAGACAGTCAGAAACATCCTTTTTTCACACTTTTGGCACTTTTGACTGACAAAATGATTTTTAACTACAAAATGATCTCAAAAGCACGTTTTGTCATTTGTAGTTCAAAACAAGTGTTATTCATGGTCACATTGTAAGTTTCAAAGTCCAGACAGTCAGAAACATCCTTTTTTCACACTTTTGGCTCATTTGACTGACAAAATGATTTTTGAACACAAAACGCTCTAAAAAGCACGTTTTGTCATTTGTAGTTCAAAACAAGTGTTATTCATGTTCACATTGTAAGTTTCAAAGTCCAGACAGTCAGAAACATCCTTTTTTCACACTTTTGGCACTTTTGACTGACAAAATGATTTTTAACTACAAAATGATCTCAAAAGCACGTTTTGTCATTTGTAGTTCAAAACAAGTGTTATTCATGGTCACATTGTAAGTTTCAAAGTCCAGACAGTCAGAAACATCCTTTTTTCACACTTTTGGCTCATTTGACTGACAAAATGATTTTTGAACACAAAACGCTCTAAAAAGCACGTTTTGTCATTTGTAGTTCAAAACAAGTGTTATTCATGTTCACATTGTAAGTTTCAAAGTCCAGACAGTCAGAAACATCCTTTTTTCACACTTTTGGCACTTTTGACTGACAAAATGATTTTTGAACACAAAACGCTCTAAAAAGCACGTTTTGTCATTTGTAGTTCAAAACAAGTGTTATTCATGGTCACATTGTAAGTTTCAAAGTCCAGACAGTCAGAAACATCCTTTTTTCACACTTTTGACTCATTTGACTGAAAAAATGATTTTTAACTACAAAACGCTCTCAAAAGCACGTTTTGTCATTTGTAGTTCAAAACAGGTGTTATTCATGGTCACATTGTAAGTTTCAAAGTCCAGACAGTCAGAAACATCCTTTTTTCACACTTTTGGCTCATTTGACTGACAAAATGATGTGTAACTACAAAACGCTCTAAAAAGCACGTTTTGTCATTTGTAGTTCAAAACAAGTGTTATTCATGGTCACATTGTAAGTTTCAAAGTCCAGACAGTCAGAAACATCCTTTTTTCACACTTTTGACTCATTTGACTGAAAAAATGATTTTTAACTACAAAACGCTCTCAAAAGCACGTTTTGTCATTTGTAGTTCAAAACAAGTGTTATTCATGGTCACATTGTAAGTTTCAAAGTCCAGACAGTCAGAAACATCCTTTTTTCACACTTTTGGCTCATTTGACTGACAAAATGATTTTTAACTACAAATGCTCTCAAAAGCACGTTTTGTCATTTGTAGTTCAAAACAAGTGTTATTCATGTTCACATTGTAAGTTTCAAAGTCCAGACAGTCAGAAACATGCTTTTTTCACACTTTTGACTCATTTGACTGACAAAATGATTTTTGAACACAAAACGCTCTAAAAAGCACGTTTTGTCATTTGTAGTTCAAAACAAGTGTTATTCATGGTCACATTGTAAGTTTCAAAGTCCAGACAGTCAGAAACATGCTTTTTTCACACTTTTGGCACTTTTGACTGACAAAATTATTTTTGAACACAAAACGCTCTCAAAAGCACGTTTTGTCATTTGTAGTTCAAAACAAGTGTTATTCATGGTCACATTGTAAGTTTCAAAGTCCAGACAGTCAGAAACAGGCTTTTTTCACACTTTTGGCTCATTTGACTGACAAAAAGATTTTTGAACACAAAATGCTCTCAAAAGCACGTTTTGTCATTTGTAGTTCAAAACAAGTGTTATTCATGGTCACATTGTAAGTTTCAAAGTCCAGACAGTCAGAAACATCCTTTTTTCACACTTTTGGCTCATTTGACTGACAAAATGATTTTTAACTACAAATGCTCTCAAAAGCACGTTTTGTCATTTGTAGTTCAAAACAAGTGTTATTCATGTTCACATTGTAAGTTTCAAAGTCCAGACAGTCAGAAACATGCTTTTTTCACACTTTTGACTCATTTGACTGACAAAATGATTTTTGAACACAAAACGCTCTAAAAAGCACGTTTTGTCATTTGTAGTTCAAAACAAGTGTTATTCATGGTCACATTGTAAGTTTCAAAGTCCAGACAGTCAGAAACATGCTTTTTTCACACTTTTGGCACTTTTGACTGACAAAATTATTTTTGAACACAAAACGCTCTCAAAAGCACGTTTTGTCATTTGTAGTTCAAAACAAGTGTTATTCATGGTCACATTGTAAGTTTCAAAGTCCAGACAGTCAGAAACAGGCTTTTTTCACACTTTTGGCTCATTTGACTGACAAAAAGATTTTTGAACACAAAATGCTCTCAAAAGCACGTTTTGTCATTTGTAGTTCAAAACAAGTGTTATTCATGGTCACATTGTAAGTTTCAAAGTCAAAACTGTCAGAAACAGGCTTTTTTCACACTTTTGGCTCATTTGACTGACAAAATGATTTTTAACTACAAAATGCTCTCAAAAGCACGTTTTGTCATTTGTAGTTCAAAACAAGTGTTATTCATGGTCACATTGTAAGTTTCAAAGTCCAGACAGTCAGAAACATGCTTTTTTCACACTTTTGGCTCATTTGACTGACAAAATGATGTATAACTACAAAACGCTCTCAAAAGCACGTTTTGTCATTTGTAGTTCAAAACAAGTGTTATTCATGGTCACATTGTAAGTTTCAAAGTCCAGACAGTCAGAAACATCCTTTTTTCACACTTATGGCACTTTTGACTGACAAAATGATTTTTGAACACAAAACCTTCTTAAAAGCACGTTTTGTGATTTGTAGTTCAAAACAAGTGTTATTCATGGTCACATTGTAAGTTTCCAAGTCCAAACTGTCAGAAACAGGCTTTTTCACACTTTTGGCTCATTTGACTGACAAAATGATTTTTAACTACAAAATGATCTCAAAAGCATGTTTTGTCATTTGTAGTTCAAAACAAGTGTTATTCATGTTCACATTGTAAGTTTCAAAGTCCAGACAGTCAGAAACATGCTTTTTTCACACTTTTGGCACTTTTGACTGACAAAATGATTTTTGAACACAAAACGCTCTAAAAAGCACGTTTTGTCATTTGTAGTTCAAAACAAGTGTTATTCATGGTCACATTGTAAGTTTCAAAGTCCAGACAGTCAGAAACATCCTTTTTTCACACTTTTGACTCATTTGACTGAAAAAATGATTTTTAACTACAAAACGCTCTCAAAAGCACGTTTTGTCATTTGTAGTTCAAAACAGGTGTTATTCATGGTCACATTGTAAGTTTCAAAGTCCAGACAGTCAGAAACATCCTTTTTTCACACTTTTGGCTCATTTGACTGACAAAATGATGTGTAACTACAAAACGCTCTCAAAAGCACGTTTTGTCATTTGTAGTTCAAAACAAGTGTTATTCATGGTCACATTGTAAGTTTCAAAGTCCAGACAGTCAGAAACATCCTTTTTTCACACTTTTGGCTCATTTGACTGACAAAATGATGTGTAACTACAAAACGCTCTCAAAAGCACGTTTTGTCATTTGTAGTTCAAAACAAGTGTTATTCATGTTCACATTGTAAGTTTCAAAGTCCAGACAGTCAGAAACATCCTTTTTTCACACTTTTGGCACTTTTGACTGACAAAATGATTTTTAACTACAAAATGATCTCAAAAGCACGTTTTGTCATTTGTAGTTCAAAACAAGTGTTATTCATGGTCACATTGTAAGTTTCAAAGTCCAGACAGTCAGAAACATCCTTTTTTCACACTTTTGGCTCATTTGACTGACAAAATGATTTTTGAACACAAAACGCTCTAAAAAGCATGTTTTGTCATTTGTAGTTCAAAACAAGTGTTATTCATGGTCACATTGTAAGTTTCAAAGTCCAGACAGTCAGAAACATCCTTTTTTCACACTTTTGGCTCATTTGACTGACAAAATGATGTGTAACTACAAAACGCTCTCAAAAGCACGTTTTGTCATTTGTAGTTCAAAACAAGTGTTATTCATGTTCACATTGTAAGTTTCAAAGTCCAGACAGTCAGAAACATCCTTTTTTCACACTTTTGGCACTTTTGACTGACAAAATGATTTTTAACTACAAAATGATCTCAAAAGCACGTTTTGTCATTTGTAGTTCAAAACAAGTGTTATTCATGGTCACATTGTAAGTTTCAAAGTCCAGACAGTCAGAAACATCCTTTTTTCACACTTTTGGCTCATTTGACTGACAAAATGATTTTTGAACACAAAACGCTCTAAAAAGCACGTTTTGTCATTTGTAGTTCAAAACAAGTGTTATTCATGGTCACATTGTAAGTTTCAAAGTCCAGACAGTCAGAAACATCCTTTTTTCACACTTTTGGCTCATTTGACTGACAAAATGATGTGTAACTACAAAATGCTCTCAAAAGCACGTTTTGTCATTTGTAGTTCAAAACAAGTGTTATTCATGTTCACATTGTAAGTTTCAAAGTCCAGACAGTCAGAAACATCCTTTTTTCACACTTTTGGCACTTTTGACTGACAAAATGATTTTTAACTACAAAATGATCTCAAAAGCACGTTTTGTCATTTGTAGTTCAAAACAAGTGTTATTCATGGTCACATTGTAAGTTTCAAAGTCCAGACAGTCAGAAACATCCTTTTTTCACACTTTTGGCTCATTTGACTGACAAAATGATTTTTGAACACAAAACGCTCTAAAAAGCACGTTTTGTCATTTGTAGTTCAAAACAAGTGTTATTCATGGTCACATTGTAAGTTTCAAGGTCCAGACAGTCAGAAACATCCTTTTTTCACACTTTTGACTCATTTGACTGAAAAAATGATTTTTAACTACAAAACGCTCTCAAAAGCACGTTTTGTCATTTGTAGTTCAAAACAGGTGTTATTCATGGTCACATTGTAAGTTTCAAAGTCCAGACAGTCAGAAACATCCTTTTTTCACACTTTTGGCTCATTTGACTGACAAAATGATGTGTAACTACAAAACGCTCTAAAAAGCACGTTTTGTCATTTGTAGTTCAAAACAAGTGTTATTCATGGTCACATTGTAAGTTTCAAAGTCCAGACAGTCAGAAACATCCTTTTTTCACACTTTTGACTCATTTGACTGAAAAAATGATTTTTAACTACAAAACGCTCTCAAAAGCACGTTTTGTCATTTGTAGTTCAAAACAAGTGTTATTCATGGTCACATTGTAAGTTTCAAAGTCCAGACAGTCAGAAACATCCTTTTTTCACACTTTTGGCTCATTTGACTGACAAAATGATTTTTAACTACAAATGCTCTCAAAAGCACGTTTTGTCATTTGTAGTTCAAAACAAGTGTTATTCATGTTCACATTGTAAGTTTCAAAGTCCTGACAGTCAGAAACATGCTTTTTTCACACTTTTGACTCATTTGACTGACAAAATGATTTTTGAACACAAAACGCTCTAAAAAGCACGTTTTGTCATTTGTAGTTCAAAACAAGTGTTATTCATGGTCACATTGTAAGTTTCAAAGTCCAGACAGTCAGAAACATGCTTTTTTCACACTTTTGGCACTTTTGACTGACAAAATGATTTTTGAACACAAAACGCTCTCAAAAGCACGTTTTGTCATTTGTAGTTCAAAACAAGTGTTATTCATGGTCACATTGTAAGTTTCAAAGTCCAGACAGTCAGAAACAGGCTTTTTTCACACTTTTGGCTCATTTGACTGACAAAAAGATTTTTGAACACAAAATGCTCTCAAAAGCACGTTTTGTCATTTGTAGTTCAAAACAAGTGTTATTCATGGTCACATTGTAAGTTTCAAAGTCAAAACTGTCAGAAACAGGCTTTTTTCACACTTTTGGCTCATTTGACTGACAAAATGATTTTTAACTACAAAATGCTCTCAAAAGCACGTTTTGTCATTTGTAGTTCAAAACAAGTGTTATTCATGGTCACATTGTAAGTTTCAAAGTCCAGACAGTCAGAAACATGCTTTTTTCACACTTTTGGCTCATTTGACTGACAAAATGATGTATAACTACAAAACGCTCTCAAAAGCACGTTTTGTCATTTGTAGTTCAAAACAAGTGTTATTCATGGTCACATTGTAAGTTTCAAAGTCCAGACAGTCAGAAACATCCTTTTTTCACACTTTTGGCACTTTTGACTGACAAAATTATTTTTTAACACAAAACGCTCTAAAAAGCACGTTTTGTCATTTGTAGTTCAAAACAAGTGTTATTCATGGTCACATTGTAAGTTTCAAAGTCCAGACAGTCAGAAACATGCTTTTTTCACACTTTTGACTCATTTGACTGAAAAAATGATTTTTAACTACAAAACGCTCTCAAAAGCACGTTTTGTCATTTGTAGTTCAAAACAGGTGTTATTCATGGTCACATTGTAAGTTTCAAAGTCCAGACAGTCAGAAACATCCTTTTTTCACACTTTTGGCTCATTTGACTGACAAAATGATGTGTAACTACAAAACGCTCTCAAAAGCACGTTTTGTCATTTGTAGTTCAAAACAAGTGTTATTCATGGTCACATTGTAAGTTTCAAAGTCCAGACAGTCAGAAACATCCTTTTTTCACACTTTTGGCTCATTTGACTGACAAAATGATGTGTAACTACAAAACGCTCTCAAAAGCACGTTTTGTCATTTGTAGTTCAAAACAAGTGTTATTCATGTTCACATTGTAAGTTTCAAAGTCCAGACAGTCAGAAACATCCTTTTTTCACACTTTTGGCACTTTTGACTGACAAAATGATTTTTAACTACAAAATGATCTCAAAAGCACGTTTTGTCATTTGTAGTTCAAAACAAGTGTTATTCATGGTCACATTGTAAGTTTCAAAGTCCAGACAGTCAGAAACATCCTTTTTTCACACTTTTGGCTCATTTGACTGACAAAATGATTTTTGAACACAAAACGCTCTAAAAAGCACGTTTTGTCATTTGTAGTTCAAAACAAGTGTTATTCATGGTCACATTGTAAGTTTCAAAGTCCAGACAGTCAGAAACATCCTTTTTTCACACTTTTGGCTCATTTGACTGACAAAATGATGTGTAACTACAAAACGCTCTCAAAAGCACGTTTTGTCATTTGTAGTTCAAAACAAGTGTTATTCATGTTCACATTGTAAGTTTCAAAGTCCAGACAGTCAGAAACATCCTTTTTTCACACTTTTGGCACTTTTGACTGACAAAATGATTTTTAACTACAAAATGATCTCAAAAGCACGTTTTGTCATTTGTAGTTCAAAACAAGTGTTATTCATGGTCACATTGTAAGTTTCAAAGTCCAGACAGTCAGAAACATCCTTTTTTCACACTTTTGGCTCATTTGACTGACAAAATGATTTTTGAACACAAAACGCTCTAAAAAGCACGTTTTGTCATTTGTAGTTCAAAACAAGTGTTATTCATGGTCACATTGTAAGTTTCAAAGTCCAGACAGTCAGAAACATCCTTTTTTCACACTTTTGACTCATTTGACTGAAAAAATGATTTTTAACTACAAAACGCTCTCAAAAGCACGTTTTGTCATTTGTAGTTCAAAACAGGTGTTATTCATGGTCACATTGTAAGTTTCAAAGTCCAGACAGTCAGAAACATCCTTTTTTCACACTTTTGGCTCATTTGACTGACAAAATGATGTGTAACTACAAAACGCTCTCAAAAGCACGTTTTGTCATTTGTAGTTCAAAACAAGTGTTATTCATGGTCACATTGTAAGTTTCAAAGTCCAGACAGTCAGAAACATCCTTTTTTCACACTTTTGACTCATTTGACTGAAAAAATGATTTTTAACTACAAAACGCTCTCAAAAGCACGTTTTGTCATTTGTAGTTCAAAACAAGTGTTATTCATGGTCACATTGTAAGTTTCAAAGTCCAGACAGTCAGAAACATCCTTTTTTCACACTTTTGACTCATTTGACTGAAAAAATGATTTTTAACTACAAAACGCTCTCAAAAGCACGTTTTGTCATTTGTAGTTCAAAACAAGTGTTATTCATGGTCACATTGTAAGTTTCAAAGTCCAGACAGTCAGAAACATCCTTTTTTCACACTTTTGGCTCATTTGACTGACAAAATGATTTTTAACTACAAATGCTCTCAAAAGCACGTTTTGTCATTTGTAGTTCAAAACAAGTGTTATTCATGGTAACATTGTAAGTTTCAAAGTCCAGACAGTCAGAAACATGCTTTTTTCACACTTTTGGCACTTTAGACTGACAAAATGATTTTTGAACACAAAATGCTCTAAAAAGCACGTTTTGTCATTTGTAGTTCAAAACAAGTGTTATTCATGGTCACATTGTAAGTTTCAAAGTCCAGACAGTCAGAAACATCCTTTTTTCACACTTTTGACTCATTTGACTGAAAAAATGATTTTTAACTACAAAACGCTCTCAAAAGCACGTTTTGTCATTTGTAGTTCAAAACAGGTGTTATTCATGGTCACATTGTAAGTTTCAAAGTCCAGACAGTCAGAAACAGGCTTTTTTCACACTTTTGGCTCATTTGACTGACAAAATGATTTTTAACTACAAATGCTCTCAAAAGCACGTTTTGTCATTTGTAGTTCAAAACAAGTGTTATTCATGGTCACATTGTAAGTTTCAAAGTCCAGACAGTCAGAAACATCCTTTTTTCACACTTTTGACTCATTTGACTGAAAAAATGATTTTTAACTACAAAACGCTCTCAAAAGCACGTTTTGTCATTTGTAGTTCAAAACAAGTGTTATTCATGGTCACATTGTAAGTTTCAAAGTCCAGACAGTCAGAAACATCCTTTTTTCACACTTTTGGCTCATTTGACTGACAAAATGATTTTTAACTACAAATGCTCTCAAAAGCACGTTTTGTCATTTGTAGTTCAAAACAAGTGTTATTCATGTTCACATTGTAAGTTTCAAAGTCCTGACAGTCAGAAACATGCTTTTTTCACACTTTTGACTCATTTGACTGACAAAATGATTTTTGAACACAAAACGCTCTAAAAAGCACGTTTTGTCATTTGTAGTTCAAAACAAGTGTTATTCATGGTCACATTGTAAGTTTCAAAGTCCAGACAGTCAGAAACATGCTTTTTTCACACTTTTGGCACTTTTGACTGACAAAATGATTTTTGAACACAAAACGCTCTCAAAAGCACGTTTTGTCATTTGTAGTTCAAAACAAGTGTTATTCATGGTCACATTGTAAGTTTCAAAGTCCAGACAGTCAGAAACAGGCTTTTTTCACACTTTTGGCTCATTTGACTGACAAAAAGATTTTTGAACACAAAATGCTCTCAAAAGCACGTTTTGTCATTTGTAGTTCAAAACAAGTGTTATTCATGGTCACATTGTAAGTTTCAAAGTCAAAACTGTCAGAAACAGGCTTTTTTCACACTTTTGGCTCATTTGACTGACAAAATGATTTTTAACTACAAAATGCTCTCAAAAGCACGTTTTGTCATTTGTAGTTCAAAACAAGTGTTATTCATGGTCACATTGTAAGTTTCAAAGTCCAGACAGTCAGAAACATGCTTTTTTCACACTTTTGGCTCATTTGACTGACAAAATGATGTATAACTACAAAACGCTCTCAAAAGCACGTTTTGTCATTTGTAGTTCAAAACAAGTGTTATTCATGGTCACATTGTAAGTTTCAAAGTCCAGACAGTCAGAAACATCCTTTTTTCACACTTTTGGCACTTTTGACTGACAAAATTATTTTTGAACACAAAACGCTCTAAAAAGCACGTTTTGTCATTTGTAGTTCAAAACAAGTGTTATTCATGGTCACATTGTAAGTTTCAAAGTCCAGACAGTCAGAAACATGCTTTTTTCACACTTTTGACTCATTTGACTGAAAAAATGATTTTTAACTACAAAACGCTCTCAAAAGCACGTTTTGTCATTTGTAGTTCAAAACAGGTGTTATTCATGGTCACATTGTAAGTTTCAAAGTCCAGACAGTCAGAAACATCCTTTTTTCACACTTTTGGCTCATTTGACTGACAAAATGATGTGTAACTACAAAACGCTCTCAAAAGCACGTTTTGTCATTTGTAGTTCAAAACAAGTGTTATTCATGGTCACATTGTAAGTTTCAAAGTCCAGACAGTCAGAAACATCCTTTTTTCACACTTTTGGCTCATTTGACTGACAAAATGATGTGTAACTACAAAACGCTCTCAAAAGCACGTTTTGTCATTTGTAGTTCAAAACAAGTGTTATTCATGTTCACATTGTAAGTTTCAAAGTCCAGACAGTCAGAAACATCCTTTTTTCACACTTTTGGCACTTTTGACTGACAAAATGATTTTTAACTACAAAATGATCTCAAAAGCACGTTTTGTCATTTGTAGTTCAAAACAAGTGTTATTCATGGTCACATTGTAAGTTTCAAAGTCCAGACAGTCAGAAACATCCTTTTTTCACACTTTTGGCTCATTTGACTGACAAAATGATTTTTGAACACAAAACGCTCTAAAAAGCACGTTTTGTCATTTGTAGTTCAAAACAAGTGTTATTCATGGTCACATTGTAAGTTTCAAAGTCCAGACAGTCAGAAACATCCTTTTTTCACACTTTTGGCTCATTTGACTGACAAAATGATGTGTAACTACAAAACGCTCTCAAAAGCACGTTTTGTCATTTGTAGTTCAAAACAAGTGTTATTCATGTTCACATTGTAAGTTTCAAAGTCCAGACAGTCAGAAACATCCTTTTTTCACACTTTTGGCACTTTTGACTGACAAAATGATTTTTAACTACAAAATGATCTCAAAAGCACGTTTTGTCATTTGTAGTTCAAAACAAGTGTTATTCATGGTCACATTGTAAGTTTCAAAGTCCAGACAGTCAGAAACATCCTTTTTTCACACTTTTGGCTCATTTGACTGACAAAATGATTTTTGAACACAAAACGCTCTAAAAAGCACGTTTTGTCATTTGTAGTTCAAAACAAGTGTTATTCATGGTCACATTGTAAGTTTCAAAGTCCAGACAGTCAGAAACATCCTTTTTTCACACTTTTGACTCATTTGACTGAAAAAATGATTTTTAACTACAAAACGCTCTCAAAAGCACGTTTTGTCATTTGTAGTTCAAAACAGGTGTTATTCATGGTCACATTGTAAGTTTCAAAGTCCAGACAGTCAGAAACATCCTTTTTTCACACTTTTGGCTCATTTGACTGACAAAATGATGTGTAACTACAAAACGCTCTAAAAAGCACGTTTTGTCATTTGTAGTTCAAAACAAGTGTTATTCATGGTCACATTGTAAGTTTCAAAGTCCAGACAGTCAGAAACATCCTTTTTTCACACTTTTGACTCATTTGACTGAAAAAATGATTTTTAACTACAAAACGCTCTCAAAAGCACGTTTTGTCATTTGTAGTTCAAAACAAGTGTTATTCATGGTCACATTGTAAGTTTCAAAGTCCAGACAGTCAGAAACATCCTTTTTTCACACTTTTGACTCATTTGACTGAAAAAATGATTTTTAACTACAAAACGCTCTCAAAAGCACGTTTTGTCATTTGTAGTTCAAAACAAGTGTTATTCATGGTCACATTGTAAGTTTCAAAGTCCAGACAGTCAGAAACATCCTTTTTTCACACTTTTGGCTCATTTGACTGACAAAATGATTTTTAACTACAAATGCTCTCAAAAGCACGTTTTGTCATTTGTAGTTCAAAACAAGTGTTATTCATGGTAACATTGTAAGTTTCAAAGTCCAGACAGTCAGAAACATGCTTTTTTCACACTTTTGGCACTTTAGACTGACAAAATGATTTTTGAACACAAAATGCTCTAAAAAGCACGTTTTGTCATTTGTAGTTCAAAACAAGTGTTATTCATGGTCACATTGTAAGTTTCAAAGTCCAGACAGTCAGAAACATCCTTTTTTCACACTTTTGACTCATTTGACTGAAAAAATGATTTTTAACTACAAAACGCTCTCAAAAGCACGTTTTGTCATTTGTAGTTCAAAACAGGTGTTATTCATGGTCACATTGTAAGTTTCAAAGTCCAGACAGTCAGAAACATCCTTTTTTCACACTTTTGGCTCATTTGACTGACAAAATGATGTGTAACTACAAAACGCTCTCAAAAGCACGTTTTTTCATTTGTAGTTCAAAACAAGTGTTATTCATGGTCACATTGTAAGTTTCAAAGTCCAGACAGTCAGAAACATCCTTTTTTCACACTTTTGGCTCATTTGACTGACAAAATGATGTGTAACTACAAAACGCTCTCAAAAGCACGTTTTGTCATTTGTAGTTCAAAACAAGTGTTATTCATGTTCACATTGTAAGTTTCAAAGTCCAGACAGTCAGAAACATCCTTTTTTCACACTTTTGGCACTTTTGACTGACAAAATGATTTTTAACTACAAAACGCTCTCAAAAGCACGTTTTGTCATTTGTAGTTCAAAACAAGTGTTATTCATGGTCACATTGTAAGTTTCAAAGTCCAGACAGTCAGAAACATCCTTTTTTCACACTTTTGGCTCATTTGACTGACAAAATGATTTTTGAACACAAAACGCTCTAAAAAGCACGTTTTGTCATTTGTAGTTCAAAACAAGTGTTATTCATGGTCACATTGTAAGTTTCAAAGTCCAGACAGTCAGAAACATCCTTTTTTCACACTTTTGACTCATTTGACTGAAAAAATGATTTTTAACTACAAAACGCTCTCAAAAGCACGTTTTGTCATTTGTAGTTCAAAACAGGTGTTATTCATGGTCACATTGTAAGTTTCAAAGTCCAGACAGTCAGAAACATCCTTTTTTCACACTTTTGGCTCATTTGACTGACAAAATGATGTGTAACTACAAAACGCTCTAAAAAGCACGTTTTGTCATTTGTAGTTCAAAACAAGTGTTATTCATGGTCACATTGTAAGTTTCAAAGTCCAGACAGTCAGAAACATCCTTTTTTTACACTTTTGACTCATTTGACTGAAAAAATGATTTTTAACTACAAAACGCTCTCAAAAGCACGTTTTGTCATTTGTAGTTCAAAACAAGTGTTATTCATGGTCACATTGTAAGTTTCAAAGTCCAGACAGTCAGAAACATCCTTTTTTCACACTTTTGGCTCATTTGACTGACAAAATGATGTGTAACTACAAAACGCTCTCAAAAGCACGTTTTGTCATTTGTAGTTCAAAACAAGTGTTATTCATGGTCACATTGTAAGTTTCAAAGTCCAGACAGTCAGAAACATCCTTTTTTCACACTTTTGGCTCATTTGACTGACAAAATGATTTTTAACTACAAATGCTCTCAAAAGCACGTTTTGTCATTTGTAGTTCAAAACAAGTGTTATTCATGTTCACATTGTAAGTTTCAAAGTCCAGACAGTCAGAAACATGCTTTTTTCACACTTTTGGCACTTTTGACTGACAAAATGATTTTTGAACACAAAACGCTCTTAAAAGCACGTTTTGTGATTTGTAGTTCAAAACAAGTGTTATTCATGGTCATATTGTAAGTTTCCAAGTCCAAACTGTCAGAAACAGGCTTTTTTCACACTTTTGGCTCCTTTGACTTGTCACGGTGCCTGGCGGTCTCCTCCCCCCTCCAGCTCTGCCCTAATGTTCCTGATTGCCACCAGCTGCCATCACTCTCCTCATCATCTTCTGTGGATTCAAAAGGAGATCAACGCCACTACTCGACGCCAGTTTGTTACCCCTTATGGTGACTGCTCTGGTTCTAGCCTCGTTACAGCTTTGTTCCAAGTCTCTGGCTCTAACTAATTCTTTGCTCCCTGTCTCAGGATCCTACCGCTCACGAGTGACGGCAGCACGGACCTTCCATTCTACGCCTCAGGAGCACGGAAACTCTCGGCAGCCGCTAACCGCTTCAAGACCCTCCAGCCACGCCACAGCCACGTCTAACCTGGACACTCCTCAAACCAGCCATCTTCACATCTGGAGCAAACAATAAATCCATTCTCATCCTCCACTTACCTGTCTTCCTTCTGGGTTGCAGCATCTGGGTTCCTCATCCTTGTGAAATCATGACATGACTGACAAAATGATTTTTAACTACAAAATGCTCTCAAAAGCACGTTTTGTCATTTGTAGTTCAAAACAAGTGTTATTCATGGTCACATTGTAAGTTTCCAAGTCCAAACTGTCAGAAACAGGCTTTTTCACACTTTTGGCTCATTTGACTGACAAAATGATTTTTGAACACAAAACGCTCTTAAAAGCACGTTTTGTCATTTGTAGTTCAAAACAAGTGTTAATTATGGTCACATTGTAAGTTTCCAAGTCCAGACAGTCAGAAACATCCTTTTTTCACACTTTTGGCTCATTTGACTGACAAAATGATTTTTGAACACAAAACGCTCTCAAAAGCACGTTTTGTCATTTGTAGTTCAAAACAAGTGTTATTCATGGTCACATTGTAAGTTTGAAAGTCCAGACAGTCAGAAACATCCTTTTTTCACACTTTTGGCTCATTTGACTGACAAAATGATGTGTAACTACAAAACGCTCTCAAAAGCATGTTTTGTCATTTGTAGTGCAAAACAAGTGTTATTCATGGTCACATTGTAAGTTTCAAAGTCCAGACAGTCAGAAACATGCTTTTTTCACACTTTTGGGACTTTTGACTGACTAAATGATTTTGAAGCACAAAACGCTCTGAAAAGCACGTTTTGTCATTTGTAGTTCAAAACAAGTGTTATTCATGGTCACATTGTAAGTTTCAAAGTCCAGACAGTCAGAAACATGCTTTTTTCACACTTTTGGCACTTTTGACTGACAAAATGATTTTTGAACACAAAACGCTCTTAAAGGCACGTTTTGTCATTTGTAGTTCAAAACAAGTGTTATTCATGGTCACATTGTAAGTTTGAAAGTCCAGACAGTCAGAAACATCCTTTTTTCACACTTTTGGCTCATTTGACTGACAAAATGATTTTTAACTACAAAATGCTCTCAAAAGCACGTTTTGTGATTTGTAGTTCAAAACAAGTGTTATTCATGGTCACATTGTAAGTTTCCAAGTCCAAACTGTCAGAAACAGGCTTTTTTCACACTTTTGGCTCATTTGACTGACAAAATGATTTTTAACTACAAAATGATCTCAAAAGCACGTTTTGTCATTTGTAGTTCAAAACAAGTGTTATTCATGGTCACATTGTAAGTTTCAAAGTCCAGACAGTCAGAAACATCCTTTTTTCACACTTTTGACTCATTTGACTGACAAAATGATTTTTAACTACAAAACGCTCTCAAAAGCACGTTTTGTCATTTGTAGTTCAAAACAAGTGTTATTCATGGTCACATTGTAAGTTTCAAAGTCCAGACAGTCAGAAACATCCTTTTTTCACACTTTTGGCTCATTTGACTGACAAAATGATGTGTAACTACAAAACGCTCTCAAAAGCATGTTTTGTCATTTGTAGTGCAAAACAAGTGTTATTCATGGTCACATTGTAAGTTTCAAAGTCCAGACAGTCAGAAACATGCTTTTTTCACACTTTTGGCTCATTTGACTGACAAAATGATGTATAACTACAAAACGCTCTCAAAAGCACGTTTTGTCATTTGTAGTTCAAAACAAGTGTTATTCATGGTCACATTGTAAGTTTCAAAGTCCAGACAGTCAGAAACATCCTTTTTTCACACTTATGGCACTTTTGACTGACAAAATGATTTTTGAACACAAAACCTTCTTAAAAGCACGTTTTGTGATTTGTAGTTCAAAACAAGTGTTATTCATGGTCACATTGTAAGTTTCCAAGTCCAAACTGTCAGAAACAGGCTTTTTCACACTTTTGGCTCATTTGACTGACAAAATGATTTTTAACTACAAAATGATCTCAAAAGCATGTTTTGTCATTTGTAGTTCAAAACAAGTGTTATTCATGGTCACATTGTAAGTTTCAAAGTCCAGACAGTCAGAAACATGCTTTTTCACACTTTTGGCACTTTAGACTGACAAAATGATTTTGAAGCAAAAAATGCTCTCAAAAGCACGTTTTGTCATTTGTAGTTCAAAACAAGTGTTATTCATGGTCACATTGTAAGTTTCCAAGTCCAGACAGTCAGAAACATCCTTTTTTCACACTTTTGGCTCATTTGACTGACAAAATGATTTTTAACTACAAAATGCTCTCAAAAGCACGTTTTGTGATTTGTAGTTCAAAACAAGTGTTATTCATGGTCACATTGTAAGTTTCCAAGTCCAAACTGTCAGAAACAGGCTTTTTTCACACTTTTGGCTCATTTGACTGACAAAATGATTTTTAACTACAAAATGATCTCAAAAGCACGTTTTGTCATTTGTAGTTCAAAACAAGTGTTATTCATGGTCACATTGTAAGTTTCAAAGTCCAGACAGTCCGAAACATCCTTTTTTCACACTTTTGGCACTTTTGACTGACAAAATGATTTTTAACTACAAATGCTCTCAAAAGCACGTTTTGTCATTTGTAGTTCAAAACAAGTGTTATTCATGTTCACATTGTAAGTTTCAAAGTCCTGACAGTCAGAAACATGCTTTTTTCACACTTTTGACTCATTTGACTGACAAAATGATTTTTGAACACAAAACGCTCTAAAAAGCACGTTTTGTCATTTGTAGTTCAAAACAAGTGTTATTCATGGTCACATTGTAAGTTTCAAAGTCCAGACAGTCAGAAACATGCTTTTTTCACACTTTTGGCACTTTTGACTGACAAAATGATTTTTGAACACAAAACGCTCTCAAAAGCACGTTTTGTCATTTGTAGTTCAAAACAAGTGTTATTCATGGTCACATTGTAAGTTTCAAAGTCCAGACAGTCAGAAACAGGCTTTTTTCACACTTTTGGCTCATTTGACTGACAAAAAGATTTTTGAACACAAAATGCTCTCAAAAGCACGTTTTGTCATTTGTAGTTCAAAACAAGTGTTATTCATGGTCACATTGTAAGTTTCAAAGTCAAAACTGTCAGAAACAGGCTTTTTTCACACTTTTGGCTCATTTGACTGACAAAATGATTTTTAACTACAAAATGCTCTCAAAAGCACGTTTTGTCATTTGTAGTTCAAAACAAGTGTTATTCATGGTCACATTGTAAGTTTCAAAGTCCAGACAGTCAGAAACATGCTTTTTTCACACTTTTGGCTCATTTGACTGACAAAATGATGTATAACTACAAAACGCTCTCAAAAGCACGTTTTGTCATTTGTAGTTCAAAACAAGTGTTATTCATGGTCACATTGTAAGTTTCAAAGTCCAGACAGTCAGAAACATCCTTTTTTCACACTTTTGGCACTTTTGACTGACAAAATGATTTTTGAACACAAAACGCTCTAAAAAGCACGTTTTGTCATTTGTAGTTCAAAACAAGTGTTATTCATGGTCACATTGTAAGTTTCAAAGTCCAGACAGTCAGAAACATCCTTTTTTCACACTTTTGACTCATTTGACTGAAAAAATGATTTTTAACTACAAAACGCTCTCAAAAGCACGTTTTGTCATTTGTAGTTCAAAACAGGTGTTATTCATGGTCACATTGTAAGTTTCAAAGTCCAGACAGTCAGAAACATCCTTTTTTCACACTTTTGGCTCATTTGACTGACAAAATGATGTGTAACTACAAAACGCTCTCAAAAGCACGTTTTGTCATTTGTAGTTCAAAACAAGTGTTATTCATGGTCACATTGTAAGTTTCAAAGTCCAGACAGTCAGAAACATCCTTTTTTCACACTTTTGGCTCATTTGACTGACAAAATGATGTGTAACTACAAAACGCTCTCAAAAGCACGTTTTGTCATTTGTAGTTCAAAACAAGTGTTATTCATGTTCACATTGTAAGTTTCAAAGTCCAGACAGTCAGAAACATCCTTTTTTCACACTTTTGGCACTTTTGACTGACAAAATGATTTTTAACTACAAAATGATCTCAAAAGCACGTTTTGTCATTTGTAGTTCAAAACAAGTGTTATTCATGGTCACATTGTAAGTTTCAAAGTCCAGACAGTCAGAAACATCCTTTTTTCACACTTTTGGCTCATTTGACTGACAAAATGATTTTTGAACACAAAACGCTCTAAAAAGCACGTTTTGTCATTTGTAGTTCAAAACAAGTGTTATTCATGGTCACATTGTAAGTTTCAAAGTCCAGACAGTCAGAAACATCCTTTTTTCACACTTTTGGCTCATTTGACTGACAAAATGATGTGTAACTACAAAACGCTCTCAAAAGCACGTTTTGTCATTTGTAGTTCAAAACAAGTGTTATTCATGTTCACATTGTAAGTTTCAAAGTCCAGACAGTCAGAAACATCCTTTTTTCACACTTTTGGCACTTTTGACTGACAAAATGATTTTTAACTACAAAATGATCTCAAAAGCACGTTTTGTCATTTGTAGTTCAAAACAAGTGTTATTCATGGTCACATTGTAAGTTTCAAAGTCCAGACAGTCAGAAACATCCTTTTTTCACACTTTTGGCTCATTTGACTGACAAAATGATTTTTGAACACAAAACGCTCTAAAAAGCACGTTTTGTCATTTGTAGTTCAAAACAAGTGTTATTCATGGTCACATTGTAAGTTTCAAAGTCCAGACAGTCAGAAACATCCTTTTTTCACACTTTTGACTCATTTGACTGAAAAAATGATTTTTAACTACAAAACGCTCTCAAAAGCACGTTTTGTCATTTGTAGTTCAAAACAGGTGTTATTCATGGTCACATTGTAAGTTTCAAAGTCCAGACAGTCAGAAACATCCTTTTTTCACACTTTTGGCTCATTTGACTGACAAAATGATGTGTAACTACAAAACGCTCTCAAAAGCACGTTTTGTCATTTGTAGTTCAAAACAAGTGTTATTCATGGTCACATTGTAAGTTTCAAAGTCCAGACAGTCAGAAACATCCTTTTTTCACACTTTTGACTCATTTGACTGAAAAAATGATTTTTAACTACAAAACGCTCTCAAAAGCACGTTTTGTCATTTGTAGTTCAAAACAAGTGTTATTCATGGTCACATTGTAAGTTTCAAAGTCCAGACAGTCAGAAACATCCTTTTTTCACACTTTTGACTCATTTGACTGAAAAAATGATTTTTAACTACAAAACGCTCTCAAAAGCACGTTTTGTCATTTGTAGTTCAAAACAAGTGTTATTCATGGTCACATTGTAAGTTTCAAAGTCCAGACAGTCAGAAACATCCTTTTTTCACACTTTTGGCTCATTTGACTGACAAAATGATTTTTAACTACAAATGCTCTCAAAAGCACGTTTTGTCATTTGTAGTTCAAAACAAGTGTTATTCATGGTAACATTGTAAGTTTCAAAGTCCAGACAGTCAGAAACATGCTTTTTTCACACTTTTGGCACTTTAGACTGACAAAATGATTTTTGAACACAAAATGCTCTAAAAAGCACGTTTTGTCATTTGTAGTTCAAAACAAGTGTTATTCATGGTCACATTGTAAGTTTCAAAGTCCAGACAGTCAGAAACATCCTTTTTTCACACTTTTGACTCATTTGACTGAAAAAATGATTTTTAACTACAAAACGCTCTCAAAAGCACGTTTTGTCATTTGTAGTTCAAAACAAGTGTTATTCATGGTCACATTGTAAGTTTCAAAGTCCAGACAGTCAGAAACATCCTTTATTCACACTTTTGGCTCATTTGACTGACAAAATGATGTGTAACTACAAAACGCTCTCAAAAGCACGTTTTTTCATTTGTAGTTCAAAACAAGTGTTATTCATGGTCACATTGTAAGTTTCAAAGTCCAGACAGTCAGAAACATCCTTTTTTCACACTTTTGGCTCATTTGACTGACAAAATGATGTGTAACTACAAAACGCTCTCAAAAGCACGTTTTGTCATTTGTAGTTCAAAACAAGTGTTATTCATGTTCACATTGTAAGTTTCAAAGTCCAGACAGTCAGAAACATCCTTTTTTCACACTTTTGGCACTTTTGACTGACAAAATGATTTTTAACTACAAAACGCTCTCAAAAGCACGTTTTGTCATTTGTAGTTCAAAACAAGTGTTATTCATGGTCACATTGTAAGTTTCAAAGTCCAGACAGTCAGAAACATCCTTTTTTCACACTTTTGGCTCATTTGACTGACAAAATGATTTTTGAACACAAAACGCTCTAAAAAGCACGTTTTGTCATTTGTAGTTCAAAACAAGTGTTATTCATGGTCACATTGTAAGTTTCAAAGTCCAGACAGTCAGAAACATCCTTTTTTCACACTTTTGACTCATTTGACTGAAAAAATGATTTTTAACTACAAAACGCTCTCAAAAGCACGTTTTGTCATTTGTAGTTCAAAACAAGTGTTATTCATGGTCACATTGTAAGTTTCAAAGTCCAGACAGTCAGAAACATCCTTTTTTCACACTTTTGGCTCATTTGACTGACAAAATGATGTGTAACTACAAAACGCTCTAAAAAGCACGTTTTGTCATTTGTAGTTCAAAACAAGTGTTATTCATGGTCACATTGTAAGTTTCAAAGTCCAGACAGTCAGAAACATCCTTTTTTTACACTTTTGACTCATTTGACTGAAAAAATGATTTTTAACTACAAAACGCTCTCAAAAGCACGTTTTGTCATTTGTAGTTCAAAACAAGTGTTATTCATGGTCACATTGTAAGTTTCAAAGTCCAGACAGTCAGAAACATCCTTTTTTCACACTTTTGGCTCATTTGACTGACAAAATGATGTGTAACTACAAAACGCTCTCAAAAGCACGTTTTGTCATTTGTAGTTCAAAACAAGTGTTATTCATGGTCACATTGTAAGTTTCAAAGTCCAGACAGTCAGAAACATCCTTTTTTCACACTTTTGGCTCATTTGACTGACAAAATGATTTTTAACTACAAATGCTCTCAAAAGCACGTTTTGTCATTTGTAGTTCAAAACAAGTGTTATTCATGTTCACATTGTAAGTTTCAAAGTCCAGACAGTCAGAAACATGCTTTTTTCACACTTTTGGCACTTTTGACTGACAAAATGATTTTTGAACACAAAACGCTCTTAAAAGCACGTTTTGTGATTTGTAGTTCAAAACAAGTGTTATTCATGGTCATATTGTAAGTTTCCAAGTCCAAACTGTCAGAAACAGGCTTTTTTCACACTTTTGGCTCCTTTGACTTGTCACGGTGCCTGGCGGTCTCCTCCCCCCTCCAGCTCTGCCCTAATGTTCCTGATTGCCACCAGCTGCCATCACTCTCCTCATCATCTTCTGTGGATTCAAAAGGAGATCAACGCCACTACTCGACGCCAGTTTGTTACCCCTTATGGTGACTGCTCTGGTTCTAGCCTCGTTACAGCTTTGTTCCAAGTCTCTGGCTCTAACTAATTCTTTGCTCCCTGTCTCAGGATCCTACCGCTCACGAGTGACGGCAGCACGGACCTTCCATTCTACGCCTCAGGAGCACGGAAACTCTCGGCAGCCGCTAACCGCTTCAAGACCCTCCAGCCACGCCACAGCCACGTCTAACCTGGACACTCCTCAAACCAGCCATCTTCACATCTGGAGCAAACAATAAATCCATTCTCATCCTCCACTTACCTGTCTTCCTTCTGGGTTGCAGCATCTGGGTTCCTCATCCTTGTGAAATCATGACATGACTGACAAAATGATTTTTAACTACAAAATGCTCTCAAAAGCACGTTTTGTCATTTGTAGTTCAAAACAAGTGTTATTCATGGTCACATTGTAAGTTTCAAAGTCCAGACAGTCAGAAACATCCTTTTTTCACACTTTTGGCTCATTTGACTGACAAAATGATGTGTAACTACAAAACGCTCTCAAAAGCACGTTTTGTCATTTGTAGTTCAAAACAAGTGTTATTCATGTTCACATTGTAAGTTTCAAAGTCCAGACAGTCAAACATCCTTTTTTCACACTTTTGGCACTTTTGACTGACAAAATGATTTTTAACTACAAAACGCTCTCAAAAGCACGTTTTGTCATTTGTAGTTCAAAACAAGTGTTATTCATGGTCACATTGTAAGTTTCAAAGTCCAGACAGTCAGAAACATCCTTTTTTCACACTTTTGGCTCATTTGACTGACAAAATGATTTTTGAACACAAAATGCTCTAAAAAGCACGTTTTGTCATTTGTAGTTCAAAACAAGTGTTATTCATGGTCACATTGTAAGTTTCAAAGTCCAGACAGTCAGAAACATCCTTTTTTCACACTTTTGACTCATTTGACTGAAAAAATGATTTTTAACTACAAAACGCTCTCAAAAGCACGTTTTGTCATTTGTAGTTCAAAACAGGTGTTATTCATGGTCACATTGTAAGTTTCAAAGTCCAGACAGTCAGAAACATCCTTTTTTCACACTTTTGGCTCATTTGACTGACAAAATGATGTGTAACTACAAAACGCTCTAAAAAGCACGTTTTGTCATTTGTAGTTCAAAACAAGTGTTATTCATGGTCACATTGTAAGTTTCAAAGTCCAGACAGTCAGAAACATCCTTTTTTTACACTTTTGACTCATTTGACTGAAAAAATGATTTTTAACTACAAAACGCTCTCAAAAGCACGTTTTGTCATTTGTAGTTCAAAACAAGTGTTATTCATGGTCACATTGTAAGTTTCAAAGTCCAGACAGTCAGAAACATCCTTTTTTCACACTTTTGGCTCATTTGACTGACAAAATGATGTGTAACTACAAAACGCTCTCAAAAGCACGTTTTGTCATTTGTAGTTCAAAACAAGTGTTATTCATGGTCACATTGTAAGTTTCAAAGTCCAGACAGTCAGAAACATCCTTTTTTCACACTTTTGGCTCATTTGACTGACAAAATGATTTTTAACTACAAATGCTCTCAAAAGCACGTTTTGTCATTTGTAGTTCAAAACAAGTGTTATTCATGTTCACATTGTAAGTTTCAAAGTCCAGACAGTCAGAAACATGCTTTTTTCACACTTTTGGCACTTTTGACTGACAAAATGATTTTTGAACACAAAACGCTCTTAAAAGCACGTTTTGTGATTTGTAGTTCAAAACAAGTGTTATTCATGGTCATATTGTAAGTTTCCAAGTCCAAACTGTCAGAAACAGGCTTTTTTCACACTTTTGGCTCCTTTGACTTGTCACGGTGCCTGGCGGTCTCCTCCCCCCTCCAGCTCTGCCCTAATGTTCCTGATTGCCACCAGCTGCCATCACTCTCCTCATCATCTTCTGTGGATTCAAAAGGAGATCAACGCCACTACTCGACGCCAGTTTGTTACCCCTTATGGTGACTGCTCTGGTTCTAGCCTCGTTACAGCTTTGTTCCAAGTCTCTGGCTCTAACTAATTCTTTGCTCCCTGTCTCAGGATCCTACCGCTCACGAGTGACGGCAGCACGGACCTTCCATTCTACGCCTCAGGAGCACGGAAACTCTCGGCAGCCGCTAACCGCTTCAAGACCCTCCAGCCACGCCACAGCCACGTCTAACCTGGACACTCCTCAAACCAGCCATCTTCACATCTGGAGCAAACAATAAATCCATTCTCATCCTCCACTTACCTGTCTTCCTTCTGGGTTGCAGCATCTGGGTTCCTCATCCTTGTGAAATCATGACATGACTGACAAAATGATTTTTAACTACAAAATGCTCTCAAAAGCACGTTTTGTCATTTGTAGTTCAAAACAAGTGTTATTCATGGTCACATTGTAAGTTTCCAAGTCCAAACTGTCAGAAACAGGCTTTTTCACACTTTTGGCTCATTTGACTGACAAAATGATTTTTGAACACAAAACGCTCTTAAAAGCACGTTTTGTCATTTGTAGTTCAAAACAAGTGTTAATTATGGTCACATTGTAAGTTTCCAAGTCCAGACAGTCAGAAACATCCTTTTTTCACACTTTTGGCTCATTTGACTGACAAAATGATTTTTGAACACAAAACGCTCTCAAAAGCACGTTTTGTCATTTGTAGTTCAAAACAAGTGTTATTCATGGTCACATTGTAAGTTTGAAAGTCCAGACAGTCAGAAACATCCTTTTTTCACACTTTTGGCTCATTTGACTGACAAAATGATGTGTAACTACAAAACGCTCTCAAAAGCATGTTTTGTCATTTGTAGTGCAAAACAAGTGTTATTCATGGTCACATTGTAAGTTTCAAAGTCCAGACAGTCAGAAACATGCTTTTTTCACACTTTTGGGACTTTTGACTGACTAAATGATTTTGAAGCACAAAACGCTCTGAAAAGCACGTTTTGTCATTTGTAGTTCAAAACAAGTGTTATTCATGGTCACATTGTAAGTTTCAAAGTCCAGACAGTCAGAAACATGCTTTTTTCACACTTTTGGCACTTTTGACTGACAAAATGATTTTTGAACACAAAACGCTCTTAAAGGCACGTTTTGTCATTTGTAGTTCAAAACAAGTGTTATTCATGGTCACATTGTAAGTTTGAAAGTCCAGACAGTCAGAAACATCCTTTTTTCACACTTTTGGCTCATTTGACTGACAAAATGATTTTTAACTACAAAATGCTCTCAAAAGCACGTTTTGTGATTTGTAGTTCAAAACAAGTGTTATTCATGGTCACATTGTAAGTTTCCAAGTCCAAACTGTCAGAAACAGGCTTTTTTCACACTTTTGGCTCATTTGACTGACAAAATGATTTTTAACTACAAAATGATCTCAAAAGCACGTTTTGTCATTTGTAGTTCAAAACAAGTGTTATTCATGGTCACATTGTAAGTTTCAAAGTCCAGACAGTCAGAAACATCCTTTTTTCACACTTTTGACTCATTTGACTGACAAAATGATTTTTAACTACAAAACGCTCTCAAAAGCACGTTTTGTCATTTGTAGTTCAAAACAAGTGTTATTCATGGTCACATTGTAAGTTTCAAAGTCCAGACAGTCAGAAACATCCTTTTTTCACACTTTTGGCTCATTTGACTGACAAAATGATGTGTAACTACAAAACGCTCTCAAAAGCATGTTTTGTCATTTGTAGTGCAAAACAAGTGTTATTCATGGTCACATTGTAAGTTTCAAAGTCCAGACAGTCAGAAACATGCTTTTTTCACACTTTTGGGACTTTTGACTGACTAAATGATTTTGAAGCACAAAACACTCTGAAAAGCACGTTTTGTCATTTGTAGTTCAAAGCAGGTGTTATTCATGGTCACATTGTAAGTTTCAAAGTCCAGACAGTCAGAAACATGCTTTTTCACACTTTTGGCACTTTAGACTGACAAAATGATTTTGAAGCAAAAAATGCTCTCAAAAGCACGTTTTGTCATTTGTAGTTCAAAACAAGTGTTATTCATGGTCACATTGTAAGTTTCCAAGTCCAGACAGTCAGAAACATCCTTTTTTCACACTTTTGGCTCATTTGACTGACAAAATGATTTTTAACTACAAAATGCTCTCAAAAGCACGTTTTGTGATTTGTAGTTCAAAACAAGTGTTATTCATGGTCACATTGTAAGTTTCCAAGTCCAAACTGTCAGAAACAGGCTTTTTTCACACTTTTGGCTCATTTGACTGACAAAATGATTTTTAACTACAAAATGATCTCAAAAGCACGTTTTGTCATTTGTAGTTCAAAACAAGTGTTATTCATGGTCACATTGTAAGTTTCAAAGTCCAGACAGTCCGAAACATCCTTTTTTCACACTTTTGGCACTTTTGACTGACAAAATGATTTTTGAACACAAAACGCTCTTAAAAGCACGTTTTGTCATTTGTAGTTCAAAACAAGTGTTATTCATGGTCACATTGTAAGTTTCAAAGTCCAGACAGTCAGAAACAACCTTTTTTCACACTTTTGGCTCATTTGACTGACAAAATGATTTTTGAACACAAAACGCTCTTAAAAGCACGTTTTGTGATTTGTAGTTTAAAACAAGTGTTATTCATGGTCACATTGTAAGTTTCCAAGTCCAAACTGTCAGAAACAGGCTTTTTTCACACTTTTGGCTCATTTGACTGACAAAATGATTTTTAAATACAAAATGCTCTCAAAAGCACGTTTTTTGATTTGTAGTTCAAAACAAGTGTTATTCATGGTCACATTGTAAGTTTCCAAGTCCAAACTGTCAGAAACAGGCTTTTTTCACACTTTTGGCTCCTTTGACTAACAAAATGATTTTTAACTACAAACGCTCTGAAAAGCACGTTTTGTCATTTGTAGTTCAAAACAAGTGTTATTCATGGTCACATTGTAAGTTTCAAAGTCCAGACAGTCAGAAACATGCTTTTTTCACACTTTTGGCACTTTTGACTGACAAAATGATTTTTGAACACAAAACGCTCTTAAAGGCACGTTTTGTCATTTGTAGTTCAAAACAAGTGTTTTTCATGGTCACATTGTAAGTTTGAAAGTCCAGACAGTCAGAAACATCCTTTTTTCACACTTTTGGCTCATTTGACTGACAAAATGATTTTTAACTACAAAATGCTCTCAAAAGCACGTTTTGTGATTTGTAGTTCAAAACAAGTGTTATTCATGGTCACATTGTAAGTTTCCAAGTCCAAACTGTCAGAAACAGGCTTTTTTCACACTTTTGGCTCATTTGACTGACAAAATGATTTTTAACTACAAAATGCTCTCAAAAGCACGTTTTGTGATTTGTAGTTCAAAACAAGTGTTATTCATGGTCACATTGTAAGTTTCCAAGTCCAAACTGTCAGAAACAGGCTTTTTTCACACTTTTGGCTCATTTGACTGACAAAATGATTTTTAACTACAAAATGATCTCAAAAGCACGTTTTGTCATTTGTAGTTCAAAACAAGTGTTATTCATGGTCACATTGTAAGTTTCAAAGTCCAGACAGTCAGAAACATCCTTTTTTCACACTTTTGGCTCATTTGACTGACAAAATGATGTGTAACTACAAAACGCTCTCAAAAGCATGTTTTGTCATTTGTAGTGCAAAACAAGTGTTATTCATGGTCACATTGTAAGTTTCAAAGTCCAGACAGTCAGAAACATGCTTTTTTCACACTTTTGGGACTTTTGACTGACTAAATGATTTTGAAGCACAAAACGCTCTGAAAAGCACGTTTTGTCATTTGTAGTTCAAAACAAGTGTTATTCATGGTCACATTGTAAGTTTCAAAGTCCAGACAGTCAGAAACATGCTTTTTTCACACTTTTGGCACTTTAGACTGACAAAATGATTTTGAAGCAAAAAATGCTCTCAAAAGCACGTTTTGTCATTTGTAGTTCAAAACAAGTGTTATTCATGGTCACATTGTAAGTTTCAAAGTCCAGACAGTCAGAAACATGCTTTTTTCACACTTTTGGGACTTTTGACTGACTAAATGATTTTGAAGCACAAAACGCTCTGAAAAGCACGTTTTGTCATTTGTAGTTCAAAACAAGTGTTATTCATGGTCACATTGTAAGTTTCAAAGTCCAGACAGTCAGAAACATGCTTTTTTCACACTTTTGGCACTTTAGACTGACAAAATGATTTTGAAGCAAAAAATGCTCTCAAAAGCACGTTTTGTCATTTGTAGTTCAAAACAAGTGTTATTCATGGTCACATTGTAAGTTTCCAAGTCCAGACAGTCAGAAACATCCTTTTTTCACACTTTTGGCTCATTTGACTGACAAAATGATTTTTAACTACAAAATGCTCTCAAAAGCACGTTTTGTGATTTGTAGTTCAAAACAAGTGTTATTCATGGTCACATTGTAAGTTTCCCAGTCCAAACTGTCAGAAACAGGCTTTTTTCACACTTTTGGCTCATTTGACTGACAAAATGATTTTTAACTACAAAATGATCTCAAAAGCACGTTTTGTCATTTGTAGTTCAAAACAAGTGTTATTCATGGTCACATTGTAAGTTTCAAAGTCCAGACAGTCAGAAACATCCTTTTTTCACACTTTTGGCACTTTTGACTGACAAAATGATTTTTGAACACAAAACGCTCTTAAAAGCACGTTTTGTCATTTGTAGTTCAAAACAAGTGTTATTCATGGTCACATTGTAAGTTTCAAAGTCCAGACAGTCAGAAACAACCTTTTTTCACACTTTTGGCTCATTTGACTGACAAAATGATTTTTAACTACAAAATGCTCTCAAAAGCACGTTTTGTTATTTGTAGTTCAAAACAAGTGTTATTCATGGTCATATTGTAAGTTTCCAAGTCCAAACTGTCAGAAACAGGCTTTTTTCACACTTTTGGCTCATTTGACTGACAAAATGATTTTTAACTACAAAATGATCTCAAAAGCACGTTTTGTCATTTGTAGTTCAAAACAAGTGTTATTCATGGTCACATTGTAAGTTTCAAAGTCCAGACAGTCAGAAACATCCTTTTTTCACACTTTTGGTACTTTTGACTGACAAAATGATTTTTGAACACAAAACGCTCTTAAAAAGCACGTTTTGTCATTTGTAGTTCAAAACAAGTGTTATTCATGGTCACATTGTAAGTTTCAAAGTCCAGACAGTCAGAAACATCCTTTTTTCACACTTTTGGCTCATTTGACTGACAAAATGATTTTTGAACACAAAACGCTCTTAAAAGCACGTTCTGTGATTTGTAGTTTAAAACAATTGTTATTCATGGTCACATTGTAAGTTTCCAAGTCCAAACTGTCAGAAACAGGCTTTTTTCACACTTTTGGCTCATTTGACTGACAAAATGATTTTTAAATACAAAATGCTCTCAAAAGCACGTTTTTTGATTTGTAGTTCAAAACAAGTGTTATTCATGGTCACATTGTAAGTTTCCAAGTCCAAACTGTCAGAAACAGGCTTTTTTCACACTTTTGGCTCCTTTGACTGACAAAATGATTTTTAACTACAAATGCTCTCAAAAGCACGTTTTGTCATTTGTAGTTCAAAACAAGTGTTATTCATGGTCACATTGTAAGTTTCAAAGTCCAGACAGTCAGAAACATCCTTTTTTCACACTTTTGGCACTTTTGACTGACAAAATGATTTTTAACTACAAAACGCTCTCAAAAGCACGTTTTGTCATTTGTAGTTCAAAACAAGTGTTATTCATGGTCACATTGTAAGTTTCCAAGTCCAAACTGTCAGAAACATGCTTTTTTCACACTTTTGGCACTTTTGACTGACAAAATGATTTTTGAACACAAAATGCTCTTAAAAGCACGTTTTGTGATTTGTAGTTCAAAACAAGTGTTATTCATGGTCATATTGTAAGTTTCCAAGTCCAAACTGTCAGAAACATCCTTTTTTCACACTTTTGGCTCATTTGACTGACAAAATGATGTGTAACTACAAAACGCTCTCAAAAGCATGTTTTGTCATTTGTAGTGCAAAACAAGTGTTATTAATGGTCACATTGTAAGTTTCAAAGTCCAGACAGTCAGAAACATCCTTTTTTCACACTTTTGGCACTTTAGACTGACAAAATGATTTTTGAACACAAAACGCTCTTAAAAGCACGTTTTGTGATTTGTAGTTTAAAACAACTGTCATTCATGGTCACATTGTAAGTTTCCAAGTCCAAACTGTCAGAAACAGGCTTTTTTCACACTTTTGGCTCATTTGACTGACAAAATGATTTTTAACTACACAATGCTCTCAAAAGCACGTTTTGTCATTTGTAGTTCAAAACAAGTGTTATTCATGGTCACATTGTAAGTTTCCGAGTCCGAACTGTCAGAAACAGGCTTTTTTCACACTTTTGGCTCCTTTGACTGACAAAATGATTTTTAACTACAAAAGCTCTCAAAAGCACGTTTTGTCATTTGTAGTTCAAAACAAGTGTTATTCATGGTCACATTGTAAGTTTCAAAGTCCAGACAGTCAGAAACATCCTTTTTTCACACTTTTGGCTCATTTGACTGACAAAATGATTTTTGAACACAAAACGCTCTTAAAAGCACCTTTTGTCATTTGTAGTTCAAAACAGGTGTTATTCATGGTCACATTGTAAGTTTCAAAGTCCAGACAGTCAGAAACATCCTTTTTTCACACTTTTGGCTCATTTGACTGACAAAATGATGTGTAACTACAAAACGCTCTCAAAAGCATGTTTTGTCATTTGTAGTGCAAAACAAGTGTTATTCATGGTCACATTGTAAGTTTCAAAGTCCAGACAGTCAGAAACATGCTTTTTTCACACTTTTGGCACTTTAGACTGACAAAATGATTTTTGAACACAAAACGCTCTGAAAAGCACGTTTTGTCATTTGTAGTTCAAAACAAGTGTTATTCATGGTCACATTGTAAGTTTCAAAGTCCAGACAGTCAGAAACATCCTTTTTTCACACTTTTGGCACTTTTGACTGACAAAATGATTTTTAACTACAAAACGCTCTCAAAAGCACGTTTTGTCATTTGTAGTTCAAAACAAGTGTTATTCATGGTCACGTTGTAAGTTTCAAAGTCCAGACAGTCAGAAACAGGCTTTTTTCATACTTTTGGCTCATTTGACTGACAAAATGATTTTTGAACACAAAATGCTCTCAAAAGCACGTTTTGTCATTTGTAGTTCAAAACAAGTGTTATTCATGGTCACGTTGTAAGTTTCAAAGTCCAGACAGTCAGAAACAGGCTTTTTTCACACTTTTGGCACTTTTGACTGACAAAATGATTTTTGAACACAAAACGCTCTTAAAAGCACGTTTTGTGATTTGTAGTTCAAAACAAGTGTTATTCGTGGTCACATTGTAAGTTTCAAAGTCCAGACAGTCAGAAACATGCTTTTTTCACACTTTTGGCTCATTTGACTGACAAAATGATTTTTGAACACAAAACGCTCTTAAAAGCACGTTTTGTCATTTGTAGTTCAAAACAAGTGTTATTCATGGTCACATTGTAAATTTCAAAGTCCAGACAGTCAGAAACATGCTTTTTTCACACTTTTGGCTCATTTGACTGACAAAATGATTTTTGAACACAAAACGCTCTTAAAAGCACGTTTTGTCATTTGTAGTGCAAAACAAGTGTTATTCATGGTCACATTGTAAGTTTCAAAGTCCAGACAGTCAGAAACAGGCTTTTTTCACACTTTTGGCACTTTTGACTGACAAAATGATTTTTGAACACAAAACGCTCTTAAAAGCACGTTTTGTGATTTGTAGTTCAAAACAAGTGTTATTCGTGGTCACATTGTAAGTTTCAAAGTCCAGACAGTCAGAAACATGCTTTTTTCACACTTTTGGCTCATTTGACTGACAAAATGATTTTTGAACACAAAACGCTCTTAAAAGCACGTTTTGTCATTTGTAGTTCAAAACAAGTGTTATTCATGGTCACATTGTAAATTTCAAAGTCCAGACAGTCAGAAACATGCTTTTTTCACACTTTTGGCTCATTTGACTGACAAAATGATTTTTGAACACAAAACGCTCTTAAAAGCACGTTTTGTCATTTGTAGTGCAAAACAAGTGTTATTCATGGTCACATTGTAAGTTTCAAAGTCCAGACAGTCAGAAACATGCTTTTTTCACACTTTTGGCACTTTAGACTGACAAAATGATTTTGAAGCAAAAAATGCTCTCAAAAGCACGTTTTGTCATTTGTAGTTCAAAACAAGTGTTTTTCATGGTCACATTGTAAGTTTCCAAGTCCAGACAGTCAGAAACATCCTTTTTTCACACTTTTGGCTCATTTGGCTGACAAAATGATTTTTAACTACAAAATGCTCTCAAAAGCACGTTTTGTGATTTGTAGTTCAAAACAAGTGTTATTCATGGTCACATTGTAAGTTTCCAAGTCCAAACTGTCAGAAACAGGCTTTTTTCACACTTTTGGCTCATTTGACTGACAAAATGATTTTTAACTACAAAATGATCTCAAAAGCACGTTTTGTCATTTGTAGTTCAAAACAAGTGTTATTCATGGTCACATTGTAAGTTTCAAAGTCCAGACAGTCAGAAACATCCTTTTTTCACACTTTTGGTACTTTTGACTGACAAAATGATTTTTGAACACAAAACGCTCTTAAAAAGCACGTTTTGTCATTTGTAGTTCTAAACAAGTGTTATTCATGGTCACATTGTAAGTTTCAAAGTCCAGACAGTCAGAAACAACCTTTTTTCACACTTTTGGCTCATTTGACTGACAAAATGATTTTTGAACACAAAACGCTCTTAAAAGCACGTTTTGTGATTTGTAGTTTAAAACAATTGTTATTCATGGTCACATTGTAAGTTTCCAAGTCCAAACTGTCAGAAACAGGCTTTTTTCACACTTTTGGCTCATTTGACTGACAAAATGATTTTTAAATACAAAATGCTCTCAAAAGCACGTTTTTTGATTTGTAGTTCAAAACAAGTGTTATTCATGGTCACATTGTAAGTTTCCAAGTCCAAACTGTCAGAAACAGGCTTTTTTCACACTTTTGGCTCCTTTGACTGACAAAATGATTTTTAACTACAAATGCTCTCAAAAGCACGTTTTGTCATTTGTAGTTCAAAACAAGTGTTATTCATGGTCACATTGTAAGTTTCAAAGTCCAGACAGTCAGAAACATCCTTTTTTCACACTTTTGGCTCATTTGACTGACAAAATGATTTTGAAGCACAAAACGCTCTGAAAAGCACGTTTTGTCATTTGTAGTTCAAAACAAGTGTTATTCATGGTCAAATTGTAAGTTTCCAAGTCCAAACTGTCAGAAACAGGCTTTTTTCACACTTTTGGATCATTTGACTGACAAAATGATGTGTAACTACAAAACGCTCTCAAAAGCATGTTTTGTCATTTGTAGTGCAAAACAAGTGTTATTAATGGTCACATTGTAAGTTTCAAAGTCCAGACAGTCAGAAACATCCTTTTTTCACACTTTTGGCACTTTAGACTGACAAAATGATTTTTGAACACAAAACGCTCTTAAAAGCACGTTTTGTGATTTGTAGTTTAAAACAACTGTCATTCATGGTCACATTGTAAGTTTCCAAGTCCAAACTGTCAGAAACAGGCTTTTTTCACACTTTTGGCTCATTTGACTGACAAAATGATTTTTAACTACAAAATGCTCTCAAAAGCACGTTTTGTGATTTGTAGTTCAAAACAAGTGTTATTCATGGTCACATTGTAAGTTTCCGAGTCCGAACTGTCAGAAACAGGCTTTTTTCACACTTTTGGCTCCTTTGACTGACAAAATGATTTTTAACTACAAATGCTCTCAAAAGCACGTTTTGTCATTTGTAGTTCAAAACAAGTGTTATTCATGGTCACATTGTAAGTTTCAAAGTCCAGACAGTCAGAAACATCCTTTTTTCACACTTTTGGCTCATTTGACTGACAAAATGATTTTTGAACACAAAACGCTCTTAAAAGCACCTTTTGTCATTTGTAGTTCAAAACAGGTGTTATTCATGGTCACATTGTAAGTTTCAAAGTCCAAACTGTCAGAAACAGGCTTTTTTCACACTTTTGGCTCATTTGACTGACAAAATGATTTTTAACTACAAAATGATCTCAAAAGCACGTTTTGTCATTTGTAGTTCAAAACAAGTGTTATTCATGGTCACATTGTAAGTTTCAAAGTCCAGACAGTCAGAAACATCCTTTTTTCACACTTTTGGTACTTTTGACTGACAAAATGATTTTTGAACACAAAACGCTCTTAAAAAGCACGTTTTGTCATTTGTAGTTCTAAACAAGTGTTATTCATGGTCACATTGTAAGTTTCAAAGTCCAGACAGTCAGAAACAACCTTTTTTCACACTTTTGGCTCATTTGACTGACAAAATGATTTTTGAACACAAAACGCTCTTAAAAGCACGTTTTGTGGTTTGTAGTTTAAAACAATTGTTATTCATGGTCACATTGTAAGTTTCCAAGTCCAAACTGTCAGAAACAGGCTTTTTTCACACTTTTGGCTCATTTGACTGACAAAATGATTTTTAAATACAAAATGCTCTCAAAAGCACGTTTTTTGATTTGTAGTTCAAAACAAGTGTTATTCATGGTCACATTGTAAGTTTCCAAGTCCAAACTGTCAGAAACAGGCTTTTTTCACACTTTTGGCTCCTTTGACTGACAAAATGATTTTTAACTACAAATGCTCTCAAAAGCACGTTTTGTCATTTGTAGTTCAAAACAAGTGTTATTCATGGTCACATTGTAAGTTTCAAAGTCCAGACAGTCAGAAACATCCTTTTTTCACACTTTTGGCTCATTTGACTGACAAAATGATTTTGAAGCACAAAACGCTCTGAAAAGCACGTTTTGTCATTTGTAGTTCAAAACAAGTGTTATTCATGGTCAAATTGTAAGTTTCCAAGTCCAAACTGTCAGAAACAGGCTTTTTTCACACTTTTGGCTCATTTGACTGACAAAATGATGTGTAACTACAAAACGCTCTCAAAAGCATGTTTTGTCATTTGTAGTGCAAAACAAGTGTTATTAATGGTCACATTGTAAGTTTCAAAGTCCAGACAGTCAGAAACATCCTTTTTTCACACTTTTGGCACTTTAGACTGACAAAATGATTTTTGAACACAAAACGCTCTTAAAAGCACGTTTTGTGATTTGTAGTTTAAAACAACTGTCATTCATGGTCACATTGTAAGTTTCCAAGTCCAAACTGTCAGAAACAGGCTTTTTTCACACTTTTGGCTCATTTGACTGACAAAATGATTTTTAACTACAAAATGCTCTCAAAAGCACGTTTTGTGATTTGTAGTTCAAAACAAGTGTTATTCATGGTCACATTGTAAGTTTCCGAGTCCGAACTGTCAGAAACAGGCTTTTTTCACACTTTTGGCTCCTTTGACTGACAAAATGATTTTTAACTACAAATGCTCTCAAAAGCACGTTTTGTCATTTGTAGTTCAAAACAAGTGTTATTCATGGTCACATTGTAAGTTTCAAAGTCCAGACAGTCAGAAACATCCTTTTTTCACACTTTTGGCTCATTTGACTGACAAAATGATTTTTGAACACAAAACGCTCTTAAAAGCACCTTTTGTCATTTGTAGTTCAAAACAGGTGTTATTCATGGTCACATTGTAAGTTTCAAAGTCCAGACAGTCAGAAACATCCTTTTTCACACTTTTGGCTCATTTGACTGACAAAATGATGTGTAACTACAAAACGCTCTCAAAAGCATGTTTTGTCATTTGTAGTGCAAAACAAGTGTTATTCATGGTCACATTGTAAGTTTCAAAGTCCAGACAGTCAGAAACATGCTTTTTTCACACTTTTGGCACTTTAGACTGACAAAATGATTTTTGAACACAAAACGCTCTGAAAAGCACGTTTTGTCATTTGTAGTTCAAAACAAGTGTTATTCATGGTCACATTGTAAGTTTCAAAGTCCAAACTGTCAGAAACAGGCTTTTTTCACACTTTTGGCTCATTTGACTGACAAAATGATTTTTAACTACAAAATGCTCTCAAAAGCACGTTTTGTCATTTGTAGTTCAAAACAAGTGTTATTCATGGTCACATTGTAAATTTCAAAGTCCAGACAGTCAGAAACATGCTTTTTTCACACTTTTGGCTCATTTGACTGACAAAATGATTTTTGAACACAAAACGCTCTTAAAAGCACGTTTTGTCATTTGTAGTTCAAAACAAGTGTTATTCATGGTCACATTGTAAGTTTCAAAGTCCAAACTGTCAGAAACAGGCTTTTTTCACACTTTTGGCTCCTTTGACTGTCAAAATGATTTTTAACTACAAATGCTCTCAAAAGCACGTTTTGTCATTTGTAGTTCAAAACAAGTGTTATTCATGGTCACATTGTAAGTTTCAAAGTCCAGACAGTCAGAAACATCCTTTTTTCACACTTTTGGCACTTTAGTTTGACAAAATGATTTTTGAACACAAAACGCTCTGAAAAGCACGTTTTGTCATTTGTAGTTCAAAACAAGTGTTATTCATGATCACATTGTAAGTTTCAAAGTCCAGACAGTCAGAAACATCCTTTTTTCACACTTTTGGCACTTTTGACTGACAAAATGATTTTTGAACACAAAACGCTCTTAAAAGCACGTTTTGTGATTTGTAGTTCAAAACAAGTGTTATTCATGGTCACATTGTAAGTTTCCAAGTCCAAACTGTCAGAAACATCCTTTTTTCACACTTTTGGCTCATTTGACTGACAAAATGATTTTTAACTACAAAATGATCTCAAAAGCACGTTTTGTCATTTGTAGTTCAAAACAAGTGTTATTCATGTTCACATTGTAAGTTTCAAAGTCCAGACAGTCAGAAACATGCTTTTTTCACACTTTTGGCACTTTAGACTGACAAAATGTTTTTTGAACACAAAACGCTCTAAAAAGCACGTTTTGTCATTTGTAGTTCAAAACAAGTGTTATTCATGGTCACATTGTAAGTTTCAAAGTCCAGACAGTCAGAAACATCCTTTTTTCACACTTTTGACTCATTTGACTGAAAAAATGATTTTTAACTACAAAACGCTCTCAAAAGCACGTTTTGTCATTTGTAGTTCAAAACAAGTGTTATTCATGTTCACATTGTAAGTTTCAAAGTCCAGACAGTCAGAAACATCCTTTTTTCACACTTTTGGCACTTTTGACTGACAAAATGATTTTTAACTACAAAACGCTCTCAAAAGCACGTTTTGTCATTTGTAGTTCAAAACAAGTGTTATTCATGGTCACATTGTAAGTTTCAAAGTCCAGACAGTCAGAAACATCCTTTTTTCACACTTTTGGCTCATTTGACTGACAAAATGATTTTTGAACACAAAACGCTCTTAAAAGCACGTTTTGTGATTTGTAGTTTAAAACAAGTGTTATTCATGGTCACATTGTAAGTTTCCAAGTCCAAACTGTCAGAAACAGGCTTTTTTCACACTTTTGGCTCATTTGACTGACAAAATGATTTTTAACTACAAAATGCTCTCAAAAGCACGTTTTGTGATTTGTAGTTCAAAACAAGTGTTATTCATGGTCACATTGTAAGTTTCCAAGTCCAAACTGTCAGAAACAGGCTTTTTTCACACTTTTGGCTCCTTTGACTGACAAAATGATTTTTAACTACAAATGCTCTCAAAAGCACGTTTTGTCATTTGTAGTTCAAAACAAGTGTTATTCATGGTCACATTGTAAGTTTCAAAGTCCAGACAGTCAGAAACATCCTTTTTTCACACTTTTGGCTCATTTGACTGACAAAATGATTTTTGAACACAAAACGCTCTTAAAAGCACCTTTTGTCATTTGTAGTTCAAAACAAGTGTTATTCATGGTCAAATTGTAAGTTTCAAAGTCCAGACAGTCAGAAACAGGCTTTTTTCACACTTTTCGCTCATTTGACTGACAAAATGATGTGTAACTACAAAACGCTCTCAAAAGCACGTTTTGTCATTTGTAGTTCAAAACAAGTGTTATTCATGGTCACATTGTAAGTTTCAAAGTCCAGACAGTCAGAAACATCCTTTTTTCACACTTTTGGCTCATTTGACTGACAAAATGATGTGTAACTACAAAACGCTCTCAAAAGCACGTTTTGTCATTTGTAGTTCAAAACAAGTGTTATTCATGTTCACATTGTAAGTTTCAAAGTCCAGACAGTCAGAAACATCCTTTTTTCACACTTTTGGCACTTTTGACTGACAAAATGATTTTTAACTACAAAACGCTCTCAAAAGCACGTTTTGTCATTTGTAGTTCATAAACAAGTGTTATTCATGGTCACATTGTAAGTTTCAAAGTCCAGACAGTCAGAAACATCCTTTTTTCACACTTTTGGCTCATTTGACTGACAAAATGATTTTTGAACACAAAACGCTCTTAAAAGCACGTTTTGTGATTTGTAGTTCAAAACAAGTGTTATTCATGGTCACATTGTAAGTTTCCAAGTCCAAACTGTCAGAAACAGGCTTTTTTCACACTTTTGGCTCATTTGACTGACAAAATGATTTTTAACTACAAAATGCTCTCAAAAGCACGTTTTGTGATTTGTAGTTCAAAACAAGTGTTATTCATGGTCACATTGTAAGTTTCAAAGTCCAGACAGTCAGAAACATGCTTTTTTCACACTTTTGGGACTTTTGACTGACTAAATGATTTTGAAGCACAAAACGCTCTGAAAAGCACGTTTTGTCATTTGTAGTTCAAAACAAGTGTTATTCATGGTCACATTGTAAGTTTCCAAGTCCAAACTGTCAGAAACAGGCTTTTTTCACACTTTTGGCTCCTTTGACTGACAAAATGATTTTTAACTACAAATGCTCTCAAAAGCACGTTTTGTCATTTGTAGTTCAAAACAAGTGTTATTCATGGTCACATTGTAAGTTTCAAAGTCCAGACAGTCAGAAACATCCTTTTTTCACACTTTTGGCTCATTTGACTGACAAAATGATTTTTGAACACAAAACGCTCTTAAAAGCACCTTTTGTCATTTGTAGTTCAAAACAAGTGTTATTCATGGTCAAATTGTAAGTTTCAAAGTCCAGACAGTCAGAAACAGGCTTTTTTCACACTTTTCGCTCATTTGACTGACAAAATGATGTGTAACTATAAAACGCTCTCAAAAGCACGTTTTGTCATTTGTAGTTCAAAACAAGTGTTATTCATGGTCACATTGTAAGTTTCAAAGTCCAGACAGTCAGAAACATCCTTTTTTCACACTTTTGGCTCATTTGACTGACAAAATGATGTGTAACTACAAAACGCTCTCAAAAGCACGTTTTGTCATTTGTAGTTCAAAACAAGTGTTATTCATGTTCACATTGTAAGTTTCAAAGTCCAGACAGTCAGAAACATCCTTTTTTCACACTTTTGGCACTTTTGACTGACAAAATGATTTTTAACTACAAAACGCTCTCAAAAGCACGTTTTGTCATTTGTAGTTCATAAACAAGTGTTATTCATGGTCACATTGTAAGTTTCAAAGTCCAGACAGTCAGAAACATCCTTTTTTCACACTTTTGGCTCATTTGACTGACAAAATGATTTTTGAACACAAAACGCTCTTAAAAGCACGTTTTGTGATTTGTAGTTCAAAACAAGTGTTATTCATGGTCACATTGTAAGTTTCCAAGTCCAAACTGTCAGAAACAGGCTTTTTTCACACTTTTGGCTCATTTGACTGACAAAATGATTTTTAACTACAAAATGCTCTCAAAAGCACGTTTTGTGATTTGTAGTTCAAAACAAGTGTTATTCATGGTCACATTGTAAGTTTCAAAGTCCAGACAGTCAGAAACATGCTTTTTTCACACTTTTGGGACTTTTGACTGACTAAATGATTTTGAAGCACAAAACGCTCTGAAAAGCACGTTTTGTCATTTGTAGTTCAAAACAAGTGTTATTCATGGTCACATTGTAAGTTTCAAAGTCCAGACAGTCAGAAACATGTTTTTTTCACACTTTTGGCTCATTTGACTGACAAAATTATTTTTAACTACAAAATGCTCTCAAAAGCACGTTTTGTGATTTGTAGTTCAAAACAAGTGTTATTCATGGTCACATTGTAAGTTTCCAAGTCCAAACTGTCAGAAACAGGCTTTTTTCACACTTTTGGCTCATTTGACTGTCAAAATGATTTTTGAACACAAAACGCTCTTAAAAGCACGTTTTGTGATTTGTAGTTCAAAACAAGTGTTATTCATGGTCACATTGTAAGTTTCCAAGTCCAAACTGTCAGAAACAGGCTTTTTTCACACTTTTGGCTCATTTGACTGTCAAAATGATTTTTGAACACAAAACGCTCTTAAAAGCACGTTTTGTGATTTGTAGTTCAAAACAAGTGTTATTCATGGTCACATTGTAAGTTTCAAAGTCCAGACAGTCAGAAACATGCTTTTTTCACACTTTTGGCACTTTAGACTGACAAAATGATTTTTGAACACAAAACGCTCTAAAAAGCACGTTTTGTCATTTGTAGTTCAAAACAAGTGTTATTCATGGTCACATTGTAAGTTTCAAAGTCCAGACAGTCAGAAACATCCTTTTTTCACACTTTTGACTCATTTGACTGAAAAAATGATTTTTAACTACAAAAGCTCTCAAAAGCACGTTTTGTCATTTGTAGTTCAAAACAAGTGTTATTCATGGTCACATTGTAAGTTTCAAAGTCCAGACAGTCAGAAACATCCTTTTTTCACACTTTTGGCTCATTTGACTGACAAAATGATGTGTAACTACAAAACGCTCTCAAAAGCATGTTTTGTCATTTGTAGTGCAAAACAAGTGTTATTCATGGTCACATTGTAAGTTTCAAAGTCCAGACAGTCAGAAACATCCTTTTTTCACACTTTTGGCACTTTTGACTGACAAAATGATTTTTGAACACAAAACGCTCTTAAAAGCACGTTTTGTCATTTGTAGTTCAAAACAAATGTTATTCATGGTCACATTGTAAGTTTCAAAGTCCAAACTGTCAGAAACAGGCTTTTTTCACACTTTTGGCTCATTTGACTTACAAAATTATTTTTAACTACAAAATGCTCTCAAAAGCACGTTTTGTGATTTGTAGTTCAAAACAAGTGTTATTCATGGTCACATTGTATGTTTCCAAGTCCAAACTGTCAGAAACATGCTTTTTTCACACTTTTGGCTCATTTGACTGACAAAATGATTTTTGAACACAAAACGCTCTAAAAAGCACATTTTGTCATTTGTAGTTCAAAACAAGTGTTATTCATGGTCACATTGTAAGTTTCCAAGTCCAAACTGTCAGAAACAGGCTTTTTTCACACTTTTGGCTCATTTGACTGTCAAAATGATTTTTAACTACAAAACGCTCTCAAAAGCATGTTTTGTCATTTGTAGTTCAAAACAAGTGTTATTCATGGTCACATTGTAAGTTTCAACGTCCAGACAGTCAGAAACATGCTTTTTTCACACTTTTGGCTCATTTGACTGACAAAATGATTTTTAACTACAAAATGCTCTCAAAAGCACGTTTTGTGATTTGTAGTTCAAAACAAGTGTTATTCATGGTCACATTGTAAGTTTCAAAGTCCAGACAGTCAGAAACATGCTTTTTTCACACTTTTGGCTCATTTGACTGACAAAATTATTTTTAACTACAAAATGCTCTCAAAAGCACGTTTTGTGATTTGTAGTTCAAAACAAGTGTTATTCATGGTCACATTGTAAGTTTCCAAGTCCAAACTGTCAGAAACAGGCTTTTTTCACACTTTTGGCTCATTTGACTGTCAAAATGAATTTTGAACACAAAACGCTCTTAAAAGCACGTTTTGTGATTTGTAGTTCAAAACAAGTGTTATTCATGGTCACATTGTAAGTTTCCAAGTCCAAACTGTCAGAAACAGGCTTTTTTCACACTTTTGGCTCACTTGACTGACAAAATGATTTTTAACTACAAAACGCTCTCAAAAGCACGTTTTGTTATTTGTAGTTCAAAACAAGTGTTATTCATGGTCACATTGTAAGTTTCAAAGTCCAGACAGTCAGAAACATGCTTTTTTCACACTTTTGGCACTTTAGACTGACAAAATGATTTTTGAACACAAAACGCTCTAAAAAGCACGTTTTGTCATTTGTAGTTCAAAACAAGTGTTATTCATGGTCACATTGTAAGTTTCAAAGTCCAGACAGTCAGAAACATCCTTTTTTCACACTTTTGACTCATTTGACTGAAAAAATGATTTTTAACTACAAAACGCTCTCAAAAGCACGTTTTGTCATTTGTAGTTCAAAACAAGTGTTATTCATGGTCACATTGTAAGTTTCAAAGTCCAGACAGTCAGAAACATCCTTTTTTCACACTTTTGGCTCATTTGACTGACAAAATGATGTGTAACTACAAAACGCTCTCAAAAGCATGTTTTGTCATTTGTAGTGCAAAACAAGTGTTATTCATGGTCACATTGTAAGTTTCAAAGTCCAGACAGTCAGAAACATGCTTTTTTCACACTTTTGGGACTTTTGACTGACTAAATGATTTTGAAGCACAAAACGCTCTGAAAAGCACGTTTTGTCATTTGTAGTTCAAAACAAGTGTTATTCATGGTCACATTGTAAGTTTCAAAGTCCAGACAGTCAGAAACATGCTTTTTTCACACTTTTGGCTCATTTGACTGACAAAATTATTTTTAACTACAAAATGCTCTCAAAAGCACGTTTTGTGTTTTGTAGTTCAAAACAAGTGTTATTCATGGTCACATTGTAAGTTTCAAAGTCCAGACAGTCAGAAACATGCTTTTTTCACACTTTTGGCACTTTTGACTGACAAAATGATTTTTGAACACGAAACGCTCTTAAAAGCACGTTTTGTCATTTGTAGTTCAAAACAAGTGTTATTCATGGTCACATTGTAAGTTTCCAAGTCCAAACTGTCAGAAACAGGCTTTTTTCACACTTTTGGCTCATTTGACTGACAAAATGATTTTTAACTACAAAACGCTCTCAAAAGCACGTTTTGTTATTTGTAGTTCAAAACAAGTGTTATTCATGGTCACATTGTAAGTTTCCAAGTCCAAACTGTCAGAAACAGGCTTTTTTCACACTTTTGGCTCATTTGACTGTCAAAATGATTTTTAACTACAAAACGCTCTCAAAAGCATGTTTTGTCATTTGTAGTTCAAAACAAGTGTTATTCATGGTCACATTGTAAGTTTCAAAGTCCAGACAGTCAGAAACATCCTTTTTTCACACTTTTGACTCATTTGACTGAAAAAATGATTTTTAACTACAAAACGCTCTCAAAAGCACGTTTTGTGATTTGTAGTTCAAAACAAGTGTTATTCATGGTCACATTGTAAGTTTCAAAGTCCAAACTGTCAGAAACAGGCTTTTTTCACACTTTTGGCTCCTTTGACTGTCAAAATGATTTTTAACTACAAATGCTCTCAAAAGCACGTTTTGTCATTTGTAGTTCAAAACAAGTGTTATTCATGGTCACATTGTAAGTTTCAAAGTCCAGACAGTCAGAAACATCCTTTTTTCACACTTTTGGCTCATTTGACTGACAAAATGATTTTTGAACACAAAACGCTCTTAAAAGCACCTTTTGTCATTTGTAGTTCAAAACAGGTGTTATTCATGGTCAAATTGTAAGTTTCAAAGTCCAGACAATCAGAAACATCCTTTTTTCACACTTTTGGCTCATTTGACTGACAAAATGATGTGTAACTACAAAACGCTCTCAAAAGCATGTTTTGTCATTTGTAGTGCAAAACAAGTGTTATTCATGGTCACATTGTAAGTTTCAAAGTCCAGACAGTCAGAAACATGCTTTTTTCACACTTTTGGCACTTTAGTTTGACAAAATGATTTTTGAACACAAAACGCTCTGAAAAGCACGTTTTGTCATTGTAGTTCAAAACAAGTGTTATTCATGATCACATTGTAAGTTTCAAAGTCCAGACAGTCAGAAACATCCTTTTTTCACACTTTTGGCACTTTTGACTGACAAAATGATTTTTGAACACAAAACGCTCTTAAAAGCACGTTTTGTGATTTGTAGTTCAAAACAAGTGTTATTCATGGTCACATTGTAAGTTTCCAAGTCCAAACTGTCAGAAACAGGCTTTTTTCACACTTTTGGCTCATTTGACTGACAAAATGATTTTTAACTACAAAATGATCTCAAAAGCACGTTTTGTCATTTGTAGTTCAAAACAAGTGTTATTCATGTTCACATTGTAAGTTTCAAAGTCCAGACAGTCAGAAACATGCTTTTTTCACACTTTTGGCACTTTAGACTGACAAAATGTTTTTTGAACACAAAACGCTCTAAAAAGCACGTTTTGTCATTTGTAGTTCAAAACAAGTGTTATTCATGGTCACATTGTAAGTTTCAAAGTCCAGACAGTCAGAAACATCCTTTTTTCACACTTTTGACTCATTTGACTGAAAAAATGATTTTTAACTACAAAACGCTCTCAAAAGCACGTTTTGTCATTTGTAGTTCAAAACAAGTGTTATTCATGTTCACATTGTAAGTTTCAAAGTCCAGACAGTCAGAAACATCCTTTTTTCACACTTTTGGCACTTTTGACTGACAAAATGATTTTTAACTACAAAACGCTCTCAAAAGCACGTTTTGTCATTTGTAGTTCAAAACAAGTGTTATTCATGGTCACATTGTAAGTTTCAAAGTCCAGACAGTCAGAAACATCCTTTTTTCACACTTTTGGCTCATTTGACTGACAAAATGATTTTTGAACACAAAACGCTCTTAAAAGCACGTTTTGTGATTTGTAGTTTAAAACAAGTGTTATTCATGGTCACATTGTAAGTTTCCAAGTCCAAACTGTCAGAAACAGGCTTTTTTCACACTTTTGGCTCATTTGACTGACAAAATGATTTTTAACTACAAAATGCTCTCAAAAGCACGTTTTGTGATTTGTAGTTCAAAACAAGTGTTATTCATGGTCACATTGTAAGTTTCCAAGTCCAAACTGTCAGAAACAGGCTTTTTTCACACTTTTGGCTCCTTTGACTGACAAAATGATTTTTAACTACAAATGCTCTCAAAAGCACGTTTTGTCATTTGTAGTTCAAAACAAGTGTTATTCATGGTCACATTGTAAGTTTCAAAGTCCAGACAGTCAGAAACATCCTTTTTTCACACTTTTGGCTCATTTGACTGACAAAATGATTTTTGAACACAAAACGCTCTTAAAAGCACCTTTTGTCATTTGTAGTTCAAAACAAGTGTTATTCATGGTCAAATTGTAAGTTTCAAAGTCCAGACAGTCAGAAACAGGCTTTTTTCACACTTTTCGCTCATTTGACTGACAAAATGATGTGTAACTACAAAACGCTCTCAAAAGCACGTTTTGTCATTTGTAGTTCAAAACAAGTGTTATTCATGGTCACATTGTAAGTTTCAAAGTCCAGACAGTCAGAAACATCCTTTTTTCACACTTTTGGCTCATTTGACTGACAAAATGATGTGTAACTACAAAACGCTCTCAAAAGCACGTTTTGTCATTTGTAGTTCAAAACAAGTGTTATTCATGTTCACATTGTAAGTTTCAAAGTCCAGACAGTCAGAAACATCCTTTTTTCACACTTTTGGCACTTTTGACTGACAAAATGATTTTTAACTACAAAACGCTCTCAAAAGCACGTTTTGTCATTTGTAGTTCATAAACAAGTGTTATTCATGGTCACATTGTAAGTTTCAAAGTCCAGACAGTCAGAAACATCCTTTTTTCACACTTTTGGCTCATTTGACTGACAAAATGATTTTTGAACACAAAACGCTCTTAAAAGCACGTTTTGTGATTTGTAGTTCAAAACAAGTGTTATTCATGGTCACATTGTAAGTTTCCAAGTCCAAACTGTCAGAAACAGGCTTTTTTCACACTTTTGGCTCATTTGACTGACAAAATGATTTTTAACTACAAAATGCTCTCAAAAGCACGTTTTGTGATTTGTAGTTCAAAACAAGTGTTATTCATGGTCACATTGTAAGTTTCAAAGTCCAGACAGTCAGAAACATGCTTTTTTCACACTTTTGGGACTTTTGACTGACTAAATGATTTTGAAGCACAAAACGCTCTGAAAAGCACGTTTTGTCATTTGTAGTTCAAAACAAGTGTTATTCATGGTCACATTGTAAGTTTCAAAGTCCAGACAGTCAGAAACATGCTTTTTTCACACTTTTGGCTCATTTGACTGACAAAATTATTTTTAACTACAAAATGCTCTCAAAAGCACGTTTTGTGATTTGTAGTTCAAAACAAGTGTTATTCATGGTCACATTGTAAGTTTCCAAGTCCAAACTGTCAGAAACAGGCTTTTTTCACACTTTTGGCTCATTTGACTGTCAAAATGATTTTTGAACACAAAACGCTCTTAAAAGCACGTTTTGTGATTTGTAGTTCAAAACAAGAGTTATTCATGGTCACATTGTAAGTTTCCAAGTCCAAACTGTCAGAAACAGGCTTTTTTCACACTTTTGGCTCATTTGACTGTCAAAATGATTTTTGAACACAAAACGCTCTTAAAAGCACGTTTTGTGATTTTTAGTTCAAAACAAGTGTTATTCATGGTCACATTGTAAGTTTCAAAGTCCAGACAGTCAGAAACATGCTTTTTTCACACTTTTGGCACTTTAGACTGACAAAATGATTTTTGAACACAAAACGCTCTAAAAAGCACATTTTGTCATTTGTAGTTCAAAACAAGTGTTATTCATGGTCACATTGTAAGTTTCAAAGTCCAGACAGTCAGAAACATCCTTTTTTCACACTTTTGACTCATTTGACTGAAAAAATGATTTTTAACTACAAAACGCTCTCAAAAGCACGTTTTGTCATTTGTAGTTCAAAACAAGTGTTATTCATGGTCACATTGTAAGTTTCAAAGTCCAGACAGTCAGAAACATCCTTTTTTCACACTTTTGGCTCATTTGACTGACAAAATGATGTGTAACTACAAAACGCTCTCAAAAGCATGTTTTGTCATTTGTAGTGCAAAACAAGTGTTATTCATGGTCACATTGTAAGTTTCAAAGTCCAGACAGTCAGAAACATGCTTTTTTCACACTTTTGGCACTTTTGACTGACAAAATGATTTTTGAACACAAAACGCTCTTAAAAGCACGTTTTGTCATTTGTAGTTCAAAACAAATGTTATTCATGGTCACATTGTAAGTTTCCAAGTCCAAACTGTCAGAAACAGGCTTTTTTCACACTTTTGGCTCATTTGACTGTCAAAATGATTTTTGAACACAAAACGCTCTTAAAAGCACGTTTTGTGATTTGTAGTTCAAAACAAGTGTTATTCATGGTCACATTGTAAGTTTCAATGTCCAGACAGTCAGAAACATCCTTTTTTCACACTTTTGACTCATTTGACTGAAAAAATGATTTTTAACTACAAAACGCTCTCAAAAGCACGTTTTGTCATTTGTAGTTCAAAGCAAGTGTTATTCATGGTCACATTGTAAGTTTCAAAGTCCAGACAGTCAGAAACATCCTTTTTTCACACTTTTGGCTCATTTGACTGACAAAATGATGTGTAACTACAAAACGCTCTCAAAAGCATGTTTTGTCATTTGTAGTGCAAAACAAGTGTTATTCATGGTCACATTGTAAGTTTCAAAGTCCAGACAGTCAGAAACATGCTTTTTTCACACTTTTGGGACTTTTGACTGACTAAATGATTTTGAAGCACAAAACGCTCTGAAAAGCACGTTTTGTCATTTGTAGTTCAAAACAAGTGTTATTCATGGTCACATTGTAAGTTTCAAAGTCCAAACTGTCAGAAACAGGCTTTTTTCACACTTTTGGCTCATTTGACTTACAAAATTATTTTTAACTACAAAATGCTCTCAAAAGCACGTTTTGTGATTTGTAGTTCAAAACAAGTGTTATTCATGGTCACATTGTATGTTTCCAAGTCCAAACTGTCAGAAACATGCTTTTTTCACACTTTTGGCTCATTTGACTGACAAAATTATTTTTAACTACAAAATGCTCTCAAAAGCACGTTTTGTGATTTGTAGTTCAAAACAAGTGTTATTCATGGTCACATTGTAAGTTTCCAAGTCCAAACTGTCAGAAACAGGCTTTTTTCACACTTTTGGCTCATTTGACTGTCAAAATGATTTTTGAACACAAAACGCTCTTAAAAGCACGTTTTGTGATTTGTAGTTCAAAACAAGTGTTATTCATGGTCACATTGTAAGTTTCCAAGTCCAAACTGTCAGAAACAGGCTTTTTTCACACTTTTGGCTCATTTGACTGTCAAAATGATTTTTGAACACAAAACGCTCTTAAAAGCACGTTTTGTGATTTGTAGTTCAAAACAAGTGTTATTCATGGTCACATTGTAAGTTTCAAAGTCCAGACAGTCAGAAACATGCTTTTTTCACACTTTTGGCACTTTAGACTGACAAAATGATTTTTGAACACAAAACGCTCTAAAAAGCACGTTTTGTCATTTGTAGTTCAAAACAAGTGTTATTCATGGTCACATTGTAAGTTTCAAAGTCCAGACAGTCAGAAACATCCTTTTTTCACACTTTTGACTCATTTGACTGAAAAAATGATTTTTAACTACAAAACGCTCTCAAAAGCACGTTTTGTCATTTGTAGTTCAAAACAAGTGTTATTCATGGTCACATTGTAAGTTTCAAAGTCCAGACAGTCAGAAACATCCTTTTTTCACACTTTTGGCTCATTTGACTGACAAAATGATGTGTAACTACAAAACGCTCTCAAAAGCATGTTTTGTCATTTGTAGTGCAAAACAAGTGTTATTCATGGTCACATTGTAAGTTTCAAAGTCCAGACAGTCAGAAACATGCTTTTTTCACACTTTTGGCACTTTTGACTGACAAAATGATTTTTGAACACAAAACGCTCTTAAAAGCACGTTTTGTCATTTGTAGTTCAAAACAAATGTTATTCATGGTCACATTGTAAGTTTCCAAGTCCAAACTGTCAGAAACAGGCTTTTTTCACACTTTTGGCTCATTTGACTGTCAAAATGATTTTTGAACACAAAACGCTCTTAAAAGCACGTTTTGTGATTTGTAGTTCAAAACAAGTGTTATTCATGGTCACATTGTAAGTTTCAATGTCCAGACAGTCAGAAACATCCTTTTTTCACACTTTTGACTCATTTGACTGAAAAAATGATTTTTAACTACAAAACGCTCTCAAAAGCACGTTTTGTCATTTGTAGTTCAAAGCAAGTGTTATTCATGGTCACATTGTAAGTTTCAAAGTCCAGACAGTCAGAAACATCCTTTTTTCACACTTTTGGCTCATTTGACTGACAAAATGATGTGTAACTACAAAACGCTCTCAAAAGCATGTTTTGTCATTTGTAGTGCAAAACAAGTGTTATTCATGGTCACATTGTAAGTTTCAAAGTCCAGACAGTCAGAAACATGCTTTTTTCACACTTTTGGGACTTTTGACTGACTAAATGATTTTGAAGCACAAAACGCTCTGAAAAGCACGTTTTGTCATTTGTAGTTCAAAACAAGTGTTATTCATGGTCACATTGTAAGTTTCAAAGTCCAAACTGTCAGAAACAGGCTTTTTTCACACTTTTGGCTCATTTGACTTACAAAATTATTTTTAACTACAAAATGCTCTCAAAAGCACGTTTTGTGATTTGTAGTTCAAAACAAGTGTTATTCATGGTCACATTGTATGTTTCCAAGTCCAAACTGTCAGAAACATGCTTTTTTCACACTTTTGGCTCATTTGACTGACAAAATGATTTTTGAACACAAAACGCTATAAAAAGCACATTTTGTCATTTGTAGTTCAAAACAAGTGTTATTCATGGTCACATTGTAAGTTTCCAAGTCCAAACTGTCAGAAACAGGCTTTTTTCACACTTTTGGCTCATTTGACTGTCAAAATGATTTTTAACTACAAAACGCTCTCAAAAGCATGTTTTGTCATTTGTAGTTCAAAACAAGTGTTATTCATGGTCACATTGTAAGTTTCAACGTCCAGACAGTCAGAAACATGCTTTTTTCACACTTTTGGGACTTTTGACTGACTAAATGATTTTGAAGCACAAAACACTCTGAAAAGCACGTTTTGTCATTTGTAGTTCAAAACAAGTGTTATTCATGGTCACATTGTAAGTTTCAAAGTCCAGACAGTCAGAAACATGCTTTTTTCACACTTTTGGCTCATTTGACTGACAAAATTATTTTTAACTACAAAATGCTCTCAAAAGCACGTTTTGTGATTTGTAGTTCAAAACAAGTGTTATTCATGGTCACATTGTAAGTTTCCAAGTCCAAACTGTCAGAAACAGGCTTTTTTCACACTTTTGGCTCATTTGACTGTCAAAATGATTTTTGAACACAAAACGCTCTTAAAAGCACGTTTTGTGATTTGTAGTTCAAAACAAGTGTTATTCATGGTCACATTGTAAGTTTCCAAGTCCAAACTGTCAGAAACAGGCTTTTTTCACACTTTTGGCTCACTTGACTGACAAAATGATTTTTAACTACAAAACGCTCTCAAAAGCACGTTTTGTTATTTGTAGTTCAAAACAAGTGTTATTCATGGTCACATTGTAAGTTTCAAAGTCCAGACAGTCAGAAACATGCTTTTTTCACACTTTTGGCACTTTAGACTGACAAAATGATTTTTGAACACAAAACGCTCTAAAAAGCACGTTTTGTCATTTGTAGTTCAAAACAAGTGTTATTCATGGTCACATTGTAAGTTTCAAAGTCCAGACAGTCAGAAACATCCTTTTTTCACACTTTTGACTCATTTGACTGAAAAAATGATTTTTAACTACAAAACGCTCTCAAAAGCACGTTTTGTCATTTGTAGTTCAAAACAAGTGTTATTCATGGTCACATTGTAAGTTTCAAAGTCCAGACAGTCAGAAACATCCTTTTTTCACACTTTTGGCTCATTTGACTGACAAAATGATGTGTAACTACAAAACGCTCTCAAAAGCATGTTTTGTCATTTGTAGTGCAAAACAAGTGTTATTCATGGTCACATTGTAAGTTTCAAAGTCCAGACAGTCAGAAACATGCTTTTTTCACACTTTTGGGACTTTTGACTGACTAAATGATTTTGAAGCACAAAACGCTCTGAAAAGCACGTTTTGTCATTTGTAGTTCAAAACAAGTGTTATTCATGGTCACATTGTAAGTTTCAAAGTCCAGACAGTCAGAAACATGCTTTTTTCACACTTTTGGCTCATTTGACTGACAAAATTATTTTTAACTACAAAATGCTCTCAAAAGCACGTTTTGTGTTTTGTAGTTCAAAACAAGTGTTATTCATGGTCACATTGTAAGTTTCAAAGTCCAGACAGTCAGAAACATGCTTTTTTCACACTTTTGGCACTTTTGACTGACAAAATGATTTTTGAACACAAAACGCTCTTAAAAGCACGTTTTGTCATTTGTAGTTCAAAACAAGTGTTATTCATGGTCACATTGTAAGTTTCAAAGTCCAGACAGTCAGAAACATCCTTTTTTCACACTTTTGGCTCATTTGACTGACAAAATGATGTGTAACTACAAAACGCTCTCAAAAGCATGTTTTGTCATTTGTAGTTCAAAACAAATGTTATTCATGGTCACATTGTAAGTTTGAAAGTCCAGACAGTCAGAAACATCCTTTTTTCACATTTTTGGCTCATTTGACTGACAAAATTATTTTTAACTACAAAATGCTCTCAAAAGCACATTTTGTGATTTGTAGTTCAAAACAAGTGTTATTCATGGTCACATTGTAAGTTTCCAAGTCCAAACTGTCAGAAACAGGCTTTTTTCACACTTTTGGCTCATTTGACTGTCAAAATGATTTTTGAACACAAAACGCTCTTAAAAGCACGTTTTGTGATTTGTAGTTCAAAACAAGTGTTATTCATGGTCACATTGTAAGTTTCCAAGTCCAAACTGTCAGAAACAGGCTTTTTTCACACTTTTGGCTCATTTGACTGACAATATGATTTTTAACTACAAAACGCTCTCAAAAGCACGTTTTGTTATTTGTAGTTCAAAACAAGTGTTATTCATGGTCACATTGTAAGTTTCAAAGTCCAGACAGTCAGAAACATCCTTTTTTCACACTTTTGACTCATTTGACTGAAAAAAATGATTTTTAACTACAAAACGCTCTCAAAAGCACGTTTTGTCATTTGTAGTTCAAAACAAGTGTTATTCATGGTCACATTGTAAGTTTCAAAGTCCAGACAGTCAGAAACATGCTTTTTTCACACTTTTGGCACTTTTGACTGACAAAATGATTTTTGAACACAAAACGCTCTTAAAAGCACGTTTTGTCATTTGTAGTTCAAAACAAATGTTATTCATGGTCACATTGTAAGTTTTCAAGTCCAAACTGTCCGAAACAGGCTTTTTTCACACTTTTGGCTCATTTGACTGTCAAAATGATTTTTGAACACAAAACGCTCTTAAAAGCACGTTTTGTGATTTGTAGTTCAAAACAAGTGTTATTCATGGTCACATTGCAAGTTTCCAAGTCCAAACGGTCAGAAACAGGCTTTTTTCACACTTTTGGCTCATTTGACTGTCAAAATGATTTTTAACTACAAAACGCTCTCAAAAGCATGTTTTGTCATTTGTAGTTCAAAACAAGTGTTATTCATGGTCACATTGTAAGTTTCAAAGTCCAGACAGTCAGAAACATGCTTTTTTCACACTTTTGGCACTTTAGACTGACAAAATGATTTTTGAACACAAAACGCTCTAAAAAGCACGTTTTGTCATTTGTAGTTCAAAACAAGTGTTATTCATGGTCACATTGTAAGTTTCAAAGTCCAGACAGTCAGAAACATCCTTTTTTCACACTTTTGACTCATTTGACTGAAAAAATGATTTTTAACTACAAAACGCTCTCAAAAGCACGTTTTGTCATTTGTAGTTCAAAACAAGTGTTATTCATGGTCACATTGTAAGTTTCAAAGTCCAGACAGTCAGAAACATCCTTTTTTCACACTTTTGGCTCATTTGACTGACAAAATGATGTGTAACTACAAAACGCTCTCAAAAGCATGTTTTGTCATTTGTAGTGCAAAACAAGTGTTATTCATGGTCACATTGTAAGTTTCAAAGTCCAGACAGTCAGAAACATGCTTTTTTCACACTTTTGGGACTTTTGACTGACTAAATGATTTTGAAGCACAAAACGCTCTGAAAAGCACGTTTTGTCATTTGTAGTTCAAAACAAGTGTTATTCATGGTCACATTGTAAGTTTCAAAGTCCAGACAGTCAGAAACATGCTTTTTTCACACTTTTGGCTCATTTGACTGACAAAATTATTTTTAACTACAAAATGCTCTCAAAAGCACGTTTTGTGTTTTGTAGTTCAAAACAAGTGTTATTCATGGTCACATTGTAAGTTTCAAAGTCCAGACTGTCAGAAACATGCTTTTTTCACACTTTTGGCACTTTTGACTGACATAATGATTTTTGAACACAAAACGCTCTTAAAAGCACGTTTTGTCATTTGTAGTTCAAAACAAGTGTTATTCATGGTCACATTGTAAGTTTCCAAGTCCAAACTGTCAGAAACAGGCTTTTTTCACACTTTTGGCTCATTTGACTGACAAAATGATTTTTAACTACAAAACGCTCTCAAAAGCACGTTTTGTTATTTGTAGTTCAAAACAAGTGTTATTCATGGTCACATTGTAAGTTTCAAAGTCCAGACAGTCAGAAACATGCTTTTTTCACACTTTTGGCACTTTAAACTGACAAAATGATTTTTGAACACAAAACGCTCTAAAAAGCACATTTTGTCATTTGTAGTTCAAAACAAGTGTTATTCATGGTCACATTGTAAGTTTCCAAGTCCAAACTGTCAGAAACAGGCTTTTTTCACACTTTTGGCTCATTTGACTGTCAAAATGATTTTTAACTACAAAACGCTCTCAAAAGCATGTTTTGTCATTTGTAGTTCAAAACAAGTGTTATTCATGGTCACATTGTAAGTTTCAAAGTCCAGACAGTCAGAAACATCCTTTTTTCACACTTTTGGCTCATTTGACTGACAAAATGATTTTTGAACACAAAACGCTCTTAAAAGCACGTTTTGTCATTTGTAGTTCAAAACAAATGTTATTCATGGTCACATTGTAAGTTTGAAAGTCCAGACAGTCAGAAACATCCTTTTTTCACATTTTTGGCTCATTTGACTTACAAAATTATTTTTAACTACAAAATGCTCTCAAAAGCACGTTTTGTGATTTGTAGTTCAAAACAAGTGTTATTCATGGTCACATTGTATGTTTCCAAGTCCAAACTGTCAGAAACATGCTTTTTTCACACTTTTGGCTCATTTGACTGACAAAATGATTTTTGAACACAAAACGCTCTAAAAAGCACATTTTGTCATTTGTAGTTCAAAACAAGTGTTATTCATGGTCACATTGTAAGTTTCCAAGTCCAAACTGTCAGAAACAGGCTTTTTTCACACTTTTGGCTCATTTGACTGTCAAAATGATTTTTGAACACAAAACGCTCTAAAAAGCACATTTTGTCATTTGTAGTTCAAAACAAGTGTTATTCATGGTCACATTGTAAGTTTCCAAGTCCAAACTGTCAGAAACAGGCTTTTTTCACACTTTTGGCTCATTTGACTGTCAAAATGATTTTTAACTACAAAACGCTCTCAAAAGCATGTTTTGTCATTTGTAGTTCAAAACAAGTGTTATTCATGGTCACATTGTAAGTTTCAAAGTCCAGACAGTCAGAAACATGCTTTTTTCACACTTTTGACTCATTTGACTGAAAAAATGATTTTTAACTACAAAACGCTCTCAAAAGCACGTTTTGTGATTTGTAGTTCAAAACAAGTGTTATTCATGGTCACATTGTATGTTTCCAAGTCCAAACTGTCAGAAACATGCTTTTTTCACACTTTTGGCTCATTTGACTGACAAAATGATTTTTGAACACAAAACGCTCTAAAAAGCACATTTTGTCATTTGTAGTTCAAAACAAGTGTTATTCATGGTCACATTGTAAGTTTCCAAGTCCAAACTGTCAGAAACAGGCTTTTTTCACACTTTTGGCACTTTAGACTGACAAAATGATTTTTGAACACAAAACGCTCTAAAAAGCACGTTTTGTCATTTGTAGTTCAAAACAAGTGTTATTCATGGTCACATTGTAAGTTTCCAAGTCCAAACTGTCAGAAACAGGCTTTTTTCACACTTTTGGCTCATTTGACTGACAAAATGATTTTTAACTACAAAACGCTCTCAAAAGCACGTTTTGTTATTTGTAGTTCAAAACAAGTGTTATTCATGGTCACATTGTAAGTTTCAAAGTCCAGACAGTCAGAAACATGCTTTTTTCACACTTTTGGCACTTTAGACTGACAAAATGATTTTTGAACACAAAACGCTCTAAAAAGCACGTTTTGTCATTTGTAGTTCAAAACAAGTGTTATTCATGGTCACATTGTAAGTTTCAAAGTCCAGACAGTCAGAAACATCCTTTTTTCACACTTTTGACTCATTTGACTGAAAAAATGATTTTTAACTACAAAACGCTCTCAAAAGCACGTTTTGTCATTTGTAGTTCAAAACAAGTGTTATTCATGGTCACATTGTAAGTTTCAAAGTCCAGACAGTCAGAAACATCCTTTTTTCACACTTTTGGCTCATTTGACTGACAAAATGATGTGTAACTACAAAACGCTCTCAAAAGCATGTTTTGTCATTTGTAGTGCAAAACAAGTGTTATTCATGGTCACATTGTAAGTTTCAAAGTCCAGACAGTCAGAAACATGCTTTTTTCACACTTTTGGGACTTTTGACTGACTAAATGATTTTGAAGCACAAAACGCTCTGAAAAGCACGTTTTGTCATTTGTAGTTCAAAACAAGTGTTATTCATGGTCACATTGTAAGTTTCAAAGTCCAGACAGTCAGAAACATGCTTTTTTCACACTTTTGGCTCATTTGACTGACAAAATTATTTTTAACTACAAAATGCTCTCAAAAGCACGTTTTGTGTTTTGTAGTTCAAAACAAGTGTTATTCATGGTCACATTGTAAGTTTCAAAGTCCAGACAGTCAGAAACATGCTTTTTTCACACTTTTGGCTCATTTGACTGACAAAATGATGTATAACTACAAAACGCTCTCAAAAGCACGTTTTGTCATTTGTAGTTCAAAACAAGTGTTATTCATGGTCACATTGTAAGTTTCAAAGTCCAGACAGTCAGAAACATCCTTTTTTCACACTTATGGCACTTTTGACTGACAAAATGATTTTTGAACACAAAACCTTCTTAAAAGCACGTTTTGTGATTTGTAGTTCAAAACAAGTGTTATTCATGGTCACATTGTAAGTTTCCAAGTCCAAACTGTCAGAAACAGGCTTTTTCACACTTTTGGCTCATTTGACTGACAAAATGATTTTTAACTACAAAATGATCTCAAAAGCATGTTTTGTCATTTGTAGTTCAAAACAAGTGTTATTCATGTTCACATTGTAAGTTTCAAAGTCCAGACAGTCAGAAACATGCTTTTTTCACACTTTTGGCACTTTTGACTGACAAAATGATTTTGAACACAAAACGCTCTAAAAAGCACGTTTTGTCATTTGTAGTTCAAAACAAGTGTTATTCATGGTCACATTGTAAGTTTCAAAGTCCAGACAGTCAGAAACATCCTTTTTTCACACTTTTGACTCATTTGACTGAAAAAATGATTTTTAACTACAAAACGCTCTCAAAAGCACGTTTTGTCATTTGTAGTTCAAAACAGGTGTTATTCATGGTCACATTGTAAGTTTCAAAGTCCAGACAGTCAGAAACATCCTTTTTTCACACTTTTGGCTCATTTGACTGACAAAATGATGTGTAACTACAAAACGCTCTCAAAAGCACGTTTTGTCATTTGTAGTTCAAAACAAGTGTTATTCATGGTCACATTGTAAGTTTCAAAGTCCAGACAGTCAGAAACATCCTTTTTTCACACTTTTGGCTCATTTGACTGACAAAATGATGTGTAACTACAAAACGCTCTCAAAAGCACGTTTTGTCATTTGTAGTTCAAAACAAGTGTTATTCATGTTCACATTGTAAGTTTCAAAGTCCAGACAGTCAGAAACATCCTTTTTTCACACTTTTGGCACTTTTGACTGACAAAATGATTTTTAACTACAAAATGATCTCAAAAGCACGTTTTGTCATTTGTAGTTCAAAACAAGTGTTATTCATGGTCACATTGTAAGTTTCAAAGTCCAGACAGTCAGAAACATCCTTTTTTCACACTTTTGGCTCATTTGACTGACAAAATGATTTTTGAACACAAAACGCTCTAAAAAGCACGTTTTGTCATTTGTAGTTCAAAACAAGTGTTATTCATGTTCACATTGTAAGTTTCAAAGTCCAGACAGTCAGAAACATCCTTTTTTCACACTTTTGGCACTTTTGACTGACAAAATGATTTTTAACTACAAAATGATCTCAAAAGCACGTTTTGTCATTTGTAGTTCAAAACAAGTGTTATTCATGGTCACATTGTAAGTTTCAAAGTCCAGACAGTCAGAAACATCCTTTTTTCACACTTTTGGCTCATTTGACTGACAAAATGATTTTTGAACACAAAACGCTCTCAAAAGCACGTTTTGTCATTTGTAGTTCAAAACAAGTGTTATTCATGGTCACATTGTAAGTTTCAAAGTCCAGACAGTCAGAAACAGGCTTTTTTCACACTTTTGGCTCATTTGACTGACAAAAAGATTTTTGAACACAAAATGCTCTCAAAAGCACGTTTTGTCATTTGTAGTTCAAAACAAGTGTTATTCATGGTCACATTGTAAGTTTCAAAGTCAAAACTGTCAGAAACAGGCTTTTTTCACACTTTTGGCTCATTTGACTGACAAAATGATTTTTAACTACAAAATGCTCTCAAAAGCACGTTTTGTCATTTGTAGTTCAAAACAAGTGTTATTCATGGTCACATTGTAAGTTTCAAAGTCCAGACAGTCAGAAACATGCTTTTTTCACACTTTTGGCTCATTTGACTGACAAAATGATGTATAACTACAAAACGCTCTCAAAAGCACGTTTTGTCATTTGTAGTTCAAAACAAGTGTTATTCATGGTCACATTGTAAGTTTCAAAGTCCAGACAGTCAGAAACATCCTTTTTTCACACTTATGGCACTTTTGACTGACAAAATGATTTTTGAACACAAAACCTTCTTAAAAGCACGTTTTGTGATTTGTAGTTCAAAACAAGTGTTATTCATGGTCACATTGTAAGTTTCCAAGTCCAAACTGTCAGAAACAGGCTTTTTCACACTTTTGGCTCATTTGACTGACAAAATGATTTTTAACTACAAAATGATCTCAAAAGCACGTTTTGTCATTTGTAGTTCAAAACAAGTGTTATTCATGTTCACATTGTAAGTTTCAAAGTCCAGACAGTCAGAAACATGCTTTTTTCACACTTTTGGCACTTTTGACTGACAAAATGATTTTTGAACACAAAACGCTCTAAAAAGCACGTTTTGTCATTTGTAGTTCAAAACAAGTGTTATTCATGGTCACATTGTAAGTTTCAAAGTCCAGACAGTCAGAAACATCCTTTTTTCACACTTTTGACTCATTTGACTGAAAAAATGATTTTTAACTACAAGACGCTCTCAAAAGCACGTTTTGTCATTTGTAGTTCAAAACAGGTGTTATTCATGGTCACATTGTAAGTTTCAAAGTCCAGACAGTCAGAAACATCCTTTTTTCACACTTTTGGCTCATTTGACTGACAAAATGATGTGTAACTACAAAACGCTCTCAAAAGCACGTTTTGTCATTTGTAGTTCAAAACAAGTGTTATTCATGGTCACATTGTAAGTTTCAAAGTCCAGACAGTCAGAAACATCCTTTTTTCACACTTTTGGCTCATTTGACTGACAAAATGATGTGTAACTACAAAACGCTCTCAAAAGCACGTTTTGTCATTTGTAGTTCAAAACAAGTGTTATTCATGTTCACATTGTAAGTTTCAAAGTCCAGACAGTCAGAAACATCCTTTTTTCACACTTTTGGCACTTTTGACTGACAAAATGATTTTTAACTACAAAATGATCTCAAAAGCACGTTTTGTCATTTGTAGTTCAAAACAAGTGTTATTCATGGTCACATTGTAAGTTTCAAAGTCCAGACAGTCAGAAACATCCTTTTTTCACACTTTTGGCTCATTTGACTGACAAAATGATTTTTGAACACAAAACGCTCTAAAAAGCACGTTTTGTCATTTGTAGTTCAAAACAAGTGTTATTCATGGTCACATTGTAAGTTTCAAAGTCCAGACAGTCAGAAACATCCTTTTTTCACACTTTTGGCTCATTTGACTGACAAAATGATGTGTAACTACAAAACGCTCTCAAAAGCACGTTTTGTCATTTGTAGTTCAAAACAAGTGTTATTCATGTTCACATTGTAAGTTTCAAAGTCCAGACAGTCAGAAACATCCTTTTTTCACACTTTTGGCACTTTTGACTGACAAAATGATTTTTAACTACAAAATGATCTCAAAAGCACGTTTTGTCATTTGTAGTTCAAAACAAGTGTTATTCATGGTCACATTGTAAGTTTCAAAGTCCAGACAGTCAGAAACATCCTTTTTTCACACTTTTGGCTCATTTGACTGACAAAATGATTTTTGAACACAAAACGCTCTAAAAAGCACGTTTTGTCATTTGTAGTTCAAAACAAGTGTTATTCATGGTCACATTGTAAGTTTCAAAGTCCAGACAGTCAGAAACATCCTTTTTTCACACTTTTGACTCATTTGACTGAAAAAATGATTTTTAACTACAAAACGCTCTCAAAAGCACGTTTTGTCATTTGTAGTTCAAAACAGGTGTTATTCATGGTCACATTGTAAGTTTCAAAGTCCAGACAGTCAGAAACATCCTTTTTTCACACTTTTGGCTCATTTGACTGACAAAATGATGTGTAACTACAAAACGCTCTAAAAAGCACGTTTTGTCATTTGTAGTTCAAAACAAGTGTTATTCATGGTCACATTGTAAGTTTCAAAGTCCAGACAGTCAGAAACATCCTTTTTTCACACTTTTGACTCATTTGACTGAAAAAATGATTTTTAACTACAAAACGCTCTCAAAAGCACGTTTTGTCATTTGTAGTTCAAAACAAGTGTTATTCATATTCACATTGTAAGTTTCAAAGTCCAGACAGTCAGAAACATCCTTTTTTCACACTTTTGGCTCATTTGACTGACAAAATGATTTTTGAACACAAAACGCTCTAAAAAGCACGTTTTGTCATTTGTAGTTCAAAACAAGTGTTATTCATGGTCACATTGTAAGTTTCAAGGTCCAGACAGTCAGAAACATCCTTTTTTCACACTTTTGACTCATTTGACTGAAAAAATGATTTTTAACTACAAAACGCTCTCAAAAGCACGTTTTGTCATTTGTAGTTCAAAACAGGTGTTATTCATGGTCACATTGTAAGTTTCAAAGTCCAGACAGTCAGAAACATCCTTTTTTCACACTTTTGGCTCATTTGACTGACAAAATGATGTGTAACTACAAAACGCTCTAAAAAGCACGTTTTGTCATTTGTAGTTCAAAACAAGTGTTATTCATGGTCACATTGTAAGTTTCAAAGTCCAGACAGTCAGAAACATCCTTTTTTCACACTTTTGACTCATTTGACTGAAAAAATGATTTTTAACTACAAAACGCTCTCAAAAGCACGTTTTGTCATTTGTAGTTCAAAACAAGTGTTATTCATGGTCACATTGTAAGTTTCAAAGTCCAGACAGTCAGAAACATCCTTTTTTCACACTTTTGGCTCATTTGACTGACAAAATGATTTTTAACTACAAATGCTCTCAAAAGCACGTTTTGTCATTTGTAGTTCAAAACAAGTGTTATTCATGTTCACATTGTAAGTTTCAAAGTCCTGACAGTCAGAAAACATGCTTTTTTCACACTTTTGACTCATTTGACTGACAAAATGATTTTTGAACACAAAACGCTCTAAAAAGCACGTTTTGTCATTTGTAGTTCAAAACAAGTGTTATTCATGGTCACATTGTAAGTTTCAAAGTCCAGACAGTCAGAAACATGCTTTTTTCACACTTTTGGCACTTTTGACTGACAAAATGATTTTTGAACACAAAACGCTCTCAAAAGCACGTTTTGTCATTTGTAGTTCAAAACAAGTGTTATTCATGGTCACATTGTAAGTTTCAAAGTCCAGACAGTCAGAAACAGGCTTTTTTCACACTTTTGGCTCATTTGACTGACAAAAAGATTTTTGAACACAAAATGCTCTCAAAAGCACGTTTTGTCATTTGTAGTTCAAAACAAGTGTTATTCATGGTCACATTGTAAGTTTCAAAGTCAAAACTGTCAGAAACAGGCTTTTTTCACACTTTTGGCTCATTTGACTGACAAAATGATTTTTAACTACAAAATGCTCTCAAAAGCACGTTTTGTCATTTGTAGTTCAAAACAAGTGTTATTCATGGTCACATTGTAAGTTTCAAAGTCCAGACAGTCAGAAACATCCTTTTTTCACACTTTTGACTCATTTGACTGAAAAAATGATTTTTAACTACAAAACGCTCTCAAAAGCACGTTTTGTGATTTGTAGTTCAAAACAAGTGTTATTCATGGTCACATTGTAAGTTTCAAAGTCCAGACAGTCAGAAACATGCTTTTTTCACACTTTTGGCACTTTAGACTGACAAAATGATTTTTGAACACAAAACGCTCTAAAAAGCACGTTTTGTCATTTGTAGTTCAAAACAAGTGTTATTCATGGTCACATTGTAAGTTTCAAAGTCCAGACAGTCAGAAACATCCTTTTTTCACACTTTTGACTCATTTGACTGAAAAAATGATTTTTAACTACAAAACGCTCTCAAAAGCACGTTTTGTCATTTGTAGTTCAAAACAAGTGTTATTCATGGTCACATTGTAAGTTTCAAAGTCCAGACAGTCAGAAACATCCTTTTTTCACACTTTTGGCTCATTTGACTGACAAAATGATGTGTAACTACAAAACGCTCTCAAAAGCATGTTTTGTCATTTGTAGTGCAAGACAAGTGTTATTCATGGTCACATTGTAAGTTTCAAAGTCCAGACAGTCAGAAACATGCTTTTTTCACACTTTTGGCACTTTTGACTGACAAAATGATTTTTGAACACAAAACGCTCTTAAAAGCACGTTTTGTCATTTGTAGTTCAAAACAAATGTTATTCATGGTCACATTGTAAGTTTGAAAGTCCAGACAGTCAGAAACATCCTTTTTTCACATTTTTGGCTCATTTGACTGACAAAATTATTTTTAACTACAAAATGCTCTCAAAAGCACGTTTTGTGATTTGTAGTTCAAAACAAGTGTTATTCATGGTCACATTGTAAGTTTCAAAGTCCAGACAGTCAGAAACATGCTTTTTTCACACTTTTGGCACTTTAGACTGACAAAATGATTTTTGAACACAAAACGCTCTAAAAAGCACATTTTGTCATTTGTAGTTCAAAACAAGTGTTATTCATGGTCACATTGTAAGTTTCCAAGTCCAAACTGTCAGAAACAGGCTTTTTTCACACTTTTGGCTCATTTGACTGTCAAAATGATTTTTAACTACAAAACGCTCTCAAAAGCATGTTTTGTCATTTGTAGTTCAAAACAAGTGTTATTCATGGTCACATTGTAAGTTTGAAAGTCCAAACTGTCAGAAACAGGCTTTTTTCACACTTTTGGCTCATTTGACTGTCAAAATGATTTTTAACTACAAAACGCTCTCAAAAGCATGTTTTGTCATTTGTAGTTCAAAACAAGTGTTATTCATGGTCACATTGTAAGTTTCAAAGTCCAGACAGTCAGAAACATCCTTTTTTCACACTTTTGACTCATTTGACTGAAAAAATGATTTTTAACTACAAAACGCTCTCAAAAGCACGTTTTGTCATTTGTAGTTCAAAACAAGTGTTATTCATGGTCACATTGTAAGTTTCCAAGTCCAAACTGTCAGAAACAGGCTTTTTTCACACTGTTGGCTCATTTGACTGACAAAATGATTTTTAACTACAAAACGCTCTCAAAAGCACGTTTTGTTATTTGTAGTTCAAAACAAGTGTTATTCATGGTCACATTGTAAGTTTGAAAGTCCAGACAGTCAGAAACATCCTTTTTTCACATTTTTGGCTCATTTGACTGACAAAATTATTTTTAACTACAAATTGCTCTCAAAAGCACGTTTTGTGATTTGTAGTTCAAAACAAGTGTTATTCATGGTCACATTGTAAGTTTCCAAGTCCAAACTGTCAGAAACAGGCTTTTTTCACACTTTTGGCTCATTTGACTGTCAAAATGATTTTTGAACACAAAACGCTCTTAAAAGCACGTTTTGTGATTTGTAGTTCAAAACAAGTGTTATTCATGGTCACATTGTAAGTTTCCAAGTCCAAACTGTCAGAAACAGGCTTTTTTCACACTTTTGGCTCATTTGACTGACAAAATGATTTTGAAGCACAAAACGCTCTCAAAAGCACGTTTTGTTATTTGTAGTTCAAAACAAGTGTTATTCATGGTCACATTGTAAGTTTCAAAGTCCAGACAGTCAGAAACATCCTTTTTTTCACACTTTTGGCTCATTTGACTGAAAAAATGATTTTTAACTACAAAACGCTCTCAAAAGCACGTTTTGTCATTTGTAGTTCAAAACAAGTGTTATTCATGGTCACATTGTAAGTTTCAAAGTCCAGACAGTCAGAAACATCCTTTTTTCACACTTTTGGCTCATTTGACTGACAAAATGATGTGTAACTACAAAACGCTCTCAAAAGCATGTTTTGTCATTTGTAGTGCAAAACAAGTGTTATTCATGGTCACATTGTAAGTTTCAAAGTCCAGACAGTCAGAAACATCCTTTTTTCACACTTTTGGCTCATTTGACTGACAAAATTATTTTTAACTACAAAATGCTCTCAAAAGCACGTTTTGTGATTTGTAGTTCAAAACAAGTGTTATTCATGGTCACATTGTAAGTTTCCAAGTCCAGACAGTCAGAAACATGCTTTTTTCACACTTTTGGCACTTTTGACTGACAAAATGATTTTTGAACACAAAACGCTCTTAAAAGCACGTTTTGTCATTTGTAGTTCAAAACAAATGTTATTCATGGTCACATTGTAAGTTTCAAAGTCCAGACAGTCTGAAACATGCTTTTTTCACACTTTTGGCACTTTAGACTGACAAAATGATTTTTGAACACAAAACGCTCTAAAAAGCACGTTTTGTCATTTGTAGTTCAAAACAAGTGTTATTCATGGTCACATTGTAAGTTTCAAAGTCCAGACAGTCAGAAACATCCTTTTTTCACACTTTTGACTCATTTGACTGAAAAAATGATTTTTAACTACAAAACGCTCTCAAAAGCACGTTTTGTCATTTGTAGTTCAAAACAAGTGTTATTCATGGTCACATTGTAAGTTTCAAAGTCCAGACTGTCAGAAACATCCTTTTTTAACACTTTTGGCTCATTTGACTGACAAAATGATGTGTAACTACAAAACGCTCTCAAAAGCATGTTTTGTCATTTGTAGTGCAAAACAAGTGTTATTCATGGTCACATTGTAAGTTTCAAAGTCCAGACAGTCAGAAACATGCTTTTTTCACACTTTTGGCACTTTTGACTGACAAAATGATTTTTGAACACAAAACGCTCTTAAAAGCACGTTTTGTCATTTGTAGTTCAAAACAAATGTTATTCATGGTCACATTGTAAGTTTGAAAGTCCAGACAGTCAGAAACATCCTTTTTTCACATTTTTGGCTCATTTGACTGACAAAATTATTTTTAACTACAAATTGCTCTCAAAAGCACGTTTTGTGATTTGTAGTTCAAAACAAGTGTTATTCATGGTCACATTGTAAGTTTCCAAGTCCAAACTGTCAGAAACAGGCTTTTTTCACACTTTTGGCTCATTTGACTGTCAAAATGATTTTTGAACACAAAACGCTCTTAAAAGCACGTTTTGTGATTTGTAGTTCAAAACAAGTGTTATTCATGGTCACATTGTATGTTTCCAAGTCCAAACTGTCAGAAACAGGCTTTTTTCACACTTTTGGCTCATTTGACTGACAAAATGATTTTGAAGCACAAAACGCTCTCAAAAGCACGTTTTGTTATTTGTAGTTCAAAACAAGTGTTATTCATGGTCACATTGTAAGTTTCAAAGTCCAGACAGTCAGAAACATCCTTTTTTTCACACTTTTGGCTCATTTGACTGAAAAAATGATTTTTAACTACAAAACGCTCTCAAAAGCACGTTTTGTCATTTGTAGTTCAAAACAAGTGTTATTCATGGTCACATTGTAAGTTTCAAAGTCCAGACAGTCAGAAACATCCTTTTTTCACACTTTTGGCTCATTTGACTGACAAAATGATGTGTAACTACAAAACGCTCTCAAAAGCATGTTTTGTCATTTGTAGTGCAAAACAAGTGTTATTCATGGTCACATTGTAAGTTTCAAAGTCCAGACAGTCAGAAACATCCTTTTTTCACACTTTTGGCTCATTTGACTGACAAAATTATTTTTAACTACAAAATGCTCTCAAAAGCACGTTTTGTGATTTGTAGTTCAAAACAAGTGTTATTCATGGTCACATTGTAAGTTTCCAAGTCCAGACAGTCAGAAACATGCTTTTTTCACACTTTTGGCACTTTTGACTGACAAAATGATTTTTGAACACAAAACGCTCTTAAAAGCACGTTTTGTCATTTGTAGTTCAAAACAAATGTTATTCATGGTCACATTGTAAGTTTCAAAGTCCAGACAGTCAGAAACATGCTTTTTTCACACTTTTGGCACTTTAGACTGACAAAATGATTTTTGAACACAAAACGCTCTAAAAAGCACGTTTTGTCATTTGTAGTTCAAAACAAGTGTTATTCATGGTCACATTGTAAGTTTCAAAGTCCAGACAGTCAGAAACATCCTTTTTTCACACTTTTGACTCATTTGACTGAAAAAATGATTTTTAACTACAAAACGCTCTCAAAAGCACGTTTTGTCATTTGTAGTTCAAAACAAGTGTTATTCATGGTCACATTGTAAGTTTCAAAGTCCAGACAGTCAGAAACATCCTTTTTTCACACTTTTGGCTCATTTGACTGACAAAATGATGTGTAACTACAAAACGCTCTCAAAAGCATGTTTTGTCATTTGTAGTTCAAAACAAATGTTATTCATGGTCACATTGTAAGTTTGAAAGTCCAGACAGTCAGAAACATCCTTTTTTCACATTTTTGGCTCATTTGACTGACAAAATTATTTTTAACTACAAAATGCTCTCAAAAGCACATTTTGTGATTTGTAGTTCAAAACAAGTGTTATTCATGGTCACATTGTAAGTTTCCAAGTCCAAACTGTCAGAAACAGGCTTTTTTCACACTTTTGGCTCATTTGACTGTCAAAATGATTTTTGAACACAAAACGCTCTTAAAAGCACGTTTTGTGATTTGTAGTTCAAAACAAGTGTTATTCATGGTCACATTGTAAGTTTCCAAGTCCAAACTGTCAGAAACAGGCTTTTTTCACACTTTTGGCTCATTTGACTGACAAAATGATTTTTAACTACAAAACGCTCTCAAAAGCACGTTTTGTTATTTGTAGTTCAAAACAAGTGTTATTCATGGTCACATTGTAAGTTTCAAAGTCCAGACAGTCAGAAACATCCTTTTTTCACACTTTTGACTCATTTGACTGAAAAAATGATTTTTAACTACAAAACGCTCTCAAAAGCACGTTTTGTCATTTGTAGTTCAAAACAAGTGTTATTCATGGTCACATTGTAAGTTTCAAAGTCCAGACAGTCAGAAACATGCTTTTTTCACACTTTTGGCACTTTTGACTGACAAAATGATTTTTGAACACAAAACGCTCTTAAAAGCACGTTTTGTCATTTGTAGTTCAAAACAAATGTTATTCATGGTCACATTGTAAGTTTTCAAGTCCAAACTGTCCGAAACAGGCTTTTTTCACACTTTTGGCTCATTTGACTGTCAAAATGATTTTTGAACACAAAACGCTCTTAAAAGCACGTTTTGTGATTTGTAGTTCAAAACAAGTGTTATTCATGGTCACATTGCAAGTTTCCAAGTCCAAACTGTCAGAAACAGGCTTTTTTCACACTTTTGGCTCATTTGACTGACAAAATGATTTTTAACTACAAAACGCTCTCAAAAGCACGTTTTGTTATTTGTAGTTCAAAACAAGTGTTATTCATGGTCACATTGTAAGTTTCAAAGTCCAGACAGTCAGAAACATGCTTTTTTCACACTTTTGGCACTTTAGACTGACAAAATGATTTTTGAACACAAAACGCTCTAAAAAGCACATTTTGTCATTTGTAGTTCAAAACAAGTGTTATTCATGGTCACATTGTAAGTTTCCAAGTCCAAACTGTCAGAAACAGGCTTTTTTCACACTATTGGCTCATTTGACTGACAAAATGATTTTTAACTACAAAACGCTCTCAAAAGCACGTTTTGTTATTTGTAGTTCAAAACAAGTGTTATTCATGGTCACATTGTAAGTTTCAAAGTCCAGACTGTCAGAAACATCCTTTTTTAACACTTTTGGCTCATTTGACTGACAAAATGATATGTAACTACAAAACGCTCTCAAAAGCATGTTTTGTCATTTGTAGTGCAAAACAAGTGTTATTCATGGTCACATTGTAAGTTTCAAAGTCCAGACAGTCAGAAACATGCTTTTTTCACACTTTTGGCACTTTAGACTGACAAAATGATTTTTGAACACAAAACGCTCTAAAAAGCACGTTTTGTCATTTGTAGTTCAAAACAAGTGTTATTCATGGTCACATTGTAAGTTTCAAAGTCCAGACAGTCAGAAACATCCTTTTTTCACACTTTTGACTCATTTGACTGAAAAAATGATTTTTAACTACAAAACGCTCTCAAAAGCACGTTTTGTCATTTGTAGTTCAAAACAAGTGTTATTCATGGTCACATTGTAAGTTTCCAAGTCCAAACTGTCAGAAACAGGCTTTTTTCACACTATTGGCTCATTTGACTGACAAAATGATTTTTAACTACAAAACGCTCTCAAAAGCACGTTTTGTTATTTGTAGTTCAAAACAAGTGTTATTCATGGTCACATTGTAAGTTTCAAAGTCCAGACTGTCAGAAACATCCTTTTTTAACACTTTTGGCTCATTTGACTGACAAAATGATGTATAACTACAAAACGCTCTCAAAAGCATGTTTTGTCATTTGTAGTGCAAAACAAGTGTTATTCATGGTCACATTGTAAGTTTCAAAGTCCAGACAGTCAGAAACATGCTTTTTTCACACTTTTGGCACTTTAGACTGACAAAATGATTTTTGAACACAAAACGCTCTAAAAAGCACGTTTTGTCATTTGTAGTTCAAAACAAGTGTTATTCATGGTCACATTGTAAGTTTCAAAGTCCAGACAGTCAGAAACATCCTTTTTTCACACTTTTGACTCATTTGACTGAAAAAATGATTTTTAACTACAAAACGCTCTCAAAAGCACGTTTTGTCATTTGTAGTTCAAAACAAGTATTATTCATGGTCACATTGTAAGTTTCAAAGTCCAGACAGTCAGAAACATCCTTTTTTCACACTTTTGGCTCATTTGACTGACAAAATGATGTGTAACTACAAAACGCTCTCAAAAGCATGTTTTGTCATTTGTAGTGCAAGACAAGTGTTATTCATGGTCACATTGTAAGTTTCAAAGTCCAGACAGTCAGAAACATGCTTTTTTCACACTTTTGGCACTTTTGACTGACAAAATGATTTTTGAAACACAAAACGCTCTTAAAAGCACGTTTTTGTCATTTGTAGTTCAAAACAAATGTTATTCATGGTCACATTGTAAGTTTGAAAGTCCAGACAGTCAGAAACATCCTTTTTTCACATTTTTGGCTCATTTGATTGACAAAATTATTTTTAACTACAAAATGCTCTCAAAAGCACGTTTTATGATTTGTAGTTCAAAACAAGTGTTATTCATGGTCACATTGTAAGTTTCAAAGTCCAGACAGTCAGAAACATGCTTTTTTCACACTTTTGGCACTTTAGACTGACAAAATGATTTTTGAACACAAAACGCTCTAAAAAGCACATTTTGTCATTTGTAGTTCAAAACAAGTGTTATTCATGGTCACATTGTAAGTTTCCAAGTCCAAACTGTCAGAAACAGGCTTTTTTAACACTTTTGGCTCATTTGACTGACAAAATGATGTGTAACTACAAAACGCTCTCAAAAGCATGTTTTGTCATTTGTAGTGCAAAACAAGTGTTATTCATGGTCACATTGTAAGTTTCAAAGTCCAGACAGTCAGAAACATGCTTTTTTCACACTTTTGGCACTTTTGACTGACAAAATGATTTTTGAACACAAAACGCTCTTAAAAGCACGTTTTGTCATTTGTAGTTCAAAACAAATGTTATTCATGGTCACATTGTAAGTTTGAAAGTCCAGACAGTCAGAAACATCCTTTTTTCACATTTTTGGCTCATTTGACTGACAAAATTATTTTTAACTACAAAATGCTCTCAAAAGCACGTTTTGTGATTTGTAGTTCAAAACAAGTGTTATTCATGGTCACATTGTAAGTTTCCAAGTCCAAACTGTCAGAAACAGGCTTTTTTCACACTTTTGGCTCATTTGACTGTCAAAATGATTTTTGAACACAAAACGCTCTTAAAAGCACGTTTTGTGATTTGTAGTTCAAAACAAGTGTTATTCATGGTCACATTGTAAGTTTCCAAGTCCAAACTGTCAGAAACAGGCTTTTTTCACACTTTTGGCTCATTTGACTGACAAAATGATTTTGAAGCACAAAACGCTCTCAAAAGCACGTTTTGTTATTTGTAGTTCAAAACAAGTGTTATTCATGGTCACATTGTAAGTTTCAAAGTCCAGACAGTCAGAAACATCCTTTTTTCACACTTTTGGCTCATTTGACTGACAAAATGATGTGTAACTACAAAACGCTCTCAAAAGCATGTTTTGTCATTTGTAGTGCAAAACAAGTGTTATTCATGGTCACATTGTAAGTTTCAAAGTCCAAACTGTCAGAAACAGGCTTTTTTCACACTTTTGGCTCATTTGACTGTCAAAATGATTTTTAACTACAAAACGCTCTCAAAAGCATGTTTTGTCATTTGTAGTTCAAAACAAGTGTTATTCATGGTCACATTGTAAGTTTCAAAGTCCAGACTGTCAGAAACATCCTTTTTTAACACTTTTGGCTCATTTGACTGACAAAATGATGTGTAACTACAAAACGCTCTCAAAAGCATGTTTTGTCATTTGTAGTGCAAAACAAGTGTTATTCATGGTCACATTGTAAGTTTCAAAGTCCAGACAGTCAGAAACATGCTTTTTTCACACTTTTGGCACTTTTGACTGACAAAATGATTTTTGAACACAAAACGCTCTTAAAAGCACGTTTTGTCATTTGTAGTTCAAAACAAATGTTATTCATGGTCACATTGTAAGTTTGAAAGTCCAGACAGTCAGAAACATCCTTTTTTCACATTTTTGGCTCATTTGACTGACAAAATTATTTTTAACTACAAAATGCTCTCAAAAGCACGTTTTGTGATTTGTAGTTCAAAACAAGTGTTATTCATGGTCACATTGTAAGTTTCCAAGTCCAAACTGTCAGAAACAGGCTTTTTTCACACTGTTGGATCATTTGACTGACAAAATGATTTTTGAACACAAAACGCTCTTAAAAGCACGTTTTGTCATTTGTAGTTCAAAACAAATGTTATTCATGGTCACATTGTAAGTTTGAAAGTCCAGACAGTCAGAAACATCCTTTTTTCACATTTTTGGCTCATTTGACTGACAAAATTATTTTTAACTACAAAATGCTCTCAAAAGCATGTTTTGTGATTTGTAGTTCAAAACAAGTGTTATTCATGGTCACATTGTAAGTTTCAAAGTCCAGACTGTCAGAAACATCCTTTTTTAACACTTTTGGCTCATTTGACTGACAAAATGATGTGTAACTACAAAACGCTCTCAAAAGCATGTTTTGTCATTTGTAGTGCAAAACAAGTGTTATTCATGGTCACATTGTAAGTTTCAAAGTCCAGACAGTCAGAAACATGCTTTTTTCACACTTTTGGCACTTTTGACTGACAAAATGATTTTTGAACACAAAACGCTCTTAAAAGCACGTTTTGTCATTTGTAGTTCAAAACAAATGTTATTCATGGTCACATTGTAAGTTTGAAAGTCCAGACAGTCAGAAACATCCTTTTTTCACATTTTTGGCTCATTTGACTGACAAAATTATTTTTAACTACAAAATCCTCTCAAAAGCACGTTTTGTGATTTGTAGTTCAAAACAAGTGTTATTCATGGTCACATTGTAAGTTTCCAAGTCCAAACTGTCAGAAACAGGCTTTTTTCACACTTTTGGCTCATTTGACTGTCAAAATGATTTTTGAACACAAAACGCTCTTAAAAGCACGTTTTGTGATTTGTAGTTCAAAACAAGTGTTATTCATGGTCACATTGTAAGTTTCCAAGTCCAAACTGTCAGAAACAGGCTTTTTTCACACTTTTGGCTCATTTGACTGACAAAATGATTTTGAAGCACAAAACGCTCTCAAAAGCACGTTTTGTTATTTGTAGTTCAAAACAAGTGTTATTCATGGTCACATTGTAAGTTTCAAAGTCCAGACAGTCAGAAACATCCTTTTTTCACACTTTTGGCTCATTTGACTGACAAAATGATGTGTAACTACAAAACGCTCTCAAAAGCATGTTTTGTCATTTGTAGTGCAAAACAAGTGTTATTCATGGTCACATTGTAAGTTTCAAAGTCCAGACAGTCAGAAACATCCTTTTTTCACATTTTTGGCTCATTTGACTGACAAAATTATTTTTAACTACAAAACGCTCTCAAAAGCACGTTTTGTTATTTGTAGTTCAAAACAAGTGTTATTCATGGTCACATTGTAAGTTTCAAAGTCCAGACAGTCAGAAACATGCTTTTTTCACACTTTTGGCACTTTAGACTGACAAAATGATTTTTGAACACAAAACGCTCTAAAAAGCACATTTTGTCATTTGTAGTTCAAAACAAGTGTTATTCATGGTCACATTGTAAGTTTCCAAGTCCAAACTGTCAGAAACAGGCTTTTTTCACACTTTTGGCTCATTTGACTGTCAAAATGATTTTTAACTACAAAACGCTCTCAAAAGCATGTTTTGTCATTTGTAGTTCAAAACAAGTGTTATTCATGGTCACATTGTAAGTTTCAAAGTCCAGACAGTCAGAAACATGCTTTTTTCACACTTTTGACTCATTTGACTGAAAAAATGATTTTTAACTACAAAACACTCTCAAAAGCACGTTTTGTGATTTGTAGTTCAAAACAAGTGTTATTCATGGTCACATTGTAAGTTTCCAAGTCCAAACTGTCAGAAACAGGCTTTTTTCACACTGTTGGCTCATTTGACTGACAAAATGATTTTTAACTACAAAACGCTCTCAAAAGCACGTTTTGTTATTTGTAGTTCAAAACAAGTGTTATTCATGGTCACATTGTAAGTTTCAAAGTCCAGACTGTCAGAAACATCCTTTTTTAACACTTTTGGCTCATTTGACTGACAAAATGATGTGTAACTACAAAACGCTCTCAAAAGCATGTTTTGTCATTTGTAGTGCAAAACAAGTGTTATTCATGGTCACATTGTAAGTTTCAAAGTCCAGACAGTCAGAAACATGCTTTTTTCACACTTTTGGCACTTTTGACTGACAAAATGATTTTTGAACACAAAACGCTCTTAAAAGCACGTTTTGTCATTTGTAGTTCAAAACAAATGTTATTCATGGTCACATTGTAAGTTTGAAAGTCCAGACAGTCAGAAACATCCTTTTTTCACATTTTTGGCTCATTTGACTGACAAAATTATTTTTAACTACAAATTGCTCTCAAAAGCACGTTTTGTGATTTGTAGTTCAAAACAAGTGTTATTCATGGTCACATTGTAAGTTTCCAAGTCCAAACTGTCAGAAACAGGCTTTTTTCACACTTTTGGCTCATTTGACTGTCAAAATGATTTTTGAACACAAAACGCTCTTAAAAGCACGTTTTGTGATTTGTAGTTCAAAACAAGTGTTATTCATGGTCACATTGTAAGTTTCCAAGTCCAAACTGTCAGAAACAGGCTTTTTTCACACTTTTGGCTCATTTGACTGACAAAATGATTTTGAAGCACAAAACGCTCTCAAAAGCACGTTTTGTTATTTGTAGTTCAAAACAAGTGTTATTCATGGTCACATTGTAAGTTTCAAAGTCCAGACAGTCAGAAACATCCTTTTTTTCACACTTTTGGCTCATTTGACTGAAAAAATGATTTTTAACTACAAAACGCTCTCAAAAGCACGTTTTGTCATTTGTAGTTCAAAACAAGTGTTATTCATGGTCACATTGTAAGTTTCAAAGTCCAGACAGTCAGAAACATCCTTTTTTCACACTTTTGGCTCATTTGACTGACAAAATGATGTGTAACTACAAAACGCTCTCAAAAGCATGTTTTGTCATTTGTAGTGCAAAACAAGTGTTATTCATGGTCACATTGTAAGTTTCAAAGTCCAGACAGTCAGAAACATCCTTTTTTCACACTTTTGGCTCATTTGACTGACAAAATTATTTTTAACTACAAAATGCTCTCAAAAGCACGTTTTGTGATTTGTAGTTCAAAACAAGTGTTATTCATGGTCACATTGTAAGTTTCCAAGTCCAGACAGTCAGAAACATGCTTTTTTCACACTTTTGGCACTTTTGACTGACAAAATGATTTTTGAACACAAAACGCTCTAAAAAGCACGTTTTGTTATTTGTAGTTCAAAACAAATGTTATTCATGGTCACATTGTAAGTTTCAAAGTCCAGACAGTCAGAAACATGCTTTTTTCACACTTTTGGCACTTTAGACTGACAAAATGATTTTTGAACACAAAACGCTCTAAAAAGCACGTTTTGTCATTTGTAGTTCAAAACAAGTGTTATTCATGGTCACATTGTAAGTTTCAAAGTCCAGACAGTCAGAAACATCCTTTTTTCACACTTTTGACTCATTTGACTGAAAAAATGATTTTTAACTACAAAACGCTCTCAAAAGCACGTTTTGTCATTTGTAGTTCAAAACAAGTGTTATTCATGGTCACATTGTAAGTTTCAAAGTCCAGACAGTCAGAAACATCCTTTTTTCACACTTTTGGCTCATTTGACTGACAAAATGATGTGTAACTACAAAACGCTCTCAAAAGCATGTTTTGTCATTTGTAGTTCAAAACAAATGTTATTCATGGTCACATTGTAAGTTTGAAAGTCCAGACAGTCAGAAACATCCTTTTTTCACATTTTTGGCTCATTTGACTGACAAAATTATTTTTAACTACAAAATGCTCTCAAAAGCACATTTTGTGATTTGTAGTTCAAAACAAGTGTTATTCATGGTCACATTGTAAGTTTCCAAGTCCAAACTGTCAGAAACAGGCTTTTTTCACACTTTTGGCTCATTTGACTGTCAAAATGATTTTTGAACACAAAACGCTCTTAAAAGCACGTTTTGTGATTTGTAGTTCAAAACAAGTGTTATTCATGGTCACATTGTAAGTTTCCAAGTCCAAACTGTCAGAAACAGGCTTTTTTCACACTTTTGGCTCATTTGACTGACAATATGATTTTTAACTACAAAACGCTCTCAAAAGCACGTTTTGTTATTTGTAGTTCAAAACAAGTGTTATTCATGGTCACATTGTAAGTTTCAAAGTCCAGACAGTCAGAAACATCCTTTTTTCACACTTTTGACTCATTTGACTGAAAAAAATGATTTTTAACTACAAAACGCTCTCAAAAGCACGTTTTGTCATTTGTAGTTCAAAACAAGTGTTATTCATGGTCACATTGTAAGTTTCAAAGTCCAGACAGTCAGAAACATGCTTTTTTCACACTTTTGGCACTTTTGACTGACAAAATGATTTTTGAACACAAAACGCTCTTAAAAGCACGTTTTGTCATTTGTAGTTCAAAACAAATGTTATTCATGGTCACATTGTAAGTTTTCAAGTCCAAACTGTCCGAAACAGGCTTTTTTCACACTTTTGGCTCATTTGACTGTCAAAATGATTTTTGAACACAAAACGCTCTTAAAAGCACGTTTTGTGATTTGTAGTTCAAAACAAGTGTTATTCATGGTCACATTGCAAGTTTCCAAGTCCAAATGTCAGAAACAGGCTTTTTTCACACTTTTGGCTCATTTGACTGACAAAATGATTTTTAACTACAAAACGCTCTCAAAAGCACGTTTTGTTATTTGTAGTTCAAAACAAGTGTTATTCATGGTCACATTGTAAGTTTCAAAGTCCAGACAGTCAGAAACATGCTTTTTTCACACTTTTGGCACTTTAGACTGACAAAATGATTTTTGAACACAAAACGCTCTAAAAAGCACATTTTGTCATTTGTAGTTCAAAACAAGTGTTATTCATGGTCACATTGTAAGTTTCCAAGTCCAAACTGTCAGAAACAGGCTTTTTTCACACTTTTGGCTCATTTGACTGTTAAAATGATTTTTAACTACAAAACGCTCTCAAAAGCATGTTTTGTCATTTGTAGTTCAAAACAAGTGTTATTCATGGTCACATTGTAAGTTTCAAAGTCCAGACAGTCAGAAACATCCTTTTTTCACACTTTTGACTCATTTGACTGAAAAAATGATTTTTAACTACAAAACGCTCTCAAAAGCACGTTTTGTCATTTGTAGTTCAAAACAAGTGTTATTCATGGTCACATTGTAAGTTTCCATGTCCAAACTGTCAGAAACAGGCTTTTTTCACACTGTTGGCTCATTTGACTGACAAAATGATTTTTAACTACAAAACGCTCTCAAAAGCACGTTTTGTTATTTGTAGTTCAAAACAAGTGTTATTCATGGTCACATTGTAAGTTTCAAAGTCCAGACTGTCAGAAACATCCTTTTTTAACACTTTTGGCTCATTTGACTGACAAAATGATGTGTAACTACAAAACGCTCTCAAAAGCATGTTTTGTCATTTGTAGTGCAAAACAAGTGTTATTCATGGTCACATTGTAAGTTTCAAAGTCCAGACAGTCAGAAACATGCTTTTTTCACACTTTTGGCACTTTTGACTGACAAAATGATTTTTGAACACAAAACGCTCTTAAAAGCACGTTTTGTCATTTGTAGTTCAAAACAAATGTTATTCATGGTCACATTGTAAGTTTGAAAGTCCAGACAGTCAGAAACATCCTTTTTTCACATTTTTGGCTCATTTGACTGACAAAATTATTTTTAACTACAAAATGCTCTCAAAAGCACGTTTTGTTATTTGTAGTTCAAAACAAGTGTTATTCATGGTCACATTGTAAGTTTCAAAGTCCAGACAGTCAGAAACATGCTTTTTTCACACTTTTGGCACTTTAGACTGACAAAATGATTTTTGAACACAAAACGTTCTAAAAAGCACATTTTGTCATTTGTAGTTCAAAACAAGTGTTATTCATGGTCACATTGTAAGTTTCCAAGTCCAAACTGTCAGAAACAGGCTTTTTTCACACTTTTGGCTCATTTGACTGTCAAAATGATTTTTAACTACAAAACGCTCTCAAAAGCATGTTTTGTCATTTGTAGTTCAAAACAAGTGTTATTCATGGTCACATTGTAAGTTTCAAAGTCCAGACAGTCAGAAACATCCTTTTTTCACACTTTTGACTCATTTGACTGAAAAAATGATTTTTAACTACAAAACGCTCTCAAAAGCACGTTTTGTGATTTGTAGTTCAAAACAAGTGTTATTCATGGTCACATTGTAAGTTTCCAAGTCCAAACTGTCAGAAACAGGCTTTTTTCACACTGTTGGCTCATTTGACTGACAAAATGATTTTTAACTACAAAACGCTCTCAAAAGCACGTTTTGTTATTTGTAGTTCAAAACAAGTGTTATTCATGGTCACATTGTAAGTTTCAAAGTCCAGACAGTCAGAAACATGCTTTTTTCACACTTTTGGCACTTTTGACTGACAAAATGATTTTTGAACACAAAACGCTCTTAAAAGCACGTTTTGTCATTTGTAGTTCAAAACAAATGTTATTCATGGTCACATTGTAAGTTTGAAAGTCCAGACAGTCAGAAACATCCTTTTTTCACATTTTTGGCTCATTTGACTGACAAAATTATTTTTAACTACAAAATGCTCTCAAAAGCACGTTTTGTGATTTGTAGTTCAAAACAAGTGTTATTCATGGTCACATTGTAAGTTTCCAAGTCCAAACTGTCAGAAACAGGCTTTTTTCACACTTTTGGCTCATTTGACTGTCAAAATGATTTTTGAACACAAAACGCTCTTAAAAGCACGTTTTGTGATTTGTAGTTCAAAACAAGTGTTATTCATGGTCACATTGTAAGTTTCAAAGTCCAGACAGTCAGAAACATCCTTTTTTTCACACTTTTGACTCATTTGACTGAAAAAATGATTTTTAACTACAAAACGCTCTCAAAAGCACGTTTTGTCATTTGTAGTTCAAAACAAGTGTTATTCATGGTCACATTGTAAGTTTCAAAGTCCAGACAGTCAGAAACATGCTTTTTTCACACTTTTGGCACTTTTGACTGACAAAATGATTTTTGAACACAAAACGCTCTTAAAAGCACGTTTTGTCATTTGTAGTTCAAAACAAATGTTATTCATGGTCACATTGTAAGTTTTCAAGTCCAAACTGTCCGAAACAGGCTTTTTTCACACTTTTGGCTCATTTGACTGTCAAAATGATTTTTGAACACAAAACGCTCTTAAAAGCACGTTTTGTGATTTGTAGTTCAAAACAAGTGTTATTCATGGTCACATTGTAAGTTTCCAAGTCCAAACTGTCAGAAACAGGCTTTTTTCACACTTTTGGCTCATTTGACTGACAAAATGATTTTTAACTACAAAACGCTCTCAAAAGCACGTTTTGTTATTTGTAGTTCAAAACAAGTGTTATTCATGGTCACATTGTAAGTTTCCAAGTCCAAACTGTCAGAAACAGGCTTTTTTCACACTTTTGGCTCATTTGACTGACAAAATGATTTTGAAGCACAAAACGCTCTCAAAAGCACGTTTTGTTATTTGTAGTTCAAAACAAGTGTTATTCATGGTCACATTGTAAGTTTCAAAGTCCAGACAGTCAGAAACATCCTTTTTTCACACTTTTGGCTCATTTGACTGAAAAAATGATTTTTAACTACAAAACGCTCTCAAAAGCACGTTTTGTCATTTGTAGTTCAAAACAAGTGTTATTCATGGTCACATTGTAAGTTTCAAAGTCCAGACAGTCAGAAACATCCTTTTTTCACACTTTTGGCTCATTTGACTGACAAAATGATGTGTAACTACAAAACGCTCTCAAAAGCATGTTTTGTCATTTGTAGTGCAAAACAAGTGTTATTCATGGTCACATTGTAAGTTTCAAAGTCCAGACAGTCAGAAACATCCTTTTTTCACACTTTTGGCTCATTTGACTGACAAAATTATTTTTAACTACAAAATGCTCTCAAAAGCACGTTTTGTGATTTGTAGTTCAAAACAAGTGTTATTCATGGTCACATTGTAAGTTTCCAAGTCCAAACTTTCAGAAACAGGCTTTTTTCACACTTTTGGCTCATTTGACTGTCAAAATTATTTTTAACTACAAAATGCTCTCAAAAGCACGTTTTGTGATTTGTAGTTCAAAACAAGTGTTATTCATGGTCACATTGTAAGTTTCCAAGTCCAGACAGTCAGAAACATGCTTTTTTCACACTTTTGGCACTTTTGACTGACAAAATGATTTTTGAACACAAAACGCTCTTAAAAGCACGTTTTGTCATTTGTAGTTCAAAACAAATGTTATTCATGGTCACATTGTAAGTTTCAAAGTCCAGACAGTCAGAAACATGCTTTTTTCACACTTTTGGCACTTTAGACTGACAAAATGATTTTTGAACACAAAACGCTCTAAAAAGCACGTTTTGTCATTTGTAGTTCAAAACAAGTGTTATTCATGGTCACATTGTAAGTTTCAAAGTCCAGACAGTCAGAAACATCCTTTTTTCACACTTTTGACTCATTTGACTGAAAAAATGATTTTTAACTACAAAACGCTCTCAAAAGCACGTTTTGTCATTTGTAGTTCAAAACAAGTGTTATTCATGGTCACATTGTAAGTTTCAAAGTCCAGACAGTCAGAAACATCCTTTTTTCACACTTTTGGCTCATTTGACTGACAAAATGATGTGTAACTACAAAACGCTCTCAAAAGCATGTTTTGTCATTTGTAGTTCAAAACAAGTGTTATTCATGGTCACATTGTAAGTTTCAAAGTCCAGACAGTCAGAAACATGCTTTTTTCACACTTTTGGCACTTTTGACTGACAAAATGATTTTTGAACACAAAACGCTCTTAAAAGCACGTTTTGTCATTTGTAGTTCAAAACAAATGTTATTCATGGTCACATTGTAAGTTTCAAAGTCCAGACAGTCAGAAACATCCTTTTTTCACACTTTTGGCTCATTTGACTGAAAAAATGATTTTTGAACACAAAACGCTCTTAAAAGCACGTTTTGTGATTTGTAGTGCAAAACAAGTGATATTCATGGTCACATTGTAAGTTTTAAAGTCCAGACAGTCAGAAACATGCTTTTTTCACACTTTTGGGACTTTTGACTGACTAAATGATTTTGAAGCACAAAACGCTCTGAAAAGCACGTTTTGTCATATGTAGTTCAAAACAAGTGTTATTCATGGTCACATTGTAAGTTTCAAAGTCCAGACAGTCAGAAACATGCTTTTTTCACACTTTTGGCACTTTTGACTGACAAAATGATTTTTGAACACAAAACGCTCTTAAAAGCACGTTTTGTCATTTGTAGTTCAAAACAAATGTTATTCATGGTCACATTGTAAGTTGAAAGTCCAGACAGTCAGAAACATCCTTTTTTCACATTTTTGGCTCATTTGACTGACAAAATGATTTTTAACTACAAAACGCTCTCAAAAGCACGTTTTGTCATTTGTAGTTCAAAACAAGTGTTATTCATGGTCACATTGTAAGTTTCCAAGTCCAAACTGTCAGAAACAGGCTTTTTTCACACTTTTGGCTCATTTGACTGTCAAAATGATTTTTAACTACAAAATGATCTCAAAAGCACGTTTTGTCATTTGTAGTTCAAAACAAGTGTTATTCATGGTCACATTGTAAGTTTCAAAGTCCAGTCAGTCAGAAACATGCTTTTTTCACACTTTTGGCAGTTTTGACTGACAAAATGATTTTTGAACACAAAACGCTCTAAAAAGCACGTTTTGTCATTTGTAGTTCAAAACAAGTGTTATTCATGGTAACATTGTAAGTTTCAAAGTCCAGACAGTCAGAAACATCCTTTTTTCACACTTTTGGCTCATTTGACTGACAAAATGATTTTTGAACACAAAACGCTCTTAAAAGCACGTTTTGTGATTTGTAGTTCAAAACAAGTGTTATTCATGGTCACATTGTAAGTTTCCAAGTCCAAACTGTCAGAAACAGGCTTTTTTCACACTTTTGGCTCATTTGACTGACAAAATGATTTTTAACTACAAAACGCTCTCAAAAGCACGTTTTGTTATTTGTAGTTCAAAACAAGTGTTATTCATGGTCACATTGTAAGTTTCAAAGTCCAGACAGTCAGAAACATCCTTTTTTCACATTTTTGGCTCATTTGACTGACAAAATGATTTTTGAACACAAAACGCTCTAAAAAGCACGTTTTGTCATTTGTAGTTCAAAACAAGTGTTATTCATGGTCACATTGTAAGTTTCAAAGTCCAGACAGTCAGAAACATCCTTTTTTCACACTTTTGACTCATTTGACTGAAAAAATGATTTTTAACTACAAAACGCTCTCAAAAGCACGTTTTGTCATTTGTAGATCAAAACAAGTGTTATTCATGGTCACATTGTAAGTTTCAAAGTCCAGACAGTCAGAAACATCCTTTTTTCACACTTTTGGCTCATTTGACTGACAAAATGATGTGTAACTACAAAACGCTCTCAAAAGCATGTTTTGTCATTTGTAGTGCAAAACAAGTGTTATTCATGGTCACATTGTAAGTTTCCAAGTCCAAACTGTCAGAAACATGCTTTTTTCACACTTTTGGCTCATTTGACTGACAAAATGATGTGTAACTACAAAACGCTCTCAAAAGCATGTTTTGTCATTTGTAGTGCAAAACAAGTGTTATTCATGGTCACATTGTAAGTTTCAAAGTCCAGACAGTCAGAAACATGCTTTTTTCACACTTTTGGCACTTTTGACTGACAAAATGATTTTTGAACACAAAACGCTCTTAAAAGCACGTTTTGTCATTTGTAGTTCAAAACAAATGTTATTCATGGTCACATTGTAAGTTTGAAAGTCCAGACAGTCAGAAACATCCTTTTTTCACATTTTTGGCTCATTTGACTGACAAAATTATTTTTAACTACAAAATGCTCTCAAAAGCACGTTTTGTTATTTGTAGTTCAAAACAAGTGTTATTCATGGTCACATTGTAAGTTTCAAAGTCCAGACAGTCAGAAACATGCTTTTTTCACACTTTTGGCACTTTAGACTGACAAAATGATTTTTGAACACAAAACGCTCTAAAAAGCACATTTTGTCATTTGTAGTTCAAAACAAGTGTTATTCATGGTCACATTGTAAGTTTCAAAGTCCAGACAGTCAGAAACATCCTTTTTTCACACTTTTGACTCATTTGACTGAAAAAATGATTTTTAACTACAAAACGCTCTCAAAAGCACGTTTTGTGATTTGTAGTTCAAAACAAGTGTTATTCATGGTCACATTGTAAGTTTCCAAGTCCAAACTGTCAGAAACAGGCTTTTTTCACACTGTTGGCTCATTTGACTGACAAAATGATTTTTAACTACAAAACGCTCTCAAAAGCACTTTTTGTTATTTGTAGTTCAAAACAAGTGTTACTCATGGTCACATTGTAAGTTTCAAAGTCCAGACTGTCAGAAACATCCTTTTTTAACACTTTTGGCTCATTTGACTGACAAAATGATGTGTAACTACAAAACGCTCTCAAAAGCATGTTTTGTCATTTGTAGTGCAAAACAAGTGTTATTCATGGTCACATTGTAAGTTTCAAAGTCCAGACAGTCAGAAACATGCTTTTTTCACACTTTTGGCACTTTTGACTGACAAAATGATTTTTGAACACAAAACGCTCTTAAAAGCACGTTTTGTCATTTGTAGTTCAAAACAAATGTTATTCATGGTCACATTGTAAGTTTGAAAGTCCAGACAGTCAGAAACATCCTTTTTTCACATTTTTGGCTCATTTGACTGACAAAATTATTTTTAACTACAAAATGCTCTCAAAAGCACGTTTTGTGATTTGTAGTTCAAAACAAGTGTTATTCATGGTCACATTGTAAGTTTCCAAGTCCAAACTGTCAGAAACAGGCTTTTTTCACACTTTTGGCTCATTTGACTGTCAAAATGATTTTTGAACACAAAACGCTCTTAAAAGCACGTTTTGTGATTTGTAGTTCAAAACAAGTGTTATTCATGGTCACATTGTAAGTTTCCAAGTCCAAACTGTCAGAAACAGGCTTTTTTCACACTTTTGGCTCATTTGACTGACAAAATGATTTTTTAACTACAAAACGCTCTCAAAAGCACGTTTTGTTATTTGTAGTTCAAAACAAGTGTTATTCATGGTCACATTGTAAGTTTCAAAGTCCAGACAGTCAGAAACATCCTTTTTTCACACTTTTGACTCATTTGACTGAAAAAATGATTTTTAACTACAAAACGCTCTCAAAAGCACGTTTTGTCATTTGTAGTTCAAAACAAGTGTTATTCATGGTCACATTGTAAGTTTCAAAGTCCAGACAGTCAGAAACATGCTTTTTTCACACTTTTGGCACTTTTGACTGACAAAATGATTTTTGAACACAAAACGCTCTTAAAAGCACGTTTTGTCATTTGTAGTTCAAAACAAATGTTATTCATGGTCACATTGTAAGTTTTCAAGTCCAAACTGTCCGAAACAGGCTTTTTTCACACTTTTGGCTCATTTGACTGTCAAAATGATTTTTGAACACAAAACGCTCTTAAAAGCACTTTTTGTGATTTGTAGTTCAAAACAAGTGTTATTCATGGTCACATTGTAAGTTTCCAAGTCCAAACTGTCAGAAACAGGCTTTTTTCACACTTTTGGCTCATTTGACTGACGAAATGATTTTTAACTACAAAACGCTCTCAAAAGCACGTTTTGTTATTTGTAGTTCAAAACAAGTGTTATTCATGGTCACATTGTAAGTTTCCAAGTCCAAACTGTCAGAAACAGGCTTTTTTCACACTTTTGGCTCATTTGACTGACAAAATGATTTTGAAGCACAAAACGCTCTCAAAAGCACGTTTTGTTATTTGTAGTTCAAAACAAGTGTTATTCATGGTCACATTGTAAGTTTGAAAGTCCAGACAGTCAGAAACATCCTTTTTTCACATTTTTGGCTCATTTGACTGACAAAATTATTTTTAACTACAAAATGCTCTCAAAAGCATGTTTTGTTATTTGTAGTTCAAAACAAGTGTTATTCATGGTCACATTGTAAGTTTCAAAGTCCAGACAGTCAGAAACATGCTTTTTTCACACTTTTGGGACTTTTGACTGACTAAATGATTTTGAAGCACAAAACGCTCTGAAAAGCACGTTTTGTCATATGTAGTTCAAAACAAGTGTTATTCATGGTCACATTGTAAGTTTCAAAGTCCAGACAGTCAGAAACATGCTTTTTTCACACTTTTGGCACTTTTGACTGACAAAATGATTTTTGAACACAAAACGCTCTTAAAAGCACGTTTTGTCATTTGTAGTTCAAAACAAATGTTATTCATGGTCACATTGTAAGTTGAAAGTCCAGACAGTCAGAAACATCCTTTTTTCACATTTTTGGCTCATTTGACTGACAAAATGATTTTTAACTACAAAACGCTCTCAAAAGCACGTTTTGTCATTTGTAGTTCAAAACAAGTGTTATTCATGGTCACATTGTAAGTTTCCAAGTCCAAACTGTCAGAAACAGGCTTTTTTCACACTTTTGGCTCATTTGACTGTCAAAATGATTTTTAACTACAAAATGATCTCAAAAGCACGTTTTGTCATTTGTAGTTCAAAACAAGTGTTATTCATGGTCACATTGTAAGTTTCAAAGTCCAGTCAGTCAGAAACATGCTTTTTTCACACTTTTGGCAGTTTTGACTGACAAAATGATTTTTGAACACAAAACGCTCTAAAAAGCACGTTTTGTCATTTGTAGTTCAAAACAAGTGTTATTCATGGTAACATTGTAAGTTTCAAAGTCCAGACAGTCAGAAACATCCTTTTTTCACACTTTTGGCTCATTTGACTGACAAAATGATTTTTGAACACAAAACGCTCTTAAAAGCACGTTTTGTGATTTGTAGTTCAAAACAAGTGTTATTCATGGTCACATTGTAAGTTTCCAAGTCCAAACTGTCAGAAACAGGCTTTTTTCACACTTTTGGCTCATTTGACTGACAAAATGATTTTTAACTACAAAACGCTCTCAAAAGCACGTTTTGTTATTTGTAGTTCAAAACAAGTGTTATTCATGGTCACATTGTAAGTTTCAAAGTCCAGACAGTCAGAAACATCCTTTTTTCACATTTTTGGCTCATTTGACTGACAAAATGATTTTTGAACACAAAACGCTCTAAAAAGCACGTTTTGTCATTTGTAGTTCAAAACAAGTGTTATTCATGGTCACATTGTAAGTTTCAAAGTCCAGACAGTCAGAAACATCCTTTTTTCACACTTTTGACTCATTTGACTGAAAAAATGATTTTTAACTACAAAACGCTCTCAAAAGCACGTTTTGTCATTTGTAGATCAAAACAAGTGTTATTCATGGTCACATTGTAAGTTTCAAAGTCCAGACAGTCAGAAACATCCTTTTTTCACACTTTTGGCTCATTTGACTGACAAAATGATGTGTAACTACAAAACGCTCTCAAAAGCATGTTTTGTCATTTGTAGTGCAAAACAAGTGTTATTCATGGTCACATTGTAAGTTTCCAAGTCCAAACTGTCAGAAACATGCTTTTTTCACACTTTTGGCTCATTTGACTGACAAAATGATGTGTAACTACAAAACGCTCTCAAAAGCATGTTTTGTCATTTGTAGTGCAAAACAAGTGTTATTCATGGTCACATTGTAAGTTTCAAAGTCCAGACAGTCAGAAACATGCTTTTTTCACACTTTTGGCACTTTTGACTGACAAAATGATTTTTGAACACAAAACGCTCTTAAAAGCACGTTTTGTCATTTGTAGTTCAAAACAAATGTTATTCATGGTCACATTGTAAGTTTGAAAGTCCAGACAGTCAGAAACATCCTTTTTTCACATTTTTGGCTCATTTGACTGACAAAATTATTTTTAACTACAAAATGCTCTCAAAAGCACGTTTTGTTATTTGTAGTTCAAAACAAGTGTTATTCATGGTCACATTGTAAGTTTCAAAGTCCAGACAGTCAGAAACATGCTTTTTTCACACTTTTGGCACTTTAGACTGACAAAATGATTTTTGAACACAAAACGCTCTCAAAAGCACATTTTGTCATTTGTAGTTCAAAACAAGTGTTATTCATGGTCACATTGTAAGTTTCAAAGTCCAGACAGTCAGAAACATCCTTTTTTCACACTTTTGACTCATTTGACTGAAAAAATGATTTTTAACTACAAAACGCTCTCAAAAGCACGTTTTGTGATTTGTAGTTCAAAACAAGTGTTATTCATGGTCACATTGTAAGTTTCCAAGTCCAAACTGTCAGAAACAGGCTTTTTTCACACTGTTGGCTCATTTGACTGACAAAATGATTTTTAACTACAAAACGCTCTCAAAAGCACTTTTTGTTATTTGTAGTTCAAAACAAGTGTTACTCATGGTCACATTGTAAGTTTCAAAGTCCAGACTGTCAGAAACATCCTTTTTTAACACTTTTGGCTCATTTGACTGACAAAATGATGTGTAACTACAAAACGCTCTCAAAAGCATGTTTTGTCATTTGTAGTGCAAAACAAGTGTTATTCATGGTCACATTGTAAGTTTCAAAGTCCAGACAGTCAGAAACATGCTTTTTTCACACTTTTGGCACTTTTGACTGACAAAATGATTTTTGAACACAAAACGCTCTTAAAAGCACGTTTTGTCATTTGTAGTTCAAAACAAATGTTATTCATGGTCACATTGTAAGTTTGAAAGTCCAGACAGTCAGAAACATCCTTTTTTCACATTTTTGGCTCATTTGACTGACAAAATTATTTTTAACTACAAAATGCTCTCAAAAGCACGTTTTGTGATTTGTAGTTCAAAACAAGTGTTATTCATGGTCACATTGTAAGTTTCCAAGTCCAAACTGTCAGAAACAGGCTTTTTTCACACTTTTGGCTCATTTGACTGTCAAAATGATTTTTGAACACAAAACGCTCTTAAAAGCACGTTTTGTGATTTGTAGTTCAAAACAAGTGTTATTCATGGTCACATTGTAAGTTTCCAAGTCCAAACTGTCAGAAACAGGCTTTTTTCACACTTTTGGCTCATTTGACTGACAAAATGATTTTTTAACTACAAAACGCTCTCAAAAGCACGTTTTGTTATTTGTAGTTCAAAACAAGTGTTATTCATGGTCACATTGTAAGTTTCAAAGTCCAGACAGTCAGAAACATCCTTTTTTCACACTTTTGACTCATTTGACTGAAAAAATGATTTTTAACTACAAAACGCTCTCAAAAGCACGTTTTGTCATTTGTAGTTCAAAACAAGTGTTATTCATGGTCACATTGTAAGTTTCAAAGTCCAGACAGTCAGAAACATGCTTTTTTCACACTTTTGGCACTTTTGACTGACAAAATGATTTTTGAACACAAAACGCTCTTAAAAGCACGTTTTGTCATTTGTAGTTCAAAACAAATGTTATTCATGGTCACATTGTAAGTTTTCAAGTCCAAACTGTCCGAAACAGGCTTTTTTCACACTTTTGGCTCATTTGACTGTCAAAATGATTTTTGAACACAAAACGCTCTTAAAAGCACTTTTTGTGATTTGTAGTTCAAAACAAGTGTTATTCATGGTCACATTGTAAGTTTCCAAGTCCAAACTGTCAGAAACAGGCTTTTTTCACACTTTTGGCTCATTTGACTGACGAAATGATTTTTAACTACAAAACGCTCTCAAAAGCACGTTTTGTTATTTGTAGTTCAAAACAAGTGTTATTCATGGTCACATTGTAAGTTTCCAAGTCCAAACTGTCAGAAACAGGCTTTTTTCACACTTTTGGCTCATTTGACTGACAAAATGATTTTGAAGCACAAAACGCTCTCAAAAGCACGTTTTGTTATTTGTAGTTCAAAACAAGTGTTATTCATGGTCACATTGTAAGTTTGAAAGTCCAGACAGTCAGAAACATCCTTTTTTCACATTTTTGGCTCATTTGACTGACAAAATTATTTTTAACTACAAAATGCTCTCAAAAGCACGTTTTGTTATTTGTAGTTCAAAACAAGTGTTATTCATGGTCACATTGTAAGTTTCAAAGTCCAGACAGTCAGAAACATGCTTTTTTCACACTTTTGGCACTTTAGACTGACAAAATGATTTTTGAACACAAAACGCTCTAAAAAGCACATTTTGTCATTTGTAGTTCAAAACAAGTGTTATTCATGGTCACATTGTAAGTTTCCAAGTCCAAACTGTCAGAAACAGGCTTTTTTCACACTTTTGGCTCATTTGACTGTCAAAATGATTTTTAACTACAAAACGCTCTCAAAAGCATGTTTTGTCATTTGTAGTTCAAAACAAGTGTTATTCATGGTCACATTGTAAGTTTCAAAGTCCAGACAGTCAGAAACATCCTTTTTTCACACTTTTGACTCATTTGACTGAAAAAATGATTTTTAACTACAAAACGCTCTCAAAAGCACGTTTTGTGATTTGTAGTTCAAAACAAGTGTTATTCATGGTCACATTGTAAGTTTCCAAGTCCAAACTGTCAGAAACAGGCTTTTTTCACACTGTTGGCTCATTTGACTGACAAAATGATTTTTAACTACAAAACGCTCTCAAAAGCACGTTTTGTTATTTGTAGTTCAAAACAAGTGTTACTCATGGTCACATTGTAAGTTTCAAAGTCCAGACTGTCAGAAACATCCTTTTTTAACACTTTTGGCTCATTTGACTGACAAAATGATGTGTAACTACAAAACGCTCTCGAAAGCATGTTTTGTCATTTGTAGTGCAAAACAAGTGTTATTCATGGTCACATTGTAAGTTTCAAAGTCCAGACAGTCAGAAACATGCTTTTTTCACACTTTTGGCACTTTTGACTGACAAAATGATTTTTGAACACAAAACGCTCTTAAAAGCACGTTTTGTCATTTGTAGTTCAAAACAAATGTTATTCATGGTCACATTGTAAGTTTGAAAGTCCAGACAGTCAGAAACATCCTTTTTTCACATTTTTGGCTCATTTGACTGACAAAATTATTTTTAACTACAAAATGCTCTCAAAAGCACGTTTTGTGATTTGTAGTTCAAAACAAGTGTTATTCATGGTCACATTGTAAGTTTCCAAGTCCAAACTGTCAGAAACAGGCTTTTTTCACACTTTTGGCTCATTTGACTGTCAAAATGATTTTTGAACACAAAACGCTCTTAAAAGCACGTTTTGTGATTTGTAGTTCAAAACAAGTGTTATTCATGGTCACATTGTAAGTTTCCAAGTCCAAACTGTCAGAAACAGGCTTTTTTCACACTTTTGGCTCATTTGACTGACAAAATGATTTTTTAACTACAAAACGCTCTCAAAAGCACGTTTTGTTATTTGTAGTTCAAAACAAGTGTTATTCATGGTCACATTGTAAGTTTCAAAGTCCAGACAGTCAGAAACATCCTTTTTTCACACTTTTGACTCATTTGACTGAAAAAATGATTTTTAACTACAAAACGCTCTCAAAAGCACGTTTTGTCATTTGTAGTTCAAAACAAGTGTTATTCATGGTCACATTGTAAGTTTCAAAGTCCAGACAGTCAGAAACATGCTTTTTTCACACTTTTGGCACTTTTGACTGACAAAATGATTTTTAACTACAAAACGCTCTCAAAAGCACGTTTTGTCATTTGTAGTTCAAAACAAATGTTATTCATGGTCACATTGTAAGTTTTCAAGTCCAAACTGTCCGAAACAGGCTTTTTTCACACTTTTGGCTCATTTGACTGTCAAAATGATTTTTGAACACAAAACGCTCTTAAAAGCAATTTTTGTGATTTGTAGTTCAAAACAAGTGTTATTCATGGTCACATTGTAAGTTTCCAAGTCCAAACTGTCAGAAACAGGCTTTTTTCACACTTTTGGCTCATTTGACTGACAAAATGATTTTTAACTACAAAACGCTCTCAAAAGCACGTTTTGTTATTTGTAGTTCAAAACAAGTGTTATTCATGGTCACATTGTAAGTTTCCAAGTCCAAACTGTCAGAAACAGGCTTTTTTCACACTTTTGGCTCATTTGACTGACAAAATGATTTTGAAGCACAAAACGCTCTCAAAAGCACGTTTTGTTATTTGTAGTTCAAAACAAGTGTTATTCATGGTCACATTGTAAGTTTCAAAGTCCAGACAGTCAGAAACATCCTTTTTTCACACTTTTGGCTCATTTGACTGAAAAAATGATTTTTAACTACAAAACGCTCTCAAAAGCACGTTTTGTCATTTGTAGTTCAAAACAAGTGTTATTCATGGTCACATTGTAAGTTTCAAAGTCCAGACAGTCAGAAACATCCTTTTTTCACACTTTTGGCTCATTTGACTGACAAAATGATGTGTAACTACAAAACGCTCTCAAAAGCATGTTTTGTCATTTGTAGTGCAAAACAAGTGTTATTCATGGTCACATTGTAAGTTTCAAAGTCCAGACAGTCAGAAACATCCTTTTTTCACACTTTTGGCTCATTTGACTGACAAAATTATTTTTAACTACAAAATGCTCTCAAAAGCACGTTTTGTGATTTGTAGTTCAAAACAAGTGTTATTCATGGTCACATTGTAAGTTTCCAAGTCCAAACTTTCAGAAACAGGCTTTTTTCACACTTTTGGCTCATTTGACTGTCAAAATTATTTTTAACTACAAAATGCTCTCAAAAGCACGTTTTGTGATTTGTAGTTCAAAACAAGTGTTATTCATGGTCACATTGTAAGTTTCCAAGTCCAGACAGTCAGAAACATGCTTTTTTCACACTTTTGGAACTTTTGAATGACAGAATGATTTTTGAACACAAAACGCTCTTAAAAGCACGTTTTGTCATTTGTAGTTCAAAACAAATGTTATTCATGGTCACATTGTAAGTTTCAAAGTCCAGACAGTCAGAAACATGCTTTTTTCACACTTTTGGCACTTTAGACTGACAAAATGATTTTTGAACACAAAACGCTCTAAAAAGCACGTTTTGTCATTTGTAGTTCAAAACAAGTGTTATTCATGGTCACATTGTAAGTTTCAAAGTCCAGACAGTCAGAAACATCCTTTTTTCACACTTTTGACTCATTTGACTGACAAAATGATTTTTAACTACAAAACGCTCTCAAAAGCACGTTTTGTCATTTGTAGTTCAAAACAAGTGTTATTCATGGTCACATTGTAAGTTTCAAAGTCCAGACAGTCAGAAACATCCTTTTTTCACACTTTTGGCTCATTTGACTGACAAAATGATGTGTAACTACAAAACGCTCTCAAAAGCATGTTTTGTCATTTGTAGTTCAAAACAAGTGTTATTCATGGTCACATTGTAAGTTTCAAGGTCCAGACAGTCAGAAACATGCTTTTTTCACACTTTTGGCACTTTTGACTGACAAAATGATTTTTGAACACAAAACGCTCTTAAAAGCACGTTTTGTCATTTGTAGTTCAAAACAAATGTTATTCATGGTCAAATTGTAAGTTTCAAAGTCCAGACAGTCAGAAACATCCTTTTTTCACACTTTTGGCTCATTTGACTGACAAAATGATTTTTGAACACAAAACGCTCTTAAAAGCACGTTTTGTGATTTGTAGTGCAAAACAAGTGATATTCATGGTCACATTGTAAGTTTTAAAGTCCAGACAGTCAGAAACATGCTTTTTTCACACTTTTGGGACTTTTGACTGACTAAATGATTTTGAAGCACAAAACGCTCTGAAAAGCACGTTTTGTCATATGTAGTTCAAAACAAGTGTTATTCATGGTCACATTGTAAGTTTCAAAGTCCAGACTGTCAGAAACATGCTTTTTTCACACTTTTGGCACTTTTGACTGACAAAATGATTTTTGAACACAAAACGCTCTTAAAAGCACGTTTTGTCATTTGTAGTTCAAAACAAATGTTATTCATGGTCACATTGTAAGTTGAAAGTCCAGACAGTCAGAAACATCCTTTTTTCACACTTTTGGCTCATTTGACTGACAAAATGATTTTTGAACACAAAACGCTCTAAAAAGCACGTTTTGTCATTTGTAGTTCAAAACAAGTGTTATTCATGGTCACATTGTAAGTTTCAAAGTCCAGACAGTCAGAAACATCCTTTTTTCACACTTTTGACTCATTTGACTGAAAAAATGATTTTTAACTACAAAACGCTCTCAAAAGCACGTTTTGTCATTTGTAGATCAAAACAAGTGTTATTCATGGTCACATTGTAAGTTTCAAAGTCCAGACAGTCAGAAACATCCTTTTTTCACACTTTTGGCTCATTTGACTGACAAAATGATGTGTAACTACAAAACGCTCTCAAAAGCATGTTTTGTCATTTGTAGTGCAAAACAAGTGTTATTCATGGTCACATTGTAAGTTTCAAAGTCCAGACAGTCAGAAACATCCTTTTTTCACACTTTTGACTCATTTGACTGAAAAAATGATTTTTAACTACAAAACGCTCTCAAAAGCACGTTTTGTCATTTGTAGTTCAAAACAAGTGTTATTCATGGTCACATTGTAAGTTTCAAAGTCCAGACAGTCAGAAACATCCTTTTTTCACACTTTTGGCTCATTTGACTGTCAAAATGATTTTTAACTACAAAACGCTCTCAAAAGCATGTTTTGTCATTTGTAGTTCAAAACAAGTGTTATTCATGGTCACATTGTAAGTTTCAACGTCCAGACAGTCAGAAACATGCTTTTTTCACACTTTTGGGACTTTTGACTGACTAAATGATTTTGAAGCACAAAACGCTCTGAAAAGCACGTTTTGTCATTTGTAGTTCAAAACAAGTGTTATTCATGGTCACATTGTAAGTTTCCAAGTCCAAACTGTCAGAAACAGGCTTTTTTCACACTTTTGGCTCACTTGACTGACAAAATGATTTTTAACTACAAAACGCTCTCAAAAGCACGTTTTGTTATTTGTAGTTCAAAACAAGTGTTATTCATGGTCACATTGTAAGTTTCAAAGTCCAGACAGTCAGAAACATGCTTTTTTCACACTTTTGGCACTTTAGACTGACAAAATGATTTTTGAACACAAAACGCTCTAAAAAGCACGTTTTGTCATTTGTAGTTCAAAACAAGTGTTATTCATGGTCACATTGTAAGTTTCAAAGTCCAGACAGTCAGAAACATCCTTTTTTCACACTTTTGACTCATTTGACTGAAAAAATGATTTTTAACTACAAAACGCTCTCAAAAGCACGTTTTGTCATTTGTAGTTCAAAACAAGTGTTATTCATGGTCACATTGTAAGTTTCAAAGTCCAGACAGTCAGAAACATCCTTTTTTCACACTTTTGGCTCATTTGACTGACAAAATGATGTGTAACTACAAAACGCTCTCAAAAGCATGTTTTGTCATTTGTAGTGCAAAACAAGTGTTATTCATGGTCACATTGTAAGTTTCAAAGTCCAGACAGTCAGAAACATGCTTTTTTCACACTTTTGGGACTTTTGACTGACTAAATGATTTTGAAGCACAAAACGCTCTGAAAAGCACGTTTTGTCATTTGTAGTTCAAAACAAGTGTTATTCATGGTCACATTGTAAGTTTCAAAGTCCAGACAGTCAGAAACATGCTTTTTTCACACTTTTGGCTCATTTGACTGACAAAATTATTTTTAACTACAAAATGCTCTCAAAAGCACGTTTTGTGTTTTGTAGTTCAAAACAAGTGTTATTCATGGTCACATTGTAAGTTTCAAAGTCCAGACAGTCAGAAACATGCTTTTTTCACACTTTTGGCACTTTTGACTGACAAAATGATTTTTGAACACAAAACGCTCTCAAAAGCACGTTTTGTGATTTGTAGTGCAAAACAAGTGATATTCATGGTCACATTGTAAGTTTTAAAGTCCAGACAGTCAGAAACATGCTTTTTTCACACTTTTGGGACTTTTGACTGACTAAATGATTTTGAAGCACAAAACGCTCTGAAAAGCACGTTTTGTCATATGTAGTTCAAAACAAGTGTTATTCATGGTCACATTGTAAGTTTCAAAGTCCAGACAGTCAGAAACATGCTTTTTTCACACTTTTGGCACTTTTGACTGACAAAATGATTTTTGAACACAAAACGCTCTTAAAAGCACGTTTTGTCATTTGTAGTTCAAAACAAATGTTATTCATGGTCACATTGTAAGTTGAAAGTCCAGACAGTCAGAAACATCCTTTTTTCACATTTTTGGCTCATTTGACTGACAAAATGATTTTTAACTACAAAATGCTCTCAAAAGCACGTTTTGTGATTTGTAGTTCAAAACAAGTGTTATTCATGGTCACATTGTAAGTTTCCAAGTCCAAACTGTCAGAAACAGGCTTTTTTCACACTTTTGGCTCATTTGACTGTCAAAATGATTTTTAACTACAAAATGATCTCAAAAGCACGTTTTGTCATTTGTAGTTCAAAACAAGTGTTATTCATGGTCACATTGTAAGTTTCAAAGTCCAGTCAGTCAGAAACATGCTTTTTTCACACTTTTGGCAGTTTTGACTGACAAAATGATTTTTGAACACAAAACGCTCTAAAAAGCACGTTTTGTCATTTGTAGTTCAAAACAAGTGTTATTCATGGTAACATTGTAAGTTTCAAAGTCCAGACAGTCAGAAACATCCTTTTTTCACACTTTTGGCTCATTTGACTGACAAAATGATTTTTGAACACAAAACGCTCTTAAAAGCACGTTTTGTGATTTGTAGTTCAAAACAAGTGTTATTCATGGTCACATTGTAAGTTTCCAAGTCCAAACTGTCAGAAACAGGCTTTTTTCACACTTTTGGCTCATTTGACTGACAAAATGATTTTTAACTACAAAACGCTCTCAAAAGCACGTTTTGTTATTTGTAGTTCAAAACAAGTGTTATTCATGGTCACATTGTAAGTTTCAAAGTCCAGACAGTCAGAAACATCCTTTTTTCACATTTTTGGCTCATTTGACTGACAAAATGATTTTTGAACACAAAACGCTCTAAAAAGCACGTTTTGTCATTTGTAGTTCAAAACAAGTGTTATTCATGGTCACATTGTAAGTTTCAAAGTCCAGACAGTCAGAAACATCCTTTTTTCACACTTTTGACTCATTTGACTGAAAAAATGATTTTTAACTACAAAACGCTCTCAAAAGCACGTTTTGTCATTTGTAGATCAAAACAAGTGTTATTCATGGTCACATTGTAAGTTTCAAAGTCCAGACAGTCAGAAACATCCTTTTTTCACACTTTTGGCTCATTTGACTGACAAAATGATGTGTAACTACAAAACGCTCTCAAAAGCATGTTTTGTCATTTGTAGTGCAAAACAAGTGTTATTCATGGTCACATTGTAAGTTTCCAAGTCCAAACTGTCAGAAACATGCTTTTTTCACACTTTTGGCTCATTTGACTGACAAAATGATGTGTAACTACAAAATGATCTCAAAAGCACGTTTTGTCATTTGTAGTTCAAAACAAGTGTTATTCATGGTCACATTGTAAGTTTCAAAGTCCAGACTGTCAGAAACACCTTTTTTAACACTTTTGGCTCATTTGACTGACAAAATGATGTGTAACTACAAAACGCTCTCAAAAGCATGTTTTGTCATTTGTAGTTCAAAACAAGTGTTATTCATGGTCACATTGTAAGTTTCAAAGTCCAGACAGTCAGAAACATCCTTTTTTCACACTTTTAGCTCATTTGACTGATAAAATTATTTTTAACTATAAAATGCTCTCAAAAGCACGTTTTGTGATTTGTAGTTCAAAACAAGTGTTATTCATGGTCACATTGTACGTTTCCAAGTCCAAACTGTCAGAAACAGGCTTTTTTCACACTTTTGGCTCATTTAACTGACAAAATGATGTGTAACTACAAAACGCTCTCAAAAGCATGTTTTGTCATTTGTAGTGCAAAACAAGTGTTATTCATGGTCACATTGTAAGTTTCAAAGTCCAGACAGTCAGAAACATCCTTTTTTCACACTTTTGGCTCATTTGACTGACAAAATGATTTTTGAACACAAAACGCTCTTAAAAGCACGTTTTGTCATTTGTAGTTCAAAACAAATGTTATTTATGGTCACGTTGTAAGTTTGAAAGTCCAAACTGTCAGAAACAGGCTTTTTTCACACTTTTGGCTCATTTGACTGTCAAAATGATTTTTAACTACAAAACGCTCTCAAAAGCATGTTTTGTCATTTGTAGTTCAAAACAAGTGTTATTCATGGTCACATTGTAAGTTTCAACGTCCAGACAGTCAGAAACATGCTTTTTTCACACTTTTGGGACTTTTGACTGACTAAATGATTTTGAAGCACAAAACGCTCTGAAAAGCACGTTTTGTCATTTGTAGTTCAAAACAAGTGTTATTCATGGTCACATTGTAAGTTTCCAAGTCCAAACTGTCAGAAACAGGCTTTTTTCACACTTTTGGCTCACTTGACTGACAAAATGATTTTTAACTACAAAACGCTCTCAAAAGCACGTTTTGTTATTTGTAGTTCAAAACAAGTGTTATTCATGGTCACATTGTAAGTTTCAAAGTCCAGACAGTCAGAAACATGCTTTTTTCACACTTTTGGCACTTTAGACTGACAAAATGATTTTTGAACACAAAACGCTCTAAAAAGCACGTTTTGTCATTTGTAGTTCAAAACAAGTGTTATTCATGGTCACATTGTAAGTTTCAAAGTCCAGACAGTCAGAAACATCCTTTTTTCACACTTTTGACTCATTTGACTGAAAAAATGATTTTTAACTACAAAACGCTCTCAAAAGCACGTTTTGTCATTTGTAGTTCAAAACAAGTGTTATTCATGGTCACATTGTAAGTTTCAAAGTCCAGACAGTCAGAAACATCCTTTTTTCACACTTTTGGCTCATTTGACTGACAAAATGATGTGTAACTACAAAACGCTCTCAAAAGCATGTTTTGTCATTTGTAGTGCAAAACAAGTGTTATTCATGGTCACATTGTAAGTTTCAAAGTCCAGACAGTCAGAAACATGCTTTTTTCACACTTTTGGGACTTTTGACTGACTAAATGATTTTGAAGCACAAAACGCTCTGAAAAGCACGTTTTGTCATTTGTAGTTCAAAACAAGTGTTATTCATGGTCACATTGTAAGTTTCAAAGTCCAGACAGTCAGAAACATGCTTTTTTCACACTTTTGGCTCATTTGACTGACAAAATTATTTTTAACTACAAAATGCTCTCAAAAGCACGTTTTGTGTTTTGTAGTTCAAAACAAGTGTTATTCATGGTCACATTGTAAGTTTCAAAGTCCAGACAGTCAGAAACATGCTTTTTTCACACTTTTGGCACTTTAGACTGACAAAATGATTTTTGAACACAAAACGCTCTAAAAAGCACATTTTGTCATTTGTAGTTCAAAACAAGTGTTATTCATGGTCACATTGTAAGTTTCCAAGTCCAAACTGTCAGAAACAGGCTTTTTTCACACTTTTGGCTCATTTGACTGTCAAAATGATTTTTAACTACAAAACGCTCTCAAAAGCATGTTTTGTCATTTGTAGTTCAAAACAAGTGTTATTCATGGTCACATTGTAAGTTTCAAAGTCCAGACAGTCAGAAACATCCTTTTTTCACACTTTTGACTCATTTGACTGAAAAAATGATTTTTAACTACAAAACGCTCTCAAAAGCACGTTTTGTGATTTGTAGTTCAAAACAAGTGTTATTCATGGTCACATTGTAAGTTTCAAAGTCCAGACAGTCAGAAACATGCTTTTTTCACACTTTTGGCACTTTAGACTGACAAAATGATTTTTGAACACAAAACGCTCTAAAAAGCACGTTTTGTCATTTGTAGTTCAAAACAAGTGTTATTCATGGTCACATTGTAAGTTTCAAAGTCCAGACAGTCAGAAACATCCTTTTTTCACACTTTTGACTCATTTGACTGAAAAAATGATTTTTAACTACAAAACGCTCTCAAAAGCACGTTTTGTCATTTGTAGTTCAAAACAAGTGTTATTCATGGTCACATTGTAAGTTTCAAAGTCCAGACAGTCAGAAACATCCTTTTTTCACACTTTTGGCTCATTTGACTGACAAAATGATGTGTAACTACAAAACGCTCTCAAAAGCATGTTTTGTCATTTGTAGTGCAAGACAAGTGTTATTCATGGTCACATTGTAAGTTTCAAAGTCCAGACAGTCAGAAACATGCTTTTTTCACACTTTTGGCACTTTTGACTGACAAAATGATTTTTGAACACAAAACGCTCTTAAAAGCACGTTTTGTCATTTGTAGTTCAAAACAAATGTTATTCATGGTCACATTGTAAGTTTGAAAGTCCAGACAGTCAGAAACATCCTTTTTTCACATTTTTGGCTCATTTGACTGACAAAATTATTTTTAACTACAAAATGCTCTCAAAAGCACGTTTTGTGATTTGTAGTTCAAAACAAGTGTTATTCATGGTCACATTGTAAGTTTCAAAGTCCAGACAGTCAGAAACATGCTTTTTTCACACTTTTGGCACTTTAGACTGACAAAATGATTTTTGAACACAAAACGCTCTAAAAAGCACATTTTGTCATTTGTAGTTCAAAACAAGTGTTATTCATGGTCACATTGTAAGTTTCCAAGTCCAAACTGTCAGAAACAGGCTTTTTTCACACTTTTGGCTCATTTGACTGTCAAAATGATTTTTAACTACAAAACGCTCTCAAAAGCATGTTTTGTCATTTGTAGTTCAAAACAAGTGTTATTCATGGTCACATTGTAAGTTTGAAAGTCCAAACTGTCAGAAACAGGCTTTTTTCACACTTTTGGCTCATTTGACTGTCAAAATGATTTTTAACTACAAAACGCTCTCAAAAGCATGTTTTGTCATTTGTAGTTCAAAACAAGTGTTATTCATGGTCACATTGTAAGTTTCAAAGTCCAGACAGTCAGAAACATCCTTTTTTCACACTTTTGACTCATTTGACTGAAAAAATGATTTTTAACTACAAAACGCTCTCAAAAGCACGTTTTGTCATTTGTAGTTCAAAACAAGTGTTATTCATGGTCACATTGTAAGTTTCCAAGTCCAAACTGTCAGAAACAGGCTTTTTTCACACTGTTGGCTCATTTGACTGACAAAATGATTTTTAACTACAAAACGCTCTCAAAAGCACGTTTTGTTATTTGTAGTTCAAAACAAGTGTTATTCATGGTCACATTGTAAGTTTCAAAGTCCAGACTGTCAGAAACATCCTTTTTTAACACTTTTGGCTCATTTGACTGACAAAATGATGTGTAACTACAAAACGCTCTCAAAAGCATGTTTTGTCATTTGTAGTGCAAAACAAGTGTTATTCATGGTCACATTGTAAGTTTCAAAGTCCAGACAGTCAGAAACATGCTTTTTTCACACTTTTGGCACTTTTGACTGACAAAATGATTTTTGAACACAAAACGCTCTTAAAAGCACGTTTTGTCATTTGTAGTTCAAAACAAATGTTATTCATGGTCACATTGTAAGTTTGAAAGTCCAGACAGTCAGAAACATCCTTTTTTCACATTTTTGGCTCATTTGACTGACAAAATTATTTTTAACTACAAAATGCTCTCAAAAGCACGTTTTGTGATTTGTAGTTCAAAACAAGTGTTATTCATGGTCACATTGTAAGTTTCCAAGTCCAAACTGTCAGAAACAGGCTTTTTTCACACTTTTGGCTCATTTGACTGTCAAAATGATTTTTGAACACAAAACGCTCTTAAAAGCACGTTTTGTGATTTGTAGTTCAAAACAAGTGTTATTCATGGTCACATTGTAAGTTTCCAAGTCCAAACTGTCAGAAACAGGCTTTTTTCACACTTTTGGCTCATTTGACTGACAAAATGATTTTGAAGCACAAAACGCTCTCAAAAGCACGTTTTGTTATTTGTAGTTCAAAACAAGTGTTATTCATGGTCACATTGAAAGTTTCAAAGTCCAGACAGTCAGAAACATCCTTTTTTCACACTTTTGGCTCATTTGACTGACAAAATGATGTGTAACTACAAAACGCTCTCAAAAGCATGTTTTGTCATTTGTAGTGCAAAACAAGTGTTATTCATGGTCACATTGTAAGTTTCAAAGTCCAGACAGTCAGAAACATCCTTTTTTCACACTTTTGGCTCATTTGACTGACAAAATGATTTTTAACTACAAAACGCTCTCAAAAGCACGTTTTGTTATTTGTAGTTCAAAACAAGTGTTATTCATGGTCACATTGTAAGTTTCAAAGTCCAGACAGTCAGAAACATGCTTTTTTCACACTTTTGGCACTTTAGACTGACAAAATGATTTTTGAACACAAAACGCTCTAAAAAGCACATTTTGTCATTTGTAGTTCAAAACAAGTGTTATTCATGGTCACATTGTAAGTTTCCAAGTCCAAACTGTCAGAAACAGGCTTTTTTCACACTTTTGGCTCATTTGACTGTCAAAATGATTTTTAACTACAAAACGCTCTCAAAAGCATGTTTTGTCATTTGTAGTTCAAAACAAGTGTTATTCATGGTCACATTGTAAGTTTCAAAGTCCAGACAGTCAGAAACATGCTTTTTTCACACTTTTGACTCATTTGACTGAAAAAATGATTTTTAACTACAAAACGCTCTCAAAAGCACGTTTTGTGATTTGTAGTTCAAAACAAGTGTTATTCATGGTCACATTGTATGTTTCCAAGTCCAAACTGTCAGAAACATGCTTTTTTCACACTTTTGGCTCATTTGACTGACAAAATGATTTTTGAACACAAAACGCTCTAAAAAGCACATTTTGTCATTTGTAGTTCAAAACAAGTGTTATTCATGGTCACATTGTAAGTTTCCAAGTCCAAACTGTCAGAAACAGGCTTTTTTCACACTTTTGGCTCATTTGACTGTCAAAATGATTTTTAACTACAAAACGCTCTCAAAAGCATGTTTTGTCATTTGTAGTTCAAAACAAGTGTTATTCATGGTCACATTGTAAGTTTCAACGTCCAGACAGTCAGAAACATGCTTTTTTCACACTTTTGGGACTTTTGACTGACTAAATGATTTTGAAGCACAAAACGCTCTGAAAAGCACGTTTTGTCATTTGTAGTTCAAAACAAGTGTTATTCATGGTCACATTGTAAGTTTCAAAGTCCAGACAGTCAGAAACATGCTTTTTTCACACTTTTGGCTCATTTGACTGACAAAATTATTTTTAACTACAAAATGCTCTCAAAAGCACGTTTTGTGATTTGTAGTTCAAAACAAGTGTTATTCATGGTCACATTGTAAGTTTCCAAGTCCAAACTGTCAGAAACAGGCTTTTTTCACACTTTTGGCTCATTTGACTGTCAAAATGATTTTTGAACACAAAACGCTCTTAAAAGCACGTTTTGTGATTTGTAGTTCAAAACAAGTGTTATTCATGGTCACATTGTAAGTTTCCAAGTCCAAACTGTCAGAAACAGGCTTTTTTCACACTTTTGGCTCATTTGACTGACAAAATGATTTTTAACTACAAAACGCTCTCAAAAGCACGTTTTGTTATTTGTAGTTCAAAACAAGTGTTATTCATGGTCACATTGTAAGTTTCAAAGTCCAGACAGTCAGAAACATCCTTTTTTCACACTTTTGACTCATTTGACTGAAAAAATGATTTTTAACTACAAAACGCTCTCAAAAGCACGTTTTGTCATTTGTAGTTCAAAACAAGTGTTATTCATGGTCACATTGTAAGTTTCAAAGTCCAGACAGTCAGAAACATCCTTTTTTCACACTTTTGGCTCATTTGACTGACAAAATGATGTGTAACTACAAAACGCTCTCAAAAGCATGTTTTGTCATTTGTAGTGCAAAACAAGTGTTATTCATGGTCACATTGTAAGTTTCAAAGTCCAGACAGTCAGAAACATGCTTTTTTCACACTTTTGGGACTTTTGACTGACTAAATGATTTTGAAGCACAAAACGCTCTGAAAAGCACGTTTTGTCATTTGTAGTTCAAAACAAGTGTTATTCATGGTCACATTTGTAAGTTTCAAAGTCCAGACAGTCAGAAACATGCTTTTTTCACACTTTTGGCTCATTTGACTGACAAAATTATTTTTAACTACAAAATGCTCTCAAAAGCACGTTTTGTGTTTTGTAGTTCAAAACAAGTGTTATTCATGGTCACATTGTAAGTTTCAAAGTCCAGACAGTCAGAAACATGCTTTTTTCACACTTTTGGCACTTTTGACTGACAAAATGATTTTTGAACACAAAACGCTCTTAAAAGCACGTTTTGTCATTTGTAGTTCAAAACAAGTGTTATTCATGGTCACATTGTAAGTTTCCAAGTCCAAACTGTCAGAAACAGGCTTTTTTCACACTTTTGGCTCATTTGACTGACAAAATGATTTTTAACTACAAAACGCTCTCAAAAGCACGTTTTGTGATTTGTAGTTCAAAACAAGTGTTATTCATGGTCACATTGTAAGTTTCAAAGTCCAGACAGTCAGAAACATGCTTTTTTCACACTTTTGGCACTTTAGACTGACAAAATGATTTTTGAACACAAAACGCTCTAAAAAGCACGTTTTGTCATTTGTAGTTCAAAACAAGTGTTATTCATGGTCACATTGTAAGTTTCAAAGTCCAGACAGTCAGAAACATCCTTTTTTCACACTTTTGACTCATTTGACTGAAAAAATGATTTTTAACTACAAAACGCTCTCAAAAGCACGTTTTGTCATTTGTAGTTCAAAACAAGTGTTATTCATGGTCACATTGTAAGTTTCAAAGTCCAGACAGTCAGAAACATCCTTTTTTCACACTTTTGGCTCATTTGACTGACAAAATGATGTGTAACTACAAAACGCTCTCAAAAGCATGTTTTGTCATTTGTAGTGCAAGACAAGTGTTATTCATGGTCACATTGTAAGTTTCAAAGTCCAGACAGTCAGAAACATGCTTTTTTCACACTTTTGGCACTTTTGACTGACAAAATGATTTTTGAACACAAAACGCTCTTAAAAGCACGTTTTGTCATTTGTAGTTCAAAACAAATGTTATTCATGGTCACATTGTAAGTTTGAAAGTCCAGACAGTCAGAAACATCCTTTTTTTCACATTTTTGGCTCATTTGACTGACAAAATTATTTTTAACTACAAAATGCTCTCAAAAGCACGTTTTGTGATTTGTAGTTCAAAACAAGTGTTATTCATGGTCACATTGTAAGTTTCAAAGTCCAGACAGTCAGAAACATGCTTTTTTCACACTTTTGGCACTTTAGACTGACAAAATGATTTTTGAACACAAAACGCTCTAAAAAGCACATTTTGTCATTTGTAGTTCAAAACAAGTGTTATTCATGGTCACATTGTAAGTTTCCAAGTCCAAACTGTCAGAAACAGGCTTTTTTCACACTTTTGGCTCATTTGACTGTCAAAATGATTTTTAACTACAAAACGCTCTCAAAAGCATGTTTTGTCATTTGTAGTTCAAAACAAGTGTTATTCATGGTCACATTGTAAGTTTGAAAGTCCAAACTGTCAGAAACAGGCTTTTTTCACACTTTTGGCTCATTTGACTGTCAAAATGATTTTTAACTACAAAACGCTCTCAAAAGCATGTTTTGTCATTTGTAGTTCAAAACAAGTGTTATTCATGGTCACATTGTAAGTTTCAAAGTCCAGACAGTCAGAAACATCCTTTTTTCACACTTTTGACTCATTTGACTGAAAAAATGATTTTTAACTACAAAACGCTCTCAAAAGCACGTTTTGTCATTTGTAGTTCAAAACAAGTGTTATTCATGGTCACATTGTAAGTTTCCAAGTCCAAACTGTCAGAAACAGGCTTTTTTCACACTGTTGGCTCATTTGACTGACAAAATGATTTTTAACTACAAAACGCTCTCAAAAGCACGTTTTGTTATTTGTAGTTCAAAACAAGTGTTATTCATGGTCACATTGTAAGTTTCAAAGTCCAGACTGTCAGAAACATCCTTTTTTAACACTTTTGGCTCATTTGACTGATAAAATGATGTGTAACTACAAAACGCTCTCAAAAGCATGTTTTGTCATTTGTAGTGCAAAACAAGTGTTATTCATGGTCACATTGTAAGTTTCAAAGTCCAGACAGTCAGAAACATGCTTTTTTCACACTTTTGGCACTTTTGACTGACAAAATGATTTTTGAACACAAAACGCTCTTAAAAGCACGTTTTGTCATTTGTAGTTCAAAACAAATGTTATTCATGGTCACATTGTAAGTTTGAAAGTCCAGACAGTCAGAAACATCCTTTTTTCACATTTTTGGCTCATTTGACTGACAAAATTATTTTTAACTACAAAATGCTCTCAAAAGCACGTTTTGTGATTTGTAGTTCAAAACAAGTGTTATTCATGGTCACATTGTAAGTTTCCAAGTCCAAACTGTCAGAAACAGGCTTTTTTCACACTTTTGGCTCATTTGACTGACAAAATGATTTTTGAACACAAAACGCTCTTAAAAGCACGTTTTGTGATTTGTAGTTCAAAACAAGTGTTATTCATGGTCACATTGTAAGTTTCCAAGTCCAAACTGTCAGAAACAGGCTTTTTTCACACTTTTGGCTCATTTGACTGACAAAATGATTTTTAACTACAAAACGCTCTCAAAAGCACGTTTTGTTATTTGTAGTTCAAAACAAGTGTTATTCATGGTCACATTGTAAGTTTCAAAGTCCAGACAGTCAGAAACATGCTTTTTTCACACTTTTGGCACTTTAGACTGACAAAATGATTTTTGAACACAAAACGCTCTAAAAAGCACATTTTGTCATTTGTAGTTCAAAACAAGTGTTATTCATGGTCACATTGTAAGTTTCCAAGTCCAAACTGTCAGAAACAGGCTTTTTTCACACTTTTGGCTCATTTGACTGTCAAAATGATTTTTAACTACAAAACGCTCTCAAAAGCATGTTTTGTCATTTGTAGTTCAAAACAAGTGTTATTCATGGTCACATTGTAAGTTTCAAAGTCCAGACAGTCAGAAACATCCTTTTTTCACACTTTTGACTCATTTGACTGAAAAAATGATTTTTAACTACAAAACGCTCTCAAAAGCACGTTTTGTGATTTGTAGTTCAAAACAAGTGTTATTCATGGTCACATTGTAAGTTTCAAAGTCCAGACAGTCAGAAACATGCTTTTTTCACACTTTTGGCACTTTAGACTGACAAAATGATTTTTGAACACAAAACGCTCTAAAAAGCACGTTTTGTCATTTGTAGTTCAAAACAAGTGTTATTCATGGTCACATTGTAAGTTTCAAAGTCCAGACAGTCAGAAACATCCTTTTTTCACACTTTTGACTCATTTGACTGAAAAAATGATTTTTAACTACAAAACGCTCTCAAAAGCACGTTTTGTCATTTGTAGTTCAAAACAAGTGTTATTCATGGTCACATTGTAAGTTTCAAAGTCCAGACAGTCAGAAACATCCTTTTTTCACACTTTTGGCTCATTTGACTGACAAAATGATGTGTAACTACAAAACGCTCTCAAAAGCATGTTTTGTCATTTGTAGTGCAAGACAAGTGTTATTCATGGTCACATTGTAAGTTTCAAAGTCCAGACAGTCAGAAACATGCTTTTTTCACACTTTTGGCACTTTTGACTGACAAAATGATTTTTGAACACAAAACGCTCTTAAAAGCACGTTTTGTCATTTGTAGTTCAAAACAAATGTTATTCATGGTCACATTGTAAGTTTGAAAGTCCAGACAGTCAGAAACATCCTTTTTTCACATTTTTGGCTCATTTGACTGACAAAATTATTTTTAACTACAAAATGCTCTCAAAAGCACGTTTTGTGATTTGTAGTTCAAAACAAGTGTTATTCATGGTCACATTGTAAGTTTCAAAGTCCAGACAGTCAGAAACATGCTTTTTTCACACTTTTGGCACTTTAGACTGACAAAATGATTTTTGAACACAAAACGCTCTAAAAAGCACATTTTGTCATTTGTAGTTCAAAACAAGTGTTATTCATGGTCACATTGTAAGTTTCCAAGTCCAAACTGTCAGAAACAGGCTTTTTTCACACTTTTGGCTCATTTGACTGTCAAAATGATTTTTAACTACAAAACGCTCTCAAAAGCATGTTTTGTCATTTGTAGTTCAAAACAAGTGTTATTCATGGTCACATTGTAAGTTTCCAAGTCCAAACTGTCAGAAACAGGCTTTTTTCACACTTTTGGCTCATTTGACTGTCAAAATGATTTTTAACTACAAAACGCTCTCAAAAGCATGTTTTGTCATTTGTAGTTCAAAACAAGTGTTATTCATGGTCACATTGTAAGTTTCAAAGTCCAGACAGTCAGAAACATCCTTTTTTCACACTTTTGACTCATTTGACTGAAAAAATGATTTTTAACTACAAAACGCTCTCAAAAGCACGTTTTGTGATTTGTAGTTCAAAACAAGTGTTATTCATGGTCACATTGTAAGTTTCCAAGTCCAAACTGTCAGAAACAGGCTTTTTTCACACTGTTGGCTCATTTGACTGACAAAATGATTTTTAACTACAAAACGCTCTCAAAAGCACGTTTTGTTATTTGTAGTTCAAAACAAGTGTTATTCATGGTCACATTGTAAGTTTCAAAGTCCAGACTGTCAGAAACATCCTTTTTTAACACTTTTGGCTCATTTGACTGACAAAATGATGTGTAACTACAAAACGCTCTCAAAAGCATGTTTTGTCATTTGTAGTGCAAAACAAGTGTTATTCATGGTCACATTGTAAGTTTCAAAGTCCAGACAGTCAGAAACATGCTTTTTTCACACTTTTGGCACTTTTGACTGACAAAATGATTTTTGAACACAAAACGCTCTTAAAAGCACGTTTTGTCATTTGTAGTTCAAAACAAATGTTATTCATGGTCACATTGTAAGTTTGAAAGTCCAGACAGTCAGAAACATCCTTTTTTCACATTTTTGGCTCATTTGACTGACAAAATTATTTTTAACTACAAAATGCTCTCAAAAGCACGTTTTGTGATTTGTAGTTCAAAACAAGTGTTATTCATGGTCACATTGTAAGTTTCCAAGTCCAAACTGTCAGAAACAGGCTTTTTTCACACTTTTGGCTCATTTGACTGTCAAAATGATTTTTGAACACAAAACGCTCTTAAAAGCACGTTTTGTGATTTGTAGTTCAAAACAAGTGTTATTCATGGTCACATTGTAAGTTTCCAAGTCCAAACTGTCAGAAACAGGCTTTTTTCACACTTTTGGCTCATTTGACTGACAAAATGATTTTGAAGCACAAAACGCTCTCAAAAGCACGTTTTGTTATTTGTAGTTCAAAACAAGTGTTATTCATGGTCACATTGTAAGTTTCAAAGTCCAGACAGTCAGAAACATCCTTTTTTCACACTTTTGGCTCATTTGACTGACAAAATGATGTGTAACTACAAAACGCTCTCAAAAGCATGTTTTGTCATTTGTAGTGCAAAACAAGTGTTATTCATGGTCACATTGTAAGTTTCAAAGTCCAGACAGTCAGAAACATCCTTTTTTCACACTTTTGGCTCATTTGACTGACAAAATGATTTTTAACTACAAAACGCTCTCAAAAGCACGTTTTGTTATTTGTAGTTCAAAACAAGTGTTATTCATGGTCACATTGTAAGTTTCAAAGTCCAGACAGTCAGAAACATGCTTTTTTCACACTTTTGGCACTTTAGACTGACAAAATGATTTTTGAACACAAAACGCTCTAAAAAGCACATTTTGTCATTTGTATTTCAAAACAAGTGTTATTCATGGTCACATTGTAAGTTTCCAAGTCCAAACTGTCAGAAACAGGCTTTTTTCACACTTTTGGCTCATTTGACTGTCAAAATGATTTTTAACTACAAAACGCTCTCAAAAGCATGTTTTGTCATTTGTAGTTCAAAACAAGTGTTATTCATGGTCACATTGTAAGTTTCAAAGTCCAGACAGTCAGAAACATGCTTTTTTCACACTTTTGACTCATTTGACTGAAAAAATGATTTTTAACTACAAAACGCTCTCAAAAGCACGTTTTGTGATTTGTAGTTCAAAACAAGTGTTATTCATGGTCACATTGTAAGTTTCCAAGTCCAAACTGTCAGAAACAGGCTTTTTTCACACTGTTGGCTCATTTGACTGACAAAATGATTTTTAACTACAAAACGCTCTCAAAAGCACGTTTTGTTATTTGTAGTTCAAAACAAGTGTTATTCATGGTCACATTGTAAGTTTCAAAGTCCAGACAGTCAGAAACATCCTTTTTTTCACACTTTTGGCTCATTTGACTGAAAAAATGATTTTTAACTACAAAACGCTCTCAAAAGCACGTTTTGTCATTTGTAGTTCAAAACAAGTGTTATTCATGGTCACATTGTAAGTTTCAAAGTCCAGACAGTCAGAAACATCCTTTTTTCACACTTTTGGCTCATTTGACTGACAAAATGATGTGTAACTACAAAACGCTCTCAAAAGCATGTTTTGTCATTTGTAGTGCAAAACAAGTGTTATTCATGGTCACATTGTAAGTTTCAAAGTCCAGACAGTCAGAAACATCCTTTTTTCACACTTTTGGCTCATTTGACTGACAAAATTATTTTTAACTACAAAATGCTCTCAAAAGCACGTTTTGTGATTTGTAGTTCAAAACAAGTGTTATTCATGGTCACATTGTAAGTTTCCAAGTCCAGACAGTCAGAAACATGCTTTTTTCACACTTTTGGCACTTTTGACTGACAAAATGATTTTTGAACACAAAACGCTCTTAAAAGCACGTTTTGTCATTTGTAGTTCAAAACAAATGTTATTCATGGTCACATTGTAAGTTTCAAAGTCCAGACAGTCAGAAACATGCTTTTTTCACACTTTTGGCACTTTAGACTGACAAAATGATTTTTGAACACAAAACGCTCTAAAAAGCACGTTTTGTCATTTGTAGTTCAAAACAAGTGTTATTCATGGTCACATTGTAAGTTTCAAAGTCCAGACAGTCAGAAACATCCTTTTTTCACACTTTTGGCTCATTTGACTGACAAAATGATGTGTAACTACAAAACGCTCTCAAAAGCATGTTTTGTCATTTGTAGTTCAAAACAAATGTTATTCATGGTCACATTGTAAGTTTGAAAGTCCAGACAGTCAGAAACATCCTTTTTTCACATTTTTGGCTCATTTGACTGACAAAATTATTTTTAACTACAAAATGCTCTCAAAAGCACATTTTGTGATTTGTAGTTCAAAACAAGTGTTATTCATGGTCACATTGTAAGTTTCCAAGTCCAAACTGTCAGAAACAGGCTTTTTTCACACTTTTGGCTCATTTGACTGTCAAAATGATTTTTGAACACAAAACGCTCTTAAAAGCACGTTTTGTGATTTGTAGTTCAAAACAAGTGTTATTCATGGTCACATTGTAAGTTTCCAAGTCCAAACTGTCAGAAACAGGCTTTTTTCACACTTTTGGCTCATTTGACTGACAAAATGATTTTTAACTACAAAACGCTCTCAAAAGCACGTTTTGTTATTTGTAGTTCAAAACAAGTGTTATTCATGGTCACATTGTAAGTTTCAAAGTCCAGACAGTCAGAAACATCCTTTTTTCACACTTTTGACTCATTTGACTGAAAAAATGATTTTTAACTACAAAACGCTCTCAAAAGCACGTTTTGTCATTTGTAGTTCAAAACAAGTGTTATTCATGGTCACATTGTAAGTTTCAAAGTCCAGACAGTCAGAAACATGCTTTTTTCACCTTTTTGGCACTTTTGACTGACAAAATGATTTTTGAACACAAAACGCTCTTAAAAGCACGTTTTGTCATTTGTAGTTCAAAACAAATGTTATTCATGGTCACATTGTAAGTTTTCAAGTCCAAACTGTCCGAAACAGGCTTTTTTCACACTTTTGGCTCATTTGACTGTCAAAATGATTTTTGAACACAAAACGCTCTTAAAAGCACGTTTTGTGATTTGTAGTTCAAAACAAGTGTTATTCATGGTCACATTGCAAGTTTCCAAGTCCAAACTGTCAGAAACAGGCTTTTTTCACACTTTTGGCTCATTTGACTGACAAAATGATTTTTAACTACAAAACGCTCTCAAAAGCACGTTTTGTTATTTGTAGTTCAAAACAAGTGTTATTCATGGTCACATTGTAAGTTTCAAAGTCCAGACAGTCAGAAACATGCTTTTTTCACACTTTTGGCACTTTAGACTGACAAAATGATTTTTGAACACAAAACGCTCTAAAAAGCACATTTTGTCATTTGTAGTTCAAAACAAGTGTTATTCATGGTCACATTGTAAGTTTCCAAGTCCAAACGGTCAGAAACAGGCTTTTTTCACACTTTTGGCTCATTTGACTGTCAAAATGATTTTTAACTACAAAACGCTCTCAAAAGCATGGTTTGTCATTTGTAGTTCAAAACAAGTGTTATTCATGGTCACATTGTAAGTTTCAAAGTCCAGACAGTCAGAAACATCCTTTTTTCACACTTTTGACTCATTTGACTGAAAAAATGATTTTTAACTACAAAACGCTCTAAAAAAGCACGTTTTGTCATTTGTAGTTCAAAACAAGTGTTATTCATGGTCACATTGTAAGTTTCCAAGTCCAAACTGTCAGAAACAGGCTTTTTTCACACTGTTGGCTCATTTGACTGACAAAATGATTTTTAACTACAAAACGCTCTCAAAAGCACGTTTTGTTATTTGTAGTTCAAAACAAGTGTTATTCTTGGTCACATTGTAAGTTTCAAAGTCCAGACTGTCAGAAACATCCTTTTTTAACACTTTTGGCTCATTTGACTGACAAAATGATGTGTAACTACAAAACGCTCTCAAAAGCATGTTTTGTCATTTGTAGTGCAAAACAAGTGTTATTCATGGTCACATTGTAAGTTTCAAAGTCCAGACAGTCAGAAACATGCTTTTTTCACACTTTTGGCACTTTAGACTGACAAAATGATTTTTGAACACAAAACGCTCTAAAAAGCACGTTTTGTCATTTGTAGTTCAAAACAAGTGTTATTCATGGTCACATTGTAAGTTTCAAAGTCCAGACAGTCAGAAACATCCTTTTTTCACACTTTTGACTCATTTGACTGAAAAAATGATTTTTAACTACAAAACGCTCTCAAAAGCACGTTTTGTCATTTGTAGTTCAAAACAAGTGTTATTCATGGTCACATTGTAAGTTTCAAAGTCCAGACAGTCAGAAACATCCTTTTTTCACACTTTTGGCTCATTTGACTGACAAAATGATGTGTAACTACAAAACGCTCTCAAAAGCATGTTTTGTCATTTGTAGTGCAAGACAAGTGTTATTCATGGTCACATTGTAAGTTTCAAAGTCCAGACAGTCAGAAACATGCTTTTTTCACACTTTTGGCACTTTTGACTGACAAAATGATTTTTGAACACAAAACGCTCTTAAAAGCACGTTTTGTCATTTGTAGTTCAAAACAAATGTTATTCATGGTCACATTGTAAGTTTGAAAGTCCAGACAGTCAGAAACATCCTTTTTTCACATTTTTGGCTCATTTGACTGACAAAATTATTTTTAACTACAAAATGCTCTCAAAAGCACGTTTTGTGATTTGTAGTTCAAAACAAGTGTTATTCATGGTCACATTGTAAGTTTCAAAGTCCAGACAGTCAGAAACATGCTTTTTTCACACTTTTGGCACTTTAGACTGACAAAATGATTTTTGAACACAAAACGCTCTAAAAAGCACATTTTGTCATTTGTAGTTCAAAACAAGTGTTATTCATGGTCACATTGTAAGTTTCCAAGTCCAAACTGTCAGAAACAGGCTTTTTTCACACTTTTGGCTCATTTGACTGTCAAAATGATTTTTAACTACAAAACGCTCTCAAAAGCATGTTTTGTCATTTGTAGTTCAAAACAAGTGTTATTCATGGTCACATTGTAAGTTTGAAAGTCCAAACTGTCAGAAACAGGCTTTTTTCACACTTTTGGCTCATTTGACTGTCAAAATGATTTTTAACTACAAAACGCTCTCAAAAGCACGTTTTGTCATTTGTAGTTCAAAACAAGTGTTATTCATGGTCACATTGTAAGTTTCAAAGTCCAGACAGTCAGAAACATGCTTTTTTCACCTTTTTGGCACTTTTGACTGACAAAATGATTTTTGAACACAAAACGCTCTTAAAAGCACGTTTTGTCATTTGTAGTTCAAAACAAATGTTATTCATGGTCACATTGTAAGTTTCAAAGTCCAGACAGTCAGAAACATCCTTTTTTCACACTTTTGACTCATTTGACTGAAAAAATGATTTTTAACTACAAAACGCTCTCAAAAGCACGTTTTGTCATTTGTAGTTCAAAACAAGTGTTATTCATGGTCACATTGTAAGTTTCAAAGTCCAGACAGTCAGAAACATGCTTTTTTCACCTTTTTGGCACTTTTGACTGACAAAATGATTTTTGAACACAAAACGCTCTTAAAAGCACGTTTTGTCATTTGTAGTTCAAAACAAATGTTATTCATGGTCACATTGTAAGTTTTCAAGTCCAAACTGTCCGAAACAGGCTTTTTTCACACTTTTGGCTCATTTGACTGTCAAAATGATTTTTGAACACAAAACGCTCTTAAAAGCACGTTTTGTGATTTGTAGTTCAAAACAAGTGTTATTCATGGTCACATTGCAAGTTTCCAAGTCCAAACTGTCAGAAACAGGCTTTTTTCACACTTTTGGCTCATTTGACTGACAAAATGATTTTTAACTACAAAACGCTCTCAAAAGCACGTTTTGTTATTTGTAGTTCAAAACAAGTGTTATTCATGGTCACATTGTAAGTTTCAAAGTCCAGACAGTCAGAAACATGCTTTTTTCACACTTTTGGCACTTTAGACTGACAAAATGATTTTTGAACACAAAACGCTCTAAAAAGCACATTTTGTCATTTGTAGTTCAAAACAAGTGTTATTCATGGTCACATTGTAAGTTTCCAAGTCCAAACGGTCAGAAACAGGCTTTTTTCACACTTTTGGCTCATTTGACTGTCAAAATGATTTTTAACTACAAAACGCTCTCAAAAGCATGGTTTGTCATTTGTAGTTCAAAACAAGTGTTATTCATGGTCACATTGTAAGTTTCAAAGTCCAGACAGTCAGAAACATCCTTTTTTCACACTTTTGACTCATTTGACTGAAAAAATGATTTTTAACTACAAAACGCTCTAAAAAAGCACGTTTTGTCATTTGTAGTTCAAAACAAGTGTTATTCATGGTCACATTGTAAGTTTCCAAGTCCAAACTGTCAGAAACAGGCTTTTTTCACACTGTTGGCTCATTTGACTGACAAAATGATTTTTAACTACAAAACGCTCTCAAAAGCACGTTTTGTTATTTGTAGTTCAAAACAAGTGTTATTCTTGGTCACATTGTAAGTTTCAAAGTCCAGACTGTCAGAAACATCCTTTTTTAACACTTTTGGCTCATTTGACTGACAAAATGATGTGTAACTACAAAACGCTCTCAAAAGCATGTTTTGTCATTTGTAGTGCAAAACAAGTGTTATTCATGGTCACATTGTAAGTTTCAAAGTCCAGACAGTCAGAAACATGCTTTTTTCACACTTTTGGCACTTTAGACTGACAAAATGATTTTTGAACACAAAACGCTCTAAAAAGCACGTTTTGTCATTTGTAGTTCAAAACAAGTGTTATTCATGGTCACATTGTAAGTTTCAAAGTCCAGACAGTCAGAAACATCCTTTTTTCACACTTTTGACTCATTTGACTGAAAAAATGATTTTTAACTACAAAACGCTCTCAAAAGCACGTTTTGTCATTTGTAGTTCAAAACAAGTGTTATTCATGGTCACATTGTAAGTTTCAAAGTCCAGACAGTCAGAAACATCCTTTTTTCACACTTTTGGCTCATTTGACTGACAAAATGATGTGTAACTACAAAACGCTCTCAAAAGCATGTTTTGTCATTTGTAGTGCAAGACAAGTGTTATTCATGGTCACATTGTAAGTTTCAAAGTCCAGACAGTCAGAAACATGCTTTTTTCACACTTTTGGCACTTTTGACTGACAAAATGATTTTTGAACACAAAACGCTCTTAAAAGCACGTTTTGTCATTTGTAGTTCAAAACAAATGTTATTCATGGTCACATTGTAAGTTTGAAAGTCCAGACAGTCAGAAACATCCTTTTTTCACATTTTTGGCTCATTTGACTGACAAAATTATTTTTAACTACAAAATGCTCTCAAAAGCACGTTTTGTGATTTGTAGTTCAAAACAAGTGTTATTCATGGTCACATTGTAAGTTTCAAAGTCCAGACAGTCAGAAACATGCTTTTTTCACACTTTTGGCACTTTAGACTGACAAAATGATTTTTGAACACAAAACGCTCTAAAAAGCACATTTTGTCATTTGTAGTTCAAAACAAGTGTTATTCATGGTCACATTGTAAGTTTCCAAGTCCAAACTGTCAGAAACAGGCTTTTTTCACACTTTTGGCTCATTTGACTGTCAAAATGATTTTTAACTACAAAACGCTCTCAAAAGCATGTTTTGTCATTTGTAGTTCAAAACAAGTGTTATTCATGGTCACATTGTAAGTTTGAAAGTCCAAACTGTCAGAAACAGGCTTTTTTCACACTTTTGGCTCATTTGACTGTCAAAATGATTTTTAACTACAAAACGCTCTCAAAAGCATGTTTTGTCATTTGTAGTTCAAAACAAGTGTTATTCATGGTCACATTGTAAGTTTCAAAGTCCAGACAGTCAGAAACATCCTTTTTTCACACTTTTGACTCATTTGACTGAAAAAATGATTTTTAACTACAAAACGCTCTCAAAAGCACGTTTTGTGATTTGTAGTTCAAAACAAGTGTTATTCATGGTCACATTGTAAGTTTCCAAGTCCAAACTGTCAGAAACAGGCTTTTTTCACACTGTTGGCTCATTTGACTGACAAAATGATTTTTAACTACAAAACGCTCTCAAAAGCACGTTTTGTGATTTGTAGTTCAAAACAAGTGTTATTCATGGTCACATTGTAAGTTTCCAAGTCCAGACTGTCAGAAACATCCTTTTTTAACACTTTTGGCTCATTTGACTGACAAAATGATGTGTAACTACAAAACGCTCTCAAAAGCATGTTTTGTCATTTGTAGTGCAAAACAAGTGTTATTCATGGTCACATTGTAAGTTTCAAAGTCCAGACAGTCAGAAACATGCTTTTTTCACACTTTTGACTCATTTGACTGACAAAATGATTTTTGAACACAAAACGCTCTAAAAAGCACGTTTTGTCATTTGTAGTTCAAAACAAGTGTTATTCATGGTCACATTGTAAGTTTCAAAGTCCAGACAGTCAGAAACATCCTTTTTTCACACTTTTGACTCATTTGACTGAAAAAATGATTTTTAACTACAAAACGCTCTCAAAAGCACGTTTTGTCATTTGTAGTTCAAAACAAGTGTTATTCATGGTCACATTGTAAGTTTCAAAGTCCAGACAGTCAGAAACATCCTTTTTTCACACTTTTGGCTCATTTGACTGACAAAATGATGTGTAACTACAAAACGCTCTCAAAAGCATGTTTTGTCATTTGTAGTGCAAGACAAGTGTTATTCATGGTCACATTGTAAGTTTCAAAGTCCAGACAGTCAGAAACATGCTTTTTTCACACTTTTGGCACTTTTGACTGACAAAATGATTTTTGAACACAAAACGCTCTTAAAAGCACGTTTTGTCATTTGTAGTTCAAAACAAATGTTATTCATGGTCACATTGTAAGTTTGAAAGTCCAGACAGTCAGAAACATCCTTTTTTCACATTTTTGGCTCATTTGACTGACAAAATTATTTTTAACTACAAAATGCTCTCAAAAGCACGTTTTGTGATTTGTAGTTCAAAACAAGTGTTATTCATGGTCACATTGTAAGTTTCAAAGTCCAGACAGTCAGAAACATGCTTTTTTCACACTTTTGGCACTTTAGACTGACAAAATGATTTTTGAACACAAAACGCTCTAAAAAGCACATTTTGTCATTTGTAGTTCAAAACAAGTGTTATTCATGGTCACATTGTAAGTTTCCAAGTCCAAACTGTCAGAAACAGGCTTTTTTCACACTTTTGGCTCATTTGACTGTCAAAATGATTTTTAACTACAAAACGCTCTCAAAAGCATGTTTTGTCATTTGTAGTTCAAAACAAGTGTTATTCATGGTCACATTGTAAGTTTGAAAGTCCAAACTGTCAGAAACAGGCTTTTTTCACACTTTTGGCTCATTTGACTGTCAAAATGATTTTTAACTACAAAACGCTCTCAAAAGCATGTTTTGTCATTTGTAGTTCAAAACAAGTGTTATTCATGGTCACATTGTAAGTTTCAAAGTCCAGACAGTCAGAAACATCCTTTTTTCACACTTTTGACTCATTTGACTGAAAAAATGATTTTTAACTACAAAACGCTCTCAAAAGCACGTTTTGTGATTTGTAGTTCAAAACAAGTGTTATTCATGGTCACATTGTAAGTTTCCAAGTCCAAACTGTCAGAAACAGGCTTTTTTCACACTGTTGGCTCATTTGACTGACAAAATGATTTTTAACTACAAAACGCTCTCAAAAGCACGTTTTGTTATTTGTAGTTCAAAACAAGTGTTATTCATGGTCACATTGTAAGTTTCAAAGTCCAGACTGTCAGAAACATCCTTTTTTAACACTTTTGGCTCATTTGACTGACAAAATGATGTGTAACTACAAAACGCTCTCAAAAGCATGTTTTGTCATTTGTAGTGCAAAACAAGTGTTATTCATGGTCACATTGTAAGTTTCAAAGTCCAGACAGTCAGAAACATGCTTTTTTCACACTTTTGGCACTTTTGACTGACAAAATGATTTTTGAACACAAAACGCTCTTAAAAGCACGTTTTGTCATTTGTAGTTCAAAACAAATGTTATTCATGGTCACATTGTAAGTTTGAAAGTCCAGACAGTCAGAAACATCCTTTTTTCACATTTTTGGCTCATTTGACTGACAAAATTATTTTTAACTACAAAATGCTCTCAAAAGCACGTTTTGTGATTTGTAGTTCAAAACAAGTGTTATTCATGGTCACATTGTAAGTTTCCAAGTCCAAACTGTCAGAAACAGGCTTTTTTCACACTTTTGGCTCATTTGACTGTCAAAATGATTTTTGAACACAAAACGCTCTTAAAAGCACGTTTTGTGATTTGTAGTTCAAAACAAGTGTTATTCATGGTCACATTGTAAGTTTCCAAGTCCAAACTGTCAGAAACAGGCTTTTTTCACACTTTTGGCTCATTTGACTGACAAAATGATTTTGAAGCACAAAACGCTCTCAAAAGCACGTTTTGTTATTTGTAGTTCAAAACAAGTGTTATTCATGGTCACATTGTAAGTTTCAAAGTCCAGACAGTCAGAAACATCCTTTTTTCACACTTTTGGCTCATTTGACTGACAAAATGATGTGTAACTACAAAACGCTCTCAAAAGCATGTTTTGTCATTTGTAGTGCAAAACAAGTGTTATTCATGGTCACATTGTAAGTTTCAAAGTCCAGACAGTCAGAAACATCCTTTTTTCACACTTTTGGCTCATTTGACTGACAAAATGATTTTTAACTACAAAACGCTCTCAAAAGCACGTTTTGTTATTTGTAGTTCAAAACAAGTGTTATTCATGGTCACATTGTAAGTTTCAAAGTCCAGACAGTCAGAAACATGCTTTTTTCACACTTTTGGCACTTTAGACTGACAAAATGATTTTTGAACACAAAACGCTCTAAAAAGCACATTTTGTCATTTGTAGTTCAAAACAAGTGTTATTCATGGTCACATTGTAAGTTTCCAAGTCCAAACTGTCAGAAACAGGCTTTTTTCACACTTTTGACTCATTTGACTGAAAAAATGATTTTTAACTACAAAACGCTCTCAAAAGCACGTTTTGTGATTTGTAGTTCAAAACAAGTGTTATTCATGGTCACATTGTAAGTTTCCAAGTCCAAACTGTCAGAAACAGGCTTTTTTCACACTGTTGGCTCATTTGACTGACAAAATGATTTTTAACTACAAAACGCTCTCAAAAGCACGTTTTGTTATTTGTAGTTCAAAACAAGTGTTATTCATGGTCACATTGTAAGTTTCAAAGTCCAGACTGTCAGAAACATCCTTTTTTAACACTTTTGGCTCATTTGACTGACAAAATGATGTGTAACTACAAAACGCTCTCAAAAGCATGTTTTGTCATTTGTAGTGCAAAACAAGTGTTATTCATGGTCACATTGTAAGTTTCAAAGTCCAGACAGTCAGAAACATGCTTTTTTCACACTTTTGGCACTTTTGACTGACAAAATGATTTTTGAACACAAAACGCTCTTAAAAGCACGTTTTGTCATTTGTAGTTCAAAACAAATGTTATTCATGGTCACATTGTAAGTTTGAAAGTCCAGACAGTCAGAAACATCCTTTTTTCACATTTTTGGCTCATTTGACTGACAAAATTATTTTTAACTACAAATTGCTCTCAAAAGCACGTTTTGTGATTTGTAGTTCAAAACAAGTGTTATTCATGGTCACATTGTAAGTTTCCAAGTCCAAACTGTCAGAAACAGGCTTTTTTCACACTTTTGGCTCATTTGACTGTCAAAATGATTTTTGAACACAAAACGCTCTTAAAAGCACGTTTTGTGATTTGTAGTTCAAAACAAGTGTTATTCATGGTCACATTGTAAGTTTCCAAGTCCAAACTGTCAGAAACAGGCTTTTTTCACACTTTTGGCTCATTTGACTGACAAAATGATTTTGAAGCACAAAACGCTCTCAAAAGCACGTTTTGTTATTTGTAGTTCAAAACAAGTGTTATTCATGGTCACATTGTAAGTTTCAAAGTCCAGACAGTCAGAAACATTCTTTTTTTCACACTTTTGGCTCATTTGACTGAAAAAATGATTTTTAACTACAAAACGCTCTCAAAAGCACGTTTTGTCATTTGTAGTTCAAAACAAGTGTTATTCATGGTCACATTGTAAGTTTCAAAGTCCAGACAGTCAGAAACATCCTTTTTTCACACTTTTGGCTCATTTGACTGACAAAATGATGTGTAACTACAAAACGCTCTCAAAAGCACGTTTTGTGATTTGTAGTTCAAAACAAGTGTTATTCATGGTCACATTGTAAGTTTCCAAGTCCAAACTGTCAGAAACAGGCTTTTTTCACACTTTTGGCTCATTTGACTGTCAAAATGATTTTTGAACACAAAACGCTCTTAAAAGCACGTTTTGTGATTTGTAGTTCAAAACAAGTGTTATTCATGGTCACATTGTAAGTTTCCAAGTCCAAACTGTCAGAAACAGGCTTTTTTCACACTTTTGGCTCATTTGACTGACAAAATGATTTTGAAGCACAAAACGCTCTCAAAAGCACGTTTTGTTATTTGTAGTTCAAAACAAGTGTTATTCATGGTCACATTGTAGGTTTCAAAGTCCAGACAGTCAGAAACATCCTTTTTTCACACTTTTGGCTCATTTGACTGACAAAATGATGTGTAACTACAAAACGCTCTCAAAAGCATGTTTTGTCATTTGTAGTGCAAAACAAGTGTTATTCATGGTCACATTGTAAGTTTCAAAGTCCAGACAGTCAGAAACATCCTTTTTTCACACTTTTGGCTCATTTGACTGACAAAATGATTTTTAACTACAAAACGCTCTCAAAAGCACGTTTTGTTATTTGTAGTTCAAAACAAGTGTTATTCATGGTCACATTGTAAGTTTCAAAGTCCAGACAGTCAGAAACATGCTTTTTTCACACTTTTGGCACTTTAGACTGACAAAATGATTTTTGAACACAAAACGCTCTAAAAAGCACATTTTGTCATTTGTAGTTCAAAACAAGTGTTATTCATGGTCACATTGTAAGTTTCCAAGTCCAAACTGTCAGAAACAGGCTTTTTTCACACTTTTGGCTCATTTGACTGTCAAAATGATTTTTAACTACAAAACGCTCTCAAAAGCATGTTTTGTCATTTGTAGTTCAAAACAAGTGTTATTCATGGTCACATTGTAAGTTTCAAAGTCCAGACAGTCAGAAACATGCTTTTTTCACACTTTTGACTCATTTGACTGAAAAAATGATTTTTAACTACAAAACGCTCTCAAAAGCACGTTTTGTGATTTGTAGTTCAAAACAAGTGTTATTCATGGTCACATTGTAAGTTTCCAAGTCCAAACTGTCAGAAACAGGCTTTTTTCACACTGTTGGCTCATTTGACTGACAAAATGATTTTTAACTACAAAACGCTCTCAAAAGCACGTTTTGTTATTTGTAGTTCAAAACAAGTGTTATTCATGGTCACATTGTAAGTTTCCAAGTCCAAACTGTCAGAAACAGGCTTTTTTCACACTTTTGGCTCATTTGACTGACAAAATGATTTTGAAGCACAAAACGCTCTCAAAAGCACGTTTTGTTATTTGTAGTTCAAAACAAGTGTTATTCATGGTCACATTGTAAGTTTCAAAGTCCAGACAGTCAGAAACATCCTTTTTTCACACTTTTGGCTCATTTGACTGACAAAATGATGTGTAACTACAAAACGCTCTCAAAAGCATGTTTTGTCATTTGTAGTGCAAAACAAGTGTTATTCATGGTCACATTGTAAGTTTCAAAGTCCAGACAGTCAGAAACATCCTTTTTTCACACTTTTGGCTCATTTGACTGACAAAATTATTTTTAACTACAAAACGCTCTCAAAAGCACGTTTTGTTATTTGTAGTTCAAAACAAGTGTTATTCATGGTCACATTGTAAGTTTCAAAGTCCAGACAGTCAGAAACATGCTTTTTTCACACTTTTGGCACTTTAGACTGACAAAATGATTTTTGAACACAAAACGCTCTAAAAAGCACATTTTGTCATTTGTAGTTCAAAACAAGTGTTATTCATGGTCACATTGTAAGTTTCCAAGTCCAAACTGTCAGAAACAGGCTTTTTTCACACTTTTGGCTCATTTGACTGTCAAAATGATTTTTAACTACAAAACGCTCTCAAAAGCATGTTTTGTCATTTGTAGTTCAAAACAAGTGTTATTCATGGTCACATTGTAAGTTTCAAAGTCCAGACAGTCAGAAACATGCTTTTTTCACACTTTTGACTCATTTGACTGAAAAAATGATTTTTAACTACAAAACGCTCTCAAAAGCACGTTTTGTGATTTGTAGTTCAAAACAAGTGTTATTCATGGTCACATTGTAAGTTTCCAAGTCCAAACTGTCAGAAACAGGCTTTTTTCACACTGTTGGCTCATTTGACTGACAAAATGATTTTTAACTACAAAACGCTCTCAAAAGCACGTTTTGTTATTTGTAGTTCAAAACAAGTGTTATTCATGGTCACATTGTAAGTTTCCAAGTCCAGACAGTCAGAAACATCCTTTTTTCACACTTTTGGCTCATTTGACTGACAAAATGATTTTTAACTACAAAACGCTCTCAAAAGCACGTTTTGTTATTTGTAGTTCAAAACAAGTGTTATTCATGGTCACATTGTAAGTTTCAAAGTCCAGACAGTCAGAAACATGCTTTTTTCACACTTTTGGCACTTTAGACTGACAAAATGATTTTTGAACACAAAACGCTCTAAAAAGCACATTTTGTCATTTGTAGTTCAAAACAAGTGTTATTCATGGTCACATTGTAAGTTTCCAAGTCCAAACTGTCAGAAACAGGCTTTTTTCACACTTTTGGCTCATTTGACTGTCAAAATGATTTTTAACTACAAAACGCTCTCAAAAGCATGTTTTGTCATTTGTAGTTCAAAACAAGTGTTATTCATGGTCACATTGTAAGTTTCAAAGTCCAGACAGTCAGAAACATGCTTTTTTCACACTTTTGACTCATTTGACTGAAAAAATGATTTTTAACTACAAAACGCTCTCAAAAGCACGTTTTGTGATTTGTAGTTCAAAACAAGTGTTATTCATGGTCACATTGTAAGTTTCCAAGTCCAAACTGTCAGAAACAGGCTTTTTTCACACTGTTGGCTCATTTGACTGACAAAATGATTTTTAACTACAAAACGCTCTCAAAAGCACGTTTTGTTATTTGTAGTTCAAAACAAGTGTTATTCATGGTCACATTGTAAGTTTCAAAGTCCAGACTGTCAGAAACATCCTTTTTTAACACTTTTGGCTCATTTGACTGACAAAATGATGTGTAACTACAAAACGCTCTCAAAAGCATGTTTTGTCATTTGTAGTGCAAAACAAGTGTTATTCATGGTCACATTGTAAGTTTCAAAGTCCAGACAGTCAGAAACATGCTTTTTTCACACTTTTGGCACTTTTGACTGACAAAATGATTTTTGAACACAAAACGCTCTTAAAAGCACGTTTTGTCATTTGTAGTTCAAAACAAATGTTATTCATGGTCACATTGTAAGTTTCCAAGTCCAAACTGTCAGAAACAGGCTTTTTTCACACTTTTGGCTCATTTGACTGTCAAAATGATTTTTGAACACAAAACGCTCTTAAAAGCACGTTTTGTGATTTGTAGTTCAAAACAAGTGTTATTCATGGTCACATTGTAAGTTTCCAAGTCCAAACTGTCAGAAACAGGCTTTTTTCACACTTTTGGCTCATTTGACTGACAAAATGATTTTGAAGCACAAAACGCTCTCAAAAGCACGTTTTGTTATTTGTAGTTCAAAACAAGTGTTATTCATGGTCACATTGTAAGTTTCAAAGTCCAGACAGTCAGAAACATCCTTTTTTTCACACTTTTGGCTCATTTGACTGAAAAAATGATTTTTAACTACAAAACGCTCTCAAAAGCACGTTTTGTCATTTGTAGTTCAAAACAAGTGTTATTCATGGTCACATTGTAAGTTTCAAAGTCCAGACAGTCAGAAACATCCTTTTTTCACACTTTTGGCTCATTTGACTGACAAAATGATGTGTAACTACAAAACGCTCTCAAAAGCATGTTTTGTCATTTGTAGTGCAAAACAAGTGTTATTCATGGTCACATTGTAAGTTTCAAAGTCCAGACAGTCAGAAACATCCTTTTTTCACACTTTTGGCTCATTTGACTGACAAAATTATTTTTAACTACAAAATGCTCTCAAAAGCACGTTTTGTGATTTGTAGTTCAAAACAAGTGTTATTCATGGTCACATTGTAAGTTTCCAAGTCCAGACAGTCAGAAACATGCTTTTTTCACACTTTTGGCACTTTTGACTGACAAAATGATTTTTGAACACAAAACGCTCTTATAAGCACGTTTTGTCATTTGTAGTTCAAAACAAATGTTATTCATGGTCACATTGTAAGTTTCAAAGTCCAGACAGTCAGAAACATGCTTTTTTCACACTTTTGGCACTTTAGACTGACAAAATGATTTTTGAACACAAAACGCTCTAAAAAGCACGTTTTGTCATTTGTAGTTCAAAACAAGTGTTATTCATGGTCACATTGTAAGTTTCAAAGTCCAGACAGTCAGAAACATCCTTTTTTCACACTTTTGACTCATTTGACTGAAAAAATGATTTTTAACTACAAAACGCTCTCAAAAGCACGTTTTGTCATTTGTAGTTCAAAACAAGTGTTATTCATGGTCACATTGTAAGTTTCAAAGTCCAGACAGTCAGAAACATCCTTTTTTCACACTTTTGGCTCATTTGACTGACAAAATGATGTGTAACTACAAAACGCTCTCAAAAGCATGTTTTGTCATTTGTAGTTCAAAACAAATGTTATTCATGGTCACATTGTAAGTTTGAAAGTCCAGACAGTCAGAAACATCCTTTTTTCACATTTTTGGCTCATTTGACTGACAAAATTATTTTTAACTACAAAATGCTCTCAAAAGCACATTTTGTGATTTGTAGTTCAAAACAAGTGTTATTCATGGTCACATTGTAAGTTTCCAAGTCCAAACTGTCAGAAACAGGCTTTTTTCACACTTTTGGCTCATTTGACTGTCAAAATGATTTTTGAACACAAAACGCTCTTAAAAGCACGTTTTGTGATTTGTAGTTCAAAACAAGTGTTATTCATGGTCACATTGTAAGTTTCCAAGTCCAAACTGTCAGAAACAGGCTTTTTTCACACTTTTGGCTCATTTGACTGACAAAATGATTTTTAACTACAAAACGCTCTCAAAAGCACGTTTTGTTATTTGTAGTTCAAAACAAGTGTTATTCATGGTCACATTGTAAGTTTCAAAGTCCAGACAGTCAGAAACATGCTTTTTTCACACTTTTGACTCATTTGACTGACAAAATGATTTTTGAACACAAAACGCTCTAAAAAGCACGTTTTGTCATTTGTAGTTCAAAACAAGTGTTATTCATGGTCACATTGTAAGTTTCAAAGTCCAGACAGTCAGAAACATCCTTTTTTCACACTTTTGACTCATTTGACTGAAAAAATGATTTTTAACTACAAAACGCTCTCAAAAGCACGTTTTGTCATTTGTAGTTCAAAACAAGTGTTATTCATGGTCACATTGTAAGTTTCAAAGTCCAGACAGTCAGAAACATCCTTTTTTCACACTTTTGGCTCATTTGACTGACAAAATGATGTGTAACTACAAAACGCTCTCAAAAGCATGTTTTGTCATTTGTAGTGCAAGACAAGTGTTATTCATGGTCACATTGTAAGTTTCAAAGTCCAGACAGTCAGAAACATGCTTTTTTCACACTTTTGGCACTTTTGACTGACAAAATGATTTTTGAACACAAAACGCTCTTAAAAGCACGTTTTGTCATTTGTAGTTCAAAACAAATGTTATTCATGGTCACATTGTAAGTTTGAAAGTCCAGACAGTCAGAAACATCCTTTTTTCACATTTTTGGCTCATTTGACTGACAAAATTATTTTTAACTACAAAATGCTCTCAAAAGCACGTTTTGTGATTTGTAGTTCAAAACAAGTGTTATTCATGGTCACATTGTAAGTTTCAAAGTCCAGACAGTCAGAAACATGCTTTTTTCACACTTTTGGCACTTTAGACTGACAAAATGATTTTTGAACACAAAACGCTCTAAAAAGCACATTTTGTCATTTGTAGTTCAAAACAAGTGTTATTCATGGTCACATTGTAAGTTTCCAAGTCCAAACTGTCAGAAACAGGCTTTTTTCACACTTTTGGCTCATTTGACTGTCAAAATGATTTTTAACTACAAAACGCTCTCAAAAGCATGTTTTGTCATTTGTAGTTCAAAACAAGTGTTATTCATGGTCACATTGTAAGTTTGAAAGTCCAAACTGTCAGAAACAGGCTTTTTTCACACTTTTGGCTCATTTGACTGTCAAAATGATTTTTAACTACAAAACGCTCTCAAAAGCATGTTTTGTCATTTGTAGTTCAAAACAAGTGTTATTCATGGTCACATTGTAAGTTTCAAAGTCCAGACAGTCAGAAACATCCTTTTTTCACACTTTTGACTCATTTGACTGAAAAAATGATTTTTAACTACAAAACGCTCTCAAAAGCACGTTTTGTGATTTGTAGTTCAAAACAAGTGTTATTCATGGTCACATTGTAAGTTTCCAAGTCCAAACTGTCAGAAACAGGCTTTTTTCACACTGTTGGCTCATTTGACTGACAAAATGATTTTTAACTACAAAACGCTCTCAAAAGCACGTTTTGTTATTTGTAGTTCAAAACAAGTGTTATTCATGGTCACATTGTAAGTTTCAAAGTCCAGACTGTCAGAAACATCCTTTTTTAACACTTTTGGCTCATTTGACTGACAAAATGATGTGTAACTACAAAACGCTCTCAAAAGCATGTTTTGTCATTTGTAGTGCAAAACAAGTGTTATTCATGGTCACATTGTAAGTTTCAAAGTCCAGACAGTCAGAAACATGCTTTTTTCACACTTTTGGCACTTTTGACTGACAAAATGATTTTTGAACACAAAACGCTCTTAAAAGCACGTTTTGTCATTTGTAGTTCAAAACAAATGTTATTCATGGTCACATTGTAAGTTTGAAAGTCCAGACAGTCAGAAACATCCTTTTTTCACATTTTTGGCTCATTTGACTGACAAAATTATTTTTAACTACAAAATGCTCTCAAAAGCACGTTTTGTGATTTGTAGTTCAAAACAAGTGTTATTCATGGTCACATTGTAAGTTTCCAAGTCCAAACTGTCAGAAACAGGCTTTTTTCACACTTTTGGCTCATTTGACTGTCAAAATGATTTTTGAACACAAAACGCTCTTAAAAGCACGTTTTGTGATTTGTAGTTCAAAACAAGTGTTATTCATGGTCACATTGTAAGTTTCCAAGTCCAAACTGTCAGAAACAGGCTTTTTTCACACTTTTGGCTCATTTGACTGACAAAATGATTTTGAAGCACAAAACGCTCTCAAAAGCACGTTTTGTTATTTGTAGTTCAAAACAAGTGTTATTCATGGTCACATTGTAAGTTTCAAAGTCCAGACAGTCAGAAACATCCTTTTTTCACACTTTTGGCTCATTTGACTGACAAAATGATGTGTAACTACAAAACGCTCTCAAAAGCATGTTTTGTCATTTGTAGTGCAAAACAAGTGTTATTCATGGTCACATTGTAAGTTTCAAAGTCCAGACAGTCAGAAACATCCTTTTTTCACACTTTTGGCTCATTTGACTGACAAAATGATTTTTAACTACAAAACGCTCTCAAAAGCACGTTTTGTTATTTGTAGTTCAAAACAAGTGTTATTCATGGTCACATTGTAAGTTTCAAAGTCCAGACAGTCAGAAACATGCTTTTTTCACACTTTTGGCACTTTAGACTGACAAAATGATTTTTGAACACAAAACGCTCTAAAAAGCACATTTTGTCATTTGTAGTTCAAAACAAGTGTTATTCATGGTCACATTGTAAGTTTCCAAGTCCAAACTGTCAGAAACAGGCTTTTTTCACACTTTTGACTCATTTGACTGAAAAAATGATTTTTAACTACAAAACGCTCTCAAAAGCACGTTTTGTGATTTGTAGTTCAAAACAAGTGTTATTCATGGTCACATTGTAAGTTTCCAAGTCCAAACTGTCAGAAACAGGCTTTTTTCACACTGTTGGCTCATTTGACTGACAAAATGATTTTTAACTACAAAACGCTCTCAAAAGCACGTTTTGTTATTTGTAGTTCAAAACAAGTGTTATTCATGGTCACATTGTAAGTTTCAAAGTCCAGACTGTCAGAAACATCCTTTTTTAACACTTTTGGCTCATTTGACTGACAAAATGATGTGTAACTACAAAACGCTCTCAAAAGCATGTTTTGTCATTTGTAGTGCAAAACAAGTGTTATTCATGGTCACATTGTAAGTTTCAAAGTCCAGACAGTCAGAAACATGCTTTTTTCACACTTTTGGCACTTTTGACTGACAAAATGATTTTTGAACACAAAACGCTCTTAAAAGCACGTTTTGTCATTTGTAGTTCAAAACAAATGTTATTCATGGTCACATTGTAAGTTTGAAAGTCCAGACAGTCAGAAACATCCTTTTTTCACATTTTTGGCTCATTTGACTGACAAAATTATTTTTAACTACAAATTGCTCTCAAAAGCACGTTTTGTGATTTGTAGTTCAAAACAAGTGTTATTCATGGTCACATTGTAAGTTTCCAAGTCCAAACTGTCAGAAACAGGCTTTTTTCACACTTTTGGCTCATTTGACTGTCAAAATGATTTTTGAACACAAAACGCTCTTAAAAGCACGTTTTGTGATTTGTAGTTCAAAACAAGTGTTATTCATGGTCACATTGTAAGTTTCCAAGTCCAAACTGTCAGAAACAGGCTTTTTTCACACTTTTGGCTCATTTGACTGACAAAATGATTTTGAAGCACAAAACGCTCTCAAAAGCACGTTTTGTTATTTGTAGTTCAAAACAAGTGTTATTCATGGTCACATTGTAAGTTTCAAAGTCCAGACAGTCAGAAACATTCTTTTTTTCACACTTTTGGCTCATTTGACTGAAAAAATGATTTTTAACTACAAAACGCTCTCAAAAGCACGTTTTGTCATTTGTAGTTCAAAACAAGTGTTATTCATGGTCACATTGTAAGTTTCAAAGTCCAGACAGTCAGAAACATCCTTTTTTCACACTTTTGGCTCATTTGACTGACAAAATGATGTGTAACTACAAAACGCTCTCAAAAGCACGTTTTGTGATTTGTAGTTCAAAACAAGTGTTATTCATGGTCACATTGTAAGTTTCCAAGTCCAAACTGTCAGAAACAGGCTTTTTTCACACTTTTGGCTCATTTGACTGTCAAAATGATTTTTGAACACAAAACGCTCTTAAAAGCACGTTTTGTGATTTGTAGTTCAAAACAAGTGTTATTCATGGTCACATTGTAAGTTTCCAAGTCCAAACTGTCAGAAACAGGCTTTTTTCACACTTTTGGCTCATTTGACTGACAAAATGATTTTGAAGCACAAAACGCTCTCAAAAGCACGTTTTGTTATTTGTAGTTCAAAACAAGTGTTATTCATGGTCACATTGTAGGTTTCAAAGTCCAGACAGTCAGAAACATCCTTTTTTCACACTTTTGGCTCATTTGACTGACAAAATGATGTGTAACTACAAAACGCTCTCAAAAGCATGTTTTGTCATTTGTAGTGCAAAACAAGTGTTATTCATGGTCACATTGTAAGTTTCAAAGTCCAGACAGTCAGAAACATCCTTTTTTCACACTTTTGGCTCATTTGACTGACAAAATGATTTTTAACTACAAAACGCTCTCAAAAGCACGTTTTGTTATTTGTAGTTCAAAACAAGTGTTATTCATGGTCACATTGTAAGTTTCAAAGTCCAGACAGTCAGAAACATGCCTTTTTCACACTTTTGGCACTTTAGACTGACAAAATGATTTTTGAACACAAAACGCTCTAAAAAGCACATTTTGTCATTTGTAGTTCAAAACAAGTGTTATTCATGGTCACATTGTAAGTTTCCAAGTCCAAACTGTCAGAAACAGGCTTTTTTCACACTTTTGGCTCATTTGACTGTCAAAATGATTTTTAACTACAAAACGCTCTCAAAAGCATGTTTTGTCATTTGTAGTTCAAAACAAGTGTTATTCATGGTCACATTGTAAGTTTCAAAGTCCAGACAGTCAGAAACATGCTTTTTTCACACTTTTGACTCATTTGACTGAAAAAATGATTTTTAACTACAAAACGCTCTCAAAAGCACGTTTTGTGATTTGTAGTTCAAAACAAGTGTTATTCATGGTCACATTGTAAGTTTCCAAGTCCAAACTGTCAGAAACAGGCTTTTTTCACACTGTTGGCTCATTTGACTGACAAAATGATTTTTAACTACAAAACGCTCTCAAAAGCACGTTTTGTTATTTGTAGTTCAAAACAAGTGTTATTCATGGTCACATTGTAAGTTTCCAAGTCCAAACTGTCAGAAACAGGCTTTTTTCACACTTTTGGCTCATTTGACTGACAAAATGATTTTGAAGCACAAAACGCTCTCAAAAGCACGTTTTGTTATTTGTAGTTCAAAACAAGTGTTATTCATGGTCACATTGTAAGTTTCAAAGTCCAGACAGTCAGAAACATCCTTTTTTCACACTTTTGGCTCATTTGACTGACAAAATGATGTGTAACTACAAAACGCTCTCAAAAGCATGTTTTGTCATTTGTAGTGCAAAACAAGTGTTATTCATGGTCACATTGTAAGTTTCAAAGTCCAGACAGTCAGAAACATCCTTTTTTCACACTTTTGGCTCATTTGACTGACAAAATTATTTTTAACTACAAAACGCTCTCAAAAGCACGTTTTGTTATTTGTAGTTCAAAACAAGTGTTATTCATGGTCACATTGTAAGTTTCAAAGTCCAGACAGTCAGAAACATGCTTTTTTCACACTTTTGGCACTTTAGACTGACAAAATGATTTTTGAACACAAAACGCTCTAAAAAGCACATTTTGTCATTTGTAGTTCAAAACAAGTGTTATTCATGGTCACATTGTAAGTTTCCAAGTCCAAACTGTCAGAAACAGGCTTTTTTCACACTTTTGGCTCATTTGACTGTCAAAATGATTTTTAACTACAAAACGCTCTCAAAAGCATGTTTTGTCATTTGTAGTTCAAAACAAGTGTTATTCATGGTCACATTGTAAGTTTCAAAGTCCAGACAGTCAGAAACATGCTTTTTTCACACTTTTGACTCATTTGACTGAAAAAATGATTTTTAACTACAAAACGCTCTCAAAAGCACGTTTTGTGATTTGTAGTTCAAAACAAGTGTTATTCATGGTCACATTGTAAGTTTCCAAGTCCAAACTGTCAGAAACAGGCTTTTTTCACACTGTTGGCTCATTTGACTGACAAAATGATTTTTAACTACAAAACGCTCTCAAAAGCACGTTTTGTTATTTGTAGTTCAAAACAAGTGTTATTCATGGTCACATTGTAAGTTTCCAAGTCCAGACAGTCAGAAACATCCTTTTTTCACACTTTTGGCTCATTTGACTGACAAAATGATTTTTAACTACAAAACGCTCTCAAAAGCACGTTTTGTTATTTGTAGTTCAAAACAAGTGTTATTCATGGTCACATTGTAAGTTTCAAAGTCCAGACAGTCAGAAACATGCTTTTTTCACACTTTTGGCACTTTAGACTGACAAAATGATTTTTGAACACAAAACGCTCTAAAAAGCACATTTTGTCATTTGTAGTTCAAAACAAGTGTTATTCATGGTCACATTGTAAGTTTCCAAGTCCAAACTGTCAGAAACAGGCTTTTTTCACACTTTTGGCTCATTTGACTGTCAAAATGATTTTTAACTACAAAACGCTCTCAAAAGCATGTTTTGTCATTTGTAGTTCAAAACAAGTGTTATTCATGGTCACATTGTAAGTTTCAAAGTCCAGACAGTCAGAAACATGCTTTTTTCACACTTTTGACTCATTTGACTGAAAAAATGATTTTTAACTACAAAACGCTCTCAAAAGCACGTTTTGTGATTTGTAGTTCAAAACAAGTGTTATTCATGGTCACATTGTAAGTTTCCAAGTCCAAACTGTCAGAAACAGGCTTTTTTCACACTGTTGGCTCATTTGACTGACAAAATGATTTTTAACTACAAAACGCTCTCAAAAGCACGTTTTGTTATTTGTAGTTCAAAACAAGTGTTATTCATGGTCACATTGTAAGTTTCAAAGTCCAGACTGTCAGAAACATCCTTTTTTAACACTTTTGGCTCATTTGACTGACAAAATGATGTGTAACTACAAAACGCTCTCAAAAGCATGTTTTGTCATTTGTAGTGCAAAACAAGTGTTATTCATGGTCACATTGTAAGTTTCAAAGTCCAGACAGTCAGAAACATGCTTTTTTCACACTTTTGGCACTTTTGACTGACAAAATGATTTTTGAACACAAAACGCTCTTAAAAGCACGTTTTGTCATTTGTAGTTCAAAACAAATGTTATTCATGGTCACATTGTAAGTTTCCAAGTCCAAACTGTCAGAAACAGGCTTTTTTCACACTTTTGGCTCATTTGACTGTCAAAATGATTTTTGAACACAAAACGCTCTTAAAAGCACGTTTTGTGATTTGTAGTTCAAAACAAGTGTTATTCATGGTCACATTGTAAGTTTCCAAGTCCAAACTGTCAGAAACAGGCTTTTTTCACACTTTTGGCTCATTTGACTGACAAAATGATTTTGAAGCACAAAACGCTCTCAAAAGCACGTTTTGTTATTTGTAGTTCAAAACAAGTGTTATTCATGGTCACATTGTAAGTTTCAAAGTCCAGACAGTCAGAAACATCCTTTTTTTCACACTTTTGGCTCATTTGACTGAAAAAATGATTTTTAACTACAAAACGCTCTCAAAAGCACGTTTTGTCATTTGTAGTTCAAAACAAGTGTTATTCATGGTCACATTGTAAGTTTCAAAGTCCAGACAGTCAGAAACATCCTTTTTTCACACTTTTGGCTCATTTGACTGACAAAATGATGTGTAACTACAAAACGCTCTCAAAAGCATGTTTTGTCATTTGTAGTGCAAAACAAGTGTTATTCATGGTCACATTGTAAGTTTCAAAGTCCAGACAGTCAGAAACATCCTTTTTTCACACTTTTGGCTCATTTGACTGACAAAATTATTTTTAACTACAAAATGCTCTCAAAAGCACGTTTTGTGATTTGTAGTTCAAAACAAGTGTTATTCATGGTCACATTGTAAGTTTCCAAGTCCAGACAGTCAGAAACATGCTTTTTTCACACTTTTGGCACTTTTGACTGACAAAATGATTTTTGAACACAAAACGCTCTTAAAAGCACGTTTTGTCATTTGTAGTTCAAAACAAATGTTATTCATGGTCACATTGTAAGTTTCAAAGTCCAGACAGTCAGAAACATGCTTTTTTCACACTTTTGGCACTTTAGACTGACAAAATGATTTTTGAACACAAAACGCTCTAAAAAGCACGTTTTGTCATTTGTAGTTCAAAACAAGTGTTATTCATGGTCACATTGTAAGTTTCAAAGTCCAGACAGTCAGAAACATCCTTTTTTCACACTTTTGACTCATTTGACTGAAAAAATGATTTTTAACTACAAAACGCTCTCAAAAGCACGTTTTGTCATTTGTAGTTCAAAACAAGTGTTATTCATGGTCACATTGTAAGTTTCAAAGTCCAGACAGTCAGAAACATCCTTTTTTCACACTTTTGGCTCATTTGACTGACAAAATGATGTGTAACTACAAAACGCTCTCAAAAGCATGTTTTGTCATTTGTAGTTCAAAACAAATGTTATTCATGGTCACATTGTAAGTTTGAAAGTCCAGACAGTCAGAAACATCCTTTTTTCACATTTTTGGCTCATTTGACTGACAAAATTATTTTTAACTACAAAATGCTCTCAAAAGCACATTTTGTGATTTGTAGTTCAAAACAAGTGTTATTCATGGTCACATTGTAAGTTTCCAAGTCCAAACTGTCAGAAACAGGCTTTTTTCACACTTTTGGCTCATTTGACTGTCAAAATGATTTTTGAACACAAAACGCTCTTAAAAGCACGTTTTGTGATTTGTAGTTCAAAACAAGTGTTATTCATGGTCACATTGTAAGTTTCCAAGTCCAAACTGTCAGAAACAGGCTTTTTTCACACTTTTGGCTCATTTGACTGACAAAATGATTTTTAACTACAAAACGCTCTCAAAAGCACGTTTTGTTATTTGTAGTTCAAAACAAGTGTTATTCATGGTCACATTGTAAGTTTCAAAGTCCAGACAGTCAGAAACATCCTTTTTTCACACTTTTGACTCATTTGACTGAAAAAATGATTTTTAACTACAAAACGCTCTCAAAAGCACGTTTTGTCATTTGTAGTTCAAAACAAGTGTTATTCATGGTCACATTGTAAGTTTCAAAGTCCAGACAGTCAGAAACATGCTTTTTTCACACTTTTGGCACTTTTGACTGACAAAATGATTTTTGAACACAAAACGCTCTTAAAAGCACGTTTTGTCATTTGTAGTTCAAAACAAATGTTATTCATGGTCACATTGTAAGTTTTCAAGTCCAAACTGTCCGAAACAGGCTTTTTTCACACTTTTGGCTTATTTGACTGTCAAAATGATTTTTGAACACAAAACGCTCTTAAAAGCACGTTTTGTGATTTGTAGTTCAAAACAAGTGTTATTCATGGTCACATTGCAAGTTTCCAAGTCCAAACTGTCAGAAACAGGCTTTTTTCACACTTTTGGCTCATTTGACTGACAAAATGATTTTTAACTACAAAACGCTCTCAAAAGCACGTTTTGTTATTTGTAGTTCAAAACAAGTGTTATTCATGGTCACATTGTAAGTTTCAAAGTCCAGACTGTCAGAAACATCCTTTTTTAAAACTTTTGGCTCATTTGACTGACAAAATGATGTGTAACTACAAAACGCTCTCAAAAGCATGTTTTGTCATTTGTAGTGCAAAACAAGTGTTATTCATGGTCACATTGTAAGTTTCAAAGTCCAGACAGTCAGAAACATGCTTTTTTCACACTTTTGGCACTTTAGACTGACAAAATGATTTTTGAACACAAAACGCTCTAAAAAGCACGTTTTGTCATTTGTAGTTCAAAACAAGTGTTATTCATGGTCACATTGTAAGTTTCAAAGTCCAGACAGTCAGAAACATCCTTTTTTCACACTTTTGACTCATTTGACTGAAAAAATGATTTTTAACTACAAAACGCTCTCAAAAGCACGTTTTGTCATTTGTAGTTCAAAACAAGTGTTATTCATGGTCACATTGTAAGTTTCAAAGTCCAGACAGTCAGAAACATCCTTTTTTCACACTTTTGGCTCATTTGACTGACAAAATGATGTGTAACTACAAAACGCTCTCAAAAGCATGTTTTGTCATTTGTAGTGCAAGACAAGTGTTATTCATGGTCACATTGTAAGTTTCAAAGTCCAGACAGTCAGAAACATGCTTTTTTCACACTTTTGGCACTTTTGACTGACAAAATGATTTTTGAACACAAAACGCTCTTAAAAGCACGTTTTGTCATTTGTAGTTCAAAACAAATGTTATTCATGGTCACATTGTAAGTTTGAAAGTCCAGACAGTCAGAAACAGGCTTTTTTCACATTTTTGGCTCATTTGACTGACAAAATTATTTTTAACTACAAAATGCTCTCAAAAGCACGTTTTGTGATTTGTAGTTCAAAACAAGTGTTATTCATGGTCACATTGTAAGTTTCCAAGTCCAGACAGTCAGAAACATGCTTTTTTCACACTTTTGGCACTTTAGACTGACAAAATGATTTTTGAACACAAAACGCTCTAAAAAGCACATTTTGTCATTTGTAGTTCAAAACAAGTGTTATTCATGGTCACATTGTAAGTTTCCAAGTCCAAACTGTCAGAAACAGGCTTTTTTCACACTTTTGGCTCATTTGACTGTCAAAATGATTTTTAACTACAAAACGCTCTCAAAAGCATGTTTTGTCATTTGTAGTTCAAAACAAGTGTTATTCATGGTCACATTGTAAGTTTGAAAGTCCAAACTGTCAGAAACAGGCTTTTTTCACACTTTTGGCTCATTTGACTGTCAAAATGATTTTTAACTACAAAACGCTCTCAAAAGCATGTTTTGTCATTTGTAGTTCAAAACAAGTGTTATTCATGGTCACATTGTAAGTTTCAAAGTCCAGACAGTCAGAAACATCCTTTTTTCACACTTTTGACTCATTTGACTGAAAAAATGATTTTTAACTACAAAACGCTCTCAAAAGCACGTTTTGTGATTTGTAGTTCAAAACAAGTGTTATTCATGGTCACATTGTAAGTTTCCAAGTCCAAACTGTCAGAAACAGGCTTTTTTCACACTGTTGGCTCATTTGACTGACAAAATGATTTTTAACTACAAAACGCTCTCAAAAGCACGTTTTGTTATTTGTAGTTCAAAACAAGTGTTATTCATGGTCACATTGTAAGTTTCAAAGTCCAGACTGTCAGAAACATCCTTTTTTAACACTTTTGGCTCATTTGACTGACAAAATGATGTGTAACTACAAAACGCTCTCAAAAGCATGTTTTGTCATTTGTAGTGCAAAACAAGTGTTATTCATGGTCACATTGTAAGTTTCAAAGTCCAGACAGTCAGAAACATGCTTTTTTCACACTTTTGGCACTTTTGACTGACAAAATGATTTTTGAACACAAAACGCTCTTAAAAGCACGTTTTGTCATTTGTAGTTCAAAACAAATGTTATTCATGGTCACATTGTAAGTTTGAAAGTCCAGACAGTCAGAAACATCCTTTTTTCACATTTTTGGCTCATTTGACTGACAAAATTATTTTTAACTACAAAATGCTCTCAAAAGCACGTTTTGTGATTTGTAGTTCAAAACAAGTGTTATTCATGGTCACATTGTAAGTTTCCAAGTCCAAACTGTCAGAAACAGGCTTTTTTCACACTTTTGGCTCATTTGACTGTCAAAATGATTTTTGAACACAAAACGCTCTTAAAAGCACGTTTTGTGATTTGTAGTTCAAAACAAGTGTTATTCATGGTCACATTGTAAGTTTCCAAGTCCAAACTGTCAGAAACAGGCTTTTTTCACACTTTTGGCTCATTTGACTGACAAAATGATTTTGAAGCACAAAACGCTCTCAAAAGCACGTTTTGTTATTTGTAGTTCAAAACAAGTGTTATTCATGGTCACATTGTAAGTTTCAAAGTCCAGACAGTCAGAAACATACTTTTTTCACACTTTTGGCTCATTTGACTGACAAAATGATGTGTAACTACAAAACGCTCTCAAAAGCATGTTTTGTCATTTGTAGTGCAAAACAAGTGTTATTCATGGTCACATTGTAAGTTTCAAAGTCCAGACAGTCAGAAACATCCTTTTTTCACACTTTTGGCTCATTTGACTGACAAAATTATTTTTAACTACAAAACGCTCTCAAAAGCACGTTTTGTTATTTGTAGTTCAAAACAAGTGTTATTCATGGTCACATTGTAAGTTTCAAAGTCCAGACAGTCAGAAACATGCTTTTTTCACACTTTTGGCACTTTAGACTGACAAAATGATTTTTGAACACAAAACGCTCTAAAAAGCACATTTTGTCATTTGTAGTTCAAAACAAGTGTTATTCATGGTCACATTGTAAGTTTCCAAGTCCAAACTGTCAGAAACAGGCTTTTTTCACACTTTTGGCTCATTTGACTGTCAAAATGATTTTTAACTACAAAACGCTCTCAAAAGCATGTTTTGTCATTTGTAGTTCAAAACAAGTGTTATTCATGGTCACATTGTAAGTTTCAAAGTCCAGACAGTCAGAAACATGCTTTTTTCACACTTTTGACTCATTTGACTGAAAAAATGATTTTTAACTACAAAACGCTCTCAAAAGCACGTTTTGTGATTTGTAGTTCAAAACAAGTGTTATTCATGGTCACATTGTAAGTTTCCAAGTCCAAACTGTCAGAAACAGGCTTTTTTCACACTGTTGGCTCATTTGACTGACAAAATGATTTTTAACTACAAAACGCTCTCAAAAGCACGTTTTGTTATTTGTAGTTCAAAACAAGTGTTATTCATGGTCACATTGTAAGTTTCAAAGTCCAGACTGTCAGAAACATCCTTTTTTAACACTTTTGGCTCATTTGACTGACAAAATGATGTGTAACTACAAAACGCTCTCAAAAGCATGTTTTGTCATTTGTAGTGCAAAACAAGTGTTATTCATGGTCACATTGTAAGTTTCAAAGTCCAGACAGTCAGAAACATGCTTTTTTCACACTTTTGGCACTTTTGACTGACAAAATGATTTTTGAACACAAAACGCTCTTAAAAGCACGTTTTGTCATTTGTAGTTCAAAACAAATGTTATTCATGGTCACATTGTAAGTTTGAAAGTCCAGACAGTCAGAAACATCCTTTTTTCACATTTTTGGCTCATTTGACTGACAAAATTATTTTTAACTACAAATTGCTCTCAAAAGCACGTTTTGTGATTTGTAGTTCAAAACAAGTGTTATTCATGGTCACATTGTAAGTTTCCAAGTCCAAACTGTCAGAAACAGGCTTTTTTCACACTTTTGGCTCATTTGACTGTCAAAATGATTTTTGAACACAAAACGCTCTTAAAAGCACGTTTTGTGATTTGTAGTTCAAAACAAGTGTTATTCATGGTCACATTGTAAGTTTCCAAGTCCAAACTGTCAGAAACAGGCTTTTTTCACACTTTTGGCTCATTTGACTGACAAAATGATTTTGAAGCACAAAACGCTCTCAAAAGCACGTTTTGTTATTTGTAGTTCAAAACAAGTGTTATTCATGGTCACATTGTAAGTTTCAAAGTCCAGACAGTCAGAAACATCCTTTTTTTCACACTTTTGGCTCATTTGACTGAAAAAATGATTTTTAACTACAAAACGCTCTCAAAAGCACGTTTTGTCATTTGTAGTTCAAAACAAGTGTTATTCATGGTCACATTGTAAGTTTCAAAGTCCAGACAGTCAGAAACATCCTTTTTTCACACTTTTGGCTCATTTGACTGACAAAATGATGTGTAACTACAAAACGCTCTCAAAAGCATGTTTTGTCATTTGTAGTGCAAAACAAGTGTTATTCATGGTCACATTGTAAGTTTCAAAGTCCAGACAGTCAGAAACATCCTTTTTTCACACTTTTGGCTCATTTGACTGACAAAATTATTTTTAACTACAAAATGCTCTCAAAAGCACGTTTTGTGATTTGTAGTTCAAAACAAGTGTTATTCATGGTCACATTGTAAGTTTCCAAGTCCAGACAGTCAGAAACATGCTTTTTTCACACTTTTGGCACTTTTGACTGACAAAATGATTTTTGAACACAAAACGCTCTTAAAAGCACGTTTTGTCATTTGTAGTTCAAAACAAATGTTATTCATGGTCACATTGTAAGTTTCAAAGTCCAGACAGTCAGAAACATGCTTTTTTCACACTTTTGGCACTTTAGACTGACAAAATGATTTTTGAACACAAAACGCTCTAAAAAGCACGTTTTGTCATTTGTAGTTCAAAACAAGTGTTATTCATGGTCACATTGTAAGTTTCAAAGTCCAGACAGTCAGAAACATCCTTTTTTCACACTTTTGACTCATTTGACTGAAAAAATGATTTTTAACTACAAAACGCTCTCAAAAGCACGTTTTGTCATTTGTAGTTCAAAACAAGTGTTATTCATGGTCACATTGTAAGTTTCAAAGTCCAGACAGTCAGAAACATCCTTTTTTCACACTTTTGGCTCATTTGACTGACAAAATGATGTGTAACTACAAAACGCTCTCAAAAGCATGTTTTGTCATTTGTAGTTCAAAACAAATGTTATTCATGGTCACATTGTAAGTTTGAAAGTCCAGACAGTCAGAAACATCCTTTTTTCACATTTTTGGCTCATTTGACTGACAAAATTATTTTTAACTACAAAATGCTCTCAAAAGCACATTTTGTGATTTGTAGTTCAAAACAAGTGTTATTCATGGTCACATTGTAAGTTTCCAAGTCCAAACTGTCAGAAACAGGCTTTTTTCACACTTTTGGCTCATTTGACTGTCAAAATGATTTTTGAACACAAAACGCTCTTAAAAGCACGTTTTGTGATTTGTAGTTCAAAACAAGTGTTATTCATGGTCACATTGTAAGTTTCCAAGTCCAAACTGTCAGAAACAGGCTTTTTTCACACTTTTGGCTCATTTGACTGACAATATGATTTTTAACTACAAAACGCTCTCAAAAGCACGTTTTGTTATTTGTAGTTCAAAACAAGTGTTATTCATGGTCACATTGTAAGTTTCAAAGTCCAGACAGTCAGAAACATCCTTTTTTCACACTTTTGACTCATTTGACTGAAAAAAATGATTTTTAACTACAAAACGCTCTCAAAAGCACGTTTTGTCATTTGTAGTTCAAAACAAGTGTTATTCATGGTCACATTGTAAGTTTCAAAGTCCAGACAGTCAGAAACATGCTTTTTTCACACTTTTGGCACTTTTGACTGACAAAATGATTTTTGAACACAAAACGCTCTTAAAAGCACGTTTTGTCATTTGTAGTTCAAAACAAATGTTATTCATGGTCACATTGTAAGTTTTCAAGTCCAAACTGTCCGAAACAGGCTTTTTTCACACTTTTGGCTCATTTGACTGTCAAAATGATTTTTGAACACAAAACGCTCTTAAAAGCACGTTTTGTGATTTGTAGTTCAAAACAAGTGTTATTCATGGTCACATTGCAAGTTTCAAAGTCCAGACAGTCAGAAACATGCTTTTTTCACACTTTTGGCACTTTAGACTGACAAAATGATTTTTGAACACAAAACGCTCTAAAAAGCACATTTTGTCATTTGTAGTTCAAAACAAGTGTTATTCATGGTCACATTGTAAGTTTCCAAGTCCAAACTGTCAGAAACAGGCTTTTTTCACACTTTTGGCTCATTTGACTGTCAAAATGATTTTTAACTACAAAACGCTCTCAAAAGCATGTTTTGTCATTTGTAGTTCAAAACAAGTGTTATTCATGGTCACATTGTAAGTTTCAAAGTCCAGACAGTCAGAAACATCCTTTTTTCACACTTTTGACTCATTTGACTGAAAAAATGATTTTTAACTACAAAACGCTCTCAAAAGCACGTTTTGTCATTTGTAGTTCAAAACAAGTGTTATTCATGGTCACATTGTAAGTTTCCAAGTCCAAACTGTCAGAAACAGGCTTTTTTCACACTGTTGGCTCATTTGACTGACAAAATGATTTTTAACTACAAAACGCTCTCAAAAGCACGTTTTGTTATTTGTAGTTCAAAACAAGTGTTATTCATGGTCACATTGTAAGTTTCAAAGTCCAGACTGTCAGAAACATCCTTTTTTAACACTTTTGGCTCATTTGACTGACAAAATGATGTGTAACTACAAAACGCTCTCAAAAGCATGTTTTGTCATTTGTAGTGCAAAACAAGTGTTATTCATGGTCACATTGTAAGTTTCAAAGTCCAGACAGTCAGAAACATGCTTTTTTCACACTTTTGGCACTTTTGACTGACAAAATGATTTTTGAACACAAAACGCTCTTAAAAGCACGTTTTGTCATTTGTAGTTCAAAACAAATGTTATTCATGGTCACATTGTAAGTTTGAAAGTCCAGACAGTCAGAAACATCCTTTTTTCACATTTTTGGCTCATTTGACTGACAAAATTATTTTTAACTACAAAATGCTCTCAAAAGCACGTTTTGTTATTTGTAGTTCAAAACAAGTGTTATTCATGGTCACATTGTAAGTTTCAAAGTCCAGACAGTCAGAAACATGCTTTTTTCACACTTTTGGCACTTTAGACTGACAAAATGATTTTTGAACACAAAACGCTCTAAAAAGCACATTTTGTCATTTGTAGTTCAAAACAAGTGTTATTCATGGTCACATTGTAAGTTTCCAAGTCCAAACTGTCAGAAACAGGCTTTTTTCACACTTTTGGCTCATTTGACTGTCAAAATGATTTTTAACTACAAAACGCTCTCAAAAGCATGTTTTGTCATTTGTAGTTCAAAACAAGTGTTATTCATGGTCACATTGTAAGTTTCAAAGTCCAGACAGTCAGAAACATCCTTTTTTCACACTTTTGACTCATTTGACTGAAAAAATGATTTTTAACTACAAAACGCTCTCAAAAGCACGTTTTGTGATTTGTAGTTCAAAACAAGTGTTATTCATGGTCACATTGTAAGTTTCCAAGTCCAAACTGTCAGAAACAGGCTTTTTTCACACTGTTGGCTCATTTGACTGACAAAATGATTTTTAACTACAAAACGCTCTCAAAAGCACGTTTTGTTATTTGTAGTTCAAAACAAGTGTTATTCATGGTCACATTGTAAGTTTCAAAGTCCAGACTGTCAGAAACATCCTTTTTTAACACTTTTGGCTCATTTGACTGACAAAATGATGTGTAACTACAAAACGCTCTCAAAAGCATGTTTTGTCATTTGTAGTGCAAAACAAGTGTTATTCATGGTCACATTGTAAGTTTCAAAGTCCAGACAGTCAGAAACATGCTTTTTTCACACTTTTGGCACTTTTGACTGACAAAATGATTTTTGAACACAAAACGCTCTTAAAAGCACGTTTTGTCATTTGTAGTTCAAAACAAATGTTATTCATGGTCACATTGTAAGTTTGAAAGTCCAGACAGTCAGAAACATCCTTTTTTCACATTTTTGGCTCATTTGACTGACAAAATTATTTTTAACTACAAAATGCTCTCAAAAGCACGTTTTGTGATTTGTAGTTCAAAACAAGTGTTATTCATGGTCACATTGTAAGTTTCCAAGTCCAAACTGTCAGAAACAGGCTTTTTTCACACTTTTGGCTCATTTGACTGTCAAAATGATTTTTGAACACAAAACGCTCTTAAAAGCACGTTTTGTGATTTGTAGTTCAAAACAAGTGTTATTCATGGTCACATTGTAAGTTTCCAAGTCCAAACTTTCAGAAACAGGCTTTTTTCACACTTTTGGCTCATTTGACTGACAAAATGATTTTTAACTACAAAACGCTCTCAAAAGCACGTTTTGTTATTTGTAGTTCAAAACAAGTGTTATTCATGGTCACATTGTAAGTTTCAAAGTCCAGACAGTCAGAAACATCCTTTTTTCACACTTTTGACTCATTTGACTGAAAAAATGATTTTTAACTACAAAACGCTCTCAAAAGCACGTTTTGTCATTTGTAGTTCAAAACAAGTGTTATTCATGGTCACATTGTAAGTTTCAAAGTCCAGACAGTCAGAAACATGCTTTTTTCACACTTTTGGCACTTTTGACTGACAAAATGATTTTTGAACACAAAACGCTCTTAAAAGCACGTTTTGTCATTTGTAGTTCAAAACAAATGTTATTCATGGTCACATTGTAAGTTTTCAAGTCCAAACTGTCCGAAACAGGCTTTTTTCACACTTTTGGCTCATTTGACTGTCAAAATGATTTTTGAACACAAAACGCTCTTAAAAGCACGTTTTGTGATTTGTAGTTCAAAACAAGTGTTATTCATGGTCACATTGTAAGTTTCCAAGTCCAAACTGTCAGAAACAGGCTTTTTTCACACTTTTGGCTCATTTGACTGACAAAATGATTTTTAACTACAAAACGCTCTCAAAAGCACGTTTTGTTATTTGTAGTTCAAAACAAGTGTTATTCATGGTCACATTGTAAGTTTCCAAGTCCAAACTGTCAGAAACAGGCTTTTTTCACACTTTTGGCTCATTTGACTGACAAAATGATTTTGAAGCACAAAACGCTCTCAAAAGCACGTTTTGTTATTTGTAGTTCAAAACAAGTGTTATTCATGGTCACATTGTAAGTTTCAAAGTCCAGACAGTCAGAAACATCCTTTTTTCACACTTTTGGCTCATTTGACTGAAAAAATGATTTTTAACTACAAAACGCTCTCAAAAGCACGTTTTGTCATTTGTAGTTCAAAACAAGTGTTATTCATGGTCACATTGTAAGTTTCAAAGTCCAGACAGTCAGAAACATCCTTTTTTCACACTTTTGGCTCATTTGACTGACAAAATGATGTGTAACTACAAAACGCTCTCAAAAGCATGTTTTGTCATTTGTAGTGCAAAACAAGTGTTATTCATGGTCACATTGTAAGTTTCAAAGTCCAGACAGTCAGAAACATCCTTTTTTCACACTTTTGGCTCATTTGACTGACAAAATTATTTTTAACTACAAAATGCTCTCAAAAGCACGTTTTGTGATTTGTAGTTCAAAACAAGTGTTATTCATGGTCACATTGTAAGTTTCCAAGTCCAAACTTTCAGAAACAGGCTTTTTTCACACTTTTGGCTCATTTGACTGTCAAAATTATTTTTAACTACAAAATGCTCTCAAAAGCACGTTTTGTGATTTGTAGTTCAAAACAAGTGTTATTCATGGTCACATTGTAAGTTTCCAAGTCCAGACAGTCAGAAACATGCTTTTTTCACACTTTTGGCACTTTTGACTGACAAAATGATTTTTGAACACAAAACGCTCTTAAAAGCACGTTTTGTCATTTGTAGTTCAAAACAAATGTTATTCATGGTCACATTGTAAGTTTCAAAGTCCAGACAGTCAGAAACATGCTTTTTTCACACTTTTGGCACTTTAGACTGACAAAATGATTTTTGAACACAAAACGCTCTAAAAAGCACGTTTTGTCATTTGTAGTTCAAAACAAGTGTTATTCATGGTCACATTGTAAGTTTCAAAGTCCAGACAGTCAGAAACATCCTTTTTTCACACTTTTGACTCATTTGACTGAAAAAATGATTTTTAACTACAAAACGCTCTCAAAAGCACGTTTTGTCATTTGTAGTTCAAAACAAGTGTTATTCATGGTCACATTGTAAGTTTCAAAGTCCAGACAGTCAGAAACATCCTTTTTTCACACTTTTGGCTCATTTGACTGACAAAATGATGTGTAACTACAAAACGCTCTCAAAAGCATGTTTTGTCATTTGTAGTTCAAAACAAGTGTTATTCATGGTCACATTGTAAGTTTCAAAGTCCAGACAGTCAGAAACATGCTTTTTTCACACTTTTGGCACTTTTGACTGACAAAATGATTTTTGAACACAAAACGCTCTTAAAAGCACGTTTTGTCATTTGTAGTTCAAAACAAATGTTATTCATGGTCACATTGTAAGTTTCAAAGTCCAGACAGTCAGAAACATCCTTTTTTCACACTTTTGGCTCATTTGACTGACAAAATGATTTTTGAACAAAAAACGCTCTTAAAAGCACGTTTTGTGATTTGTAGTGCAAAACAAGTGATATTCATGGTCACATTGTAAGTTTTAAAGTCCAGACAGTCAGAAACATGCTTTTTTCACACTTTTGGGACTTTTGACTGACTAAATGATTTTGAAGCACAAAACGCTCTGAAAAGCACGTTTTGTCATATGTAGTTCAAAACAAGTGTTATTCATGGTCACATTGTAAGTTTCAAAGTCCAGACAGTCAGAAACATGCTTTTTTCACACTTTTGGCACTTTTGACTGACAAAATGATTTTTGAACACAAAACGCTCTTAAAAGCACGTTTTGTCATTTGTAGTTCAAAACAAATGTTATTCATGGTCACATTGTAAGTTGAAAGTCCAGACAGTCAGAAACATCCTTTTTTCACATTTTTGGCTCATTTGACTGACAAAATGATTTTTAACTACAAAATGCTCTCAAAAGCACGTTTTGTGATTTGTAGTTCAAAACAAGTGTTATTCATGGTCACATTGTAAGTTTCCAAGTCCAAACTGTCAGAAACAGGCTTTTTTCACACTTTTGGCTCATTTGACTGTCAAAATGATTTTTAACTACAAAATGATCTCAAAAGCACGTTTTGTCATTTGTAGTTCAAAACAAGTGTTATTCATGGTCACATTGTAAGTTTCAAAGTCCAGTCAGTCAGAAACATGCTTTTTTCACACTTTTGGCAGTTTTGACTGACAAAATGATTTTTGAACACAAAACGCTCTAAAAAGCACGTTTTGTCATTTGTAGTTCAAAACAAGTGTTATTCATGGTAACATTGTAAGTTTCAAAGTCCAGACAGTCAGAAACATGCTTTTTTCACACTTTTGGCACTTTTGACTGACAAAATGATTTTTGAACACAAAACGCTCTTAAAAGCACGTTTTGTCATTTGTAGTTCAAAACAAATGTTATTCATGGTCACATTGTAAGTTTGAAAGTCCAGACAGTCAGAAACATCCTTTTTTCACATTTTTGGCTCATTTGACTGACAAAATTATTTTTAACTACAAAATGCTCTCAAAAGCACGTTTTGTGATTTGTAGTTCAAAACAAGTGTTATTCATGGTCACATTGTAAGTTTCCAAGTCCAAACTGTCAGAAACAGGCTTTTTTCACACTTTTGGCTCATTTGACTGTCAAAATGATTTTTGAACACAAAACGCTCTTAAAAGCACGTTTTGTGATTTGTAGTTCAAAACAAGTGTTATTCATGGTCACATTGTAAGTTTCCAAGTCCAAACTGTCAGAAACAGGCTTTTTTCACACTTTTGGCTCATTTGACTGACAAAATGATTTTTAACTACAAAACGCTCTCAAAAGCACGTTTTGTTATTTGTAGTTCAAAACAAGTGTTATTCATGGTCACATTGTAAGTTTCAAAGTCCAGACAGTCAGAAACATCCTTTTTTCACACTTTTGACTCATTTGACTGAAAAAATGATTTTTAACTACAAAACGCTCTCAAAAGCACGTTTTGTCATTTGTAGTTCAAAACAAGTGTTATTCATGGTCACATTGTAAGTTTCAAAGTCCAGACAGTCAGAAACATGCTTTTTTCACACTTTTGGCACTTTTGACTGACAAAATGATTTTTGAACACAAAACGCTCTTAAAAGCACGTTTTGTCATTTGTAGTTCAAAACAAGTGTTATTCATGGTCACATTGTAAGTTTCCAAGTCCAGACAGTCAGAAACATCCTTTTTTCACACTTTTGGCTCATTTGACTGAAAAAATGATTTTTAACTACAAAACGCTCTCAAAAGCACGTTTTGTCATTTGTAGTTCAAAACAAGTGTTATTCATGGTCACATTGTAAGTTTCAAAGTCCAGACAGTCAGAAACATCCTTTTTTCACACTTTTGGCTCATTTGACTGACAAAATGATGTGTAACTACAAAACGCTCTCAAAAGCATGTTTTGTCATTTGTAGTGCAAAACAAGTGTTATTCATGGTCACATTGTAAGTTTCAAAGTCCAGACAGTCAGAAACATCCTTTTTTCACACTTTTGGCTCATTTGACTGACAAAATTATTTTTAACTACAAAATGCTCTCAAAAGCACGTTTTGTGATTTGTAGTTCAAAACAAGTGTTATTCATGGTCACATTGTAAGTTTCAAAGTCCAGACAGTCAGAAACATGCTTTTTTCACACTTTTGGCACTTTTGACTGACAAAATGATTTTTGAACACAAAACGCTCTCAAAAGCACGTTTTGTCATTTGTAGTTCAAAACAAGTGTTATTCATGGTCACATTGTAAGTTTCCAAGTCCAGACAGTCAGAAACATGCTTTTTTCACACTTTTGGCACTTTTGACTGACAAAATGATTTTTGAACACAAAACGCTCTTAAAAGCACGTTTTGTCATTTGTAGTTCAAAACAAATGTTATTCATGGTCACATTGTAAGTTTCAAAGTCCAGACAGTCAGAAACATGCTTTTTTCACACTTTTGGCACTTTAGACTGACAAAATGATTTTTGAACACAAAACGCTCTAAAAAGCACGTTTTGTCATTTGTAGTTCAAAACAAGTGTTATTCATGGTCACATTGTAAGTTTCAAAGTCCAGACAGTCAGAAACATCCTTTTTTCACACTTTTGACTCATTTGACTGAAAAAATGATTTTTAACTACAAAACGCTCTCAAAAGCACGTTTTGTCATTTGTAGTTCAAAACAAGTGTTATTCATGGTCACATTGTAAGTTTCAAAGTCCAGACAGTCAGAAACATCCTTTTTTCACACTTTTGGCTCATTTGACTGACAAAATGATGTGTAACTACAAAACGCTCTCAAAAGCATGTTTTGTCATTTGTAGTTCAAAACAAGTGTTATTCATGGTCACATTGTAAGTTTCAAAGTCCAGACAGTCAGAAACATGCTTTTTTCACACTTTTGGCACTTTTGACTGACAAAATGATTTTTGAACACAAAACGCTCTTAAAAGCACGTTTTGTCATTTGTAGTTCAAAACAAATGTTATTCATGGTCACATTGTAAGTTTCAAAGTCCAGACAGTCAGAAACATCCTTTTTTCACACTTTTGGCTCATTTGACTGACAAAATGATTTTTGAACAAAAAACGCTCTTAAAAGCACGTTTTGTGATTTGTAGTGCAAAACAAGTGATATTCATGGTCACATTGTAAGTTTTAAAGTCCAGACAGTCAGAAACATGCTTTTTTCACACTTTTGGGACTTTTGACTGACTAAATGATTTTGAAGCACAAAACGCTCTGAAAAGCACGTTTTGTCATATGTAGTTCAAAACAAGTGTTATTCATGGTCACATTGTAAGTTTCAAAGTCCAGACAGTCAGAAACATGCTTTTTTCACACTTTTGGCACTTTTGACTGACAAAATGATTTTTGAACACAAAACGCTCTTAAAAGCACGTTTTGTCATTTGTAGTTCAAAACAAATGTTATTCATGGTCACATTGTAAGTTGAAAGTCCAGACAGTCAGAAACATCCTTTTTTCACATTTTTGGCTCATTTGACTGACAAAATGATTTTTAACTACAAAATGCTCTCAAAAGCACGTTTTGTGATTTGTAGTTCAAAACAAGTGTTATTCATGGTCACATTGTAAGTTTCCAAGTCCAAACTGTCAGAAACAGGCTTTTTTCACACTTTTGGCTCATTTGACTGTCAAAATGATTTTTAACTACAAAATGATCTCAAAAGCACGTTTTGTCATTTGTAGTTCAAAACAAGTGTTATTCATGGTCACATTGTAAGTTTCAAAGTCCAGTCAGTCAGAAACATGCTTTTTTCACACTTTTGGCAGTTTTGACTGACAAAATGATTTTTGAACACAAAACGCTCTAAAAAGCACGTTTTGTCATTTGTAGTTCAAAACAAGTGTTATTCATGGTAAACATTGTAAGTTTCAAAGTCCAGACAGTCAGAAACATACTTTTTTCACACTTTTGGCTCATTTGACTGACAAAATGATTTTTGAACACAAAACGCTCTTAAAAGCACGTTTTGTGATTTGTAGTTCAAAACAAGTGTTATTCATGGTCACATTGTAAGTTTCCAAGTCCAAACTGTCAGAAACAGGCTTTTTTCACACTTTTGGCTCATTTGACTGACAAAATGATTTTTAACTACAAAACGCTCTCAAAAGCACGTTTTGTTATTTGTAGTTCAAAACAAGTGTTATTCATGGTCACATTGTAAGTTTCAAAGTCCAGACAGTCAGAAACATCCTTTTTTCACATTTTTGGCTCATTTGACTGACAAAATGATTTTTGAACACAAAACGCTCTAAAAAGCACGTTTTGTCATTTGTAGTTCAAAACAAGTGTTATTCATGGTCACATTGTAAGTTTCAAAGTCCAGACAGTCAGAAACATCCTTTTTTCACACTTTTGACTCATTTGACTGAAAAAATGATTTTTAACTACAAAACGCTCTCAAAAGCACGTTTTGTCATTTGTAGATCAAAACAAGTGTTATTCATGGTCACATTGTAAGTTTCAAAGTCCAGACAGTCAGAAACATCCTTTTTTCACACTTTTGGCTCATTTGACTGACAAAATGATGTGTAACTACAAAACGCTCTCAAAAGCATGTTTTGTCATTTGTAGTGCAAAACAAGTGTTATTCATGGTCACATTGTAAGTTTCCAAGTCCAAACTGTCAGAAACATGCTTTTTTCACACTTTTGGCTCATTTGACTGACAAAATGATGTGTAACTACAAAACGCTCTCAAAAGCATGTTTTGTCATTTGTAGTGCAAAACAAGTGTTATTCATGGTCACATTGTAAGTTTCAAAGTCCAGACAGTCAGAAACATGCTTTTTTCACACTTTTGGCACTTTTGACTGACAAAATGATTTTTGAACACAAAACGCTCTTAAAAGCACGTTTTGTCATTTGTAGTTCAAAACAAATGTTATTCATGGTCACATTGTAAGTTTGAAAGTCCAGACAGTCAGAAACATCCTTTTTTCACATTTTTGGCTCATTTGACTGACAAAATTATTTTTAACTACAAAATGCTCTCAAAAGCACGTTTTGTTATTTGTAGTTCAAAACAAGTGTTATTCATGGTCACATTGTAAGTTTCAAAGTCCAGACAGTCAGAAACATGCTTTTTTCACACTTTTGGCACTTTAGACTGACAAAATGATTTTTGAACACAAAACGCTCTAAAAAGCACATTTTGTCATTTGTAGTTCAAAACAAGTGTTATTCATGGTCACATTGTAAGTTTCCAAGTCCAAACTGTCAGAAACAGGCTTTTTTCACACTTTTGGCTCATTTGACTGTCAAAATGATTTTTAACTACAAAACGCTCTCAAAAGCATGTTTTGTCATTTGTAGTTCAAAACAAGTGTTATTCATGGTCACATTGTAAGTTTCAAAGTCCAGACAGTCAGAAACATCCTTTTTTCACACTTTTGACTCATTTGACTGAAAAAATGATTTTTAACTACAAAACGCTCTCAAAAGCACGTTTTGTGATTTGTAGTTCAAAACAAGTGTTATTCATGGTCACATTGTAAGTTTCCAAGTCCAAACTGTCAGAAACAGGCTTTTTTCACACTGTTGGCTCATTTGACTGACAAAATGATGTGTAACTACAAAACGCTCTCAAAAGCATGTTTTGTCATTTGTAGTTCAAAACAAGTGTTATTCATGGTCACATTGTAAGTTTCAAAGTCCAGACAGTCAGAAACATCCTTTTTTCACACTTTTGGCTCATTTGACTGACAAAATGATTTTTAACTACAAAACGCTCTCAAAAGCACGTTTTGTTATTTGTAGTTCAAAACAAGTGTTATTCATGGTCACATTGTAAGTTTCAAAGTCCAGACTGTCAGAAACATCCTTTTTTAACACTTTTGGCTCATTTGACTGACAAAATGATGTGTAACTACAAAACGCTCTCAAAAGCATGTTTTGTCATTTGTAGTGCAAAACAAGTGTTATTCATGGTCACATTGTAAGTTTCAAAGTCCAGACAGTCAGAAACATGCTTTTTTCACACTTTTGGCACTTTTGACTGACAAAATGATTTTTGAACACAAAACGCTCTTAAAAGCACGTTTTGTCATTTGTAGTTCAAAACAAATGTTATTCATGGTCACATTGTAAGTTTGAAAGTCCAGACAGTCAGAAACATCCTTTTTTCACATTTTTGGCTCATTTGACTGACAAAATTATTTTTAACTACAAAATGCTCTCAAAAGCACGTTTTGTGATTTGTAGTTCAAAACAAGTGTTATTCATGGTCACATTGTAAGTTTCCAAGTCCAAACTGTCAGAAACAGGCTTTTTTCACACTTTTGGCTCATTTGACTGACAAAATGATTTTGAAGCACAAAACGCTCTCAAAAGCACGTTTTGTTATTTGTAGTTCAAAACAAGTGTTATTCATGGTCACATTGTAAGTTTCAAAGTCCAGACAGTCAGAAACATCCTTTTTTCACACTTTTGGCTCATTTGACTGAAAAAATGATTTTTAACTACAAAACGCTCTCAAAAGCACGTTTTGTCATTTGTAGTTCAAAACAAGTGTTATTCATGGTCACATTGTAAGTTTCAAAGTCCAGACAGTCAGAAACATCCTTTTTTCACACTTTTGGCTCATTTGACTGACAAAATGATGTGTAACTACAAAACGCTCTCAAAAGCATGTTTTGTCATTTGTAGTGCAAAACAAGTGTTATTCATGGTCACATTGTAAGTTTCAAAGTCCAGACAGTCAGAAACATCCTTTTTTCACACTTTTGGCTCATTTGACTGACAAAATTATTTTTAACTACAAAATGCTCTCAAAAGCACGTTTTGTGATTTGTAGTTCAAAACAAGTGTTATTCATGGTCACATTGTAAGTTTCCAAGTCCAAACTTTCAGAAACAGGCTTTTTTCACACTTTTGGCTCATTTGACTGTCAAAATTATTTTTAACTACAAAATGCTCTCAAAAGCACGTTTTGTGATTTGTAGTTCAAAACAAGTGTTATTCATGGTCACATTGTAAGTTTCCAAGTCCAGACAGTCAGAAACATGCTTTTTTCACACTTTTGGCACTTTTGACTGACAAAATGATTTTTGAACACAAAACGCTCTTAAAAGCACGTTTTGTCATTTGTAGTTCAAAACAAATGTTATTCATGGTCACATTGTAAGTTTCAAAGTCCAGACAGTCAGAAACATGCTTTTTTCACACTTTTGGCACTTTAGACTGACAAAATGATTTTTGAACACAAAACGCTCTAAAAAGCACGTTTTGTCATTTGTAGTTCAAAACAAGTGTTATTCATGGTCACATTGTAAGTTTCAAAGTCCAGACAGTCAGAAACATCCTTTTTTCACACTTTTGACTCATTTGACTGAAAAAATGATTTTTAACTACAAAATGCTCTCAAAAGCACGTTTTGTCATTTGTAGTTCAAAACAAGTGTTATTCATGGTCACATTGTAAGTTTCAAAGTCCAGACAGTCAGAAACATCCTTTTTTCACACTTTTGGCTCATTTGACTGACAAAATGATGTGTAACTACAAAACGCTCTCAAAAGCATGTTTTGTCATTTGTAGTTCAAAACAAGTGTTATTCATGGTCACATTGTAAGTTTCAAAGTCCAGACAGTCAGAAACATGCTTTTTTCACACTTTTGGCACTTTTGACTGACAAAATGATTTTTGAACACAAAACGCTCTTAAAAGCACGTTTTGTCATTTGTAGTTCAAAACAAATGTTATTCATGGTCACATTGTAAGTTTCAAAGTCCAGACAGTCAGAAACATCCTTTTTTCACACTTTTGGCTCATTTGACTGACAAAATGATTTTTGAACAAAAAACGCTCTTAAAAGCACGTTTTGTGATTTGTAGTGCAAAACAAGTGATATTCATGGTCACATTGTAAGTTTTAAAGTCCAGACAGTCAGAAACATGCTTTTTTCACACTTTTGGGACTTTTGACTGACTAAATGATTTTGAAGCACAAAACGCTCTGAAAAGCACGTTTTGTCATATGTAGTTCAAAACAAGTGTTATTCATGGTCACATTGTAAGTTTCAAAGTCCAGACAGTCAGAAACATGCTTTTTTCACACTTTTGGCACTTTTGACTGACAAAATGATTTTTGAACACAAAACGCTCTTAAAAGCACGTTTTGTCATTTGTAGTTCAAAACAAATGTTATTCATGGTCACATTGTAAGTTGAAAGTCCAGACAGTCAGAAACATCCTTTTTTCACATTTTTGGCTCATTTGACTGACAAAATGATTTTTAACTACAAAATGCTCTCAAAAGCACGTTTTGTGATTTGTAGTTCAAAACAAGTGTTATTCATGGTCACATTGTAAGTTTCCAAGTCCAAACTGTCAGAAACAGGCTTTTTTCACACTTTTGGCTCATTTGACTGTCAAAATGATTTTTAACTACAAAATGATCTCAAAAGCACGTTTTGTCATTTGTAGTTCAAAACAAGTGTTATTCATGGTCACATTGTAAGTTTCAAAGTCCAGTCAGTCAGAAACATGCTTTTTTCACACTTTTGGCAGTTTTGACTGACAAAATGATTTTTGAACACAAAACGCTCTAAAAAGCACGTTTTGTCATTTGTAGTTCAAAACAAGTGTTATTCATGGTAACATTGTAAGTTTCAAAGTCCAGACAGTCAGAAACATACTTTTTTCACACTTTTGGCTCATTTGACTGACAAAATGATTTTTGAACACAAAACGCTCTTAAAAGCACGTTTTGTGATTTGTAGTTCAAAACAAGTGTTATTCATGGTCACATTGTAAGTTTCCAAGTCCAAACTGTCAGAAACAGGCTTTTTTCACACTTTTGGCTCATTTGACTGACAAAATGATTTTTAACTACAAAACGCTCTCAAAAGCACGTTTTGTTATTTGTAGTTCAAAACAAGTGTTATTCATGGTCACATTGTAAGTTTCAAAGTCCAGACAGTCAGAAACATCCTTTTTTCACATTTTTGGCTCATTTGACTGACAAAATGATTTTTGAACACAAAACGCTCTAAAAAGCACGTTTTGTCATTTGTAGTTCAAAACAAGTGTTATTCATGGTCACATTGTAAGTTTCAAAGTCCAGACAGTCAGAAACATCCTTTTTTCACACTTTTGACTCATTTGACTGAAAAAATGATTTTTAACTACAAAACGCTCTCAAAAGCACGTTTTGTCATTTGTAGATCAAAACAAGTGTTATTCATGGTCACATTGTAAGTTTCAAAGTCCAGACAGTCAGAAACATCCTTTTTTCACACTTTTGGCTCATTTGACTGACAAAATGATGTGTAACTACAAAACGCTCTCAAAAGCATGTTTTGTCATTTGTAGTGCAAAACAAGTGTTATTCATGGTCACATTGTAAGTTTCCAAGTCCAAACTGTCAGAAACATGCTTTTTTCACACTTTTGGCTCATTTGACTGACAAAATGATGTGTAACTACAAAACGCTCTCAAAAGCATGTTTTGTCATTTGTAGTGCAAAACAAGTGTTATTCATGGTCACATTGTAAGTTTCAAAGTCCAGACAGTCAGAAACATGCTTTTTTCACACTTTTGGCACTTTTGACTGACAAAATGATTTTTGAACACAAAACGCTCTTAAAAGCACGTTTTGTCATTTGTAGTTCAAAACAAATGTTATTCATGGTCACATTGTAAGTTTGAAAGTCCAGACAGTCAGAAACATCCTTTTTTCACATTTTTGGCTCATTTGACTGACAAAATTATTTTTAACTACAAAATGCTCTCAAAAGCACGTTTTGTTATTTGTAGTTCAAAACAAGTGTTATTCATGGTCACATTGTAAGTTTCAAAGTCCAGACAGTCAGAAACATGCTTTTTTCACACTTTTGGCACTTTAGACTGACAAAATGATTTTTGAACACAAAACGCTCTAAAAAGCACATTTTGTCATTTGTAGTTCAAAACAAGTGTTATTCATGGTCACATTGTAAGTTTCCAAGTCCAAACTGTCAGAAACAGGCTTTTTTCACACTTTTGGCTCATTTGACTGTCAAAATGATTTTTAACTACAAAACGCTCTCAAAAGCATGTTTTGTCATTTGTAGTTCAAAACAAGTGTTATTCATGGTCACATTGTAAGTTTCAAAGTCCAGACAGTCAGAAACATCCTTTTTTCACACTTTTGACTCATTTGACTGAAAAAATGATTTTTAACTACAAAACGCTCTCAAAAGCACGTTTTGTGATTTGTAGTTCAAAACAAGTGTTATTCATGGTCACATTGTAAGTTTCCAAGTCCAAACTGTCAGAAACAGGCTTTTTTCACACTGTTGGCTCATTTGACTGACAAAATGATGTGTAACTACAAAACGCTCTCAAAAGCATGTTTTGTCATTTGTAGTTCAAAACAAGTGTTATTCATGGTCACATTGTAAGTTTCAAAGTCCAGACAGTCAGAAACATCCTTTTTTCACACTTTTGGCTCATTTGACTGACAAAATGATTTTTAACTACAAAACGCTCTCAAAAGCACGTTTTGTTATTTGTAGTTCAAAACAAGTGTTATTCATGGTCACATTGTAAGTTTCAAAGTCCAGACTGTCAGAAACATCCTTTTTTAACACTTTTGGCTCATTTGACTGACAAAATGATGTGTAACTACAAAACGCTCTCAAAAGCATGTTTTGTCATTTGTAGTGCAAAACAAGTGTTATTCATGGTCACATTGTAAGTTTCAAAGTCCAGACAGTCAGAAACATGCTTTTTTCACACTTTTGGCACTTTTGACTGACAAAATGATTTTTGAACACAAAACGCTCTTAAAAGCACGTTTTGTCATTTGTAGTTCAAAACAAATGTTATTCATGGTCACATTGTAAGTTTGAAAGTCCAGACAGTCAGAAACATCCTTTTTTCACATTTTTGGCTCATTTGACTGACAAAATTATTTTTAACTACAAAATGCTCTCAAAAGCACGTTTTGTGATTTGTAGTTCAAAACAAGTGTTATTCATGGTCACATTGTAAGTTTCAAAGTCCAGACAGTCAGAAACATCCTTTTTTCACACTTTTGACTCATTTGACTGAAAAAATGATTTTTAACTACAAAACGCTCTCAAAAGCACGTTTTGTCATTTGTAGTTCAAAACAAGTGTTATTCATGGTCACATTGTAAGTTTCAAAGTCCAGACAGTCAGAAACATGCTTTTTTCACACTTTTGGCACTTTTGACTGACAAAATGATTTTTGAACACAAAACGCTCTTAAAAGCACGTTTTGTCATTTGTAGTTCAAAACAAATGTTATTCATGGTCACATTGTAAGTTTTCAAGTCCAAACTGTCCGAAACAGGCTTTTTTCACACTTTTGGCTCATTTGACTGTCAAAATGATTTTTGAACACAAAACGCTCTTAAAAGCACGTTTTGTGATTTGTAGTTCAAAACAAGTGTTATTCATGGTCACATTGTAAGTTTCCAAGTCCAAACTGTCAGAAACAGGCTTTTTTCACACTTTTGGCTCATTTGACTGACAAAATGATTTTTAACTACAAAACGCTCTCAAAAGCACGTTTTGTTATTTGTAGTTCAAAACAAGTGTTATTCATGGTCACATTGTAAGTTTCCAAGTCCAAACTGTCAGAAACAGGCTTTTTTCACACTTTTGGCTCATTTGACTGACAAAATGATTTTGAAGCACAAAACGCTCTCAAAAGCACGTTTTGTTATTTGTAGTTCAAAACAAGTGTTATTCATGGTCACATTGTAAGTTTCAAAGTCCAGACAGTCAGAAACATCCTTTTTTCACACTTTTGGCTCATTTGACTGAAAAAATGATTTTTAACTACAAAACGCTCTCAAAAGCACGTTTTGTCATTTGTAGTTCAAAACAAGTGTTATTCATGGTCACATTGTAAGTTTCAAAGTCCAGACAGTCAGAAACATCCTTTTTTCACACTTTTGGCTCATTTGACTGACAAAATGATGTGTAACTACAAAACGCTCTCAAAAGCATGTTTTGTCATTTGTAGTGCAAAACAAGTGTTATTCATGGTCACATTGTAAGTTTCAAAGTCCAGACAGTCAGAAACATCCTTTTTTCACACTTTTGGCTCATTTGACTGACAAAATTATTTTTAACTACAAAATGCTCTCAAAAGCACGTTTTGTGATTTGTAGTTCAAAACAAGTGTTATTCATGGTCACATTGTAAGTTTCCAAGTCCAAACTTTCAGAAACAGGCTTTTTTCACACTTTTGGCTCATTTGACTGTCAAAATTATTTTTAACTACAAAATGCTCTCAAAAGCACGTTTTGTGATTTGTAGTTCAAAACAAGTGTTATTCATGGTCACATTGTAAGTTTCCAAGTCCAGACAGTCAGAAACATGCTTTTTTCACACTTTTGGCACTTTTGACTGACAAAATGATTTTTGAACACAAAACGCTCTTAAAAGCACGTTTTGTCATTTGTAGTTCAAAACAAATGTTATTCATGGTCACATTGTAAGTTTCAAAGTCCAGACAGTCAGAAACATGCTTTTTTCACACTTTTGGCACTTTAGACTGACAAAATGATTTTTGAACACAAAACGCTCTAAAAAGCACGTTTTGTCATTTGTAGTTCAAAACAAGTGTTATTCATGGTCACATTGTAAGTTTCAAAGTCCAGACAGTCAGAAACATCCTTTTTTCACACTTTTGACTCATTTGACTGAAAAAATGATTTTTAACTACAAAACGCTCTCAAAAGCACGTTTTGTCATTTGTAGTTCAAAACAAGTGTTATTCATGGTCACATTGTAAGTTTCAAAGTCCAGACAGTCAGAAACATCCTTTTTTCACACTTTTGGCTCATTTGACTGACAAAATGATGTGTAACTACAAAACGCTCTCAAAAGCATGTTTTGTCATTTGTAGTTCAAAACAAGTGTTATTCATGGTCACATTGTAAGTTTCAAAGTCCAGACAGTCAGAAACATGCTTTTTTCACACTTTTGGCACTTTTGACTGACAAAATGATTTTTGAACACAAAACGCTCTTAAAAGCACGTTTTGTCATTTGTAGTTCAAAACAAATGTTATTCATGGTCACATTGTAAGTTTCAAAGTCCAGACAGTCAGAAACATCCTTTTTTCACACTTTTGGCTCATTTGACTGACAAAATGATTTTTGAACAAAAAACGCTCTTAAAAGCACGTTTTGTGATTTGTAGTGCAAAACAAGTGATATTCATGGTCACATTGTAAGTTTTAAAGTCCAGACAGTCAGAAACATGCTTTTTTCACACTTTTGGGACTTTTGACTGACTAAATGATTTTGAAGCACAAAACGCTCTGAAAAGCACGTTTTGTCATATGTAGTTCAAAACAAGTGTTATTCATGGTCACATTGTAAGTTTCAAAGTCCAGACAGTCAGAAACATGCTTTTTTCACACTTTTGGCACTTTTGACTGACAAAATGATTTTTGAACACAAAACGCTCTTAAAAGCACGTTTTGTCATTTGTAGTTCAAAACAAATGTTATTCATGGTCACATTGTAAGTTGAAAGTCCAGACAGTCAGAAACATCCTTTTTTCACATTTTTGGCTCATTTGACTGACAAAATGATTTTTAACTACAAAATGCTCTCAAAAGCACGTTTTGTGATTTGTAGTTCAAAACAAGTGTTATTCATGGTCACATTGTAAGTTTCCAAGTCCAAACTGTCAGAAACAGGCTTTTTTCACACTTTTGGCTCATTTGACTGTCAAAATGATTTTTAACTACAAAATGATCTCAAAAGCACGTTTTGTCATTTGTAGTTCAAAACAAGTGTTATTCATGGTCACATTGTAAGTTTCAAAGTCCAGTCAGTCAGAAACATGCTTTTTTCACACTTTTGGCAGTTTTGACTGACAAAATGATTTTTGAACACAAAACGCTCTAAAAAGCACGTTTTGTCATTTGTAGTTCAAAACAAGTGTTATTCATGGTAACATTGTAAGTTTCAAAGTCCAGACAGTCAGAAACATCCTTTTTTCACACTTTTGGCTCATTTGACTGACAAAATGATTTTTGAACACAAAACGCTCTTAAAAGCACGTTTTGTGATTTGTAGTTCAAAACAAGTGTTATTCATGGTCACATTGTAAGTTTCCAAGTCCAAACTGTCAGAAACAGGCTTTTTTCACACTTTTGGCTCATTTGACTGACAAAATGATGTGTAACTACAAAACGCTCTCAAAAGCATGTTTTGTCATTTGTAGTGCAAAACAAGTGTTATTCATGGTCACATTGTAAGTTTCAAAGTCCAGACAGTCAGAAACATGCTTTTTTCACACTTTTGGCACTTTTGACTGACAAAATGATTTTTGAACACAAAACGCTCTTAAAAGCACGTTTTGTCATTTGTAGTTCAAAACAAATGTTATTCATGGTCACATTGTAAGTTTGAAAGTCCAGACAGTCAGAAACATGCTTTTTTCACACTTTTGGCACTTTTGACTGACAAAATGATTTTTGAACACAAAACGCTCTTAAAAGCACGTTTTGTCATTTGTAGTTCAAAACAAATGTTATTCATGGTCACATTGTAAGTTTTCAAGTCCAAACTGTCCGAAACAGGCTTTTTTCACACTTTTGGCTCATTTGACTGTCAAAATGATTTTTGAACACAAAACGCTCTTAAAAGCACGTTTTGTGATTTGTAGTTCAAAACAAGTGTTATTCATGGTCACATTGTAAGTTTCCAAGTCCAAACTGTCAGAAACAGGCTTTTTTCACACTTTTGGCTCATTTGACTGACAAAATGATTTTTAACTACAAAACGCTCTCAAAAGCACGTTTTGTTATTTGTAGTTCAAAACAAGTGTTATTCATGGTCACATTGTAAGTTTCCAAGTCCAAACTGTCAGAAACAGGCTTTTTTCACACTTTTGGCTCATTTGACTGACAAAATGATTTTGAAGCACAAAACGCTCTCAAAAGCACGTTTTGTTATTTGTAGTTCAAAACAAGTGTTATTCATGGTCACATTGTAAGTTTCAAAGTCCAGACAGTCAGAAACATCCTTTTTTCACACTTTTGGCTCATTTGACTGAAAAAATGATTTTTAACTACAAAACGCTCTCAAAAGCACGTTTTGTCATTTGTAGTTCAAAACAAGTGTTATTCATGGTCACATTGTAAGTTTCAAAGTCCAGACAGTCAGAAACATCCTTTTTTCACACTTTTGGCTCATTTGACTGACAAAATGATGTGTAACTACAAAACGCTCTCAAAAGCATGTTTTGTCATTTGTAGTGCAAAACAAGTGTTATTCATGGTCACATTGTAAGTTTCAAAGTCCAGACAGTCAGAAACATCCTTTTTTCACACTTTTGGCTCATTTGACTGACAAAATTATTTTTAACTACAAAATGCTCTCAAAAGCACGTTTTGTGATTTGTAGTTCAAAACAAGTGTTATTCATGGTCACATTGTAAGTTTCCAAGTCCAAACTTTCAGAAACAGGCTTTTTTCACACTTTTGGCTCATTTGACTGTCAAAATTATTTTTAACTACAAAATGCTCTCAAAAGCACGTTTTGTGATTTGTAGTTCAAAACAAGTGTTATTCATGGTCACATTGTAAGTTTCCAAGTCCAGACAGTCAGAAACATGCTTTTTTCACACTTTTGGCACTTTTGACTGACAAAATGATTTTTGAACACAAAACGCTCTTAAAAGCACGTTTTGTCATTTGTAGTTCAAAACAAATGTTATTCATGGTCACATTGTAAGTTTCAAAGTCCAGACAGTCAGAAACATGCTTTTTTCACACTTTTGGCACTTTAGACTGACAAAATGATTTTTGAACACAAAACGCTCTAAAAAGCACGTTTTGTCATTTGTAGTTCAAAACAAGTGTTATTCATGGTCACATTGTAAGTTTCAAAGTCCAGACAGTCAGAAACATCCTTTTTTCACACTTTTGACTCATTTGACTGAAAAAATGATTTTTAACTACAAAACGCTCTCAAAAGCACGTTTTGTCATTTGTAGTTCAAAACAAGTGTTATTCATGGTCACATTGTAAGTTTCAAAGTCCAGACAGTCAGAAACATCCTTTTTTCACACTTTTGGCTCATTTGACTGACAAAATGATGTGTAACTACAAAACGCTCTCAAAAGCATGTTTTGTCATTTGTAGTTCAAAACAAGTGTTATTCATGGTCACATTGTAAGTTTCAAAGTCCAGACAGTCAGAAACATGCTTTTTTCACACTTTTGGCACTTTTGACTGACAAAATGATTTTTGAACACAAAACGCTCTTAAAAGCACGTTTTGTCATTTGTAGTTCAAAACAAATGTTATTCATGGTCACATTGTAAGTTTCAAAGTCCAGACAGTCAGAAACATCCTTTTTTCACACTTTTGGCTCATTTGACTGACAAAATGATTTTTGAACAAAAAACGCTCTTAAAAGCACGTTTTGTGATTTGTAGTGCAAAACAAGTGATATTCATGGTCACATTGTAAGTTTTAAAGTCCAGACAGTCAGAAACATGCTTTTTTCACACTTTTGGGACTTTTGACTGACTAAATGATTTTGAAGCACAAAACGCTCTGAAAAGCACGTTTTGTCATATGTAGTTCAAAACAAGTGTTATTCATGGTCACATTGTAAGTTTCAAAGTCCAGACAGTCAGAAACATGCTTTTTTCACACTTTTGGCACTTTTGACTGACAAAATGATTTTTGAACACAAAACGCTCTTAAAAGCACGTTTTGTCATTTGTAGTTCAAAACAAATGTTATTCATGGTCACATTGTAAGTTGAAAGTCCAGACAGTCAGAAACATCCTTTTTTCACATTTTTGGCTCATTTGACTGACAAAATGATTTTTAACTACAAAATGCTCTCAAAAGCACGTTTTGTGATTTGTAGTTCAAAACAAGTGTTATTCATGGTCACATTGTAAGTTTCCAAGTCCAGACAGTCAGAAACATGCTTTTTTCACACTTTTGGCACTTTAGACTGACAAAATGATTTTTGAACACAAAACGCTCTAAAAAGCACATTTTGTCATTTGTAGTTCAAAACAAGTGTTATTCATGGTCACATTGTAAGTTTCCAAGTCCAAACTGTCAGAAACAGGCTTTTTTCACACTTTTGGCTCATTTGACTGTCAAAATGATTTTTAACTACAAAACGCTCTCAAAAGCATGTTTTGTCATTTGTAGTTCAAAACAAGTGTTATTCATGGTCACATTGTAAGTTTCAAAGTCCAGACAGTCAGAAACATCCTTTTTTCACACTTTTGACTCATTTGACTGAAAAAATGATTTTTAACTACAAAACGCTCTCAAAAGCACGTTTTGTGATTTGTAGTTCAAAACAAGTGTTATTCATGGTCACATTGTAAGTTTCCAAGTCCAAACTGTCAGAAACAGGCTTTTTTCACACTGTTGGCTCATTTGACTGACAAAATGATGTGTAACTACAAAACGCTCTCAAAAGCATGTTTTGTCATTTGTAGTTCAAAACAAGTGTTATTCATGGTCACATTGTAAGTTTCAAAGTCCAGACAGTCAGAAACATCCTTTTTTCACACTTTTGGCTCATTTGACTGACAAAATGATTTTTAACTACAAAACGCTCTCAAAAGCACGTTTTGTTATTTGTAGTTCAAAACAAGTGTTATTCATGGTCACATTGTAAGTTTCAAAGTCCAGACTGTCAGAAACATCCTTTTTTAACACTTTTGGCTCATTTGACTGACAAAATGATGTGTAACTACAAAACGCTCTCAAAAGCATGTTTTGTCATTTGTAGTGCAAAACAAGTGTTATTCATGGTCACATTGTAAGTTTCAAAGTCCAGACAGTCAGAAACATGCTTTTTTCACACTTTTGGCACTTTTGACTGACAAAATGATTTTTGAACACAAAACGCTCTTAAAAGCACGTTTTGTCATTTGTAGTTCAAAACAAATGTTATTCATGGTCACATTGTAAGTTTGAAAGTCCAGACAGTCAGAAACATCCTTTTTTCACATTTTTGGCTCATTTGACTGACAAAATTATTTTTAACTACAAAATGCTCTCAAAAGCACGTTTTGTGATTTGTAGTTCAAAACAAGTGTTATTCATGGTCACATTGTAAGTTTCAAAGTCCAGACAGTCAGAAACATCCTTTTTTCACACTTTTGACTCATTTGACTGAAAAAATGATTTTTAACTACAAAACGCTCTCAAAAGCACGTTTTGTCATTTGTAGTTCAAAACAAGTGTTATTCATGGTCACATTGTAAGTTTCAAAGTCCAGACAGTCAGAAACATGCTTTTTTCACACTTTTGGCACTTTTGACTGACAAAATGATTTTTGAACACAAAACGCTCTTAAAAGCACGTTTTGTCATTTGTAGTTCAAAACAAATGTTATTCATGGTCACATTGTAAGTTTTCAAGTCCAAACTGTCCGAAACAGGCTTTTTTCACACTTTTGGCTCATTTGACTGTCAAAATGATTTTTGAACACAAAACGCTCTTAAAAGCACGTTTTGTGATTTGTAGTTCAAAACAAGTGTTATTCATGGTCACATTGTAAGTTTCCAAGTCCAAACTGTCAGAAACAGGCTTTTTTCACACTTTTGGCTCATTTGACTGACAAAATGATTTTTAACTACAAAACGCTCTCAAAAGCACGTTTTGTTATTTGTAGTTCAAAACAAGTGTTATTCATGGTCACATTGTAAGTTTCCAAGTCCAAACTGTCAGAAACAGGCTTTTTTCACACTTTTGGCTCATTTGACTGACAAAATGATTTTGAAGCACAAAACGCTCTCAAAAGCACGTTTTGTTATTTGTAGTTCAAAACAAGTGTTATTCATGGTCACATTGTAAGTTTCAAAGTCCAGACAGTCAGAAACATCCTTTTTTCACACTTTTGGCTCATTTGACTGAAAAAATGATTTTTAACTACAAAACGCTCTCAAAAGCACGTTTTGTCATTTGTAGTTCAAAACAAGTGTTATTCATGGTCACATTGTAAGTTTCAAAGTCCAGACAGTCAGAAACATCCTTTTTTCACACTTTTGGCTCATTTGACTGACAAAATGATGTGTAACTACAAAACGCTCTCAAAAGCATGTTTTGTCATTTGTAGTGCAAAACAAGTGTTATTCATGGTCACATTGTAAGTTTCAAAGTCCAGACAGTCAGAAACATCCTTTTTTCACACTTTTGGCTCATTTGACTGACAAAATTATTTTTAACTACAAAATGCTCTCAAAAGCACGTTTTGTGATTTGTAGTTCAAAACAAGTGTTATTCATGGTCACATTGTAAGTTTCCAAGTCCAAACTTTCAGAAACAGGCTTTTTTCACACTTTTGGCTCATTTGACTGTCAAAATTATTTTTAACTACAAAATGCTCTCAAAAGCACGTTTTGTGATTTGTAGTTCAAAACAAGTGTTATTCATGGTCACATTGTAAGTTTCCAAGTCCAGACAGTCAGAAACATGCTTTTTTCACACTTTTGGCACTTTAGACTGACAAAATGATTTTTGAACACAAAACGCTCTAAAAAGCACGTTTTGTCATTTGTAGTTCAAAACAAGTGTTATTCATGGTCACATTGTAAGTTTCAAAGTCCAGACAGTCAGAAACATCCTTTTTTCACACTTTTGACTCATTTGACTGAAAAAATGATTTTTAACTACAAAACGCTCTCAAAAGCACGTTTTGTCATTTGTAGTTCAAAACAAGTGTTATTCATGGTCACATTGTAAGTTTCAAAGTCCAGACAGTCAGAAACATCCTTTTTTCACACTTTTGGCTCATTTGACTGACAAAATGATGTGTAACTACAAAACGCTCTCAAAAGCATGTTTTGTCATTTGTAGTTCAAAACAAGTGTTATTCATGGTCACATTGTAAGTTTCAAAGTCCAGACAGTCAGAAACATGCTTTTTTCACACTTTTGGCACTTTTGACTGACAAAATGATTTTTGAACACAAAACGCTCTTAAAAGCACGTTTTGTCATTTGTAGTTCAAAACAAATGTTATTCATGGTCACATTGTAAGTTTCAAAGTCCAGACAGTCAGAAACATCCTTTTTTCACACTTTTGGCTCATTTGACTGACAAAATGATTTTTGAACACAAAACGCTCTTAAAAGCACGTTTTGTGATTTGTAGTGCAAAACAAGTGATATTCATGGTCACATTGTAAGTTTTAAAGTCCAGACAGTCAGAAACATGCTTTTTTCACACTTTTGGGACTTTTGACTGACTAAATGATTTTGAAGCACAAAACGCTCTGAAAAGCACGTTTTGTCATATGTAGTTCAAAACAAGTGTTATTCATGGTCACATTGTAAGTTTCAAAGTCCAGACAGTCAGAAACATGCTTTTTTCACACTTTTGGCACTTTTGACTGACAAAATGATTTTTGAACACAAAACGCTCTTAAAAGCACGTTTTGTCATTTGTAGTTCAAAACAAATGTTATTCATGGTCACATTGTAAGTTGAAAGTCCAGACAGTCAGAAACATCCTTTTTTCACATTTTTGGCTCATTTGACTGACAAAATGATTTTTAACTACAAAACGCTCTCAAAAGCACGTTTTGTGATTTGTAGTTCAAAACAAGTGTTATTCATGGTCACATTGTAAGTTTCCAAGTCCAAACTGTCAGAAACAGGCTTTTTTCACACTTTTGGCTCATTTGACTGTCAAAATGATTTTTAACTACAAAATGATCTCAAAAGCACGTTTTGTCATTTGTAGTTCAAAACAAGTGTTATTCATGGTCACATTGTAAGTTTCAAAGTCCAGTCAGTCAGAAACATGCTTTTTTCACACTTTTGGCAGTTTTGACTGACAAAATGATTTTTGAACACAAAACGCTCTAAAAAGCACGTTTTGTCATTTGTAGTTCAAAACAAGTGTTATTCATGGTAACATTGTAAGTTTCAAAGTCCAGACAGTCAGAAACATCCTTTTTTCACACTTTTGGCTCATTTGACTGACAAAATGATTTTTGAACACAAAACGCTCTTAAAAGCACGTTTTGTGATTTGTAGTTCAAAACAAGTGTTATTCATGGTCACATTGTAAGTTTCCAAGTCCAAACTGTCAGAAACAGGCTTTTTTCACACTTTTGGCTCATTTGACTGACAAAATGATTTTTAACTACAAAACGCTCTCAAAAGCACGTTTTGTTATTTGTAGTTCAAAACAAGTGTTATTCATGGTCACATTGTAAGTTTCAAAGTCCAGACAGTCAGAAACATCCTTTTTTCACATTTTTGGCTCATTTGACTGACAAAATGATTTTTGAACACAAAACGCTCTAAAAAGCACGTTTTGTCATTTGTAGTTCAAAACAAGTGTTATTCATGGTCACATTGTAAGTTTCAAAGTCCAGACAGTCAGAAACATCCTTTTTTCACACTTTTGACTCATTTGACTGAAAAAATGATTTTTAACTACAAAACGCTCTCAAAAGCACGTTTTGTCATTTGTAGATCAAAACAAGTGTTATTCATGGTCACATTGTAAGTTTCAAAGTCCAGACAGTCAGAAACATCCTTTTTTCACACTTTTGGCTCATTTGACTGACAAAATGATGTGTAACTACAAAACGCTCTCAAAAGCATGTTTTGTCATTTGTAGTGCAAAACAAGTGTTATTCATGGTCACATTGTAAGTTTCCAAGTCCAAACTGTCAGAAACATGCTTTTTTCACACTTTTGGCTCATTTGACTGACAAAATGATGTGTAACTACAAAATGATCTCAAAAGCACGTTTTGTCATTTGTAGTTCAAAACAAGTGTTATTCATGGTCACATTGTAAGTTTCAAAGTCCAGACTGTCAGAAACACCTTTTTTAACACTTTTGGCTCATTTGACTGACAAAATGATGTGTAACTACAAAACGCTCTCAAAAGCATGTTTTGTCATTTGTAGTTCAAAACAAGTGTTATTCATGGTCACATTGTAAGTTTCAAAGTCCAGACAGTCAGAAACATCCTTTTTTCACACTTTTGGCTCATTTGACTGACAAAATTATTTTTAACTATAAAATGCTCTCAAAAGCACGTTTTGTGATTTGTAGTTCAAAACAAGTGTTATTCATGGTCACATTGTACGTTTCCAAGTCCAAACTGTCAGAAACAGGCTTTTTTCACACTTTTGGCTCATTTGACTGACAAAATGATGTGTAACTACAAAACGCTCTCAAAAGCATGTTTTGTCATTTGTAGTGCAAAACAAGTGTTATTCATGGTCACATTGTAAGTTTCAAAGTCCAGACAGTCAGAAACATGCTTTTTTCACACTTTTGGCACTTTTGACTGACAAAATGATTTTTGAACACAAAACGCTCTTAAAAGCACGTTTTGTCATTTGTAGTTCAAAACAAATGTTATTCAGGGTCACATTGTAAGTTTGAAAGTCCAGACAGTCAGAAACATCCTTTTTTCACACTTTTGGCTCATTTGACTGACAAAATGATTTTTGAACACAAAACGCTCTTAAAAGCACGTTTTGTCATTTGTAGTTCAAAACAAATGTTATTTATGGTCACGTTGTAAGTTTGAAAGTCCAAACTGTCAGAAACAGGCTTTTTTCACACTTTTGGCTCATTTGACTGTCAAAATGATTTTTAACTACAAAATGATCTCAAAAGCACGTTTTGTCATTTGTAGTTCAAAACAAGTGTTATTCATGGTCACATTGTAAGTTTCAAAGTCCAGACTGTCAGAAACATCCTTTTTTAACACTTTTGGCTCATTTGACTGACAAAATGATGTGTAACTACAAAACGCTCTCAAAAGCATGTTTTGTCATTTGTAGTGCAAAACAAGTGTTATTCATGGTCACATTGTAAGTTTCAAAGTCCAGACAGTCAGAAACATGCTTTTTTCACACTTTTGGCACTTTTGACTGACAAAATGATTTTTGAACACAAAACGCTCTTAAAAGCACGTTTTGTCATTTGTAGTTCAAAACAAATGTTATTCAGGGTCACATTGTAAGTTTGAAAGTCCAGACAGTCAGAAACATCCTTTTTTCACATTTTTGGCTCATTTGACTGACAAAATTATTTTTAACTACAAAATGCTCTCAAAAGCACGTTTTGTGATTTGTAGTTCAAAACAAGTGTTATTCATGGTCACATTGTAAGTTTCCAAGTCCAAACTGTCAGAAACAGGCTTTTTTCACACTTTTGGCTCATTTGACTGTCAAAATGATTTTTGAACACAAAACGCTCTTAAAAGCACGTTTTGTGATTTGTAGTTCAAAACAAGTGTTATTCATGGTCACATTGTAAGTTTCCAAGTCCAAACTGTCAGAAACAGGCTTTTTTCACACTTTTGGCTCATTTGACTGACAAAATGATTTTTAACTACAAAACGCTCTCAAAAGCACGTTTTGTTATTTGTAGTTCAAAACAAGTGTTATTCATGGTCACATTGTAAGTTTCCAAGTCCAGACAGTCAGAAACATCCTTTTTTCACACTTTTGACTCATTTGACTGAAAAAATGATTTTTAACTACAAAACGCTCTCAAAAGCACGTTTTGTCATTTGTAGTTCAAAACAAGTGTTATTCATGGTCACATTGTAAGTTTCAAAGTCCAGACAGTCAGAAACATGCTTTTTTCACACTTTTGGCACTTTTGACTGACAAAATGATTTTTGAACACAAAACGCTCTTAAAAGCACGTTTTGTCATTTGTAGTTCAAAACAAATGTTATTCATGGTCACATTGTAAGTTTTCAAGTCCAAACTGTCCGAAACAGGCTTTTTTCACACTTTTGGCTCATTTGACTGTCAAAATGATTTTTGAACACAAAACGCTCTTAAAAGCACGTTTTGTGATTTGTAGTTCAAAACAAGTGTTATTCATGGTCACATTGTAAGTTTCCAAGTCCAAACTGTCAGAAACAGGCTTTTTTCACACTTTTGGCTCATTTGACTGACAAAATGATTTTTAACTACAAAATGCTCTCAAAAGCACGTTTTGTTATTTGTAGTTCAAAACAAGTGTTATTCATGGTCACATTGTAAGTTTCCAAGTCCAAACTGTCAGAAACAGGCTTTTTTCACACTTTTGGCTCATTTGACTGACAAAATGATTTTGAAGCACAAAACGCTCTCAAAAGCACGTTTTGTTATTTGTAGTTCAAAACAAGTGTTATTCATGGTCACATTGTAAGTTTCAAAGTCCAGACAGTCAGAAACATCCTTTTTTCACACTTTTGGCTCATTTGACTGAAAAAATGATTTTTAACTACAAAACGCTCTCAAAAGCACGTTTTGTCATTTGTAGTTCAAAACAAGTGTTATTCATGGTCACATTGTAAGTTTCAAAGTCCAGACAGTCAGAAACATCCTTTTTTCACACTTTTGGCTCATTTGACTGACAAAATGATGTGTAACTACAAAACGCTCTCAAAAGCATGTTTTGTCATTTGTAGTGCAAAACAAGTGTTATTCATGGTCACATTGTAAGTTTCAAAGTCCAGACAGTCAGAAACATCCTTTTTTCACACTTTTGGCTCATTTGACTGACAAAATTATTTTTAACTACAAAATGCTCTCAAAAGCACGTTTTGTGATTTGTAGTTCAAAACAAGTGTTATTCATGGTCACATTGTAAGTTTCCAAGTCCAAACTTTCAGAAACAGGCTTTTTTCACACTTTTGGCTCATTTGACTGTCAAAATTATTTTTAACTACAAAATGCTCTCAAAAGCACGTTTTGTGATTTGTAGTTCAAAACAAGTGTTATTCATGGTCACATTGTAAGTTTCCAAGTCCAGACAGTCAGAAACATGCTTTTTTCACACTTTTGGCACTTTTGACTGACAAAATGATTTTTGAACACAAAACGCTCTTAAAAGCACGTTTTGTCATTTGTAGTTCAAAACAAATGTTATTCATGGTCACATTGTAAGTTTCAAAGTCCAGACAGTCAGAAACATGCTTTTTTCACACTTTTGGCACTTTAGACTGACAAAATGATTTTTGAACACAAAACGCTCTAAAAAGCACGTTTTGTCATTTGTAGTTCAAAACAAGTGTTATTCATGGTCACATTGTAAGTTTCAAAGTCCAGACAGTCAGAAACATCCTTTTTTCACACTTTTGACTCATTTGACTGAAAAAATGATTTTTAACTACAAAACGCTCTCAAAAGCACGTTTTGTCATTTGTAGTTCAAAACAAGTGTTATTCATGGTCACATTGTAAGTTTCAAAGTCCAGACAGTCAGAAACATCCTTTTTTCACACTTTTGGCTCATTTGACTGACAAAATGATGTGTAACTACAAAACGCTCTCAAAAGCATGTTTTGTCATTTGTAGTTCAAAACAAGTGTTATTCATGGTCACATTGTAAGTTTCAAAGTCCAGACAGTCAGAAACATGCTTTTTTCACACTTTTGGCACTTTTGACTGACAAAATGATTTTTGAACACAAAACGCTCTTAAAAGCACGTTTTGTCATTTGTAGTTCAAAACAAATGTTATTCATGGTCACATTGTAAGTTTCAAAGTCCAGACAGTCAGAAACATCCTTTTTTCACACTTTTGGCTCATTTGACTGACAAAATGATTTTTGAACACAAAACGCTCTTAAAAGCACGTTTTGTGATTTGTAGTGCAAAACAAGTGTTATTCATGGTCACATTGTAAGTTTTAAAGTCCAGACAGTCAGAAACATGCTTTTTTCACACTTTTGGGACTTTTGACTGACTAAATGATTTTGAAGCACAAAACGCTCTGAAAAGCACGTTTTGTCATATGTAGTTCAAAACAAGTGTTATTCATGGTCACATTGTAAGTTTCAAAGTCCAGACAGTCAGAAACATGCTTTTTTCACACTTTTGGCACTTTTGACTGACAAAATGATTTTTGAACACAAAACGCTCTTAAAAGCACGTTTTGTCATTTGTAGTTCAAAACAAATGTTATTCATGGTCACATTGTAAGTTTCAAAGTCCAGTCAGAAACATCCTTTTTTCACACTTTTGGCTCATTTGACTGACAAAATGATTTTTGAACACAAAACGCTCTTAAAAGCACGTTTTGTGATTTGTAGTGCAAAACAAGTGTTATTCATGGTCACATTGTAAGTTTTAAAGTCCAGACAGTCAGAAACATGCTTTTTTCACACTTTTGGGACTTTTGACTGACTAAATGATTTTGAAGCACAAAACGCTCTGAAAAGCACGTTTTGTCATATGTAGTTCAAAACAAGTGTTATTCATGGTCACATTGTAAGTTTCAAAGTCCAGACAGTCAGAAACATGCTTTTTTCACACTTTTGGCACTTTTGACTGACAAAATGATTTTTGAACACAAAACGCTCTTAAAAGCACGTTTTGTCATTTGTAGTTCAAAACAAATGTTATTCATGGTCACATTGTAAGTTGAAAGTCCAGACAGTCAGAAACATCCTTTTTTCACATTTTTGGCTCATTTGACTGACAAAATGATTTTTAACTACAAAATGCTCTCAAAAGCACGTTTTGTGATTTGTAGTTCAAAACAAGTGTTATTCATGGTCACATTGTAAGTTTCCAAGTCCAAACTGTCAGAAACATCCTTTTTTCACACTTTTGGCTCATTTGACTGAAAAAATGATTTTTAACTACAAAACGCTCTCAAAAGCACGTTTTGTCATTTGTAGATCAAAACAAGTGTTATTCATGGTCACATTGTAAGTTTCAAAGTCCAGACAGTCAGAAACATCCTTTTTTCACACTTTTGGCTCATTTGACTGACAAAATGATGTGTAACTACAAAACGCTCTCAAAAGCATGTTTTGTCATTTGTAGTGCAAAACAAGTGTTATTCATGGTCACATTGTAAGTTTCCAAGTCCAAACTGTCAGAAACATGCTTTTTTCACACTTTTGGCTCATTTGACTGACAAAATGATGTGTAACTACAAAATGATCTCAAAAGCACGTTTTGTCATTTGTAGTTCAAAACAAGTGTTATTCATGGTCACATTGTAAGTTTCAAAGTCCAGACTGTCAGAAACACCTTTTTTAACACTTTTGGCTCATTTGACTGACAAAATGATGTGTAACTACAAAACGCTCTCAAAAGCATGTTTTGTCATTTGTAGTTCAAAACAAGTGTTATTCATGGTCACATTGTAAGTTTCAAAGTCCAGACAGTCAGAAACATCCTTTTTTCACACTTTTGGCTCATTTGACTGACAAAATTATTTTTAACTATAAAATGCTCTCAAAAGCACGTTTTGTGATTTGTAGTTCAAAACAAGTGTTATTCATGGTCACATTGTACGTTTCCAAGTCCAAACTGTCAGAAACAGGCTTTTTTCACACTTTTGGCTCATTTGACTGACAAAATGATGTGTAACTACAAAACGCTCTCAAAAGCATGTTTTGTCATTTGTAGTGCAAAACAAGTGTTATTCATGGTCACATTGTAAGTTTCAAAGTCCAGACAGTCAGAAACATCCTTTTTTCACACTTTTGGCTCATTTGACTGACAAAATGATTTTTGAACACAAAACGCTCTTAAAAGCACGTTTTGTCATTTGTAGTTCAAAACAAATGTTATTTATGGTCACGTTGTAAGTTTGAAAGTCCAAACTGTCAGAAACAGGCTTTTTTCACACTTTTGGCTCATTTGACTGTCAAAATGATTTTTAACTACAAAATGATCTCAAAAGCACGTTTTGTCATTTGTAGTTCAAAACAAGTGTTATTCATGGTCACATTGTAAGTTTCAAAGTCCAGACTGTCAGAAACATCCTTTTTTAACACTTTTGGCTCATTTGACTGACAAAATGATGTGTAACTACAAAACGCTCTCAAAAGCATGTTTTGTCATTTGTAGTGCAAAACAAGTGTTATTCATGGTCACATTGTAAGTTTCAAAGTCCAGACAGTCAGAAACATGCTTTTTTCACACTTTTGGCACTTTTGACTGACAAAATGATTTTTGAACACAAAACGCTCTTAAAAGCACGTTTTGTCATTTGTAGTTCAAAACAAATGTTATTCAGGGTCACATTGTAAGTTTGAAAGTCCAGACAGTCAGAAACATCCTTTTTTCACATTTTTGGCTCATTTGACTGACAAAATTATTTTTAACTACAAAATGCTCTCAAAAGCACGTTTTGTGATTTGTAGTTCAAAACAAGTGTTATTCATGGTCACATTGTAAGTTTCCAAGTCCAAACTGTCAGAAACAGGCTTTTTTCACACTTTTGGCTCATTTGACTGTCAAAATGATTTTTGAACACAAAACGCTCTTAAAAGCACGTTTTGTGATTTGTAGTTCAAAACAAGTGTTATTCATGGTCACATTGTAAGTTTCCAAGTCCAAACTGTCAGAAACAGGCTTTTTTCACACTTTTGGCTCATTTGACTGACAAAATGATTTTTAACTACAAAACGCTCTCAAAAGCACGTTTTGTTATTTGTAGTTCAAAACAAGTGTTATTCATGGTCACATTGTAAGTTTCCAAGTCCAGACAGTCAGAAACATCCTTTTTTCACACTTTTGACTCATTTGACTGAAAAAATGATTTTTAACTACAAAACGCTCTCAAAAGCACGTTTTGTCATTTGTAGTTCAAAACAAGTGTTATTCATGGTCACATTGTAAGTTTCAAAGTCCAGACAGTCAGAAACATGCTTTTTTCACACTTTTGGCACTTTTGACTGACAAAATGATTTTTGAACACAAAACGCTCTTAAAAGCACGTTTTGTCATTTGTAGTTCAAAACAAATGTTATTCATGGTCACATTGTAAGTTTTCAAGTCCAAACTGTCCGAAACAGGCTTTTTTCACACTTTTGGCTCATTTGACTGTCAAAATGATTTTTGAACACAAAACGCTCTTAAAAGCACGTTTTGTGATTTGTAGTTCAAAACAAGTGTTATTCATGGTCACATTGTAAGTTTCCAAGTCCAAACTGTCAGAAACAGGCTTTTTTCACACTTTTGGCTCATTTGACTGACAAAATGATTTTTAACTACAAAATGCTCTAAAAAGCACGTTTTGTTATTTGTAGTTCAAAACAAGTGTTATTCATGGTCACATTGTAAGTTTCCAAGTCCAAACTGTCAGAAACAGGCTTTTTTCACACTTTTGGCTCATTTGACTGACAAAATGATTTTGAAGCACAAAACGCTCTCAAAAGCACGTTTTGTTATTTGTAGTTCAAAACAAGTGTTATTCATGGTCACATTGTAAGTTTCAAAGTCCAGACAGTCAGAAACATCCTTTTTTCACACTTTTGGCTCATTTGACTGAAAAAATGATTTTTAACTACAAAACGCTCTCAAAAGCACGTTTTGTCATTTGTAGTTCAAAACAAGTGTTATTCATGGTCACATTGTAAGTTTCAAAGTCCAGACAGTCAGAAACATCCTTTTTTCACACTTTTGGCTCATTTGACTGACAAAATGATGTGTAACTACAAAACGCTCTCAAAAGCATGTTTTGTCATTTGTAGTGCAAAACAAGTGTTATTCATGGTCACATTGTAAGTTTCAAAGTCCAGACAGTCAGAAACATCCTTTTTTCACACTTTTGGCTCATTTGACTGACAAAATTATTTTTAACTACAAAATGCTCTCAAAAGCACGTTTTGTGATTTGTAGTTCAAAACAAGTGTTATTCATGGTCACATTGTAAGTTTCCAAGTCCAAACTTTCAGAAACAGGCTTTTTTCACACTTTTGGCTCATTTGACTGTCAAAATTATTTTTAACTACAAAATGCTCTCAAAAGCACGTTTTGTGATTTGTAGTTCAAAACAAGTGTTATTCATGGTCACATTGTAAGTTTCCAAGTCCAGACAGTCAGAAACATGCTTTTTTCACACTTTTGGCACTTTTGACTGACAAAATGATTTTTGAACACAAAACGCTCTTAAAAGCACGTTTTGTCATTTGTAGTTCAAAACAAGTGTTATTCATGGTCACATTGTAAGTTTCAAAGTCCAGACAGTCAGAAACATCCTTTTTTCACACTTTTGACTCATTTGACTGAAAAAATGATTTTTAACTACAAAACGCTCTCAAAAGCACGTTTTGTCATTTGTAGTTCAAAACAAGTGTTATTCATGGTCACATTGTAAGTTTCAAAGTCCAGACAGTCAGAAACATCCTTTTTTCACACTTTTGGCTCATTTGACTGACAAAATGATGTGTAACTACAAAACGCTCTCAAAAGCATGTTTTGTCATTTGTAGTTCAAAACAAGTGTTATTCATGGTCACATTGTAAGTTTCAAAGTCCAGACAGTCAGAAACATGCTTTTTTCACACTTTTGGCACTTTTGACTGACAAAATGATTTTTGAACACAAAACGCTCTTAAAAGCACGTTTTGTCATTTGTAGTTCAAAACAAATGTTATTCATGGTCACATTGTAAGTTTCAAAGTCCAGACAGTCAGAAACATCCTTTTTTCACACTTTTGGCTCATTTGACTGACAAAATGATTTTTGAACACAAAACGCTCTTAAAAGCACGTTTTGTGATTTGTAGTGCAAAACAAGTGTTATTCATGGTCACATTGTAAGTTTTAAAGTCCAGACAGTCAGAAACATGCTTTTTTCACACTTTTGGGACTTTTGACTGACTAAATGATTTTGAAGCACAAAACGCTCTGAAAAGCACGTTTTGTCATATGTAGTTCAAAACAAGTGTTATTCATGGTCACATTGTAAGTTTCAAAGTCCAGACAGTCAGAAACATGCTTTTTTCACACTTTTGGCACTTTTGACTGACAAAATGATTTTTGAACACAAAACGCTCTTAAAAGCACGTTTTGTCATTTGTAGTTCAAAACAAATGTTATTCATGGTCACATTGTAAGTTTCAAAGTCCAGTCAGAAACATCCTTTTTTCACACTTTTGGCTCATTTGACTGACAAAATGATTTTTGAACACAAAACGCTCTTAAAAGCACGTTTTGTGATTTGTAGTGCAAAACAAGTGTTATTCATGGTCACATTGTAAGTTTTAAAGTCCAGACAGTCAGAAACATGCTTTTTTCACACTTTTGGGACTTTTGACTGACTAAATGATTTTGAAGCACAAAACGCTCTGAAAAGCACGTTTTGTCATATGTAGTTCAAAACAAGTGTTATTCATGGTCACATTGTAAGTTTCAAAGTCCAGACAGTCAGAAACATGCTTTTTTCACACTTTTGGCACTTTTGACTGACAAAATGATTTTTGAACACAAAACGCTCTTAAAAGCACGTTTTGTCATTTGTAGTTCAAAACAAATGTTATTCATGGTCACATTGTAAGTTGAAAGTCCAGACAGTCAGAAACATCCTTTTTTCACATTTTTGGCTCATTTGACTGACAAAATGATTTTTAACTACAAAATGCTCTCAAAAGCACGTTTTGTGATTTGTAGTTCAAAACAAGTGTTATTCATGGTCACATTGTAAGTTTCCAAGTCCAAACTGTCAGAAACAGGCTTTTTTCACACTTTTGGCTCATTTGACTGTCAAAATGATTTTTAACTACAAAATGATCTCAAAAGCACGTTTTGTCATTTGTAGTTCAAAACAAGTGTTATTCATGGTCACATTGTAAGTTTCAAAGTCCAGTCAGTCAGAAACATGCTTTTTTCACACTTTTGGCAGTTTTGACTGACAAAATGATTTTTGAACACAAAACGCTCTAAAAAGCACGTTTTGTCATTTGTAGTTCAAAACAAGTGTTATTCATGGTAACATTGTAAGTTTCAAAGTCCAGACAGTCAGAAACATCCTTTTTTCACACTTTTGGCTCATTTGACTGACAAAATGATTTTTGAACACAAAACGCTCTCAAAAGCACGTTTTGTGATTTGTAGTTCAAAACAAGTGTTATTCATGGTCACATTGTAAGTTTCCAAGTCCAAACTGTCAGAAACAGGCTTTTTTCACACTTTTGGCTCATTTGACTGACAAAATGATTTTTAACTACAAAACGCTCTCAAAAGCACGTTTTGTTATTTGTAGTTCAAAACAAGTGTTATTCATGGTCACATTGTAAGTTTCAAAGTCCAGACAGTCAGAAACATCCTTTTTTCACATTTTTGGCTCATTTGACTGACAAAATGATTTTTGAACACAAAACGCTCTAAAAAGCACGTTTTGTCATTTGTAGTTCAAAACAAGTGTTATTCATGGTCACATTGTAAGTTTCAAAGTCCAGACAGTCAGAAACATCCTTTTTTCACACTTTTGACTCATTTGACTGAAAAAATGATTTTTAACTACAAAACGCTCTCAAAAGCACGTTTTGTCATTTGTAGATCAAAACAAGTGTTATTCATGGTCACATTGTAAGTTTCAAAGTCCAGACAGTCAGAAACATCCTTTTTTCACACTTTTGGCTCATTTGACTGACAAAATGATGTGTAACTACAAAACGCTCTCAAAAGCATGTTTTGTCATTTGTAGTGCAAAACAAGTGTTATTCATGGTCACATTGTAAGTTTCCAAGTCCAAACTGTCAGAAACACCTTTTTTAACACTTTTGGCTCATTTGACTGACAAAATGATGTGTAACTACAAAACGCTCTCAAAAGCATGTTTTGTCATTTGTAGTTCAAAACAAGTGTTATTCATGGTCACATTGTAAGTTTCAAAGTCCAGACAGTCAGAAACATCCTTTTTTCACACTTTTGGCTCATTTGACTGACAAAATTATTTTTAACTATAAAATGCTCTCAAAAGCACGTTTTGTGATTTGTAGTTCAAAACAAGTGTTATTCATGGTCACATTGTACGTTTCCAAGTCCAAACTGTCAGAAACAGGCTTTTTTCACACTTTTGGCTCATTTGACTGACAAAATGATGTGTAACTACAAAACGCTCTCAAAAGCATGTTTTGTCATTTGTAGTGCAAAACAAGTGTTATTCATGGTCACATTGTAAGTTTCAAAGTCCAGACAGTCAGAAACATCCTTTTTTCACACTTTTGGCTCATTTGACTGACAAAATGATTTTTGAACACAAAACGCTCTTAAAAGAACGTTTTGTCATTTGTAGTTCAAAACAAATGTTATTTATGGTCACGTTGTAAGTTTGAAAGTCCAAACTGTCAGAAACAGGCTTTTTTCACACTTTTGGCTCATTTGACTGTCAAAATGATTTTTAACTACAAAATGATCTCAAAAGCACGTTTTGTCATTTGTAGTTCAAAACAAGTGTTATTCATGGTCACATTGTAAGTTTCAAAGTCCAGACAGTCAGAAACATCCTTTTTTCACACTTTTGACTCATTTGACTGAAAAAATGATTTTTAACTAAACGCTCTCAAAAGCACGTTTTGTCATTTGTAGTTCAAAACAAGTGTTATTCATGGTCACATTGTAAGTTTCCAAGTCCAAACTGTCAGAAACAGGCTTTTTTCACACTTTTGGCTCATTTGACTGACAAAATGATTTTTAACTACAAAACGCTCTCAAAAGCACGTTTTGTCATTTGTAGTTCAAAACAAGTGTTATTCATGGTCACATTGTAAGTTTCAAAGTCCAGACAGTCAGAAACATCCTTTTTTCACACTTTTGACTCATTTGACTGAAAAAATGATTTTTAACTACAAAACGCTCTCAAAAGCACGTTTTGTGATTTGTAGTTCAAAACAAGTGTTATTCATGGTCACATTGTAAGTTTCCAAGTCCAAACTGTCAGAAACAGGCTTTTTTCACACTTTTGGCTCATTTGACAGTCAAAATGATTTTTAACTACAAAATGATCTCAAAAGCACGTTTTGTCATTTGTAGTTCAAAACAAGTGTTATTCATGGTCACATTGTAAGTTTCAAAGTCCAGACAGTCAGAAACATCCTTTTTTCACACTTTTGACTCATTTGACTGAAAAAATGATTTTTAACTACAAAACGCTCTCAAAAGCACGTTTTGTCATTTGTAGTTCAAAACAAGTGTTATTCATGGTCACATTGTAAGTTTCCAAGTCCAAACTGTCAGAAACAGGCTTTTTTCACACTTTTGGCTCATTTGACTGACAAAATGATTTTTAACTACAAAACGCTCTCAAAAGCACGTTTTGTCATTTGTAGTTCAAAACAAGTGTTATTCATGGTCACATTGTAAGTTTCAAAGTCCAGACAGTCAGAAACATCCTTTTTTCACACTTTTGACTCATTTGACTGAAAAAATGATTTTTAACTACAAAACGCTCTCAAAAGCACGTTTTGTTATTTGTAGTTCAAAACAAGTGTTATTCATGGTCACATTGTAAGTTTCAAAGTCCAGACAGTCAGAAACATCCTTTTTTCACACTTTTGACTCATTTGACTGAAAAAATGATTTTTAACTACAAAACGCTCTCAAAAGCACGTTTTGTCATTTGTAGTTCAAAACAAGTGTTATTCATGGTCACATTGTAAGTTTCAAAGTCCAGACAGTCAGAAACATGCTTTTTTCACACTTTTGGCACTTTTGACTGACAAAATGATTTTTGAACACAAAACGCTCTTAAAAGCACGTTTTGTCATTTGTAGTTCAAAACAAATGTTATTCATGGTCACATTGTAAGTTTTCAAGTCCAAACTGTCCGAAACAGGCTTTTTTCACACTTTTGGCTCATTTGACTGTCAAAATGATTTTTGAACACAAAACGCTCTTAAAAGCACGTTTTGTGATTTGTAGTTCAAAACAAGTGTTATTCATGGTCACATTGTAAGTTTCCAAGTCCAAACTGTCAGAAACAGGCTTTTTTCACACTTTTGGCTCATTTGACTGACAAAATGATTTTTAACTACAAAATGCTCTCAAAAGCACGTTTTGTTATTTGTAGTTCAAAACAAGTGTTATTCATGGTCACATTGTAAGTTTCCAAGTCCAAACTGTCAGAAACAGGCTTTTTTCACACTTTTGGCTCATTTGACTGACAAAATGATTTTGAAGCACAAAACGCTCTCAAAAGCACGTTTTGTTATTTGTAGTTCAAAACAAGTGTTATTCATGGTCACATTGTAAGTTTCAAAGTCCAGACAGTCAGAAACATCCTTTTTTCACACTTTTGGCTCATTTGACTGAAAAAATGATTTTTAACTACAAAACGCTCTCAAAAGCACGTTTTGTCATTTGTAGTTCAAAACAAGTGTTATTCATGGTCACATTGTAAGTTTCAAAGTCCAGACAGTCAGAAACATCCTTTTTTCACACTTTTGGCTCATTTGACTGACAAAATGATGTGTAACTACAAAACGCTCTCAAAAGCATGTTTTGTCATTTGTAGTGCAAAACAAGTGTTATTCATGGTCACATTGTAAGTTTCAAAGTCCAGACAGTCAGAAACATCCTTTTTTCACACTTTTGGCTCATTTGACTGACAAAATTATTTTTAACTACAAAATGCTCTCAAAAGCACGTTTTGTGATTTGTAGTTCAAAACAAGTGTTATTCATGGTCACATTGTAAGTTTCCAAGTCCAAACTTTCAGAAACAGGCTTTTTTCACACTTTTGGCTCATTTGACTGTCAAAATTATTTTTAACTACAAAATGCTCTCAAAAGCACGTTTTGTGATTTGTAGTTCAAAACAAGTGTTATTCATGGTCACATTGTAAGTTTCCAAGTCCAGACAGTCAGAAACATGCTTTTTTCACACTTTTGGCACTTTTGACTGACAAAATGATTTTTGAACACAAAACGCTCTTAAAAGCACGTTTTGTCATTTGTAGTTCAAAACAAATGTTATTCATGGTCACATTGTAAGTTTCAAAGTCCAGACAGTCAGAAACATGCTTTTTTCACACTTTTGGCACTTTAGACTGACAAAATGATTTTTGAACACAAAACGCTCTAAAAAGCACGTTTTGTCATTTGTAGTTCAAAACAAGTGTTATTCATGGTCACATTGTAAGTTTCAAAGTCCAGACAGTCAGAAACATCCTTTTTTCACACTTTTGACTCATTTGACTGAAAAAATGATTTTTAACTACAAAACGCTCTCAAAAGCACGTTTTGTCATTTGTAGTTCAAAACAAGTGTTATTCATGGTCACATTGTAAGTTTCAAAGTCCAGACAGTCAGAAACATCCTTTTTTCACACTTTTGGCTCATTTGACTGACAAAATGATGTGTAACTACAAAACGCTCTCAAAAGCATGTTTTGTCATTTGTAGTTCAAAACAAGTGTTATTCATGGTCACATTGTAAGTTTCAAAGTCCAGACAGTCAGAAACATGCTTTTTTCACACTTTTGGCACTTTTGACTGACAAAATGATTTTTGAACACAAAACGCTCTTAAAAGCACGTTTTGTCATTTGTAGTTCAAAACAAATGTTATTCATGGTCACATTGTAAGTTTCAAAGTCCAGACAGTCAGAAACATCCTTTTTTCACACTTTTGGCTCATTTGACTGACAAAATGATTTTTGAACACAAAACGCTCTTAAAAGCACGTTTTGTGATTTGTAGTGCAAAACAAGTGTTATTCATGGTCACATTGTAAGTTTTAAAGTCCAGACAGTCAGAAACATGCTTTTTTCACACTTTTGGGACTTTTGACTGACTAAATGATTTTGAAGCACAAAACGCTCTGAAAAGCACGTTTTGTCATATGTAGTTCAAAACAAGTGTTATTCATGGTCACATTGTAAGTTTCAAAGTCCAGACAGTCAGAAACATGCTTTTTTCACACTTTTGGCACTTTTGACTGACAAAATGATTTTTGAACACAAAACGCTCTTAAAAGCACGTTTTGTCATTTGTAGTTCAAAACAAATGTTATTCATGGTCACATTGTAAGTTTCAAAGTCCAGACAGTCAGAAACATCCTTTTTTCACACTTTTGGCTCATTTGACTGACAAAATGATTTTTGAACACAAAACGCTCTTAAAAGCACGTTTTGTGATTTGTAGTGCAAAACAAGTGTTATTCATGGTCACATTGTAAGTTTTAAAGTCCAGACAGTCAGAAACATGCTTTTTTCACACTTTTGGGACTTTTGACTGACTAAATGATTTTGAAGCACAAAACGCTCTGAAAAGCACGTTTTGTCATATGTAGTTCAAAACAAGTGTTATTCATGGTCACATTGTAAGTTTCAAAGTCCAGACAGTCAGAAACATGCTTTTTTCACACTTTTGGCACTTTTGACTGACAAAATGATTTTTGAACACAAAACGCTCTTAAAAGCACGTTTTGTCATTTGTAGTTCAAAACAAATGTTATTCATGGTCACATTGTAAGTTGAAAGTCCAGACAGTCAGAAACATCCTTTTTTCACATTTTTGGCTCATTTGACTGACAAAATGATTTTTAACTACAAAATGCTCTCAAAAGCACGTTTTGTGATTTGTAGTTCAAAACAAGTGTTATTCATGGTCACATTGTAAGTTTCCAAGTCCAAACTGTCAGAAACAGGCTTTTTTCACACTTTTGGCTCATTTGACTGTCAAAATGATTTTTAACTACAAAATGATCTCAAAAGCACGTTTTGTCATTTGTAGTTCAAAACAAGTGTTATTCATGGTCACATTGTAAGTTTCAAAGTCCAGTCAGTCAGAAACATGCTTTTTTCACACTTTTGGCAGTTTTGACTGACAAAATGATTTTTGAACACAAAACGCTCTAAAAAGCACGTTTTGTCATTTGTAGTTCAAAACAAGTGTTATTCATGGTAACATTGTAAGTTTCAAAGTCCAGACAGTCAGAAACATCCTTTTTTCACACTTTTGGCTCATTTGACTGACAAAATGATTTTTGAACACAAAACGCTCTTAAAAGCACGTTTTGTGATTTGTAGTTCAAAACAAGTGTTATTCATGGTCACATTGTAAGTTTCCAAGTCCAAACTGTCAGAAACAGGCTTTTTTCACACTTTTGGCTCATTTGACTGACAAAATGATTTTTAACTACAAAACGCTCTCAAAAGCACGTTTTGTTATTTGTAGTTCAAAACAAGTGTTATTCATGGTCACATTGTAAGTTTCAAAGTCCAGACAGTCAGAAACATCCTTTTTTCACATTTTTGGCTCATTTGACTGACAAAATGATTTTTGAACACAAAACGCTCTAAAAAGCACGTTTTGTCATTTGTAGTTCAAAACAAGTGTTATTCATGGTCACATTGTAAGTTTCAAAGTCCAGACAGTCAGAAACATCCTTTTTTCACACTTTTGACTCATTTGACTGAAAAAATGATTTTTAACTACAAAACGCTCTCAAAAGCACGTTTTGTCATTTGTAGATCAAAACAAGTGTTATTCATGGTCACATTGTAAGTTTCAAAGTCCAGACAGTCAGAAACATCCTTTTTTCACACTTTTGGCTCATTTGACTGACAAAATGATGTGTAACTACAAAACGCTCTCAAAAGCATGTTTTGTCATTTGTAGTGCAAAACAAGTGTTATTCATGGTCACATTGTAAGTTTCCAAGTCCAAACTGTCAGAAACACCTTTTTTAACACTTTTGGCTCATTTGACTGACAAAATGATGTGTAACTACAAAACGCTCTCAAAAGCATGTTTTGTCATTTGTAGTTCAAAACAAGTGTTATTCATGGTCACATTGTAAGTTTCAAAGTCCAGACAGTCAGAAACATCCTTTTTTCACACTTTTGGCTCATTTGACTGACAAAATTATTTTTAACTATAAAATGCTCTCAAAAGCACGTTTTGTGATTTGTAGTTCAAAACAAGTGTTATTCATGGTCACATTGTACGTTTCCAAGTCCAAACTGTCAGAAACAGGCTTTTTTCACACTTTTGGCTCATTTGACTGACAAAATGATGTGTAACTACAAAACGCTCTCAAAAGCATGTTTTGTCATTTGTAGTGCAAAACAAGTGTTATTCATGGTCACATTGTAAGTTTCAAAGTCCAGACAGTCAGAAACATCCTTTTTTCACACTTTTGGCTCATTTGACTGACAAAATGATTTTTGAACACAAAACGCTCTTAAAAGCACGTTTTGTCATTTGTAGTTCAAAACAAATGTTATTTATGGTCACGTTGTAAGTTTGAAAGTCCAAACTGTCAGAAACAGGCTTTTTTCACACTTTTGGCTCATTTGACTGTCAAAATGATTTTTAACTACAAAATGATCTCAAAAGCACGTTTTGTCATTTGTAGTTCAAAACAAGTGTTATTCATGGTCACATTGTAAGTTTCAAAGTCCAGACAGTCAGAAACATCCTTTTTTCACACTTTTGACTCATTTGACTGAAAAAATGATTTTTAACTAAACGCTCTCAAAAGCACGTTTTGTCATTTGTAGTTCAAAACAAGTGTTATTCATGGTCACATTGTAAGTTTCCAAGTCCAAACTGTCAGAAACAGGCTTTTTTCACACTTTTGGCTCATTTGACTGACAAAATGATTTTTAACTACAAAACGCTCTCAAAAGCACGTTTTGTCATTTGTAGTTCAAAACAAGTGTTATTCATGGTCACATTGTAAGTTTCAAAGTCCAGACAGTCAGAAACATCCTTTTTTCACACTTTTGACTCATTTGACTGAAAAAATGATTTTTAACTACAAAACGCTCTCAAAAGCACGTTTTGTGATTTGTAGTTCAAAACAAGTGTTATTCATGGTCACATTGTAAGTTTCCAAGTCCAAACTGTCAGAAACAGGCTTTTTTCACACTTTTGGCTCATTTGACAGTCAAAATGATTTTTAACTACAAAATGATCTCAAAAGCACGTTTTGTCATTTGTAGTTCAAAACAAGTGTTATTCATGGTCACATTGTAAGTTTCAAAGTCCAGACAGTCAGAAACATCCTTTTTTCACACTTTTGACTCATTTGACTGAAAAAATGATTTTTAACTACAAAACGCTCTCAAAAGCACGTTTTGTCATTTGTAGTTCAAAACAAGTGTTATTCATGGTCACATTGTAAGTTTCCAAGTCCAAACTGTCAGAAACAGGCTTTTTTCACACTTTTGGCTCATTTGACTGTCAAAATGATTTTTAACTACAAAATGATCTCAAAAGCACGTTTTGTCATTTGTAGTTCAAAACAAGTGTTATTCATGGTCACATTGTAAGTTTCAAAGTCCAGACTGTCAGAAACATCCTTTTTTAACACTTTTGGCTCATTTGACTGACAAAATGATGTGTAACTACAAAACGCTCTCAAAAGCATGTTTTGTCATTTGTAGTTCAAAACAAGTGTTATTCATGGTCACATTGTAAGTTTCAAAGTCCAGACAGTCAGAAACATCCTTTTTTCACACTTTTGACTCATTTGACTGAAAAAATGATTTTTAACTAAACGCTCTCAAAAGCACGTTTTGTCATTTGTAGTTCAAAACAAGTGTTATTCATGGTCACATTGTAAGTTTCCAAGTCCAAACTGTCAGAAACAGGCTTTTTTCACACTTTTGGCTCATTTGACTGACAAAATGATTTTTAACTACAAAATGCTCTCAAAAGCACGTTTTGTCATTTGTAGTTCAAAACAAGTGTTATTCATGGTCACATTGTAAGTTTCAAAGTCCAGACAGTCAGAAACATCCTTTTTTCACACTTTTGACTCATTTGACTGAAAAAATGATTTTTAACTACAAAACGCTCTCAAAAGCACGTTTTGTGATTTGTAGTTCAAAACAAGTGTTATTCATGGTCACATTGTAAGTTTCCAAGTCCAAACTGTCAGAAACAGGCTTTTTTCACACTTTTGGCTCATTTGACAGTCAAAATGATTTTTAACTACAAAATGATCTCAAAAGCACGTTTTGTCATTTGTAGTTCAAAACAAGTGTTATTCATGGTCACATTGTAAGTTTCAAAGTCCAGACAGTCAGAAACATCCTTTTTTCACACTTTTGGCTCATTTGACTGACAAAATGATGTGTCACTACAAAACGCTCTCAAAAGCATGTTTTGTCATTTGTAGTTCAAAACAAGTGTTATTCATGGTCACATTGTAAGTTTCCAAGTCCAAACTGTCAGAAACAGGCTTTTTTCACACTTTTGGCTCATTTGACTGACAAAATGATTTTTAACTACAAAACGCTCTCAAAAGCACGTTTTGTTATTTGTAGTTCAAAACAAGTGTTATTCATGGTCACATTGTAAGTTTCAAAGTCCAGACAGTCAGAAACATGCTTTTTTCACACTTTTGGCACTTTTGACTGACAAAATGATTTTTAACTACAAAATGCTCTCAAAAGCACGTTTTGTGATTTGTAGTTCAAAGCAAGTGTTATTCATGGTCACATTGTAAGTTTCCAAGTCCAAACTGTCAGAAACAGGCTTTTTTCACACTTTTGGCTCATTTGACTGTCAAAATGATTTTTAACTACAAAATGATCTCAAAAGCACGTTTTGTCATTTGTAGTTCAAAACAAGTGTTATTCATGGTCACATTGTAAGTTTCAAAGTCCAGACAGTCAGAAACATCCTTTTTTCACACTTTTGGCTCATTTGACTGACAAAATGATGTGTAACTACAAAACGCTCTCAAAAGCATGTTTTGTCATTTGTAGTTCAAAACAAGTGTTATTCATGGTCACATTGTAAGTTTCAAAGTCCAGACAGTCAGAAACAACCTTTTTTCACACTTTTGGCACTTTTGACTGACAAAATGATTTTTGAACACAAAACGCTCTTAAAAGCACGTTTTGTCATTTGTAGTTCAAAACAAATGTTATTCATGGTCACGTTGTAAGTTTGAAAGTCCAGACAGTCAGAAACATCCTTTTTTCACACTTTTGGCTCATTTGACTGACAAAATGATTTTTAACTACAAAATGATCTCAAAAGCACGTTTTGTGATTTGTAGTTCAAAACAAGTGTTATTCATGGTCACATTGTAAGTTTCCAAGTCCAAACTGTCAGAAACAGGCTTTTTTCACACTTTTGGCTCATTTGACTGTCAAAATGATTTTTAACTACAAAATGATCTCAAAAGCACGTTTTGTCATTTGTAGTTCAAAACAAGTGTTATTCATGGTCACATTGTAAGTTTCAAAGTCCAGACAGTCAGAAACATCCTTTTTTCACACTTTTGGCTCATTTGACTGACAAAATGATGTGTAACTACAAAACGCTCTCAAAAGCATGTTTTGTCATTTGTAGTTCAAAACAAGTGTTATTCATGGTCACATTGTAAGTTTCAAAGTCCAGACAGTCAGAAACATCCTTTTTTCACACTTTTGACTCATTTGACTGAAAAAATGATTTTTAACTACAAAACGCTCTCAAAAGCACGTTTTGTCATTTGTAGTTCAAAACAAGTGTTATTCATGGTCACATTGTAAGTTTCCAAGTCCAAACTGTCAGAAACAGGCTTTTTTCACACTTTTGGCTCATTTGACTGACAAAATGATTTTTAACTACAAAACGCTCTCAAAAGCACGTTTTGTCATTTGTAGTTCAAAACAAGTGTTATTCATGGTCACATTGTAAGTTTCAAAGTCCAGACAGTCAGAAACATCCTTTTTTCACACTTTTGACTCATTTGACTGAAAAAATGATTTTTAACTACAAAACGCTCTCAAAAGCACGTTTTGTCATTTTAGTTCAAAACAAGTGTTATTCATGGTCACATTGTAAGTTTCCAAGTCCAGACAGTCAGAAACATCCTTTTTTCACATTTTTGGCTCATTTGACTGACAAAATTATTTTTTACTACAAAATGTTCTCAAAAGCACGTTTTGTGATTTGTAGTTCAAAACAAGTGTTATTCATGGTCACATTGTAAGTTTCCAAGTCCAAACTGTCAGAAACAGGCTTTTTTCACACTTTTGGCTCATTTGACTGTCAAAATGATTTTTAACTACAAAATGATCTCAAAAGCACGTTTTGTCATTTGTAGTTCAAAACAAGTGTTATTCATGGTCACATTGTAAGTTTCAAAGTCCAGACAGTCAGAAACATCCTTTTTTCACACTTTTGACTCATTTGACTGAAAAAAATGATTTTTAACTACAAAACGCTCTCAAAAGCACGTTTTGTCATTTGTAGATCAAAACAAGTGTTATTCATGGTCACATTGTAAGTTTCCAAGTCCAGACAGTCAGAAACAGGCTTTTTTCACACTTTTGGCTCATTTGACAGACAAAATGATTTTTAACTACAAAATGATCTCAAAAGCACGTTTTGTCATTTGTAGTTCAAAACAAGTGTTATTCATGGTCACATTGTAAGTTTCAAAGTCCAGACAGTCAGAAACATCCTTTTTTTCACACTTTTGGCTCATTTGACTGTCAAAATGATTTTTAACTACAAAATGATCTCAAAAGCACGTTTTGTCATTTGTAGTTCAAAACAAGTGTTATTCATGGTCACATTGTAAGTTTCAAAGTCCAGACAGTCAGAAACATCCTTTTTTCACACTTTTGGCTCATTTGACTGACAAAATGATGTGTAACTACAAAACGCTCTCAAAAGCATGTTTTGTCATTTGTAGTTCAAAACAAGTGTTATTCATGGTCACATTGTAAGTTTCCAAGTCCAAACTGTCAGAAACAGGATTTTTTCACACTTTTGGCTCATTTGACTGACAAAATGATTTTTAACTACAAAACGCTCTCAAAAGCACGTTTTGTCATTTGTAGTTCAAAACAAGTGTTATTCATGGTCACATTGTAAGTTTCAAAGTCCAAACTGTCAGAAACAGGCTTTTTTCACACTTTTGACTCATTTGACAGACAAAATGATTTTTAACTACAAAATGATCTCAAAAGCACGTGTTACGCCCCCTTTGTGTCTAGGGGTGCTAGGGGGGGGGCATAACATAAAAAGTAAAGGTTTGGCTACTGCAGTTGACTGTAACAAAAAACACCAAACGAATGTCTCCATAAAATATGACAAATTTATTTACATATAAACAAACAATCCAACAATAACTAAAAGTGAAGCTAAAAGGCTTCAGGGTGAACCCAGGCCAAAACAACAAACAAAACCCCAACTAACTGCAACATGTAATCTTACCTGCAACAAAAGAAAAGGGAAATCAAAGACAAAACACTAACCTCCCTAACCTAACAAAACCAGGAGAAAACATGTACTAAACAAAATGGCGGTTCACCCCTACAGCTTCACTTAAACAAAATCATAAACCAAAGGACTAAACAGAGTGGGCACAGACAAAACTACAAACTACAAAGAACTATAAAGTGCAACACAAACTAAAACAAGTGGAGAAGACATAAACAAAATGGAGAACAAAACAAAATGGAGAAGAGGGCCAAGCTGCAGTGGAGGCTATTGCTGCAAGGCACCCTTCTCACCGGCTGGAGGTCCAAGTGGTGGCTTTTAAAGGCTGCCTCCACCAGCTTGTCCAAATGGAGGCCACACCCTTGCCAGCACACCTGAAAATAATCACAGACATACAAACAAAGATCCACAAAAAACACAGAAGTCCCACTCTGATACAATTATAACACACAAAACACAGAACAAACAAACAAAACAAAATCAAATACAGCCCCAGCTGTAACACACGTTTTGTCATTTGTAGTTCAAAACAAGTGTTATTCATGGTCACATTGTAAGTTTCAAAGTCCAGACAGTCAGAAACATCCTTTTTTCACACTTTTGGCTCATTTGACTGAAAAAATGATGTGTAACTACAAAACGCTCTCAAAAGCATGTTTTGTCATTTGTAGTTCAAAACAAGTGTTATTCATGGTCACATTGTAAGTTTCAAAGTCCAGACAGTCAGAAACATCCTTTTTTCACACTTTTGACTCATTTGACTGAAAAAATGATTTTTAACTACAAAACGCTCTCAAAAGCACGTTTTGTCATTTGTAGTTCAAAACAAGTGTTATTCATGGTCACATTGTAAGTTTCAAAGTCCAGACAGTCAGAAACATCCTTTTTTCACACTTTTGGCTCATTTGACTGACAAAATGATGTGTAACTACAAAACGCTCTCAAAAGCATGTTTTGTCATTTGTAGTTCAAAACAAGTGTTATTCATGGTCACATTGTAAGTTTCAAAGTCCAGACAGTCAGAAACATCCTTTTTTCACACTTTTGACTCATTTGACTGAAAAAATGATTTTTAACTACAAAACGCTCTCAAAAGCACGTTTTGTCATTTGTAGTTCAAAACAAGTGTTATTCATGGTCACATTGTAAGTTTCCAAGTCCAAACTGTCAGAAACAGGCTTTTTTCACACTTTTGGCTCATTTGACTGACAAAATGATTTTTAACTACAAAACGCTCTCAAAAGCACGTTTTGTCATTTGTAGTTCAAAACAAGTGTTATTCATGGTCACATTGTAAGTTTCAAAGTCCAGACAGTCAGAAACATCCTTTTTTCACACTTTTGACTCATTTGACTGAAAAAATGATTTTTAACTACAAAACGCTCTCAAAAGCACGTTTTGTCATTTTAGTTCAAAACAAGTGTTATTCATGGTCACATTGTAAGTTTCCAAGTCCAGACAGTCAGAAACATCCTTTTTTCACATTTTTGGCTCATTTGACTGACAAAATTATTTTTTACTACAAAATGTTCTCAAAAGCACGTTTTGTGATTTGTAGTTCAAAACAAGTGTTATTCATGGTCACATTGTAAGTTTCCAAGTCCAAACTGTCAGAAACAGGCTTTTTTCACACTTTTGGCTCATTTGACTGTCAAAATGATTTTTAACTACAAAATGATCTCAAAAGCACGTTTTGTCATTTGTAGTTCAAAACAAGTGTTATTCATGGTCACATTGTAAGTTTCAAAGTCCAGACAGTCAGAAACATCCTTTTTTCACACTTTTGACTCATTTGACTGAAAAAAATGATTTTTAACTACAAAACGCTCTCAAAAGCACGTTTTGTCATTTGTAGATCAAAACAAGTGTTATTCATGGTCACATTGTAAGTTTCCAAGTCCAGACAGTCAGAAACAGGCTTTTTTCACACTTTTGGCTCATTTGACAGACAAAATGATTTTTAACTACAAAATGATCTCAAAAGCACGTTTTGTCATTTGTAGTTCAAAACAAGTGTTATTCATGGTCACATTGTAAGTTTCAAAGTCCAGACAGTCAGAAACATCCTTTTTTTCACACTTTTGGCTCATTTGACTGTCAAAATGATTTTTAACTACAAAATGATCTCAAAAGCACGTTTTGTCATTTGTAGTTCAAAACAAGTGTTATTCATGGTCACATTGTAAGTTTCAAAGTCCAGACAGTCAGAAACATCCTTTTTTCACACTTTTGGCTCATTTGACTGACAAAATGATGTGTAACTACAAAACGCTCTCAAAAGCATGTTTTGTCATTTGTAGTTCAAAACAAGTGTTATTCATGGTCACATTGTAAGTTTCCAAGTCCAAACTGTCAGAAACAGGATTTTTTCACACTTTTGGCTCATTTGACTGACAAAATGATTTTTAACTACAAAACGCTCTCAAAAGCACGTTTTGTCATTTGTAGTTCAAAACAAGTGTTATTCATGGTCACATTGTAAGTTTCAAAGTCCAAACTGTCAGAAACAGGCTTTTTTCACACTTTTGACTCATTTGACAGACAAAATGATTTTTAACTACAAAATGATCTCAAAAGCACGTGTTACGCCCCCTTTGTGTCTAGGGGTGCTAGGGGGGGGGCATAACATAAAAAGTAAAGGTTTGGCTACTGCAGTTGACTGTAACAAAAAACACCAAACGAATGTCTCCATAAAATATGACAAATTTATTTACATATAAACAAACAATCCAACAATAACTAAAAGTGAAGCTAAAAGGCTTCAGGGTGAACCCAGGCCAAAACAACAAACAAAACCCCAACTAACTGCAACATGTAATCTTACCTGCAACAAAAGAAAAGGGAAATCAAAGACAAAACACTAACCTCCCTAACCTAACAAAACCAGGAGAAAACATGTACTAAACAAAATGGCGGTTCACCCCTACAGCTTCACTTAAACAAAATCATAAACCAAAGGACTAAACAGAGTGGGCACAGACAAAACTACAAACTACAAAGAACTATAAAGTGCAACACAAACTAAAACAAGTGGAGAAGACATAAACAAAATGGAGAACAAAACAAAATGGAGAAGAGGGCCAAGCTGCAGTGGAGGCTATTGCTGCAAGGCACCCTTCTCACCGGCTGGAGGTCCAAGTGGTGGCTTTTAAAGGCTGCCTCCACCAGCTTGTCCAAATGGAGGCCACACCCTTGCCAGCACACCTGAAAATAATCACAGACATACAAACAAAGATCCACAAAAAACACAGAAGTCCCACTCTGATACAATTATAACACACAAAACACAGAACAAACAAACAAAACAAAATCAAATACAGCCCCAGCTGTAACACACGTTTTGTCATTTGTAGTTCAAAACAAGTGTTATTCATGGTCACATTGTAAGTTTCAAAGTCCAGACAGTCAGAAACATCCTTTTTTCACACTTTTGGCTCATTTGACTGAAAAAATGATGTGTAACTACAAAACGCTCTCAAAAGCATGTTTTGTCATTTGTAGTTCAAAACAAGTGTTATTCATGGTCACATTGTAAGTTTCAAAGTCCAGACAGTCAGAAACATCCTTTTTTCACACTTTTGACTCATTTGACTGAAAAAATGATTTTTAACTACAAAACGCTCTCAAAAGCACGTTTTGTCATTTGTAGTTCAAAACAAGTGTTATTCATGGTCACATTGTAAGTTTCCAAGTCCAAACTGTCAGAAACAGGCTTTTTTCACACTTTTGGCTCATTTGACTGACAAAATGATTTTTAACTACAAAACGCTCTCAAAAGCACGTTTTGTTATTTGTAGTTCAAAACAAGTGTTATTCATGGTCACATTGTAAGTTTCAAAGTCCAGACAGTCAGAAACATCCTTTTTTCACACTTTTGGCACTTTTGACTGACAAAATGATTTTTGAACACAAAACGCTCTTAAAAGCACGTTTTGTCATTTGTAGTTCAAAACAAATGTTATTCATGGTCACGTTGTAAGTTTGAAAGTCCAGACAGTCAGAAACATCCTTTTTTCACATTTTTGGCTCATTTGACTGACAAAATTATTTTTAACTACAAAATGCTCTCAAAAGCACGTTTTGTGATTTGTAGTTCAAAACAAGTGTTATTCATGGTCACATTGTAAGTTTCCAAGTCCAAACTGTCAGAAACAGGCTTTTTTCACACATTTGGCTCATTTGACTGACAAAATGATTTTTAACTACAAAATGCTCTCAAAAGCACGTTTTGTGATTTGTAGTTCAAAACAAGTGTTATTCATGGTCACATTGTAAGTTTCCAAGTCCAAACTGTCAGAAACAGGCTTTTTTCACACTTTTGGCTCATTTGACTGTCAAAATGATTTTTAACTACAAAATGATCTCAAAAGCACGTTTTGTCATTTGTAGTTCAAAACAAGTGTTATTCATGGTCACATTGTAAGTTTCAAAGTCCAGTCAGTCAGAAACATGCTTTTTTCACACTTTTGGCAGTTTTGACTGACAAAATGATTTTTGAACACAAAACGCTCTAAAAAGCACGTTTTGTCATTTGTAGTTCAAAACAAGTGTTATTCATGGTAACATTGTAAGTTTCAAAGTCCAGACAGTCAGAAACATCCTTTTTTCACACTTTTGGCTCATTTGACTGACAAAATGATTTTTGAACACAAAACGCTCTTAAAAGCACGTTTTGTGATTTGTAGTTCAAAACAAGTGTTATTCATGGTCACATTGTAAGTTTCCAAGTCCAAACTGTCAGAAACAGGCTTTTTTCACACTTTTGGCTCATTTGACTGACAAAATGATTTTTAACTACAAAACGCTCTCAAAAGCACGTTTTGTTATTTGTAGTTCAAAACAAGTGTTATTCATGGTCACATTGTAAGTTTCAAAGTCCAGACAGTCAGAAACATCCTTTTTTCACATTTTTGGCTCATTTGACTGACAAAATGATTTTTGAACACAAAACGCTCTAAAAAGCACGTTTTGTCATTTGTAGTTCAAAACAAGTGTTATTCATGGTCACATTGTAAGTTTCAAAGTCCAGACAGTCAGAAACATCCTTTTTTCACACTTTTGACTCATTTGACTGAAAAAATGATTTTTAACTACAAAACGCTCTCAAAAGCACGTTTTGTCATTTGTAGATCAAAACAAGTGTTATTCATGGTCACATTGTAAGTTTCAAAGTCCAGACAGTCAGAAACATCCTTTTTTCACACTTTTGGCTCATTTGACTGACAAAATGATGTGTAACTACAAAACGCTCTCAAAAGCATGTTTTGTCATTTGTAGTGCAAAACAAGTGTTATTCATGGTCACATTGTAAGTTTCCAAGTCCAAACTGTCAGAAACACCTTTTTTAACACTTTTGGCTCATTTGACTGACAAAATGATGTGTAACTACAAAACGCTCTCAAAAGCATGTTTTGTCATTTGTAGTTCAAAACAAGTGTTATTCATGGTCACATTGTAAGTTTCAAAGTCCAGACAGTCAGAAACATCCTTTTTTCACACTTTTGGCTCATTTGACTGACAAAATTATTTTTAACTATAAAATGCTCTCAAAAGCACGTTTTGTGATTTGTAGTTCAAAACAAGTGTTATTCATGGTCACATTGTACGTTTCCAAGTCCAAACTGTCAGAAACAGGCTTTTTTCACACTTTTGGCTCATTTGACTGACAAAATGATGTGTAACTACAAAACGCTCTCAAAAGCATGTTTTGTCATTTGTAGTGCAAAACAAGTGTTATTCATGGTCACATTGTAAGTTTCAAAGTCCAGACAGTCAGAAACATCCTTTTTTCACACTTTTGGCTCATTTGACTGACAAAATGATTTTTGAACACAAAACGCTCTTAAAAGCACGTTTTGTCATTTGTAGTTCAAAACAAATGTTATTTATGGTCACGTTGTAAGTTTGAAAGTCCAAACTGTCAGAAACAGGCTTTTTTCACACTTTTGGCTCATTTGACTGTCAAAATGATTTTTAACTACAAAATGATCTCAAAAGCACGTTTTGTCATTTGTAGTTCAAAACAAGTGTTATTCATGGTCACATTGTAAGTTTCAAAGTCCAGACAGTCAGAAACATCCTTTTTTCACACTTTTGACTCATTTGACTGACAAAATGATTTTTAACTAAACGCTCTCAAAAGCACGTTTTGTCATTTGTAGTTCAAAACAAGTGTTATTCATGGTCACATTGTAAGTTTCCAAGTCCAAACTGTCAGAAACAGGCTTTTTTCACACTTTTGGCTCATTTGACTGACAAAATGATTTTTAACTACAAAACGCTCTCAAAAGCACGTTTTGTCATTTGTAGTTCAAAACAAGTGTTATTCATGGTCACATTGTAAGTTTCAAAGTCCAGACAGTCAGAAACATCCTTTTTTCACACTTTTGACTCATTTGACTGAAAAAATGATTTTTAACTACAAAACGCTCTCAAAAGCACGTTTTGTGATTTGTAGTTCAAAACAAGTGTTATTCATGGTCACATTGTAAGTTTCCAAGTCCAAACTGTCAGAAACAGGCTTTTTTCACACTTTTGGCTCATTTGACAGTCAAAATGATTTTTAACTACAAAATGATCTCAAAAGCACGTTTTGTCATTTGTAGTTCAAAACAAGTGTTATTCATGGTCACATTGTAAGTTTCAAAGTCCAGACAGTCAGAAACATCCTTTTTTCACACTTTTGACTCATTTGACTGAAAAAATGATTTTTAACTACAAAACGCTCTCAAAAGCACGTTTTGTCATTTGTAGTTCAAAACAAGTGTTATTCATGGTCACATTGTAAGTTTCCAAGTCCAAACTGTCAGAAACAGGCTTTTTTCACACTTTTGGCTCATTTGACTGTCAAAATGATTTTTAACTACAAAATGATCTCAAAAGCACGTTTTGTCATTTGTAGTTCAAAACAAGTGTTATTCATGGTCACATTGTAAGTTTCAAAGTCCAGACTGTCAGAAACATCCTTTTTTAACACTTTTGGCTCATTTGACTGACAAAATGATGTGTAACTACAAAACGCTCTCAAAAGCATGTTTTGTCATTTGTAGTTCAAAACAAGTGTTATTCATGGTCACATTGTAAGTTTCAAAGTCCAGACAGTCAGAAACATCCTTTTTTCACACTTTTGACTCATTTGACTGAAAAAATGATTTTTAACTAAACGCTCTCAAAAGCACGTTTTGTCATTTGTAGTTCAAAACAAGTGTTATTCATGGTCACATTGTAAGTTTCCAAGTCCAAACTGTCAGAAACAGGCTTTTTTCACACTTTTGGCTCATTTGACTGACAAAATGATTTTTAACTACAAAATGCTCTCAAAAGCACGTTTTGTCATTTGTAGTTCAAAACAAGTGTTATTCATGGTCACATTGTAAGTTTCAAAGTCCAGACAGTCAGAAACATCCTTTTTTCACACTTTTGACTCATTTGACTGAAAAAATGATTTTTAACTACAAAACGCTCTCAAAAGCACGTTTTGTGATTTGTAGTTCAAAACAAGTGTTATTCATGGTCACATTGTAAGTTTCCAAGTCCAAACTGTCAGAAACAGGCTTTTTTCACACTTTTGGCTCATTTGACAGTCAAAATGATTTTTAACTACAAAATGATCTCAAAAGCACGTTTTGTCATTTGTAGTTCAAAACAAGTGTTATTCATGGTCACATTGTAAGTTTCAAAGTCCAGACAGTCAGAAACATCCTTTTTTCACACTTTTGGCTCATTTGACTGACAAAATGATGTGTCACTACAAAACGCTCTCAAAAGCATGTTTTGTCATTTGTAGTTCAAAACAAGTGTTATTCATGGTCACATTGTAAGTTTCCAAGTCCAAACTGTCAGAAACAGGCTTTTTTCACACTTTTGGCTCATTTGACTGACAAAATGATTTTTAACTACAAAACGCTCTCAAAAGCACGTTTTGTTATTTGTAGTTCAAAACAAGTGTTATTCATGGTCACATTGTAAGTTTCAAAGTCCAGACAGTCAGAAACATGCTTTTTTCACACTTTTGGCACTTTTGACTGACAAAATGATTTTTAACTACAAAATGCTCTCAAAAGCACGTTTTGTGATTTGTAGTTCAAAGCAAGTGTTATTCATGGTCACATTGTAAGTTTCCAAGTCCAAACTGTCAGAAACAGGCTTTTTTCACACTTTTGGCTCATTTGACTGTCAAAATGATTTTTAACTACAAAATGATCTCAAAAGCACGTTTTGTCATTTGTAGTTCAAAACAAGTGTTATTCATGGTCACATTGTAAGTTTCAAAGTCCAGACAGTCAGAAACATCCTTTTTTCACACTTTTGGCTCATTTGACTGACAAAATGATGTGTAACTACAAAACGCTCTCAAAAGCATGTTTTGTCATTTGTAGTTCAAAACAAGTGTTATTCATGGTCACATTGTAAGTTTCAAAGTCCAGACAGTCAGAAACAACCTTTTTTCACACTTTTGGCACTTTTGACTGACAAAATGATTTTTGAACACAAAACGCTCTTAAAAGCACGTTTTGTCATTTGTAGTTCAAAACAAATGTTATTCATGGTCACGTTGTAAGTTTGAAAGTCCAGACAGTCAGAAACATCCTTTTTTCACACTTTTGGCTCATTTGACTGACAAAATGATTTTTAACTACAAAATGATCTCAAAAGCACGTTTTGTGATTTGTAGTTCAAAACAAGTGTTATTCATGGTCACATTGTAAGTTTCCAAGTCCAAACTGTCAGAAACAGGCTTTTTTCACACTTTTGGCTCATTTGACTGTCAAAATGATTTTTAACTACAAAATGATCTCAAAAGCACGTTTTGTCATTTGTAGTTCAAAACAAGTGTTATTCATGGTCACATTGTAAGTTTCAAAGTCCAGACAGTCAGAAACATCCTTTTTTCACACTTTTGGCTCATTTGACTGACAAAATGATGTGTAACTACAAAACGCTCTCAAAAGCATGTTTTGTCATTTGTAGTTCAAAACAAGTGTTATTCATGGTCACATTGTAAGTTTCAAAGTCCAGACAGTCAGAAACATCCTTTTTTCACACTTTTGACTCATTTGACTGAAAAAATGATTTTTAACTACAAAACGCTCTCAAAAGCACGTTTTGTCATTTGTAGTTCAAAACAAGTGTTATTCATGGTCACATTGTAAGTTTCCAAGTCCAAACTGTCAGAAACAGGCTTTTTTCACACTTTTGGCTCATTTGACTGACAAAATGATTTTTAACTACAAAACGCTCTCAAAAGCACGTTTTGTCATTTGTAGTTCAAAACAAGTGTTATTCATGGTCACATTGTAAGTTTCAAAGTCCAGACAGTCAGAAACATCCTTTTTTCACACTTTTGACTCATTTGACTGAAAAAATGATTTTTAACTACAAAACGCTCTCAAAAGCACGTTTTGTCATTTTAGTTCAAAACAAGTGTTATTCATGGTCACATTGTAAGTTTCCAAGTCCAGACAGTCAGAAACATCCTTTTTTCACATTTTTGGCTCATTTGACTGACAAAATTATTTTTTACTACAAAATGTTCTCAAAAGCACGTTTTGTGATTTGTAGTTCAAAACAAGTGTTATTCATGGTCACATTGTAAGTTTCCAAGTCCAAACTGTCAGAAACAGGCTTTTTTCACACTTTTGGCTCATTTGACTGTCAAAATGATTTTTAACTACAAAATGATCTCAAAAGCACGTTTTGTCATTTGTAGTTCAAAACAAGTGTTATTCATGGTCACATTGTAAGTTTCAAAGTCCAGACAGTCAGAAACATCCTTTTTTCACACTTTTGACTCATTTGACTGAAAAAAATGATTTTTAACTACAAAACGCTCTCAAAAGCACGTTTTGTCATTTGTAGATCAAAACAAGTGTTATTCATGGTCACATTGTAAGTTTCCAAGTCCAGACAGTCAGAAACAGGCTTTTTTCACACTTTTGGCTCATTTGACAGACAAAATGATTTTTAACTACAAAATGATCTCAAAAGCACGTTTTGTCATTTGTAGTTCAAAACAAGTGTTATTCATGGTCACATTGTAAGTTTCAAAGTCCAGACAGTCAGAAACATCCTTTTTTCACACTTTTGGCTCATTTGACTGACAAAATGATGTGTAACTACAAAACGCTCTCAAAAGCATGTTTTGTCATTTGTAGTTCAAAACAAGTGTTATTCATGGTCACATTGTAAGTTTCAAAGTCCAGACAGTCAGAAACAACCTTTTTTCACACTTTTGGCACTTTTGACTGACAAAATGATTTTTGAACACAAAACGCTCTTAAAAGCACGTTTTGTCATTTGTAGTTCAAAACAAATGTTATTCATGGTCACGTTGTAAGTTTGAAAGTCCAGACAGTCAGAAACATCCTTTTTTCACATTTTTGGCTCATTTGACTGACAAAATGATTTTTAACTACAAAATGATCTCAAAAGCACGTTTTGTGATTTGTAGTTCAAAACAAGTGTTATTCATGGTCACATTGTAAGTTTCCAAGTCCAAACTGTCAGAAACAGGCTTTTTTCACACTTTTGGCTCATTTGACTGTCAAAATGATTTTTAACTACAAAATGATCTCAAAAGCACGTTTTGTCATTTGTAGTTCAAAACAAGTGTTATTCATGGTCACATTGTAAGTTTCAAAGTCCAGACAGTCAGAAACATCCTTTTTTCACACTTTTGGCTCATTTGACTGACAAAATGATGTGTAACTACAAAACGCTCTCAAAAGCATGTTTTGTCATTTGTAGTTCAAAACAAGTGTTATTCATGGTCACATTGTAAGTTTCAAAGTCCAGACAGTCAGAAACATCCTTTTTTCACACTTTTGACTCATTTGACTGAAAAAATGATTTTTAACTACAAAACGCTCTCAAAAGCACGTTTTGTCATTTGTAGTTCAAAACAAGTGTTATTCATGGTCACATTGTAAGTTTCCAAGTCCAAACTGTCAGAAACAGGCTTTTTTCACACTTTTGGCTCATTTGACTGACAAAATGATTTTTAACTACAAAACGCTCTCAAAAGCACGTTTTGTCATTTGTAGTTCAAAACAAGTGTTATTCATGGTCACATTGTAAGTTTCAAAGTCCAGACAGTCAGAAACATCCTTTTTTTCACACTTTTGACTCATTTGACTGAAAAAATGATTTTTAACTACAAAACGCTCTCAAAAGCACGTTTTGTCATTTTAGTTCAAAACAAGTGTTATTCATGGTCACATTGTAAGTTTCCAAGTCCAGACAGTCAGAAACATCCTTTTTTCACATTTTTGTCTCATTTGACTGACAAAATTATTTTTTACTACAAAATGTTCTCAAAAGCACGTTTTGTGATTTGTAGTTCAAAACAAGTGTTATTCATGGTCACATTGTAAGTTTCCAAGTCCAAACTGTCAGAAACAGGCTTTTTTCACACTTTTGGCTCATTTGACTGACAAAATGATTTTTAACTACAAAATGATCTCAAAAGCACGTTTTGTCATTTGTAGTTCAAAACAAGTGTTATTCATGGTCACATTGTAAGTTTCCAAGTCCAGACAGTCAGAAACATCCTTTTTTCACACTTTTGACTCATTTGACTGAAAAAATGATTTTTAACTACAAAACGCTCTCAAAAGCACGTTTTGTCATTTGTAGTTCAAAACAAGTGTTATTCATGGTCACATTGTAAGTTTCCAAGTCCAAACTGTCAGAAACAGGATTTTTTCACACTTTTGGCTCATTTGACTGACAAAATGATTTTTAACTACAAAACGCTCTCAAAAGCACGTTTTGTCATTTGTAGTTCAAAACAAGTGTTATTCATGGTCACATTGTAAGTTTCAAAGTCCAGACAGTCAGAAACATCCTTTTTTCACACTTTTGACTCATTTGACTGAAAAAAATGATTTTTAACTACAAAACGCTCTCAAAAGCACGTTTTGTCATTTGTAGATCAAAACAAGTGTTATTCATGGTCACATTGTAAGTTTCCAAGTCCAAACTGTCAGAAACAGGCTTTTTTCACACTTTTGGCTCATTTGACAGACAAAATGATTTTTAACTACAAAATGATCTCAAAAGCACGTTTTGTCATTTGTAGTTCAAAACAAGTGTTATTCATGGTCACATTGTAAGTTTCAAAGTCCAGACAGTCAGAAACATCCTTTTTTCACACTTTTGGCTCATTTGACTGACAAAATGATGTGTAACTACAAAACGCTCTCAAAAGCATGTTTTGTCATTTGTAGTTCAAAACAAGTGTTATTCATGGTCACATTGTAAGTTTCCAAGTCCAAACTGTCAGAAACAGGCTTTTTTCACACTTTTGGCTCATTTGACTGTCAAAATGATTTTTAACTACAAAATGATCTCAAAAGCACGTTTTGTCATTTGTAGTTCAAAACAAGTGTTATTCATGGTCACATTGTAAGTTTCAAAGTCCAGACAGTCAGAAACATGCTTTTTTCACACTTTTGGCACTTTTGACTGACAAAATGATGTGTAACTACAAAACGCTCTCAAAAGCATGTTTTGTCATTTGTAGTTCAAAACAAGTGTTATTCATGGTCACATTGTAAGTTTCAAAGTCCAGACAGTCAGAAACATCCTTTTTTCACACTTTTGACTCATTTGACTGAAAAAATGATTTTTAACTACAAAACGCTCTCAAAAGCACGTTTTGTCATTTGTAGTTCAAAACAAGTGTTATTCATGGTCACATTGTAAGTTTCCAAGTCCAAACTGTCAGAAACAGGCTTTTTTCACACTTTTGGCTCATTTGACAGTCAAAATGATGTGTAACTACAAAACGCTCTCAAAAGCATGTTTTGTCATTTGTAGTTCAAAACAAGTGTTATTCATGGTCACATTGTAAGTTTCAAAGTCCAGACAGTCAGAAACATCCTTTTTTCACACTTTTGGCTCATTTGACTGACAAAATTATTTTTAACTACAAAACGCTCTCAAAAGCACGTTTTGTCATTTGTAGTTCAAAACAAGTGTTATTCATGGTCACATTGTAAGTACTCAAGTCCAAACTGTCAGAAACAGGCTTTTTTCACACTTTTGGCTCATTTGACTGACAAAATGATTTTTAACTACAAAACGCTCTCAAAAGCACGTTTTGTTATTTGTAGTTCAAAACAAGTGTTATTCATGGTCACATTGTAAGTTTCAAAGTCCAGACAGTCAGAAACATGCTTTTTTCACACTTTTGGCACTTTAGACTGACAAAATGATTTTTGAACACAAAACGCTCTAAAAAGCACGTTTTGTCATTTGTAGTTCAAAACAAGTGTTATTCATGGTCACATTGTAAGTTTCAAAGTCAGGACAGTCAGAAACATCCTTTTTTCACACTTTTGACTCATTTGACTGAAAAAATGATTTTTAACACAAAACGCTCTCAAAAGCACGTTTTGTGATTTGTAGTTCAAAACAAGTGTTATTCATGGTCACATTGTAAGTTTCCAAGTCCAAACTGTCAGAAACAGGCTTTTTTCACACTTTTGGCTCATTTGACTGACAAAATGATTTTTAACTACAAAACGCTCTCAAAAGCACGTTTTGTTATTTGTAGTTCAAAACAAGTGTTATTCATGGTCACATTGTAAGTTTCAAAGTCCAGACAGTCAGAAACATCCTTTTTTCACACTTTTGGCTCATTTGACTGACAAAATGATGTGTAACTACAAAATGATCTCAAAAGCACGTTTTATCATTTGTAGTTCAAAACAAGTGTTATTCATGGTCACATTGTAAGTTTCAAAGTCCAGACAGTCAGAAACATGCTTTTTTCACACTTTTGGCACTTTTGACTGACAAAATGATTTTTGAACACAAAACGCTCTTAAAAGCACGTTTTGTCATTTGTAGTTCAAAACAAATGTTATTCATGGTCACATTGTAAGTTTCAAAGTCCAGACAGTCAGAAAAATCCTTTGTTCACATTTTTGGCTCATTTGACTGACAAAATTATTTTTAACTACAAAATGCTCTCAAAAGCACGTTTTGTGATTTGTAGTTCAAAACAAGTGTTATTCATGGTCACATTGTAAGTTTCCAAGTCGAAACTGTCAGAAACAGGCTTTTTTCACACTTTTGGCTCATTTGACTGTCAAAATGATTTTTAACTACAAAATGATCTCAAAAGCACGTTTTGTCATTTGTAGTTCAAAACAAGTGTTATTCATGGTCACATTGTAAGTTTCAAAGTCCAGACAGTCAGAAACATCCTTTTTTTCACACTTTTGGCTCATTTGACTGACAAAATGATGTGTAACTACAAAACGCTCTCAAAAGCATGTTTTGTCATTTGTAGTTCAAAACAAGTGTTATTCATGGTCACATTGTAAGTTTCAAAGTCCAGACAGTCAAAAACATCCTTTTTTCACACTTTTGGCACTTTTGACTGACAAAATGATTTTTGAACACAAAACGCTCTTAAAAGCACGTTTTGTCATTTGTAGTTCAAAACAAATGTTATTCATGGTCACGTTGTAAGTTTGAAAGTCCAGACAGTCAGAAACATCCTTTTTTCACATTTCTGGCTCATTTGACTGACAAAATTATTTTTAACTACAAAATGCTCTCAAAAGCACGTTTTGTGATTTATAGTTTAAAACAAGTGTTATTCATGGTCACATTGTAAGTTTCCAAGTCCAAACTGTCAGAAACAGGCTTTTTTCACACTTTTGGCTCATTTGACTGTCAAAATGATTTTTAACTACAAAATGATCTCAAAAGCATGTTTTGTCATTTGTAGTTCAAAACAAGTGTTATTCATGGTCACATTGTAAGTTTCAAAGTCCAGACAGTCAGAAACATCCTTTTTTCACACTTTTGGCTCATTTGACTGACAAAATTATTTTTAACTATAAAATGCTCTCAAAAGCACGTTTTGTGATTTGTAGTTCAAAACAAGTGTTATTCATGGTCACATTGTAAGTTTCCAAGTCCAAACTGTCAGAAACAGGCTTTTTTCACACTTTTGGCTCATTTGACTGACAAAATGATGTGTAACTACAAAACGCTCTCAAAAGCATGTTTTGTCATTTGTAGTGCAAAACAAGTGTTATTCATGGTCACATTGTAAGTTTCAAAGTCCAGACAGTCAGAAACATCCTTTTTTCACACTTTTGGCTCATTTGACTGACAAAATGATTTTTGAACACAAAACGCTCTTAAAAGCACGTTTTGTCATTTGTAGTTCAAAACAAATGTTATTTATGGTCACGTTGTAAGTTTGAAAGTCCAAACTGTCAGAAACAGGCTTTTTTCACACTTTTGGCTCATTTGACTGTCAAAATGATTTTTAACTACAAAATGATCTCAAAAGCACGTTTTGTCATTTGTAGTTCAAAACAAGTGTTATTCATGGTCACATTGTAAGTTTCAAAGTCCAGACTGTCAGAAACATCCTTTTTTAACACTTTTGGCTCATTTGACTGACAAAATGATGTGTAACTACAAAACGCTCTCAAAAGCATGTTTTGTCATTTGTAGTTCAAAACAAGTGTTATTCATGGTCACATTGTAAGTTTCAAAGTCCAGACAGTCAGAAACATCCTTTTTTCACACTTTTGACTCATTTGACTGAAAAAATGATTTTTAACTAAACGCTCTCAAAAGCACGTTTTGTCATTTGTAGTTCAAAACAAGTGTTATTCATGGTCACATTGTAAGTTTCCAAGTCCAAACTGTCAGAAACAGGCTTTTTTCACACTTTTGGCTCATTTGACTGACAAAATGATTTTTAACTACAAAACGCTCTCAAAAGCACGTTTTGTCATTTGTAGTTCAAAACAAGTGTTATTCATGGTCACATTGTAAGTTTCCAAGTCCAAACTGTCAGAAACAGGCTTTTTTCACACTTTTGGCTCATTTGACTGTCAAAATGATTTTTAACTACAAAATGATCTCAAAAGCACGTTTTGTCATTTGTAGTTCAAAACAAGTGTTATTCATGGTCACATTGTAAGTTTCAAAGTCCAGACAGTCAGAAACATCCTTTTTTCACACTTTTGACTCATTTGACTGAAAAAATGATTTTTAACTACAAAACGCTCTCAAAAGCACGTTTTGTCATTTGTAGTTCAAAACAAGTGTTATTCATGGTCACATTGTAAGTTTCCAAGTCCAAACTGTCAGAAACAGGCTTTTTTCACACTTTTGGCTCATTTGACTGTCAAAATGATTTTTAACTACAAAATGATCTCAAAAGCACGTTTTGTCATTTGTAGTTCAAAACAAGTGTTATTCATGGTCACATTGTAAGTTTCAAAGTCCAGACTGTCAGAAACATCCTTTTTTAACACTTTTGGCTCATTTGACTGACAAAATGATGTGTAACTACAAAACGCTCTCAAAAGCATGTTTTGTCATTTGTAGTTCAAAACAAGTGTTATTCATGGTCACATTGTAAGTTTCAAAGTCCAGACAGTCAGAAACATCCTTTTTTCACACTTTTGACTCATTTGACTGAAAAAATGATTTTTAACTAAACGCTCTCAAAAGCACGTTTTGTCATTTGTAGTTCAAAACAAGTGTTATTCATGGTCACATTGTAAGTTTCCAAGTCCAAACTGTCAGAAACAGGCTTTTTTCACACTTTTGGCTCATTTGACTGACAAAATGATTTTTAACTACAAAATGCTCTCAAAAGCACGTTTTGTCATTTGTAGTTCAAAACAAATGTTATTTATGGTCACGTTGTAAGTTTGAAAGTCCAAACTGTCAGAAACAGGCTTTTTTCACACTTTTGGCTCATTTGACTGTCAAAATGATTTTTAACTACAAAATGATCTCAAAAGCACGTTTTGTCATTTGTAGTTCAAAACAAGTGTTATTCATGGTCACATTGTAAGTTTCAAAGTCCAGACAGTCAGAAACATCCTTTTTTCACACTTTTGACTCATTTGACTGAAAAAATGATTTTTAACTAAACGCTCTCAAAAGCACGTTTTGTCATTTGTAGTTCAAAACAAGTGTTATTCATGGTCACATTGTAAGTTTCCAAGTCCAAACTGTCAGAAACAGGCTTTTTTCACACTTTTGGCTCATTTGACTGACAAAATGATTTTTAAACACAAAACGCTCTAAAAAGCACGTTTTGTCATTTGTAGTTCAAAACAAGTGTTATTCATGGTCACATTGTAAGTTTCAAAGTCAGGACAGTCAGAAACATCCTTTTTTCACACTTTTGACTCATTTGACTGAAAAAATGATTTTTAACACAAAACGCTCTCAAAAGCACGTTTTGTGATTTGTAGTTCAAAACAAGTGTTATTCATGGTCACATTGTAAGTTTCCAAGTCCAAACTGTCAGAAACAGGCTTTTTTCACACTTTTGGCTCATTTGACTGACAAAATGATTTTTAACTACAAAACGCTCTCAAAAGCACGTTTTGTTATTTGTAGTTCAAAACAAGTGTTATTCATGGTCACATTGTAAGTTTCAAAGTCCAGACAGTCAGAAACATCCTTTTTTCACACTTTTGGCTCATTTGACTGACAAAATGATGTGTAACTACAAAATGATCTCAAAAGCACGTTTTATCATTTGTAGTTCAAAACAAGTGTTATTCATGGTCACATTGTAAGTTTCAAAGTCCAGACAGTCAGAAACATGCTTTTTTCACACTTTTGGCACTTTTGACTGACAAAATGATTTTTGAACACAAAACGCTCTTAAAAGCACGTTTTGTCATTTGTAGTTCAAAACAAATGTTATTCATGGTCACATTGTAAGTTTCAAAGTCCAGACAGTCAGAAAAATCCTTTGTTCACATTTTTGGCTCATTTGACTGACAAAATTATTTTTAACTACAAAATGCTCTCAAAAGCACGTTTTGTGATTTGTAGTTCAAAACAAGTGTTATTCATGGTCACATTGTAAGTTTCCAAGTCGAAACTGTCAGAAACAGGCTTTTTTCACACTTTTGGCTCATTTGACTGTCAAAATGATTTTTAACTACAAAATGATCTCAAAAGCACGTTTTGTCATTTGTAGTTCAAAACAAGTGTTATTCATGGTCACATTGTAAGTTTCAAAGTCCAGACAGTCAGAAACATCCTTTTTTTCACACTTTTGGCTCATTTGACTGACAAAATGATGTGTAACTACAAAACGCTCTCAAAAGCATGTTTTGTCATTTGTAGTTCAAAACAAGTGTTATTCATGGTCACATTGTAAGTTTCAAAGTCCAGACAGTCAAAAACATCCTTTTTTCACACTTTTGGCACTTTTGACTGACAAAATGATTTTTGAACACAAAACGCTCTTAAAAGCACGTTTTGTCATTTGTAGTTCAAAACAAATGTTATTCATGGTCACGTTGTAAGTTTGAAAGTCCAGACAGTCAGAAACATCCTTTTTTCACATTTCTGGCTCATTTGACTGACAAAATTATTTTTAACTACAAAATGCTCTCAAAAGCACGTTTTGTGATTTATAGTTTAAAACAAGTGTTATTCATGGTCACATTGTAAGTTTCCAAGTCCAAACTGTCAGAAACAGGCTTTTTTCACACTTTTGGCTCATTTGACTGTCAAAATGATTTTTAACTACAAAATGATCTCAAAAGCATGTTTTGTCATTTGTAGTTCAAAACAAGTGTTATTCATGGTCACATTGTAAGTTTCAAAGTCCAGACAGTCAGAAACATCCTTTTTTCACACTTTTGGCTCATTTGACTGACAAAATTATTTTTAACTATAAAATGCTCTCAAAAGCACGTTTTGTGATTTGTAGTTCAAAACAAGTGTTATTCATGGTCACATTGTAAGTTTCCAAGTCCAAACTGTCAGAAACAGGCTTTTTTCACACTTTTGGCTCATTTGACTGACAAAATGATGTGTAACTACAAAACGCTCTCAAAAGCATGTTTTGTCATTTGTAGTGCAAAACAAGTGTTATTCATGGTCACATTGTAAGTTTCAAAGTCCAGACAGTCAGAAACATCCTTTTTTCACACTTTTGGCTCATTTGACTGACAAAATGATTTTTGAACACAAAACGCTCTTAAAAGCACGTTTTGTCATTTGTAGTTCAAAACAAATGTTATTTATGGTCACGTTGTAAGTTTGAAAGTCCAAACTGTCAGAAACAGGCTTTTTTCACACTTTTGGCTCATTTGACTGTCAAAATGATTTTTAACTACAAAATGATCTCAAAAGCACGTTTTGTCATTTGTAGTTCAAAACAAGTGTTATTCATGGTCACATTGTAAGTTTCAAAGTCCAGACTGTCAGAAACATCCTTTTTTAACACTTTTGGCTCATTTGACTGACAAAATGATGTGTAACTACAAAACGCTCTCAAAAGCATGTTTTGTCATTTGTAGTTCAAAACAAGTGTTATTCATGGTCACATTGTAAGTTTCAAAGTCCAGACAGTCAGAAACATCCTTTTTTCACACTTTTGACTCATTTGACTGAAAAAATGATTTTTAACTAAACGCTCTCAAAAGCACGTTTTGTCATTTGTAGTTCAAAACAAGTGTTATTCATGGTCACATTGTAAGTTTCCAAGTCCAAACTGTCAGAAACAGGCTTTTTTCACACTTTTGGCTCATTTGACTGACAAAATGATTTTTAACTACAAAACGCTCTCAAAAGCACGTTTTGTCATTTGTAGTTCAAAACAAGTGTTATTCATGGTCACATTGTAAGTTTCCAAGTCCAAACTGTCAGAAACAGGCTTTTTTCACACTTTTGGCTCATTTGACTGTCAAAATGATTTTTAACTACAAAATGATCTCAAAAGCACGTTTTGTCATTTGTAGTTCAAAACAAGTGTTATTCATGGTCACATTGTAAGTTTCAAAGTCCAGACAGTCAGAAACATCCTTTTTTCACACTTTTGACTCATTTGACTGAAAAAATGATTTTTAACTACAAAACGCTCTCAAAAGCACGTTTTGTCATTTGTAGTTCAAAACAAGTGTTATTCATGGTCACATTGTAAGTTTCCAAGTCCAAACTTTCAGAAACAGGCTTTTTTCACACTTTTGGCTCATTTGACTGTCAAAATGATTTTTAACTACAAAATGATCTCAAAAGCACGTTTTGTCATTTGTAGTTCAAAACAAGTGTTATTCATGGTCACATTGTAAGTTTCAAAGTCCAGACTGTCAGAAACATCCTTTTTTAACACTTTTGGCTCATTTGACTGACAAAATGATGTGTAACTACAAAACGCTCTCAAAAGCATGTTTTGTCATTTGTAGTTCAAAACAAGTGTTATTCATGGTCACATTGTAAGTTTCAAAGTCCAGACAGTCAGAAACATCCTTTTTTCACACTTTTGACTCATTTGACTGAAAAAATGATTTTTAACTAAACGCTCTCAAAAGCACGTTTTGTCATTTGTAGTTCAAAACAAGTGTTATTCATGGTCACATTGTAAGTTTCCAAGTCCAAACTGTCAGAAACAGGCTTTTTTCACACTTTTGGCTCATTTGACTGACAAAATGATTTTTAACTACAAAATGCTCTCAAAAGCACGTTTTGTCATTTGTAGTTCAAAACAAGTGTTATTCATGGTCACATTGTAAGTTTCAAAGTCCAGACAGTCAGAAACATCCTTTTTTCACACTTTTGACTCATTTGACTGAAAAAATGATTTTTAACTACAAAACGCTCTCAAAAGCACGTTTTGTGATTTGTAGTTCAAAACAAGTGTTATTCATGGTCACATTGTAAGTTTCCAAGTCCAAACTGTCAGAAACAGGCTTTTTTCACACTTTTGGCTCATTTGACAGTCAAAATGATTTTTAACTACAAAATGATCTCAAAAGCACGTTTTGTCATTTGTAGTTCAAAACAAGTGTTATTCATGGTCACATTGTAAGTTTCAAAGTCCAGACAGTCAGAAACATCCTTTTTTCACACTTTTGGCTCATTTGACTGACAAAATGATGTGTCACTACAAAACGCTCTCAAAAGCATGTTTTGTCATTTGTAGTTCAAAACAAGTGTTATTCATGGTCACATTGTAAGTTTCCAAGTCCAAACTGTCAGAAACAGGCTTTTTTCACACTTTTGGCTCATTTGACTGACAAAATGATTTTTAACTACAAAACGCTCTCAAAAGCACGTTTTGTTATTTGTAGTTCAAAACAAGTGTTATTCATGGTCACATTGTAAGTTTCAAAGTCCAGACAGTCAGAAACATGCTTTTTTCACACTTTTGGCACTTTTGACTGACAAAATGATTTTTGAACACAAAACGCTCTTAAAAGCACGTTTTGTCATTTGTAGTTCAAAACAAATGTTATTCATGGTCACGTTAGAAGTTTGAAAGTCCAGACAGTCAGAAACATCCTTTTTTCACATTTTTGGCTCATTTGACTGACAAAATTATTTTTAACTACAAAATGCTCTCAAAAGCACGTTTTGTGATTTGTAGTTCAAAACAAGTGTTATTCATGGTCACATTGTAAGTTTCCAAGTCCAAACTGTCAGAAACAGGCTTTTTTCACACTTTTGGCTCATTTGACTGTCAAAATGATTTTTAACTACAAAATGATCTCAAAAGCACGTTTTGTCATTTGTAGTTCAAAACAAGTGTTATTCATGGTCACATTGTAAGTTTCAAAGTCCAGACAGTCAGAAACATCCTTTTTTCACACTTTTGGCTCATTTGACTGACAAAATGATGTGTAACTACAAAACGCTCTCAAAAGCATGTTTTGTCATTTGTAGTTCAAAACAAGTGTTATTCATGGTCACATTGTAAGTTTCAAAGTCCAGACAGTCAGAAACATCCTTTTTTCACACTTTTGACTCATTTGACTGAAAAAATGATTTTTAACTACAAAACGCTCTCAAAAGCACGTTTTGTCATTTGTAGTTCAAAACAAGTGTTATTCATGGTCACATTGTTAGTTTCTAAGTCCAAACTGTCAGAAACAGGCTTTTTTCACACTTTTGGCTCATTTGACTGACAAAATGATTTTTAACTACAAAACGCTCTCAAAAGCACGTTTTGTCATTTGTAGTTCAAAACAAGTGTTATTCATGGTCACATTGTTAGTTTCTAAGTCCAAACTGTCAGAAACAGGCTTTTTTCACACTTTTGGCTCATTTGACTGACAAAATGATTTTTAACTACAAAACGCTCTCAAAAGCACGTTTTGTCATTTGTAGTTCAAAACAAGTGTTATTCATGGTCACATTGTAAGTACTCAAGTCCAAACTGTCAGAAACATCCTTTTTTCACACTTTTGACTCATTTGACTGAAAAAATGATTTTTAACTACAAAACGCTCTCAAAAGCACGTTTTGTCATTTGTAGTTCAAAACAAGTGTTATTCATGGTCACATTGTAAGTTTCCAAGTCCAAACTGTCAGAAACAGGCTTTTTTCACACTTTTGGCTCATTTGACAGACAAAATGATTTTTAGCTACAAAATGATCTCAAAAGCACGTTTTGTCATTTGTAGTTCAAAACAAGTGTTATTCATGGTCACATTGTAAGTTTCAAAGTCCAGACAGTCAGAAACATCCTTTTTTCACACTTTTGGCTCATTTGACTGACAAAATGATGTGTAACTACAAAACGCTCTCAAAAGCATGTTTTGTCATTTGTAGTTCAAAACAAGTGTTATTCATGGTCACATTGTAAGTTTCAAAGTCCAGACAGTCAGAAACATCCTTTTTTCACACTTTTGACTCATTTGACTGAAAAAATGATTTTTAACTACAAAACGCTCTCAAAAGCACGTTTTGTCATTTGTAGTTCAAAACAAGTGTTATTCATGGTCACATTGTAAGTTTCCAAGTCCAAACTGTCAGAAACAGGCTTTTTTCACACTTTTGGCTCATTTGACTGACAAAATGATTTTTAACTACAAAACGCTCTCAAAAGCACGTTTTGTTATTTGTAGTTCAAAACAAGTGTTATTCATGGTCACATTGTAAGTTTCAAAGTCCAGACAGTCAGAAACATCCTTTTTTCACACTTTTGGCACTTTTGACTGACAAAATGATTTTTGAACACAAAACGCTCTTAAAAGCACGTTTTGTCATTTGTAGTTCAAAACAAATGTTATTCATGGTCACGTTGTAAGTTTGAAAGTCCAGACAGTCAGAAACATCCTTTTTTCACATTTTTGGCTCATTTGACTGACAAAATTATTTTTAACTACAAAATGCTCTCAAAAGCACGTTTTGTGATTTGTAGTTCAAAACAAGTGTTATTCATGGTCACATTGTAAGTTTCCAAGTCCAAACTGTCAGAAACAGGCTTTTTTCACACTTTTGGCTCATTTGACTGTCAAAATGATTTTTAACTACAAAATGATCTCAAAAGCACGTTTTGTCATTTGTAGTTCAAAACAAGTGTTATTCATGGTCACATTGTAAGTTTCAAAGTCCAGACAGTCAGAAACATGCTTTTTTCACACTTTTGGCTCATTTGACTGACAAAATGATGTGTAACTACAAAACGCTCTCAAAAGCATGTTTTGTCATTTGTAGTTCAAAACAAGTGTTATTCATGGTCACATTGTAAGTTTCAAAGTCCAGACAGTCAGAAACATCCTTTTTTCACACTTTTGACTCATTTGACTGAAAAAATGATTTTTAACTACAAAACGCTCTCAAAAGCACGTTTTGTCATTTGTAGTTCAAAACAAGTGTTATTCATGGTCACATTGTAAGTTTCCAAGTCCAAACTGTCAGAAACAGGCTTTTTTCACACATTTGGCTCATTTGACTGACAAAATGATTTTTAACTACAAAACGCTCTCAAAAGCACGTTTTGTCATTTGTAGTTCAAAACAAGTGTTATTCATGGTCACATTGTAAGTTTCAAAGTCCAGACAGTCAGAAACATCTTTTTTTCACACTTTTGACTCATTTGACTGAAAAAATGATTTTTAACTACAAAACGCTCTCAAAAGCACGTTTTGTCATTTGTAGTTCAAAACAAGTGTTATTCATGGTCACATTGTAAGTTTCCAAGTCCAAACTGTCAGAAACAGGCTTTTTTCACACTTTTGGCTCATTTGACAGTCAAAATGATGTGTAACTACAAAACGCTCTCAAAAGCATGTTTTGTCATTTGTAGTTCAAAACAAGTGTTATTCATGGTCACATTGTAAGTTTCAAAGTCCAGACAGTCAGAAACATCCTTTTTTCACACTTTTGGCTCATTTGACTGAAAAAATGATTTTTAACTACAAAACGCTCTCAAAAGCACGTTTTGTCATTTGTAGTTCAAAACAAGTGTTATTCATGGTCACATTGTAAGTACTCAAGTCCAAACTGTCAGAAACAGGCTTTTTTCACACTTTTGGCTCATTTGACTGACAAAATGATTTTTAACTACAAAACGCTCTCAAAAGCACGTTTTGTTATTTGTAGTTCAAAACAAGTGTTATTCATGGTCACATTGTAAGTTTCAAAGTCCAGACAGTCAGAAACATGCTTTTTTCACACTTTTGGCACTTTAGACTGACAAAATGATTTTTGAACACAAAACGCTCTAAAAAGCACGTTTTGTCATTTGTAGTTCAAAACAAGTGTTATTCATGGTCACATTGTAAGTTTCAAAGTCCAGACAGTCAGAAACATCCTTTTTTCACACTTTTGACTCATTTGACTGAAAAAATGATTTTTAACTACAAAACGCTCTCAAAAGCACGTTTTGTGATTTGTAGTTCAAAACAAGTGTTATTCATGGTCACATTGTAAGTTTCCAAGTCCAAACTGTCAGAAACAGGCTTTTTTCACACTTTTGGCTCATTTGACTGACAAAATGATTTTTAACTACAAAACGCTCTCAAAAGCACGTTTTGTTATTTGTAGTTCAAAACAAGTGTTATTCATGGTCACATTGTAAGTTTCAAAGTCCAGACAGTCAGAAACATCCTTTTTTCACACTTTTGGCTCATTTGACTGACAAAATGATGTGTAACTACAAAATGATCTCAAAAGCACGTTTTATCATTTGTAGTTCAAAACAAGTGTTATTCATGGTCACATTGTAAGTTTCAAAGTCCAGACAGTCAGAAACATGCTTTTTTCACACTTTTGGCACTTTTGACTGACAAAATGATTTTTGAACACAAAACGCTCTTAAAAGCACGTTTTGTCATTTGTAGTTCAAAACAAATGTTATTCATGGTCACGTTGTAAGTTTGAAAGTCCAGACAGTCAGAAAAATCCTTTGTTCACATTTTTGGCTCATTTGACTGACAAAATTATTTTTAACTACAAAATGCTCTCAAAAGCACGTTTTGTGATTTGTAGTTCAAAACAAGTGTTATTCATGGTCACATTGTAAGTTTCAAAGTCCAGACAGTCAGAAACATCCTTTTTTTCACACTTTTGGCTCATTTGACTGTCAAAATGATTTTTAACTACAAAATGATCTCAAAAGCACGTTTTGTCATTTGTAGTTCAAAACAAGTGTTATTCATGGTCACATTGTAAGTTTCAAAGTCCAGACAGTCAGAAACATCCTTTTTTCACACTTTTGGCTCATTTGACTGACAAAATGATGTGTAACTACAAAACGCTCTCAAAAGCATGTTTTGTCATTTGTAGTTCAAAACAAGTGTTATTCATGGTCACATTGTAAGTTTCCAAGTCCAAACTGTCAGAAACAGGCTTTTTTCACACTTTTGACTCATTTGACAGACAAAATGATTTTTAACTACAAAATGATCTCAAAAGCACGTGTTACGCCCCCTTTGTGTCTAGGGGTGCTAGGGGGGGGGCATAACATAAAAAGTAAAGGTTTGGCTACTGCAGTTGACTGTAACAAAAAACACCAAACGAATGTCTCCATAAAATATGACAAATTTATTTACATATAAACAAACAATCCAACAATAACTAAAAGTGAAGCTAAAAGGCTTCAGGGTGAACCCAGGCCAAAACAACAAACAAAACCCCAACTAACTGCAACATGTAATCTTACCTGCAACAAAAGAAAAGGGAAATCAAAGACAAAACACTAACCTCCCTAACCTAACAAAACCAGGAGAAAACATGTACTAAACAAAATGGCGGTTCACCCCTACAGCTTCACTTAAACAAAATCATAAACCAAAGGACTAAACAGAGTGGGCACAGACAAAACTACAAACTACAAAGAACTATAAAGTGCAACACAAACTAAAACAAGTGGAGAAGACATAAACAAAATGGAGAACAAAACAAAATGGAGAAGAGGGCCAAGCTGCAGTGGAGGCTATTGCTGCAAGGCACCCTTCTCACCGGCTGGAGGTCCAAGTGGTGGCTTTTAAAGGCTGCCTCCACCAGCTTGTCCAAATGGAGGCCACACCCTTGCCAGCACACCTGAAAATAATCACAGACATACAAACAAAGATCCACAAAAAACACAGAAGTCCCACTCTGATACAATTATAACACACAAAACACAGAACAAACAAACAAAACAAAATCAAATACAGCCCCAGCTGTAACACACGTTTTGTCATTTGTAGTTCAAAACAAGTGTTATTCATGGTCACATTGTAAGTTTCAAAGTCCAGACAGTCAGAAACATCCTTTTTTCACACTTTTGGCTCATTTGACTGAAAAAATGATGTGTAACTACAAAACGCTCTCAAAAGCATGTTTTGTCATTTGTAGTTCAAAACAAGTGTTATTCATGGTCACATTGTAAGTTTCAAAGTCCAGACAGTCAGAAACATCCTTTTTTCACACTTTTGACTCATTTGACTGAAAAAATGATTTTTAACTACAAAACGCTCTCAAAAGCACGTTTTGTCATTTGTAGTTCAAAACAAGTGTTATTCATGGTCACATTGTAAGTTTCCAAGTCCAAACTGTCAGAAACAGGCTTTTTTCACACTTTTGGCTCATTTGACTGACAAAATGATTTTTAACTACAAAACGCTCTCAAAAGCACGTTTTGTTATTTGTAGTTCAAAACAAGTGTTATTCATGGTCACATTGTAAGTTTCAAAGTCCAGACAGTCAGAAACATCCTTTTTTCACACTTTTGGCACTTTTGACTGACAAAATGATTTTTGAACACAAAACGCTCTTAAAAGCACGTTTTGTCATTTGTAGTTCAAAACAAATGTTATTCATGGTCACGTTGTAAGTTTGAAAGTCCAGACAGTCAGAAACATCCTTTTTTCACATTTTTGGCTCATTTGACTGACAAAATTATTTTTAACTACAAAATGCTCTCAAAAGCACGTTTTGTGATTTGTAGTTCAAAACAAGTGTTATTCATGGTCACATTGTAAGTTTCCAAGTCCAAACTGTCAGAAACAGGCTTTTTTCACACATTTGGCTCATTTGACTGACAAAATGATTTTTAACTACAAAACGCTCTCAAAAGCACGTTTTGTCATTTGTAGTTCAAAACAAGTGTTATTCATGGTCACATTGTAAGTTTCAAAGTCCAGACAGTCAGAAACATCTTTTTTTCACACTTTTGACTCATTTGACTGAAAAAATGATTTTTAACTACAAAACGCTCTCAAAAGCACGTTTTGTCATTTGTAGTTCAAAACAAGTGTTATTCATGGTCACATTGTAAGTTTCCAAGTCCAAACTGTCAGAAACAGGCTTTTTTCACACTTTTGGCTCATTTGACAGTCAAAATGATGTGTAACTACAAAACGCTCTCAAAAGCATGTTTTGTCATTTGTAGTTCAAAACAAGTGTTATTCATGGTCACATTGTAAGTTTCAAAGTCCAGACAGTCAGAAACATCCTTTTTTCACACTTTTGGCTCATTTGACTGAAAAAATGATTTTTAACTACAAAACGCTCTCAAAAGCACGTTTTGTCATTTGTAGTTCAAAACAAGTGTTATTCATGGTCACATTGTAAGTACTCAAGTCCAAACTGTCAGAAACAGGCTTTTTTCACACTTTTGGCTCATTTGACTGACAAAATGATTTTTAACTACAAAACGCTCTCAAAAGCACGTTTTGTTATTTGTAGTTCAAAACAAGTGTTATTCATGGTCACATTGTAAGTTTCAAAGTCCAGACAGTCAGAAACATGCTTTTTTCACACTTTTGGCACTTTAGACTGACAAAATGATTTTTGAACACAAAACGCTCTAAAAAGCACGTTTTGTCATTTGTAGTTCAAAACAAGTGTTATTCATGGTCACATTGTAAGTTTCAAAGTCCAGACAGTCAGAAACATCCTTTTTTCACACTTTTGACTCATTTGACTGAAAAAATGATTTTTAACTACAAAACGCTCTCAAAAGCACGTTTTGTGATTTGTAGTTCAAAACAAGTGTTATTCATGGTCACATTGTAAGTTTCCAAGTCCAAACTGTCAGAAACAGGCTTTTTTCACACTTTTGGCTCATTTGACTGACAAAATGATTTTTAACTACAAAACGCTCTCAAAAGCACGTTTTGTTATTTGTAGTTCAAAACAAGTGTTATTCATGGTCACATTGTAAGTTTCAAAGTCCAGACAGTCAGAAACATCCTTTTTTCACACTTTTGGCTCATTTGACTGACAAAATGATGTGTAACTACAAAATGATCTCAAAAGCACGTTTTATCATTTGTAGTTCAAAACAAGTGTTATTCATGGTCACATTGTAAGTTTCAAAGTCCAGACAGTCAGAAACATGCTTTTTTCACACTTTTGGCACTTTTGACTGACAAAATGATTTTTGAACACAAAACGCTCTTAAAAGCACGTTTTGTCATTTGTAGTTCAAAACAAATGTTATTCATGGTCACGTTGTAAGTTTGAAAGTCCAGACAGTCAGAAAAATCCTTTGTTCACATTTTTGGCTCATTTGACTGACAAAATTATTTTTAACTACAAAATGCTCTCAAAAGCACGTTTTGTGATTTGTAGTTCAAAACAAGTGTTATTCATGGTCACATTGTAAGTTTCAAAGTCCAGACAGTCAGAAACATCCTTTTTTTCACACTTTTGGCTCATTTGACTGTCAAAATGATTTTTAACTACAAAATGATCTCAAAAGCACGTTTTGTCATTTGTAGTTCAAAACAAGTGTTATTCATGGTCACATTGTAAGTTTCAAAGTCCAGACAGTCAGAAACATCCTTTTTTCACACTTTTGGCTCATTTGACTGACAAAATGATGTGTAACTACAAAACGCTCTCAAAAGCATGTTTTGTCATTTGTAGTTCAAAACAAGTGTTATTCATGGTCACATTGTAAGTTTCCAAGTCCAAACTGTCAGAAACAGGATTTTTTCACACTTTTGGCTCATTTGACTGACAAAATGATTTTTAACTACAAAACGCTCTCAAAAGCACGTTTTGTCATTTGTAGTTCAAAACAAGTGTTATTCATGGTCACATTGTAAGTTTCAAAGTCCAAACTGTCAGAAACAGGCTTTTTTCACACTTTTGACTCATTTGACAGACAAAATGATTTTTAACTACAAAATGATCTCAAAAGCACGTGTTACGCCCCCTTTGTGTCTAGGGGTGCTAGGGGGGGGGCATAACATAAAAAGTAAAGGTTTGGCTACTGCAGTTGACTGTAACAAAAAACACCAAACGAATGTCTCCATAAAATATGACAAATTTATTTACATATAAACAAACAATCCAACAATAACTAAAAGTGAAGCTAAAAGGCTTCAGGGTGAACCCAGGCCAAAACAACAAACAAAACCCCAACTAACTGCAACATGTAATCTTACCTGCAACAAAAGAAAAGGGAAATCAAAGACAAAACACTAACCTCCCTAACCTAACAAAACCAGGAGAAAACATGTACTAAACAAAATGGCGGTTCACCCCTACAGCTTCACTTAAACAAAATCATAAACCAAAGGACTAAACAGAGTGGGCACAGACAAAACTACAAACTACAAAGAACTATAAAGTGCAACACAAACTAAAACAAGTGGAGAAGACATAAACAAAATGGAGAACAAAACAAAATGGAGAAGAGGGCCAAGCTGCAGTGGAGGCTATTGCTGCAAGGCACCCTTCTCACCGGCTGGAGGTCCAAGTGGTGGCTTTTAAAGGCTGCCTCCACCAGCTTGTCCAAATGGAGGCCACACCCTTGCCAGCACACCTGAAAATAATCACAGACATACAAACAAAGATCCACAAAAAACACAGAAGTCCCACTCTGATACAATTATAACACACAAAACACAGAACAAACAAACAAAACAAAATCAAATACAGCCCCAGCTGTAACACACGTTTTGTCATTTGTAGTTCAAAACAAGTGTTATTCATGGTCACATTGTAAGTTTCAAAGTCCAGACAGTCAGAAACATCCTTTTTTCACACTTTTGGCTCATTTGACTGAAAAAATGATGTGTAACTACAAAACGCTCTCAAAAGCATGTTTTGTCATTTGTAGTTCAAAACAAGTGTTATTCATGGTCACATTGTAAGTTTCAAAGTCCAGACAGTCAGAAACATCCTTTTTTCACACTTTTGACTCATTTGACTGAAAAAATGATTTTTAACTACAAAACGCTCTCAAAAGCACGTTTTGTCATTTGTAGTTCAAAACAAGTGTTATTCATGGTCACATTGTAAGTTTCCAAGTCCAAACTGTCAGAAACAGGCTTTTTTCACACTTTTGGCTCATTTGACTGACAAAATGATTTTTAACTACAAAACGCTCTCAAAAGCACGTTTTGTTATTTGTAGTTCAAAACAAGTGTTATTCATGGTCACATTGTAAGTTTCAAAGTCCAGACAGTCAGAAACATCCTTTTTTCACACTTTTGGCACTTTTGACTGACAAAATGATTTTTGAACACAAAACGCTCTTAAAAGCACGTTTTGTCATTTGTAGTTCAAAACAAATGTTATTCATGGTCACGTTGTAAGTTTGAAAGTCCAGACAGTCAGAAACATCCTTTTTTCACATTTTTGGCTCATTTGACTGACAAAATTATTTTTAACTACAAAATGCTCTCAAAAGCACGTTTTGTGATTTGTAGTTCAAAACAAGTGTTATTCATGGTCACATTGTAAGTTTCCAAGTCCAAACTGTCAGAAACAGGCTTTTTTCACACTTTTGGCTCATTTGACTGTCAAAATGATTTTTAACTACAAAATGATCTCAAAAGCACGTTTTGTCATTTGTAGTTCAAAACAAGTGTTATTCATGGTCACATTGTAAGTTTCAAAGTCCAGACAGTCAGAAACATGCTTTTTTCACACTTTTGGCTCATTTGACTGACAAAATGATGTGTAACTACAAAACGCTCTCAAAAGCATGTTTTGTCATTTGTAGTTCAAAACAAGTGTTATTCATGGTCACATTGTAAGTTTCAAAGTCCAGACAGTCAGAAACATCCTTTTTTCACACTTTTGACTCATTTGACTGAAAAAATGATTTTTAACTACAAAACGCTCTCAAAAGCACGTTTTGTCATTTGTAGTTCAAAACAAGTGTTATTCATGGTCACATTGTAAGTTTCCAAGTCCAAACTGTCAGAAACAGGCTTTTTTCACACATTTGGCTCATTTGACTGACAAAATGATTTTTAACTACAAAACGCTCTCAAAAGCACGTTTTGTCATTTGTAGTTCAAAACAAGTGTTATTCATGGTCACATTGTAAGTTTCAAAGTCCAGACAGTCAGAAACATCTTTTTTTCACACTTTTGACTCATTTGACTGAAAAAATGATTTTTAACTACAAAACGCTCTCAAAAGCACGTTTTGTCATTTGTAGTTCAAAACAAGTGTTATTCATGGTCACATTGTAAGTTTCCAAGTCCAAACTGTCAGAAACAGGCTTTTTTCACACTTTTGGCTCATTTGACAGTCAAAATGATTTTTAACTACAAAATGATCTCAAAAGCACTTTTTGTCATTTGTAGTTCAAAACAAGTGTTATTCATGGTCACATTGTAAGTTTCAAAGTCCAGACAGTCAGAAACATCCTTTTTTCACACTTTTGGCTCATTTGACTGACAAAATGATGTGTAACTACAAAACGCTCTCAAAAGCATGTTTTGTCATTTGTAGTTCAAAACAAGTGTTATTCATGGTCACATTGTAAGTTTCAAAGTCCAGACAGTCAGAAACGTCCTTTTTTCACACTTTTGACTCATTTGACTGAAAAAATGATTTTTAACTACAAAACGCTCTCAAAAGCACGTTTTGTCATTTGTAGTTCAAAACAAGTGTTATTCATGGTCACATTGTAAGTACTCAAGTCCAAACTGTCAGAAACAGGCTTTTTTCACACTTTTGGCTCATTTGACTGACAAAATGATTTTTAACTACAAAACGCTCTCAAAAGCACGTTTTGTTATTTGTAGTTCAAAACAAGTGTTATTCATGGTCACATTGTAAGTTTCAAAGTCCAGACAGTCAGAAACATGCTTTTTTCACACTTTTGGCACTTTAGACTGACAAAATGATTTTTGAACACAAAACGCTCTAAAAAGCACGTTTTGTCATTTGTAGTTCAAAACAAGTGTTATTCATGGTCACATTGTAAGTTTCCAAGTCCAGACAGTCAGAAACATCCTTTTTTCACACTTTTGACTCATTTGACTGAAAAAATGATTTTTAACTACAAAACGCTCTCAAAAGCACGTTTTGTGATTTGTAGTTCAAAACAAGTGTTATTCATGGTCACATTGTAAGTTTCCAAGTCCAAACTGTCAGAAACAGGCTTTTTTCACACTTTTGGCTCATTTGACTGACAAAATGATTTTTAACTACAAAACGCTCTCAAAAGCACGTTTTGTTATTTGTAGTTCAAAACAAGTGTTATTCATGGTCACGTTGTAAGTTTTAAAGTCCAGACAGTCAGAAACATCCTTTTTTCACATTTTTGGCTCATTTGACTGACAAAATTATTTTTAACTACAAAACGCTCTCAAAAGCACGTTTTGTCATTTGTAGTTCAAAACAAGTGTTATTCATGGTCACATTGTAAGTTTCAAAGTCCAGACAGTCAGAAACATCCTTTTTTCACACTTTTGGCTCATTTGACTGTCAAAATGATTTTTAACTACAAAATGATCTCAAAAGCACGTTTTGTCATTTGTAGTTCAAAACAAGTGTTATTCATGGTCACATTGTAAGTTTCAAAGTCCAGACAGTCAGAAACATCCTTTTTTCACACTTTTGGCTCATTTGACTGACAAAATGATGTGTAACTACAAAACGTTTTCAAAAGCATGTTTTGTCATTTGTAGTTCAAAACAAGTGTTATTCATGGTCACATTGTAAGTTTCCAAGTCCAAACTGTCAGAAACAGGATTTTTTCACACTTTTGGCTCATTTGACTGACAAAATGATTTTTAACTACAAAATGATCTCAAAAGCACGTGTTACGCCCCCTTTGTGTCTAGGGGTGCTAGGGGGGGGGCATAACATAAAAAGTAAAGGTTTGGCTACTGAAGTTGACTGTAACAAAAAACACCAAACGAATGTCTCCATAAAATATGACAAATTTATTTACATATAAACAAACAATCCAACAATAACTAAAAGTGAAGCTAAAAGGCTTCAGGGTGAACCCAGGCCAAAACAACAAACAAAACCCCAACTAACTGCAACATGTAATCTTACCTGCAACAAAAGAAAAGGGAAATCAAAGACAAAACACTAACCTCCCTAACCTAACAAAACCAGGAGAAAACATGTACTAAACAAAATGGCGGTTCACCCCTACAGCTTCACTTAAACAAAATCATAAACCAAAGGACTAAACAGAGTGGGCACAGACAAAACTACAAACTACAAAGAACTATAAAGTGCAACACAAACTAAAACAAGTGGAGAAGACATAAACAAAATGGAGAACAAAACAAAATGGAGAAGAGGGCCAAGCTGCAGTGGAGGCTATTGCTGCAAGGCACCCTTCTCACCGGCTGGAGGTCCAAGTGGTGGCTTTTAAAGGCTGCCTCCACCAGCTTGTCCAAATGGAGGCCACACCCTTGCCAGCACACCTGAAAATAATCACAGACATACAAACAAAGATCCACAAAAAACACAGAAGTCCCACTCTGATACAAATATAACACACAAAACACAGAACAAACAAACAAAACAAAATCAAATACAGCCCCAGCTGTAACACACGTTTTGTCATTTGTAGTTCAAAACAAGTGTTATTCATGGTCACATTGTAAGTTTCAAAGTCCAGACAGTCAGAAACATCCTTTTTTCACACTTTTGGCTCATTTGACTGAAAAAATGATGTGTAACTACAAAACGCTCTCAAAAGCATGTTTTGTCATTTGTAGTTCAAAACAAGTGTTATTCATGGTCACATTGTAAGTTTCAAAGTCCAGACAGTCAGAAACATCCTTTTTTCACACTTTTGGCACTTTTGACTGACAAAATGATTTTTGAACACAAAACGCTCTTAAAAGCACGTTTTGTCATTTGTAGTTCAAAACAAATGTTATTCATGGTCACGTTGTAAGTTTGAAAGTCCAGACAGTCAGAAACATCCTTTTTTCACATTTTTGGCTCATTTGACTGACAAAATTATTTTTAACTACAAAATGCTCTCAAAAGCACGTTTTGTGATTTGTAGTTCAAAACAAGTGTTATTCATGGTCACATTGTAAGTTTCCAAGTCCAAACTGTCAGAAACAGGCTTTTTTCACACTTTTGGCTCATTTGACTGTCAAAATGATTTTTAACTACAAAATGATCTCAAAAGCACGTTTTGTCATTTGTAGTTCAAAACAAGTGTTATTCATGGTCACATTGTAAGTTTCAAAGTCCAGACAGTCAGAAACATGCTTTTTTCACACTTTTGGCTCATTTGACTGACAAAATGATGTGTAACTACAAAACGCTCTCAAAAGCATGTTTTGTCATTTGTAGTTCAAAACAAGTGTTATTCATGGTCACATTGTAAGTTTCAAAGTCCAGACAGTCAGAAACATCCTTTTTTCACACTTTTGACTCATTTGACTGAAAAAATGATTTTTAACTACAAAACGCTCTCAAAAGCACGTTTTGTCATTTGTAGTTCAAAACAAGTGTTATTCATGGTCACATTGTAAGTTTCCAAGTCCAAACTGTCAGAAACAGGCTTTTTTCACACATTTGGCTCATTTGACTGACAAAATGATTTTTAACTACAAAACGCTCTCAAAAGCACGTTTTGTCATTTGTAGTTCAAAACAAGTGTTATTCATGGTCACATTGTAAGTACTCAAGTCCAAACTGTCAGAAACAGGCTTTTTTCACACTTTTGGCTCATTTGACTGACAAAATGATTTTTAACTACAAAACGCTCTCAAAAGCACGTTTTGTTATTTGTAGTTCAAAACAAGTGTTATTCATGGTCACATTGTAAGTTTGAAAGTCCAGACAGTCAGAAACATCCTTTTTTCACACTTTTGACTCATTTGACTGAAAAAATGATTTTTAACTACAAAACGCTCTCAAAAGCACGTTTTGTCATTTGTAGTTCAAAACAAGTGTTATTCATGGTCACATTGTAAGTTTCCAAGTCCAAACTGTCAGAAACAGGCTTTTTTCACACTTTTGGCTCATTTGACAGTCAAAATGATTTTTAACTACAAAATGATCTCAAAAGCACTTTTTGTCATTTGTAGTTCAAAACAAGTGTTATTCATGGTCACATTGTAAGTTTCAAAGTCCAGACAGTCAGAAACATCCTTTTTTCACACTTTTGGCTCATTTGACTGACAAAATGATGTGTAACTACAAAACGCTCTCAAAAGCATGTTTTGTCATTTGTAGTTCAAAACAAGTGTTATTCATGGTCACATTGTAAGTTTCAAAGTCCAGACAGTCAGAAACGTCCTTTTTTCACACTTTTGACTCATTTGACTGAAAAAATGATTTTTAACTACAAAACGCTCTCAAAAGCACGTTTTGTCATTTGTAGTTCAAAACAAGTGTTATTCATGGTCACATTGTAAGTACTCAAGTCCAAACTGTCAGAAACAGGCTTTTTTCACACTTTTGGCTCATTTGACTGACAAAATGATTTTTAACTACAAAACGCTCTCAAAAGCACGTTTTGTTATTTGTAGTTCAAAACAAGTGTTATTCATGGTCACATTGTAAGTTTCAAAGTCCAGACAGTCAGAAACATGCTTTTTTCACACTTTTGGCACTTTAGACTGACAAAATGATTTTTGAACACAAAACGCTCTAAAAAGCACGTTTTGTCATTTGTAGTTCAAAACAAGTGTTATTCATGGTCACATTGTAAGTTTCCAAGTCCAGACAGTCAGAAACATCCTTTTTTCACACTTTTGACTCATTTGACTGAAAAAATGATTTTTAACTACAAAACGCTCTCAAAAGCACGTTTTGTGATTTGTAGTTCAAAACAAGTGTTATTCATGGTCACATTGTAAGTTTCCAAGTCCAAACTGTCAGAAACAGGCTTTTTTCACACTTTTGGCTCATTTGACTGACAAAATGATTTTTAACTACAAAACGCTCTCAAAAGCACGTTTTGTTATTTGTAGTTCAAAACAAGTGTTATTCATGGTCACATTGTAAGTTTCAAAGTCCAGACAGTCAGAAACATGCTTTTTTCACACTTTTGGCACTTTTGACTGACAAAATGATTTTTGAACACAAAACGCTCTTAAAAGCACGTTTTGTCATTTGTAGTTCAAAACAAATGTTATTCATGGTCACGTTGTAAGTTTCAAAGTCCAGACAGTCAAAACATCCTTTTTTCACACTTTTGGCACTTTTGACTGACAAAATGATTTTTGAACACAAAACGCTCTTAAAAGCACGTTTTGTCATTTGTAGTTCAAAACAAATGTTATTCATGGTCACGTTGTAAGTTTGAAAGTCCAGACAGTCAGAAACATCCTTTTTTCACATTTTTGGCTCATTTGACTGACAAAATTATTTTTAACTACAAAATGCTCTCAAAAGCACGTTTTGTGATTTGTAGTTCAAAACAAGTGTTATTCATGGTCACATTGTAAGTTTCCAAGTCCAAACTGTCAGAAACAGGCTTTTTTCACACTTTTGGCTCATTTGACTGTCAAAATGATTTTTAACTACAAAATGATCTCAAAAGCACGTTTTGTCATTTGTAGTTCAAAACAAGTGTAATTCATGGTCACATTGTAAGTTTCAAAGTCCAGACAGTCAGAAACATCCTTTTTTCACACTTTTGGCTCATTTGACTGACAAAATGATGTGTAACTACAAAACGCTCTCAAAAGCATGTTTTGTCATTTGTACTTCAAAACAAGTGTTATTCATGGTCACATTGTAAGTTTTAAAGTCCAGACAGTCAGAAACATCCTTTTTTCACACTTTTGACTCATTTGACTGAAAAAATGATTTTTAACTACAAAACGCTCTCAAAAGCACGTTTTGTGATTTGTAGTTCAAAACAAGTGTTATTCATGGTCACATTGTAAGTTTCCAAGTCCAAACTGTCAGAAACAGGCTTTTTTCACACTTTTGGCTCATTTGACTGACAAAATGATTTTTAACTACAAAACGCTCTCAAAAGCACGTTTTGTTATTTGTAGTTCAAAACAAGTGTTATTCATGGTCACATTGTAAGTTTCAAAGTCCAGACAGTCAGAAACATGCTTTTTTCACACTTTTGGCACTTTTGACTGACAAAATGATTTTTGAACACAAAACGCTCTTAAAAGCACGTTTTGTCATTTGTAGTTCAAAACAAATGTTATTCATGGTCACGTTGTAAGTTTCAAAGTCCAGACAGTCAAAACATCCTTTTTTCACACTTTTGGCACTTTTGACTGACAAAATGATTTTTGAACACAAAACGCTCTTAAAAGCACGTTTTGTCATTTGTAGTTCAAAACAAATGTTATTCATGGTCACGTTGTAAGTTTGAAAGTCCAGACAGTCAGAAACATCCTTTTTTCACATTTTTGGCTCATTTGACTGACAAAATTATTTTTAACTACAAAATGCTCTCAAAAGCACGTTTTGTGATTTGTAGTTCAAAACAAGTGTTATTCATGGTCACATTGTAAGTTTCCAAGTCCAAACTGTCAGAAACAGGCTTTTTTCACACTTTTGGCTCATTTGACTGTCAAAATGATTTTTAACTACAAAATGATCTCAAAAGCACGTTTTGTCATTTGTAGTTCAAAACAAGTGTAATTCATGGTCACATTGTAAGTTTCAAAGTCCAGACAGTCAGAAACATCCTTTTTTCACACTTTTGGCTCATTTGACTGACAAAATGATGTGTAACTACAAAACGCTCTCAAAAGCATGTTTTGTCATTTGTACTTCAAAACAAGTGTTATTCATGGTCACATTGTAAGTTTTAAAGTCCAGACAGTCAGAAACATCCTTTTTTCACACTTTTGACTCATTTGACTGAAAAAATGATTTTTAACTACAAAACGCTCTCAAAAGCACGTTTTGTCATTTGTAGTTCAAAACAAGTGTTATTCATGGTCACATTGTAAGTTTCAAAGTCCAGACAGTCAGAAACATCCTTTTTTCACACTTTTGACTCATTTGACTGAAAAAATGATTTTTAACTACAAAACGCTCTCAAAAGCACGTTTTGTGATTTGTAGTTCAAAACAAGTGTTATTCATGGTCACATTGTAAGTTTCCAAGTCCAAACTGTCAGAAACAGGCTTTTTTCACACTTTTGGCTCATTTGACTGACAAAATGATTTTTAACTACAAAACGCTCTCAAAAGCACGTTTTGTTATTTGTAGTTCAAAACAAGTGTTATTCATGGTCACATTGTAAGTTTCAAAGTCCAGACAGTCAGAAACATCCTTTTTTCACACTTTTGGCTCATTTGACTGACAAAATGATGTGTAACTACAAAATGATCTCAAAAGCACGTTTTATCATTTGTAGTTCAAAACAAGTGTTATTCATGGTCACATTGTAAGTTTCAAAGTCCAGACAGTCAGAAACATGCTTTTTTCACACTTTTGGCACTTTTGACTGACAAAATGATTTTTGAACACAAAACGCTCTTAAAAGCACGTTTTGTCATTTGTAGTTCAAAACAAATGTTATTCATGGTCACGTTGTAAGTTTGAAAGTCCAGACAGTCAGAAACATCCTTTTTTCACATTTTTGGCTCATTTGACTGACAAAATTATTTTTAACTACAAAATGCTCTCAAAAGCACGTTTTGTGATTTGTAGTTCAAAACAAGTGTTATTCATGGTCACATTGTAAGTTTCCAAGTCCAAACTGTCAGAAACAGGCTTTTTTCACACTTTTGGCTCATTTGACTGTCAAAATGATTTTTAACTACAAAATGATCTCAAAAGCACATTTTGTCATTTGTAGTTCAAAACAAGTGTTATTCATGGTCACATTGTAAGTTTCAAAGTCCAGACAGTCAGAAACATCCTTTTTTTCACACTTTTGGCTCATTTGACTGACAAAATGATGTGTAACTACAAAACGCTCTCAAAAGCATGTTTTGTCATTTGTAGTTCAAAACAAGTGTTATTCATGGTCACATTGTAAGTTTCAAAGTCCAGACAGTCAAAAACATCCTTTTTTCACACTTTTGGCACTTTTGACTGACAAAATGATTTTTGAACACAAAACGCTCTTAAAAGCACGTTTTGTCATTTGTAGTTCAAAACAAATGTTATTCATGGTCACGTTGTAAGTTTGAAAGTCCAGACAGTCAGAAACATCCTTTTTTCACATTTTTGGCTCATTTGACTGACAAAATTATTTTTAACTACAAAATGCTCTCAAAAGCACGTTTTGTGATTTGTAGTTCAAAACAAGTGTTATTCATGGTCACATTGTAAGTTTCCAAGTCCAAACTGTCAGAAACAGGCTTTTTCACACTTTTGGCTCATTTGACTGTCAAAATGATTTTTAACTACAAAATGATCTCAAAAGCACGTTTTGTCATTTGTAGTTCAAAACAAGTGTTATTCATGGTCACATTGTAAGTTTCAAAGTCCAGACAGTCAGAAACATCCTTTTTTCACACTTTTGACTCATTTGACTGAAAAAATGATTTTTAACTACAAAACGCTCTCAAAAGCACGTTTTGTCATTTGTAGTTCAAAACAAGTGTTATTCATGGTCACATTGTAAGTTTCCAAGTCCAAACTGTCAGAAACAGGCTTTTTTCACACTTTTGGCTCATTTGACAGACAAAATGATTTTTAACTACAAAATGATCTCAAAGGCACGTTTTGTCATTTGTAGTTCAAAACAAGTGTTATTCATGGTCACATTGAAAGTTTCAAAGTCCAGACAGTCAGAAACATCCTTTTTTCACACTTTTGGCTCATTTGACTGACAAAATGATGTGTAACTACAAAACGCTCTCAAAAGCATGTTTTGTCATTTGTAGTTCAAAACAAGTGTTATTCATGGTCACATTGTAAGTTTCAAAGTCCAGACAGTCAGAAACATCCTTTTTTCACACTTTTGGCTCATTTGACTGACAAAATGATTTTTAACTACAAAACGCTCTCAAAAGCACGTTTTGTTATTTGTAGTTCAAAACAAGTGTTATTCATGGTCACATTGTAAGTTTCAAAGTCCAGACAGTCAGAAACATCCTTTTTTCACACTTTTGGCACTTTTGACTGACAAAATGATTTTTGAACACAAAACGCTCTTAAAAGCACGTTTTGTCATTTGTAGTTCAAAACAAATGTTATTCATGGTCACGTTGTAAGTTTGAAAGTCCAGACAGTCAGAAACATCCTTTTTTCACATTTTTGGCTCATTTGACTGACAAAATTATTTTTAACTACAAAATGCTCTCAAAAGCACGTTTTGTCATTTGTAGTTAAAAACAAATGTTATTCATAGTCACATTGTAAGTTTCAAAGTCCAGACAGTCAGAAACATGCTTTTTTCACACTTTCGGGACTTTTGACTGACAAAATGATTTTGAAGCACAAACAGCTCTCAAAAGCACGTTTTGTCATTTGTAGTTCAAAACAAGTGTAATTCATGGTCACATTGTAAGTTTCAAAGTCCAGACAGTCAGAAACATCCTTTTTTCACACTTTTGGCTCATTTGACTGACAAAATGATGTATAACTACAAAACGCTCTTAAAAGCATGTTTTGTCATTTGTACTTCAAAACAAGTGTTATTCATGGTCACATTGTAAGTTTTAAAGTCCAGACAGTCAGAAACATCCTTTTTTCACACTTTTGACTCATTTGACTGAAAAAATGATTTTTAACTACAAAACGCTCTCAAAAGCACGTTTTGTCATTTGTAGTTCAAAACAAGTGTTATTCATGGTCACATTGTACGTTTCAAAGCCCAGACATTCAGAAACATGCTTTTTTCACAGTTTTGGGACTTTTGACTAACAAAATGATTTTGAACACAAAAGCTCTCAAAAGCACGTTTTGTGTTTTGTAGTTCAAAACAAGTGTTATTCATGGTCACATTGTAAGTTTCCAAGTCCAGACAGACAGAAACATGCTTTTTTCACACTTTTGGCACTTTAGACTGACAAAATGATTTTGAAGCACAAAATGCTCTCAAAAGCACGTTTTGTCATTTGTACTTCAAAACAAGTGTTATTCATGGTCACATTGTAAGTTTCCAAGTCCAGACAGTCAGAAACATCCTTTTTTCACACTTTTGGCTCTTTTGACTGACAAAATGATTTTTGAACTCAAAACGCTCTTAAAAGCACGTTTTGTCATTTGTAGTTCAAAACAAGTGTTATTCATGGTCACATTGTAAGTTTCCAAGTCCAGACAGTCAGAAACATCTTTTTTTCACACTTTTGGCTCATTTGACTGACAAAATGATTTTTGAACACAAAACGCTCTTAAAAGCACGTTTTGTCATTTGTAGTTCAAAACATGTGTTATTCATGGTCACATTGTAAGTTTCCAAGTCCAGACAGTCAAAACATCCTTTTTTCACACTTTTGGCACTTTTGACTGACAAAATGATTTTTGAACACAAAACGCTCTTAAAAGCACGTTTTGTCATTTGTAGTTCAAAACAAATGTTATTCATGGTCACGTTGTAAGTTTGAAAGTCCAGACAGTCAGAAACATCCTTTTTTCACATTTTTGGCTCATTTGACTGACAAAATTATTTTTAACTACAAAACGCTCTCAAAAGCACGTTTTGTCATTTGTAGTTCAAAACAAGTGTTATTCATGGTCACATTGTAAGTTTCAAAGTCCAGACAGTCAGAAACATCCTTTTTTCACACTTTTGACTCATTTGACTGAAAAAATGATTTTTAACTACAAAACGCTCTCAAAAGCACGTTTTGTGATTTGTAGTTCAAAACAAGTGTTATTCATGGTCACATTGTAAGTTTCCAAGTCCAAACTGTCAGAAACAGGCTTTTTTCACACTTTTGGCTCATTTGACTGACAAAATGATTTTGAACTACAAAACGCTCTCAAAAGCACGTTTTGTTATTTGTAGTTCAAAACAAGTGTTATTCATGGTCATATTGTAAGTTTCAAAGTCCAGACAGTCAGAAACATCCTTTTTTCACACTTTTGGCTCATTTGTCTGACAAAATGATGTGTAACTACAAAATGATCTCAAAAGCACGTTTTATCATTTGTAGTTCAAAACAAGTGTTATTCATGGTCACATTGTAAGTTTCAAAGTCCAGACAGTCAGAAACATGCTTTTTTCACACTTTTGGCACTTTTGACTGACAAAATGATTTTTGAACACAAAACGCTCTTAAAAGCACGTTTTGTCATTTGTAGTTCAAAACAAATGTTATTCATGGTCATGTTGTAAGTTTGAAAGTCCAGACAGTCAGAAAAATCCTTTGTTCACATTTTTGGCTCATTTGACTGACAAAATTATTTTTAACTACAAAATGCTCTCAAAAGCACGTTTTGTGATTTGTAGTTCAAAACAAGTGTTATTCATGGTCACATTGTAAGTTTCCAAGTCCAAACTGTCAGAAACAGGCTTTTTTCACACTTTTGGCTCATTTGACTGTCAAAATGATTTTTAACTACAAAATGATCTCAAAAGCACGTTTTGTCATTTGTAGTTCAAAACAAGTGTTATTCATGGTCACATTGTAAGTTTCAAAGTCCAGACAGTCAGAAACATCCTTTTTTTCACACTTTTGGCTCATTTGACTGACAAAATGATGTGTAACTACAAAACGCTCTCAAAAGCATGTTTTGTCATTTGTAGTTCAAAACAAGTGTTATTCATGGTCACATTGTAAGTTTCAAAGTCCAGACAGTCAAAAACATCCTTTTTTCACACTTTTGGCACTTTTGACTGACAAAATGATTTTTGAACACAAAACGCTCTTAAAAGCACGTTTTGTCATTTGTAGTTCAAAACAAATGTTATTCATGGTCACGTTGTAAGTTTGAAAGTCCAGACAGTCAGAAACATCCTTTTTTCACATTTTTGGCTCATTTGACTGACAAAATTATTTTTAACTACAAAATGCTCTCAAAAGCACGTTTTGTGATTTGTAGTTCAAAACAAGTGTTATTCATGGTCACATTGTAAGTTTCCAAGTCCAAACTGTCAGAAACAGGCTTTTTCACACTTTTGGCTCATTTGACTGTCAAAATGATTTTTAACTACAAAATGATCTCAAAAGCACGTTTTGTCATTTGTAGTTCAAAACAAGTGTTATTCATGGTCACATTGTAAGTTTCAAAGTCCAGACAGTCAGAAACATCCTTTTTTCACACTTTTGACTCATTTGACTGAAAAAATGATTTTTAACTACAAAACGCTCTCAAAAGCACGTTTTGTCATTTGTAGTTCAAAACAAGTGTTATTCATGGTCACATTGTAAGTTTCCAAGTCCAAACTGTCAGAAACAGGCTTTTTTCACACTTTTGGCTCATTTGACAGACAAAATGATTTTTAACTACAAAATGATCTCAAAGGCACGTTTTGTCATTTGTAGTTCAAAACAAGTGTTATTCATGGTCACATTGAAAGTTTCAAAGTCCAGACAGTCAGAAACATCCTTTTTTCACACTTTTGGCTCATTTGACTGACAAAATGATGTGTAACTACAAAACGCTCTCAAAAGCATGTTTTGTCATTTGTAGTTCAAAACAAGTGTTATTCATGGTCACATTGTAAGTTTCAAAGTCCAGACAGTCAAAAACATCCTTTTTTCACACTTTTGGCACTTTTGACTGACAAAATGATTTTTGAACACAAAACGCTCTTAAAAGCACGTTTTGTCATTTGTAGTTCAAAACAAATGTTATTCATGGTCACGTTGTAAGTTTGAAAGTCCAGACAGTCAGAAACATCCTTTTTTCACATTTTTGGCTCATTTGACTGACAAAATTATTTTTAACTACAAAATGCTCTCAAAAGCACGTTTTGTGATTTGTAGTTCAAAACAAGTGTTATTCATGGTCACATTGTAAGTTTCCAAGTCCAAACTGTCAGAAACAGGCTTTTTCACACTTTTGGCTCATTTGACTGTCAAAATGATTTTTAACTACAAAATGATCTCAAAAGCACGTTTTGTCATTTGTAGTTCAAAACAAGTGTTATTCATGGTCACATTGTAAGTTTCAAAGTCCAGACAGTCAGAAACATCCTTTTTTCACACTTTTGACTCATTTGACTGAAAAAATGATTTTTAACTACAAAACGCTCTCAAAAGCACGTTTTGTCATTTGTAGTTCAAAACAAGTGTTATTCATGGTCACATTGTAAGTTTCCAAGTCCAAACTGTCAGAAACAGGCTTTTTTCACACTTTTGGCTCATTTGACAGACAAAATGATTTTTAACTACAAAATGATCTCAAAGGCACGTTTTGTCATTTGTAGTTCAAAACAAGTGTTATTCATGGTCACATTGAAAGTTTCAAAGTCCAGACAGTCAGAAACATCCTTTTTTCACACTTTTGGCTCATTTGACTGACAAAATGATGTGTAACTACAAAACGCTCTCAAAAGCATGTTTTGTCATTTGTAGTTCAAAACAAGTGTTATTCATGGTCACATTGTAAGTTTCAAAGTCCAGACAGTCAGAAACATCCTTTTTTCACACTTTTGGCTCATTTGACTGACAAAATGATTTTTAACTACAAAACGCTCTCAAAAGCACGTTTTGTTATTTGTAGTTCAAAACAAGTGTTATTCATGGTCACATTGTAAGTTTCAAAGTCCAGACAGTCAGAAACATCCTTTTTTCACACTTTTGGCTCATTTGACTGACAAAATTATTTTTAACTACAAAATGCTCTCAAAAGCACGTTTTGTCATTTGTAGTTAAAAACAAATGTTATTCATAGTCACATTGTAAGTTTCAAAGTCCAGACAGTCAGAAACATGCTTTTTTCACACTTTCGGGACTTTTGACTGACAAAATGATTTTGAAGCACAAACAGCTCTCAAAAGCACGTTTTGTCATTTGTGGTTCATAACAAGTGTTATACTGGGTCACATTGTAAGTTTCAAAGTACAGACAGTCAGAAACATGCTTTTTTTCCCACTTTTGGCTCATTTGACTGACAAAATGATTTTTAACTACAAAACGCCCTCGAAAGCACGTTTTGTCATTTGTAGTTCAAAACAAGTGTTATTCATGGTCACATTGTACGTTTCAAAGCCCAGACATTCAGAAACATGCTTTTTTCACAGTTTTGGGACTTTTGACTAACAAAATGATTTTGAACACAAAAGCTCTCAAAAGCACGTTTTGTGTTTTGTAGTTCAAAACAAGTGTTATTCATGGTCACATTGTAAGTTTCCAAGTCCAGACAGACAGAAACATGCTTTTTTCACACTTTTGGCACTTTAGACTGACAAAATGATTTTGAAGCACAAAATGCTCTCAAAAGCACGTTTTGTCATTTGTAGTTCAAAACAAGTGTTATTCATGGTCACATTGTAAGTTTCCAAGTCCAGACAGTCAGAAACATCCTTTTTTCACACTTTTGGCTCTTTTGACTGACAAAATGATTTTTGAACTCAAAACGCTCTTAAAAGCACGTTTTGTCATTTGTAGTTCAAAACAAGTGTTATTCATGGTCACATTGTAAGTTTCAAAGTCCAGACAGTCAGAAACATCCTTTTTTCACACTTTTGACTCATTTGACTGAAAAAATGATTTTTAACTACAAAACGCTCTCAAAAGCACGTTTTGTCATTTGTAGTTCAAAACAAGTGTTATTCATGGTCACATTGTAAGTTTCCAAGTCCAAACTGTCAGAAACAGGCTTTTTTCACACTTTTGGCTCATTTGACTGTCAAAATGATTTTTAACTACAAAATGATCTCAAAAGCACGTTTTGTCATTTGTAGTTCAAAACAAGTGTAATTCATGGTCACATTGTAAGTTTCAAAGTCCAGACAGTCAGAAACATCCTTTTTTCACACTTTTGGCTCATTTGACTGACAAAATGATGTGTAACTACAAAACGCTCTCAAAAGCATGTTTTGTCATTTGTACTTCAAAACAAGTGTTATTCATGGTCACATTGTAAGTTTTAAAGTCCAGACAGTCAGAAACATCCTTTTTTCACACTTTTGACTCATTTGACTGAAAAAATGATTTTTAACTACAAAACGCTCTCAAAAGCACGTTTTGTCATTTGTAGTTCAAAACAAGTGTTATTCATGGTCACATTGTAAGTTTCAAAGTCCAGACAGTCAGAAACATCCTTTTTTCACACTTTTGACTCATTTGACTGAAAAAATGATTTTTAACTACAAAACGCTCTCAAAAGCACGTTTTGTGATTTGTAGTTCAAAACAAGTGTTATTCATGGTCACATTGTAAGTTTCCAAGTCCAAACTGTCAGAAACATCCTTTTTTCACACTTTTGGCTCATTTGACTGACAAAATGATGTGTAACTACAAAATGATCTCAAAAGCACGTTTTGTCATTTGTAGTTCAAAACAAGTGTTATTCATGGTCACATTGTACGTTTCAAAGCCCAGACATTCAGAAACATGCTTTTTTCACAGTTTTGGGACTTTTGACTAACAAAATGATTTTGAACACAAAAGCTCTCAAAAGCACGTTTTGTGTTTTGTAGTTCAAAACAAGTGTTATTCATGGTCACATTGTAAGTTTCCAAGTCCAGACTGTCAGAAACAGGCTTTTTTCACACTTTTGGCACTTTAGACTGACAAAATGATTTTGAAGCACAAAATGCTCTCAAAAGCACGTTTTGTCATTTGTAGTTCAAAACAAGTGTTATTCATGGTCACATTGTAAGTTTCCAAGTCCAGACAGTCAGAAACATCCTTTTTTCACACTTTTGGCTCTTTTGACTGACAAAATGATTTTTGAACTCAAAACGCTCTTAAAAGCACGTTTTGTCATTTGTAGTTCAAAACAAGTGTTATTCATGGTCACATTGTAAGTTTCCAAGTCCAGACAGTCAGAAACATCTTTTTTTCACACTTTTGGCTCATTTGACTGACAAAATGATTTTTGAACACAAAACGCTCTTAAAAGCACGTTTTGTCATTTGTAGTTCAAAACATGTGTTATTCATGGTCACATTGTAAGTTTCCAAGTCCAGACAGTCAAAACATCCTTTTTTCACACTTTTGGCACTTTTGACTGACAAAATGATTTTTGAACACAAAACGCTCTTAAAAGCACGTTTTGTCATTTGTAGTTCAAAACAAATGTTATTCATGGTCACGTTGTAAGTTTGAAAGTCCAGACAGTCAGAAACATCCTTTTTTCACATTTTTGGCTCATTTGACTGACAAAATTATTTTTAACTACAAAATGCTCTCAAAAGCACGTTTTGTGATTTGTAGTTCAAAACAAGTGTTATTCATGGTCACATTGTAAGTTTCCAAGTCCAAACTGTCAGAAACAGGCTTTTTTCACACTTTTGGCTCATTTGACTGTCAAAATGATTTTTAACTACAAAATGATCTCAAAAGCACGTTTTGTCATTTGTAGTTCAAAACAAGTGTAATTCATGGTCACATTGTAAGTTTCAAAGTCCAGACAGTCAGAAACATCCTTTTTTCACACTTTTGGCTCATTTGACTGACAAAATGATGTGTAACTACAAAACGCTCTCAAAAGCATGTTTTGTCATTTGTACTTCAAAACAAGTGTTATTCATGGTCACATTGTAAGTTTTAAAGTCCAGACAGTCAGAAACATCCTTTTTTCACACTTTTGACTCATTTGACTGAAAAAATGATTTTTAACTACAAAACGCTCTCAAAAGCACGTTTTGTCATTTGTAGTTCAAAACAAGTGTTATTCATGGTCACATTGTAAGTTTCAAAGTCCAGACAGTCAGAAACATCCTTTTTTCACACTTTTGACTCATTTGACTGAAAAAATGATTTTTAACTACAAAACGCTCTCAAAAGCACGTTTTGTGATTTGTAGTTCAAAACAAGTGTTATTCATGGTCACATTGTAAGTTTCCAAGTCCAAACTGTCAGAAACAGGCTTTTTTCACACTTTTGGCTCATTTGACTGACAAAATGATTTTTAACTACAAAACGCTCTCAAAAGCACGTTTTGTTATTTGTAGTTCAAAACAAGTGTTATTCATGGTCACATTGTAAGTTTCAAAGTCCAGACAGTCAGAAACATCCTTTTTTCACACTTTTGGCTCATTTGACTGACAAAATGATGTGTAACTACAAAATGATCTCAAAAGCACGTTTTATCATTTGTAGTTCAAAACAAGTGTTATTCATGGTCACATTGTAAGTTTCAAAGTCCAGACAGTCAGAAACATGCTTTTTTCACACTTTTGGCACTTTTGACTGACAAAATGATTTTTGAACACAAAACGCTCTTAAAAGCACGTTTTGTCATTTGTAGTTCAAAACAAATGTTATTCATGGTCATGTTGTAAGTTTGAAAGTCCAGACAGTCAGAAAAATCCTTTGTTCACATTTTTGGCTCATTTGACTGACAAAATTATTTTTAACTACAAAATGCTCTCAAAAGCACGTTTTGTGATTTGTAGTTCAAAACAAGTGTTATTCATGGTCACATTGTAAGTTTCCAAGTCCAAACTGTCAGAAACAGGCTTTTTTCACACTTTTGGCTCATTTGACTGTCAAAATGATTTTTAACTACAAAATGATCTCAAAAGCACGTTTTGTCATTTGTAGTTCAAAACAAGTGTTATTCATGGTCACATTGTAAGTTTCAAAGTCCAGACAGTCAGAAACATCCTTTTTTTCACACTTTTGGCTCATTTGACTGACAAAATGATGTGTAACTACAAAACGCTCTCAAAAGCATGTTTTGTCATTTGTAGTTCAAAACAAGTGTTATTCATGGTCACATTGTAAGTTTCAAAGTCCAGACAGTCAAAAACATCCTTTTTTCACACTTTTGGCACTTTTGACTGACAAAATGATTTTTGAACACAAAACGCTCTTAAAAGCACGTTTTGTCATTTGTAGTTCAAAACAAATGTTATTCATGGTCACGTTGTAAGTTTGAAAGTCCAGACAGTCAGAAACATCCTTTTTTCACATTTTTGGCTCATTTGACTGACAAAATTATTTTTAACTACAAAATGCTCTCAAAAGCACGTTTTGTGATTTGTAGTTCAAAACAAGTGTTATTCATGGTCACATTGTAAGTTTCCAAGTCCAAACTGTCAGAAACAGGCTTTTTTCACACTTTTGGCTCATTTGACTGTCAAAATGATTTTTAACTACAAAATGATCTCAAAAGCACGTTTTGTCATTTGTAGTTCAAAACAAGTGTTATTCATGGTCACATTGTAAGTTTCAAAGTCCAGACAGTCAGAAACATCCTTTTTTCACACTTTTGACTCATTTGACTGAAAAAATGATTTTTAACTACAAAACGCTCTCAAAAGCACGTTTTGTCATTTGTAGTTCAAAACAAGTGTTATTCATGGTCACATTGTAAGTTTCCAAGTCCAAAACTGTCAGAAACAGGCTTTTTTCACACTTTTGGCTCATTTGACTGACAAAATGATTTTTTAACTACAAAATGATCTCAAAAGCACGTTTTGTCATTTGTAGTTCAAAACAAGTGTTATTCATGGTCACATTGAAAGTTTCAAAGTCCAGACAGTCAGAAACATCCTTTTTTCACACTTTTGGCTCATTTGACTGACAAAATGATGTGTAACTACAAAACGCTCTCAAAAGCATGTTTTGTCATTTGTAGTTCAAAACAAGTGTTATTCATGGTCACATTGTAAGTTTCAAAGTCCAGACAGTCAGAAACATCCTTTTTCACACTTTTGGCTCATTTGACTGACAAAATGATTTTTAACTACAAAACGCTCTCAAAAGCACGTTTTGTTATTTGTAGTTCAAAAGAAGTGTTATTCATGGTCACATTGTAAGTTTCAAAGTCCAGACAGTCAGAAACATCCTTTTTTCACACTTTTGGCACTTTTGACTGACAAAATGATTTTTGAACACAAAACGCTCTTAAAAGCACGTTTTGTCATTTGTAGTTCAAAACAAATGTTATTCATGGTCACATTGTAAGTTTGAAAGTCCAGACAGTCAGAAACATCCTTTTTTCACATTTTTGGCTCATTTGACTGACAAAATTATTTTTAACTACAAAATGCTCTCAAAAGCACGTTTTGTCATTTGTAGTTCAAAACAAGTGTTATTCATGTTCACATAATAAGTTTCAAAGTCCAAACAGTCAGAAACATGCTTTTTTCACACTTTTGGCACTTTAGACTGACAAAATGATTTTTGAACACAAAACGCTCTCAAAAGCACGTTTTGTCATTTGTAGTTCAAAACAAGTGTTATTCATGGTGATATAATAAGTTTCAAAGTCCAAACAGTCAGAAACATGCTTTTTTCACACTTTTGTTATATTTGACTGACAAAATGATTTTTTTAGCACAAACGGATATCGGAAGCAATTTTTGTCATTTGTAGTTCAAAACAAGTGTTATTCATGGTCACATTGTAAGTTTCCAAGTCCAAACTGTCAGAAATATCCTTTTTTTACACTTTTGGGACATTTGACTGACAAAATGATTTTTAAGCACAAAACGCCCTCGAAAGCACGTTTTGTCATTTGTAGTTAAAAACAAATGTTATTCATAGTCACATTGTAAGTTTCAAAGTCCAGACAGTCAGAAACATGCTTTTTTCACACTTTTGGGACTTTTGACTGACAAAATGATTTTGAAGCACAAAACACTCTCAAAGGCATGTTTTGTCATTTGTAGTTCAAAACAAGTGTTATTCATGGTCACATTGTAAGTTTCCAAGTCCAGACAGTCAGAAACATGCTTTTTTCACACTTTTGGCACTTTAGACTGACAAAATGATTTTGAAGCACAAAATGCTCTCAAAAGCACGTTTTGTCATTTGTAGTTCAAAACAAGTGTTATTCATGGTCACATTGTAAGTTTCCAAGTCCAGACAGTCAGAAACATCCTTTTTTCACACTTTTGGCTCATTTGACTGACAAAATGATTTTTAACTACAAAACGCTCTCAAAAGACGTTTTGTCATTTGTAGTTCAAAACAAGTGTTATTCATGGTCACATTGTAAGTTTCAAAGTCCAGACAGTCAGAAACATCCTTTTTTCACACTTTTGACTCATTTGACTGAAAAAATGATTTTTAACTACAAAACGCTCTCAAAAGCACGTTTTGTCATTTGTAGTTCAAAACAAGTGTTATTCATGGTCACATTGTAAGTTTCCAAGTCCAAACTGTCAGAAACAGGCTTTTTTCACACTTTTGGCTCATTTGACAGACAAAATGATTTTTAACTACAAAATGATCTCAAAAGCACGTTTTGTCATTTGTAGTTCAAAACAAGTGTTATTCATGGTCACATTGAAAGTTTCAAAGTCCAGACAGTCAGAAACATCCTTTTTTCACACTTTTGGCTCATTTGACTGACAAAATGATGTGTAACTACAAAACGCTCTCAAAAGCATGTTTTGTCATTTGTAGTTCAAAACAAGTGTTATTCATGGTCACATTGTAAGTTTCAAAGTCCAGACAGTCAGAAACATCCTTTTTTCACACTTTTGACTCATTTGACTGAAAAAATGATTTTTAACTACAAAACGCTCTCAAAAGCACGTTTTGTCATTTGTAGTTCAAAACAAGTGTTATTCATGGTCACATTGTAAGTTTCCAAGTCCAAACTGTCAGAAACAGGCTTTTTTCACACTTTTGGCTCATTTGACAGACAAAATGATTTTTAACTACAAAATGATCTCAAAAGCGCGTTTTGTCATTTGTAGTTCAAAACAAGTGTTATTCATGGTCACATTGAAAGTTTCAAAGTCCAGACAGTCAGAAACATCCTTTTTTCACACTTTTGGCTCATTTGACTGACAAAATGATGTGTAACTACAAAACGCTCTCAAAAGCATGTTTTGTCATTTGTAGTTCAAAACAAGTGTTATTCATGGTCACATTGTAAGTTTCAAAGTCCAGACAGTCAGAAACATCCTTTTTTCACACTTTTGACTCATTTGACTGAAAAAATGATTTTTAACTACAAAACGCTCTCAAAAGCACGTTTTGTCATTTGTAGTTCAAAACAAGTGTTATTCATGGTCACATTGTAAGTTTCCAAGTCCAAACTGTCAGAAACAGGCTTTTTTCACACTTTTAGCTCATTTGACTGACAAAATGATTTTTAACTACAAAACGCTCTCAAAAGCACGTTTTGTTATTTGTAGTTCAAAACAAGTGTTATTCATGGTCACATTGTAAGTTTCAAAGTCCAGACAGTCAGAAACATCCTTTTTTCACACTTTTGGCACTTTTGACTGACAAAATGATTTTTGAACACAAAACGCTCTTAAAAGCACGTTTTGTCATTTGTAGTTCAAAACAAATGTTATTCATGGTCACGTTGTAAGTTTGAAAGTCCAGACAGTCAGAAACATCCTTTTTTCACATTTTTGGCTCATTTGACTGACAAAATTATTTTTAACTACAAAATGCTCTCAAAAGCACGTTTTGTCATTTGTAGTTAAAAACAAATGTTATTCATAGTCACATTGTAAGTTTCAAAGTCCAGACAGTCAGAAACATGCTTTTTTCACACTTTCGGGACTTTTGACTGACAAAATGATTTTGAAGCACAAACCACTCTCAAAAGCACGTTTTGTCATTTGTGGTTCATAACAAGTGTTATACTGGGTCACATTGTAAGTTTCAAAGTACAGACAGTCAGAAACATGCTTTTTTTCCCACTTTTGGCTCATTTGACTGACAAAATGATTTTTAACTACAAAACGCCCTCGAAAGCACGTTTTGTCATTTGTAGTTCAAAACAAGTGTTATTCATGGTCACATTGTACGTTTCAAAGCCCAGACATTCAGAAACATGCTTTTTTCACAGTTTTGGGACTTTTGACTAACAAAATGATTTTGAACACAAAAGCTCTCAAAAGCACGTTTTGTGTTTTGTAGTTCAAAACAAGTGTTATTCATGGTCACATTGTAAGTTTCCAAGTCCAGACAGACAGAAACATGCTTTTTTCACACTTTTGGCACTTTAAACTGACAAAATGATTTTGAAGCACAAAATGCTCTCAAAAGCACGTTTTGTGATTTGTAGTTCAAAACAAGTGTTATTCATGGTCACATTGTAAGTTTCCAAGTCCAGACAGTCAGAAACATCCTTTTTTCACACTTTTGGCTCATTTGACTGACAAAATGATTTTTGAACTCAAAACGCTCTTAAAAGATCGTTTTGTCATTTGTAGTTCAAAACAAGTGTTATTCATGGTCACATTGTAAGTTTCCAAGTCCAGACAGTCAGAAACATCTTTTTTTCACACTTTTGGCTCATTTGACTGACAAAATGATTTTTGAACACAAAACGCTCTTAAAAGCACGTTTTGTCATTTGTAGTTCAAAACATGTGTTATTCATGGTCACATTGTAAGTTTCCAAGTCCAAATTGTCAGAAACATGCTTTTTTCACACTTTTGGCTCATTTGACTGACAAAATGATTTTTAACTACAAAATGCTCTCAAAAGCACGTTTTGTGATTTGTAGTTCAAAACAAGTGTTATTCATGGTCACATTGTAAGTTTTCAAGTCCAGACAGTCAGAAACATGCTTTTTTCACACTTTTGGGACTTTTGACTGACAAAATGATTTTGAACACAAAACGCTCTCAAAAGCACGTTTTGTCATTTGTAGTTCAAAACAAGTGTTATTCATGGTCACATTGTAAGTTTCCAAGTCCAAACTGTCAGAAATATCCTTTTTTCACACTTTTGGCTCATTTGACTGACAAAATGATTTTGAAGCACAAAACACTCTCAAAAGCACGTTTTGTCATTTGTGGTTCATAACAAGTGTTATACTGGGTCACATTGTAAGTTTCAAAGTACAGACAGTCAGAAACATGCTTTTTTCCCACTTTTGGCTCATTTGACTGACAAAATGATTTTTATCTACAAAACGCTCTCAAAAGCACGTTTTGTCATTTGTAGTTCAAAACAAGTGTTATTCATGGTCACATAATAAGTTTCAAAGTCCAAACAGTCAGAAACATGCTTTTTTCACACTTTTGGCACTTTAGACTGACAAAATGATTTTTGAACACAAAACGCTCTCAAAAGCACGTTTTGTCATTTGTAGTTCAAAACAAGTGTTATTCATGGTCACATAATAAGTTTCAAAGTCCAAACAGTCAGAAACATGCTTTTTTCAAACTTTTGTTATATTTGACTGACAAAATGATTTTTTTAGCACAAACGGATATCGGAAGCAATTTTTGTCATTTGTAGTTCAAAACAAGTGTTATTCATGGTCACATTGTAAGTTTCCAAGTCCAAACTGTCAGAAATATCCTTTTTTCACACTTTTGGGACATTTGACTGACAAAATGATTTTGAAGCACAAAACGCCCTCGAAAGCACGTTTTGTCATTTGTAGTTAAAAACAAATGTTATTCATAGTCACATTGTAAGTTTCAAAGTCCAGATAGTCAGAAACACGCTTTTTTCACACTTTTGGGACTTTTGACTGACAAAATGATTTTGAAGCACAAAACACTCTCAAAAGCATGTTTTGTCATTTGTAGTTCAAAACAAGTGTTATTCATGGTCACATTGTAAGTTTCCAAGTACAGACAGTCAGAAACATGCTTTTTTCACACTTTTGGCACTTAAGACTGACAAAATGATTTTGAAGCACAAAATGCTCTCAAAAGCACGTTTTGTCATTTGTAGTTCAAAACAAGTTTTATTCATGGTCACATTGTAAGTTTCCAAGTCCAGACAGTCAGAAACATGCTTTTTTCACACTTTTGGCTCATTTGACTGACAAAATGATTTTTAACTACAAAACGCACTCAAAAGCAAATTTTGTGTTTTGTAGTTCAAAACAAGTGTTATTCATGGTCACATTGTAAGTTTCCAAGTCCAGACAGTCAGAAACATGCTTTTTTCACACTTTTGTTATATTTGACTGACAAAATGATTTTTTTAGCACAAACGGATATCGGAAGCAATTTTTGTCATTTGTAGTTCAAAACAAGTGTTATTCATGGTCACATTGTAAGTTTCCAAGTCCAAACTATCAGAAATATCCTTTTTTCACACTTTTGGGACATTTGACTGACAAAATGATTTTGAAGCACAAAACGCCCTCGAAAGCACGTTTTGTCATTTGTAGTTAAAAACAAATGTTATTCATAGTCACATTGTAAGTTTCAAAGTCCAGACAGTCAGAAACATGCTTTTTTCACACTTTTGGGACTTTTGACTGACAAAATGATTTTTAACTACAAAACGCCCTCGAAAGCACGTTTTGTCATTTGTAGTTCAAAACAAGTGTTATTCATGGTCACATTGTAAGTTTCCAAGTACAGACAGTCAGAAACATGCTTTTTTCCCACTTTTGGCTCATTTGACTGACAAAATGATTTTTAACTACAAAACGCCCTCGAAAGCACGTTTTGTCATTTGTAGTTCAAAACAAGTGTTATTCATGGTCACATTGTACGTTTCAAAGCCCAGACATTCAGAAACATGCTTTTTTCACAGTTTTGGGACTTTTGACTAACAAAATGATTTTGAACACAAAAGCTCTCAAAAGCACGTTTTGTGTTTTGTAGTTCAAAACAAGTGTTATTCATGGTCACATTGTAAGTTTCCAAGTCCAGACAGTCAGAAACATGCTTTTTTCACACTTTTGGCACTTTAGACTGACAAAATGATTTTGAAGCACAAAATGCTCTCAAAAGCACGTTTTGTCATTTGTAGTTCAAAACAAGTGTTATTCATGGTCACATTGTAAGTTTCCAAGTCCAGACAGTCAGAAACATCCTTTTTTCACACTTTTGGCTCATTTGACTGACAAAATGATTTTTGAACTCAAAACGCTCTTAAAAGCACGTTTTGTCATTTGTAGTTCAAAACAAGTGTTATTCATGGTCACATTGTAAGTTTCCAAGTCCAGACAGTCAGAAACATCCTTTTTTCACACTTTTGGCTCATTTGACTGACAAAATGTTTTTTGAACACAAAACGCTCTTAAAAGCACGTTTTGTCATTTGTAGTTCAAAACATGTGTTATTCATGGTCACATTGTAAGTTTCCAAGTCCAAATTGTCAGAAACATGCTTTTTTCACACTTTTGGCTCATTTGACTGACAAAATGATTTTTAACTACAAAACACTCTCAAAAGCACGTTTTGTCATTTGTGGTTCATAACAAGTGTTATACTGGGTCACATTGTAAGTTTCAAAGTACAGACAGTCAGAAACATGCTTTTTTCCCACTTTTGGCTCATTTGACTGACAAAATGATTTTTATCTACAAAACGCTCTCAAAAGCACGTTTTGTCATTTGTAGTTCAAAACAAGTGTTATTCATGTTCACATAATAAGTTTCAAAGTCCAAACAGTCAGAAACATGCTTTTTTCACACTTTTGGCACTTTAGACTGACAAAATGATTTTTGAACACAAAACGCTCTCAAAAGCACGTTTTGTCATTTGTAGTTCAAAACAAGTGTTATTCATGGTGATATAATAAGTTTCAAAGTCCAAACAGTCAGAAACATGCTTTTTTCACACTTTTGTTATATTTGACTGACAAAATGATTTTTTTTAGCACAAACGGATATCGGAAGCAATTTTTGTCATTTGTAGTTCAAAACAAGTGTTATTCATGGTCACATTGTAAGTTTCCAAGTCCAAACTGTCAGAAATATCCTTTTTTCACACTTTTGGGACATTTGACTGACAAAATGATTTTTAAGCACAAAACGCCCTCGAAAGCACGTTTTGTCATTTGTAGTTAAAAACAAATGTTATTCATAGTCACATTGTAAGTTTCAAAGTCCAGACAGTCAGAAACATGCTTTTTTCACACTTTTGGGACTTTTGACTGACAAAATGATTTTGAAGCACAAAACACTCTCAAAGGCATGTTTTGTCATTTGTAGTTCAAAACAAGTGTTATTCATGGTCACATTGTAAGTTTCCAAGTCCAGACAGTCAGAAACATGCTTTTTTCACACTTTTGGCACTTTAGACTGACAAAATGATTTTGAAGCACAAAATGCTCTCAAAAGCACGTTTTGTCATTTGTAGTTCAAAACAAGTTTTATTCATGGTCACATTGTAAGTTTCCAAGTCCAGACAGTCAGAAACATGCTTTTTTCACACTTTTGGCTCATTTGACTGACAAAATGATTTTTAACTACAAAACGCACTCAAAAGCAAATTTTGTGTTTTGTAGTTCAAAACAAGTGTTATTCATGGTCACATTGTAAGTTTCCAAGTCCAGACAGTCAGAAACATGCTTTTTTCACACTTTTGTTATATTTGACTGACAAAATGATTTTTTTAGCACAAACGGATATCGGAAGCAATTTTTGTCATTTGTAGTTCAAAACAAGTGTTATTCATGGTCACATTGTAAGTTTCCAAGTCCAAAATGTCAGAAATATCCTTTTTTCACACTTTTGGGACATTTGACTGACAAAATGATTTTGAAGCACAAAACGCCCTCGAAAGCACGTTTTGTCATTTGTAGTTAAAAACAAATGTTATTCATAGTCACATTGTAAGTTTCCAAGTCCAGACAGTCAGAAACATCCTTTTTTCACACTTTTGTTATATTTGACTGACAAAATGATTTTTTAGCACAAACGGATATCAGAAGCAATTTTTGTCATTTGTATTTCAAAACAAGTGTTATTCATGGTCACATTGTAAGTTTCCAAGTCCAAACTGTCAGAAACATGCCTTTTTCACACTTTTGGCACTTTTGACTTACAAAATGATTTTTAAGCAAAAAACGCTCTTAAAAGCACGTTTTGTCATTTGTAGTTCAAAACAAGTGTTATTCATGGTCACATTGTAAGTTTCAAAGTCCAGACAGTCAGAAACATGCTTTTTTCACACTTTTGGGACTTTTGACTGACGAATTGATTTTGAAGCACAAAACGCTCTGTAAAGCACTGATATGGTGCCTCTGTCAGACTCCTCCCCCTCTCCTCTCCGCTTGGCTGCTGATTCTCCCCACCTGCGACCACTTACCTCATCATCTCATCCGCCTTCATAAGGAGCCACAGGATCATCAGTCTTCGCCAGTCCGTTGCCCCTGATGGTGCATAGTTGGTCCTCAAGTCAAGCTATTGTCTGTTTCGTTACGTCAAGTCTATGACTAAAAACTGTCTCTCTCTACTCACCTCCAGGAATCCAGTACCACGATTGGTCGCCAGAATCAGTTTCCAGCCGGTCTCGCCAATCTGTCCTCTCCTGCGGACCCACCACGAGCCTCTGCCTCTTCAAGTATCCCATCCTCCACCAACATCTGCCTACGGAGAAATCCACCAGTGACGCCGCTAACTTCTGCCTCTAGTTTGGAACCGACATCCAGTCCTGCTCACGCTCTGTTTCCTGCTCCACGTATTAAACCTCTTACCTGCCACGCTTGCCTCCCGCTGTGTTTCTTCTCGGTTTCAGCATTTGGGTTCGAAAAATGTTCTGTAGCCATGACAAGCACGTTTTGTCATTTGTAGTTCAAAACAAGTGTTATTCATGGTCACATTGTAAGTTTCCAAGTCCAGACAGTCAGAAACAGGCTTTTTTCACACTTTTGGCACTTTAGACTAACAAAATGATTTTGAAGCACAAAACGCTCTCAAAAGCACGTTTTGTCATTTGTAGTTCAAAACAAGTGTTATTCATGGTCACATTGTAAGTTTCCAAGTCCAAACAGTCAGAAACATGCCTTTTTCACACTTTTGGCACTTTTGACTTACAAAATGATTTTTAAGAAAAAAACGCTCTCAAAAGCACGTTTTGTCATTTGTAGTTCAAAACAAGTGTTATTCATGGTCACATTGTAAGTTTCCAAGTCCAGACAGTCAGAAACATGCTTTTTTCACACTTTTGGCACTTTTGACTGACAAAATGATTTTTGAACACAAAATGCTCTTAAAAGCACGTTTTGTCATTTGTAGTTCAAAACAAGTGTTATTCATGGTCACATTGTAAGTTTCCAAGTCCAGACAGTCAGAAACATCCTTTTTTCACACTTTTGTTATATTTGACTGACAAAATGATTTTTTAGCACAAACGGATATCAGAAGCAATTTTTGTCATTTGTAGTTCAAAACAAGTGTTATTCATGGTCACATTGTAAGTTTCCAAGTCCAAACTGTCAGAAATATCCTTTTTTCACACTTTTGGGACTTTTGACTGACAAAATGATTTTGAACACAAAACACTCTCAAAAGCACGTTTTGTCATTTATAGTTCAAAACAAGTGTTATTCATGTTCACATTGTAAGTTTCAAAGTCCAGACAGTCAGAAACATGCGGTTTTCAGTAAAACTAAGGCTAGCGCCCTTCCCCCGCATAGACCTTACGATTGCGCTATTAACCTCCTTTCTGGTGCTCCTCTACCTAAGGGGCGGCTATTCAACCTGTCGGGCCCCGAAAGAAACGCCATGGAACAGTACATCCAGGAAGCGCTTTCGCTAGGGCACATACGTCCCTCCTCCTCCCCTGTGGGAGCTGGATTTTTCTTCGTGGAGAAAAAAGATAAGACACTCAGGCCTTGCATCGATTACCGCTAACTTAATCAGATCACAGTCAAAGATAAATACTCCCTGCCACTAATCACATCCGTTTTTGACTCCGTTCAACAAGCTCGTATCTTCACTAAATTAGACCTCCGCAATGCGTACCATTTGGTTCGCATCAAAGAGGGCGACGAATGGAAGACTGCATTCAAAACCCCCTTAGGCCACTATGAATATTTGGTCATGCGTTTGGCCTCACCAACGCCCCTGCAGTCTTCCAGAGGTTGGTTAACGAGATACTCCGTGATTTCCTTAACCGGTTCATCTTCGTATACCTAGATGACATTCTCATCTATTCTCAGGATCAGGCCCAACATGAACATCACGTACGTCTCGTGCTGGATAGATTATTGGAAAACCAGCTTTATGTAAAATTTGAGAAAAGCGAGTTTCATGTCTCAACCGTTCAGTTTCTCGGCTATATCATTGAGGCCGGTTGCATCCGACCTGATCCTGCTAAGTTAGAAGCCGTCACCAACTGGGCTCCTCCAGACACTCGAAAAAAACTCCAACAGTTTCTAGGCTTCGCCAATTTTTACAGGCGCTTTATCCGTAATTACAGCAGCATAGCTTCTCCCCTCACGCGCCTTACTTCTACTTCTCACCCCTTTGTCTGGTCCACTGACGCCCAACAAGCCTTTGACAAATTGAAAGAACTGTTCGTATCCGCACCTATCCTCATCCAACCTGACCCATCTCGCCAATTAATCGTCGAGGTCGACGCTTCTGATACCGGTGTGGGGGCCGTCCTCTCCCAAAAGGAAGACTCAACAGGCAAAATGAAACCTTGTGCCTGTTTTTCTCGCAAATTATCACCAGCAGAACAGAACTACGATGTCGGCAACCGGGAACTACTTGCCATCAAGCTGGCATTGGAGGAATGGCGTCACTGGTTGGAGGGAGCAGAACAGCCATTCATCGTATGGACCGATCACAAGAACCTGGCTTATCTCCGCTCAGCCAAACGGATCAACTCCAGGCAAGCTCGTTGGTGTCTCTTTTTTGACCGCTTCAATTTTGTAATCACCTACAGACCCGGATCCCGAAATGTCAAGCCTGACGCCCTGTCCCGAAAGTACAGCCCTTCAGAACGCGCCCCAGCCACTATCCTTCCCTCCACCTGCGTCATCGGAGCCCTCACGTGGGACGTCGAAAACAAGGTACTCCAAGCCCTGAGAGACAATAATGACCACCCTCCTGTCCCCAGGGGTACCTTGTTCGTCATTTTTAGTTAAAAACAAGTGTTATTCATGTTCACATTGTAAGTTTCAAAGTCCAGACAGTCAGAAACATGCTTTTTTCACACTTTTGGCACTTTTGACTGACAAAATGATTTTTAACTACAAAATGCTCTCAAAAGCACGGTTTGTCATTTGTAGTTCAAAACAAGTGTTATTCATGGTCACATTGTAAGTTTCCAAGTCCAGACAGTCAGAAACATGCTTTTTTCACACTTTTGGGACTTTTGACTGACGAATTGATTTTGAAGCACAAAACGCTCTGTAAAGCACTGATATGGTGCCTCTGTCAGACTCCTCCCCCTCTCCTCTCTGCTTGGCTGCTGATTCTCCCCACCTGCGACCACTTACCTCATCATCTCATCCGCCTTCATAAGGAGCCACAGGATCATCAGTCTTCGCCAGTCCGTTGCCCCTGATGGTGCATAGTTGGTCCTCAAGTCAAGCTATTGTCTGTTTCGTTACGTCAAGTCTATGACTAAAAACTGTCTTTCTCTACTCACCTCCATGAATCCAGTACCACGATTGGTCGCCAGAATCAGTTTCCAGCCGGTCTCGCCAATCTGTCCTCTCCTGCGGACCCACCACGAGCCTCTGCCTCTTCAAGTATCCCATCCTCCACCAACATCTGCCGACGGAGAAATCCACCAGTGACGCCGCTAACTTCTGCCTCTAGTTTGGAACCGACATCCAGTCCTGCTCACGCTCTGTTTCCTGCTCCACGTATTAAACCTCTTACCTGCCACGCTTGCCTCCCGCTGTGTTTCTTCTCGGTTTCAGCATCTGGGTTCGAAAAATGTTCTGTAGCCATGACAAGCACGTTTTGTCATTTGTAGTTCAAAACAAGTGTTATTCATGGTCACATTGTAAGTTTCAAAGTCCAAACAGTCAGAAACATGCCTTTTTCACACTTTTGGCACTTTTGACTTACAAAATGATTTTTAAGCAAAAAACGCTCTCAAAAGCACGTTTTGTCATTTGTAGTTCAAAACAATTGTTATTCATGGTCACATAATAAGTTTCAAAGTCCAAACAGTCAGGAACATGCTTTTTTCACACTTTTTGTCAGTCAAATGAGCATTTGACTGACAAAATGATTTTAAACTACAAAAATCTCTCAAAAGCACGTTTTGTCATTTGTAGTTCAAAACAAGTGTTATTCATGGTCACATTGTAAGTTTCCAAGTCCAGACAGTCAGAAACATCCTTTTTTCACACTTTTGTTATATTTGACTGACAAAATGATTTTTTAGCACAAACGGATATCAGAAGCAATTTTTGTCATTTGTAGTTCAAAACAAGTGTTATTCATGGTCACATTGTAAGTTTCCAAGTCCAAACTGTCAGAAATATCCTTTTTTCACACTTTTGGCACTTTTGACTGACAAAATGATTTTTGAACACAAAACGCTCTTAAAAGCACGTTTTGTCATTTGTAGTTCAAAACAAGTGTTATTCATGGTGAAATTGTAAGTTTCCAAGTCCAAACTGTCAGAAACAGGCTTTTTTCACACTTTTGGCTCATTTGACTGACAAAATGATTTTTGAACACAAAACGCTCTCAAAAGCACGTTTTGTCATTTGTAGTTCAAAACAAGTGTTATTCATGGTCACATTGTAGGTTTCAAAGTCCAAACTGTCAGAAAAAGGCTTTTTTCACACTTTTGACTGACAAAATGATTTTTGAACACAAAACGCTCTTAAAAGCACGTTTTGTCATTTGTAGTTCAAAACAAGTGTTATTCATGGTCACTATGTAAGTTTCAAAGTCCAGACAGTCAGAAACATGCTTTTTTCACACTTTTGGCACTTTTGACTGACAAAATGATTTTTGAACACAAAATGCTCTTAAAAGCATGTTTTGTCATTTGTAGTTCAAAACAAGTGTTATTCATGGTCACATTGTAAGTTTCCAAGTCCAGACAGTCAGAAACATCCTTTTTTCACACTTTTGTTATATTTGACTGACAAAATGATTTTTTAGCACAAACGGATATCAGAAGCAATTTTTGTCATTTGTATTTCAAAACAAGTGTTATTCATGGTCACATTGTAAGTTTCCAAGTCCAAACTGTCAGAAACATGCCTTTTTCACACTTTTGGCACTTTTGACTTACAAAATGATTTTTAAGCAAAAAACGCTCTTAAAAGCACGTTTTGTCATTTGTAGTTCAAAACAAGTGTTATTCATGGTCACATTGTAAGTTTCAAAGTCCAGACAGTCAGAAACATGCTTTTTTCACACTTTTGGGACTTTTGACTGACGAATTGATTTTGAAGCACAAAACGCTCTGTAAAGCACTGATATGGTGCCTCTGTCAGACTCCTCCCCCTCTCCTCTCCGCTTGGCTGCTGATTCTCCCCACCTGCGACCACTTACCTCATCATCTCATCCGCCTTCATAAGGAGCCACAGGATCATCAGTCTTCGCCAGTCCGTTGCCCCTGATGGTGCATAGTTGGTCCTCAAGTCAAGCTATTGTCTGTTTCGTTACGTCAAGTCTATGACTAAAAACTGTCTCTCTCTACTCACCTCCAGGAATCCAGTACCACGATTGGTCGCCAGAATCAGTTTCCAGCCGGTCTCGCCAATCTGTCCTCTCCTGCGGACCCACCACGAGCCTCTGCCTCTTCAAGTATCCCATCCTCCACCAACATCTGCCTACGGAGAAATCCACCAGTGACGCCGCTAACTTCTGCCTCTAGTTTGGAACCGACATCCAGTCCTGCTCACGCTCTGTTTCCTGCTCCACGTATTAAACCTCTTACCTGCCACGCTTGCCTCCCGCTGTGTTTCTTCTCGGTTTCAGCATTTGGGTTCGAAAAATGTTCTGTAGCCATGACAAGCACGTTTTGTCATTTGTAGTTCAAAACAAGTGTTATTCATGGTCACATTGTAAGTTTCCAAGTCCAGACAGTCAGAAACAGGCTTTTTTCACACTTTTGGCACTTTAGACTAACAAAATGATTTTGAAGCACAAAACGCTCTCAAAAGCACGTTTTGTCATTTGTAGTTCAAAACAAGTGTTATTCATGGTCACATTGTAAGTTTCCAAGTCCAAACAGTCAGAAACATGCCTTTTTCACACTTTTGGCACTTTTGACTTACAAAATGATTTTTAAGAAAAAAACGCTCTCAAAAGCACGTTTTGTCATTTGTAGTTCAAAACAAGTGTTATTCATGGTCACATTGTAAGTTTCCAAGTCCAGACAGTCAGAAACATGCTTTTTTCACACTTTTGGCACTTTTGACTGACAAAATGATTTTTGAACACAAAATGCTCTTAAAAGCACGTTTTGTCATTTGTAGTTCAAAACAAGTGTTATTCATGGTCACATTGTAAGTTTCCAAGTCCAGACAGTCAGAAACATCCTTTTTTCACACTTTTGTTATATTTGACTGACAAAATGATTTTTTAGCACAAACGGATATCAGAAGCAATTTTTGTCATTTGTAGTTCAAAACAAGTGTTATTCATGGTCACATTGTAAGTTTCCAAGTCCAAACTGTCAGAAATATCCTTTTTTCACACTTTTGGCACTTTTGACTGACAAAATGATTTTTGAACACAAAACGCTCTTAAAAGCACGTTTTGTCATTTGTAGTTCAAAACAAGTGTTATTCATGGTCACATTGTAAGTTTCCAAGTCCAAACTGTCAGAACCAGGCTTTTTTCACACTTTTGGCTCATTTGACTGACAAAACGATTTTTAACTACAAAACGCTCTCAAAAGCACGTTTTGTCATTTGTAGTTCAAAACAAGTGTTATTCATGGTCACATTGTAAGTTTCCAAGTCCAGACAGTCAGAAACATGCTTTTTTCACACTTTTGGGACTTTTGACTGACAAAATGATTTTTGAAGCACAAAACACTCTCAAAAGCATGTTTTGTCATTTGTAGTTCAAAACAAGTGTTATTCATGGTCACATTGTAAGTTTCCAAGTCCAAACTGTCAGAAACAGGCTTTTTTCACACTTTTGGCTCATTTGACTGACAAAACGATTTTTAACTACAAAACGCTCTCAAAAGCACGTTTTGTCATTTGTAGTTCAAAACAAGTGTTATTCATGGTCACATTGTAGGTTTCAAAGTCCAAACTGTCAGAAACAGGCTTTTTTCACACTTTTGACTGACAAAATGATTTTTGACCACAAAATGCTCTTAAAAGCACGTTTTGTCATTTGTAGTTCAAAACAAGTGTTATTCATGGTCACATTGTAAGTTTCCAAGTCCAGACAGTCAGAAACATCCTTTTTTCACACTTTTGTTATATTTGACTGACAAAATGATTTTTTAGCACAAACGGATATCAGAAGCAATTTTTGTCATTTGTAGTTCAAAACAAGTGTTATTCATGGTCACATTGTAAGTTTCCAAGTCCAAACTGTCAGAAATATCCTTTTTTCACACTTTTGGCACTTTTGACTGACAAAATGATTTTTGAACACAAAACGCTCTTAAAAGCACGTTTTGTCATTTGTAGTTCAAAACAAGTGTTATTCATGGTCACATTGTAAGTTTCCAAGTCCAAACTGTCAGAACCAGGCTTTTTTCACACTTTTGGCTCATTTGACTGACAAAACGATTTTTAACTACAAAACGCTCTCAAAAGCACGTTTTGTCATTTGTAGTTCAAAACAAGTGTTATTCATGGTCACATTGTAAGTTTCCAAGTCCAAACTGTCAGAAATATCCTTTTTTCACACTTTTGGCACTTTTGACTGACAAAATGATTTTTGAACACAAAACGCTCTTAAAAGCACGTTTTGTCATTTGTAGTTCAAAACAAGTGTTATTCATGGTCACATTGTAAGTTTCCAAGTCCAAACTGTCAGAACCAGGCTTTTTTCACACTTTTGGCTCATTTGACTGACAAAACGATTTTTAACTACAAAACGCTCTCAAAAGCACGTTTTGTCATTTGTAGTTCAAAACAAGTGTTATTCATGGTCACATTGTAAGTTTCCAAGTCCAGACAGTCAGAAACATGCTTTTTTCACACTTTTGGGACTTTTGACTGACAAAATGATTTTTGAAGCACAAAACACTCTCAAAAGCATGTTTTGTCATTTGTAGTTCAAAACAAGTGTTATTCATGGTCACATTGTAAGTTTCCAAGTCCAAACTGTCAGAAACAGGCTTTTTTCACACTTTTGGCTCATTTGACTGACAAAACGATTTTTAACTACAAAACGCTCTCAAAAGCACGTTTTGTCATTTGTAGTTCAAAACAAGTGTTATTCATGGTCACATTGTAGGTTTCAAAGTCCAAACTGTCAGAAACAGGCTTTTTTCACACTTTTGACTGACAAAATGATTTTTGACCACAAAATGCTCTTAAAAGCACGTTTTGTCATTTGTAGTTCAAAACAAGTGTTATTCATGGTCACATTGTAAGTTTCCAAGTCCAGACAGTCAGAAACATCCTTTTTTCACACTTTTGTTATATTTGACTGACAAAATGATTTTTTAGCACAAACGGATATCAGAAGCAATTTTTGTCATTTGTAGTTCAAAACAAGTGTTATTCATGGTCACATTGTAAGTTTCCAAGTCCAAACTGTCAGAAATATCCTTTTTTCACACTTTTGGCACTTTTGACTGACAAAATGATTTTTGAACACAAAACGCTCTTAAAAGCACGTTTTGTCATTTGTAGTTCAAAACAAGTGTTATTCATGGTCACATTGTAAGTTTCCAAGTCCAAACTGTCAGAACCAGGCTTTTTTCACACTTTTGGCTCATTTGACTGACAAAACGATTTTTAACTACAAAACGCTCTCAAAAGCACGTTTTGTCATTTGTAGTTCAAAACAAGTGTTATTCATGGTCACATTGTAAGTTTCCAAGTCCAGACAGTCAGAAACATCCTTTTTTCACACTTTTGGGACTTTTGACGGACAAAATGATTTTTGAAGCACAAAACACTCTCAAAAGCATGTTTTGTCATTTGTAGTTCAAAACAAGTGTTATTCATGGTCACATTGTAAGTTTCCAAGTCCAAACTGTCAGAAACAGGCTTTTTTCACACTTTTGGCTCATTTGACTGACAAAACGATTTTTAACTACAAAACGCTCTCAAAAGCACGTTTTGTCATTTGTAGTTCAAAACAAGTGTTATTCATGGTCACATTGTAAGTTTCCAAGTCCAAACTGTCAGAAACAGGCTTTTTTCACACTTTTGACTGACAAAATGATTTTTGAACACAAAACGCTCTTAAAAGCACGTTTTGTCATTTGTAGTTCAAAACAAGTGTTATTCATGGTCACATTGTAAGTTTCAAAGTCCAGACAGTCAGAAACATGCTTTTTTCACACTTTTGGCACTTTTGACTGACAAAATGATTTTTGAACACAAAATGCTCTTAAAAGCACGTTTTGTCATTTGTAGTTCAAAACAAGTGTTATTCATGGTCACATTGTAAGTTTCCAAGTCCAGACAGTCAGAAACATCCTTTTTTCACACTTTTGTTATATTTGACTGACAAAATGATTTTTTAGCACAAACGGATATCAGAAGCAATTTTTGTCATTTGTAGTTCAAAACAAGTGTTATTCATGGTCACATTGTAAGTTTCCAAGTCCAAACTGTCAGAAATATCCTTTTTTCACACTTTTGGCACTTTTGACTGACAAAATGATTTTTGAACACAAAACGCTCTTAAAAGCACGTTTTGTCATTTGTAGTTCAAAACAAGTGTTATTCATGGTCACATTGTAAGTTTCCAAGTCCAAACTGTCAGAAACAGGCTTTTTTCACACTTTTGGCTCATTTGACTGACAAAACGATTTTTAACTACAAAACGCTCTCAAAAGCACGTTTTGTCATTTGTAGTTCAAAACAAGTGTTATTCATGGTCACATTGTAAGTTTCCAAGTCCAGACAGTCAGAAACATGCTTTTTTCACACTTTTGGGACTTTTGACTGACAAAATGATTTTGAACACAAAACGCTCTCAAAAGCACGTTTTGTCATTTGTAGTTCAAAACAAGTGTTATTCATGGTCACATTGTAGGTTTCAAAGTCCAAACTGTCAGAAACAGGCTTTTTTCACACTTTTGACTGACAAAATGATTTTTGAACACAAAACGCTCTTAAAAGCACGTTTTGTCATTTGTAGTTCAAAACAAGTGTTATTCATGGTCACATTGTAAGTTTCAAAGTCCAGACAGTCAGAAACATGCTTTTTTCACACTTTTGGGACTTTTGACTGACAAAATGATTTTGAACACAAAACGCTCTCAAAAGCACGTTTTGTCATTTGTAGTTCAAAACAAGTGTTATTCATGGTCACATTGTAGGTTTCAAAGTCCAAACTGTCAGAAACAGGCTTTTTTCACACTTTTGACTGACAAAATGATTTTTGAACACAAAACGCTCTTAAAAGCACGTTTTGTCATTTGTAGTTCAAAACAAGTGTTATTCATGGTCACATTGTAAGTTTCAAAGTCCAGACAGTCAGAAATATCCTTTTTTCACACTTTTGGCACTTTTGACTGACAAAATGATTTCTGAACACAAAATGCTCTTAAAAGCACGTTTTGTCATTTGTAGTTCAAAACAAGTGTTATTCATGGTCACATTGTAAGTTTCAAAGTCCAGACAGTCAGAAACATGCTTTCTTCACACTTTTGGCACTTTTGACTGACAAAATGATTTTGAAGCACAAAACGCTCTGAAAAGCACGTTTTGTCATTTGTAGTTCAAAACAAGTGTTATTCATGGTCACATTGTAAGTTTCAAAGTCCAAACAGTCAGAAACATGCCTTTTTCACACTTTTGGCACTTTTGACTTACAAAATGATTTTTAAGCAAAAAACGCTCTCAAAAGCACGTTTTGTCATTTGTAGTTCAAAACAAGTGTTATTCATGGTCACATAATAAGTTTCAAAGTCCAAACAGTCAGGAACATGCTTTTTTCACACTTTTTGTCAGTCAAATGAGCATTTGACTGACAAAATGATTTTTAACTACAAAATGCTCTCAAAAGCACGTTTTGTCATTTGTAGTTCAAAACAAGTGTTATTCATGGTCACATTGTAAGTTTCAAAGTCCAGCCAGTCAGAAACATGCCTTTTTCACACTTTTGGCACTTTTGACTTACAAAATGATTTTTAACTACAAAATGCTCTCAAAAGCACGTTTTGTCATTTGTAGTTCAAACAAGTGTTATTCATGGTCACATTGTAAGTTTCCAAGTCCAGACTGTCAGAAACATGCTTTTTTCACACTTTTGTTATATTTGACTGACAAAATGATTTTTTAGCACAAACGGATATCAGAAGCAATTTTTGTCATTTGTAGTTCAAAACAAGTGTTATTCATGGTCACATTGTAAGTTTCCAAGTCCAAACTGTCAGAAATATCTTTTTTTCACACTTTTGGCACTTTTGACTGACAAAATGATTTTTGAACACAAAACGCTCTTAAAAGCACGTTTTGTCATTTGTAGTTCAAAACAAGTGTTATTCATGGTCACATTGTAAGTTTCCAAGTCCAAACTGTCAGAAACAGGCTTTTTTCACACTTTTGGCTCATTTGACTGACAAAACGATTTTTAACTACAAAACGCTCTCAAAAGCACGTTTTGTCATTTGTAGTTCAAAACAAGTGTTATTCATGGTCACATTGTAAGTTTCCAAGTCCAGACAGTCAGAAACATGCTTTTTTCACACTTTTGGGACTTTTGACTGACAAAATGATTTTTGAAGCACAAAACACTCTCAAAAGCATGTTTTGTCATTTGTAGTTCAAAACAAGTGTTATTCATGGTCACATTGTAAGTTTCCAAGTCCAAACTGTCAGAAATATCCTTTTTTCACACTTTTGGGACTTTTGACTGACAAAATGATTTTTAAGCAAAAAACGCTCTCAAAAGCACGTTTTGTCATTTGTAGTTCAAAACAAGTGTTATTCATGGTCACATAATAAGTTTCAAAGTCCAAACAGTCAGGAACATGCTTTTTTCACACTTTTTGTCAGTCAAATGAGCATTTGACTGACAAAATGATTTTTAACTACAAAATGCTCTCAAAAGCACGTTTTGTCATTTGTAGTTCAAAACAAGTGTTATTCATGGTCACATTGTAAGTTTCCAAGTCCAGACAGTCAGAAACATCCTTTTTTCACACTTTTGTTATATTTGACTGACAAAATGATTTTTTAGCACAAACGGATATCAGAAGCAATTTTTGTCATTTGTAGTTCAAAACAAGTGTTATTCATGGTCACATTGTAAGTTTCCAAGTCCAAACTGTCAGAAATATCCTTTTTTCACACTTTTGGCACTTTTGACTGACAAAATGATTTTTGAACACAAAACGCTCTTAAAAGCACGTTTTGTCATTTGTAGTTCAAAACAAGTGTTATTCATGGTCACATTGTAAGTTTCCAAGTCCAAACTGTCAGAACCAGGCTTTTTTCACACTTTTGGCTCATTTGACTGACAAAACGATTTTTAACTACAAAACGCTCTCAAAAGCACGTTTTGTCATTTGTAGTTCAAAACAAGTGTTATTCATGGTCACATTGTAAGTTTCCAAGTCCAGACAGTCAGAAACATCCTTTTTTCACACTTTTGGGACTTTTGACGGACAAAATGATTTTTGAAGCACAAAACACTCTCAAAAGCATGTTTTGTCATTTGTAGTTCAAAACAAGTGTTATTCATGGTCACATTGTAAGTTTCCAAGTCCAAACTGTCAGAAACAGGCTTTTTTCACACTTTTGGCTCATTTGACTGACAAAACGATTTTTAACTACAAAACGCTCTCAAAAGCACGTTTTGTCATTTGTAGTTCAAAACAAGTGTTATTCATGGTCACATTGTAGGTTTCAAAGTCCAAACTGTCAGAAACAGGCTTTTTTCACACTTTTGACTGACAAAATGATTTTTGAACACAAAACGCTCTTAAAAGCACGTTTTGTCATTTGTAGTTCAAAACAAGTGTTATTCATGGTCACATTGTAAGTTTCCAAGTCCAGACAGTCAGAAACATCCTTTTTTCACACTTTTGTTATATTTGACTGACAAAATGATTTTTTAGCACAAACGGATATCAGAAGCAATTTTTGTCATTTGTAGTTCAAAACAAGTGTTATTCATGGTCACATTGTAAGTTTCCAAGTCCAAACTGTCAGAAATATCCTTTTTTCACACTTTTGGCACTTTTGACTGACAAAATGATTTTTGAACACAAAACGCTCTTAAAAGCACGTTTTGTCATTTGTAGTTCAAAACAAGTGTTATTCATGGTCACATTGTAAGTTTCCAAGTCCAAACTGTCAGAAACAGGCTTTTTTCACACTTTTGGCTCATTTGACTGACAAAACGATTTTTAACTACAAAACGCTCTCAAAAGCACGTTTTGTCATTTGTAGTTCAAAACAAGTGTTATTCATGGTCACATTGTAAGTTTCCAAGTCCAGACAGTCAGAAACATGCTTTTTTCACACTTTTGGGACTTTTGACTGACAAAATGATTTTGAACACAAAACGCTCTCAAAAGCACGTTTTGTCATTTGTAGTTCAAAACAAGTGTTATTCATGGTCACATTGTAGGTTTCAAAGTCCAAACTGTCAGAAACAGGCTTTTTTCACACTTTTGACTGACAAAATGATTTTTGAACACAAAACGCTCTTAAAAGCACGTTTTGTCATTTGTAGTTCAAAACAAGTGTTATTCATGGTCACATTGTAAGTTTCAAAGTCCAGACAGTCAGAAATATCCTTTTTTCACACTTTTGGCACTTTTGACTGACAAAATGATTTCTGAACACAAAATGCTCTTAAAAGCACGTTTTGTCATTTGTAGTTCAAAACAAGTGTTATTCATGGTCACATTGTAAGTTTCAAAGTCCAGACAGTCAGAAACATGCTTTCTTCACACTTTTGGCACTTTTGACTGACAAAATGATTTTGAAGCACAAAACGCTCTGAAAAGCACGTTTTGTCATTTGTAGTTCAAAACAAGTGTTATTCATGGTCACATTGTAAGTTTCAAAGTCCAAACAGTCAGAAACATGCCTTTTTCACACTTTTGGCACTTTTGACTTACAAAATGATTTTTAAGCAAAAAACGCTCTCAAAAGCACGTTTTGTCATTTGTAGTTCAAAACAAGTGTTATTCATGGTCACATAATAAGTTTCAAAGTCCAAACAGTCAGGAACATGCTTTTTTCACACTTTTTGTCAGTCAAATGAGCATTTGACTGACAAAATGATTTTTAACTACAAAATGCTCTCAAAAGCACGTTTTGTCATTTGTAGTTCAAAACAAGTGTTATTCATGGTCACATTGTAAGTTTCAAAGTCCAGCCAGTCAGAAACATGCCTTTTTCACACTTTTGGCACTTTTGACTTACAAAATGATTTTTAACTACAAAATGCTCTCAAAAGCACGTTTTGTCATTTGTAGTTCAAACAAGTGTTATTCATGGTCACATTGTAAGTTTCCAAGTCCAGACTGTCAGAAACATGCTTTTTTCACACTTTTGTTATATTTGACTGACAAAATGATTTTTTAGCACAAACGGATATCAGAAGCAATTTTTGTCATTTGTAGTTCAAAACAAGTGTTATTCATGGTCACATTGTAAGTTTCCAAGTCCAAACTGTCAGAAATATCTTTTTTTCACACTTTTGGCACTTTTGACTGACAAAATGATTTTTGAACACAAAACGCTCTTAAAAGCACGTTTTGTCATTTGTAGTTCAAAACAAGTGTTATTCATGGTCACATTGTAAGTTTCCAAGTCCAAACTGTCAGAAACAGGCTTTTTTCACACTTTTGGCTCATTTGACTGACAAAACGATTTTTAACTACAAAACGCTCTCAAAAGCACGTTTTGTCATTTGTAGTTCAAAACAAGTGTTATTCATGGTCACATTGTAAGTTTCCAAGTCCAGACAGTCAGAAACATGCTTTTTTCACACTTTTGGGACTTTTGACTGACAAAATGATTTTTGAAGCACAAAACACTCTCAAAAGCATGTTTTGTCATTTGTAGTTCAAAACAAGTGTTATTCATGGTCACATTGTAAGTTTCCAAGTCCAAACTGTCAGAAATATCCTTTTTTCACACTTTTGGGACTTTTGACTGACAAAATGATTTTTAAGCAAAAAACGCTCTCAAAAGCACGTTTTGTCATTTGTAGTTCAAAACAAGTGTTATTCATGGTCACATAATAAGTTTCAAAGTCCAAACAGTCAGGAACATGCTTTTTTCACACTTTTTGTCAGTCAAATGAGCATTTGACTGACAAAATGATTTTTAACTACAAAATGCTCTCAAAAGCACGTTTTGTCATTTGTAGTTCAAAACAAGTGTTATTCATGGTCACATTGTAAGTTTCCAAGTCCAGACAGTCAGAAACATCCTTTTTTCACACTTTTGTTATATTTGACTGACAAAATGATTTTTTAGCACAAACGGATATCAGAAGCAATTTTTGTCATTTGTAGTTCAAAACAAGTGTTATTCATGGTCACATTGTAAGTTTCCAAGTCCAAACTGTCAGAAATATCCTTTTTTCACACTTTTGGCACTTTTGACTGACAAAATGATTTTTGAAGCACAAAACACTCTCAAAAGCATGTTTTGTCATTTGTAGTTCAAAACAAGTGTTATTCATGGTCACATTGTAAGTTTCCAAGTCCAAACTGTCAGAAACAGGCTTTTTTCACACTTTTGGCTCATTTGACTGACAAAACGATTTTTAACTACAAAACGCTCTCAAAAGCACGTTTTGTCATTTGTAGTTCAAAACAAGTGTTATTCATGGTCACATTGTAAGTTTCCAAGTCCAGACAGTCAGAAACATGCTTTTTTCACACTTTTGGGACTTTTGACTGACAAAATGATTTTGAACACAAAACGCTCTCAAAAGCACGTTTTGTCATTTGTAGTTCAAAACAAGTGTTATTCATGGTCACATTGTAGGTTTCAAAGTCCAAACTGTCAGAAACAGGCTTTTTTCACACTTTTGACTGACAAAATGATTTTTGAACACAAAACGCTCTTAAAAGCACGTTTTGTCATTTGTAGTTCAAAACAAGTGTTATTCATGGTCACATTGTAAGTTTCAAAGTCCAGCCAGTCAGAAACATGCCTTTTTCACACTTTTGGCACTTTTGACTTACAAAATGATTTTTAACTACAAAATGCTCTCAAAAGCACGTTTTGTCATTTGTAGTTCAAACAAGTGTTATTCATGGTCACATTGTAAGTTTCCAAGTCCAGACTGTCAGAAACATGCTTTTTTCACACTTTTGTTATATTTGACTGACAAAATGATTTTTTAGCACAAACGGATATCAGAAGCAATTTTTGTCATTTGTAGTTCAAAACAAGTGTTATTCATGGTCACATTGTAAGTTTCCAAGTCCAAACTGTCAGAAATATCCTTTTTTCACACTTTTGGGACTTTTGACTGACAAAATGATTTTGAACACAAAACGCTCTCAAAAGCACGTTTTGTCATTTGTAGTTCGAAACAAGTGTTATTCATGTTCACATTGTAAGTGTCAAAGTCCAGACAGTCAGAAACATGCTTTTTTCACACTTTTGGCCTTTGACTGACAAAATGATTTTTGAACATAAAAAAGCTCTTAAAAGCACGTTTTGTCATTTGTAGTTCAAAACAAGTGTTATTCATGGTCACATTGTAAGTTTCCAAGTCCAAACTGTCAGAAACAGGCTTTTTTCACACTTTTGGCTCATTTGACTGACAAAATGATTTTTAACTACAAAATGCTCTCAAAAGCACGTTTTGTCATTTGTAGTTCAAAACAAGTGTTATTCATGGTCACATTGTAAGTTTCAAAGTCCAGACAGTCAGAAACATCCTTTTTTCACACTTTTGTTATATTTGACTGACAAAATGATTTTTTAGCACAATCGGATATCAGAAGCAATTTTTGTCATTTGTAGTTCAAAACAAGTGTTATTCATGGTCACATTGTAAGTTTCCAAGTCCAAACTGTCAAAAATGACGATTTATCGTATTTCGGGCAGATACTCGCAGGTGTTCATTCTCTTTCTACCTTCAGCGCTCTTTCTTCGCATGTCCTCTGATGTTGGCGGCTCTCGTCCTGGTGTGTTTTGGGGTCGTGATGTCTGCCCCGCCTTTCTGTTCGGATAGTGATGATCCTCCGTTTTCCGATGGGGGAGTTTCCGTTGTTCCTGCGACTGCTCCCCCTGTTTCCATCTCCCCCGGCGGTTCCGTCGCGGCTTCGCGTCCTCGGCGCCGCAGCTCCCGCATTTCAGCCAAGCGCCTGCAGGATTGGCCTGTCCACCGTGTTTTGAAAGCTTTGTATGAGAAGGGCATTCCAGTGCCCGCGGGTCTGTCTCACGGTGACTTGTTTAGTTATTTTCTTGCTCAAACCGAGGTTTCCAGTTATCTTGATGCCAGTGCTGCTCCCCCGAGGGGGAAAGGAAAAGCTCCCTCCCGGAAGCGTGCTGCCCCGGCTGCGGCTCCTGACGTCGCCGTATTTCCCGGGTCCTCCCGTGACTGTGTTTCAACTCCCTCGGCTGAGGCTGCCATCGTATCCTCTCTCGCGGATATCAAACGTTCTCTGGAGGCGATGAATTCCCGAATCTCTTTGGTGGAGCGTGCAGTGCTGCCTTCGTCGGATTTTGCGGTGCCGGCCTCCTCCTCGCTCATGCCTCCGGCTCTTCCCGGTCACGCGCTGCTCGACCCCGCTGTTATTGATGCCGCGCCTCGGCGAACCTTGGACACCGCTGTTCCCGCTCCTTCGTTGGGTTCCAGGTTTATTCCTCCAGCTGCAGCTATCCCCGACACTCTGAGAGCGAACATTCTTAAAGGTAACAACGTTAACCTGGTTAAGATTCTTCTGTGTGGCTCCTCCTCCTCTGATCGTCGTGTTGTGGATTGCGGGGATTTCTCCGTGGTCCTGAAGGACAGCGATCCCCGTTTGGACAAAAATCTGACTCTGGTTGAATTTGTTGTCGCTTTCGGGGTCTTTCGTGACGTGATTTGCGAGGTTTACCCTAATCGTAGGGAGGAATTGGATGTTTATCTTGCTATTATTTCTGATCTAGCCCTGTCTTATGGCGGATCTTTATTCTATGAATATCACAAATCCTTTTCGGCTAAAGCGGCTATGTACCTTCAGAAGTTCAATCAACGCCTGGATTGGTCTGTCATGGATTTGACGCTCATAAGCAGACTTTTTACTGGGCATCGGACTCTCACCTGCAGTGTTTGTGGCTCATTTTCCCACTCCACTTCACTTTGTCCAAAGACGGCACTGCGTGCCCTCACAGCTCCTCCTGTTCAGTCCTCTGGTTCTGCCCCTATTTTCCTTCCTCGGGGCCAGCGTGTGTGCCGACAGCCACCCCCGCTCTGTGTGCCCCCGGAGAGTCCGGCCCAAGCCTTCCGGGAATTAAACTTCAGGCATCCTTCTACTCCAGTAAATGTGTCTGCTCTGTCTGCGGCCCTGGCTTCTCACCCTGATGGTTGTTTTGTGAACTACCTGATTACTGGACTGGTTCAGGGTTTCTTTGCTGGTTTGTATTCTCCCCTTCATGCGTCTTATGTTTGCGGGAATCTGCTGTCTGCTCGTAATGAGCCTGAAGTTGTGGATTCTCTCTAGCCAAGGAGGTTTCCATGGGTTACATGATTGGGCCTTTTTCCAGGGCTCCGTTTCCCGTGTTTCGGGTCAGTCCTTTAGGAGTAGCCACCCGGAAATATTCCGGTAAGAAGCGTCTCATCATCGACCTCTCCGCTCCTCATTCTTCGTCTGTCCCAAGTGTTAACAGTTTGATCCCTCGTGAGCCGTTTTCACTTTTCTACGTTTCTGTCGATAACGCCATCTGTATGATTAAATCCGCCGGTCAAGGTGCGTGGTTGGGGAAAGCTGATATATCAGATGCGTTCAAGATCATGCCTTTGCATCCCTCCCAGTGGCATGTATTTGGCGTCAGATGGCGCTCTAAATATTATTTTTCTGTGCGTTTACCTTTTGGATGCCGTAGCAGTCCTCGCATTTTTGATTCTCTGTCAGAAGCATTATGCTGGATTTTGTATAATTCTTTCAGGCTTCCCTATGTTTTGCATCTTCTGGATGATTTTTTGGTGATCGATTTTCCATCCTCTCCGCCTCATCGTTGCATTTCTGCGGTCACAGCACTTTTTTCTCATCTAGGCGTTCCGCTCTCTCCTGAGAAGACGTGTGGTCCTTCCACCCGTTTGGAATTTTGGGTATTATTCTCGATAGTTCCTTAATGCAGGCTTCGCTCCCTTCCGATAAACTCACTCGTATTTGTGAGGCGGTGTCATCCTTTTTGTCCATTGGTCGTGTGATAAAAAGGGATTTGCTTTCCCTTTTAGGCCATTTGAATTTCGCTATGCGCATTATCCCCCATGGCCGCTCTTTCATTTCTCGTCTTCTCGATGTTGCCAATTCGGTTCCGGGCCTCCACGACACTGTCGTTCTGGATGATGGTTCCCGTTCCGATTTGCGTTTTTGGTCTCTTCTTTTGACTGCTTGGAACGGTGTTTCTTTTTTTTACAATGATCGTTTCGAGTCTTCGAACTCTCTGCATTTCTTTACCGACGCTGCTCCATCCGTTGGTTTTGGGGGAATTTTCTATGATGAATGGTTCGCAGATGTTTGGCCAGCAGAAATTCTAGAAGCTGTGCCTTCATCTACAGCTTTATTCGAGTTGTATCCAATCGTGGTAGCATGCTCACTATGGGGTAAGAAATGGTCGAAAAAGCGAATAATGGTGTTTAGCGACAACGCGGCTGCAGTAGAGATAATTAATAAAGGGCGTTCTAAATGTGTGTTGATAAACAGTTTGATGAGGCGATTGACATGGTTCAGTGTAATGAATAACTTCATTCTTAGAGCTACCTTTATTCCTGGTCATGTTAACATGGTTGCTGACGCTCTGTCCCGCTTCAAATTTCAGGAATTCAAAATTCTATGTCCAACTGCCAATCCTCACAGCCTCCTCTGTCCTACGTTCCAGCAGATGATTCTAGACTAAAAATTTCCCCTCTGAATGAATTATTAGTTTCTGCTGCTGGATATATGAGGTCTGGTCTGGCCAAAACTACCATTAAATCCTATGACTCATTTTGGACAGTGTACAGCTCTTTCTGTGATAGCATTCATGCAACTCCCTTGCCAATCAAGATACCATTAGTCTGTGCTTTTATTGAAAACTTATTTGAGAATCGCCGGTACCAAGTGCAAAGCATCAAATCCTGCCTAGCTGCCATCCAATTCTACACAAGATGCTGGTCCTCCTCAGAGACGAATCTTCTTGGACACCATGCCATTCGCCTTCTCCTCAACGGCCTGCTGAAGGTTCGCCCATCCGGAAATGATAAAAGGTTACCTCTTACTCTTTATATGGTTCATAAACTTGTGCTAAGACTACGAGCTGGATTTCTTTCTCTCTATATAGACTCTTTATTAGAAGCTGTCATTATGATGGCTTTTTATGGCTTTCTAAGATGTGGTGAATACACTACAAGAACTTTATCTTTCGACTTAATCTTACCTTTTCTGATTTATCATTTACTGAGCACTTTTATGCCATAAATCTTAAACGCTCTAAAACTGACAAATTTTGTTAAGGTGTGCAAATAGTCATAGCCAAAACTGATACTGCTTTCTGTCCCTTCTCTTCTATGCAACACTACCTGAGCCTCCGACCTACTACTACATGTTCCGCACCTCTGTTCCTCGTGGATGTCTGTAAACCCTTGACTAGAAATTGGATGTCTTCCAAGTTTCACAGTCTCTGCTCGTCATGTGGTCTTCCGCCAGACCCCTACACCCTGCACTCCCTAAGAATTGGCGCCGCGACGACTGCTGCTCTTCATGTGCCATCATCTACGCTCAAAGCAATGGGACGGTGGTCTTCCTCGGTTTTTCAGAAATATGTTAGATTAAACTCTGATGACATATTAGCTGCGCAAAGGAAAATAAGTCTGGGTTGAATGTTTATTGTAAAGCCAGGTGGAAGCCTTGTAAAGAGTAATTAAATGCATGGTGTTTAAAAATTTGAATCAGGTTGGAAAAATTTTCTGGCTCCCCTAATCTCTTTCCCTCTCTTTCAGATAGTATGCTCCCCTGGTGAACGGGAGCGGCCCTACGGTCAATGGTGCCGGGTCACACATAGCAGATCCACTAGATAGCATGTTCCCTTTATGGCGCTGTACTCGAACGGGGCGGCCCAACGGTCAATGGTGCCGGGTCACACATAGCAGATCCATTAGATAGCATGTTCCCTTCGTGGCGCTGTACTCGAACGGGGGCGGCCCAAACGGTCAATGGTGCCGGGTCACACATAGCAGATCCACTAAATAGCATGTTCCCTTCGTGGCGCTGTACTCGAACGGGGGCGGCCCAACGGTCAATGGTGCCGGGTCACACATAGCAGATCCACTAGTTAGCATGTTCCCTTCGTGGCGCTGTACTCGAACGGGGGCGGCCCAAACGGTCAATGGTGCCGGGTCACACATAGCAGATCCACTAGATAGCATGTTCCCTTCGTGGCGCTGTACTCGAACGGGGGCGGCCCAAACGGTCAATGGTGCCGGGTCACACATAGCAGATCCACTAGATAGCATGTTCCCTTCGTGGCGCTGTACTCGAATGGGGGCGGCCCAAACGGTCAATGGTGCCGGGTTACACATAGCAGTCATACTGGGAAATGAAATGAAAATGGAATGCTGCCGAAAACACACCCCATCTTATTACACACTGATTATAAATTCACATTTTTCTTCTTCTGGATGATTTTAGTGTTGGGGGTTTTGTTACCCGAAAGTGTTATGGAAATTTCTCATGGAATTGAACGGAGCCTTATGCCAAACGAAATGTGAATGCCAACTTAAAGAATGTTAAAAATGTCAAATAAATATTTCTTACTGCAAGAGTTGTCTGACTGAAATGACGATTTATCGTATTTCGGGCAGATACTCGCGGCAGTGTTTACAGTTAATACCCTAGGGCGGTTCAGTCAATTAACTCACCTGCTAGGCGTCCTATTTAAGCCCAGGTGCGCAGGTGTTCATTCTCTTTCTACCTTCAGCGCTCATTCTTCGCCCCACCCTCCTCCACGGCTTCCACCTGTGGGCTCCGTAAAGGGGGTTTTGTTACCCGAAAGTGTTATGGAAATTTCTCATGGAATTGAACGGAGCCTTATGCCAAACAAAATGTGAATGCCAACTTCAAGAATGTTAAAAATGTCAAATAAATATTTCTTACTGCAAGAGTTGTCTGACTGAAATATCCTTTTTTCACACTTTTGGGACTTTTGACTGACAAAATGATTTTTGAACACAAAACGCTCTCAAAAGCATGTTTAGTCATTTGTAGTTCAAAACAAGTGTTATTCATGGTCACATTGTAAGTTTCCAAGTCCAAACTGTCAGAAACAGGCTTTTTTTCACACTTTTGGCACTTTTGACTGACAAAATGATTTTGAACACAAAACGCTCTCAAAAGCACGTTTTGTCATTTGTAGTTCAAAACAAGTGTTATTCATGGTCACATTGTAAGTTTCCAAGTCCAAACTGTCAGAAACATGCCTTTTTCACACTTTTGGGACTTTTGACTGACAAAATGATTTTGAACACAAAACTCTCTGAAAAGCACGTTTTGTCATTTGTAGTTCAAAACAAGTGTTATTCATGGTCACATTGTAGGTTTCAAAGTCCAGACAGTCAGAAACATGCCTTTTTCACACTTTTGGGACTTTTGACTGACAAAATGATTTTGAAGCAGAAAATACCCTCAAAAGCACGTTTTGTCATTTGTAGTTCAAAACAAGCGTTATTCATGTTCACATTGTAAGTTTCCAAATCCAGACAGTCAGAAACATGCTTTTTTCACACTTTTGGCACATTTGACTGACAAAATGATTTTTAAGCACAAACGGATATCAGAAGCAATTTTTGTCATTTGTAGTTCATAACAAGTGTTATTCATGGTCACAATGTAAGTTTCAAAGTACAGACAGTCAGAAACATGCTTTTTTCACACTTTTGGCACTTTTGACTGACAAAATGATTTTGAAGCAAAAACGCTCTCAAAAGCACGTTTTTTCATTTGTAGTTCAAAACAAGCATTATTCATGGTCACATTGTAAGTTTCCAAGTCCAAACAGTCAGAAACATGCTTTTTTCACACTTTTGGCACTTTTGACTGACAAAATGATTTTGAAGCAAAAACGCTCTCAAAAGCACGTTTTGTCATTTGCAGTTCAAAACAAGTGTTATTCATGGTGACATTGTAAGTTTTAAAGTCCAGAACAGTCAGAAACATGCTTTATTCACACTTTTGGCACTTTTGACTGATAAAATGATTTTTGGCCACAAAACGCACTCAAAAGGAAAGGATCTCATTTGTAATTCAAAAAAGTGTTGTTTTTTTAGGCACGTTTCAAGTTGAACAGTCAAAACAGTCAGCATTTTTAGCCAAAATGCTTTTGTTGACACTTTTAGCACTTTTGAGTGACAAAAAGATTTTTTAAGCACAAAACGCACTCAAAAGGCAAAGATCACATCTGTGGTTCAAAAAAGTGTTGTTTTTTGGTCATGTTTCAAGTTGAACAGTCAAAATTATTAGAATTTGAGCCAAAATGCTTTTTTGACACTTTTAGCACTTTTGAGTGACAAAATGATTTTTGGTCAAAAAAGGCACTCAAAAGGCAAAGATCTCATGTGGTTCAAAAACGTGTTGTTTTTTGTCACGTTTCAAGTTGAACAGTCAAAACAGTCAGCATTTTTAGCCAAAATGCTTTTGTTGACACTTTTAGCACTTTTGAGTGACAAAATGATTTTTTAGCACAAAACGCACTTAAAAGGCAAAGATCTCATCTGTGGTTCAAAAAAGTGTTGTTTTTTGGTCACGTTTCAAGTTGAACAGTCAAAACAGTCAGAAATTGAGCAAAAATGTTTTTTGACAATTTTGAGTGACAAAATACTTTTTTGAGCACAAAACGCACTCAAAAGCCAAAGATCTGATTTGTAGTTCAAAAAAAGTGTTGTTTTTTGGTCACATTCTAGGTTGAAAAGTCAAAACAGTCAGAAATTGAGCAAAAATGCTTTTTTCACACTTTTGGCTCATTTGACTGACAAAATGATTTTTAACTACAAAACGCTCTGAAAAGCACGTTTTGTCATTTGTAGTTCAAAACAAGTGTTATTCATTGTCACATTGTAAGTTTCAAAGTCCAGACAGTCAGAAACATGCTTTTTTTCACACTTTTGGCACTTTTGACTGACAAAATGATTTTGAAGCACAAAAGGCTCTGAAAAGCACGTTTTGTCATTTGTAGTTCAAAACAAGTGTTATTCATGGTCACATTGTAAGTTTCCAAGTCCAAACTGTCAGAAACAAGATTTATTCACACTTTTGGCACATTTGACTGACAAAATGATTTTTAACTACAAAATGCTCTCAAAAGCACGTTTTGTCATTTGTAGTTCAAAACAAGCGTTATTCATGGTCACATTGTAAGTTTCCAAGTCCAGATAGTCAGAAACATGCTTTTTTCACAGTTTTGGGACTTTTGACTTACAAAATGATTTTGAAGCACAAAACACCCTCAAAAGCACGTTTTGTCATTTGTAGTTCAAAACAAATGTTATTCATGGTCACATTGTAAGTTTCAAAGTCCAGACAGTCAGAAACAAGATTTATTCACACTTTTGGCACATTTGACTGACAAAATGATTTTTAAGCACAAACGGATATCAGAAGCAATTTTTGTCATTTGTAGTTCATAACAAGTGTTATTCATGGTCACAATGTAAGTTTCAAAGTACAGACAGTCAGAAACATGCTTTTTTCACACTTTTGGCACTTTTGACTGACAAAATGATTTTGACGCACAAAACGCTCTCAAAAGCACGTTTTGTCAGGAAAAATAATGTATTCTAATTGTTAAGGCTTTGTTGTTCAGTTATTAGTGTTATTCAAATGTCTGCAGAAACATTCTCTTTGTCTACATCCTTTGAGAGAAGCCAAAAGTTTAAACTTGATATCCTTGATCTGCTTTTACTACTCCATTTTATACTCCCTTTTATCAGGAAATGTGGTCCTCCATATGTCACATAAATCCAACTTTTCTACTAACAGCTTCAGCTTTGATGTAGACTTTAGAGTCTGACCTGTAGGCCATCTATCATTGTAGGTCCATTACCACATTAAATTCACCTCCAATTAGCACATGTGCGCTTGAAAATTTGGCTAACATTATTTTAATCTTCTAGAGTGTCCAGAAGCTGATTGTTATCAGAGTTGGAATTATAGCCATTAATATTGATCATCATGCAATGAATATTGCTCATCTTTTAATTAGACATATAAAATGACCATTTGTATTAGAATCAGTGTGCAAAACTTCCCCCTAAAAATTATTCCTCATGCAACATACTCCCCCAGAGAATTCTGTGCTATGTGAAAACCAAAAATCATCCCCTCAATGAGCTTTCCACAAATTTGCATCCTTAGCAAGGGAATGAGATTTCTGGAAAAAAACAAAGTCAGTTTTTTTTGCTATTTAGCAAACAAAAAACGCTTTACATTATTCCTTAGCCCTCTGGCATTTAACAAGAAAAACAGCAAACGCAGTCGCACCCTCTTAAATTAAACTGGTGTGAAAGAAAATAACACTGAGGACATTTAAGCATTAACTCCAAAACCTCTTTGCATATAAAAATGTCAAGAAAAATGACATTCATATGTCCATTGTGTTAACACTTCAAAACTGCTTTTTTTTCCCCCCTCTTCTTCTCCTCTTTTTTAAAATGCAGTTACGTTATTGATCACCAATGATGATTTCCCCTTCTCCTTGGATGAAGGCCCTGGCACCAGCACAGTAGGCAATAGTAGTATAGTAGCTTTCCTTGTTTCTGAGTTCCAAGAGAAGCTGTCAGTGATATACTAGCATCTTTCTCATACAGTTTACATTTAAAACACTAAAATTTACATTAACACACGATTGCACTGCATTGTTGCTGGGAGAGGCCGCCGCGAGCGTCGGTCGCGCCGCCATGTTGGAAAAAATAAATAAATAAATAAATAAAATGGCATGGATGCACCAGTTGACGGCAGACATAGCACCTGTGCCGTGTCTTTTTCATTACTCCTTCATCATTTTTCATCTTCATTGATGCTTTGTCTGAAAAGAATCTCTTATACATCCTTTTGGATCAAATACTTCACTGGCTTCCTTGTAGACATTTTTTTCTAGAGTTGTTCTAGAACTTCCCCTCAATTCAATTGAATTTAATTCAATTATTATCATTTAATTATTTTTTTATTTATATAGCCCAAAATCACAACAACAGTCATCTCAATGGACTTTGTACCGGTTATTGTAAAGTAAACATAAACACTTGCTATCTATCTTGCTTGTTAATGTAGCTGATTGCTGAAAAAAGAATGTGCACAGTTATCTGGCTAGCTAGCTAATGTAGCTTTTGGCTAAAAAGAGATCTAACCAACGAACAATTGCCAAGTTAAATAAACCTTAACCATGTGTTACTCACTCAGACATTTATCCTGCGAGTTTATGACAGCTGTGGTTGACAAAGGACAGTAAATATGTTGAGCCTGAATACTGTCACCCTTGACATTTGGCAAGATTGCCTGATTTTATACACTAACACCATCACTGGGTGAAATCCACCCGAAACGTACTTTACCCTGTTTCACTTTTGGCAGGTGAAAATCACCGGAAAGCATGTCTGTAGAAAAAAGTAGGGTTTGGGGTAGGGAAACACCCACCTTCAAAGATGTCAAGCACAATGGTAAAGCTGCCTAGGGACCCATGACACACATGCAACACATTGAAAATCATGTAAACAATTTTGCTTGGGGGAAAATCATCCAGCAAAAGTGCTGTAGGGTTAGACCCAAAGTCTGCTGTGGACATTAGTGCAGAAAAGTCCAGCGGTCCAGCAGTCCAGCAGCAACTGACCCCATCCAGTTGTGCTTTCCTGTTTCCAAAATGCTAAAATTGTTTATTACAATGTACTAAACGGGCGTCCTCGTTTGTTTGCAAAGTATTCCTTTTGCCAACAAAAACGCTTCAAGTTCTGTATTCTTTTGTAACTGTGTTGTCTACTTAACTCCCTATTAGTCTTTCACTTGTTATTTTAGCTTATACAACTTCGATAGAAATTTTTCTGATCTGATGTGATCTTGTTCCAAAATAGTTGTCATAGATTTTCTGACCCACTCGTCCATATTTGACTGAACAACCAAATCGAGCTTTCAGCCCCTGCGGTTACCCATAACCACCTCAAGAAAAACAATCCTGGTAAACATGGAGGAAGCTCCATGTTTACCAGGATTGTTTTTCTTGAGTTTATCATTATTTTAACACTAAAACTGGTAACTATTAGAACTAGTTGCAAAACTAGTGTGAGCAAGCGCTAAAAATTCTTAGAAATGTACAAGCTACCCTCAAACTGTGGGTGTAAGGGGTCACCTTGATTTGCCCTTTGTGCATTGCCATATAAAGACAAAACATATTTGATTCCTGTTTTCTGAAGTGTGGTATGTCACTTCCTTCCTCGTAGATTTGAATAGATCTCGCCTCTTCAGCGGCGTTGACTCAGAGAGCTGCTTGTCAAGCATCAAGTGACACAGGAACCAAACAGACTGTGCAGTCCTCCACACCTAGACATCAACCACCACATCTCTCAGGTAAAGAACAAAAACACCATGTGCACTCAGACCTGTCCGGGCCTCTGCTGAGGGCATCGCTGTAGGCTGCAGGCTGCAGGCTGCACCTAGGCCTTTTCATCGCAAATGGTTCTGGGGAATATTGCACGTAATTTCAGATTGGTCTATGATTTAATCTGTTAACTGTCTTTCCGATCCCACATTTATGTTTTTTGCAGATTTACTTCTTTACTTATTACCTGACTGCTCAGTCCAGCTCAGTTGTGCTTTCCTGTTTCCAAAATGCTAAAATTGTTTATTACAATGGACCAAACGGGCGTCCTCGTTTGTTTGCAAAATATTCCTTTTGCCAACAAATTCACTCGTAGGCTAAAACCCATGAGTTAGCAAGCAGGTAAATATGTGTGCAGAATGAGCCCTTCAGGAGAGCAGAACAAGAACTGAAACCGCTGCAGTGATCTGAAAAGGAAGTTTGAGGTTAGCGTCAACTGAAAAAAGCCCCTCTGAGGCAGCGAAGGCAGCCACAACCATGATATGTTTTTTTTTCTTCCTTGGAGGGTGGGGGTTGCTGCAATAAGTAGCATCTGTAGTTGATGAGGCAAAAGCACGTGTTTCCATTTCATAATTCTCACAGACCATGCTTTCAAAGTCAAAGTAAACTTAATTGTCAATATCTATCATGTTTTCACATACATAGAAATTGAAATTCCGTTTCTCTCAAGTTCCAGTCTAAACAGAGAATCTAACTTCAAGTTTTACAAAATTTCATGGCACTATACCAAGTTTATTGTTATCACGATATCAAGCTTTGCAATGCACATATTGTAAAAGTTGGCATAAATTGCAATAAATTGTTACCTTAAATGTGCTAAAACATTCTTATGGCAGCTTTGAGAATTTAATGAATCCAATAAATCATTCATGCATTTGAAAAATCAGATGGAGCTCAAATTTTATTTATTTTGGAGCACTTTTATGTTAGATGTTTTCCTCCTATGTAGACAAGGATCATCTGGAGTACAATTTAAGTTTTATTGACTCTTATTTAAATCAAACCGTTGCAGTGAAATAGAAATCATGTTTTGTTGTTTGTTTAAGTCTGCTCTGCTCCATTCTGATTCATCCACTTGCAGATACATAGATTCATGTACGTCATGTTGTCTTCTGAGCTGGAATCTGGATCTAAACTTTACAGCTGGATAGCGACGATATTACTTTCCATTTCTGTTGCACAGCTAATGTTAGTTTGGGGTTGTTAGGGGCTGTAACATAGCGGGAGAGAGTGTAAACAAAGGGATAATGGGAAGGGATCAGCTTTCAATGAGTAAACTGTCCTCCCCAAAACTCAGAGGGGAATTTCTAATAAAGTCCTGCTGCCTTGCAGAAACTATGTCCTAGAAAACGACACAGGTTTTGAGATTTTGGCTTAAATGGCATAATCATACCAAAATAACAACTTCCATTATGATCAAAAGATGATTGTAGTGAGACTTTAAGGGTGTTGACAGTGGGAAGTCATGGACACACACTCGCCTGTGCAAATCTTCTTTTCTTTTTTCTTTTTGCACTAAGTCGAGGGAGATCTGCTGAAGCCTGAAAAGGAGCTACAGTGTTGCAGGTGTTTGGGACTGACTGAGCTGCACAAGTTTGCAGATGATTATGAACAGATTATAAGAAGAAACTGTGACAGGCAGGAAGCGGGTGGCTCAGATCACATGCAGGCTGAAATACCCGTGCAACGATGAGGAAACTGCCACTTCTCTCTTTATTTCCACACAGCTTCCCATTTTGTCACTTTTGACGGCTTCTTTAGTAGAGACGTCATCACAGCCTTTTTTGTAGAAAGCTCTTTGCAATCCACTTCTTCTTCTCTCAACCTAAATGGTTTAAAAACACACTAATCATCTTTGGATCTACTGTCAAAGCATTCCCAGTGGTCTTTTAATGATGATTATGACATTTTTGGCCAGTATCAAAACATTTTATTGGACATAGTTTCTGCAGAGCAGGAGGAGTTTATCAGAAATTCTTCTCAAATGAATTTTGGTCTCAAGGTTAGTCTGCTCCTGATTCACCGCAATTTAGATAAAAAATGCTCAGAAATGCAATTTTAATATTAATTTTCTTTATAAATGTCCTCTGTCATCAGGAAAATGCATCAAGAACATGTTAAGTGGGTCTTTAATACCCTCGCTGCCATGAATCTGGAGCGGTTTAATGTATTTTTATCTACAGCTCTATCAGCCTAACGGGATTCTGAGATTTTCTCTCATTTGGAAAAAAGACAAAAACCATCGATTCTTAGTTTTAAAGACAGATAGCTTGCTAAAAAATATTGTAATATCATTTGTTACATTTTTTATTTAATTCATTGTCTACATTTTCTTTCACTAGAGGTTTTTGAAAAGTTTGCTTAAACAAAAAAATGAAAGAAAATGACAGTATCATTACCTGCATTTTCATCTGGACAGCCTGGTGGTTGTGGTTCAAATGGGCGTAAATGCTGAAGTAAATCACATCGTTATTTTCTTTGCCTCCCCTGCTAACATCACTCTGTTGATCCTCTGGGGTCAGGGCAAGTTTTGAAATCAACAATCACAAAGAAAAGATGCAGCTAGTGGAAGCACCTTCACCTCTTCACTCACTTCATCACGTTTACTAATAATGTTGCTCATGAATGACCAATGACATCTGTTGCAAATGGTTTCCAATTCAGGTCTTTGTTTTCATGCTGAGAGACAATTATTTCTGCTTGAAATGCTTTAATCTTCTGCTGATTTTGGGTAACCTGGGTGGCTGCTCTGTCTACATCACAGTGCAACACCTTCCCTTTCAGTTAAGTTATCATTCATCAATATTCAGGTCACATACATTCATTATTCAGGTTATCTTCTCGTTCGCTTGATCATATTGTGTAAAAAAAAGCTTTTGAATCACATAACATTTGCAGCATGTGACATCTGTAAAAACAAAACCAAGAAAATAGGAACCAAAACTCAAAAAGAATCAGTGAAACGTATTCTGATTAAGAGAGGAGGACAAATTCAGCAGCAAATTTTATTCATCCATTTTCTTAACCCACTATATCCCTTTTGAGGTCACGGGTCTGTCGAGGCCTGTCCTGGCTACTGTTGGGTGAAGGTAGGGTACACCCTGGACATGTCGCCAGTCTGTCACAGGGCACACAAGCACACTTAGGGATACTTTACAGTAACCAATTAACCTGTGAGGCATGCATGTTTTTGGACTGGGAGTAAGCTGAAAGGCCTAAAAAAAAAAACACACACATGCACGGGGAGAACATGCAATGTCCACACAGAAGGGTCCCAGCGGGATTATAATCAGGCCCTTCTTGTTGTGAGGCACAAGGCCTAACCACTGCACCATGCGATCCACAGCAAAGATTTATGGGTGCTAATCTTTCCATGCCTACATTTCAAAAAACAAATTGAGTGACCAGCCCTCCAGTTCAGACCAGCAGAGTTTCATTTCTGCTTCTTATCTGCCAACTGAAGCAGAAGGAGCTTCTCTCTCTGACAGAAGATACTAAAATACAAATGGTCCTCAAAAACTTGGAAAATCCAGAATGTCAGATTCAGTTAAAATCTGTTAATTGGTGAAAGTCTGAAGCACTGAGAAATAAATATGAAAAACATCTGGTAAGAATGTTTCAAAAGTAATGACACTTCCTCTTCTGTAATCAGTTCTATTTTGAAACAATTCAAACTGTTTTCAAGTAAAAAAAAAAAAAAATCTTATAATGCAGCTGACACAAACTCAAATCCTGGAGTTTTCTTCAGTTGCCACTTAAGTGATTGAATATTTTGGATTAAAAATTTTACTGGTTGTGTATGTTTGGTCAAAAACAAGCCCCCCCCCCCCCCCCCCCCATGTTATTTTGGTTACCTTATCTCTCATCTCCATCTGATCTGTTTAGGTTTTAATCTGATTAAATGTCTGTTTTTTTATTTGCAAGGGAATTGACCATCAAGTGGAACCAGTAGAGCTTCAGCTTTGCTTTGCTTTGCCGCACCCACATGGTGTTTTCAGAAGTTGTTGAGTTGAACAACCCTGTGACAGACTGGTGACCTGTCCAGGGTACACCCCGCCTTCACCCAACACTGGCAGCCCTGTCACCCCGAAAGGGATACAGCGGGTTAAGAAAATGGATGGATGGATGGATGGATGGATGGATGGATGGATGGATGGATGGATGGATGGATGGATGGATGGATGGATGGTGAGTTGGGTAAACTCTGTAATAGGGCCCACCCACTTCAGGCTTCATATTCACTGTCCAGAACCCAGTGAGGAATGTCTGAGAGTCTCCATCAGCTCATTTATGAGTTTTATCTATGATAACAGGAGTGAACAGGAACAGCTTGTTTGCTCCACTTTGGTCAAGTTTAGGATGAAAGCAAAAAGTAGACACAAGCTGCAGCACTGAACTCTGCATGAAATACCAGCTGAAGTTGAAATCCCAGACACCATAAAAACCTATTCTGTGATTTGTCTTTGGGCCTTTTGTGTGAAAGTTTGGCTTTAACAAACTAATTAACACTCCTGTGCTAAAATCCCCCAAAATGAAGAAATCTAACTGAATCAAAGGTTTGTGTTGGAGTGAGCACTGTCCAGCAGATTCCACATTTTATAAAGTGTTGCTTTTCATTCTTAAAAAACCTGAACAAACTTTGTTTCTCTATGTTGTGTGGAGGTAAAGTGGCTTAGGTACAGTGGCTTAGATTCCACTGCACTCTGGGCTCTTCATCCATGATGAAGAGGCTCTGGGCTCTTCATCATGAATGAGAAGTGAATGAATAGGAATGTAAGTCAAAGTTAAAGGAGCAAAATTGATCTCTGACAGATCTTCCAGGCAAGTTGAACAAATGTCAATATGGTCTTCAGAGACCTAATGCTTTTTAAGAAGCATGAAGAACCCATCTGGTCTGACATTTGGCAGACAAGCTTGTTTCGTTTGATCTCACTTCCTCTGTTCACGTTTCTGAGCTGCGTGGAAACTTCAGCAGGATCCCCTCTTGAAAGGAGAACCGCTGGTCCTTTCTTTAAAGAGCTACTGCGTCTGATGAGCAGGAGGAACTGGCTCAAAATTTACAGAAGACACGTTTTCTCAATTATGGCAAAGAATTTGCAATTTTCTGATCTGTAAACAACAAAATCTTTATTTGGAAAAAATTCAGTCAGTATACCTGGTAGTTAACACTCAGTTCAGCCAGTGAAAACAATGACCCAAAGAAAAGCTGGATTTTGGTATTCCTCAAACGTTAGAGCTTGTTTAAAGAACCCTTTATATGACACTCATGATAATATCTGATATATATCGTATCTGCAAACAGTTTTTGCACCTCCTTTATGGGCTGTATTTTCCAGCAGCCTGTTTAAATTATATTTTCATGAATACATAATTTGGAAAATGCAAAATAAAACATAAGATGAGCATGTGAGTCCAGATTTTGGTTTGTTTTGTAGGATACCATATGTGATTCACGCTTTTCACCTGAAATCCCAATGGTAGAGCTTCCTTAGAAGCATTCGTGTGATTTGATCCTGAAGGTGAGGAAGCTCTTTCATAACCACGCAGCAGTTCAGTTCACCTGAGAGATCAGGAGGTGCCCAAATCTTCTATAGCAACCATAGGAAGCAAAACAAAGTGCTTGTTTGTCATGCAGGAAGTGCAGCAGAATCAAGAAGTTTGAGTGGGGCAGAAGTGAGAAGTCTGAGTTGACAGCAAATCAAGTGATCCATCCTTGAAGTTTCCTCATCTCTGTTCTGCTGCTCACCTCTGCAGGGCCTCCTTTTCAATATTGTTAATACACATTTTGTCTTTTCAGTGTTTAAGTTCCAGTCCACAGGGTTTGGTCATGGCAGCACAAGTGATTCCCCCGGAAGAGTTGGAGGAGCTGAGAGAGGCCTTCGCCAAGATTGGTAAGAGAATTCAACCGAGTTGCTGTCATTTCCGCTTAGCCTCTGATAGGGAGGGGCTGTGGAGAAATGCTGAGGCAGCAGGACCACAAAGCAAATACTGAGCTAACCATTAAATTTGAAGATGTGCTTAAGATATCACGTTTTTGAGGTACAATATTTATGAAGAAAAACACCTTTCATCCTAAAATGTTAATCCTTTTTAAAATGTTTGCTTTGTATTTTGATGACTGATTGATGACTAACGTTCTGAGCATGTCATTTGATGCTAAGAAGCTGTATTGTTCATTCTGTTTCTACTCAGATACTTATTATTTTAGGACAAATCTTTTGGGGGGAAAAAATAGTATTTTTTTAATTTAACCTTTTTAAGTTTGTTTTAGTTTTTAGCATTTAGCTTTTTTAATAGCCATGTGCAAGACAACCAGGCTAAGTTTAGCTTGTTTGTTCAGCTAATTTTAGCATATAGGCTTTATTTATCATTCTTGAATATTCTTCAGCTATTTTTTTTTTTACCATAAAGTTGCTAAGCGTATTTTTGTTTTTCCATTAGCATTATTCATTCTTAAATAATAACATTTAGTCTTTTATTTCAGCGGTTCTCTGCATTAACATTTAGCATTTATATTAGCGTAATTTATTACTCTTCAGCTAAATTTTCTTTCCATAAAGTTCTCACGTTGTTTTTCCTTTTTCCTTTGATATTTTCCATTCTTAAATATTAACATTCAGCTTTTTACATTAATATTTAGTAGTATTATTTGGATAAAAAAGGTTTCCTATTGTTTTCAAATGAGCATTTAACATGTATATTAGCAATTTTCAATACTCCTCTGCAATTTTTTTCCCCATAAAGTTGTTGGGCTGGTTTTATTTTTTTTTTAACCAGCTGGAAACCGGCATAGCAGAGACTGATCTACACCACTGTACAGAGAGTTACAGTAGTCCAGTCTGGAAAAGATCAAAGCATGCATCACTTGTTGCAAAGCGTGAGGAGGAAGATATGGCTTGACTTTGCTAATTAGCCTCAAGTGATGAAAACTAGACTGGACTACAAGACTGACCTGTTTGTCAAATTTAAAATGCCTGTCAAGGTTTACCCCAAGATTTCTAATGAACGGAGCATCTGAAGGGTCCAGGGGGCCAACAGCACTACAGCAGCATGTCAGCAGGTCAGACTTTCCAAAAACAAACACCTCTGTCTTGTTTTCATTCAGACAGAGGAAGTTAAGCTCCATCCAAGACTTGATGTCTGCTAAGCAGTTCTGCAATCTGTCGAGAACCTCCGCTCCTCCAGTTTTTAGGGGAAGATAGATCTGGATGTCATCTGCGTAGCAGTGGAATGACACGTTATATTTCCTAAAAATGGACCCCAGTGGCAGCAGATAAAGTGAGAATAAAAGCAGGCCTAAAACTGAGCCCTGGGGTACACCATATTTGAGGGGAGCCTCTGAAGAAGAGCACTGTCCTATTTGGACAGAAAAACTCCTGCCACATAAATATGAACTGAACCAACTGAGTGCTGTGCCCTACAGTTCTCCACAGCTCCTCCCTGGTTTACACTAGCATTTTTCACCTATAGTTGTCATGATATTCGAGGCTTTGAGACAGACATGGCATAAACATGAGAGACTAGGCAAGCACCATGGAGGAGCAACGAAATGGCGACGAATACTGGCTGTGGATCTCCTTAATAAGGCAGCAGGGCTAATGAGGTGAGTGGCAGCAGCTGGGAATCCTCCAGAGCAGAGCAGAGAGGGGTGAGGCTGACAGAGGCACCATGATAGTACCCCCCCAACGACCGCCACCGGGCGGGCGGTCCAGGACGCCAGTCCGGGTGGGCACGATAGAAATCCGAGATGAGGGAGTGGTCCAGAATCATGGAACGGGAGATCCACGAACGTTCCTCTGGACCATATCCCTCCCAATCCACCAAGAACTGGTAGCCACGACCACGGCGCCGGACATCCAAAATACGACTGACCGTGAATGCCGGAGCGCCATCAATGACCCGGGCGGCAGTGGGTAAGCGGATGGCGGGCACAGAGGGCTCTCGTGAACGGGCTTGATCTGTGAAATGTGAAACGTGGGATGTACCTTGAGAGCCGAGGGCAGCTTGAGGCGGACACAGGTGGGGTTGATTATCCAGTCAATGGCGTAGGGTCCGATAAATCGGGGAGCCAGTTTGCGGGAGGTAGCCTGAATGGGAATGTTCCTCGACGAGAGCCAGACCCTTTAACCAGGATGGTAGATGGGTCCCACCACCCTGCGGCGATTTGCGATCTGGCAGTTGCTCTCCTTGGTGCGGAGGAGAGCCGCCCTGGTCTGGTGCCAAAAGGAGCTGGACCGAGGGCACTGCCAGATCGAGTTCCTGTGACGGAAACAGAGGTGGTGAGTACCCAAGGGAGGCCTCGAAGGGAGACATTCCTGTAGCAGAGGAGGGATGATTGTTGTGAGCATACTCCACCCAAACCAGAAACTTGGACCAATCCATGCTGTTCTGAGCGGTCAGGCAACGGAGTCCCGCCTCCAATTCCTGATTTGCCCTCTCCGCCTGACCATTAGATTGTGGATGGTAGCCAGAGGTTAGACTGACCTTGGCACCAAGACAGTTGCAGAATGCTTTCCAAACCTGGGAAGTGAATTTTGGGCCCCGATCGGAAACTATGTCTGAGGGTATTCCATGGTGACGAAACACTTGGTCTACTAGTATTTCAGCAGTCTCTGTGGCAGTGGGTAGTTGTGCGAGGGGAATGAAACGGACGGCTTTGGAAAAACGGTCAATGATGATGAAGATGACCGTGTTGACCAGGTTCCTCACCTTGGGCCTGCAGGACCTTAGATTCGATGTCCCAAGTGAGGTTCCCTACAATGCAAGTGGGGGGAACAATGGTGGATTGAGAGTCAGAATCAGTGCGATTGTACTTCCTGGAGAGAGCGTCCGGTTTTACATTACGGCTGCCAGGATGGTAAGTGATTATGAAGTCAAACCAGTCGAAAAACAGACACCAGCGGGCTTGGCGAGCGTTGAGACGTTTGATAGATCGTAGGTATGCCAAGTTTTTGTGGTCTGTCCATACTATAAACGGATGTTCATCCCCCTCCAGACAGTGTCGCCACTCTTCCAAAGCCAGTTTTATTGCCAGTAATTCACGATTGCCCACATCGTAATTTTGTTCAGCGGGGTTGAGTTTCCGGGAGAAGTATGCGCAGGGTTTGAGTTTCCCTGATATAATACATAATAATAATAATACATTTTATTTATAAGGCGCCTTTCTGGGTACTCAAGGTCGCCGCACAGCATGTATACAGCATAAAATACAGTAAACACTTAAAACAACAACAACAATTTAAATAAATACAAAATTAAATAAAAAATATATAAAAAATGAAAAGGTTAATGTTAAAGTGAATAGGCCATTTGGAAAAGATGAGTTTTTAGCTTTGATTTGAAATGTGGGAGTGCGTCAGTGTTGCGGAGGTCAGGGGGGAGTGAGTTCCAAAGCCGGGTAGCAGAGCAACTGAATGCCCGGCTCCCCATGGTGACAAGACGGGCAGAAGGGACAGAAAACTGGATAGAAGAAGAGGAGCGGAGGGAGCGAGCCTTGACGAATAGCTGATTTCGAGGAGTCTTTCAAGAACGAGGCGGACATGATGTTTATGTTGGGCGAGATCACAGGAGTAAATAAGAATATCGTCTAGATAGACAAAAACAAAACGGTCAAGGAAATCTCGTAAGGCTGGGGCATTAGTGAGTCCAAAGGGCATTACTTGGTACTCGTAGTGACCGAGTTAAAGGCTGCCTTCCACTCGTCCCCCTCACGAATACGGACCAAATGGTATGCGTTACGTAGGTCAAGGTATGTTTGGAGAAAATACTGGCTTCTTGGATGGAATCAAAAACGGTATTAATCAGGGGTAGTGAGTACTTGTCCTTGACAGTGATTTGGTTCAATTCCCGTTAATCAATACAGGGACGAAGGGTTATGTCTTTCTTTTCTACGAAAAAGAAACCAGCACCGACAGGAGATGAGGAGGGGCGGATGTGGCCTAAAGCGAGTGCTTTGTGAATGTAATCTTCCATGGCTTTCTTTTCGGGACCGGAGAGATTGTACAATTTGCCCTTGGGTAGCATGATGTCGTTAATGAGATTTATGGCACAATCGTAGGGTCTGTGAGGTGGCAAGGCGCTGGCCTTGGTTTTACAGAAAACTAACTTGAGATCATGATAACAGGGGGTATTTTAGATAAATCCGCTGTTTCAGTGATACTGGGAACTACGGGTGATACGGTGAGTACAGCGGAATGTAAGCAGTTGGCTAAACAAAAGGTGCTCCAATGAGAGATGCGTGTGTTAAGCCAGTCGATCTGAGGATTGTGACGTTTTAACCAAGAAAACCCCAAAATTATAGGAGTTTGGGGGGTCTGGGTGATGAAAAACTGTAAATATTCTCTATGATTACCTGACGTGATGAATAGGAGGGGCTTAGTACGATGATTGATTCTGGAAAGGTGTTGACCTCCCAGACCAGCAGCTTTGATGGGCAAAACAAGGAGTTCAGTGGGAAGAGAAAACTGATTAACTAATTGCTGATCGATTAGGCATTGTTCAGCACCAGAGTCTATGAGAGCCTTAAATTCATGAATCTTAGCTTGGTGGCAGATCTTGACAGGGGCGAAAAAGAAGTTATCACCATCAGGTCTAGTAGAATCGTTCCCCGTTAGATTGCAATCTAACGGGGGTCTGGGAGTTTTAAATGACGGTTGAATTGATTTACCATGTGACCAGGATTTCCGCAGTAAAAACACAGACATTCATCTCTTCGTTTTCTCCTTTCTTCAGCGGAGAGTTTGGAATATCCCACTTGCATAGGTTCCTCCGGGGTGTCGTGGGTGATTTGTCGGTTTAGGTGGTCCCGTTCAGCTTGGCGTTCACGAAGGCGAAGATCTGATCGAAGGGCTGCAGTGACAAGTTCTTCAAAATAATTAGCTTCAGGTTGTGTACAAAGGTGATCTTTAATGCGGTCGTTGAGAGATTGGTAGAAGATGCCTTTGAGAGCGGGTTCGGGCCAACCCGCTTCAACTGCCAAAATACGAAATTCTTGAAAACAGTTGAACTCAAATGAACAGCAGCAAATATAGTTTCAGTAGTCAGAAAGAAAAGACTGTCAGCCTCAGTGCTGCTGTTTCTAAAACACTTCCTGTATTAAAAAAAAGGAAATGTCTCCGTTTCAAAGGTGATTCCTTTGATAGCAATCATCTTTTCTAGCAAATGACGGTTTTTAGCGCCTTTTAAGCACAAATTTTACAGCTGATCAAAGTGGAAATAATCCTTAAATTGTCCCTTCCTTATGACAGATTTTATATTTTCCTTTCCACATTATTTTAGTGGCATCATTTTTAAATATGACAAACATAAGAATATGATTAAATACAAAACAGATGTGCTTAAATTTTGACTGATGCATGTCTGGACAGAAATGAAAGAAATACATACTTCAATCCACCAGACATTTCTGATTGATTTATTTTACAGTTCTTTAAAGAAATGGCTGGAGTTAAGATTTGACTGTACTCTGCAAATTGAAACACCTTTTGCTCTGTTTGTTTGCCAGATGTGGACAAAAATGGCTTCATCACCAAGGACGAGCTGAACGAGCTCTTCAAGGCGGCTAACTTGGCTCTGCCGGGATACAGAATCCGAGAAATCATCCAGGAGCTGACCAAGACCAGCAATCAGCTAACCTTTGAGGAGTTCACTCACGTGAGTTTCTGGTCAAACCAAGAGTGATGAGCTGCAGAGCATTGGAAAGACAATAACTTATACTCCTGCATGAACATCAGGTTGTCCATGGACTCAAGAGCACTGAGGTGGCCAAGACCTTCAGGAAAGCCATCAACAAGAAGGAGGGGATCTGCAGCGTGGAGGGAACCTCAAAGCAGTCTGGCACTCAGCATTCCTACTCAGGTAAACGAAAACCTTTGAACAGTGAGAGACTGCAGGGAAAAAGCAGGATTACACATTTGTGAGGCATTCCTAAAGCTGAAATTTTAGTTAGTTTAGAGCTTATTTTTTAGAAAGAAAGGTTGGATTTTTTTAATATTTCTTTTGGAAGGCAGAGACAGAAAATGTTACATTTCATTTTTAGTTTCTCAAAAACACATAAAAAAGTCGTTTATTAGTTTCATGCTGTAGAGCTGAACGGAGGTGTTCTGATTCTTTCTGCAGAGGAGGAGAAAGTGGCTTTTGTAAACTGGATCAACAAAGCCCTGGAGAAGGATCCTGACTGTAAACATGTTCTTCCCATGGATCCAGACAGCGATGACCTCTTCACTGCCATGGGAGATGGGATCATCCTGTGGTACTTTCTGCTTTCAAAAAACAAACCAGCAAAATCCAGTTCAGATGTTCCATGTTTGATTTGTTAAAACAAATTAACATTTTTTTAGTGAAAAGATTGATCAACGAAAAAAACTAGAAAACAGAGCAGGCAGAGAGCATACTGTCAGATCAGAGTTTCATTGCTGGAGAAAGGAAAATCTTTGTGGTTTACTATGTGTGTGTGTGAGCCCCAGCTGTTTTTTAGTTTTTTATTTATCGCTCCTTTCAGCAAAATGATCAACCTGTCAGTCCCCGACACCATTGATGAGAGAACCATCAACAAGAAGAAGCTTACACCGTTTACTATCCAGGTCAGGCCAGATCTTCCTCCCTTTCATCACTGTCTGCCGGCACGATCCCCGACACTCAAATGCTCTTCTGGCTGGTCTCACAGGAGAACTTGAATCTGGCTCTGAACTCAGCGTCGGCCATCGGCTGCCATGTGGTGAACATAGGAGCCGAGGACCTGAAGGAGGGCCGGCAGCATCTGGTCCTGGGTTTACTGTGGCAGGTTATCAAAATCGGGCTGTTTGCTGACATCGAGCTCAGCCGGAACGAAGGTTTGTTTTCCAGACAACAAGGGAAATCAGTCGTTGTCAACTTGGTGACCTTCTCTGGTCAGTACCAAATTAACCCTTAAACTCAAACTCAAACTTTATTTATTTATATAGCGCCTTTCATTTCAATTAAAAACACAAAGCGCTTCACATAAAAGCAGATAAAACAGTCATAAAAACAGAAGATTGTTAAAAACAGCAAACAAAGGACAATCACACAAAGATGGGACCCCTCCCTCACCCCCAACCAGCCAACCCACCCACCCACACCCCACCTACCCAGTTCCCCCCGTAGAACCCTGAACAGAACCAAAGAACTGCAGCTTAAAGAAGGTCTGGCTTGGCACTGCTGCGAGGAAACGATATGATGGGGATCCATTTATTACAAGGCCCAGCCCGACCACAGGGGTCAGTACCACAGCGCCGCCCAGCACAGAGCAGCCCAGGGCCCACTCCATGGCTATTAGACCACAGAGCGGGACCCCAGCCCGCCCAACGAGAACGGGCACTGCACCAACAGCACCCCCTACAGGTCAAGCCGGTGGTGCCCCAGAAAAATGGATCCCCAAGAGGAAACACTGGAGTTAAAAACATCAGAATAAAAATTATCATAAAATAACAACAATAAAAATAGAAAAAAAGATAAAAAAATAAATAAAATAAGATTCAACAATTTTAGTAATTGAAAAATAAAATACGTAAACTGATTAAAACGTAACCTACGTATCATTGGTAAAATAACAATAAAAAGAATAGCATATTAAAAAGAGAGATAATAATAGTCCTTACAAATAAATAAATATGTAAATAAATTAATTAATTAATAAATAGATAAAAAATAAAAAGACATAGGAAATGTTCAAAGTCATTTAAAAGCCAGACTAAAAAGGTGGGTCTTGAGCCTCTTCTTAAAAACCTCTACAGAGCTATCCTATGACCTCACCCTTACTTTGACGTGTTCTCCCTACCATGACAAAGGTGGATGAAGGTAAAGAGGATTTTATGTAATCCATGGACTCCAGTGAAGATCACAAATCATTGAAGAAAAAAGGTTGAGCGCACTGTCTTGTGGGGTCTAGATGATCTCACTCCCAATGTTAAAGCGCCTAGGATAGCACAAGGGTTACGAGCAGAAGTCAGAGTAGGATCCCTGAACCTTTGCTCTCATCATGATGAGGGTGAAAAACTAGATCAACCCAAATTCTGTGAGCACCGACATTATGGAAGAGAATGTGAAGTTACAGTGGTATGAGAAAGTTTGGGCACCCCTGATAATTTTCTAGATTTTTCTTCATAAATCAATTATTAATTATTAATATATTTAATTATAATTATAATTATTATAAATTAAATATATCATATGGCAGATAAACACAGTGATATTTGAGAAGTGAAATGACGTTTATTGGATTTAAAGAAACTGTGCAATAATTACTTAAACAAAAATAGGCAGGTGCGTAAATTTGGGCCTCCAACAGAAACATGCCATCAATATTTAGTAGATCCTCCTTTTGCAGAAATGACAGCCTTTATTTGCTTCTTATAGCTTTCAATAAGGGCCTGCATTCTGGTTGAAGGTATTTTGGACCATTCCTCTTTGTAAAACATCTCCAGTTTGGTCAGATTTGATGGCTTCCAAGAATGGACAGCCCGCTTTAAATCAAACCACAGATTTTCAATAATATTCAGGTTTGGGGACTGAGATGGCCATTCCAGAACATTGTACTTGTTCCTCTGCATTAATGCCTTTGTAGAATTAGAACACTGTTTAGGGTCACTGTCTAGTTGAAGTATCCAGCCCCGGCGCAACTTCAACTTTGTCACTGATTCTTGAACATTGTTTGTAAGAATCTGCTGATACTGACTGGAATCCATGCGACCTTCAACTTCAACCTTCAACAAGATTTCCAGTACCTGCACTGGCCACACAGCCCCATAGCCTGATGGAACCGCCACCAAATTTTACTGTGGGTAGTAAGTGTTTGTCTTGGAATGCTGTGTTCTTTTTTCGCCAAGCATATCGCCCCTTGTTATGTCCAAATAACTCCATTTTTGTTTCATCAGTCCACATTACCTTGTTCCAAAATGAAGCTGGCTTATCCAAATGTGCTTTAGCATACCTCAAGCAACTCTGTTTGTGGCATGTGCGCACATGTGCGCATGTGTCCATGCTCGGAAGCCATCAAATCTGACTGAACTGGAGATGTTTTGCATAGAGGAATGGTCCAAAATACCTTCAACCAGAATCCAGGCCCTTATTGGAAGCTATAGGAAATGATTAGAGCCTGTCATTTCTGCAAAAGGAGGATCTACTAAAGGATGGACAGAATGAAAAATCTAGTGAAATGTAACAGGAGCAGACGTTAATGTGTCCCAAACAAGCAGTACTGGGAAAAAAAGAAAGTTCTCAAAAGGTTCCAGGTCTTAACTGGTTTTAACTCCCGATCAGCAACAGGAGGGAAAATTAAGCAAATGTGGATTTTTTTATACACTGTTGAGAGTTTGAACACCCGAATGGGTCAGAACTCTTTAGGAATAAGTTCATAAACATCACTAAAAAATACCATGTTTCTGAGGAGGGACCATGTTAGAGTCTGCCTCCTCTGGATGACATAAAACTGCTCTGAGAAAAAGTTTATTTTCTGTAAGAAAAAACATAGTCGTCAGTTAGCAAATCTTGACAGGAATCCTCAAAGTTTATGTTTTTTAATTATCCAAAAATCATAAAAAAAATTCTTAAAACCTGATTAATTGCTTTTCATTTATGAAAACTTTGAATGATCAGTGTGACATCTTAAAGTGTATGTGTTTGTGTGTATGTGTGTGTAGCTCTGATTGCTCTGCTGCGAGATGGCGAGAGTCTGGAAGATCTGATGAAACTGTCCCCTGAGGAGCTCCTGCTGCGTTGGGCCAACTATCACCTGGAGGAGGCCGGCTGTGGAAAGATCAATAACTTCAGCTCCGACATCAAGGTGATCACATCCTGTTTGCCTGACTTTAAAATCCATCAGTCTGTGCGCTGTCCCTGAGCAACAGTCCTACGTCACCTCATGATAGTAATGATATGAAACACTTACTGTAGTTTTTAAATGTAAACATCTACTGAGCTCCATCTGACATCACTCGTGTTTTCTAGCTAATGTTTCTCCATTTTTGAGTTCGTATCATTTTGTGTTGATGTAGTTGAAGAAAAGCCAAAAAGCATAACCTCTAAAGTATCTTTTTCTCATTGAGCAGTAGTGACTTCGAACTGGTGGAAAGCAAAAGGTTAAAATCTTAAACTTTAAAGTCTGTATTTGGGTTAAGATGTTCACTAGAATCTTCCACAAAGTGTCTTTGTTTAGAATTCATAAGCATTTCTGTCCCTTCCAGGGACCACAGTGCCGTTTGTGTCAGTGTAATGACTTTTATTCAAACCAGTATCAGTGTTGATTCTTAAGAACTACTCAAAGGGTTAAAAGCTGAGCTGAGGTGAATGCTGGTGGGGTTTGGCTGCTAAATTTTTTCAACTTTCAGAATTTAGAGACTTTTGTTTCTTTGTGATGAGTTCAACGCTGTGCTTCCCCATCCAGAATCATATCAACAGCCATTTAAGGAAAATTTGATGATTTGAAAGGGTGCAAATTCCCCCCCCTCTCTTTTTCCAGGATTCCAAAGCATATTACAACCTGCTAAACCAAGTGGCACCTAAAGGAGATGAGGAGGGAATTGCAGCCATCATCGTGGACATGTCAGGAATCAGGGTGAGATCAGGAAAACCTTTGTCTTCCTGTTTCTGTAAGCTTTCTAGAGATTTCTGAAAGTGTGAGCTTCAACCAGCAGTCATTTAGAGGAGCATGCTCCTGAACATCAACTTCACGCGTCTGCAGGAGAAAGAGGACCTAAAGAGGGCCGAGTGCATGCTGGACCAGGCTGACCGGCTCAGCTGCAGGCAGTTTGTCATGCCGGCTGATGTCGTCCGTGGAAACCCAAAGCTCAACTTGGCTTTTGTTGCCAACCTGTTCAATAAGTACCCGGCTCTGAAGAAGCCAGAGAACCAGGACATCGACTGGAGTTCCATTGAAGGCCGGTTCATAGTCTTGTTTTCTTTCCAAACCAGAGATTAAAACCTCCCTGGTGTTTGGACCAGGCTATTTCCTGGTTTTAAGGAAGTGACTCTGTTTTACAGGTGAAACCAGGGAGGAGAGGACCTTTAGGAACTGGATGAACTCTCTAGGTGTGAATCCCCGGGTCAACCACCTTTACGCGTGAGAAAGCTTCTTCTCCTGTGGTTGACGTTCATCTGTTGACACTGAGCTTCTCAGGCACTGTTAATGCTGTGTGTTACAGAGACATTGATGACGCCCTGGTGATCTTCCAGCTCTATGAAAAGATTAAGGTTCCTGTGAACTGGGACAGGGTCAACAAGCCCCCATACCCCAAACTGGGCAGCAACATGAAGAAGGTGTGTCATCTGAGTGTTAAGTTAGCATCAGGAGGTTTAGAAGAGGAGCTGACCTGTTGTTCTGTTGCCCAGCTGGAGAACTGCAACTACGCTGTGGAGCTGGGCAAAAATGAGGCCAAGTTCTCTCTGGTCGGCATTGCTGGTCAGGACCTGAACGCAGGGAATCGAACCCTTACCCTTGCTCTACTCTGGCAGCTCATGAGGAGGTAAAAGAAGTTCTGGATGTTGAAAGTTTTTTTTTTATCAGTCCCCCACTGAGATAACAAACATCAGACCTTCGCCACCGTGTTTGAAGAACAACGACACGTTTTGTCTGCTGCGATCCCGACTCAGCTGTTTAACGTTACATAACTTTGTTTCCATTGGCTCTAAAATAATATCTACTCCATCAAAATCTATTTTCCTGATATTTGAGAACATCATTTTTCTGTTAAAACTCTTTGTCTTAGCCACCCTCCTGTTGAGTGTTTGTCGGATCTTCAGGTACACTCTGAACATCCTCGAGGACCTCGGTGACGGACAGAAGGTGACAGATGACACGATTGTGTCCTGGGTCAACGACACGCTCACGCATGCAGAAAAGAACACCATCTCCAGCTTTAAGGTAAAACCAGCCTGCAGGGTAGAGAGGAGTCACACATTTGATTTGAATGTGATCTAAATGCAGGTTATTTATAAGCTTGTGTGAAAAGCTTGTGTGAAAACAACAAAAAATAACAATCTTCAGATTTACAGATTTATTGTTTACAAATTGTATTTCAGTTCAGTTTAAAAGATAACTTGTTATAAAGACAACATGAATGAAATGCAAAAACATGAATGTTCTATTAACCATTAAAGTGGGAGAGGATGACTTTGTGTTCATCAGACAGTAAAATCTATTTAACTGCTAAAGGTTTTCATCAAAGCTTCACTTCTGGGATCTCAAATGTGTTTCAGTTCTACTAAAATTCTCCAAAACCTTTCAATTTTTGATTAACTGTCAGAAACTAGGTTCTAGAAAACTACACAGGTTTTTTTTATCTTAGCTAAAAACAATATAATGATTCTTAAAAGACCACTGGGAACATTTTGACAATAGATGATCAGAGGGGAACTTTAAATGTGATGAAAGTGATAAATTAGTAAAAAGTTTTTACTAGTAAAGATTTTACAGACTTGATCAAGAACACTAAAGCTAATGAACTGACAGACTGAATGCAGAATGGGCTGTAACTAAATGTGTTGACTGCATTAGTCATTAAGCAGGTCATGCCTCCTATGAATTTCAGGCATATTAGATTCAAACTCCAGCTCATTAAGTGAATGTTCAATGACTTCGGGACCTTTCATTTTTAAGAACTCCATCTTTTGTGTTGGAGCTTACATTTACAAAACTCAAATGCTTCAATCTTTCTGGAGACAAACGTTGATCCATCTATGACTGTGATTTTGGGGCTGGTGTCTTTTTTTGTGTGTTTGTGTGTGTGTTGTCGGGCTGCAGAGCGACAAGCCTTTTATTGACTGACCAGCTGCAGAACAAACAGCTGCAGTCAAAAAAACGACCAGGAATAAAAAGGTTTTGAATTGAGTCAGTTTGTTGAGGACCAGGAACTTTCTCCTAACTCCATGATTTCTTCTTCTTTACTGAAGTCTTAGCTAAAACCTCAGATTTCTGATGTTCTCTATGTCTTTAACATTCTTCTAAAGAACACTAAAGTTTTAAGAAGTACCGTATTTTCCGGACTAAAAGTCGCTCCGGAGTATAAGTCGCACCAGCCCAAAATGCATTATAAAGTAGAAAAAAACACAGATAAGTCGCATTTTGACGGGAAATTTATTTGACAAAATCTGGACCAAGAACTAATAAGTTCCACAACCTCATATGACACAATCATAGCAGACTGTTTATCTCATAATTTCACAGTAATTCTTTCTCATGCATACTTATTTATTTATTCCTTTCATGAAGCATCATTGGCCAACTAATACTCTGTTTTAATCCTGTATTTGTAGAATGTAGTCATTTTTATTGCATTTCTGAATCTATGAAATCATTGGAAAATAGAATATTATGTTGTTAGCCTTCAAGATCTTGTTGTAAAAAAAAGTTTGCTGATTCGCTGAGTCACTTAACATACTCTCAACACTTAACATACCTCATACATCAAATTGACCCAGGAACATCATCTCTGTTCCTCACAAATGAAACTAACAGGAGGGTTAACAATGTATTTATTTCAATTTAGTTCTAATATAAGTCGCTGCGGAGTATAAGTCGCACCCCTTGCCAAACTATGAAAAAAAGGGTGACTTACAGTCTGGAAAATACGGTACATTTATTCATCTGGACCTTTGTGCAGGACATGTCTATCAGCAGCAGCATGCCGGTTCTGGACCTGATCGATGCCATCCAGCCCGGATCCATCCGATATGACCTGGTGAAGGCAGAAGACCTGACGGAGGAGGAAAAACTCAACAACGCGAAGTACACCACATTTCATAGTGTGGACCCCTGGTTTGGTTTCTGAGACCGTCACACCTGAAAGTCTGCTTTTGTTTCAGGTATGCCATTTCCATGGCCAGGAAGATCGGCGCGCGGGTCTACGCCCTGCCTGAAGACCTGGTGGAGGTCAAGCCGAAGATGGTGATGACGGTTTTCGCCTGCCTCATGGCTCGCGGCATGAAGAGAGCCTAAAACCTGACTCAGCAACCTCCCACTCATGACCCAGAAGATCCAGAATGTGAAAACAGACCCCTGGATTCCCTCTTTGATGTCTGTTCCAGGCCTTTTAAAAGAATGATAAAGAACAGAAGTGTCATTAAGATGCTGTAGTTCAACTTTGAAAAGAACAAAACAGAAAAGTGAATTTCAAAGAATTTTAGCCATAAAATCCGGCTGATCTAGAAGCTCTTTTCACCTGAAAAAAACCCCCAGAATGTTCCCTTAAAAACTGTTTAAGAATGAAGACTCTGATTTGGCAAACACAAAATTCAATCTTTTGTTGAAGGTCTGGCCATTGAAAATATCAGATTCTCTCTGGGCCTCTGACCAGTCTGATTTTAAACCAGCTTCTGGCACCATTTCGGTTTGAAACCTAGAGCACTGAAGCCGCTTCTTTTTTTTGCAAACATGAAACATTTGTCTCTTCGGTCCACTGTTTCTGATTTAGAAACACGTTTCAGATGCTTAACAGACATGAATTCACAGTTTTTATTAAAACTATTTCTGAAGTGGACCTGTGTAGTCTGATTTGTTTTCAGATTTTTACTCATTTTAACCCTTGTGCTATCCTATGACCCCACCCTTACATTGACGAGTTATCCCTACCATGACAAAGGTGGATAAAGATGAAGAGGATTTCATGTAATCCATGGACACCAGTGAAGATCACAAATCATTGAAGAAAAAAGGTTCCGCACACTGTCTTGTGGGATCTAAAAGACCCAACTTCCAATGTCAAAGTGCCTAGGATAGCACAAGGGTTAACTCAAGAATCAGACAGGAATAGATGACACGAAGGGCTGGAAGTAGCTTCTGTGACGTTCATTTCTGATTGTGCACACCTCGTTGGTCACTTACAAAATAAATTCATATTAAATCAATCATCAGTACTTCAATCTTCAAATTTTCAGTTTTAAATTATTTTTTACAAATAGCGGCCTATGTGATACACATTGTCATAGTAACGCCTGCAGAGCCTACAGTGACATCACTCTGTTCCAGCGGAGCAAGTCGTCTTTATGCTGAATGTCATGTTACATGACACAAAGCATCATTTCAGAGGGAAAGTTCACGTCTCTGTCCAGGTGAAAAACAAAGGTTTGTTTCAAAGAAACAAAATCCAAACTCCTCGTGTTTCGCCTCCTCCTTGTTAGGTTCTCTTCTTCAAAATGATTCACATGACAGATGAGAGGAAACTATCGAATCCCTCCTATCTTTTACTGTCTTGCTGTTGTGATGTAGAATGACTTCTGTCCATCCACCATGGTCCACGTTTCTGTTGTTTTGGTTCCCAACTGAGCAGAATGATACAGCACATTCAGGTTGTGTGACCAGAACCTCTGTGTCCATTATCACTGTATTAGAATGGAAAGTCTGCAGCCAATCAGAAGTGAGTATGCACCAGGACCATGGTATCAATGAGAATATAATTACTGGGACAAACATTTTTCAGGAATTGAATCATCCAAGAAAGCTTTTTCTTTTTCAGACCTTTGCATGGGCGGGAAAGAAACATCCATCTGTCATAGGAACAGGGTTACTAGTTAATGAAAAGACCACATCTTACTCTTCCTGGGTGGGGATGGCTGGCCCCTGCCTTGCTTTCTTCTGGACCAACCGTGGGCCGGGTGGGTGGCTGCCTGGAGCGCGGGGCGGGTCTCCCTTGGCTCGTACCCGGGGTCGGGGTGGAGGGATGCCCAGAACTCCTGGGTGGTGGTGGGGTGCTCATCTGGGGCTGTGGGTGCTCTTCTGGGGCGGGGCCCTGCGTTGGGGGCTGCTCTCCTGGTTGGGCTGGAGCTTGCACTCTCTGTCCCACTAGAAAGTGCACTGAACCTTTTTTCTTCAATGATTTGTGAACCTCACTGGTGTCCATGGATTACATGAAATCGTCTTCATCTTTATCCACCTTTGTCATGGTAGGGAGAACACGTCAATGTAAGGGTGGGGTCATAGGATAGCACAAGGGTTATTGTGTACATGTTGACATTTTTGGAGCCAACGGGTATGCTTGTGACACTTGGGTGTGTGTGTGGACAGGCCGCGCCCTTATAGACTTGTATTACATCTGAACCTCACTGTAATTATTATAAACATCCAGCAACTTGTTGCTTTATGCTGCTTCATGGTTTTAACCCCTCCCCCCTCTAACATCCCTCTCTCTTCTTCCCTCCTTTCCTTTTCCACAAGCTCCAAACGAAAAAGATTTTCAAATATGATTAAAATGAATAAAGTTTGGCCTCGATTACAAAAGGGGTTTATTCAGACATACCTCTGGTTTGTCTGAAGATTCATAACCCCTGTTGTTAAAATAAAACATGTCCAACACAAGAGGCCTCCAGCTCTCATCTGTCTGCCTAGCTGTTGGACAGGACAAGTAAAAAAAAAAGCCACATCTTCATTTGGATGAAAGTTTGATGTCAGGTTTAAGATCTTATACCCTCATACCCAGACACCACAGTTTTGGGTTCAGTTTTTGTTGGGAAATTGGACCAGTTTCCATCATTTTGAGTCTGCAAAACATAGTGGTTATTTGGTGAACTGACCTTACTGTCATTTTCTGCTCACAGACTGTATGACGTTGCTGCCCCTAGATAGGGATTAGGGAAGAACAGTCGGTCTTTTTGTCATCCTAAAATCTGAGTTTTTTTATTTCGACATCTGAAACCCTTTTTAAATGATTTAAGCATTTGCAGCAAAACTTTACCCTCAACATTTTTAAAAGCTAGAAAACTGGGAGCAGAAGAAAACGGTCAGAACTTGTGTCACGCTTTGCAAACATACAACTCTGCACACAAGAACCAAACACTCAACAATTTTATGGAGACAAAATAAGGAGTAAAACACTTTTGAGTTCAAATGTTTCACTGAGCTCCAGTAAATCTGCCGAAGTGATAGCAGCTTATGGAATTTCTGCAGCTTTGACTTAATGCAACATTTGATCACTCAGGAAATGACATCGAAAATAATACAAACTCGAGGGTTTAATAAAGAAAAAATTGATGAGTCAGTGACAAAGATCCTCCGCAGAGCTGCATATTTACAGCACGTCCTCTCATGACTGAGCTGTACGGCTCCCTGCTCCCTCTGATGTCAGGACTCCTGCTCATTTGATGGGCTTGGCCTCGGCCGGGTTCTCCCCAGTGTCCAGGGTCTTCAGAAGGCGGAAGAGGCCGGCCGCTTCACGGATGCGGCTGAACTCTATGCAGAAGGCCTGCACCTCGATGAACAGGTCCTGGACGTTGATGATCTTGTTTCGGATCAGCGACTGCAGGAAGACGCACACCAGCCGGACCAGGCGGTTCTGCAAGAATCAAGCGGGTTTTTATTCCAGAGGAAAACTCTTGAGCTCTCTTCAGCAGTTCACAGTTCCAAGAACGCGTGTTGACCTGCATGTATTTGTCTTTGATCTGCTCACACGTGGAGATGCAGTTGGAGATGTAGAGGTGGATGAATTCTGGAGGCAGATCCACAGCTGTGGTTAACCTGACGGAGGAGAGCAAACAACTCCATCACTTCCAAACTACAGAAACAGCACCAAACTGGAACCCAACTGGAGATTCGTTAACAGGTCTGAATACAGCCAAAGCCCCGCCCCCACCTGTTTACCACCTCCATGGAGTGCAGCGACATGTCCATGTTGACGAGCACTGAGAAATACTCTGTGATCTGGCTGCTCTGCATCAGTTTTAGCAGCATCTCGATGGCCACCAGTGGGTTGTTCTCCACCAGCTCAGGCAGCTTCACAGGCGTCAGGCCGATGTGATACACCAGCTTTGGGTCTTTCTCCAACTCAGCCAGCAGCTGCACACACGGCGAGGTCAATACAGAGGAGTGACAGCGGTGCACAGCAGTAGGAGTCAACGCCTCCACAAGAAATAATTTGTCTTTTAGGGAACGGACGATAAAGTTTTTGAGTGAAGGGAAAAATAAAGGTTGATTTTTTTTAAGACCACCAGAAAACTAATCCAGGAAGACAAAGGTTAAAAAAGAAACAAATACTTTTCCCACAAATTGTGTTTTTGTTTTGATAAATCTTGATTTAAAAATGAAAAAAGAGCAGATCTGAAGTTAAGTTTTTGTTTCTTTGCAAAGAACAGGAGTTCCTATTTTAAATAAAGTTTTTATTTTAACCCTGACTTTGCCTTTGTGTAAACCAAACATGTTGTTGATCAGCATCAGACCTACCTGGGACTGCTGCTGAGCCGACAGCGGACTCTTGAAGGCCTTGGCCATGATGCGTTTGATCTCCACGCCGGTGCTGTTCTTCACACACATTGACCGATCCCACTGGATGCAGTGGTCCGGCTCGGTGGGGTTCAGCCACGCCAGCTCATCTTCGCATGTGTGGAGCGGAGGCGTCGGCCGGATGAACTCGGGTCGAAAATGACCTGGGAGGGTTTTGAGAAACTGGTACTTACCATGCCTCATAGCAACACCTTCAGACAGACGGCCTTTGAACAAAGTCTAAATACTTTAATATAAAACTACTGAAAAATGACATAACTTCAGCAAAAACCTTCTAGACAGTCACTCAAACACTTTTTTTTTTAAAGTATCAGTTAAAGATCAATCGCACTCAACAGATCAGGTCGGCGCCGATCAACCTGTAACCGTGAGTTTTTGCTGAGGAGACGGCTACCATCTTTTCTGAGGAGATTCCTTCTTTCTTCCACAGATGTGATCACAGCTTGTGTGAAAAAAAGCACTTACTCTCCAGAGGAGGACGCAGCCCTGTGACCAGAGACTCAATGATCTGATTGGCCACAGAGCTGTCGAAGCCTGAGTTGGAGGAGTCTGGATCGGGGTCGTTGAGGATGCTGGGGAAGCTGGCTTTGCTCTGGGTGGGCAGCTCTGACTGGCGCTCTGCAAAAAGAGGGCTGGGATTGACGGCGTCTTCACCTGTGATGAGATGTTTCCTTACAACCTTCACTGACCTGCTAAAGGAAGCTGCAGCCCGCTGATGTCTATAGATGGGGGCATGTTGCTCACGTCCATGCAGGACACCTGTCTGGGGGTCTTTTTGAAGAGGTCTCTGGGCGGAGCCAGCATCAGCTGGGACAGGAAGAACTTCTCCGGCTGCGTGATGGGAGGAAGGAAGCCTGGACCCAACGAAACAGAGACTGAGCGGCTGCGGTTCTGATGAGACGTCGGGCTAAAGGTGAAAGGAAGCGGCCCTACCGGACAGGGCTTTCTCCTGCTCATCCCCGGAAGGTGCTGGGTTTAGCAGGTGCGCGAACACGGCGGCGAACGGGTTCGCGGCCAACGGCTCGGTTCGGTACATCTCCCAGAGCAGATAGAGGGCTGTGAGCCGCTGCGGAGAGCTGGGCAGCAGGTCCGGCTGCTGCAGCAGCATGACCAGAACCGAACCCACCTTGAAGTGGTCCGCCTTCCCAAAGTAATGATGGAAATGAGTGGAGAGGGTCTCGAAGCTGTTGTTGCAGGCCTCATCCGAGATTATGCTCAGCAGGTTGGACAGTTCCTTTGGAGCCAGAGTCATCGTTTCCCCGCCACAGTTCGATCGGATGCAGAGATTGACCGGGGTCCCTGATAAGTCTTTCTGTATAACTATAGCGGCGCTCTTACCCGCTTATTCATCTTTGAAGACGCAGAGTGGAGGACGGTGGCCCAGAAGTCATCTCGATTGAGATCCTATAACGCGGTTAGCATCAAGTTAGCCTAGCTTAAAAATAAGCTACAAAACCGGGAAACTCGTCAAAACATCAATCATCTTTTTAAAAATAATTATCCAAATAGATTAAATGAACGTATAACTTATCAATCGAACCAAAGAGTTACAAAAGATAATATTTCCAGGACTGAGAAAGAAATAAGACCCTGAATGGGATAGTGCTGCGAGCCATTAGCTTGAAGTATTTTTTAGTCGTATTTTCCGGTGAACTGCATCTTGGGTGATGTAGTTTTCTTCAGTTTCTCTCCAGTCCAGCAGGTGGAAATGGTATATGAATTATTCCTACCAAATAATCGTTCACATTTGTTTTATTTAAATAGATAGATAGAGAGGGAGAGGGAGAGAGAGAGAGTTAAGAGAAGGTAGAGATAGCAGTACTCTGCCTTTTAGGCTCAGGTAAGAGACCTAAATTAAAACCCATAAGTTAAAACGTTTTACTAGGGACTGAAATTTGAAGAACTTCTCTTATGTTCGTTTTAGGTGATGGTAATCCCTAGGTATGTTACACAGTGTTGGAGTACAATGTCTGTCACCATAGACGATCTCTGTCTGATTATGTTATTACGTAAGCATGCGCCAATTTTTTTTACGTGCAGTTGAAAATAAAAAGGAAGGCGCAGCCTCTCATCATAGTCAAGACGAAGTGAGTGGGGAGCTGCACTTCAGGTTCAGAATGAAATGTCTCCTGTGTCCATTATTTAAGAGTTAAGAAGCAAACACGGTTGTGTGTAACAGGGATGTCTTTAACGGCTTTGGCGTCGGGAGAGAGTTCCCGAGCGGCAAGAGAGACAACTGCTGCTGCTGGAGAGCCAACACACAGTTTCCATAATTTTTGGTGATAGTAATCCCTAGGTGTGTTACATGTATGTGATGGGAATTTTACATATGGATCGTGTTTTGTCAAATTTGATAGGTAGTTCTTCACATTTTTGATGTTAAGATGAAGTGCAGGGCCATTAGAAAAATCTTTTACTAGATTTAGGGCTCGGGGAATTTGACTGCCATCTTTAAAAAAAAATGTTAATATTAATATCATCTGTATCTAGACGATCAAAAACAAGCCAGTATATGGCTAATATGTGACTGCCGGGAGATACTTTTGTTGCTCCATGTAAAACTTGATCTTGTTTGGATTCTTCTCTCCAAGGATCTTTTAAATGAAAACTTTGTATAAATTAAAGTAGTTCAGCATTAGGATTATTAGTTTGTAGTGGCCATCTATCCAGTCGACAATCTAACACCATATTCAGGTCTCCTCCAATTATAATTATTGCATGGGGAAGTTTGTTTAAACATTCAGGTGAACAATTTTCTATTATGGATAGGAGTTGAGAATTTTCACATTTAGTATTGTAACCATATACATTTATAGCTATAAAAGTCTTATTTTCGTATGCCAAGGTCATTTATGTGTAAGACTGTCACCTTCAAATTTGTGTTTTACCGTAAGAGTGCCATCTGAGTGCTGACTTCCATGAGAAAAGAATATGTTATTACCCCATTGGGATCTCCCGAAATTTGCATCATCTTTTGTAGAGTGGGACTCTTGAAAAAAGAAAAAGTCTGTATTTAACTTTTTGGCAAACAAGAAAAGAGCTTTACGCTTGGTAGCCTTTTTTAACGCCCTGACATTCAATGAACCTAAACTTAACGACATAAAAAAGAGAAGATAATAAAGTAAGATCTTTAGTTGGTGAGCTGGGTTGCATTAACCAGTGTGCTAAAAAGGAAAATAAACGTTCACTAGTTATATTTACACAAATGTACGATTCAAGTAAATGAGGTAAAAAAAAGATGAATTAAACATTCAGAATAAACTTTAAGCCGACTTGAACATACAATTAGAACCTTCTGACGCCCATTTGGTAAAAGATATTGGAACTAGTGGCCGATTTTCATCAAAATCAGATTGTGCAAACTGCTAGAGCGCAAAAAGATGGATGAGTTTATATTGTTGGGTAGACAGCCCAGTGTTGAGAGCTGACTTCTTTACCGTTGATATATGCTCGAGGACCAACGTAGTAAGCGGTTTTGCCCTCTCGTCTGGCTGCCTCAATCATTGGCCACATCGCCGCTCTTCTCTCGCAATCTGTCACACAGAGATCTTCTGTGAAGTGGAGATGGCACTCTTTCAAAAAAGACCTGTTTTTCACAGTTTTCCACATGGCGTCTCAGACGGTTCTGGAGGTAAACTGTACGATGATTCCTCTGGGTTTCCTCTCATTTTCCTTCAGTTTCCCCAACAGGTGAACAATATCAATAACGTTCGGCAGTTTGTTTTTTGCTTTGGGGAAAACATTCTGGCAGATTTGAATGGTTTCCTTTTTTACATCTTCTTTAGCCATAGTCTCTGGTACACCATAAAGTTTTAGGTTCCAGAGTAGCGTTCTGACTCATTAAGCCTTTCTTGTAGCTAGAGGATTGTGGCGCCATTATTTGTTTTACTTTCAATCATGTCAACTCTCTTCTTTACATCTTGGATTTCACCAAAAGCAAAGTCAACCGATCTCTTATATTCTTCAATTTTAAGTGAGTATGCATTCATTACTTTTTCCAAGCTATCAAAGTGAGTGTTAATCATTTCTGATAAAACGGCTACAATATCCTGGTTGCCGTCGTCACTTTTTTTCTCACCTTTGGGAGTTCAAAAACAATGCCTTCATAAGCACAGAGAGAGGTAGAGGTGGGAATTCTTTCTCTCCAGTCATATCTTGGTCGACAGGTAATTTAATAAAGTCATGATCCACATTGCCTGAGCCGCTGCCTCTAGCAGTTGTGGAGTTTGCATTAGTCGAACTTTTGTTGTCTTGCTTTGAGCTTCTTTTTCTGTCTCGAGAAGCCATTTTTATGACAGTAAGTATTCAGGGTGTTCAGGGTCAGCAGAACCAATTATTTAGCGTTTAAATGGATATTTTTTTGCAGTAATAATAACTTTTTAGCGCAGCTGGGTGAAAAGGAGCGTCTGCTCAAGCCGCCATCTTGGATCCTCCTCAGCCTGCAATAAGTGTTCGGGGGCTTGGCACTAATGATGACGTCACACTACGGTAACCCCACTTGGACAAACTACATGGCGTTGAGATCTGCTCGGGCTTTACATCTTTTTATTTCATGTTTACTTTTGTAACCTAAAGTTCTATTCCCTCATAAATTGTTTCTGACAATATTCTTTGAAATGTTTATGGAGCGATTTTGCCACAACACACTGTGTAATAAGATCTGTGGCTGTTAGAATGAACCGGCTGTTCCATGCGAGCGAACTGTGTCTCTGACCACAGCAGCCTAACTTGTAGCTTTGTTTTTGCAGGCAGCGGAGGGTGCTTTGTTATAGTGTGCAGTCCGAAGAAAGCTTCGGACCGCAGTTCCGCAGAACCGTGTTGGAAGGGTTGTATCTCCAAGCAGAAAAGCGGCTTTGGAACGGTGTGTGAGCTGGCGTAGGCGGCTTTTGAATGAACAGTCCTGAGAAACACAAATACAATCATGTGAATTTGTGTTACCAGTGGGGTCCAAACAAAATAAAGGCTGATGTAATTCCAGTTTTAAGTTCATCCACGGCTAAATGTTGTTAGCATGGCTAAATGTGGTTAGCACGTATTAGCCTAATCCTAACCCTTCTTCCGGGTCCGTTCTGCCACTAATAAAGCACTGGCCGCACAGATAAAAAAAAACTATAAGTGAACATGCACTTAATAAACAATAATAACAATAATAAAAGCCCATTTAGAAGATCATCTTGCTCTATGTCGGACCTATGTTTACAACGGAACTCATAATTTCTTCTTCTGCGATCATACAGTAATTTGTCCGGACCAATCAGTATCTTGCACGTCATCAGATCTACGAGTGTGACAATAGTGTGACATCATAATTAGTCGCAGGTCCCCTATGTTTTATTGTTCACAATAGAACAAATCTGCATGACAAGAACAATAGTCATAACAATGATAATGCCAGGGGATTACACATGTATTACAAAAGAAATATCACAAAACAGATTACTATACATTGAAAATGTTGAAAGACAGAGTTTTCTTATATACATATGGCTTTTTTGTTTAAACTAATAGAAATAGTGTGTAAATTGGATTCTAATTCTGCAGTCTCATGCTCCCCGGATAATATCCTGTGGTCCCGGAGGTCCACACGCTCAAAGTGCGTACAGGTCCAAACGGTCCCGGGGTGCGCAGGTCCAAACGCACTTGGAGCGTGTGTCCTCCTGGTGGAGTGGGTAGCTCTCCTCGCTTCTCTCCTCTGATCTCTTATATTTCTCTCTTGATCAGGAGCAATCAAGGGAACATAGATCCCTTGTGCTATCCTAGGCACTTTAACATTGGGAGTTGGGTCATCTAGACCCACTAGACAGTGCGCTGAACCTTTTTTGTTCAATGATTTGTGAACCTCACTGGTGTCCAAGGATCACATTAAATCTTTTCACCTTTATCCACCTTTGTCATGATAGGAATAACACTTCAATGCAAGGGTGGGGTCATCTAACAGCACAAGGGTTAATAAGTGTGATTTATTGCGTTATAAATGGGGTTGGGACCATCATTTGTGTTGTGCAGAAGTCAGGTGGATACACAGCTGAAAGTCCTACTGAATAGACTTAGCATTTGTATTATGGCAAGAAAAAAGCAGCTAAGTACAGAAAAATGAGTGGCCATCATTACTCCAAGAAATGAAGGTCAGTCAGTCTGAAAAATTGGGAAAACTTTGAAAGTGTCCCCAAGTGCAGTCACAAAAACCATCAAGCACTACAAAGAAACTGGCTCACATGCGGACCGCCCCAGGAAAGGAAGACCAAGAGTCACCTCTGCTGCGGAAGATAAGTTCATCTGAGTCAGCAGCCTCAGAAATGGCAGGTTAACAGCAGCTCAGATTAGAGACCAGGTCAATGGCACACAGTTCTAGCAGCAGACACATCTCTACAACTGTTAAAAGGAGACTGTGTGAATCAGGCCTTCATCTTAGAATATCTTCTAGGAAATCACTGCTAAAGAAAGGCAACAAGCAGAAGAGACTTGTTTGGGTTAAAGAACACAAGGAATGGACATTCGACCAGTGGAAATCTGTGCTTTGGTCTGAGGAGTCTAAATTTGAGATTTTTGGTCCCAGCCACCGTGTCTTTGTGTTTAAAGGATGGACTCTACATGCCTGGTTCCCACCGTGAAGCATGGACGAGGAGGTGTGATGGTGTGGGGTGCTTTGCTGGTTAAAATTGTTGGGGATTTATTTAAAATTGAAGGCATACTGAACTTGCTTTCTGACTTTCGTCGAGGACAGACGTGTTTTCCTCTCGCTCCTCCTGTGTCAGCCCTTCCCCAAGGCTTTTTTGTCCTGTCTGCCCGAGAGGTGCATTCTTCACCCTTCTGAAGCCGCTGCTTTTCTGCACTCTGAAAATGGATCTGATCAGCTGGTCTCTAAATTCGATCGACAAAGTATTTTCCACACTAAGGAACGGGAAAGCGGACCCTTCCTGCCCGGACGGCACCCACGCGGCTGGATACACCATCGATCCATGGGGCAAGTGGAGGCTGGTGTGCCTGGCCCAGCTGTCTGTGGAGGATGTCGAGGACGTGTACCTATTTGGATTTCTGATAATTGGATTCCTCGTAATTGGGATCGGAGGATTTCTAATTTATCAGGCGGTCTGGGAGCAGAAGATGGAGAGAGGCAATCAATCAAAGCTCCTGGGAAAGATTTTTCGGGGAGGAGAGACTCAGAATGAGAAACTTTCACAAGCGGATCAAAAGCTCTGTGCTTGCCTTGCCCACTTAAGCAGATTGCTTGAGACCCCTGAACTTGTGCGGAAGATGGATGCCACCTTGGAGCAAGTTTCTGCCCGGATTTGAGGGAAGACTGGGCTAAATTCACCCACTTCTCATTCGGATCAATCTCTGCCTCACACAAAGCGAAGAGCCAGTCAAGGACTTTGCCGGCAGTACAAACAACCTGCTGGCGCCCAAAAGTATTTTATCTAATCAGACTCCCCGAAGGAGCTATGGACAACTGTCCTTGGCTCCACCAAAACAAAGCCGCTTCTACAGAGTGGACTACAGCAGCTGTTCTGGAGGGTTGATAACTGCAACTCACCCCCTCCCTGCTTGTCCTCGGCTTCCCAACCCCCTCCCTACCTCCTCTGTGAGCTGCCCGTAAGATGTGCCTGGCTCACGGAGCTGCACCTGATGGACAGACTCATGGGGGGCCCCCCACTCCCGTCCACCACCGTTTCCCCCCTGAGCCTCATGTACTGTGTCTTTGTCTGAATATGTGCTATTTGTGTTTAAACGGTGTAGTTTTTTTCTTGTATCAACACATTGTACGCAGTGTAAGGATACGACTTTTTTTTGTCACCAAACCCAACCCCCGGCCCTCTTCGTGGTCCATCTGCATGCTATACAAAGGTGCGCCGGCGCAGGTCATCTAAGGCGCTCGGCTGCATTGACCTCAGTAACCTCTCGAGATGTGTGTGTGTATCCTGTGTTGCTGTTTGTCTGACCTTCTTCATCGAGATGTACTGGAACTGAGTTTCTCCTTGTTGGGATTAATAAAGTTTTCATTCAACCAGCATGGCTACCAGAGCAACTTGCAGCGGCATGCTATTCCATCCGGTTTGCATTTAGTTGGACCATCATTTCTTTTTCAACGGGACAATGACCCCAAACACACCTCCAGGCTGTGTAAGGGCTAATTGACCAAGAAGGAGAGTGATGGGGTGCTGCACCAGATGACCTGGCCTCCACAGTCACCGGCCCTGAACCCAATCGAGTTGGTTTGGGGTGAGCTGGACCGCAGAGTAAAGGCAAAAGAGCCAACAAGTGCTAAGCATCTCTGGGAACTCCTTCAAGACTGTTGGAAGACCATTTCAGGGGACTATCTCTTGAAGTTCATCAAAAGAATGCCAAGAGTGTGCAAAGCAGTAATCAAAGCAAAAGGTGCTACTTTGAAGAACCTACAATATGACATATTTTCAGTTGTTTCACACTTTTTTGTTATGTATATAATTCCACGTGTTAATTCATAGTCATGAAAATAAAGAAAACTGTTTGAATGAGGTGTGTCCAAACTTTTGGTCTGTACTGTATGTGTGAGTGTGAGTATGAATGAGGGTTATTTTTTAAGCTATAATTTTTATACTATAATTTAGCAAAGAATAAAAAATGCTTTAATGTGTAGTGTATTCATGAGAAGCCTTAGAATTGGAAAATTTTGTACTTTTTTGCCATTATAAATAAACCATTACTTTGTTACATGTTTTTAATCAAATGTGTGCATGCTAGTTCTTTTGTTAAGACTACTTTTTTATTACTTAAGCTTTTCATTTATTGTTTTAAAGAATTTAATGACAGGGGCAGGTGGGAGTTATTCTTTTGTTTGCACCTCTTCATTTATAAAATAGTGATAATGTTTGAGTCCACTCTTTCGACTCCCTACCAGACAGCGGTTCTGCTGTTTTTGACCAATCACTACAGTTCAATTTTCTGCCCCAAAAATGATGTTGGTATGTTCGTGCTACAATTCGGGATAGAATTTGGCTATTTAAGTCACATGGTTTAGATGATATCTAAAAACAATTGCCAAGATTTATACGTGAACCTTCAGTATTTGGATATAAAAAAATCATATTAATATGTATCATCTATTGCAGCAAAAAAGGTTGTTGTGTCTGATGTTGGTATGTCAGTGCCACAATTTGGGAGATAAGGACTCTTTATATCCCATGGTTTGGAAGCTATTGAAATGTGAAATACAGTTGTTTTGATCAGACTCAAGTCTCAATGTTTATTATTCTAAACAATCATACACCTTTAAACATTAAATCTTACCAGTGTTTTTTTTTAACCACAAGTCCATCTAATGTATTCTTCTATTTTCATTTCAGGTCATATCATAATATTACTCGGCTAACATTAATGTTAGAAGTATCTGTTTAGTGCAAACACAGTGAGAAAATAATTATACTAAACATTGTTTTATGTAAAACCTGTCCCAAAAAAGTAGTGTCTTAGCCTTTCTAATGATCCAACCTCACATAAAGCACAGAGACAAATGGACCTTTAAAACAGCAATTCAGCAAAGTACATTTTATTTTTCTGACAAAACAACATGCCTTCAGTTAGGATTCTTTCAGTCCAAACGCTTTTTCAAACACTGTTCAATCAGAAAGATGCAGAGGTGCTGTTGTAAGGTAACACGAAGAGACGCCAGACTCCCAGGCTGAAGTGACACCTAGAAGCTTGGCATGTTTCCCATCAAAATAAAGAAAATAAAGCTCAATGATAAACATAAAGCTGAAGCAAAGCAAAGATTTAGCGTTAATTTAACATCTGATTCAGAATATCAAAGGTCACAGAGCAGATTTAACCGAACATTGATGAAACATCCAGTCTACTCTTATTTAGTCTGGACATTTTAAAGGGATGCTGCACACAAAAACTCCTGCTGAAAAACCACTACAGGTGATCAGAAACACACCTGTGACCTTTCGAGGTTCAGTCCAAACCTCAAAAATCTGGCCTTTCTGGTTTTTCCTTGGTTTTTAGCTCTGATGGTAGCTGTGACTTTATTTGGCTGCCTTTCTTCATCTAACCAGATTCAAAAAAATCCATTTGTTTATCTATGGAAAACCATGTTAATGCTTTCAAATATCACATTAAAATATGAATATCATTTTGAAAAAAACATTATTGAAAAACAACAAAAAGCAACTAAGTCAGTAAATCATGTCAAGAGTATATAAACTGCGTGGTAATATGTGTCGAAGATTTAGTGCAGTAACGAAAAACTGAACAGAGTTGAAGCTGAAACTCCTACATGTCATAGAAAAACTATTTACTTATATTATTATTTATATGCGTCTTGCCCAATTTGGCTGTTGTTGCAAATCAATAAGTGCTTTCAGGACCATCCTCACATGTCGTCTAACAAGGAGGGTTTTGACTCACAAAGTTTCTCTGTCTCTCGCTCGCTTGCACGCACGTCAGGTTTGGGAAAACACAACAGGACCTCTGTTCAAATATGACAACAACCAAAAACAGCAGCAACCTTACAACCTTCAGCTCATAAAACACCATTCTTTAGTGAAATCAAAATAACAAAAGGGAAGGATCAGAAAATGAAATGGCATACAGGCAAACACTGTAAACTTCAAAAAGGTCCAGAAGCATGTCCAGATGTGTCCCGGTCCACCTGACTGCACGCAAACAGGACAACAGACCACAGAGGGAGGAGGTTCAGGTTCTTCAGTGCGTATTGACGAAAACGGGACTAAATAGAAGTGTTTGTTTCACATGAAGCAACGAGAAGCATCAACACCAGGAGAGACATTACGGTGAGAAAATATCACAGCAGAAATGACGAACTGGCCTGGAAACCATAGCAACGGCCTATCAGTGTTTCCAGTTTGTGAATGGAATTCAGGCTGCATCAGTTCTTTTCTCTTCAAAGCGATTTGTGAGCATTTTATAAGTGAGGAGTTGGAACGAACCCACAGGGTGACCTGGATGAGGGCTTACAGCCATTCAGCCGGGAATCATGTCCAATAGGACACTTGGACTGATGTATGAAGAATGTTTATAATGTTTATAACATTTGTGTGTGAGTGTGCACAGTCTTTGCCCTTCTAGTTTTGTATTACATCTGAACATAAACATCCAGCAACTTGTTACTTTATGCTGCTTCATGATTTTACCCCCCCCCCTCTCACCCTCCTACCCCCCCCCCCCCTCTAACATCCCTCTCTCTTCTTCCCTACTTACAAGTAAAAAAAAATAATAAATAAAAATAAAGCTGCTGTTTACAGACAAAACCAAGAGTTTTCCTCTGAATACAATCCGTATTCGGCAGAAAACTCCTGCTTTTTATTGAGACAGTTCTTCTCACATACCAGAAACTGCTCTGCTTAATATGCGGGGACTGACTTTTGAATTTTTTACACACATAGATAATAAAGATGCAACAACTTTGTTTTACTGAATCTTTGCCTTATGTAAAAAATCTACTAATGTTTTCAGATTGTTTTGAGCTAAATTTCTTGTAGTAGCATTTTAATTTGAAATATAATTTTTTTAGAAATTAGAAGCTTAAAAATATTAAACGCAAACTCTGCCCCATTCAGAAAATATCCAAACATCCATGAAAATATTGTCTGACATTAAACCGGTCTGTGGCCTGAAAAAGGTTTAAGACCACTGGTCTAAAGGATGACATTTTGTCTACGTATAAACTGTCTGCCAATGTTTCCACTCACTGCAAAATGAAAATAAGGCTATACATGAAAGCAAAGGTTGAAAGCTGTTGTTAAGGCAAAGGTAAAGCAGGGAAGAGGGTTTTTTTTCATGGCATCATTTCCTTTTAACATTTCCATTAGGATAAAGACAAAAAAAGTATAAAGTGGTATACCTAAGGTTATGTTTTGAGAAAGAAAATCTAAATTTTTATGCTAGGATACAAAAAGTAGAAATTTTTCTGAAAGTTGCAACAGTTTTTCACAAAAGAACTTTATACCTGAAAGAGTTAATGGTCCTATGCCAGTTATTGCTGATAGGTTTTTAATTTTTAGGTTAAAAGTCCAACTAATATGAGCAGCATTATTTTGAAATAACTTACATAGTGAATGGTGACAGTAATTTTACTTTTTTGGGGAGTAAATATCAGGATAGGAAGTGCCTTTGCTAAAGCAGATTTTGGGTTTGTCCCAAGTTTGAACCCATCTGGATCTTTTAGACATTATTTTACTTTATGAAATCTTCTAACAAAGTAAAGTGAACGGTGAGAGCAGAACTCCTCATGATCCTGGTAAAAATGTGGATTCACTTGTTCCTGGTTGACTTGGTGCAAATCTAAGGGACTAAAATACTGGCGAGGGACTGTGTGTCATATTCTCCTAACAATTCAGTCTGTAGTCAGGCCTCCACCACCACACAAAGAGCTGACTGTAACCCTTGTGCTATCCTAGACACTTTAACGTTGGGAGTTGGGTCATCTAGACCCACTAGACAGTGCGCTGAACCTTTTTTCTTCAATGATTTGTGAACCTCACTATTGTCCATGGATGACATGAAATCTTTCCACCTTTATCCATCTTAGTCATGGTAGGGAGAACACGTCAATGCAAGGGTGGGGTCATCTAAGATAGCACAAGGGTTAATCTGCGTAGTGCATGATAGACTCCACGTAGTTTCCTGGGAAGAGGCCAGTGGTGGCGTTCATCACTCCTTCAAACCATCCGTCCTCGTTCTTCTTGACCACATAAATGATTGCTCCTTCCTGAAACGACAGCTCATCCTCCTTGTCGGCTGTGTAGTCGTAGATCGCCACCACTAGAAGACAACAACATCGGGCAGTTAGGTCATCTTACAATGATGTAAATTGTTAAAATTGTATGTAAATGTGTAACAAAGTCCTGCATACAATCACCATAAAATATACAGATGCGACTTAACACACAAAAGCTGCATTGTCATTTATTTTGAATTTGCGCAACTGGATTCGTGTTCAATTCTCTCACACAGTGATGAAAGTCAGGCAAGGAAAAAATCCCTGAACTTTTCTTTGAGCGATATGGCGGGCACGGAGTGAATTTTTTTGAAAAATATATGGTCTTAGATGAATTCTACTAGTTATTCACTTCTTAATCAAGAAACTAAGACTAATTGGAGCATCATGATTTAACATTCAAACCCCTAGTTTTACTTGCCATTAAGGACTTGTTGGTCCTAAAAAAAGAATTTGGATAATTGCTAAAAGTAACACAATCCTACAATCTAAGCTTTTCCTAAAAGCTGCAAAACATACAATTGCTAAAATATAGTAACATCAAAGCCCCAAATGGCAAAAACACCAGTAACTATGATATTCTATGAAAGTACCTCATTTATTTGAATGATTTCTGCTTTAGAAATACTGTTTTCTCAAACTACAATTACATCAAAATATGGGATCTGCTTTAAACTATCTTTCTATAACATAATACATCAATTCTTTAACACCAATACTTAGTAATCTGGGAAATATATAAGGAAACATACAAACAAAATTAAACATTGTAAACATTCTTTTCTAAGGGAGTGTGGGTCCAAACCACCAAATACTTATAATTATAATTAATGTCAATAATGTTTTTGAGCAAAACTGAATTAAATCATGGTAATTAGGAAATACAAATAAATTAGATAAAGAAATGTATTCAAATGTTTCAGTTTTGATCAGTGTGGGTGGTTATTCTGCAGTCAGATCAAGAAAATCTACAAGGGCTCCTGGTCAATGGGGCATTGATCAAAGAAATAAAGAAGAAGAAGATCCCAGACCAGACTTAACAAACTACTACAATGGTACATAAAAACCATTCTTTTTTTTTTTTTTTTATATTTTTTATTGCTTTTTCAACAAAGTTTTAAACACACACAACACAAACACTGCATAAAAAACATTCTTTTTAGCGCACTCCGCGGAAGCAACCATCCGACGCGAAAAAAGTAATAACAGTAATAACACTTCGTCGGCCATAACCCTTACTTAATCTCTGCGTAATTTCCACCGTAACTAATTGTATTAGAACGGAGAGTGAAATTCTGAATAACAACTGTAATCACCTCCAACAGAATTGCCATATTTGTCTTTTTCCTCCATTTTTCCTCCAATTTGTTTTTTATCGTCTTCTCACAACTGAGGTCGTGACCACGCTCAATAATGACGATGCCCGCCATTATTTTAGATTATTTATTATCAGAGCCGTCGACGCATCCGAAAGCAACTAAAACGTCCCGTCATTGGTCAATTAGGCCGGGAAGACGAAGACAAGATAGCCGCGCCCATAGAGAAAGCGATCCACGGAGAAATATAGAAAATAAAGCGAAAATTCGCCGATTTCAGACAATTTTTTCATCCGGCAAGCGATTTGTCCGTAGAGATCAGGTCTTTATTTCCCGGATGATATGATCAGTTTGCTCAAAAACCCGGATTTCCGGGAATTCCCGGAAGACTTTCATCACTGGTCAAAGGAAACACGACAGTTTTGAAAAAAACTCGCATTTTTAAAAGAAGGTTTTTGTACTTGGAGGAGGTGGTTTTTGAGGCATGTCAAAATTGACATATTTCACAAAACTGCAATGTAACAGTGTAATTGCGAAATTGTGGTATTTCAACACTTCTAGAATTCTGACAATGTTTTGCGGATATGGAAACGCAGCTAAAGACACCAGCTTTTCTTTAAATGTCATCAGGAGTCTGCAATTAAAATAAAAATCTGCGGCACCTTTCTCCACGTAGCTCCGAGGGGCCCATGGTGGGTCTTCTTCAGCATATGGATCATTATACTCCACCACAGCAGCGTCCTCTTCCCCATGTCTATCTTCCAGCGGCTGAGGAGTGGGGAGAGGCTCCTCCAGTCCTGACTGGCTCTCAGTAGGTGGGTGTAGGGGCAGAGGGGTGTCTGAAACTGTGGATGGATTTAAAAGGTTAATATGATACAGGTCCATACGCTCAAAATGTTTCTACTTCCAAGGACAGGAGCAGGAGAAGATACTCACTGGACTCCTGCACTCGAGCAACAAAACCCATCAGAGGAAGCTGGGGGGTGAACTGGAGGACGGATGCTGGGGGGGGAGAGGCTGCGGAGAGATTTCAGTAGAAAAAAACACACCTTCTGCAAATGATCCACTGAAAGGTTTAATTTGGAAAAAAATACAGTTATAAATCACACTTATCCCTTTCTCCCCCTTTGTTCTCACTGGAACATTTATGCAGATTAAACTATGTGAATAATAGACACATCTTTGTTAACAGATGTTTCCTCCTTGCATGTCATCAAATCATAGTTTTATACAATTTCTTAAATACGCTCAAGCTTGGACTGTCCTTAAATGCTCTCCTCATTTGCTCCACAGCTTCACTTTAAGTAAAAAAAGAATGTTTTGTGACAACATAAATGTTAATATGTCTGTCCTTTCAGCAGTTATAAGACATGTCTTTAAAATGGATTGTAGATGTAGAAGATATAAATGTTTCGGATAAGCAGCATTCTAGACAGAACTGTTGTTGGAGACACTCAAGCATTACCTAAAAACCATGAACAGCGCCCCTCTCAGCTGTGCGGTTCCTACCTGGGCTTTGGTTGTAGTATGGACCTCCGTTGACATGGTTCTGCGTTCCAACTGGCTGACCGATCACAGAGGGGGGGCGGCGGTACGGCAGGGACCCCCCAACCTGGGGAGTCTGCTGTCTAGGCTGAGGCCGGTTCATGCTGTAGAACTGAGGAATGATGGGGCCTAATGGAGCAAAGAGATACCTTCAGAAATCTGTGAATCCATTTAAATAGAGACTTTTTGCATGGTGGAGTCATGAATCGGAACCAGTTTGGATCTCATGTCATCATTTCAAAAACCCCTAATGATTGTTCTTACACAGACATGCAGCTAAAGAAACATCTTTAGTTCTCTTTCTTGGTCAGAAATTGTGAGCATGGATGAGGGAGCCAGACATGCAGCAAACTGTGAAGTTGAGGTGACGGATAGTTTGTCACTCACCTTCAGCAGGTGGTGAAGAGGAGAGGAGTGGAGGAGAAGGGGCAGGAGGAGGGAGAGAAGACGCCTCAGACTGGACCTTGGGTTTGTTAGGCGACATGTTAGATGTTGGGTAGGTGTTTGTGTTTGATTGTAAGCTCCTTTGGGGAGGTGAGTTTGGAGGCAGAGGAGCTTTGGGATGAGTTAAGGTTGAGGTGGAGGAGGAGGAAGAGAAGGAGGATGGAGTGGAAGAAGGTGAGGGGGAAGAGTTAGGAGCAGTGGAGGAAGAACTAGCTGGTCCAGCAGTGGGGGAGACTTTGGGAGGGAGAAAAGAGTAAGGAGTTAGAAGATAAAGAGGGCAGCAGGAGCAAAGGAAAAATAGTTTCTGCAAATATTTTACTTAACCACAAAATTAGAGAGAAGATTTCTGTAGAATCAGCTTTTAAGAATTTCATACAGTGCGTTCCAAATTATGATGCAAATTGTATTTAAGTGTGATCATTGTACTATTAAGAGATATGTGGCTGATTCACAGCACACACAGGCTGGTGCAAATAAAGGCAGAATGAAGAAAGTTTGTGACAGATAAATACATCACATTAAGAGGGCAGCTGCTGAAATACCATTACAAATCAGCAAGCACATATTTGAAGCTGTTGGTGTATCTGCAGTCCCACCAACATCAAGGTGTAGGATCCTCCAGAGGCCTGCAGTTAAAGTAAGCCCTTGTTTTTCGGGGTTACGTTCCAAAAAGAACCCGTGATAGGCAAAATCTGTGAAGTAGAAACCTATTTTTTTTTACAATTATTATACAATTAAATACTCTATTATACATTGGAAAAGGAAGAACAAACAGGCTCAAGCATTTGTTTCACAAATAAAAGTACTTTAGAAACGTTTTTTCAACAAATAACTTCTGTACTGTACGGTCAAATAATAATTTGAATCATTAATGTGAACAGAAGACTTCAAATCGCTGAGATTAGCCCCGCCCACCGCGACCCGAGTAATTGGATTAAACAGGAGAAATTTTAAAATGATTATGGAAAAAATACAAAGTACAGTGGGACAAATAAATAGTGACTCAGGTGTATTTCACTGCTGTTCAGACTGAGCCGCTGCATCCTGACTCCGCTCTGCAGTGTTTTCTTCTTTTGAAGACCGCGGTGCAGTTGTTGTCGCTCTTTTTTCTATGGGTTTTGGAGAAACTCGAAATTGCGAGATGATTTGCACGTACGTGTTGTAAATTTGGCAAGCTTTCTTACGTACGTGTACATATTAAACTGCAACGTTATTGACGGACAGGTAGAGAAGAAGCGGAGTGAATTTTTAGCCAATCAGAATGCAGAACACAATGCACGATCCAAATCCGTGAAGTAGCGAAACCGTGAAAAGTAAACCGCGTTATAGCGAGGGATCACTGTATACGTGAATCTTCTTTTGGGTCATCTCTAAACAACACTCACAAGCAGAAACGGCTGCAGTGGGACCAGTCTTGTTCATTGATGAGTGCCGTGCAACCCTGTATGGTCCAGATGGATGGAGTAGTGGGTGGTTGATGTATGGCCACCATGTCCCAACAAGGCTGTGACATTAGCAAGGAGGTAACGGAGTCATGTTTGGGCTGGAATCATAGGGATAGAGCTGGACGGCCCCTTTAGGGTTCCTGAAGGTGACATCTGAAAAGTAGGTGAACTTTCTGACTGAACACGTTCTTCTGTGGTACAAAAAGAAGAACGGTGCTTTCCGTAACAAAATCCTCTTCATGCATGACAATGCACCATCTCATGCTGCAAGGAATACCTCTGCACCATTAACTGCTATACCATAAAAGGAGAGAACTGATGGTGTGACCCCCATCCTCCCCTGACCTCAGCCCTATTGAGAACTTTGGAGGATCTTCAAGCGAAGTATCTATGAGGGTGGGGGGCAGTTCACGTCCAAAGAGAAGCTCTGGGAGGCTATTCTGAGATCCTGCAAAGAACTTCAAGCAGAAACTCTCCAAAAACTCACAAGTTCAATGGATGCAAGAATTGTGAAGCTGCTACACAATAATGGGTCCTATGTTTAAATGGAACTTGATCTATTAAGATGTATTTGATTGGAATAGCTTTTGATTTCGGTAAATGTGATCTCCTAATGCAGAAATTTCAAACCAGTGATCTCTAACACGGCGGACAGGAGGATGTTGGCTAAGCTGACATCAATCATGGATAACCCCTCCCACCCCCTGCACCAAACCGTAGAGGCGCTGACCAGCTCCTTCAGCAAGAGACTGTAACACCCACAGTGCAAGAAGGAACGCTACCGCAAGTCATTCCTCCCCACAGCCATCAGACTATCCAACACCGTGTTAAAGTTTCAGTCCACGGTCCCGCTGGTGTATTTCTTTCTTTCACCCACTTATTCATTTACTTTTGTTGCAGTTGTTGCTGTTTTTCAATAGTTTTTTGTTCCTGAACGGCTGTTTGTTTTGTACGGAGCCCGCCGGGTGCCAGTGGTTATAAAGGGAAAAAAATCTGATAAACTGTGCGCACAGATTACTAAAGCGTGCGCACGGATTAGCAAAGCGTGCGCACGGATTACTAAACCGTGAGCACAGTTTACTAAATGGTGCGCACGGATTAATCAATTATGCTCGTACTGTTGCGCAATCGTGGCGCACGCACATTCATGGCATGTGCATGCCTCTAAGCAGAGCAAATGGACTCCTAGCTTCATGTTTGCAGGGCTGTGAAGGTGCTTTGGTACAGTGTGCGCAACGTAGGAGACTTCGGACTGCTGTCCGTTTCCCGGTTCTGCTGTCGGGACTCAGAACGTCTCCCGGAACATGTGAATCCAGACCGAGGACGGGCTTTTGGAAGCGGAGGAGGCTTTTGGGGGACTAGTCCTGAAAAACCGTGCACACAACCATGTGAATTTGTGTTACCATTCAGGTCCAGACAAAATAAAGGCTGATGGTTATTCCAGTTAAGTTGATCCACGACCAAATCGCTCATCAGCACGGCTAATGTTGTTAGCATGAATGTTGTATTAACCTATTGACTTAATCGTAAACCTTCTTTCGTGTCAGTTCAGACAGAAAAAGCCCCGGGCGCAAGGATTTAAAAAAAACTATAAGCGAACATGCACTTAGTAATAATCATAATAATAAAAGCATGTTTAAATGGTCATGTCCCTAAGTCTATCGGAGCTTAGCATTGTTTACATGAAGACTTCACTTCCTCAATGAACTATCCAGACCAATAACTTTATCGGACCAACCTACAGCCAATCAAATAGTCTGACGTCATCATTAGTCACTTCTTTTGTTCGATGGTCTGCGACTAATGATGACGTCACACCATCTGATTGGTTGTACGTTTCTCCAATGACGTCTACGGTAGTGATTGGTCCACGATTAAGTCAATAGGTTAATACAACATTCATGCTAACAACATTAGCCGTGCTGATGAGCGATTTAGCCGTGGATCGACTTAAACTGGAATAACCATCAGCCTTTATTTTGTCTGGACCAGTCACCTAAATGGTAACACAAATTCACATGATTGTGTGCACGGTTTGTCAGGACTGGTCCCCCAAAAGCCTCCTCCGCCCGTCCTCGGTCTGGAGATAGTACAAATCTCCCGGGGGACACGGTTCTGGAGTCGGCGCAGCAGAACAGGGAAACGGAGTGGGGTCTGAAGTTTCCTCCGTTGCGCACACTGTACCAAAGCACCCTCACATCCCTGCAAACACGAAGCTAAGAGTTTATCTTCTATGCTCAGAGGCATGCACATGCAATAACTTTGCATGCGCGCACGATTGCGTAACAGAACGAGCACAATTGATTAATCCGTGCGCACCGATTACTAAATGGTGCGCACGGTTTAGTAATCCGTGCGCTCAATTTAGTATTCCGTGCGCACGGTTTAGTATTCCGTGCGCACAGTTTATCAGATTTTTTTTATTTTTAACCACTGGCACCCGGCGGGCTCCGTAGTTTTGGTGTGTACTTTATCACTTACTTATTTTTGCATTTAAAATTTTTTTTATTTACAGTTGATCATATTCTTTAAACCTTCGTAGCTGTTTATTTTATATTTATTTATTTATTTAATACGAATTTCTGATGATAATTTTCATAATAATTTTTAATAATTTAATATGAATGTCATTTTTGATGTCCTTTTTTTAATGTTGAATTATGTAGATTATTTCTGAATGTCGTTTTTGCTGCCACAGAAAATTCCCCATAGTGGGATTAGTCAAGTCAAGTCAAGTAACTTTATTTGTCAAGATCTACAATGTTGACACATACATAGAAATTGAAATTGCGTTTTCTCTTCATCTTCAGTTTAAACGGGGAGACACCTTCAAATTGCACAATAAACAACTATAAATAGTAGTAGAGGCCTAAATATAAATAGTATAAAAAAAATAAAAGTAAAACAATGAGGAGAGAATAAAGTGACTAGAGAATAAAGTGACTGAAGTACAGTTACTTAGTTTTTTAACGGCACTAGAGGACTGGTGGAAGGTGCAGTCAGTGCTGATGAGGTAGGTGACGTATGTGTGTCAGAGTTCAGCAGAGCAGGAGGGCAACAGGGCAGCAGGAGGGGAGGGGGGGCAGGGCTGGGAGAGAGTTCAGCTTCCTGACAGCCTGGAGGAGAAAACTGTCTCTGAGTCTGCTGGTCCTGGCCTGAAGACTGCGTAGTCTTCTCCCAGATGGAAGCAGACTGAAGGAGCTGTTGGATGGATGGGTGGGGTCAGCTGCAATGCAGAGGGCTTTTCGGGTCAGGCGGGTGTTGTAGATGTCCTGGAGGGAGGGGAGGGGGGCACCGATGATCCTCTCAGCTGCCCTCACGATGCGTTGGAGGGACTTCCGGCAGGACGCGTTGCAGGCGCCATACCACACCGTGATGCAGCTGGTGAGGATGCTCTCCACAGCGTCTCTGTAGAACGTGTGCATGATGGGGGGAGGGACTTTTGCTTTCTTGAGTTTACGGAGGAAGTAGAGACGCTGCTGTGATTTCCCAGCTAGTGATGCCATGTTCTCGGACCAGGAGAGGTTGTCTGTGATGTGCACACCCAGGAACTTAGTGCTGCTCACTCTTTCCACCGTAGTGTTGTTGATGGTCAGAGGAGCATGCTGAGTGTGGCCTCTCCTGAAATCCACCACCATCTCCTTCGTCTTCTCCACGTTCAGGAGGAGATTATGGTCTCTGCACCAACCAGCCAGGTGGCTCACCTCACTCCTGTAGTTTGTCTCATCTCCGCTCCTGATGAGACCCACCACTGTGGTGTCGTCGGCAAATTTAACGTAAATGTTGGAGCTGTGTGTCGGGGCGCAGTCGTGGGTCAGCAGGGTAAAGAGGAGGGGGCTCAGCACACATCCCTGGGGAGCCCCTGTGTTCATCATGATAGTACTGGATGTGTTGCTGCCGACTCGCACTGCTTGTGGTCTCCCCGTCAGGAAGTCTAGCAGCCAGTTGCACAGAGGTGTGTTGAGCCCCAGCTGAGCAAGTTTGTGAGTGAGCTGCTGGGGGATGATGGTGTCATCTATCCATAATAAAGTCATCTATCCATCTATCTAACCACAGCAAAGACGGGGGCTTTGTGATCCATAGACAGGTGTGTGTGTGTCTCCTGTGCAGGTGAGTTCCTTCTGTTACCTGGGAAAGTTGAAGGAGGTGAAGGTGTTGGAACGGCTATGGGAACGCCCACACTGCCACTGCCGCTGTTCTCTCTGCTGCTGCTCCGACTGCTACTGCTAGGGTGGCTGCCTCCACTGCTACCACTGCAGGCACACACACACACACACACACACCGGATGATAATCAGTGTTCTGACATGTGAACAATTGGGAGCCAATTCCACATGGGAGATCCCTTCAAACCGTTCTCTCAAGTTGTTTTGGCTTAGAAAGACAAAAATAGGAGCTGCCTGCCAACGCAAAAGTAAATGAACTCCACACAAAGTTCACAGTCTCTAACCATCTGCTGACCAACACGCTAAAGTTGGAACCAGAACATCAGACCTACAGTGGGTTAACATGTTCAACTGTAGCTCTGATTGCTGAACATGTGGAGTTCAGCCCTGCAGTCCAGCTCTGTGCTTACCTGGTTCCTGTGTTTACATTGCAGCTGCAGTCACATGCTCTGCAGCTGAAGTGAGTTAGACCTCTGAATTCACTTTGTGAAAGCTGAACCCAGAACCCTCTGATGAGGACTTGATTGAACTTCTCACAAAAAATTGAGCTAAACATCATACCCTTCTGAGGACACACAAACAATGAGAGAGAACCCTAACCCAATGCTGCTCAAAATAACAGAGAAGATAGGAGTTAAGGAGTTTCAGGTTTAAATAAGCAAAGACAACAGGAACATATTTCAAAGTTGTCTAAATGATTCCAAAACAATACGGAGTTAAACAATCAGAGCAATCCGTCAGAGAAGATTCATTAATACTACCAATCAACTCTGAGCTGACTTAAACGCAGATATGATAAAAAATGAAACAAAGAGGGATAGTACATAACTGAAGTCAAAATGACAATTTATTCTGATTGGATTCACAGACTTGTGTCTTTTATTTAACAAATGTGTCATTTTAAACAGAAACAGGAAGAGCTGTAAACAGGAGTGCATTCTACAAACTCTTTATTAACACAGAAACAATGAATGAATTTGAATGAATCAGAAGAATCGATTTTTCTGGAACCTTTGCATAAGGCACTCCGCAACGCCTTAAAAAACTGATTTTCAAACACCTAGATTCAGTCCATTGATGTTGAATTTATGCAGCAAACTCAACAGTGACATTAAAAAATCTAACTCAGTGAATCAAATCTCAAATGGTGAAAATGTATGAGAGAGTAGAGCTTCTATTATTTGAAATGTTCTATAATGAAACAGAAAATGTCTGAGTATTTATCTTTTTACCGTTATCAGTAGGAGGGAAACACTGAGTTTTTTTCTGCTCCTTTTCATTCATTTTTAAATCAAATGTTTAGCTGTTCTAAATGTTTTAAATGAATGAAGTAAAGAATTAAAATAATGAAATGAGTAGAACTGCTTCAGTAAGTATAATGATAATCTAAACAGCGATAATAGGAAAGAGGTTGAATAAAAGAAAAAAATACAAGAGAAAGGCAGAAAACTAAAGCAGCAGCATAAAGCCGGCATATATGTCCATGAGTGGAGCTGAACTCTGCATGTCATTGCATTACTGTCTGTTTCTAAACATGAATAAATGGCGGGTGCAGCAGTGAGTACTGGACTGGATGGACTCCATCTGGTCCCCCCCCCCCCCCACCAAAATAAATAAATAACACAGGTGGCTGCACATTTCAGAATAACATGCCAAAAAAAAAAAAAAAAAGTTTAGAAAGCCTTGGAATGATTTAACTAATGAGCAAATATTTTGAAAAAATATGGTCAAATTTTATGAACGGATCTGTAACATTTTCTTGAGCACATAAAATGCTCTTAATCTCTTTTTAATTCACCACTTTTTTAATTTTATGCTTTTAGACAAACATTAATGTTATATTGGAAATTTAAATCCATAAACTTCAGCACACATTTTTTTTTCAATTGCATTTGACTGATTGACCAGTTTGACTTGCCTTTGTCTTCTATTACTTACGGAGCCCGTGTCCTTACATGGAAAAAATAAAATATATCTTGTCTTATCTCATTCCCACAAAATAATTAAGTTGTGCGAACGAAATAGTATCTTGTTCCCGCAAAATAATATTCAGTTCCCACGAATTAATTAATTTATGCAAACAAAATAATTCTTTATGTCATAAGTCATTCATAAACACGGATTGCTGCATCGCCTACCGGACTAAGCGTTTTATTTTTCCCCTCTTGAACGAATGTGGGTCACAGAGACATGGAAGTAGTGGTGGAAAGCGGCTTTTGCACCAGGACGGAGACCGTACCGGGACGTGAATGAACCCAGACATGAAAATGTGATTACAGATGCTTTTGAAAATAAATAAATTTGATTTCTAAACATCATCCGTGTCTTCTGGCAATGTCATGAGGCACACACAGACAGAAATGTGAAGGTATCTGCTGTAAATCCAAATATTGCTCACATCTGTGTTTTTGAATGCCTTATGACGTGAATGACAGGTTAATGATGGGCTAGGTAGCATGTAGCCTACTAGCCTTCTGATGTAAAGCGACTGCTAACAAGTATGTTAATAAAAGACAATTCCTGAATATTATTATTCCTATTCGACTCTCAACTACAATATCCCATACCGGAGCTGACTGGGCGGTAGACGGCCAGCCAGCTGCCCGAATGCCGGCCTGACAAGCAAAAGAGCTCTGCGGCGGAGCTAGGAGCTATGTCCAGACAATCACTGCGGTATGGCGAAGCGGTAATCACTGCGGTATTTTTCTTATATTCATTGAGACAATAATAAATTGATCATTCTTTGATTGTTTTTCTTTTTCCTTTCCTGAACGAATGTGGATCACAGAGACACGGAAGTTACCACTGAAAGCCGCTTTTGCAGCAGAGCGGAGAGCATATCCATGTTTATGAATGACTTTTTTTTTTTTTTTTTTTAACTTGTGCTGTCCAACAACTGAGAAAACAGATTAGAGCTGAAGGCTTTTTGTGTTGGACAGGTTTTACTATCACAGAAAGAGGTTATATAGCTTCGAGAAACTAGAGTGTAGATTTGTATAAACCCCTTTTTGTCGTATTATTTTTTATTTATTTGTTACATTTAGTGTGTGTGGGGAGGGAGAGGGGAAGAATGTGAGGGGAGGGTGGAAGAGAGTAAAAGGAAGAAAGGTGAAAAGGTGGGGGATACAAGCACTGATTTGAATAAGTTATTATTTTAAGCTGTAACAATTATACCAGATCTGCTGGAAAGACGAATGTTACAACAAAGGTGAAAATCTGACACTAAGATGAGCGAAAAAAAAAAAAAATCTGTCAATCAATACACTGTGGGTAAGGAGGAGGGATGAAGCCTTATGAATGACTTATGACGTGAATAATTATTTTGTTCGCATTAATTAATTTCGAGGGAACGAAATAGTATTTCGTGGGAACGGAATATTAATTTGTGGGAAAAAGATTTGACTTTGTGGGAACAAGATATTAATTTGTGGGAACGAGATTTATTTTATTTTTTTCCATGACAGGACACGGGCTCCGTAATTACTTGTGATGTTTAGACGACATTTCCTTTTTTTGTCATTTTGTTCAGCAGCGCATCTTTGATGCTCTGCATGAGTGACAAAGAATCTGAATTTTGGGATCTCTACATGTTTTCTAGACTTGACTTCCTTATTTAAACAGGTCCAAAATGTTTGCTCAAGTTCAGGGAAACTTGAAGGTGAAGATTGGAGGCATCAAATGCTTAAAATGATGGATGAAATAAGAGATCAGGGGTTAGTCAGAACAAAGAAAAGCCCCTCCCACCCAAGCTAGCATGAAGCTTTTCAAAAACCTTATATTCAGCATCTCTGTTCTATTTAGGAATAAAGATGAGAAGCAGAACACTGACTTGAATTTTTCAAAGAACATCGTTTAAGGAAGTATCTACTTCCTGTCATCACAAGCAGACATGCTGAACATAATGCTTTTAGCAGAAAGAAACCAGCAGATTTCAGACGAGCCAGCCAAGTGAGAGCCGGGGGAGGAGCCCCGCTCGGGCAGCCATGTTTCCACCCGCTACCTGTATGTTCGAGGACGCTGGTTCAGGGTGGCAGTGCGGGCTGGACTTGAAATCTGCCCAGCAGCCGCAACATTTCTGCTTGGGTTGGAGACATAATCGTTGGGCACCACGGGGGGGCGTACTGGCTCCAGAGTCCTGTAAGGGGAATTCTTCCTGTGCGTGCAAAAGGTTGAGTTAACAAAGGTATTCAAGCGTGGCTGTGGTGAATCATACCACAGTGGGAACACCCAGGAAGTAGACAGGTTCCAGCTCTAAATTGGAAAAGCAAGACAATAAAAACACAGAGAAAGTTTTTACATTTAAATTTTATATTTAAATGGTATTAAGCTAACAAATAAAACAGGGTAAGCTGAGGTAAATAATTTCAATAAAATGGATGTATTTATCAATGTTCAATAACATTTTGATCAGGTTTTGGATAGTAAAAAGGCAAAAATGAGCACAACTGTCATCTAGTCTAATCTGGTAGATCTATGGTACCATCAAAATTGCCACAAAGTAAACATCAATGTTATAAAAAAAAAAACATCTGACACGCATTAATCATAGGCAGAGCAGTACCATCATAACTTCTGACTAAATTCTCACTAGATGAAGGCTAGGCAGCAAATTTGCTTTGTGCGAGAGGAAAAATTATTCTGGTCACGTTTTAAAGGTCAGGATGTTTTTTTTTTTTAAGAACAGCATCTTATCATGACTCCCTGAAATGGCAGAAATGTTACACACAAGTGACTTTATTTTATGTAAAATCTAACTAAAGTTAAATCTCCTAAGGTAAAAGTATGTAAAGAAAATTTCTTGGGATTTTTGTTCTTAACCCTTGTGCTATCTTAAATGACCCCACCCTTACATTGACGTGTTATTCCTACCATGACAAAGGTGGATAAAGGTGGAAAGATTACATGTAATCCATGGACACCAGTGAAGATCACAAATCATTGAAGACAATAAAATGTTGTTTAGTGGGTCTACATGACCCAACTCCCAATGGTGAAGTGCCTAGGATAGCACAAGGGTTAATATGTACAAAATTGTACATAATAAGTGAAATATATGAGACAGAAGATGAAAAGAAAAAAAGGTAAGTGATTATGACAAAGGTTATAAATATTTTTTTAACCATTGGAATCACTGATCTGTTGTTTCATAGTTACTGAATTTTTAAATTAATTTTATCAAAATGTTCTTTTAGTAAAAAAAGAGATTGTCACAAAAATTCTGACAACAGTCTGTTGTTATATATGGGTGTGTGTGTGGTCATAGGCCTGCTGATGACAGCATGATGCAAACCAACTGCGGCGTCTTTGTCCATTCTCGGTCCATGTATGCAGGAGTTTGTGTGTGTATAGACTCAGGCGTACTTGGCTTGTTAACATAGCGTAGTTCCAACCAACCGCTAAGAAGCTTCTGTTCCTTCTTTCCTGCAGTCACACACTTGGAACAAACCTGCTGTAGCTACAGTCACACCTTTATTTTAAAAGTCTGTGTTTTGCAGAGGACCTCACATTGGTACACATCAGCAAAAATGTGTGTTGAAGCCCTTTACTCGCAGCCCCAATGATTGGTCCTATTACTGTGGTTCACTGCATTTACGGCATAAAAGGAGTCTATCCACAATGTTGATTGTGGACACAACAGCCGGTTGGTCAGCAGGTTGCCAGAAATGGACAGGAACCCTGAAACACCCAACAGATGGGTAGTATGGTCCCCAGGCCAGCTGGACTTGGAAAATCAGTAAGCCTGGCTGTGAGCAAGTACAGAGTAATCTGAGTACTTCTAGAAGTACTGTACTTAAACAAGAAAAAAACAATATGACCAAGTATTTAATTCAGCGCACCTATAACAAGATTAAAATGGACTCAACATGGTCGGGATCTCACAGTTTCCTCTACTTTCCCACTAAACTGATTCAACATTTAGTTTGGATATCCAAACAGATGCCTGATGAGAGAAAGAGAATTAAGGTCAGGAAAGATAACAAGGATGATAAACATAAATGAAAAAACAGATGACTAGAAGTTGAGTTAAATTAAGAAAAGAATGAGAAGAAAGACAGATCCAGCTGGATGACCTACATGCTCCAAGAAAGAGAGCCAATGGTGATATTCATCAAAGCAATCAGTGTGTCTAGAAGTTTTTTTGTGTGTGCGTTTGTCAAATCTGCAATCTTACAACAAAAAATGGTGAAAAACCAGTATATTTTATTCAAAGATTCTTCAGTAAATCAGTTTGGGTTTAGATTCGACTCATTCACATTTAAATCCTGAAATGTATTTACCCACTTCAAGCATATCATAATCATAGAAGTGACTCAGGAGGTGCATTGAAAACACATTCATCTAAAAACCAGTAGAAAACAGATGTTTCAGGTTAATTTAAAGAGAAATTTCAGACAGAGAGGACAAACAGGGCTTAAAGGGTGGTGCTGATCTGAGAACTTACCCCAAGATCACTTTGCCTGCCCTTGGAGGGCTGGGTGGTTTTTGGGTGGGTGGGGTGGTGCGGGACAAGCTCCCTCCCAGTTTCATGTTCTGCTGGCCGTTCCCCTGCAAAACAGGCACATTCTTTACACTTCATTTTGATTTTCAAAAGACATCTTCTTTTACACAAAACTAAGCAGATGCTTCTCTACAAATGCATTTAACCTAAACCTAACCGCTGGTTTCAAAGTAAAGACATCAGGATTTTGGTTGACATTAGTTAGATGGGCCTATTTCCCATCAGAGTTTGAGGACCTCCAGCTCTTGTTTGAGCAACCTCCATCTGAAGCTACATTCACATTGTCCTTGGAAATACATTCTTAAGTGACCATTTCCAATAAAAAGTCTATTTAAACATGTGTTTATATGGATTTCGGGCTTCCACATTCAAAATTCTTGTTTCCTCGTAGTGGCGCAAGTTTCTATGACCGTTTTCGGGATCCGTGTACAAAACACATGTTGAAAGTTAAACCAGTTAACCTTTGACCAATCAGGGATTTTTATTTGGTAGTGAAGTATGGATGTTGTCCTTTTTAGTTCACAGAAGTGTCAACCATTTGAAAATTGATAATTGTGGTTTGTTTGGAATTCTATGACACCAAGTCTTTTATATAACGGAATGGGGCTGTGAAAGAATAAAGGCCCGTACACACCGGGACGAATATTCGCCAGCCGTTTTTCGCCAGCGTTTTTCAACACGTTTTTTGTGTTCACACCCAGGCGATTTTCGCTGACGATGAGCTGAGCGAACATGCAATTTTATTCCCTGACATTAGATGGCGCTTAATGTAAAACAGAAATACTCCTGTCCACAAGGTGGCGCTGCGCAACTTCACGCTTCTTAAAGTCGCTTTTCACTCAGAAGAAGAGAGCAAAAATTTACGCGATTGTCAGAATCATACAAAGAAAACATGAATATTTCCAGAACCAGTAGCTCCTCTCCAATTCCAGCGATGAAGAAATTATTGTTCTGCTGAATGATGAAAGACGCCGGAAAAGACGACGAGAAGAGAAGAACATGGGGAGTTTTATCGACTGGTACAAGAGCTGAAAATGTATCATGAGCGTTTTCGGGGATATTTTAGAATGTCTGTCATTATTTCTTTGCGGCAGTGTAGCTGCTACTTGGCGTCTATCTTTTTTGCTTGTATGTGTGCTCAGAAAGGCAGTTTTGTGTTTGAGCGCCCGCAAGTTGTGTTTTACTGTAACTTCAGAAGCTCCAGATACGTGTGCAAAAGCGCCATTCTCATTGGTCGTATAGTTTTTGACGCGGGGCGTCAAACCAAAAAAACGAACCAGAGGCGTTTTTTAAAAAGTGATGCTTTGACGCGTGGCGTTTTTTCGCGTCGGTGTGCACACTTTGTTTAGTCACGAGGCGTTAAACGTCGGCGAATATCGCGCCCGAAATTCGTCCCGGTGTGTACGGGCCTTAAGCCAGAAGAAAGATTAGGGAGATTTACACAGCCTCTTTCAACAGTAGGTGGCAGACATGCGATAGTAAACAACAGAAAACGAATAATAAGAACCCCTCCTTGCTTATCCGGTACGAGCACCATGGGTATTCCAAGAATGTGCATTTAGTGCCTTCATGAACATGAGTCACACGCCCGGTGCAGTGTGTAGCCTGAGAGTGTTTGCAGCAATAGCATATGAAAATGGCATTAACTACCAAAGATTAACATTTTTTTTACTTTCATTAAAGCCTAAAGCTTTTGCACAGTCTGTGGGGCTCAGTGTCTCAGCCATGGACACTTCAGCACATGGTCAAGCAGAGTAGGAAATCTGTGATCAGAAGTCAACTGCTGTACCTCTGCGTCACAACTTCTAATGACTATATTTTTCTATCAAGGCTAGGAAAGAGCAGAGGTGGAAAACTTACAAGTGGATCTATGTTCTGAGCCTCAAGCCTTAATGACCACAACCTGTAAACAGAACAAACTCTTGGAAATAAAGATGAAAGAATTAGCCTCGTCTGCAGAGTGAATGAGATCTGGTAGGGTGGCTTAGCCTACAGTTTATACTTCTTTCCACGGGATTAAAACCCAGGTGTCATCCTCATTAAGGACACGAGTGATGTCCAACCGGGAGTAGAACTCGCATAGAAACCATATCTCTATGCAAGTAACCATCACATGTATTTACCAATATCACATACACAAATCTACAGACAGCCAGCAGACAGCCAAACCCAGAATTGCAAAGATTGCTATATAAAAGATTGTCCGAAAACATTTGTTCAAGTTTTGTTGCTAGTTCTGGGTTGGACACCTTTCGTCTTTAGAACTGCATTAATTCTTGGTGGCATCGATTCAACAAGGTACTGGAAACATTCCTCAGAGAGTTTGGTCCATATTGACATGATAGCATCACACAGTTGCTGCAGATTTGTCGGCTGCACATCCATGATCCCATTATCCAAGAAGAAGAAATCTGAATAAGATAAACATCTAAAACATTTAAGGGTAAGATAACAATAGGCTAAAAAGATTGAAGGTAAATATTTCATTGAGAACACTTTTAGTTGTCACAAATCACTGGAAAGAATTTTGAATATAATAAATGAAATAAAAAAAATTAAAAACCCGACGGGAGACTTTTGTTCTATTTTTTCTATTTTGTTTTACATGAGTGGATCACACTCACCAAGGCTTTTCTTACATGTTGGTGTACTATTGGTCTTTATTGCACATCAGGTGCTTTATGTCACAGGGAGTTCTAGTCACCGCTCCCTGTCCCAGCGTTATCGGGGGTCAGGCATTGAGACAGTTCTGGTACAATGTCTGACTGAAAAAAAAAATGGAAGTTCTGTTTGTTTTGCTCTGTTGTTTTCCCTGACTTACAATGTTAACTTAAACACATTCCACTGAAAAACCGGAAACATTAAAATGTTATTATTTATGTACGGGTGCGAGGAAAAGACAGTAAGCTACAAAACACCAATTAAAAAATGGGGCCGTGGAACTTAGTTACTTATAATGTAAAAGGTATTAACAACCCTATTAAGAGGAAAAAGATTTTGGGGCAGTTAAAAAAGTTGCAATGCGCTGTAGCGTTTCTCCAAGAAACATCTTTCAGAAACAGTGCACCTCAAGCTAAAAAGAGAATGGATGGACCAAGTTTATTACAGTTTCTGTAGAAACCATAGAAAACGAGGTGTTGCCATTTTGTTCAACAGATCTGTGTATTTTAACTGTGAAAAGGTATTTCAAGACAAAGAGGGTCGATACATTATGGTGGTGGGAACCATTGAAGGACTTAAACTGAGTATTCCAAATGTCTATGATCCAAATGAAGATTGCCCACTTTTCTTTAAATAACTTGCACATCTTGTAACAGATAAGGGGGAAGGCATTGTGATTTACAGGGGGAGATTTAAACTGCGTTCTAAACAATAAATTAGACAAATCACCTATGTCTTCTGAGACACCAAATAGAACATCTAAAAGTGTATTGAACATGATGAAAGAACTTGGGTTGGTTGATAGTTGGCGTCATCTCCACCCAAATTATAAAGATTATACCTTTATGTCACAAGTCCATGGAAGTTATTAGGGCTAGACTACTTTTTGATAACTAAAAAAGACATTCATAAAGTTAAAACGTGTGTGACAGAACCTATTACAATTTCAGATCATAGTCCAGTAGTATTGACACTGGATTTGGGGCAGGAACCGTGTTTCAAATATTGGAGAATAAATGTTTCACTGTTGAAAGATACTTCAATTAGAGAGGAAATAAGGTCAGCTATAGCAGAATACTTTCATTTCAGTGATAATGGATCGGTCTCACCCTCAGGTCTATGGGATGCAGCAAAAGCCACTATAAGGGGAAGATTAATCTCCATTGGGTCTAAATTAAAGAGATTTATGCTTCAAAAACAAATTGAAACTGAAATAAAGAAATTGGAGTTTGAACACAAATAACAGAGAAGTCAAGCGATCTTTGACAAACTTAAAGAAAAAATAACAAAACTAGATGAGATACTAATCCAGGGGTCGGCAACCCAAAATGTTGAAAGAGCCAAATTGGACGAAAAAAACAAAAAACAAATATTTCTGGAGCCGCAAAATATTAAAATCCCTATTTAAGCCTTATAGTGAAGGAAACACATGCAATGTGTATCTTTATTATCTATATTAGCCTGCTATTAAAATGACTAAGTTGCTACAAATACATAATGAGCATTATTAATAATTAAATGTTTTTTTGCCCTGCAGTGCATTCTGCGGAGAACAACGCGTCACGTGACTGCTCTGTTGTGCAAGTTTAACTTCATTACAATATTGTAACGACCCGGCCGGGACGTCACTTAAGCGGGGAAGATAAAGCCAAACGGCTAGCGTAGTGGCGTCATTGGAGAGCTGTCCGTGCCCCATACACCGCACGACCCCGGATGGTTTCAAGCAGAAATAAACGGGAAGCCCACCGACATTCCTTTTCAGCATCAAGCCCATTTATTCAAGCACACATAAACAGCCAAAACAGCATGGACGTCACTTCAATTCACAACACTCTCACTCAAGCCCTGTGTCCGAATTACCGCCCTACGCCCTATATAGTGCACTATATAGTGCACTATATAGTGCGGTCGCCATTTTGTAGTGCTGTCCGAATCTACAGTTAAAAAACGAGTGGACTAGAAAAATTTCCCAGAAGTCTCTACGAAAAACCAGTGTGGATCGATGCTCACTCGATTGGCGAATATTGACCAGAATGCACTGCGTTTGGACCAGAATGCATTGCGTATGAGCCACAATCCATTGCGTTTGAATTATTCGAAAATGGCAGCCGGTTGGGCAAGGAAAACAACCGAAACATGTAAGTATATTAAAAAGTATCTAGTATCTATTGTAAAATATATTGGTAAATACATAAGATGATGTGTTTAATATGTTATATTCCTCAATCGACTATCTACATTGTTTTGAAGCTCATCAATTTCGGTAATGCTAAAGCTAACGCTAGCGCGAATTAGCGCCGAATGCTAAAAAACAACGCTAGATATTACATCAAAAAGCAGTGACTTCTAACCGTAGTCATAAGTTATTAACACATGTTTTAAATGTGTTTATATATGTAGGGACAGACAAGGATGAGGAAAATCTGATCCATCTGTGGATGGAGAAAGATAGCCTGTTTGTTTTCAGGCAAGCTCCTGTCGGATGGGAGTCAAGTCACTTGTTGATGATCATGATCAGATTTGTCTTCATTTGTTAATAAACGGTTAATCGTTGTCTTATTGGGGTAAAGGTTTTTGTTGAAAGAGGAGAGGAGAGGAGGAAAGAGCAAGAAGGGAGGAAGAGCGACAGGAGAGTCTGTTAAGCTTACTTGAGTTGAAAATATTGCTCAAAAAATTTAATGTTGCCGTTGTTTTTCCAATTTGTTTAATAAATGCATGAACAAAAATGAATAATTTACATGTATTATTTAAATCTGAGCCTTTTTAACAATCTCAAAAGGATTTTCATATAAATATCAAATGTACACATTTACAATTTCGTTTTATATGTTAACATTTATTTTTACACATGTTAACAATAATTGTGGTCCTCCAGAGTCATGTGTGTCACAGTTGGAGCTAAAAGGAAAGCAGAGATTTGCCCTCGCAGACGGACGCCACTGTGCTCGTCCTGCATGTTCCTGGTGTCGTCCTGCAGTGGCTCCCAGCAGTCCCCTTTGCTGATGCACAGATTGTGCAGAATTGAACTACAGGCAATGATTTTCATTGCAAAGGTTGGTTTTACTCCCAGTGCCCCCAGAAATATTGCTCTCCTCCTCATCTTTATAATGCCAAATGCTCTCTCTCCACCACAGAGCGTGTTCTGGAGTGGTCCTGGTTGTAACAGGCCTCAATCACATTCCTCATGGGTCCCCTGTAGGATGTCAGCAGGGTGATGGGATGTGCAATGCAGAGATGCCCACCATCACCCAAAAGGATCCTTCAGGTGGGTAATGTTTTATTTACATAAATTAGGCTTTTACGTAAAACCTGTGAATCATGGATTGATCCTGGATTCCCAACAAAAATATCTCTAAATTTGGCATTAGAGTCACATACAGCCTGCAATTGAATGGAATAAAAAAGCTTCCTGTTAAAATAACAAGCTGCATTTTCTTTTAGGGGCTTTATTCCCATGTGGCAGCCATCGATGCTCCCCACGACCTTTTGGAAGGTGGAAGACCAAGCGAGCTGCTAAAAAACCAGAGGTGACTAATGGCAGTTCATTCCCACTGGGAAGCTGGATGACCCTGCTCATCAGCTGGAGGATGCGGTCTGCCGCCCTGTGGACAATGTCACTCACAGTGGACCGTGGCATGTCAAAGGCCCTGGCTACCACACCGTAAGATGTGCCACACGCCAGCCAGAAAAGAAATACCAAGACCTCAGTCTCTTGTCCCCCCATAGTGTGAGGAACCCGAAGCTGCTCCACCAGATGCTTGATGGTCTTGCCGAAAATCCGGTCTTGTGTCGGCGTAAAGGGCCAGGACAGAAACCTTTGTGTTTGGCTAAGCAGTAGAGACGTGGAAGACCCAGTAAAATGGAACAATAAATTATTTCATTGAGGAAATTAAATTTCAATTTTTGAATGTTTATATTTATTTTTGATGTCTTACATTTTAGTTTATGAATTATTTATGAATGCTGGAAAATCTCGTGTTTTTTTTTACTGGGTGAAGAATGAAAGTATTTAAAAAATGAAAGTCTTTTTGTTTTAAACAAGTGATATGGTTTGACTCTGAATAAAAAATACTAAACTTTGAACTCACAAGTGTTTCATGTAATTAGACTATACAACTCATAATCCAGTGTTGAAAAAGAATGTTAAACTCTTACCCAAAAGACTGCGTAATCTTGAGCACAATTAGTGACAAATGCTTAAGTTTAACTAAAAAAAAACTTAAAGTTTAACTCATAAGTTGTTCATATGTGGCCAGGGCATCCAGAGGAAATCTTCTGAGATGTCTGCCTCTCCTCCTTGCTGTCCTGTGATGCTGCATATCTGCTCGTTTTCGGTTTGATCTCACGAAAAACGCTTGAATTATTGCCAACAGGAACACGGACAGATTCATATTCAAAGCTATTTACAGTAAGGTAGAAGAGAAAACTACTGAAAAAAATGCCTCCTCCCAAGAGCCCGGGTTTATTTCTGAACAAATACATTAAATCAACACCAATGTGTTTGTAATTTTATCATTTATAAATCAGCCACGTTTTCCATGATCAGAACACTGCAGATTCATAAATAGTCTTTGTAAAAATGTTCATATTTATTATGTTTTTACTTTGACAAATAGGTGTCATTCTCCGCGTTAAATAGTAGTTCGCCTCCAGACCAGGTGGTGGCGGTAATGTGTCACTTTGTTTTCGTGTCAAGCGCCATATGAAAACACCCGAAAGAGAAAAGTAGTGAGCATGGGTGTCCGAATTGCTTTGAAAATTCAGAGAACTATATAGAGAACTATATAGTGCCGCACTATATAGGGTTTTAGTAGTTAGGGGTTAGGGTAGGAATTCGGACACAGCCAAGGTTTTACCCCAAAACTCCCCACTTTCCATGAGTCTTAGGGGCTGAAGGCGGGGCTAACCCCCGGGTCGCTAAAATATCAATGAATTATGATTCATTGCTTAGATAAAATTAAAGAAATGTAATAAAGAAATCCGATTTTTGATGTCATTTTTATTTTGAGGATTCGAACAAAAGAATGCTCCCCTGGCATATCTGAAGTTTACTTTGTAAATTCGTGTTTTGTATTGTACTTTCGTTTTGTACAATAAAGTTTTAAAAAAAAGTTATATTGTAGTGGCGGTCATGTGCATTTTAGGTCTGTTAGCAGCAGGGGATTGTGGGACGTGGTCTCTTGATCTAATTAGGGCTCAGCATGAGCGTTTCTGTTTGCCCATATGGCAGTTTTGTTGTTCCACCTTAGTTCATTCTTCCTCTTATGTTGTTTCTTTATGTTGCACCATAAGTGTGGGAGGGGGAGAGGTTGATGACTCCTGTGCAATGTTCAGTGTGGTGCGTGTTTTAAGTAAAGGGACTTGTAATGCCAGAAATGGTAAATGGCGTATACTTATTTAGCGCTTTCTACCTTCTTACAAAGGCCCTTTACAGTCACAGTCCCATTCACCCATGCACAGACACATTCACACACACATTCACACACTGATGGCGGCTCCGCTGCCGAACACTGGCGCCAACCTCCCACCAGAGGCAAGGTGGGGTTCAGTGTCTTGCCCAAGGACACTTCGACACATGGGCGTGCAAGGCGGGAATCGAACCTGCAATATTACGATCATGGGTCGACCGCCCTACCGCTGCACCACGGCCGCCCTCGCCCAGAAAGGAGACTATGCTCTCAGCTAAGCTTTCTGCCTGCTCCTCTCTGAAACTGCTCGGAGACGTGCCTTGTATGGGACACGGACATTTCTGCAGCGCAGCCAATTGATTGACAGCTCAACTTCCAGACAGTTTGGCTCCCGTTTTGCCCTGTGCAAGTGACGCTCCTGCTTGGCGTAACAAAGTTTTTTTCTACGCATTCTTACAGCATTGGAAAATGTTAATAATGTTTGTGTATTGTTTTCCTCCTACAGAAACCATATTAAAACAAAAAATATATTTCTATCCCCATCTTTTTACATTTTCAGCGCCAAAGAGCCGCATGCGGCTCCTGAGCCGCGGGTTGCCGACCCCCTATAACACAGGTTAAGCTAAGGTAGCCTTAGATTTATGAATCAAAAATACTACGAATTTGGTAACAAAGCAAGCCGACTATTATCATTTCAATTAAAAAAAACACAGGCAAGCCGAGTAATTCCCAAGATTAAACAACCTAATACCAATATTGTAATAATTAATCCTAGAACTATATCAGAGATGATTTTTATAAATATTTTTTATAAATATCTACAAATCAGGCATTACATCATGAGCCACAAAGAGAGAGACAGAATAAAAAAAAAAAAACTGCATAGAACAATATTTTACTACAATTGCAGAAAATGTTTTTCCAACTCATAAACACATCTCCAACTTGTATAAGACACTCTCAACTGCTGCTAGACAGAATACGTATAATATCAAAGAAAAATGGGAATTAGAATCAAACTGTATAATATAACAACTGTATAATCAAAATGCGATTCTTTCTCACTCCTCTGTTGATCTCTAAGTTTATTAGGGGTTCAACTACAGCCATATGTTGGAGGCAATGCAGAAAAATTGGGGATCATACACATATTTTCTTTGACTGCCCCGTTATTAGTGACTTTTGGAAAAATATTAAGAGGGAGATTCAAACAATGGTAGAACAAAACATTTCTTTGAGTGCCATGTCATGTTTGCTGGGTGAATTACCAGGGGACCTTGGTTCTGATCAGATATAAATAGCATGCATTTTATTATTGGTAGCAAAAAAACAGGAAATTGGAAAAAGGTCGCATCACCATCTTTAACAGAATGGAAACAAAGAATCAGATATTTATTCGGTGGAAAAAATGACAGCGTCTCTACAACTAAACACTGATGTCTTTGAACGTAGATGGCACACTGTTAAACTTTATTTGGGGTTGTAACTGTAATATGTACCTTTATTCATGGTTGTATAAGTATCTGTTTAACTGAACTACTTGTCTCATATTTCCTCAATGCAATTTTTGTTTTAATTTGGAAAAAAAAAATTGTACACCTCACTGGATGTGGACTTATAATCAAATGTATCTCAGGGAATTTTTGTTTGTTTGTTATTATGAGAAAGCAAAAATAAAAAGTTTAAAAAAAACAGGTGAACAGGTAGAGAGGAAAAGCAGGTAGAGAGGCAGGGGAGGGGCTTTGGCTTCAAACTCTGTCAGAGAGATGGAAACATGGGCGACAGATTAAGATACAGCTTTCACTGCGGGAGTTGAAGCAGAGATTTTCTCTGGGATGATTTTATGAACTCAACCATGGAAACATGATAACCAAGTAGAACTCTTCAAAATAATAAACCTGATCTCTCCACATTTTCCGTGTCTACCATGCATTCATATACACACCTCTCCATGTAGCGTTCAGACGATTACTTTAGCTGGTAGCTCCTTCCACACGCTGCCGCGGTTTTAAGCTTTAAAGAACACCCCCAACAACAGGTTAGATGACAGAGCCCATTAGGCGTCTCTTCCTGGTGCGTTCACAGAGCTTCAGTACATAAGACTCCAACAGCCCCACAGCCTAACGTAAACGGCTATTTTATATTCATGAGGGGAAAAAACCCGCCGAACCGACCCTTAAAACACCCAAATTATGCATACCCACCCAAACCCATTTTTACCCGCAAATTTAGAACCAAAATCGCCCAATTTGGCACTGCTGCTAGCTTCTCTTGTAGAAAAAATGTGCTCCCTCCACAGCTCACTGTGACGTTACCTTCTGTTAGGTAGTAAACCGCTCAGCCCAGTGGAAATTTCAGATTAAAAGCACTTCCATTGCAGCTTTACTTCTGTTGTGAGTAGGGTTGGGCGATGTCCCCTAATTTGGCCGTAGACGATGTTTGCTGTCAACCATCGGGATGGACGATGACATCGTCGGGGGGGGGGGGGGGGGGGGGGTATTTTTACATTTTTCGTTCTTATATAACTGCTATTCGTTATTTTGCTTTTTTCATTTTATTTCCCAACTAATGGTTAATCCGCGATGATCCAGTATAAACTGAGGGAAGTGACTTTAACAGAAAAAGTAACAAGCAAAATAGAAAAGAAGTGGTCCGCTCCCGCACTTAACTAGCGAAGTGGACCGGCGGAGGGCGGATTTACAGCTTTATGTTTGATGGGAAGGGGGGGGGGGGGGGGGTACATGAGCGGTATGTGTGGGAGATTTAAGACTGCGATCCGTCCCGCAGCTCTAGGGGTACAAGCAACCGAACTCAGAACCGGGTCTAAACGTGTGTCTGAGCACAGTTCGGATCGTCAGCAGACACACAGCGGTTTGAGCTTCAAAGCAGAAATGTCGCTCAGTCCTTAGAAAACATTTAATCAGTCACGTGGATTTGTGTTTCCAGTCGTGTCCCGACTAAATAAAGGCTGATGTTATTCACAGGATGCAGCGCCACCCAAAGCTAATGTTGTTAGCCCGTGTTAGCATACTGCTAATCCTGGCTACGTTCAGAAAAAGCACTGACCACACGGATTAAAATTCAAATGATGAGCGAACAGGTGTTTCATAATAACCGTAACATTATTAAAAGCACGTTTAGAAGATCGTCTCGTATTTTACCGAGCTGACATGTCAATGTATATAGCCGCTCGCCGCTGTTATCGTTTTGTATTGAATTGTTACCTTCAATAAAGTTTGGATAAAAAGCCGCTCGGCGGAAGTTGTATCCTCTTCCGGTTTTCAAACTGCGCATGTGCGAATACTGCGCGTGTGCGAATGATTTATTCCGACCGAAATTGTGACCTTAGTGAACGTTTTTATATTCTGAAAACATTTTTCTGGGCCCATGTACACGGTTGGATTCTAATCCGACCATTGATCCCATCAAGATATTTTGTACATGTAACCGCGGCTTATGATGTCGACGCGCAACGTGGCGGGGGCGTGGCATCACGATGGTGGTCTCTCCATCGGGATGTCAGTCACCCATCACGATGGACGATGATATCGTCCATCGGCACAACCCTAGTTGTGAGTTAATGTGTTGTGAGCTGTTGTGTTGTGTTATTGTGTTGCGTTGTGAGTTATTGTGTTGTGTTGTGAGTTATTGTGTTGTGTTGTAATTTATTGTGCTGTGTTGTGAGTTAATGTGTTGTGAGTTATTGTGTTGTGTTGTGAGTTATCGTGTTGTGTTGTGAGTTAATGTTTTTTTTTTTTTTTTTTTTTCCTCTTTCGGCTTCTCCCATCAGGAGTCGCCACAGCGAACAAGTCGCATGGTAAACTTGGCAATGTTTTACGCCGGATGCCCTTCCTGACGCAACCTTCTCAAACCGGGCTTGGAACCGGCACAGGGGTAGAGAAGGGAGTTGTGAGTTAATGTGTTGTGAATTAATGTGTTGTGTTGTAAGTTAATGTGTTGTGACCCTTCTTGGCCACCGTACTAATGCAGTAATAAGAAAATACAGTTCCCCAGAAAAGATTAAAAAAAATGTTCATTTGTGGTGTCAAGATTAACTGTCAGAAACTCCAAACATGTGGCTGTGAGAAACAAATAACTCATGTTTCTTCAAGCAACATTTGAATCTTCTAGAGCAAAATGATGACAGAGGCTGTGTCCGAATTACCGCCCTAACCCCTATATAGTGCACTATTTAGTGCGGTCGCCATTTTGTAGTGCTGTCCGAATCTACAGTTCAAAAATCATGTGCACTAGAAATTTCCCAGAATTCTCTACGAAAAACCAGTGTGGATCTATGCTCACTCGATCGGCGAATATTGCCCAGAATGCACTGCGTTCATACCCGAATGCATTGCGTGTGACCCACAATACACTGCGTTTGAATTATTCGAAGATGGCGGACGGTTGCACGAGAAAGAGGACTTAAAAATGTAGGTATATTTAAAAGTATCAAGTATCTGTTGTAAAATATATTTGTAAATACGTAAGATGATATGTTTAATATGTTATATTCCTCAATCCACTATCTACATTGTTTTGAAGCTCATCAATTTCGGTAATGCTAAAGCTAACGCTAGCGCGAATTAGCGCCGAATGCTAAAAAACAAACGCTGTTAAAATTACATAAACGAATGAGTGACTTCTAACCGTAGTAATAAGTTATTAACACATTTTTTAAATGTGTTTATATATGTAGGGACTGACGAGGATAATGAAAATCTGATCCATCTGTGGATGGAGATAGATAGCCTGTTTGTTATCAGGCAAGCTCGTGCCGGATGGGAGTAAGAGACACTTGATCAGATTTGTATTTATTTATCATTAAACTGTAATCGTTGTCATGTTGGGGTAAAGGTTGTTGTTGAAAGAGGAGAGGAGGAGGAAAGAGCACGAAGGGACAAAGAGTGACAGGAGAGTCTGTTAAGCTTACCTGAGTTTAAAATATTGTTCACAAAATGTAACGTCGTCGTTGTTTTTGCAATTTGTTTAATAAATGCAGGAACAAAAATGAATTATTTACATGTATTATTTAAATCTGAGCCATTTTTAACAGTCTCAAAAGAATTTTCATATAAATATCAAATGTACATATTTACATTTTCGTTTTATATGTTAACATTTATTTTTATACATCTTAACAATAATCCTGATCTTCTAGAGTAATGTGTGTCACAGTTGGAGCTGAAAGGAATGCAGAGAATTTGTCCTCGCAGACGGATGCCACTTTACCCGTCCTACTGGTTCCTGGTGTGGCTCAATATCTGTGGCTCCAAGCAGTCCCCTTCGCTGATGCACAGATTGTGCAGAACTGAACTGCAGGCAATGATTTTCATTGCAAAGGTTGGTTTTACTTCCAGTGCCCCCAGAAATATTGCTCTCCTCCTCATCTTCATAATGCCAAATGCTCTCTCCACCACAGAGCATGCCTTGGCGTGGTGCTGGTTGTAACGGGCCTGAACCGCATTCCTCATGGGTTCCCTGTAGGATGTCAGCAGCGTGATGGGATGAGCAATGCAGGGATACCCACCATCACCCAAAAGGATCCTTCAGGTGGGTAATGTTTTATTTACATAAGTTGGGCTTTTACGTAGAACCTGTGAACTGGTGACTGATCCTTGATTCCCAACAAAAATATCTCTAAATTTGGCATTAGTCACGTACAGCCTGCAGTTGAATGGAATAAAAAATCTTCCTGTTAAAATAACAAGCTGCATTTTCTTTTAGGGGCTTTATTCTTCAGTGGCAGCCATCAATGCACCGTACGACCTTTTGGAAGGTGGAAGACTCAGCGAGCTGCTAAAAAACCAGAGGTGACCAATGGCAGTTCATTCCCACTGGATGCTGGGTGACCCTGCTCATCAGCTGGAGGATGCGGTCTGCTGTCCTGTGGACAACGTCGCTCACAGTGGACCGTGGCATGTCAAAAGCCCTGGTTACCACACCGTAAGATGTGCCACACGCCAGCCAGAAAAGAAACACCAGGACCTCAGTCTCCTGTGCCCCCCCCCCAGAGTGTGAGGAACCCGAAGCTGCTCCACCAGATGCTCAATGGTCCTGCGGGTCAACCGATCTGCGGGTCTACCGGTCTGGTCTTGTGTCAGATTGACCGTCAGCGTGAAGGGCCACGACAGACACCTTTATGTTGGCAAAGCAGTAGAGACATGGAAGACCCTGTAAAATAGAAAAATAATTATTTCATTGAGAAAATTAAATCTGATTTTTTTGAATGTTTCATTTTATTCTGATGTCTTACATTTTAGTTTATGACGTATTTATAAATGCTGGAAAATCTCGTGGGTTTTTTTTGGCTGGTTTTTTGGATTTTTATTTAAATATTTAAAAATTAAAGTATTTTTGTTTAAAACAAGTTATATGGTTTGACTCTGAATAAAAAATACTAAACTTTGATCTCACAAGTGTTTCATGTCGTTAGACTATACAGTTCATAGTCCAGTGTTGAAAAAGAATGTTAAACTCTTACCCAGCAGACTGTGTAACCTTGAGCACAATTAGTAACAAATGCTTAAATTGAACTAATAAAAAAACTTTAAGTTTAACTCACAAGTTGTTCATGTCTGGTCAGGGGCATCCAGAGGAAATCTTCTGAGACGTCTGCTTCTCCTTGCCGCCCTGTGATGCTGCATATCTGCTCGTTTTTGGTTTGATCCCATGAAAAACGGTTGAATTATTGCCAGGAACACGGACAGATTCATATATAAAGCTATTTTCAGTAAGGTAAAAGAGAAAACTACAGAAAAAAAATGCCTCCTCGCAAGAGCCCGTAAATCGTTCAGCGGCACAAAAATAAATATTGCCATGGACTAATGACTTGAGGGTTTATTTATCAACTAATACATAAAATCTACACCAATGTGTTTGTAATTTTATTATTCATAAATCAGCCATGTTTTCCATGATCGGAACACAGCAGATTCATAAATAGTCTTCATAAAATGTTCATATTTATTGTATTTTTACTTTGACAAATGGGTGTCATTCTCTGCGTTAAATAGAAGTAGTTCCCCTCCAGACCAGGTGGTGGCGGTAATGCGCCACTTTGTTTTCGTGCCAAGCGCCATTTGAAAACACCCGAAAGAGAAAACTAGTGAGCACGGGTGTCCGAATTGCTTTGAAAATTCAGAGAACTATATAGAGAACTATATAGTGCCGCACTATATAGGGTTTTAGTAGTTACGGGTTAGGGCAGTAATTCGGACACAGCCAGAGTCCTGCTTGATGTGACATTAAAGCTCCCCGTACAAAAGCTGAAATTGTATAAACCTAATCATCGCATCATTTAGCCCTTTTTGTCCTAAATGGTGTATCGATGTATTTGTGCGTCCTTACCTTAAACCTCATCAACCACTTTACACGTCAGTAACAGCAGTTGGACAGGAGGAAGAACAGAAGAAACGTGTTTAGTTAAGTTAGTGGAAAAACTCTCATTCCTAAAGAAAAAAACACAGACACAAGAAAATGCTGGAGATGCATGTATCACAGAGTGATACTGAGGCAGGTCAGGGTAGAATGAGAAGGGCTAGGATGCATCAGAACTGAGAAGAGTCCACTTGAAAAAGGTGCTGAACAATGAAAGTCACTTTCCCTACACCATGCTGAGGGGCATTCTCACCAAATTCACTTAACACAGAATTATGTCAGCACACATGCAGGTTCAGATGTACTCATTTTCAGGCAAGGGAAGTTTTTGCTTCCAGTGCTGACATGCTAGTTGTCTTTTAGTAATTAAAGATTTTTCATTAATTTTTATACGTTTTCCCCAGCAGGCAAAGAACATTAATTGGCAAATTCACACCAAAAATCCCAGATTGAAAAAGAAAATACAGCAACCATTCAACAGTTTTGTAAACTTTAGTTACCACAACAGCTTTTTTAATCAGTTCTATGTAATTCATCTACTGCATATTTTTTCTTTAAGCATTTTCTTGGATTGATCTTTTTCTTTCTTTGCAGCATTTGCTAAGTTTACAGTTATAAATGTATATTTTATTTAGAATGTTGACCTACCTTAACTCCATGTCCAATGTCGTCTAGCACGTTGTAGTCAATGGGCTTCCTGATGTAGCGCACAGGCCTCTCTGGGTTGGAGGGGGCCACAATTTTATGAGAGCGGCAAGTGTTCTTGTTTGTGGTCAGGATACCGATCTCTCTCCTCGCCACCTTTTCCTTGTGAATGTCAACTGTCTGGAAAGACAGAGAACAAGATGTCAGTGTTTAAGATCAATGTTCAAAGATAGATAGATCTCTAACCCTCCACAGCTCCCACTGCCTCAACAGAGCAAAGAACATCATCAGAGACACATCACAACCCGGACACTCTGTTTGACATGTTGCCTTCAGGCAAATACTAAATGTCAAGCAGAGTGAGGACAAAAAGACTCCAGAATACTTTTTATCCAACTGCCATAAACATGTTAAATATAGCTAGAAAAAATAAAACCTGTACTCTTCTTGTAAATTGTAATAGAGTGGAAGTTTTCTTCATAATGATAATTATATACTAGTATTTTTTGTCTCTGGTTTTAACAATTTTAACACACACTGGATCACTTTTTATGCATTATTTATCATTTTGTCATTTTTAGTAATACATTTTTATTTATTTATTTTTAACCAAGGGTTGTTTAAGGTATGGATATGCACTGACAAGGAAGCACTATTAATTTCATTGTACATGTGACAATGACAAATAAAGATCTATCTACCTAGGAAATCTATATACAGAAACATTTAAATTTAGCTCAGAAAAACTCCATTTCAACTTAAGGGTAGATGTGTTGTTAGTCTGTCAGTCTATAAGAAGTCATTGGTCCTATAAGAGACACTGAGATTGCAGAAGCAAACAATATTTAGTTAATTGTTGTAAAGCAGTTTACTAATCTTTGAAAATATATTTTTCCAGATTCTTTATAACCCCAGAACCACATTTCACGATAAACTGTGTTCGCCCACTGTGGGTATTGTTGGAAAAATCTGAATATGGATGACAACCTGTGCTGAAGCCTGGAGCCACAAGGGAAAAATACATTTTCAATGGCACAGTCCACAGTATGAGGAATTCCTGTTTTATATTCTGAAGAAGAGAATTTTCTTCAGAAGTTTCATGCAGAGAGTTCTTATTTAAATGATGAAGGTTTTCAATCAGTGGTTCCTGCTAATGCTAGAATGAGTGACAGGTCTATAAGGAGGGAAAATTAACAAATGCAGTTCTGCCAAATGTGTGAATTACAAAAAACAGTAAGGTAGACAACTGTGCCACAAAAAGCTCTAAACCAATTTCAATTCAAGATCTCCAGCCAATCAGGACACAGAACAGGGTGTGCTGTATAAAAAAAGCAGCATAATCGTTTGAACAGATTGAGCAAAACCGCAAAAGATGAATTGCGACTTAGAAAGGGAAGACTGTCTTCTGTTCTACTTGACTGGGATTTTTAGAGGGGTTCATATTGGGGCATAGACTGTAGAAGGATGGATTAAAATATGTTCTATGTGGGTCTCGATCGCATGGCCAGACTGAAAACAAAAAACCATGTGGCTCTGATATTGTTTAGGAGGCCGGACCAGACATGGTTGTGGCCTGCGGGCCGTAGTTTGTCCACCCCTGGTCTAACCCATCAAACATAATTACCATCCCTACTTTTATGTGATGGTGATGTCAAGATGGCTAATAAAGTCTCTCAGTTCCCCACAGAAATCACAGCTAAACATTGTGCTAAACTGTTTGCAAATGTTTTTCATGACAGTAAGATAAACTGCTTTGTTCTCCTTGTAAAGTGTTGGAGTACCAACAAAAGTCAGTGATTGATGAGAACTTCTCAACTGTGAAACCTTTAAGGAGAATGGTATAAAGTTCTGGACTTTCCAGGACAGACATTTCACTAATCAGACAGCAGCCAAAAAGCTTACATATGTCAACCACTGAGAGTCAAACTAAGTCAAACAGAATGTCTTCTTGCACATAAACATTTGCACATATTTTATTTAATCAAACCCTTTTATGATGGTTTTTAAACTAGGTTTGCGGGCATGTGTGTGATCATGGTATGTATTTGGAATTACCACATGTACATTTACCATAAAACTGAATTACCCACATGTGTTAATTTACCATGAATGTAATTTCACTATAAGTATGAATTTAGCATAAATTTGAATTTACCACATATGTGAATTTACCATAAATGTGAATTTACCATAATTGAGAATTTACCACGAGCAAATTTATCATAAATGTGAATTTACCACATGTGAACTTAACATAAACCTGAAATTACCATTAACGTGAATTTACCATGGATGTGAATTCACCACATGTTATTCTACCATAAATGTCTATTCACCCATGTGTGAATTTATCGTAAATGTATAAAGTATGAATTTGCAATAAATGTGAATTTTTTGTGTGTGAATTTAGCATAAACATGAATTTACAACATGTGTGAATTTTTCATAAAGGGTAGAGTGTCCGCAATCACACACCCACGCACTTTCACAATCACACCTAGGGACAATTTAGGTTGACCAATTAACCTATGAAGCATGTTTTTGGACGGTGGGAGGAAGCCGGAGACCCCGGAGAAAACCCACGCATGCACGGGGAGAACATGCAAACTCCACAAAGAGGTCCCCCATTGATGTTCTGGTTCAGGTCCCCCAGCCGGGACTTGAACCGGGGCCTACTTGGTGTGAGGCAAGAGCGCTAACCACTACGCCACCATGCATAAATTGAATTGATCATAAAAATGATTTTTTTTTATCTGAATATACCACATCTGTGAATTTACCAAATGTGTAAATTTATCATATATGTAGCCATTCCTGCATAATTAATGTGAATACCTTGTGACTGGATGAAATTTTGCCAACACAACTGATGTGAACAGAAAGCACTTTAGACATGTAAATACAGCCTGCACTCCCCTAACAGAGGGAGAAGCATGTCATTGTGGCTGCATGCAGCATTTTGAATGTCTAGTGCTGTAAGGCCTTTAATGGACACTCTGTATCTCTGAAAACCAAAATGTTCTTCCTGTGAGTGCACAGTAATAGTTGAAGGTTTTAGCCTTCATCAGATTAAGACTTTCCATCAAACAGAAGCCTTTTCTCAAATGTGAGTGGCGTGCCAGCCTCTGTCGGGGAGGACGAAGATGCAGCACACAGCTGCAGTGCTGGATGTTTCTTTTACACAACTAGGGAGGTTTGTTTAGATTATAAGCAGTGCTTCAAGCTACAACTACCAAGTGCAATCACACTAACAGCCATTTTTCCTGCGTTTGTACAGTGCAGAAACAAAGAAAGGCTTGCTTATCCTCCCAGACTGTATGGATATTAGATGTAGGATGTTCTACCTAGAATTAAAAGAATTAAAAATTTCTATTGTTCATCACACTGCAAAAACAGGCCCCTTAGAAACAAGTAAATTCTTATACCATTGACAGATTTTTTTTGAATGAGCAAAACACTCTGCCATTGGGGTGGTAAAAATGGTCTTAGCAAGATTTCTAGTTTTAAATGTAGTGCAGTGTGAGATATCCCTTGAAGTATTTCCCTAAAGGGTGATGCTGTTCATCATGATGCAAAAGAAAAATGTCATAACTATAAACAGTACTACATTAAACTAATAAGGTCTCTTAAAGGTGTAGAGAAACAGCAGATACAGCTCATTTTTACAGTAAATATAATTTAAAAAAAGGACAATAACAACTATCTACCAAAAAGCTGAACTAACACCCAGCTATCCTCCCACTATTATGAGGAAGGATGGATTTATTTTCACTCTAGTAAACAGCAACCCCCCAGGTAAAGAGTCCTTAAGTCTGAGATGCTGCACACGTAATGTCCGGGGAGGAAAACAAATGCAACTATGCACATGCAGGATAACACCCTCTATGACTAAAGGCCCGTAAACACCGGGACGAATTTCGCGCGCGATTTTCGCCGACGTTTAACGCCTCGTGACTAAACAAAGGGGCACCAATGTGAGTGTGCACACCGACGCGAAAAAACGCCACGCGTCAAAGCGTCAAAAAAAAAAAACGCCTCGGGTTCGTTTTTTTTTTTTTTGACGCGTCGCGTCGAAATCTATTCGACCAATGAGAATGGCGCTTTTGCACACGTGTCTGGAGTTTCTATATTTACAGTAAAACACAACTTGGGGGCCCTCAAACACAAAACTGCCTTGCTGAGCACACATACCAGCAAAGAAGATAGACGCCGAGTTGCATCTACACTGCCGCGAAGAAATAATGACGGACTTTCTAAAATATCCCCGAACCAAGCACCAGTTGGAGCTACTGGTGCTTGAAATATTCATGTTTTCTTTGTATGATTCTGACAAGCGCGTAAATACTTGCTCTCTTCTTCTGAGTGAAAAGCGATTTTAAGAAGCGTAAAGTTGCGCAGCGCCACCTTGTGTACAGGAGTATTTCTGTTTACATTAAGCGCCATCTAATGTCAGGGAATGAAATTGCATGTTCGCTCCGCTCATCATCAGCGAAAATCGCCTGGGTGTGAACACAAAAAACGTGGCGAAAAACGCTAGCGAATAACGCCTGGCGAATAATTGTCCCGGTGTGTACGGGCCTTAAGAATGACACAGTCATGTACCATTTAACACACAGTGAACACGCTGCAGACTTTCAGCTTGCATTAAATTTTCAAAAATGTTTCATATGGCTTAAGTGGTAAAGAAGTCCATCCTCCATGATGGAGATTGAAAACCACGGCCATCCACACTGTTGTGGCGTTTATCATGTAGGGCTGTAGAGCATCGTTTATGACAGATGCTGTGAACAATGAAATAAAAATCTCATCAAAAGCTCTGAAATGCAGAAGACGAGAACGGCCATGACCGCTAGATTTTCATTTTAGTAGATTTTATTGAGATAATGACTTAATAACTTGTTTTTGTGAGATAAAACTACGGGATCAGCTGAGGAACGGGAGAGATTCCTACAGGAGGAAGCTGGAATCCATCTCCAGCAGGATAACATGAGGGCGGTGTGGTCTGGAATGAAGAAGATCACAGGATGTGGGGGGAGAAGCAGACCCATCACAGGCAGCAAAGAGAGAGCTGATGAGTTTAACACCTTTTTCAATAGATTCAGCTCTCTGAATGCCTCAGCCTCCTCCCACCCACCTCCACCACACCACCCCCCTGCTCCTGCTGCCTCTCAGCTATTACACCTCCCCCCTCATGAACCCCCCACACCTCCTCACCTTTCTCCCCCCTCTACTACACCACACCTACTGGGCCCACAGTAAATCACCCCTCCCCCCAGTCCAACCACCACCCCCCTCCCTCCCTGTTTGACTGTAACAACCTGCCAGGTGAAAAAACAGCTAGAGAAACTTAACCAGCACAAAGCAGCCGGCCCGGATGGCGTCAGCCCTCGTACCCTGAGGACCTGTGCCCACCAGCTGTCTGCGGTTCTCCAGCATCTCTTCAACCTGAGCGTGCCGCTCCTCTGGAAGACCTCCTGCCTGGTCCCTGTACCCAAGAAGACCTCTCCATCTCACCCCAGGGATTTCCGTCCAGTTGCCCTCACTTCTCATGTAATGAAGGTGCTGGAGAGGCTGGTGTTGGCTCAAGTGAGACCGTTGTTGAGCTCTTCTCTGGACCCACTGCAATTTGCCTACCAGCCGCATCTGGGGGTGGAAGATGCTGTCATCCATCTGCTGCAGCTCACTCACCTGGAGCTCACCTGGATCTTGGTGGAGGCATGGTGAGAATCACCTTCTTTGACTTCTCCAGTGCCTTTAACACCATTCAGCCTTCTTTACTGGGTGATAAGCTGCGGCTGATGGGTGCTGGTGCGTCCACCGTCTCCTGGATCACTGATTACCTGACAGACAGGCCACAGTGTGTCCGACTGGGCAGTGTCCTGTCTGACGTGGTGCTGAGTGGTGTGGGAGCCCCACAGGGCACTGTGCTCTCTCCCTTTCTGTTCCCCTATACACCTCAGATTTTCAGCACAACTCAGAGTCATGTCACCTACAGAAATTCTCTGATGACTCTGTGGTTGTGGGGTGTATAAGCGGTGGATGGGAGGAGGAGTACAGGAGGCTGGTGGACGGATTTGTGGAGTGGGCTGCAGAGAATCACCTGCTGCTCAATGTGGACAAGACCAGGGAGATGGTGATCGACTTCCGGAGGAAAGGGACGGTCTTACAGCCTTCTGCATCCTGGGCAGGGATGTGGAAGTGGTGGAGGAATATAAATACCTGGGTGTGACTATCGACAGCAGACTGAGCTGGAGGAGCCACAGCACTGTTGTGTACAAGAAGGCCTGCAGCAGACTCTACTTCCTAAGGAAGTTGAGGTCGTTCAATGTGTGCAGCAAGATGCTGGGGATCTTCTACCAGTCTGTGGTAGCCAACACCTTGTTCTTCTCTGTGGTCTGCTGGGGAAGCAGCATTGCAGTCAGTGAAGCCAACAGACTGAACAAGCTCATCAGGAAGGCGGGTTCCATCATTGGCTGCAAACAGGACACATTTGAAACAGTGATGGAGAGGAGGTCACTGAAAAGACTCCATTCAATCATGGACAACCCAGAGCATCCTCTCCACCCTGTTCTGGACAAACAGCAGAGCTCCTTCTCTAGAAGGCTCAGACAGCTCCGCTCCAAAACTGCCCGGTACCAGAAATCCTTCATACCCAATGCAATAACCCTGTACAACAACTCACTATGCAAAAGATAACCTTTGCACATTTTTTTCTCTTCTTCTCTATTTTGCACATTTCTTTTGCACATCTCTTTACCTGCACTGTTTTGTAAATAGCTTTTTAAATCATCCCACATTTTCCTTGTTCTTGTTTATTTTTATTTTACATTATTCTTAGTCTTTTTTTTCCCCTATCAGTTGTTATGGTAACGAATAAATTTCCCACGTGTGGGATCAATAAAGTATTTCTGATTCTGAAAAAAAACTTGTTTATTTAAGATAACACAATATATTCTTCATAGTTGGAAATCAGTAACATAACTTTTGGTTGGAGATGTTAGGAGAAATGGCAAACACTGCATCATCCCTAGCCAATCAGGTTCTCCTTTTTTACTTTTGCTGTCCTTTAGGGCGCAAATTATGTTAGGGTTGCCGGGTCAGAAAAACTTTCCAATCAGCCACATTCATTTAAGAAAAAGATAAGCAACATTCAGTCATCCACTAGGGTTGGGCGATGTCCCCTAATTTGGCCGTTGACGATGTTTGCTGTCAACCATCGGGATGGACGATGACATCGTCGGGGGGGGGGGGGGGGGGGGGGGGGGGGTATTTTTACATTTTTCGCTCTTATATAACTGCTATTCGTTATTTTGCTTTTTTCCTTTTATTTCCCAACTGATGGTTAATCCGCGATGATCCAGTATAAACTGAGGGAAGTGACCTTTACAGAAAAAGTAACAAGCAAAATAGAAAAGAAGTGGTCCGCTCCCGCACTTAACTAGCGAAGTGGACCGGCGGAGGGCGGATTTACAGCTTTATGTTTGATGGGAAGGGGGGGGGTACATGAGCGGTATGTGTGGGAGATTTAAGACTGCGATCCGTCCCGCAGCTCTAGGGGTACGAGCGATCAAACTCAGAACCGGGTCTAAACGTGTGTCTGAGCACAGCTCGGATTGTCAGCACACACAGCGGTTTGAGCTTCAGAGCAGAAATGTCGCTCAGTCCTTAGAAAACATTCAATCAATCACGCGGATTTGTGTTTCCAGTCGTGTCCCGACTAAATAAAGGCTGATGTTATTCACAGGATGCAGCGCCACCCAAAGCTAATGTTGTTAGCCCGTGTTAGCATACTGCTAATCCTGGCTACGTTCAGAAAAAGCACTGACCACACGGATTAAAATTCAAATGATGAGCGAACAGGTGTTTCATAATAACCGTAACATTAATAAAAAGCACGTTTAGAAGATCGTCTCGTATTTTACCGAGCTGACATGTCAATGCATATAGCCGCTCGGCGCTGTTATCGTTTTGTATTGAATTGTTACCTTCAATAAAGTTTGGAAAAAAAGCCGCTCGGCGGAAGTTGTATCCTCTTCCGGTTTTCAAACTGCGCATGTGCGAATACTGCGCATGTGCGAATGATTTATTCCGACCGAAATTGTGACCTTAGTGAACGTTTTTATATTCTGAAAACATTTTTCTGGGCCCATGTACACGGTTGGATTCTAATCCGACCATTGATCCCATCAGGATATTTTGTACATGTAACCGCGGCTTATGGTGTCGACGCGCAACGTGGCGGGGGCGTGGCATCACGATGGTGGTCTCTCCATCGGGATGTCAGTCACCCATCACGATGGACGATGATATCGTCCATCGGCACAACCCTATCATCCACAATAAAAATTTATAAGCACCAGCCCCTTGCTAGTATCCGGTTGGACCCCCTTTTGCCATCAGAACTGCCTTAATTCTTGGTGGCATCGATTCAAGAAGGTACCGTAATTTCCAGATTATAAACCGCTACTTTTGTCACACGCTTTTAACCCTGTGACTTATTCAATGATGCGGCTAATTTATGCATTTTTTTCTTTTTATGCATTTTTTATAACGGCTGCTAGGGGCGGTCGAGCAGAAAGGGTAAGAGTGAGGCAGGGGGAACCGGTATATGTGTCGAGGAAGACGCAAGTTTAATGTAAATTCCTGCTTTGTGAATGAATAGCAGGAACAGACCCTCATCATGGAAAATGCAAGAAGAAATGCATATGACGCAGCTTTCAAGTTAAAAGCAATCATTAAAGCTGTGTGAAAGAATCCACCATCACCAACAGGTTTCGAAAAGACGGTCTGCTGCGTGACGGAGAGGACAGCGCAAGCTCAGCAGTGAATTTGCCTAAGGATGAGAGTGACACTGACAGCGACAACGAAGGAGACACAGAGAGATTGTGGCAAAGAATGTCTGATTCTTTGCTATTCTATTCCAATCCGACACTGAGGAGGAAGACTTCCATGGTTTCAGTGCACAGGAGTAGAGGGCTGCATTGGGACCACGGGACCCAACGCGGTTTGAATTGTGCTGTGGGCGGGAGCGGGCGGCAAAAAAAACCCCCAACGGGATCAGTGTTGCCATGAATATCTCATGAATATATAAAAGCGGACTAGGTTAGGCTGTGCGACTGATGGAGTCTTATGTACTGAAGGTCCATAACGCACCAGGTAGAGACGCCTAATGGCCACTGTCATCTAACCTATTGTTGGGGGTGTGCAACGCCCCGCCCCGCCTCTTATGAATAGTGTTCTTTAAAGCCTGATACCGCGGTCGCGTGTGGGAGGAGCTACCAGCTAAAGTTATTGTCTGATCGCTACATAGAGCGGTGTCTGTGTGCATCAATGCATGGTAGACACAAAGAATGTGGAGAGATCAGGTTTATTATTTTGAAGAGTTCTGCATGGTAATCATGTTTCCATGTTTGAGTTCATAAAATCATCCCAGAGAAAGTCTCTGCTTCAACTCCCGCAGTGAAAGCTGGGTCTTAATCTGATGGCCGTATTTCCATCTCTCTGACAGAGTTTGAAGCCAAAGCCCCTCCCCCGCCTCTTTACCTGCTTTTCCTCTCTACCTGTTCACCTGTTCATATCCTCTGCAGCTGAGAATTGTTTTTCCCCGCGCTCCTCAGTCTGTTTTACACAGAGAGCGCAAAATACGGTCATCGTAGGTTGACACGATAGTCGGTGCACTCCAGCGCAAGCGAAGCAGAAGGAGCTGTGACTATCTGGCAACACTACGTGGGATAATGAAGGAGCAGGTTGCCTGGCAGGTACATGATGTCAATTGATGAGGCAGAAAAGAACCTCTAACGAGGTTCATCGAATGGTGTACAGATCTGCGTGCTGATGCCCCACTGAGGCGCAGAACAGGAAAAACTGGAAAAGGCTGAAGCTAAAAAAAGTATTTTTTTTTCCGGAAAAAATTAATTCATAGATTTTCAGCTCTGTTGAACCATTACAATGTTTTTTCCTCCATAAATTCAAATGACTTTGACCTGCATCTTTACAAGTTGGTTCAGCGCACTTTAGGCCGTCTGTCTGCGCGTGGACACACTAGGTCCCTGGCGAACAAAACTTTCATCCTCTACAATTTTTTCACCTCTGAGGCCTTGGATTTCCTTTGTCTGATGCAGACGTGGCTGTCATTTCGTCGGTGAGTCCAGCGCGTTTTCTGAACTTTTACCGCCGGTCTGTGATTATTTCAACTCACGCGCACATCGGGCACTGCAAATTTTGTCAATCTACCTAAGATTATCAATCTTAAAACTAGCTGTAAAATCTTATTGATCTTAATTTTAGATAAAAACAGCAGCACGTGTAAGATTATTACACTTGTTTTAAGAAAAATATGCATTACCTGTCTTGATCAGTTTGTAAATCTAGAAAGTAGTCATTTTACATGGAAAACAAGAAAAAAACACTGCAAGCCTGATTTAAAGACAGGAAAACGTCCTAATTTAAGTTTATTAAACTTGTTTTAAGACAAAAATATGCATTACCTTTCTTGATCAGTTTGTAAATTTAGAAATTAATCATTTTCCATGCAAAACAAGAAAAAATACTGCAGGCCTGATTTAAGCACAGGTTAAGGTCTTAAGTTTATTTTAGATGTAACCATATTATCTGATATCCAAAAATGTACTTGAATACTGATGTTCAATAGCTCATCCAATATTTATAGGATAAACAATAGATAAGTATTTTTGTTTTTTACTGCAATATCGTCATCAACATTATATTTGATCAAAACACTGATTTTGAAATGATATGATAACCAAGCTTGTTTTCAGCATTTTTTCAGCAAGATTAGGTATAGCTAGTTCATAAGCAAGAAGGTCTCTGTTAAAACAGTGTTTCGTAAACCTGGCTTCAATACAATGTTGTCTGTCTTGTCAACAATCCATTGTTACCACAAAATCTTTTGTGTAGGTCCAAAAGTAAGTATTGTTTTATTCGCAGAAATGAAAATTAGTGACCTTTCACATACATATTTGTTAATATTGAGAACAAGCCACTTCACTCTAACAGCATGGTTATCTGATTTAAATTTAAATTATAAACAGTACTTTGCAATCCACAGATGATGCAATCATAATTCTACCGCGCTTGGTTTGGGCAATACCAACTCAATATTTTGTGCAAAGATCTATTTTGAATCGAAAGATTGTACAAATCAGACAATGATTATCTTCCTTAATCAAATAAGTTATTTGTTATATCAACCAAGGTTTACGTAGAATAGTTGATCTTTTAAAATATGTATTTTTCATGTTTTGTCGTAATTTTTCAATGGAACATTCCGGCGGGCAAAAGCAAAAATGGAATCCATTGTGACCAAATGAAGGGGGATTAATATGTTCAGAAGACTTGCTTAAGATAAACTAGTAGAGCCAACACGTTATATTCTGTTTTATAACTTATTTATTTTCATAATGATGGCATAAAGAAGTGTAACACAAAAAAATTAATTCTATTTATTGCATTTTTGGGATACCCTTTGAGTATTTTCATATTGTGACCGACCCAGCGCCATCTTGTCACATTTGCGACGTACATCTGATGATCCAGAACATGACGAGGACGAACAGGAAAAACAATTAGGAATATAATATTCGGCGGACAAGATAAAAGGAGGTAAGCTATATTAAATTATATGACATAGAATAAATCACCATTACGCTCCACGCAGCTGGTAAAGATTATAAAGTGGGTTTAAACATTTTGAGAAGCAGGCTAACGGAGCAACTAGCTAGCTTGCGCTAGCACTATTTTAGCTACTCCGTCACTTTTTTGTAAATATCCTGTATACATCATAAACATACTTTAAAATACAATTAATGAGATTTTGGTTCTGTTTAAATATGTTAAATTAATTTTTTGTTTAGTAAAAATGTATTTCAGTGTTAAGAAGTATGCTATTGTAGTAAGCTAACTTGAGTTATTGCTAGCCCAATACTGCTCAACTGTAACTCAGTTTTATGCTAGGGTTGCTAGATTGGGCAGTTTCCCACCCAAATCGGCCAGTTTGAAAGACTGTTTGTCATGTATGCTTGATGACCTTAAAGTTAGAATGAAAACTTGCTGTTATTAAAAATTGTGACTTTAACATTTTTAAGTTTGAGAGTTACTATTGTTGGCATAATTAAAACACAATTTTTGATCACTTCTAGTGAATAAGGATAGTATGCAAGTACAAGCTAGGCATTATAAAACTCTGCAGGAAATGTACAAAAAGTAGAAGCCCAAGCTGATCTTAACAGTTTTTTGATCTGGAGTTTCAGGCCAAACGAGCTTACATGGATTGTGGAGCCATAGGAGGAGATACCAGAGCTTCATCCATCGTGGATGTTTATCCAGAGAACTGAATCATGTAAGTATTATGTAAAAAGTATAAAGTAAAATTTTAAATGTATATATATTTTTCATCACTTGGTTTGTCATTGCAGGTGCCTAGAGAAATGCATGGAGTCCTTGCTCCCCACTATGATGAATTCATTGAGGAAGTCAGAATGTGATGGGAGGATTGCTGCGCCAGGGTCATTTTACAGAGTATGAAAGAAGGCAATAAAGCCACCAATCAACAGGGATAAAAGTAAGTTTATGCCTTTTTGATACATGTAGTTAGATGCGTGAATGCTTCTTCTCAGAAAACACTAGGTTCTATGTGTTTCTTCTTCAAGAAGTAAAATTTAATTTATTGTGTTTCAGTGGAAGCCAACTTTGCTCTGGTGAAGGCCCTTCCCATTCTCTTTCCCCCAGTGGCACCTCCATCAAAGAAACTGGGGTGTGCTAGTGAAGCTTTACTGCATGTTCAGGAGGTAAATTTTTACTTTTTTTTTATTTTTTAAGCACATACATAAAGAAATTACTACATTGGAGATACTAAAGGAAAAACGTTTTTTCTGCTTTATAATCAACAGAAGATCCAAACGTCTTCATCCAGAAGAGAGGCCTGTCAAGTCCAGTCTTGGTGTTCGATGGCAGCAGATGAATCGTTGCTATTGGTTTGATGCCAGTGACGTTTGAAAAAGAAAAGCTTCACGAGGGTCTGATTTTTCTAAATGGCATATTATTACACACTACATCTGACATACACAAATTGCGTGGCCACCCTTCTGTCATTCAGACAGAGATCCTTCAGGATACAAGTGGGACATCACCACCACATGAAAGAGCATTAAAGTAAAGAATTTGTTGGAAGATAAACTGCTTTTGCAGGTCAATGTTTATGTCTGTTCTTTAGATGAGTATTCTAATTGTGTTGTTAAAGAAATAGTTGTATTCCTAGTGCCTTTGGGTAAATTTGTATCACAAATCTCAGTTTGTAAGTTGAATAAAAGAATCGAAAAGTGAATTTGTTTTCATTCTTTTTAGTATTGAAACAAGAACAAATATCTTTTGCAACAGCTTGTTTCAAGATGTATTTTCTCAATTTTAGTAGGCAATAAATTTTAATCAAGCTCCTATATCCTAGTATCTAGTTTTTTTGTCTTAAATTACTGCTTAAAATAAGTGTTTTTGCCTAATTTCAAGATTTAACCGATTTACTATGGCTTAGATATTTTTACTTAAATCAAGACATCTTGTTAAGTAAAATTTACTAGCTGCATGGACAGATAATTTGACTTATTTCTAGTCAATTTCTACTAAAAACAAGTACTTTTTTCTTGAATTAAGATGGTGGTTTTTTGCAGTGGGCCGATGAGGAGGAATCACCACCGTTTACGAGTCTGTACATAAATGTCTCAATTCGTCTCTGTTGGTCTCCTTGCAGCTTTGAACTTGAACTTTTTGAATTTGGGTGCTCTCCACCTGTGCTGTGTGCTGTGGTTTATCGTCCACCAAAATACGATAAGGACTTTGTAAATGAATTCTCTGGGCCTCTGGCTGAAATCCTGCTTAAATATGATTGAGTTCTTATTGTTGGAGATTTTAATATACACATGTGTTTTCCAGACTATACAATGTCCAAGGTCTTTTTTAGTCTTATTGACTCTTTTAATCTTGTTAAGCATGTGTCGGAACCCACGCAGGAACGTGGACACACACTTGATCTGGTGCCAACATATGGACTCTCTGTTTCTAACCTGGTGATATGTGATGCAGTGTCTTCAGATCATATGCCTGTTTTATGCGACATCATTTTGCCCTGTAACACCTGTAGGCCTCAAGCCTACCACTGCAGCTCTGTTCTCTGCTTCTTTTAATCATGTCAGTGTCATCCTACAGTCCACATGTGTATGGATGAGCTCAGCTCCTGGTTACACTCCACCTGCCTGAAAGAATTGGATGCAGTGGCTCCACTTAAATCCAGGCAGCCTAAAGTTAAAGCTGAGCCGTGGTTGAACAACGCAACTTGTCCTGCTAGATGTGAGTGCAGAAAAGCTGAACGGAAGTTTAAGAAGGACAAGCTACAGGTGTCACTACAGATGTTGAAGGACAGCTGGCGTCATTATCAGGCTACTGTAAGAGAGGCAAAAAGGGTACATTTGTCAAATGTTATCCTGTTAAACCGTCACAAGCCCCATGTCCTGTTTACCATTGATGTAGCTCTAAATGCGCCCAAGTCTGGCTGTGTCCAACCTACACTGGTGACATGTGAAACCTTCCTTAAGTTTTTTTGTGGACAAGGTGAATAATGTCAGGGCCCTTATATCACCACCCACATTTGACCCTTCTGTTGTTGTGTCTTGCACTGGAACTTTTCACAAATTTGAGCCTGTCACTGTCCGTTTTACATGAGACTGTGAAACACCTGAAGCCCACAGGTTCCCCCTCTGATGTGGTTCCACCCTGACTATTAAAGAGGTTATCACTACTCTGGGACCTGCAGTTTTTGTTGTTATAAAGAGCAGCCTTTCCTCTGGTGTGTTCCCTAGAAACTGTAAACATGCAGCCATTGATCAAGAAGCCTAAACTGGATCCATCTGTATGGTTAAATTTTAGGCCTATTTCCAATTTCCCTTTCCTCTCGAAGATTCTGGAAAAAATTGTGTATGTCCAATTGAAGGATTTTCTAAATGAAAATGGCAACCTTGGGGTTTTCCAGTCTGGCTTCAAATCCCTACACAGCACCGAGTCAGCTTTGCTCAGGGTGTTTAACGACTTCCTCTTAGCTACAGGTGCTGGGGACCATATGGTTCTGGTGCTACTGGATCTTACGGTTGCCTTCAACACACTAGATCACAACAGCAACTGCTCTGCAGTGGTTTGGGTCATATTTAAAAGATAGAACTTTTGTGTAAACCTCAATAATATTCAGTCTTCCTCTGCTCCTCTACTGTACGGGGTCCCGCAGGGTTCAGTCCTGCTCTTTTCCCTTTACTTACTCCCCCTGGGTTCCATTCTTAGAAAGCATAACTGTGCTTTTCATTGCTATGCAGATGATACCCCAGATATACGTGCCAATAACCAAGAAGGATGTCTACTCCATCAGCCCTTTAATTGAGTGCTTGGAGGGCTGGTTCCGCCCTACCTCTATGAGCTGCTACAGCTGCATTCCCCTTCCCACTTGCTTAGATCAGCTGACCAGGTGCTCCTAGATGTGCCAAGGACATGGCTTTTGCCGTTGATGGCCCCATCTTGTGGAATGCACTCTCTATGCAGGTTAGGCAGCCTGTTCACTGAATTTTTTTTTTCTCCCTGGCTTACAATAAAAACAATAAAAACATCAACTCAGTGTGAGTTGATGTTTTTATTGTTTTTTATTTATTTTATTGATTTTATGCTGTTTTTTTTAGATTTTTGTTTTGTTTTTTATCCTGCGTTGTTAACCACTTTGGTCAGCCTCTGCTGTTTTAATAGCGCTTTATGAATAAAGTTGACTTGACTTGACTTGAAACGTGGCGCGATTGAAACTTTTTGGAGATCCAGGAGCAAGCAGGAGCTGCTCAGCCGGTCAAAGGGGAGATCACATGAAACATGGTCTTTCTCTGGTGGATTATTTCATCTTGTGGCTAACCTGTGAAATGTGGTTGACTGAGCTCTCCATGCGGCGGAGCTGTGAGGCCTGGATGTCCAGCATCTGCAGCACATTATTGGCCAGAGTGTTGATGAGGTAAGCCACACTTGCAAGTGATTGGGTGGTGTAGTTCTTCGTTTCCTCCAGTGCCTGTTGCTTGTCTGCAGACTGTAGGGAGGAAACAGATACGTTTCAGTCAAAAGCATCAAGAAATCATTGGGGTATGAGGGGCCGTATAAGACATTATTTATTCTGAACCATTAACATTCATACATTCTTGCTCTCACAGTCATATATACTCTCTTTCGCATACATATATTCTCTTACGCATACATATATTCTCTCTTGCACATACATATATACTCTCTTTCGCATACATATATTCTCTTACGCATACATATTTTCTCACTTGCACATCCATATATTCTCTCTCTCGCATGCATATATATTACTTTACACATACATACATTCTCACTCTCATTGTCACTCTTAAAAAAGAATATATGTATGTGAAAGACAAGTATATATGTGCGTGTGAGGAAAAGTATATATGTGCGTGTGAGAGAGGAGTATGCATGAAACGGAAGTGACTTTGCATGAAAAGGAAGGCACTTTGCATGAACCAGAAGGCAGATGATTTCTCGTGCTCTTATTGGACGAGAGGCCGCCACCTCCCATTTTGAACACACTGTAAACCCTAACAGTTGTACTGGCTCATAACTATTAAGGTTACACAACTTAAATGTCATTTTGTAGTTAATTCAACTATAAAGTATTAAGCTCTATCAACATTTTTTCAAATTTAACTTAACAGTGCTAAATATTTTAAAGCTTATTTGTATCTAGCACTCAAAAATTTTAAGATCCCTGAAGTAGCGTCATGATGTCATCACGTACTGGTGGGAGGGTCTTTCGTTTTCTCAACGTTAGCTCAGGTGGCCATGTTGGATTTGCCGAATGCGAGTATGCGACGTTTGAAATTGAAAGTCGAGCATTTTATTTTTCTGCAATGCATTGCGATTTCGTCCCGCTTCAAGACACCCCAACCTTGTTTTTTTTTTTCCATCCGCCTCATCGCTGATGGCGCCGTCCTGTCTTCAGCCCTGATTTAATTTGGTAAGTATCGTTCATGGTTTATTTTGAATGAATGCTTTAAAAATGGTCTTATACTACCGTAAATGTGGTTTACTGTTGTTTAAACATATGTGTGTTACGATTGTTTTAGAGCTTAATGTGGCAATGTATACATGATTAGTTCGTCATAGCAGACGTATGGCGAGCCAAACCCAAAATGCATTTCTGCCCGTAAGTTACGACAGTGATGAGTTGTTTTTTTTTCAGAGGTAGAAATGATCTGTTATGCTGCAATCACACTAAACGTGATCCGCGTGTGAAATTCGCGTTGGAGGCCTCTGTCTGTGGCTAAAGTTTGCTGCTGGACATTTGTCCAAAAATGTCACTCAAAGCCTCTAACGGTTGTGTGGGAGGAGCTACCGCCAACAGTTTTAAGCCTGGTTGCTACATGGAAGCATTGGGTTTTGAATGCAGCTTTAAGCTTTTATAAATCACTGATCTCCATTATAAAAAAGGTTTTTGTAAAAATAAATTAATCAACGTGCTCGTGTTGTGTTCAGGTACCGAACTACAGAGTGTTCAGTGTTTCACCTCCAGGTAGACGCCAAGGCCAGCCAGGTAACTTGTCTCCTGATCAGTTATTTGTCTAGAGCTATTTAAAAAAACAAAAAATGCAATAGGTTGTGTAGTGCAATAAATGTTTTTTGATCAGAATATAATTGAAACATTTTTTTAACATTGAAAAATCTCTTTTGGACTTTTTCAGATACTGAACTTCAGAGAGTTCACCAGAAAGTCACCATTTCACCAGAAAAGAGGTGTCAGTGGGTGAGTTTTATACTTATTTAATATATTCATCCTGAACTATTACCATTATTAGATTTATACGGCAGCATGGAAACATTTATGCACATTTTAACTAGCCAAGGGTCTAGTTAAAATGTGCAGGCAGACAAACACACTCGCGCAGTTAGTTAAATAGAGTTGAAATTATTTACAATTTAACTAAACATATTTAGATTGCAGGCTGAAGGTGGCACAATGGAATGGAGGTGCAAGTTGTGTTCTGTTACTTTGGCACTATGCAGTACTACATATAATACTGCAGTATTACATAGCCAATATTCCAAAGTGTTTCCACTGCCATGTATGTGGAGACACTTTGGAATATTGTCATGTCTTTATGACAGTATATTACAATAATAAAATGATTTTGCATTAGCACCATTCCATCATTTACCATGAAAAATCATCTGTCAAGATCTGAAATGGATTTATGTAGAGTAGATGCAGTCAGAGGAAATTGTGCAGTTTTTACATGTTTGTGCAACTTAAAGCTGCCTTTTTCTGAGACCAAGTCCACCAAAACAGACACACTGCAAAAATGAAGTTTCTAACCTAGAATTATAATCTTAAATTTAGTCCAATAATCATTTAAAACTTGTTTTAAGAATAATTTACTATGCAAGAGAAGAATTCATTAGATTATTAATCTTGTTACAAGATTATTAGTCTTTTATTTCTTACTTAGTTTTATAAAGGCTAAAATTAGTCATTTTACATGTACAACAAGATAAATTACTCGCAGAGGCTTGAATTTTTATTTTGTGACCACTTTTAGCTGTAAAGACTTGTTTCAAGACCTAGTAACATGTGGACTTGAACACTGCAACAGCAACAAAGCTGTTAAGAAAAGTAATATTGCTATACCTGTTCTGTAACCCTTGTGCTATCCTAGGCACTTTAACATTGGGAGTTGGGTCATCTAGACCCACTAGACAGAGCTCTGAACCTTTTTTCTTCAATGATTTTTGATCTTCACTGGTGTCCATGGATAACATGAAATCTTTCCACCTTTGTCATGGTAGGGAGAACATGTCAATGGAAGGGGGGGGGGGTCATCTAAGATAGATAGAAAAAGGGATAACCCTTGTGCAAATCAGTAACAGAACACAACTGTCACAAAACCTTCCAATCTTTCCTGTAATGTGTTCCAAATTAATTATTTCTGAGACAAGGCCCAACTCCTTCTCATGTAAAAATATATGGGATGCTCTGTGCTGATATCATTTTGACAGCATTCAAAAAGCTGATTATGGTTGACAAGTGATTAACAGACATTTCTGAAGTTTAGTTTAGATGACCATTGTTTAAAAAATGTGCTTTGACTCAAACATAATACACATATGTCTAAACAACCAAGATAAATAATTTTAACAGGGAGATGCAAAGGCAGTGTTGCTTAGGAATTACAGTTTTCTAAGGAAACAATGGCTTAAATCGTTTCAGATGCTGTTCAATCAGATTTGTAAGTCTTAATACGCTCTGCATTGGTAAAACGGGTGCAAAAACAATCTGGACTATCTCAAAGTCTGAAATAACATGAACATACGGTACTCCTTTTCCTCCTGCGGTCAATACCAGCTAAGAAGGGAATGGGGGGACGGGAGGGTTTCATAAATAACACAAAATTTATTTTCCCTAGTATTACCATACAACAATAATAGAGGTGAGTTTTAAAGTAGTGTGTATAATATCTTCTAATTACATCATACAACTTTGTGGACAAAGGTACATGTTTTGCGGTAACCCTCTCACCCCCACCCCCCTCAAGTCATTTGGTTGCGCCTGTCCTGACGGTTGGAAAGAGAGGGAAAAGCAGCAGCCACTTTGAACCAGACCCTTCTGATAGCCTGTTCGGTAAGTTTTTCTGAGACTATTTTTATTTTATTAAATATTATTACTTCACTCAATGTGAACAAATATTGTTCCCCGAAGCCTAATGACAGCTAGGTATCCAAGCTAGTCGACAAGTGTGACGAGGCAGCCAGTAGCAGAGCGGCATTCCGTCTCTTCTAGGCATGTTCGTATGACCTAGCTTAGCCACCAGAATTTCTTCCATTTAGAGGAACGCGAGGCTGCAGTGTTTTCTCCGTTTTATGAATGAGCGTCACTAGATCGGTGCGTACTATACATGCAGGCTAATATTTTTTGTTGTAGTTATCTTCACCTCCCGGAAATTTAATCAGTAATCAAAAGCGAGCAGGTGCTGTTCCCCCCGTTTGCAAGGCTCCGTCCAAGAAGTGAATGCTGGGACATGAGGTCATGTGACAGGTTTTGAGTAAACTGATAGGCTGCAACCAATGTCTAAAAACATAAAGGAGCAAACGTAGCTTAATGAAATACTATTGGATTGTGGTATAAAATAATAAATATATAAAACAGCAGTTTTATTATTGTTTTATTTATTTATAAAAATCAATAATGACTTTTGAAAGTACTTCAAAGTATTTTTACACATAGAGCCACATGATAGTTCAAACCCAGGAAACGAGTCTGGAATCTCTCTTATTTATTAACTTGAAAAGTTAAAATGTAAAAGGAAAATAGTGTAAATAGGATATCTGTTTCCAAAGGTTTTTTTGGTCAGCTAAAAATGGATCATTTTATAAACATTATATATGCCATGAAGAAGATTTCAGTGTTTACTCTGCCTCACAGCATCTGTTTAGCTTAATTGAACTGTACAATCTTTTTGGTTATATTCGTAATTACTTATTATTTGTTGATAATGAAGTAAAAATGGATTTGATATCAACCTTAATTCATGTAGTTATCTGACTAGCTTTGCAATGATACCTCCCTTACTTGGATTAGACAAGTTATGAGAAGGTTATGACACTAAGAACTCGTATCTTTGATTCAGATCGCAAATATGTTGTTGTTTTGCTGTTTCCTTCAGGAATAAAATTATGCCCTCTATGTGATCACTTAAAATGCTTTACCTTTTCTTATTTTTTTGACCTACCTTAATTATCCTTATACCATTGGATATTGATATTGTTGATATTGAGACATTACAGCTATTGTTGTTTACATTTACATTGTAAACAAGCTTTTATATACAGCAGTGTAAGATGCTTTCTCATTTATGTTGCTCTAATAAATAATGGAAGTATAACAGTTCATGTCGGCTAAAACCCATTGTATAATTCAGAATATGTCTGATATCTTCACTGATTTTTATTTTTCATTTTGGCAGAAACGGATAGCCTCGATAGATGTATAGAGAACCAAAACCAAACCAAGATGCTGTCTGCCAGATCCTTGACCTCGGATTTCAGTCAAGAAAAGCCTTCATTGAAAGTGATGTCCTAAAAGAAGATGATAGACCTACAAAGATTCTGGAGGCATATCCATGTTTCAAGGAGCTTCATCATGTAAGCAATTTACTTGTGTTTTTGATTGGTTGTTCCCCCCACCGCCCATCTTTACTAAGGAGGCATTTTTGTATGTTACTTGTGTTTTAGGTGATGGAGGAGCTGCGGTGGATCCAGGATATGGGAAACGGCAAATTCAGATGTCAAGTACAGGACAGATGGGAAGACTTCTGCTCACTAGTGCAGTTTTACAGAGTTTGGAAAAAAGTGTTGAAGCCTCCCATGAACTTAAGTGGAGGTAACTCATTTTACTGTCTTTTTTTGCATAATGTTTTCAGAGGTGTTGGTCAGAATTGCGTTGTTATTATGCAAACTGATATTCAATTTAATGTAAACTCAACATTAAGCTGAAAATGAAGTTAATAACTGAGTTATTCTATTATATTGTTCTATTTTAGTTGAACACAACGTTGCACTCTTCAGAGCACTCCCAACGCTTTTCCCATCTCCAACTTCACCCCTTAAGAAACTGGCACATGCTAGTGAAGCATTGCTGCATGTTCTAGAGGTGAGTTTTTGTTCCCATTTGAAACTTTGATTTTGTGCTTGATTTTTGTTTGTCTCTGATGGTCTGTAATAACTGTGGGTAGAGACTGGAAGGAATAATGTGAGGATCCCAGCATTTATTTCTGTTTTTTTTTCTGCCACTAGATATGCAAAATGGTGTTAATGACACCTAAAAAGCCTAAATACAAGCATCTACAAAAATTATATTAATTTTCAAAATGGCAAATACGACCCTAGTGATGTTTCATTATTACTAACAAAACATTTTTAGTAAAAGTTACAACATAAACTGTTTTACCCTAATTATTTTTATCTTTAGCCAACAGATGATCCTGCCAAATACCTGGAGAAGAGATCTTTCTCCAGCCCGGTGTTGCTCTTTGATGGGTCCTGCTGTCTCGTGGCAAGTGGAGAAACTCCCATCACCACCTTTGCCAAAGAAGATCTTGGCCATAGGTTGTTTTATCTGTTGGCTTACCACTACACCTTCCATCTTACCCATCCCAAGTTTGTGGCAACCCTACTTTGTCAGTCAGACAGAAATATTGAAGGACAATATTCACGAGCGGGACACCACAAGTTCATAAAAAAAGTTTTGGCAGAGTGAAACGTTTTTACTGAGTGGTAGAGCTCTCACGGTGAGAAATGAATGCCTTGTTTGGTGATGTTAACCAGAGACACTCTTTTTCTTATTTCTCTTAACCTCAGATTATTTACTAGTATGGCCTGCATCAGCGTTCATTAAGATTTAGCTGTAAACCTATGTTAAATTTTATGTTGAAATGCTTCAAGCAGGTCTTTGTATTTGTAGAAGCAGAAGTATTCTATGTTAACAGTGTATTCAAAGCAATTTTGAAAAAAGCAATATAAATAAATATTGTTAAGTATACTAATCCTGTATGCTTGTATTTTTCTTGTCTTGGTTTGAGCTACAAAAGCTAGTAATTACACAATACTAGCTTTAATTCAGCTAGCAATAAGTCTTAATTCTAGTATAATAACTCTTGAATTAAAAGCATATCTTCTTACGGTTATCTAGTTTTAGGGTCTTTTTACTCAAAGTGAGTAATTAACAACTGTCAAAGAAGAATTTATAAACTAGTTTTGAGACTTTTTTACCTAAAAAATAGTGCTTGAAATGAGTATTTTACTACTAATTTTGAGTTGTTTCTCTCTTTCTAAAAGCCAAGATATTTTTTCTTATTTTAAGATATCTTATCAAGTGAAATTATCTTACCCCACTGGCAGATAATTTCACTTGTTTTAAGACAATATAATCTAAAAATAAGTCTAAATTTCTTGTATTTAGACAGTCAATTTTTGCAGTGCAGGAACTGGCCAGCTTGGTTAGGATTTATGACCTCCAGGTGAATTTCTTATGTGCATAATTCAAAAAACGGATAACAAATCATTTGTAAACAGCTGTAAGAAGCCAAGGTGTAACTTGCCTTAAAAATGACTTTGGGTCTTTAACCTGAAGTGGATCATGCCATGAACACTGTATTGTCCTCTTACTAGAAATAGACATCTAGAAAAGGTATCATTTTATTATTTCTTAAAGTTCCTTAAATAAATATTGGAAGTGTTTGCTCTGCATTTGCTTCAATGGTAATGGATATTTCTTTTTATTCTTTTAGGACCAACGTGATGTGAACATGAGACGGGCACTTGTCCTCCTTGCACTTCCTGTTTATCTGCATGAAGATGCCTCCAAGTTCTTCAAGACCTGTACAGTAAGTGCACACGACTCCCTGTCAATGGTTTTCACCTATCCTTTAATATTGATTGAGATTTTATTGAGTGACATAATAAATAGGGCAATTGTTTGTAGTTTGTAAACTGAGTGATATTTTTAAATGGTTTTAAAAATGAGACTGAAGATGAAAGGCGAACATCAGGGACTCCTGATTGGAAGGAGTGGGAACCTTTTCGTTTACCTTTTCTGCTCCTGATCCATCATTATTTGAATAAAGAAAAATGAAGCTTTAGTCTTAAATTATTTTATAAATGTCCTCCTTCAGAAAAATGCTAAAGAACTTTTTAAAAACAAAATTTTAATTGGAGTTGGTCCTTAAAGCATCATAGCCAGTTGATTAAAAGCTAACAGAATGTTAGCATGAAAAGATTCCCATTGACAGGTGGCAGGAATGTCAGTTTTGGACATTAGTGTGATGAATATCTTTGAGGGTCTGAACTCATCTGTGTGTTTTGTTTTGTATTTTCCAGAATACCAGACCTCACAGACACTGCTGTGGGTATCTTCTCAGTTGTCGTGGTGACGCTCCTGATGCTGCCGTCAGTGGTCCCACAGATCTGGCTGACTAATCTCTTCTACTCTTCGGGGACATCTATGCTCTGGACCTACAGCACCCCAAAAAACTTGAACTTGCCTTCATATTTATTCAGAATGCTGTCTTGAGCCCTGAGGACAGCAAACCACTGAAAGGACATTTATTGACGCTGAAGAATGTTTCGTTGAGTGAGTCTTCCAGAATGGACTATTTGTTGGTTTAAGTGTTATGTAACTAATGTGTTTTGTTGTGATCATTTGCTTTTTCTGCCGTACAATACAAAACCAACACTTTTTGTCAAGATGTTGTGTGGCACTCTTATAATGCAGTTTTATTGCACTGATTGTTTCTTCATCCTCTTGATATTTGTGCTTTTTTTTTTTAAAGAGCAATTAAAAAAATTGTATTAAGCAATCACTATTGTGTGGCTTTCACGTTTGTTGGTTTTTATCAATGTTAGCTTTTAAAATGTAGTGGGGCAGTATCAATATCCCTGTTTAGAATACATTTTAAGCTGAAGAATTTTAAATATTTTCAATGCTACACATTTAATGAGTTAGAGAATTTATAAAACATTTGAGTGAATTTTACATATTTTATGAGTTGAGTAATATTATAAAAATATAGTTAGTTAAAGTGTTTTTTAGTTGGAAAATATTAAAAACTTTAAGTAAATAATTTCTCTTTTATAAGTTGAGGAATCTTAATATTTTTTATGTGAAATAATAAAAATTTAAGCCAACTGACAATATAAATTTTAATAAATGTTAACTTAAAAGTTTTAATAATATAACTTAACTGTTGCGTAATCTGTTACACAATAATTTTTAAGTTCAGTCAACTCGCTAGGGTTTACAGTGCAGACGCTAACATGAACCAGCAAGAAATCCCAAATTAACAGAATTGTGGTGTGGAAAGGTATGTTTTTCAACTAGCAGGAATAATCAAAGTATCCGTTCTCTGTTTCAAAATGAGATTGCCACAAAACCGTATGTTATCTCATACTGGAACAGCTTTGGATGTAGAATTCAGTGGGAAAAGGTTTGGATCCCGCCACAAAAGTATTTCATCACCAATAAAATCAGAGAAATTTCTTTCAAAATTCTTCACAAATTTGGGTGATGCTGTAGTATCGCGAGACCCAGCGAGACGAGTGTGGTGAGTCGACTTGGCGGCGCGTAAGCATTTGAACAAACATTTTCGATCTTGTTTCATTTTTCCGCCATATTAAAATATTTCCTGCTAACTAACATAACCTGTTAAGAGTATTAAGCTTCTGTCAGCCTGGAGGACCTGGAGAATTTCATTGACGAGTGTTTTAATACCTGCAACATGGTGAAGCCCAGAACCGCCACCACCACCCCCTCCGCCAAGCGTGAACGGCCTGAGGACTCTCCCGGGGCTGTGTCCTCTCCAGGCAGCGGAATGAGCGATATCCTGGATTCGATTGATAAAAAGCTCTCCAGCTTTGATGGCCGCCTCAATTTGCTGGAGATCCTCCATAGAGAATTTCAAGGTCTGCGGGAGTCTCTGGAATTCAGCCAGCAGCAGGTGCGGGAGCTCGCAGCGGAGAACCAGGCCCTCAGAGAGACCGTCAAGATCCTGGGCAATGACACCGCCCGTCTCTCCGAGGAGAACCGATCCATCAAGGAAACCCTCCTGGATCTTCAGTCGAGGAGCATGAGGGACAATCTAGTGGTCGCGGGGGTTCCAGAGGAGGCAGGAGAAGACCCCGAGGCCACCGTTAGATCCTTTTTACAGGTCCACCTGAAGCTCCCCAAGGAGGAGGTGCAGAAGATCTCTTTCCACAGGGTTCACCGCCTCGGAGGAAGAAGGTCCGACCACCAGCGCCCGCGTCCTATTGTGGCTAAATTCGAACATTTCAAACAGAAGGAGTTGGTGAAGGGCCGCGGACGGGAACTGAAAGGCACGCATTACAGCGTGAATGACCAGTTCCCGGCAGAAATCCTCCGCAGAAGGAAGATCCTGTTCCCGCTGAGGAGGAAGCATCTTGCTGCTGGTTCGAGAGCGATTGTGGCCGTTGACAAACTTTATGTGGACGGCCGGCTGTTCCGGGACCCGGAGATCACCCCCTGGCTGTGCTGAAGGCTTTCAGACCCGCGCTGAGAACATCTGCGCTGCCCAGAAGAAACCCGCTAAATTTACTTCAATGAATGGAAAACCGGATCATCAATAATCCACACCTCGATCGCAGGAAAACAGTCTTTTTTTTTTCTTCGTCACCTCAGTCCCACTGATGTTTCTATTGTTGTTTTGTTGTTGTTTTCGTTTTCCCTTCTATCTCTTTTTTTCTTTCCTTTACTCTCCCCCCCCCCTCTCCCCCCTCATTATATGTAAATCACCTGGAAGCAACTCATCCTCGGTAAGTATTTATTTATGCACGGAACGGGTGCGCGCGCACACAAGCGCACACAGGGGCGTGCCAATGCGATCCCGCACACACACGCCGACATACTGCAATCACCTCACACAGGCTCTCATAGGACGCACGCGACACGCAGCTCACATAGCCAGAAAACGTTCACGCGCACAGCGCTTCTCAATGCGGGCACGCGCACACGGACTGGTACACAAGCACTACTTAGCTTTACACCTTTTCAGTCAGAGCAGTTATGAACAGTCTTAACATCGTTAGCTGGAATGTGCGTGGACTTGGCTCTGAGCCAAAGAGACTGAAAGTGTTAAATCACCTGGATGGTCTAAAAGCAGATATAGCTCTACTGCAGGAGACCCATTTATCGAATTCTTTGAATCACCTAATGTGCTGCTTACAATTTCCAGTTATATACTCTGCCAGTTACAACTCCAAACAACAAGGAGTTGCTGTTTTAATTAATAAAAATCTTAATTTTACTCATAAGGATACAGTTACTGACCCAGAAGGCAGATTTGTAATTATTAATATATCCATTCAGAATAAGGACTTTTGTATAGTGAGTATTTATGGTCCTAATGTTGACGACTCTTCCTTCTTTCACAGATTCTTCACCTCACTCTCAGTCCACTCTGACTCCACAATCATTATAGGAGGAGACTTCAATCTTGTTTTGGACCCTGAACTTGACAGACTCAGCACAGCAGCAAACCAGCGTACATGGCAGTCTGCAAGTATTCTAAAGCAGTACATGAATGATCTGGGTCTCTGCGACGCGTGGCGCTCATGTCACCCAAGCACTAAAGGGTTCACCTTTTTTTCTCCAGTTCACTATTCACACTCCCGTTTAGACTATTTATTAATCAGTAACTCTCTTTTAAAAAATATTCAAAGCTCCAATATCCATCCAATTATTATCAGTGATCATGCACCAGTCTCTGTAAACATTTCTAGGGAAAAATCCACACCCTCTGGTACAACCTGGAGGTTTAATACGTCTCTGTTAAAGGACCAGGAATTTCTTGAATTCTTTAAAAAAGAGTGGGCAACCTTCTTAGACTTCAACAATACTCCAGACATCCCACCGTGCATTCTTTGGGAAACAGCAAAGGCAGTCATGAGAGGGAAAATCATTTCTTATTCAACGCACAAAAAACGCAAAGAGAAAGCAGATTTATTAGAATTAGAAAATAAAATCAAAACCCTGGAGACTGCTTATGCTGCTTCTGCACAGGAACACATTCTGGGAGATCTGAAAAATTTAAAGCTGCGGTTAAATGACATCATTAATAAACAAACACAATTTCAAATACAAAGGCTACGACTTGAAAGATTTGAAAACTCTAATAAATCTGGCAAATTTCTGGCTAATCAGCTTAAAATTAACAGAGAAAAATCATCAATCACCTCTATTATGGACCAAACAGGAAATGTCACCCATGACCCGGTCAAAATTAATAACGCATTTGAAAACTTTTATAAAAACCTGTACACACCGCAGATCAATCCGTCAGAGCAAAGTATTGACTCATTTCTTAATAATGTAAAACTACCCAGGCTAAATGAGGATCAAATCACAAACTTAGATTCTCCGCTCTCGCCGTCTGAACTTCATGAAGCTCTGTTACTTATGCCCAATGGTAAAGCACCAGGGCCTGACGGCTTTCCTGCTGAGTTTTATAAAAAATTCTGGGAACAACTGGCACCAACATTTTATAAAACTGTCACATCTATTAATGAGAGCCAATCAATGCCACCTAACATGAACTCAGCCAACATAATTCTTCTTCTAAAACCAGACAAAGATCCCACTAGTCCTTCAAGCTATCGCCCTATTTCTCTAATCAATGCAGATGTAAAAATTATCTGCAAAGCACTAGCACAGAGAATAGAAAAAATCACTCCTCACATAATTCACTTCGACCAGACTGGATTCATCAAAGGCAGACACTCGGATGATAATGTCCGTAGACTAGTTAATATAATAGACTTTGCCACCATTAAAAGCCAGGAAATGACGGTACTATCGCTGGATGCTGAAAAAGCCTTTGACAGAGTTAATTGGAAGTTCCTTATTGCTGCCCTCCAGAAGTTTGGTTTTGGAGAAGCATTCATCAATTGGATCAAAATATTATATCACAACCCCAATGCATCAGTTAGAACTAATAAACAGACTTCAAACAGGTTTTTTCTTGGAAGAGGAACCAGACAGGGCTGCCCACTCTCTCCTTCTCTTTTTGCTATATTCATTGAGCCTTTAGCTGCAGCAATAAGACAGAATGAGAGCATTATAGGAATAAAAACCAAACACAGCCATCATAAAATTAGTCTTTATGCGGATGACATATTACTGTTTTTAAGGAATTTACATTCTGTAAATGAAACAGCAATGATCATAAATGAATTCTCCTCCATATCAGACTATTCCATTAATTGGAATAAGTCTGTTTTATTACCACTCAACAGGAATATGGAACAAAGACTCACAATTCCAGTTAAAACAGGAAATATCAAATATCTGGGTATCTACTTTTCCCCCAAACTATCAGAACTGGTGCAGCTAAACCACACCCCATTACTGAAAAGCATACAGGACGATCTAACACGCTGGACCAACCTGCCTCTGTCCCTTATGGGCAAGGTAGCCACGGTTAAAATGAAAATCTTACCCAAAGTTAATTATCTCTTCTCAATGATTCCCACACAACCGCCATTAAAATGGTTCAAAACATTAGACTCATCCATATCAAGCTTTCTATGGAACAACAAACCTGCAAGAATTAGTCTAAAAACTTTAAAATCTGCAAAAAGCTGTGGAGGATTAGAACTACCTAATTTCCACAAATACTTTCTTGCAAATAGATTACAATATATCTTAAAATGGTTAAAAAATAATCCAGAAACCAACTCATGGTTAGACTTGGAACAGGTGTTATGTGGAAAGATCAACCTGTCACAGCTACCATTTATTAGCCAAACAGTTAAAAAACAGGATTGTTTCAAAAGCATTAATATAAATGCCACCTTAACAGCCTGGTGGGAATTTCTCAAAATATCAAAATCATCAATTCAACCGTGCAAAATGACACCCATCTGGAACAACCCGGACATCCTTATTAACAAAAAAATGATTCACTTCCCAGCTTGGCAAGCAGGGGGCATAAAACAACTAGAGCACGTAATTATTGATAGAAGATTCATAACCCCCCAGGAACTTCAAGACAAACATGGAATAAATAACTTCTTGGAATATCAGCAACTTAAATCAAGTATTACTAAAAAGTATAAAATTAAAGACGACGATTTAAAGCTACCAGATGTAGTTACCATTCTGCTTAATTTTTCAATGAATAGAACTCTCTCCAAAATATACAAACTTTTATGTAATTTAGATAACAATATTGCCCTTCCAACAAAAAAATGGGATGCAGATTTGAGCATCAGCACAGATGAAAGCTTCTGGTCAGAACTTTGTCTAAACACCTTTAAACTGACAAAAAGTCCAAATCTGCAGCTAATCCATCTCAAAACTCTTCACAGAATTTACTACACTGGACAGAGGATGTTCAAGATGGGTCTCAGTAACTCAGACATTTGCGAGCACTGTGATAATAATCTACCCGACAGCTACATGCACGCACTGTGGTTCTGCACTCCTGTCCAGGCTCTCTGGCAGCAGGTATGTGCCGATTTATCAGTCTGGCTTAAGGTTTCAATCACTGCCTCACCGTCACTTTGTGTGCTTGGTGACATGAGTGCCATCGATATAGAAGAAGGATTAGCATCTATCATTTTCATAACTCTTTGTATTGCCAAAAAAACCATTTTAATAAATTGGAAAAACAAGAAAAATATAAACATAAGTCAACACAGAAATCTGCTGTTTGATCATATCAGCTTGGAAAAAATGTCAGCCCAAAGCTCAAGTAACTTTGAAAGAATTCAGTCTCTCTGGTCTCCTGTGGTTGACTCCATGACTTAGGGGGTGGAGGGCTTGGTCGTCGCTGCTCCTTGCCCTTCTGCCGTGGTTTGGGGTGGGGGTCGGGGCTTCCGGTGCCTGGCGGGGGCAGTGGGGGGCTCCGTTGGTCGGGGGGTCCGGTCCGGTGCCTGGGTGGGGCGGGCTGGGGCGCTGCGTGGTCCTCTGGGCTTGGGTGTGGGGGTGCGTGGTGGGGGGGTGGGGTGGTGGTCTGGCTTGGCTTGGGGGGGTGGTCCCTTTGCCTGTGCTGGGGGGGGTTGGCGGGGGGCCCTGCTCGGGTGGGGGGGGCCCAGCGGCGCCGGATGGGCTGCCCATCTGCACCTGGGGCTGGGATCGGCCCTTCCCTGGCTCTGGGACGGGACGGGACAACCCTCTCGGGGCCCCCGGTCGCTCTGGGTGTCACCCGCTTCGGCTGCGGGGTCTGGGGTGGGGTGGGGTGGGGGGCTTGTCGGCCCTGTCCTGTGGGGGAGGGGGGGCCCATTATTAGTACGGGTCGGGGGGGCTAGCGGGTCGGGGTCTCCGCTGAGGCAAACAGTGGTTGCCTCGGCCGGTTGGCCTCCTCGGTCCCGTCGAGGCCTGACCAGAGCTCCTCTAGGGCCGGCGTCTGGGGGTGGGGGCCTGGGCTTGCTCCGGGGGGGGGCGACGCTTTCTGGCTCCTCTCTCTCTGTGTTGGGTGGGTGGTGCCGGGCCTGGGGTGTCGGCGCCTCCGGGGGTGGGCCCCTGGGCTGGGCCCCTGGGCTGGGTGGCCCTGGCCCCTTTGCTGGGGGTGGGCTGGGGGACGGCTGTTTGACCACCGGTGGACAGTCTACCAGCTGTCCCCAACTTACCCCCTTCCTTATATAACCTCATATTAGGGTGAGGGGGTGGGGGGTCTAGCCTGCGATGCGCCTTGGGGGGGGGCTACTTGGGAGTGGCCCCCCTCCTATGGTTGCCGTATGGAGTGGGCCCCCCCTCTTTCGGTTTTATTTGCACCTTAGACATGTAGGGTCCTTGGTAGGGGGGGTGCTTGGACATCACTGCAAGCAAGCAGCAGATGTCCTCCTGGCACCCTACCCGCCAATTTTAACCGCACCTTAGACATTTAGGGCCCCTTGGTGTGGAGGGTGAGGGGACATCACTGTGAGTAATCAGGAGATGTCCCCTTAGTGCCCTACTCGCCAATTTTAACTGCACCCCCCTTAGTACACACACCCCTCCCCCTTCAATATATACATTCAAACATAAACACACACACATGCACACAAACACCCTCTCAAACACCCATACACGCACACACATTTTACAAGGAAGGTGGGACCTGTGTCCATCTGTCCCCTACCCCTTCCCTGGTGGGGGGTGCGGGCCCCTTGGCGATGGCGGCCGTGTCCCTTGGGTGCCGGCTCCCTGGGCCCGGCGGTGCTCTCTCCGCACGGTGGGGGGGTTCATATTACACCTGAGCCGGGGGTGTTCGTGTCCCTGGGGGGTGGGTCCTGGTCCTTGCCCCTGGGCGCTGGGCCCCGCCAAACTTCCAACATGGCCGAGCCTGGTCGGGCCATATTTATAACATCCCTTGTGGGCCGCCCTTTTTTCCCCGGGGTTCCCCCCTCCTGGGCGGGGGCGGCGGGCCCCTGCCTTGCTCCTACCTGGACCAACCGTGGGCCGGGTGGGTGGCTGCCTGGAGTGCGTAGCGGGTCTCCCTTGGGTGGTCCTGGCTCGTACCTGGGGTCGGGGCGGGGGGATGCCCGGAACTCCTGGGTGGTGGTGGGGTGCTCGTCTGGGGCTGTGGGCGTCCCTCTCCGGTGGGGCCCTGCGTTGGGCTCTTCCGGCGCGGCGGGGGGCTGCTTTCCTGGCTGGGCTGGGGCGGCGCTCTCTTTCCCTCTGCGCCTCCCTGCTCTCTGGCTCTGGGGGCCTCGCGGCGGTCCTGCTGGCCCTGGCCTGGGTGGTGGTCTTGGTCGCCCGGGGGGCGGTTGTTCCCTGCCTGTTCCCGTGTGGCGTTGGGGGAATTCCGGCTGCCGCTGCTGCTGCGGCGGGGGTATGGGTGTGGGGGTGGCTGGGCGCTCCTCCTCCTTCTTTTCACATTCCACCATCCATTTTAGAAGAACATAAACACTCACCTGAGCACAGGTGTTAGCTCACCTTTGCACTAATAGTTTGCATGATTGAATGAATGAAAGATTTCACACTAGTTGGTTTAAAGGCATAGGTATGCGTTCGTGAACACTATCTGTTTTGTGTGCATGTTGACATGTGGACATTTTTGCGGCTAGCAGGTGTGTTGATAATATTTGAGTGTGTGTGAACAGGCCCCGCCCTTTTTGTACTACATTTGAACCGTACCGTAACGATAAACAACCAGTAAACCTGTCTGCTCTATGCTGCTTCATGGTCTTACCCCCCTTCCCCTCCTATTATCACCCTCCTACCCCCCCCTCTCTCTAACGTCCCTCTCTCTTCTTCCCCTCTTTCCTTTTCCGTCCGGTCCAACACCAAAGATTTTCAAACATGATTGAAATTAATAAAGTTTGGCCTCAATTACAAAAGGGGTTTATTCAGACATACCTTTGGTTTGTCTGAAGATGAATAACCCCTCTTGTTAAAATAAAATATGTCCAACACAAGAGGCCCTCAGCTCTCATCTGTTTGCCTAGCTGTTGGACAGGACAAGTTAAAAAAAAGAAAAAAAAAAAAAAATTCTTCACAAATTTTATCCAGTGAAACATTTCTTTACTAAGTTTAAAAAAGATCTGGACATAAACTGTTCAGTCTGTCATTCCTCACCAGAAACTGTGCCTCATCTTTTTTGGTTTTGCTCTTTCACTCAACTATTTTGGAAAGATGTGATACATTTTATAAGAACTCATCTATGTGAAGATTATAGATTATTTTACGAGCATATTATTTTTGGATATTTTACAGAAGGAAGACTTAATGCAGAAAAAATATATGTAGTTAATTTACTTGTAATTATGGCTAAATATTTTATTAACAAGTGTAAATATGCCAACAAAAAAACTGTGTTTTATGTTTTTCAGAAAGAAATGGTATTGTATGTGAACAGTATTAAATCTTCCACTAACAAAAAAGCTGTCAGAACAGTTGAAACATGGTCTCTCCTAAAACTTTAACAGATTCCTTAGCCTTATTATTTTTGTTTTATTTTTGCATAACCTGTTTTACATGGTTATCATTATGGTTTTTTTGTTCATTCTCCTGGCGAACGTTAAGATTGTATTTTGCACACAGTGGAGTTTTGTGTTTGGTATTTTGTATGTGCAATATATTGTTAATAAAGTTTATTTTTTTTTAAATGAACCGGCAAGAAGGAGCCACGGGGGTCCTGCAGCAGGCCATCGGAACCTTAACAAATATTTCATCTCCACCTCACCGTTGCCTTTTTTAAGAAATGACAGCTGGTTTTTCCACATTTATATGTAGTTATGGATCGAAAACAAGAGGAATTCGTTTTAATGTAAATGCGTGTTCCGGCGTCTACAGGAAGTGTCGCCCATAATTCACGCAAAGGCTCATGGGGGCTAGGAATAAGGTGGATACGGATTTTATGTTTCGGTGGTGCTTCTATTACCATTATTGGTATTTGAGACATTCCTTTGTGTCTCTAGAGATGCAGACAGATTTGTAACCCTCGAGGTGAAGATAAAATATTTGTTAAGGTTCCGATGGCCTGATGCAGGACCCCCGTGGCTCCTTCTTGCTGGTTCATGTCTGTTCAAAATGGGAGGTGGCGGCTTCTCTTCCAATCAGAGCACGAGAAATCATCTGCCTTCCGGTTCATGCAAAGTGCCTTCCTTTTCATGCAAAGTGCCTTCCTTTTCATGCAAAGTCACTTCCGTTTCATGCATACTCCTCTCTCACACGCACATATATAATTTTCCTCACACGCACATACATACTTGTCTTTCACATACATATATTCTTTTTTAAGAGTGACAATGAGAGTGAGAATGTATGTATGTGTAAAGTAATATATATGCATGCGAGAGAGAGAATATTTGGATGTGCAAGTGAGAATATATGTATGCGTAAGAGAATATATGTATGCGAAAGAGAGTATATATATGACTGTGAGAGCAAAAATGTATGAATGTGAATGGTTCAGAATAAATAATGTCTTATACGGCCCCTCATATTGGGGTGTTCTCTTTAAGGTTTAAAATTGAGGTAAAATACAGTTTAATTTTCTCCTGTGGGTTTTCTCCGCTCTTGCTTTCCTTTGACACCAGCCTACGACAATTTTGGAGCAGACAATTCTGTATGGCATTCTGCTCTTCACTTTAATCCTTTTGCCTTGAGAATGTAAGCCTTTCTGTTTACAGAAAAACAAAACAGTTTATTTTTTATTAAAAATAATTTTCAGTTTTTGTTTAGATTAATACGACAGAGTTTTAGGGCCACGGTGAGAAAAAAAATTCTGGAGGATAATTTTTCCCCCCTTCACTTACAGAAAAAAAAAAGTCGAAATGACGAGATTAAAGTCGAACAGGCAACATTAATGTCGAAATAAAGTTTTGAGAAAAAAGTCGAAATGTTGCTCGGGAGAAGTAAAGCTGAGTCTTTATTTACAATTTATTAATTGTTTTATTTATTGATGCAGGGCTCCAGACTAACTTTTTTCACTAGGAGCACTGTGGCCCCTAACTGAAAATTTTAGGGGCACAACCAGAAGATTTGGGGGCGCATACCGTTAATCAACATGCTAACCAAATCTACTAATTTCCACTGTATTACTAATAAATACTTTAATAATAGATGCAGAAATTACAATGTGCTGTTTCAAATTCAGTGTCACATTTTATTCTGCACTTTTGAAGATGCAACAACAAGGTAAACTGACAGCACCATCGCTGTCATGACAGTAAAAATAGTAAAGAAAACGGATGGAAATTTATCTTGGTGACACCAAATAGGTGCAGCCAAGATGCACAATAAGCGTGTTTGAGATGAGATCACCCAGGTGGACGAAAAGCTGCGCACATTACCTAGTGTGTGACGTATATTTTTGTTTTTGCTCTAACATTACTTGTCAATCATCACAAGAATATCAGGAGAAGGGGTTGGGAGCAAGGGGCAAACCTACCCGAACACAGCTGAAAATTTAGTACTGAACTGAATGAAAGCTGCCCTACAGACTACAAAACAATGCATTATGGGACATGTGTCCTGATGGGTTTTTGTAGTTGAGTGATTAATTAAAATAATTTAAAATACCAATTGATTAAAAAAGGCTACATACATTACAAAAATTTGAAATAATCATAAAATATATAATAACACAGATCATACTGAGGGAGAGAGGAATATTAAAACTAAATTGAATGTTAAGGACAACTCCAACTTCCTGTTCTCCAGATTGCCCCCCCCCGGTTTCCCCAACGATCCAGGCGAGCCGCCGGTTCATCTCAAACACGCCTATCGTTGCATTTTCCCCACGTATTTTCAGTGTGCCTAAGGCTAATCTTGTTGTTGCTCGCACGTGTTTAAAGTTTAAGCCCCGTTAGCTGTCATGCATGTAGGTGTGGGACATTTATTCTCCTCAGCTGACCGCGGGAGCGGTGTGCTGCCGTAACAGCCGTGCATGAGAACAGTTTGGTTGGGGGTGATGAGACGCCGTAACTTTAACCAAAACCTAAACCTTCCTCCGGGTCTGTGTGACCCAGAGAAAAGTTCAGCACTGACTGCATGTATTTAGAAAATTACGAGCGAATAAATATGTTCTAAAAAGGATAGTAAGGAACTCCTTAATGTGGTCCGGGGAGGGAGGGGGCTGTTAGGTTTCCTTCTTTCAAGCCCTGTCATTGTCAGGCCCCCAAGAGTCATATACCCCACTCTGATTGGTTGCTTTGTCAGCTCCGCGCACGACAATGTAAAAGTGTCATTCATACAGACTGGCGGCCTGCATTAACATTAAACTTTAATATTAAGGCGGGGGTCGCAAAATATCCTCTTGGAGACCGCAAATAGCCCGCGGGCCGCGAGTTTGAGACCCCTGCTGTAGAGTCTGGCACTGGTACACTAGCCGCAGGTCGGAAGAACGAATCGATAGTTCGTTTACTCATAGCTCAGACGCACATATCAGGTTGTGATGATATTTGTCTCCGTTTCCTTCCCACAGATGTTTACGCGCGCTCGATTATCTCTAGGCCCCTCCCCCTTCACGCATTTTAGCCACTTACAGTGGCTTTCCCTATTCTTCTCACACGCATTGGCCGCCTCACAGAGAGGCATCACGCGAGTGTGTGGTCGCGTTTCATGAGTATGTGCGCGAGTGTGTGTCTGCCTGCGTGCATGTGCGCTCGCGTCTCATAGATTATTTCATTGCTCATTGACGTACCCCTTTCACGTTTAATGTATAAAAAATACGTAGGGTGGGGGAGGGAAATTTACTGGTAGCACATGTGCGACTGGATGTAAAATTGAGTCGCACACTCTCAAATTTTGGTCGCAAAATGCCTGGCGGATTTATTAATAATAAAATTACAAACACATTGGTGTAGATTCAATGTATTTGTTCAGAAATAAATGGCCAAGTTACTAGTCCACGGCAATGTTTATTTATTATTTTCGTGCCGCTGAAAGATTTACGGGCTCGTGCAAGGAGTCATTTTTTCTTTGTTTTTCCTTTGTACTTTACTGAAAATGGCTTCGAACATGAATCTGTCCGTGTTCCTGTTGGCAATAATTCAACCGTTTTTCGTGAGATCAAACCGAAAACGAGCTGATATGGAGCACAGAACAGCAAGGAGAAGAACATGAACATGAACAACTTGTGAGTTAAACCTAAAGTAATTTTTTGTTAAACATAAGCATTTGTTAATAATTGTGGTCAGGGTTACACCATCTGCTTGGCAAGACTTTAACATTCTTTTTCAACACTGGAGTATGAGTTGTATAGTCTAATTACATGTTCTTGTGAGTTCAGAGTCAAACCATATCAGCAACACAAAAGGTTCTATATCAGTTTATTTAGAAAAAAATATTTACAGAACACTTGTTTCAAACAAAAACTTTCATTTTTAAAAATTAATATGAAAATCCAAAAACCCAGCCAAAAAAACATGAGATTTTCCAGCATTCATAAATAATTCATAAACTAAAATGCAAAACATCAAAATAAATAGAAGCATTCAAAAAAGGAGATTTAAGATTCCCCAATGAAATAATTAATGTTGCATTTTACAGGGTCTTCCACGTCTCTACTGCTTTGCCAAACACAAAGGCGTCTGTTCTGGCCATCTAGGCTGATGATCAGTCCGACACAATACTGGATTTTCGGTTGACCCGCAGGACCATCGAGTATCTGGTGGAGCAGCTTCGGGTTCCTCACACTCTGAGGGGACAAGAGACTGAGGTCCTGGTGTTCCTTTTCTGGCTGGCGTGTGGCACATCTTACAGTGTGGTAGCCAGGGCCTTTGACATGCCAGGGGCAACTGTGAGTGACGTTGTCCACAGGACGGCAGACCGCATCCTCCAGCTGATGAGCAGGGTCATCCGGCTTCCCAGTTTCAGTGAATGAACTGCCATCAGTCGCCTCTGGTTTTGAGCAGCTCGCTGGGTCTTCCACCTTCCAAAAGGTCGTGCGGAGCATCAATGGCTGCCACATAAGAATAAAGGCCCTAAAAGAAAATGCAACTTGTTGTTTTAACAGGAAGCTTTTTTATTCCATTCAAATGCAGGCTTAATGTGATTTTAATGCCAAATTTCTAGATATTTTTGTTGGGAATCCAAGATCAGTCTATAATTCACAGGTTCTACGTAAAAGCCCAATTTATGTAAAACAAACATACCCACCTGAAGGATCCTTTTGGGTGATGGTGAGCATCTCTGCATTGCACATCCCATCATGCTGCTGACACCGTAAAGCAGGGGTGTCAAACTCATTTTAGTTCGGGGGCCACATTCAACCCGTCTGATCTCAACTGGGCCGGACCAGTAGCGTAAAGGTAAAATAACAGCTTTGTTTTTGTTTTTTTACTCAATTGGAAAACATGCCTCAACCAACATGGTAATCATTTTTTTTATTACACATTCATTCACAGAGGCCAATGGATCTTAAATAAAATTAATTTCACTTTAAAAAATATTGGTTTATTCAAATTTATAGAGACTGAATATTTTAAATCTGACACTGAAGCGATCCTGATAATAAATTCTGGCTGTGGATCCTGCCTCTGGCTCGTCTCTGCTCTGTACCTGACCGAGTACCTCGTCTCTGCTCCTGCTCCTAGACCTGGCTGTGGTTCCTGCCTCCGGCTCGACTCGCGCCCCTGACTGTCCCCACAACCACGGCTGGATGAAGTTCGTCTGCTGGACTTTTATACATGTAGTTGTAGATTTTGATAAGTTAATTCTTCTCTAAGAGTCTGGTAAATCGCCTGTCCGTCCTGGGGGAGGATCCCTCCTTCATGTGGGCACCCCTGAGGTTTCTTCGTTTTTTCCGGAATCCGGTTTTTTTGGGAGTTTTTCCTTACCGCGAAGGGGGGTCTAAGGGCAGGGATGCCAGTATAGGATAGTCAGTTTGTTAGTTCATTTTAGTATTTTCCTATTGAACTCTTTGTATTCGTGATCCTTTTAAGTTTATGTTTTACTTCGAAGCCCATCGAGACGACTGTTGTTGTGATTTTGGGCTATACAAATAAAATTGAATTGAATTGAATTTAGCTTTCCCTTTGCTCCCCCTAGTGGCCGAATTGCGCATTTCGGTTATTTCTTTAAAAAATCATAACTCGCTACAGTAGGCCTGCACAATATACCGCAAATTTATCGTTGTCGCAATTTCAAGCTGTGCAATATGCATATCGCAAAAGACAGCAAATTTGCAATAAATGGTTACCTTAGATGTGGCCAAACAATCTTATGGCAGCTTGAAGTGTTTAATGGATCGAAAGAATCCCTTTCTGCATTTGACCAATCAGATGGACCCCGTCACGTTGTTAACTAATCGGATGGCGCCCTATTATGTTGTATGTTCGCCTCCTACGTTAACATGGGTCATTTGTAGTACAATTTTTAAGCTGTTGTAATGGAATGGGAATAATATTTTTGGTTGTTTTGCTAATTGTTTATATACCACAAATTATATCGTTATCGCAATATTAATTATTAATATCGCATATCGCGAGTTTTCTTCATATCGTGCAGCCCTACGCCACAGGAATGGACTAGAAACTTGCTTTCTTTTTTAAACATCTTTATGATTTTTACTCTTCATGTGTCGGCCGGACTAAACCACCTGGCCGTATGTTTGACACCCCTGCCCTACAGGGAACGCCTGAGGGATGAGGTTCAGGCCCGTTACAACCGGCACCACGCCAAGGCATGCTCTGTGGTGGAGAGAGCATTAGGGATGATGAAGATGAGGAGGAGAGCAATATTTCTGTGGGGGCACTGGAAGTAAAACCAACCTTTGCAATGAAAATCATTGCTTGCAGCGCCATCCTGCACAATCTGTGCATCTGCAAAGGGGACTGCTTGAAGCCACAGATGTTGAGCCAAAGCAGAACGACAACAGGACCCAGCAGGACGAGCAAAGTGGCATCCCAGCGTTCGAACTAAGCAAAATCCGAGACAACCGGATTTCACGGAGGACAACCAAAATGAACCTGATGGTTGTCCGTGTGACAACCAGGTCTTTTATTCAACATTTTGGTATTTTTCGACTATTTTTCAAGTTTCAAGGGTTAGTTTTTGGCAACCTCTGAATTGAGACGTATACAGCAGATTCTTTCCACTAACAAACGAAGTGCGTGCATGCTAGCGAATCCTTTCTTCTAACATCTAATATCAACTGCCTCTTATAATGGACATTTAAAAAAACTCTTTAAATATTAAAAACAAACATTTTACTAAATGATAAATACTAAACTTTGAACTCACACGTGTTTCACGTTCATCCAGTGTTGAAAAAGAATGTTAAACTCTTACCAAGCAGACTGTGTAACCTTGAGCACAATTAGGGACAAATGCTTAAATTTAACTAAAAAAACAAATTCAAGTTTAACTCGCAAGTTGTCCATGTCTGGCCAGGGCATCCAGAGGAAATCTTCTGAGAGGTCTGCTTCTCCTTGCCGCTCTGTGGTGCTGCATATCTGCTCGTTTTCGGTTTGATCTCACGAAAAACGGTTGAATTATTGCCAAGAACACGGACAGATTCATATTCAAAGCCATTTTCAACAAGGTAGAAGAAAAAACTAAAGAATAAAATGCCTCCTCGCAAGAGCCCGTAAATCGTTCAGCGGCACAAAAATCAAAAATAAATATTGCCATGGACTAATAACTGTATTTCTGAACAAATACATTAAATCTACACCAAACAGTTTGTAATTTTACTATTTATAAATCAGCCACGTTTTCCATGATCAGAACACAGCAGATTCATAAATAGTCTTCATAAATGTTCATATTTATTATGTTTTTACTTTGACAAATAGGTGTCATTCTCCGCGTTAAATAGAAGTAGTTCGCCTCCAGACCAGGTGGTGGCGGTAATGCGCCACTTTATTTTCGTGTAAAGTGCCTTATGAACAACACCCGAAGGAGAAAAGTAGTGAGCATCGGTGTCCGAATTGCTTTTAAAATTCAGAGAACTATATAGAGAACTATATAGTGCCGCACTATATACGGTTTTAGTAGTTAGGGATTAGGGTAGGAATTCGGCCACAGCAGTAGATTCGGACACCCCTACAAAATGGCGACTGCACTATATAGTGCACTATATAGGGGTTAGGGCGGTAATTCTGACTTTTTTCTCAAAACTTTATTTTGACTTTAATCTCGCCATTTCCACTTTTTTTTCTGTAAGTGAGGAGGGAAATAATTTTGCTCACCGTGGCCCTAAAACTCTGTTGTACATTAAATTATCAATTAAATCAAACAGATTTTTCCTAAAGACCCACTCCAGTGAAAATCATGTTTTTGGGTGTTTTTAACATCTTAAAGCATTTTTCTCATTATGGAGGACATGCATAAAAAATGTTAAGATTAAAAGTACTTCTCTTTATTCAAATTGTGTTGGATCAAGAGCATATGAAACCTCACCATTTGAAAAAAAACGTTGTGGCGCAGCAACTGAAATGAGTGAGCCTGCTGCTCCTGCTCCATTCTGATGTATCTACCTGCAGACAAATAGATCCATGAACGTCTTTGTTATGCTTGTCTGAGCTGGGATCTATGGAGTGATATTTCTGCCACCACGTTGCACACAAAACTTTCTAAGTTGAACACAAAACTTTCTAAGTTTTTTGCTCAAAAATTGTTTTTTTTTGTAAGTTTTTTGCTCAAAAATGTTTTTTTTTGCTTTCAAAAACTTTTTTTTGCTCTCAAAAACGTTTTTTGCATTTGCAAAACACATTTTTTTTGCGTGCGTTGTGTCAAATCTCGCTTTTGTCTTCTCTTCGATTTTGCTGACTACTTTGAGCGCGACTTAGCGTGATATGACTGCCACTGGCATCGCCAAAAAGAAATTCGCATGCGTTGTGTGTCATCTCACTTTTTTCCCATCTTTGCTGAGTTAAGTTTCGGTTTGACGTGACCAAGCTGCCATCAAACAGCTGCTGATTGGTCCAGATTCTAACCAATCAAGTGTCTCTGTCTCATATTGACGGTACTCCGAGGCAGACATGGACTTTGGACTTTGTGTCGGTTCTGTTCGTACGGGTTTCTGCCGTTTTCAACCATTCTGGCCCGTTTTTCTCAGAGTAAAACCCAGAAGGAGCAGCAAAGCAGCTAAAATCAAACAGAGTTTAGTATTTATTCATGTCAGTCACTTTTTAAGATTTGTATCTGAACTATTGTTTTATTTTAGTCAAAAATGGTTGAAATATTAAGAGAAAATAGCATTTTTTATGACTAATATTTTTTAACTTTGGACAAACACTTACAAGTTCTAAAACATAAATGATAATAAAGCTCAAAAAATGCCTCTTCTGTGTTATATACATTGAGTTTACTGTGGTAAGCCATCATTCTTTTGCTTATTATTGCTGTTCATCTGATCCCAAACACGTGTGTGGCATTAAATAATATGTGCTTTGAATTATTGTTTTGTTTTAACAAACAGACCTTATAGAAAATCACACTATAATTTGCTCTGCAGGATTCACAGATCACACACAGGCCTGTTGATTTAATGTCAGCAGATAAACATGACAGTTTCAGGAGATCCTCAGCCATAAATTCAAAAATCTGACTTAATAAAAATGAACGAATGCTAAAAAAAATAAAGTATGAATTATTGTTAAAATTATATTTAAAAAAACGAAAACATCTTCATCCAAAAATACAAAAATGAGGGTAAAAAGAGCTGGTTCAGCCTCTGAGCCTCGGCAGCAGACACCGTGTTGGATTCATATGGCAATGTGATTGGTTAGAATCTGGCCCAATCAGCAGCTGTTTGATGGCAGCTTGGTCACGTCAAACTCAGCAAAGATAGGAAAAAAGTGAGATGACACACAACGCATGCAAATTTCTTTTTGGCGATGTCAGTGGCAGTCATATCACGCTAAGTCAGCAAAGTAGTCAGCAAAATCAAAGAGAAGACAAAAGCGAGATTTGACACAACGCACGCAAGAAAATGTGTTTTGCAAACGCAAAAAACGTTTTGGAAAGCAAAAAAAAGTTTTTGAAAGCAAAAAAACAATTTTTGAGCAAAAAACATAGAAAGTTTTGTGTTCAACTTAGAAAGTTTTGTGTGCAACGTGGTGGCAGAAATATCACTCCATAGGGATCTAGTTCTAAACTGTACGAATGGATAGTTCTGAAATTGTTCACCATTTTTGTGGCACTTCTAATGTTATCTTGGTGTTGTGAAGGGTATGAGCTAGCAGTAAACAACGGGAAGATGGGAAGTGGGGTCATTGTTACTCCGCACCAACAGCCCCACTGACAACTCAGAGGGGAATTTCTGATAAACTCCTGCTGTTCTCAAGAAACTGTCTCAAAAAATGACTGTTTTTTTTAAATTTTTGCCTAAAAACAGCAAAATTATGAATAAAAGACCACTGGGAACACTTTGAAAATACATAAAAAGGTGATTGGAGTGGACTTTAACCAAACAATTTTTTTGTGTGTGAGAGTAAATCAAGTTTTTAGAATGACAGGAAGCTTTTACTGTCAGTTCATTGAGAAAATTCAAAACCAAATTCAACATGTGCAGCCAATTTTTCACAGAGGAAGAATTTTTGACATGAAAGCAAAAAAAGCAAATCAGGAAAAACTTAGTTTGATCAAACAATCCTTAGAACAAATTTTGAGTTGAAAGAAATCAGGAAAGTCAAGGAGTCTTGGCAAAGCTTTGCTTTAGGGAAGAGCTTTATAGGGATTTAAGCAAGCTAGACTTGTGCTCTTTGGCGTTCAGCCTAAAGTCCAGTTTTACTACTCTCACTGTGGAGCTCACAAGTATGAAACAACCAACATCTCTGTGTTTGCCGGAGCACAATGTAGGTCAGTATGAACTCATTTATGCCTGGGGATGACAAGAAACACACTGACACCCAAGTGTGTGCATGTCTATCCCCGACTCAGAGCCCTACATTCATAGGCAGAGCTCCAACATCAGCTTAAAGTCAGGACACACAACATGAATTTTTTGTCAAGATTTTACCCATAATTTCCAAGTTTTTGCTCTTAGTTGGAGGTACTCGGCACAGCCTGTTTGCATTAAATGTTTTAGGATAAGCAATCTCACCCATCCTAAATCAAATCATACATGATTACTTTAGGTCTGAACTGGTTACAAAAATGTGGCACCAATAAGAAGAAAGGTCAAAGCAGCAGGAAGAAGCAGGAGCATCAAAACGTGGCAGGCGAGTAGGGACAGAAGCAGTGGTGACAAAAAGCACAGAAAAGGAGAAAATACTGGATTTGTGCCAGGAGCCCATTTGGCTGTGAAAAGATGGGGGAGCACACACAGAGGCAGACCGGGGAGCTGCTTTCACAAGGCCTGAATGGTTGCTTTTTGCTGTGATACTGAATAAAGTCATCTATAATTCTTTATCAGACGTGGTTAAGTGTGATATCTCTGGACTTCCAGGTGTCTCACAAGCTTCACTGACCAACGTCAAACACAAGGATCTGAGCACACAAGCTAAAAGCTTCAAACAAAATCTGTGGGCAAAAATGCACAACACACATAACAGCAATGCATTTCTAAGTATAAATGCCAGCCTCTGTGTCTGAAAAAGCACAATTCTCATTTTTGTACATGAAAGCTGAACCTGAAGCTACCTTTACAGATACTGCACTCCTTTCAAATGTTGTGCCATTTTGGCAAAATTCTTATGGGATTGAGTGTATATCCAGAATAAAAACAGCTTTTTAATGAATTATTTTGAACTAATACTGGCACAAGTGGAGACTAGTTAGCATTTAGTGAAAGCCCTTGGTGATTAAAATGATCTTTGTCCAAAGCTGTCATTTGCTTAAATTGACCACATAAAACATATCATTATTCTTTATGTCTGCTAACCACTGATTTGCTTACAACAATATCTTCTTAGGAATCCTGACACTGAATATGCACTTATTTTCTCTTCCATATTCCCTCATACCCTTGTGTCTTCCTCGTATCTCTTCTTCCTGCCCCTTCTTTTCCGTCAGACCTCTGATGGCCTGTGAGCACTGACCTACTTGGAGAGCTGCCTTCTCTGGCGAGGCAGCGAGGGCAGAGCAACAAACACCCACATACAAGTGCAGCTATTTTTTTTTACTTCCAAATAAATTCATTTACATTAATCATATTAGATCTACACGGAATCATATGCACGCTCTGATTCTTCTGACCCTATTTCTCTTCTCCATGAATACAGATTCCAGCTATATTTCTGCTGCTGTGTATTTTTAAGATCATCCCACTGAAATGATTTCAATGGCTAAAGCATTAAAAAATAAAAAATAAATCCAAGCAGTGAAGACTTTTTTATGTGGCCATGAACAACATCACTTATGGTCACAAAGACCTGCAATTGATTCCAATATTTTAAACAAAAATTTGCAAAAACGTGTTGACCTTAACAAGTTTATCCATGTTGAAGAACAACAGGGAACTAGGCAGGAGGACAACAAACATAACAAAGCCAAAAAAATGACAACATGGATGGGTGGAAATGGGGTTTTATAATGCTATGTGGCATTTTCTCCTGATGAAGGACATATATAAAGAAAATAAAGATTACAATTGTATTTCTGAGTCTCACTTTATTCAAATTGTTGTGAATCAGGAGCAGATGAAAAAGTCATGTAGGAAAAAGACTATTTGTGATGTGGAAAATATACAAGGCAGGCCACAAGCTCCCTGCTGCACTCCATTCTGATGCATTCACTTGCAGACAAATAGATCCATGTACGTCTTTATTTTTCTTTGTCTAAGTTGGAATCTGGATCAAAACTGTGAGGCTGGATCACTCCGATATTGCTCGCCATTTTTGTTGCACTGCTAATGTTGCTAATGGGGTATGAAGCGCTTTTGGTTAGCGGCAGAGCGTGTAAACGGAGAGCTCTCAGTAGCTGCGGTTACATGGGCAGAATATCTTGATCGGATCAATGGTCGGGTTAAAATTCACCCGTGCACATGGGATCAGAAAACCTTTTTCCGATTAGAACAAACGTTCCCATGGCTCACACTTTCGGTCGGAATGAATCATTTGGGCATGCGCAGTAGTGTTGAAAAGGACTGAGCGACATTTATCTCTGCTTCCCCAAACTCGCTGCGTGAGCTGGCGGCTCTCCTGAGTCCTGCAGCCGCTAACCCGGAGCGGCGGGATGGCTCGCAGTCTGAATTCTCCCACACATAACAAAACAAAAAAAAAACGTACACCGAACAAGCATCCTCCTCCCCTCAGACACGAAGTTATTAATCCAACTCCTCTGCTCACTCGTGCCAGTGGACCGAGTGGGCGTCGGGGGGCACAAAGCGCTCCTTCCCCACATCTCCCTCGTGAGGGGTGAAAGAGAGGGGAGAGCCAGCGGGGCGAGAGCGGAGCGGCACTTTTCACGGGGCGTCCGCAGAGCAGCTGGTCGGTCCCGTATGCGCTCCAAGGCTTTCTCTCAGCGAAACACCATCTATGCGTGACGTAAACCAGAGCAGAAGTGACACACGATCAGAATGACCGTTTATATGCTCCACAATCGGATAAACGATCAGTATAACCCACCTATCTCGATCGGAAAGAAATTCTGATCCGAACGAGTCTAACAGGGGCAGAGTCTTCCGAATGGCGCGTTTACATGACGCATTTTCTTTCCGATCAGGCGTTCTTTCCGATTACTTTTGCCCATGTAAACGCGGCTATTTATAGGGGACGTAGAGGGGGGACGAGGGGTTGCTGCACCGCGCCAACAGTTCTGCCCACCACTCCAAGGCAAATTACAAATGAATTCCTGCCGCTTTGCAAAAACTAAGTCTAAGAAAATGACAGTTTTTATTTTGCTTAAAAATTGCATAATAATCCTAATAAAAAAAAACACTGGGAACAGTTTTATAAAAGATAATCGGAGTGGGACTTAAATGGATTGTCCACATGATGATGATAGTGATGATGACAAATATTGTATTTTCATTTAGTACATTACAACTAATAATCTATGCATGTGTAATAATAAACTGTTGTTCACTTTGAGAAATAGTCCTTTGAGAAATGTTTGTTCCGAATGAATCATGTTTCTTAGCTCTCCTTTTGGTAAATTTCGGTTTCTTAATGCTCCTCCTCGCATACACAAAAACACATGATACGAGAGATTGTGAGAAGATCCTGTTTGCTGGAGCCAATCATTCAACAGAACCAGATTTTTGCTTTCACTTCTCAAGCAGAATCCAATCAGTTTTGCCAAAGTTCTGGTCACGACCGCTCAGCCTGCTTCGCCCCCACAGAAGCTGCTCCTGGCACTGTTTCTAAAAGAGGACGATATTCCATCTGTGAAGCTAATCACCATGGTTTTCAACCAAAAATATACACATTCTGTTAACATGAACGTCCACATTCAGCACGTTCATGTGCTTTCACTGAGCAGCAGGAGGCAGAGCTACGTTAACACCACTTTTGCTGACACTTAACTGGTACCAGCTGTGCAGAACCAGAAAGGTAGAACAGTGTGTGAGGAGAAAGCTTATCAAGCTATTAAAAAAAGTTAAATCTGACAGGAGTTTAGCTCCTGCTTGTTCTCCTTCTTCAAATCTGTTTCAGGTTTCTGCTTTTTACCTTAAAAGTCTCTAAAAACTAGCATAAGCTCCTCACAACAATGCAAATTCCGTGTTTATCCTGGAAGGAAGAGCATTAACAGACTGATGAGACAGGGTGGTAAGGTTTCAGCAACATCTTCACTAATCCAGCAAATGTTTTTGAAATAAGACAAAAATGAAAGTGTAAAGCCATCAACAAGGCCCTGTATAAAAAAAAACATGGATTTAAATCTTATTTAAATCAAAGCTGTTTTATTAGATATGAAAAAATAAGCACCTGATGGGAAAAAAAAATGAAAAAAGGAAATATGTTTTAACAAATTGCGACCCAAACTAGGGTTGGGCGATGACCCCTAAATTGGCCGTTGACGATGTTTGCTGTCAACCATCGGGATGGACGATGACATCGTCGGGGGGGGGGGGGTATTTTTTTTTACATTTTTCGTTCTTATATAACTGCTATTCGTTATTTTGCTTTTTTCATTTTATTTCCCAACTAATGGTTAATCTGCGATGATCCAGTATAAACTGAGGGAAGTGACTTTAACAGAAAAAGTAACAAACAAAATAGAAAAGAAGTAGTCCACTCCCGCACTTAGCGGAGTGGACCGGCGGAGTGCGGATTTACAGCTTTGTGTTTGATGGGAAGGGGGGGGGGTACATGAGCGGTATGTGTGGGAGATTTAAGACTGCGATCCGTCCCGCAGCTCTAGGGGTACTAGCTACCGAACTCAGAACCGGGTCTAAAAGTGTGTGTCTGAGCACAGCACGGATCGTCAGCAGACAGAGGTTTGAGCATCAAAGCAGAAATGTCGCTCAGTCCTTAGAAAACATTCAAGCAATCACGTGGATTTGTGTTTCCAGTCGTGTCCCGACTAAATAAAGGCTGATGTTATTCACAGGATGCAGCGCCACCCAAAGCTAATGTTGTTAGCCCGTGTTAGCATACTGCTAATCCTGGCTTCGTTCAGAAAAAGCACTGACCACACGGATTAAAATTCAAATGATGAGCGAACAGGTGTTTCATAATAACCGTAACATTATTAAAAGCACGTTTAGAAGATCATCTCGTATTTTACCGAGCTGACATGTCAATATATATAGCCGCTCGGCGCTGTTATCGTTTTGTATTGAATTGTTACATTCAATAAAGTTTGGAAAAAAAGCCGCTCGGCGGAAGTTGTATCCCCTTCCAGTTTTCAAACTGCGCATGTGCGAATACTGCGCATGTGCGAATGATTTATTCCGACCGAAATTGTGACCTTAGTGAATGTTTTTATATTCTGAAAACATTTTTCTGGGCCCATGTACAGGGTTGGATTCTAATCCGACCATTGATCCCATCAAGATATTTTGTACATGTAACCGCGGCTTATGGTGTCGACGCGCAACGTGGCGGGGGCGTGGCATCACGATGGTGGTCTCTCCATCGGGATGTCAGTCACCCATCACGATGGACGATGATATCGTCCATCGGCACAACCCTAACCCAAACTGCTTTGCAGTCACGATCCTGTTTACACATAGCAAGGCACAAGCCAGACCATCTGCACTGTAGGGCTCAGCGATGCAGCCGACACGGGCAGACAAAGCAGGAAAAAAACGGCAGTCTTTTGATCAGGGGTCAACCACTCTACCTCTGCACTATGAACTACCTCACACTCTTCATCAGTACACAGGCAAGTAGTCCTTATATGATTTAAATTCCCACTCTGATTATCCTTTGATCTATTCTAAAAGTGTTCCCAGGAGTGTTGTAATTATGATGATGCTGTTTTCAGACAAAAATCAAAAAACCTCTGTCGTTTTTTAGGACATAGTTTCTGCAGAGCAGCAGGAGTTCATTAGAAATTTGCCAATGAGTTGTGGGTGGGTTTGTTAGCGCAGAGCCTGCTCTCATTTCCCATCATTACTCTGTTTACACTCTCTCCCACCTACAGCCCTTCACAAATCCAACCTAACATTACTAGTGCAACAAAAATGGAGAGAAATATTGGAGCTATCCAGTTGTATAGTTTTGATCCAGATTCCAGCTCATTGAAAGAAAACTAAGATGTTCAAGGATCTATTTGTCTGTAAGTGCATGAATCACAATGAAGCGGATCAGGGAGCTGGTGACCCACCGTTTAAGGCCCTATGTCACATCTACAGGCTTTTTTAAAGGGCATTTTTTCATCTGCTCCTGATTCACCACGATTTGAAAACAGAAAAACTCAAAAACACAAATTTAAGCTGAATTTTTTTATTCATGTCCTCAATCAAGAAAAAATGCAACAAGAACACGTTATAACCACTAAACACATAATTATTATCAGAGTGGGTCTTTAAACAATTATTTCACAAAGTAAAAGGCTGTTTTTATTCAGATTAATCTAAAAATTAACATTTTATATACATTTATTGTTTTTTTATATATTGATAAACCCTTTTCATGGAGTTACAAGCTACAGATGTAAATTTTTACAAGATGTTTTAGCAATAGGACAAACCAAAGGTTTCCTTCATATAGTAAAAAATGTAAAAAGATCTCATGACCAGGATAACCAGGCTCAAACAGAATGAAAATATTTAGCTAATCAAACTGGATCAGCACAAACATTGGATTACGTAAAAAACATCCCATCATCTGCTTACAGCACAAATGGATTCTCGGGTTAGCAGTGATGGATTCTTTTAGATGTGGATCCATGAAGAATTTAATGAGCTACAAGTGTTTTTGAATAAGAGCTGTGTGGATGCTCAGCATGAAGTTATTACTCCTGCAGACAGAAGAAAGAGCTGTGAGTCCCTTCAGGAAAGGATGAAGAGGAGAAAGAGAAAAGCAAGGGAGAGGAAGAAGGAAATCGGAGAAGAAAGCTTTAAAAAAGGTAAAGATCAAAGCAACGACATTTAAGACCCGGTCATAAAGATCCTGTAGATTACTATAGTAACCCAGCTTCATTATACGAAACACTTTCTTTCAGATATATGTGACGGGATTTACTGTGAATCAACAATTTCAAAAGTCTTTCATATTCATCATTTCCCCTTAAAGAGCCACTCTGATTAAAATTAGGTTTTCTGTGTCTTTAACTTGTTCTTGTGGCATTTTTCTGATGATGGAGGACATCAAGAAAATTCCAATTAAATGCGTATTAGGAGCAGACAAGAAAAAATAACGTTTGAAAAAGAGCTCATTTGTTCCATAGAAAATACACTCCTCCCTGCTCTGAGCTCTCAACAACAGGGAGGAGTATGTGTGTGTGTGGGGGGGGGGGGGGGGTTTGCTCATATTGACTGTATAGGAAAACTGGATTGGTTGACCCCCCCCTCCACATCACAAACGTATCTGCTGGATCCAAGAAGTCAAAATCTCATAGACTTCTATCGAGAAATAAACAGCTGTTACTCAGTCATTCTATTGGTCAGAATAACTATTCTTGATCTGATACTTAAAAAAATGTTCTCGTTATTCCTCTTTTCTTAAAGATATTTTTTCCTTATCGCAAGGTATTCAAGTTATATACTGACCAATCAATCGCCTCAATAATAAGTAGGTGGAGCCTGCTGGTCCCACGTCCAAAATGTTTGACAGATTTTAAATAGACCTCTTTCAAGTGGGCTATTTGGGGTGGGAGTGGGGTGTGGACTTTCAGCAAGCTCACTCCTGACTGGCCAGAGTGGTTGCCATAAAAATGATGACTAAGATCAATTCGGACCAATCACTACTAACTGACGTCGTCTGGCTTCAACATGGCAGCATCTGTTTGGCGAAATATTCACAACTGAAATGATTCACTTGGTTAGAGCTAGTAGTAAACCATTTTCCATGGGTAAGGTCACTCACTCGCTCCAGTTCTCATATACAGTTGATGCTCCATGGCAATGATCCCGCCCACAACTCTAAGGTAAATTTCTGCCTGTCTGCAGAAACTTTGGCTGTAACCAAAGTAAATAGTGAGAACAACAACATGCCACCAATGTGCAAAATGTTTTTGTTCGTAACTCCAAGCAGCTGGGAAAAAGTGACATTGTTTCTGTGTAGCTGCACCAACTTACTGATACAGCACATCCATCACCATCATAAAGATGACTCAACCAAAAACTGGTTGTGTCCAAATTCCTTCATTACTTACTACAAAGTGCACTTTAAAGAGCATTTGCCATTTTCTGGTGCTGTCTGAATACAATTCCAAAATCGAGTGCCCTAAAAATGTTTCCAAAGTCTCCATAAAAAACCAGTGTGCTCACTAGATTGGCGAATATAGACCACACTGCATTGTGTTTGAAACATTTTTGTAAAAAAAAAAAAGTATTTTAATGTATTTTTTTCAATAAAATATCAAGGTTTTCATCCTCAGAACTCAGTGGATTTATAAATGGTTGTCACAAAACACTCATGTCAATTAGATTTTAACTTAGTGAAATCGATGAAGTCATATTCACTGTTTAAAAAATAAGTAAGAATGGTGTTCGAATTGCTTTTAAAATCCATGGCACTACAAAGTTCTGCACTGTCGTTTTTTTGTAGTTAGGGATTAGGGTGGGAATTCGGACACAGCCAATGTCCTAGAAAATGACACAAGCATTTTTAATTTGGTTAAAAACAGCGCAATCATAATTGAAAGAACACTGGGAACGCCTTCACTCAACATCAGCATATTTAAGATAGGAGCTAGATCCTAATTCATTAGCTTCCCTTCCCGATAGGGAAGAACTGTTCCTGCTTCAGTGTTGCCACTTCTCCTGACCGGAAACTTCCCACTTACAGCTGACGTGCCGGCGAACATGTGAGGGTTGAGCCAACCGAGCAACAGCAGTTTAACCAAGCAGGAACTTCGCCACCAACCAGGTAGAGGAGCTGCCAGTCAAATCTACTCATGGCCAACTTACCTGAAATTTTATCTAACAAAAACAGATGAAAAGACGAGCAAAGCCTCAAGGATCAACAGAACAAATGTGGATATGCATCTCTAAAATAAGGAGAAAAATGATGACATTTTATTCAAAAAGGAAGACAAAGCAGTTACATGCCTTAAAAACTTTACAAAACTAAGAAAAGTAGGAGAAAGAGTTTTTTAAAGAAGAGAAAAATAAGGGTCTAGCATATTTAAGATCAATTTATTTAAAAGTTGGAAAAGTTGCACCTTCTATTTTAATCACCAGTAAAATGATAAAGTAAAAAATTACATTTGACAAATACATGGACTCTTCTTTAAATATGACATTTAATTTGGCAGAAACATCCACGCCGACTACTGAGCAACAGTCCAGCTCCCATCATCACCTACTCCAAGTTCATTCACATCCAAGTTAGGTTCGTGTCTGACACCTCGGAAAAATACCCAGAGCACAAACTGCTTTGGATATACAAGTATTATAAAATAATGTCAACTGCAATTATTTATTTATTTATTTATTTATTTATTTATTTATTTTGGGGGGGGGGGCACAACAAATTCAGAAAAGGCATGAATATTAAAAAAAAAAAACTGAAGTGTGATAAAACATTGATATGGTTCTAGCCTCCACTTTCTCTCCTCAACATAACAACTTCTAAAAGTAAGTGGCAGCCGCGAAGTCATCTTAAATTTGCCACTTCTTCACCGGGAAGAAGCAGCTCCCTTTAATGTTTTTAACGGAACTTGTTGGGACTTTTCTGCGGCGCGGGAAGGCTAACATGCCGGACAGTGGCGCCGTCATTCCAGCACTCAACCACCCACTCCTTGAAGGAGTCCTTCGCTCTAACATCCCAAGCTCACAGACTGTTCCCGTCAAACGTTCTCTGGGCTGAGACGCGCCTACCTGAACATAGTTGCTCTCGCAGTATTCCGCTACTCTCTCCAGGTTGGTGAAACTGTCCAGCAGGGCTCTCCGTCCTGCAGGAATTTCTTCTTCCAGCAGCATCTGTAGCTCCGCCATCTTTACATGATTGTTACTACCAACTGCTGAGGCTCGCGCTCACTGGATGCATCCTGCTGCCTTCAAAGATACCTGGGAAATGGCATGTTTGTGCTGCGATAACGGACATGTGGTTGAAAATGCGAAGTCCTCAGTGGTGCTTTAAATGCGTGTGTTTTTAATAAGGGAGGAGTTTTGAGGGTTATAACTACGAATGGAATAAAATAAACTGCCTGACATACTCAAGCCGACACTTAGATTGAAGTTCAGAGTTCCGCAGAGGCCGCAAACGTCTCTTGTCATGTCATTCATCCAAAGAGGCGAATCAGTCTGGGTGATAAACTGCTTGATAAATCTGTAAATGAGCCAAAAAGGCATTAAAAAAGAAAATAAATAAATAGTAGTCAACTCTTAACAGTAAAAACCAACAACAACTGGGTATCTGGGATAAAACAAAACGAGAAACACAATTTAAGTTTTAAATAACAAAAAATGAGGGAGGCAACAGTCCAAACAACCTTGGAAAATAAAAAAGGGCATTTGTTCAAGGTGAACAAATGAAAACAACAAAAACACAGCAAAACTAAGACATTTGTCAAATGTGAGGACTAAATAAATTTGAAATGATGTGAATGTTTTTAATTTATTTCAAAAGTAGTATTTATCCAAAATGTATAAAGAAAATAAACAACTCTGCCCTCTTAAAGAAAATAATACGATTGGGTACTTAATTTAAAGATTAGGCATTAAGATGAGATGTCAGTAAAGTGCATCACTGTCAAAAGCTGTTGCAACAAAATAACAGACACTTGGTTTTGTACATATACAGTATATTTTTATTTTTTTTATTTTACAAAAACACCTCTGGTATGCAGCTTTTAAATGTTTGGTATAGTAAAAAAAAACATTTTTTGAACAATAACACTTCATGGGATTATGAAAAGACATGTAGACTTGCTGGAAAAAACAGGTTTTAAGCAGGAATATCCTGGTTTTCCTCTCCTCTGGGGTATCCCTCCACCTCCATTGTCATTAAAAACTCTGCAAAAGAGAAAAAAAGGAATTGAAGTTCAGAAAAGACATCTGCCACCCTGCGGATACACAAAAAGCTTGAATGTCAACCTGCTGCACCTTCTGTATAATCAATGTCGGGCCGAGTGGAGATGACAGCCCAGGCCACACCCACCAAGAGCGCCACCACCAGGTTCACTGCAATCCAGGGCCGCAGGATCTGCTGCTCTGACCCAGGAGGCCTGCAAGGATTGGTGTGAAAGTGAGCGAACAACCTTGAATGGCATGCTAAGAATTTTTTTTCTTTAACCTTTGCAAATTATTTTTGTAAGCACTGACAAGAGTAAAACAAACATCTAAATGTTTATTTTTACCAGAGAGTCTCGTTGGCGGTAAGATAGAGGTTAATGCGATCACTGGTCATCTGCTGGCTCAGCGACAAAATCAGAGCTATAAAATACACTAAAGACAACACAGGTGTTATTAAATTTGTGAAACTTCATCAACATGATCAGTTTTGTCTCGACTCACTCACAGAATGAAGCCAGGGCAACAGGGTCAAGGGTGAGGAAGCCTCTCAGGGCCATGGAAGTTTTGGCCAAGTTCACTCTGGAAACAACAAAAATCTTTATTTTTGTCTCACGACTCAGTGCTGCTTACTAAGCAGAAAACATGTTGGTAGGATTCAGGATATCTGCAAAGTGTTACTCTCACATTTTAGCAATACCTTTAGTCAAGGTCAACAGATCACCACACGCATTATAGAGAGTATTTTTGGGACCCTTCCTTGGTTGTTTTCTAGAATTTCTTGAGCCTGACCAATAGTGCTCCTCTATGGCATCCCTGAAGTCCTCCACTCTCCAAGTTTCTCTCTAAGTTTGTGGACTGCTGCCCTGACCAATACCAGAGGCCCTGCAGCCATAGCTCCTCCTTGAGACTCCAAGAAGATTTGATTATCTTTTACAGTTGTTTGGCTCATAAACTAAAAGAAAGAAATCTGTGACCAACCTGTGGACTGGAATAAACCTCAACAAAAATGGTTGAACTGAGGGGGTTATAAGCAAACCACACCAGCCTACCACCTCTTACTGACAAACTGTTGAACAGAAGGGAGTTCAACCCTTATTTAGGAGTTGCTTTGAGAGCCAAACTGTGTGTGGAGGCCAGTCTGACTATCTCAGCCTCCCACACAAGCCTCTGACTCTTCCCCTCTCAGCAAGGGGACATTTAACATCCCAATAGTAAGAGTCCATGGGGCTGTTGATGCATCTTCATCAAACCAGGATTATTCATGTGCACTGGCGCAGTTTGTCATAGAGAGTGAAAAAGCTATAATCCAATTTGGAGGACATGGTCCTTGACCAGAATATGGTAGTCTGCCATATCCAATCAGGTGGGTGCTCCTGCCCTGGCTAGGTTAATTAGTGAGAGTGAGAGGGATGGAGTATGAGATTGACCAGCGAAAAATCTGGGGGCGAAAAATCTGGGGGCATTGTGGTGAAGAAAGGGCTGAATGAAAAGGCAAAACTCTCAATGTGCCATGTTTCTTCCCTCTTTTATGATAGCAAGCCTTGGATCATGACTAAAAGGATGAGATCCCAGAAACAAGCGGGGTTGATTTTCATTTGCAGGGTGGCTGGAAGAAATTAACGAGAGGTTTTCAAGATTCGTCTTGATGGGCAGAGGTCTGGGACAGAACCAGGACAGCAGTGCTTCTCAATTATTTTTTGCCAGGCCCCCCCTAGGAAAAATAAATTGTTTCGCCCCCCCCCACACACACACATTTATATGACAATATATTAAGTTAGTATCGATAAAAATTGTGTAAGTATACCTAAAATTGTATCTTTTAACATTAATAAAATAAAAAAAAGCCATATAAATCCACTTTCAAAAAATATTACATTCATTTTGCCACACAGAAACCCTGTTATAGTCTAAAACAGAAAAGAAGCTTGAAGTGCCTGAAATAAAGAAAAATCTGTCAGTCCTGATTTAAACTAGAAACATTTTGACCAACTGCACCATTTGATGCAGAGGAAAATTATTCAATCAATAAATAATTTTAAATGTAAATTGATCTGAAACTTTATCATAGCACTTTTTTTATTATTCATCCTCTCTTGTCTTACTCCTTTACACTTTTTTTATCTTTCTAGTTTGCACGAGAGCACAAGACATCAAAGCCAAATTCCTTGTACATGCACTGTACTTGGCCAATAAAGCTGATTCTGATTCAGATTAACACAGCAGTACCCATATATTTAACATTTTTAGTTTGAAGAAATAGTTTTAAAAAAAACAATGTGCTGATTTTTTTTCTAAATGATCAATTGTTTATTTATGATCTCAAAAAGTGCAGCTGTTTTACTGCATTACCTGCTGTCTTTATGTCAAATACTGACACCAACTAAACGACAGGCAGACAAAGAATAGATTTATGGAAACAAAGACGTCATCAAAATGTCTACAATGGTTCATAAAAAATGACATTATTAGCATGATCTGAGTAATCTAAAGGCACCGAAGATCCTGGTGTTGGACAATCCAGGCAGCGCTTGCAGCTCTCCTCGTGCGACAGTCCACCTGAGCCCACTACCCCTCCCCTCTCCTTCTCACACACGCAGCCGCGTGTGACAGGAGACAGAGCCGTGCAGCTCCAGGGATGGCAGTTCACAGGTTTCAGGCGTTTCAATACTCTGTGCTGTGACAGATAATAGTAAATCAATAGTGGCACAGATTTTTTTTCCAAGCACTGTCACCACTGCACCCCGTTAAATTTGCGGTCCGGACAATAGCCCGTATTACCTGTGCCTAAAACCGCCACTACTGTGCGCCCCCCTGGCATCGCGCCCCACTATTCAAGAAGCACTGCGTTAAAGGAATCATGTATGGCCCGGAAACGCCCCTGGCAGACCTGGAAGAATTTTCTGTCTAGAGGATCATCTCTGCTTAGGCTGCTGCAAACCAGATAAATGGAAGAAGATGGATAAATGGACACACTTAAAAATTAAGGAAGACTAAATCAGAAATTTATTGCTGATTAACCTCTGCACAGAGAGGGAAATTCTATTAAACAGCTTTTAAATGGCCACAGATTAGTCTGATCAGTAAACGGTCTGATGTTTTTAAGGGGAGAGTTACTGAACAAAATAAAATTAGGTTTGTTAAATTAATTAAATGAAATCTGATGGGCCAGAGAAAAGCTCAGACATTCATAAATGTTTCTTATTTAATAAAAAAAAAAAAACTACAGTTTTTGCTGTGATTATTCTCCTAGCATCCCACATGATGAAGATACCTGTCGAAAGCAGACACAGTGCTGATGGCCAGCAGCAGGTACAGCAGAGACTGGGCGGGGTAGGCCAGCGAGTGGTACTGCTGCAGCAGGTTGGCCAGTGTGGTCATCTGCTCACCTGCCAGCACGTACACAACAATAATGTTCCACACAGCGTAGCCCGCCAGGAAGCCGTGACAGAACAGACCGATGACCCTGCAGAGGAGAGGATCTGAGGATTGATATTTGTGTAACTCTTGTCACCTGGAAGTCTGCTCTTTACTACTTTTTATTTATTACCGTTTTAAATAATTAAAGCTTTATAAAAACAATTATCAGGGTGAAAGGAGTTTTACTAAGCTTTTGCTGCTCCTAAATTCTTACAATTTATGATAAAACTATCCAGCTGACTCTTGCTGAATTCAGTTGGATACTATTTTTAATTTCTAAGTTTTATGTTATTTTTTTTATTTGTAAGAAATCTTTCAGTTAATATATTTCTATAGTTAACATATGAGTACCAACAATTTTTCTACGGAAGTTTCCAAAGGACCATATTTAAAAAAAAAGATTCTTCTAAAACTCTGCTGGTTCAAAAATAACAAGAAGCCTTTAAAATGTATTTCCATAATTCAAACAAGCAAACAGTATTTACAATAATAAAAACAAATACATTATTCTTTAGATAAATCTTGTGTATATCTTTCAAATCTGGCAACATAACTAAAGAACATGTTTCTCTGTGATGAGCAGTTCAGCTGATTATTTGAGTTGTGTTCATTAACAGTTTTGTTTCTGCTAAAGCCAATCATTTGCAGTAATTAGTCTCACACGCAAAACCTTGATCACATTGCCTGTAGTGTTAGAAGAATAGACGGCATTCAAACAGGTTTGCCTAAGGTGAATGCTTGTTTTTGTGCATGTGTACCTAAAGCTGCTGTGAACTTTCAAAGCCACGTCTCTGGTGGTCCAGATGTGTCTGGGGTCCATGTAGTCATCTACAAGCTCTGAGTGCCGCAGCTGCTCCACACGGTCTGCATGGAAACGCCCTGCACACAAGGCAGCGCTGTTACCGTGAACTACAAGCTGAGTGTTTTTAATGCAGAAAATTACGGTGGCCCAGAAGGGTCACAACACAACACATTAACTTTACACACAACACATTAACTTTACACACAACACATTAACTTTACACACAACACATTAACTCACAACACATTAACTCACAACACAACACATTAACTCACAACACAATAACTCACAACACAACACATTAACTCATAACACAACACATTAATTCACAACACAACACAATAACTCACAACACAAAACATTAACTCACAACACAACACAATAACTCACAACACAACACATTAACTCACAACACAACACATTAATTCACAACACAACACAATAACTCACAACACAACACATTAACTCACAACACAACACAATAACTCACAACACATTAACTTACCTCACAACACTTTAACTCACAACGGAAGTAAAGCTGCAATGGAAGTGCTTTTATTTTTTTTATTTCCACTGGGCTGAGTGGCTAACTGCTTAACAGAAAGTAACGTCACAGTGAGCTGTTTTGTATGTTGCAATTGTTCAATTAAAAAAAAAAAAAATATTACATCGACATTTTTTTTGTTGTTGTTTGTTTTGATAAAACATGAAGAACAAATAAAAATTGAGCAAAAAAAAAATATTTTCTACAAGAGAAGCTAGCAGAAGCGTTGCCAGATTGGGCGGTTTTGGGTGTAAATTTGCGGTCAAAAATGCATAATTTCAGCGGTTTTAAGGTCGGTTCAGCGGGTTTTTTCCCACTCATGAATATATAATAGCGGCCTACATTAGGCCGTGTGGCTTTTGGAGTTCTACTGAAGCTCCGTGAACGGCAGAGCTTAATGGACCGGGCTCTATCATCTAACCTGTTGTTGGGGGAGTGCAACGCCCCGCCTCTTAGAAATTGTGTTCATTAAAGCCTGACAGTGCGATCTCTCCACATTTGTCGTGTCAAGTGTTGGGGACCGCGTGCGTGTGTGAGAGGAAGAGGGAGCGGAAGAAAGAGGAGCGCGTGCAGGGACTGGGAGGGTGTGTGGGTGGGTGGGGGGTGTTGGGGACCGAGTGAGTGTGAGAGGAGGGGGCTGAAGAACGGAGAGGAGTGGAGCACGTGCAGCGACAGAGAGGGGTGTGAGTGCAGCTCGGAGGAGTGTGCATTAACATTGTGTAGCTTCTCTTGTAGAAGAAACATGCTCCCTCCACAGCTCACTGTGACGTTAATTTCAGAATAAAAGCACTTCCATTGGAGCTTTACTTCCGTTGTGAGTTAATGTGTTGTGTTGTGAGTTAATGTGTTGTGTTGTGAGTTAATGTGTTGTGTTGTGAGTTATTGTGTTGTGTTGTGTTGTGAGTTAATGTGTTGTGTTGTGAGTTAATGTGTTGTGTTGTGAGTTATTGTGTTGTGTTGTGAGTTAATGTGTTGTGTTGTGAGTTAATTTGTTGTGTTGTGAGTTAATGTGTTGTGTTGTGAGTTAATGTGTTTTGTGTAAAGTTAATGTGTTGTGTGTAAAGTTAATGTGTTGTGTTGTGACCCTTCTGGGCCACTGTAGAAAATCCACTCACGATTCCTCTCCACAAAGACTTTTCCAAATGGCTGACTGTGTCCATGAGGGGCAGAAAACAGGGAATTTGGCGAGATAGGTGACTGGGATTCTGTAATAATGTCATCTTCTTCAGCTTCCAGGTCATGGCTGTGGTGTTCCGTGGCTTTTGCCTTCCTGAAAGACCATTGAAAAGTAAGGAGTTTAAGCCAAATGTGTAGTCAGCCACCAATTGTCCAAAGATGAGGGAGGCCTGTAATTTTCACCTTAGCTATACCTCAAGTATGAGAGAAAAAAAAACAACCACAAAATTCACATTGTCTGATTTTTACAGAATTTATTTGTAAATTATGGTGGAAAATAATTATCTGGTCAATAACAAAAGCTCAACTCAAAACTTTTTTATGTACCCTTTGTTACAATGACGGCAGTCAATTGTTTTCTGTGAGTCTTGACAAAGTTTTCACAAACTGTAGCCCATTCCTCCATTCAGATCTCCTCTAGAGCAGTGATGTTTTGGGGCAACACAGACTTTCAACTCCCTCCAAAGATTGGAGACAGTCCTGGAGACTGGCAAGGCCACTCTAGGACCTTGAAATGCTTTTTAGGAATAGGGTTGTGTATTGGCAAGAGTCTTGCGATATGATACGTATCCCGATATTCTACCGGAACACATTTTCTTTCTTTTAAAAAAATATGACTTAGAAAAACTGTACCGCAATTTTAATACGTCTTTCATGGTAATAAAATTGTAGAATTCAATCAATGACTGAATCAATGCAAGTCCAGGAATGATTGTCTGCTGCTACAGTCTTTGTTCTATACATTGGGGCAAAAAAGTATTTAGTCAGCCACCAATTGTGTTCTCCCACTTTAAAAGATGAGAGAGGCCTGTAATTTTCATCATAGGGATACGTCAACTATGAAAGACAAAATGAGGAAAAAAATGCAGAAAATGACATTGTCTAATTTTGAAATAATTTATTTGTAAACTATGGTGGAAAATAAGTATTTGGTCACCTACAAACAAGCAAGATTTCTGGCTCTCACAGACCTGTAACTTATTTTGTAAGAGGATCCTCTGTCCTCCACTCATTACCTGTATTAATGGCACCTGTTTGAACTAGTTATCTATCTAAAAGACACCTATCCACAACCTAAAACAGTCAAACTCCAAACTCCACTATGGCCAAGACCAAAAAGGATACCAGAAACCAAATTGTTGACCTGCACCAGGCTGGGAGGACTGAATCTGCAATAGGTAAGCAGCTTGGTGTGATGAAATCAACTGTGAGCAATTATTAAGAAATAGAAGACATACAAGTCCACTGATAATCTCTATCCATATGGAGCTCCCCACAAGTTCTGACCCCGTGGGATCAAAATGATCACAAGAACAGCAAAAATCCCAGAATGACACAGGGGACCTAGTGAATGACCTGCAGAGAGCTAGGACCAAAGTAACAAAGGCTACCATCAGTAACACACTACGCCACCAGGGACTCAAATCCTGCAGTGCCAGACGTGTTCCCCTGCTAAAGCCAGTAGATGGCTTCCAAAGTAGGGGTTTTAGAAAAAAAAATCGATTCAGGGATGTATTGTGATAGTTCATTTGGCGATACTTGTATCTATTCAAAATACTGTCAGGAGGATATTTATTTAATTATTTATGAGCGTCCTTCAGTGTCTGACTCTTGTTTTCCACTTCACCCTCTGACCGCTAGTTGGCAGCAGAGCACACGGAGCCTCTTTAAGCAGCTCTACACTTATGGAAGCGATTCTGTAGCATAATTAAAAATAAAAGTCAACATTGCTTAATGAAGCTTCTCCAGATCTTTTAGACGGTTTAGGAGCCTGAATGTTATTTAATAAAAAATAAAGGAGGGGGGGGGGGGGGGGGGGCACACAAATTTTTTCCAGAAACAACAAAGTGTGATGATGTGGCAGCATGACAGAATGAAGGAAAGTGCCTTAATGTGGCTAAGATACTTTGTTCACAGTCTGCACTGCAGCTCCTTTTTCTAAGACACGGAAGTAAGCTAGTAACGGTTATCGCCACAACGTTGCCCGTTTTTCAGAGCATTGTACACATCACTCTGATCTATCAGGTCACTAAACTAGAATCTATTGCTGGGAAGTTCTGCAGAACTTTGGCCCCGCTTTGCTGATAGGATTTTGGCCGATGCTAAGTGCATTAGCCTTTTAGCCACTGTGCAACTGCCGTGCATCACTCGAAAGTTTCGGTTCTGTACCATCAACAAAATAAAGGATGATGTAATTCCCAGCTATTTACATATTTATTTGAAGCTTGGCGCTGATTTTGCTGTTCGAGGACAGCTGGAGCCCCATCAACAGCTATAACAGATTTAACCATGCTAAACGTTTGCTGGTTGGACCAACACGCACTCAGCGTGAAGCTGCAGGAGTCTATCTTCTAAATGTGCTTTTATTACAGTTATAATTATTATTAAGGGCCTACTCGCTCATATTTTTTTTTAAAGGACTCGAAAGACGGGTTAGCATTAGGTTAATATGTGCTTTAAAAATTAGCCGTGGAGGTACTTAAAACTCTTGTTTTCAAACGCTTGTTTGTAGGTGACCAAATACTTACTTTCCACCATAATTTACAAATAAATTATTTTAAAATCAGACAATGTCATTTTCTGCATTTTTTTCCTCATTTTGTCTTTCATAGTTGACGTATCCCTATGATGAAAATTACAGACCTCTCTCATCTTTTAAAGTGGGAGAACACAATTGGTGGCTGACTAAATACTTTTTTGCCCCACTGTATAGAACAAAGACTGTAGCAGCAGACAATCATTCCTGGACTTGCATTGATTCAGTCATTGATGCTGATGTGATTCTAATGAGGTTTTGGATTGATAATACCACTTTATTTGACTAACAAAAACTTGGTGTAGAAATGTAAGCATATTAGTTAGCTCAACTCTTTTTGAAAGTTGAACTGGTAAAATTCAAAACTTAACCTGGTTTTGAGGTTTGGATTATGCAAGTAATTTGGAAAAGTAAATTGGAAAGTAATTGTGTTTGTAAAAATCACTGGCTGTTTAAAACAGCCATGTTTGCAGGCTTCAAGTGTGAAAACTGATGTGAATCAATCAAGTAATGAAGAAAAGAGGCATCAGAGAGCATGACAATCATCCTGAGTTTTATAGCCCTGTTTCTGAAGGACTGTCTTTGCTGATCCAAACCATCAAGTCAGAATCATGTAGGGTCGGCTCCTTCAGGTTTCCTCTGGTCTCTGACTCTAACTTTCAGACACTTTTTTAACAAATCAGGTAAATGAGGGGTTAGGTTTAGAAACTTTAAAATCTAGTTTCTGCTTTTTGTTTTTGCGCTGTGCTGCTTTTGGCTTTCACATGCCATGATGTCCTGCTCTCCCTGTAATAGTTTGAAGCTTAGTGCGAAGCAGCTGGGATGAGAATCGGCACATCCAAGTCCAAGTGTTTGAATCGGCTCCATGTTAGAAAGTTCTTTAGACCCCTTCTGCTCAGTTCTGTTCTCGGTCCTGCTGGTGACTGTGGTTTGAATTCCCGAGTAGATCGAAACATGAATTGACTTCAGGCACGCATTTACCTCTTCCTTTTTGTTTTTCTGGTGACAGCAACACTCGTTTCTTCCCCCTCCATCACTGCATCTGAGGTGTTACCATTTGGTAGCTCAGGTCGCTCTGCTTCCTGGCCTGATGTAACAGAAACAGTTTGGGAATCTTTTTGAATACAAAGTTTTGCTTGTGATGACTAAACACAGTGCAGCATCAAAATGAGTGTGATGGCTGCCTACGCTGCCACCCCATCAGGGCAGTAACCTCCTGCACCACACCTTACATATATCTGTTCACTTTATTTTTTGCATATACTTTTAGATTTCTTTTTCAAACATAACAAACACATTTGAACATAAAATTTATGTTCAAATTTATTTAACGCATTTCCGTTGACTTAATTATAATTTGCTTAATTAATTTGATGTTCTGCTTTGAGTTACCAGTGCTGAGGGAACCATTGTTGCTGCTGCTGCCATCTGCTGCTGGAACCATCAAGTCAGATCTGACGCAAGAATGCATGCCAGTCAGCAGAGGCCTTATATTCAGCAGGCAGCTTATTCGACTAAACCATCGGCCAGGGGACAATAAATTATGTGGTTTTGCTTTATTTTAGTTTCTATTTTGATCTTTATTTTCATTCATTTGTGTATGTTAATTTACCACAGGTTGGACATAAGTTTCATTTGTTTGCTGTATTTTGTCTTGACCTTATTAAGTTCCCCCTTGTGTGTCTTGCTCTGATCAGCCACTATATATGTTCCCTTGTGTTTTCAATTAGGTAGGTCAGTTTAAGTAAGTTTGTCTGTCTGTTCTGTTGTCCTCTGTTAAATTGTAAAGCTTGAGTTAATTTTGTTACTTTGACCTCATTTACATGTTTTGAAAAATAAATGTAAAATTTTTTGATAAAGTTGCTGTCCTTGTCTTCTACTGCTCGGTCCACCACAACAAGTGTTTATTAAAATGACAAGGAGGTGGGTCATCAAGGCCAGCAAGACCTTCTATGCTGACCTAAAACCATTTAGAAAAATACTTTTATTTGTGCTATTTTCCATAAATATATTAATTTTAAAGCAAATAAAAACCATTATTTACAGCAAGTTCTCTTCATACCATGCTATAACCACTTGGATCAGCTGCTTGCAGTGTTGTCCACTGTGGTGGAGATTTTATCCAGGCATCTTGTGTCAGGTTCCATGAAATCTGTTTGAGGTTCTTCAGAATCCACAAAGCAGGCTGCCATGTGTTGTCAGCAGCAGTGGCAGATAGTACAAACAGGCAAATATCGAGTCTATGAAACTAAGGCCAACTAAAAGGTCACATATCGGCTTTACAATGAGTGTGACGTGTGCATCCTGTGATTGGATAAGGATCATGACCCGTTTTCTTTAGAGATAAAAGTTTGAAAGAGTACGACACATATTTATGCTCCTGCCTGTTTGTCTGTGATTGTTTCTCCGTCCAGAGCATCTGCTCACTGCTGGTGGTTGTCATTAAAGGGTACATATCATGCTTTTCATAAGCCTTTTAGAGTAAACCATATCCATGTATATGAAAATATATTGTCTTTGTCAGACTAAAGAACGATTTTTTAAATGAAATATTTGTTGTCACAGCAAGTTTTCTTAATTGGAAGTAAGACACCTCAATCTCTTAGGGACCGCTTTTGGCTCCTTGCGGGAGCCGCCCATTTCACTTCGGCCTCGGCAACGTGTATGCATTTTGGCCACAAAAACAAACAATATCCGATCTTTTGCAAAGATTGATGAGTGTATTGTGGAGCCTCACAAAAGTGTTTTTCTCAGTGGAGAAAGTGGGTGAGTGTTAGCCTGGGGGCGGCGCTGACTCTTCCTGGAAGGGGCTGTTCCTCACTTTTAAATGTATGAATGTGAACGCATAGGCTAAATCTGAATTCTACCCTTCCCCTCCAATTGTAGGAGCATTTGGAGCTGTAATGGTGTCCAAACTTGTATTTTTAAGTGATAGCCGTAGTGACTAAAGGATAGGTATCCCTCAGCTGGGAGGGTGTTCAACGTCGCGCTTTGCTGTGGAAGTGAAACACATTTCTTCATGTGGGTGTGCTCTGGAGCACAGAATTTGACATGTACCAGTAAATGTAATCATGACATTGTTTTTTGCACAACTTTTCCGAATTATAAAACTGATGTTATGTATTTTCCGAGTACAGGCAGCTTTGCGCTAACATAGCTAATTGGTGACTATGGATTACGTCATGGAGTGGGAGTGATGTCCAACAATTAGAAGACACAATTTTTCCATAACTCTCCACTTGGAGGGCTAAATGCAGGGATAGGGAGGAGTCGTAGGGGAACAAGAAAAAAATTCTTGTTCCCCTACGACTCCTCCCTATCCCTGGCCCCAAATTCTTGTGGGCCCAAATGTTTTCCTGGATTTGGAGGGGCTGCTTATAGAGAGCAGATTTCAAGAGGAATACTCAAATGTATGAACAGATCAAAATACTGTTTTGGGTTTATTTTGTGAGGAATGAACATTGTAATACACTTAAAAGCCCAAAAAGTAGATTTTGCGTGATGTAAACCCTTTTAAACTAACAAAAACAACAACAAAACAGATCCACAGGCACAGCTATAAGTATTAGCCTAAAGTATCAACAGAAAGACTGAAGAGGAATCATTGATAAATTATTTGGCAGAACTCCATATTTTTACTGAGATAAGACGGGAGGAGGAATTTTATTTACAAAGAAGAAACTTCTGTAGAGGACAGATCTGCTGGTGAATGAAAAGATTGGACTTTTTGTTTTTAATATTGCAATGACTCAGGTCACAGCAACGCAAGCAGTGGATGAGGTGCATTATGGGGGAGTTAACATTTTCCATCATTTCATTTTTGGAGTTTTTGTTTGTCAGGTTTGCTCATTTTTGGTTTCAAAAATGGTTTAATATTGTTGATGCAAGTGAGGATGTTGCAGTGAGCTCACGGTGCCACACACCTCAACAGGTTGCAGTCATAGACTGTTGACTGAGCAACAAAAGTTGTTTAAGTCTGCAGTGCCACAATATGTTCAGGACTGTGTTCCTGTGTGATTGTGAAGGGAATGTTGATTTAAAGCTTGTGAGGCGTATTTAGGATTCTCAGGGAAATGTTTGGGTGAAGAAATGGTATTTGTAACGACATGGGCTGCGTCTTCCCCTCAAATAATCTCCTGAACCAGAAGAGATGGTCTGTTGTAAAGGCTCTTGTTGTTTTCCATATTGCTTTGCTGATTGTTTAGCTAAAATAGATCCTAAATGAAAGGTTTGTGCAGTTCAAGAAATCAGCAAAGTCCTCAGCACCTATTGTTGAGGTCTTCTTCCTTTTCTTCTTCTTCTGTGGTGCTGGCTCCTGCAAATCTGGGGTCAAAGGGTCTCTGCTGTCAGAGTTGCTCCTGTTTGTGATGTTCTCCACCTCCACCTCCAAAGCAACTAAAACAACAGAGAAAAATCCAGTCCGGACCAGAACAGATGGTACTGTGGCTCCTCAGAGCCTGCTGGCTCACCTTCTCTTTGCTCCTCTCCTTCGCTGATCTCCTTTTTCACCTTCTTCTTTTTGCTTTTTACAGTTGGCATGGCAGCGTTCTTTCGTGAGCTGAAAAGAAACCCCATAACAGTTTGCACATGCATAAAGTCAACAACGGAGATCTCTGACTGTTCAATGATCCTCTGAAAGGGATTTAGGTCACCAAATTAATGTTTAATGGGGATTTTAAAGTAATCAGGTGATGCCTGTTAGAGATAAAAGGATTAGTCTGAACTCTAAGTACAGATGGTTGAGCAAAGTTGCAGGGAACATGCCACCATTTGTTTGCACTCCTAAATCAATATAACTCAGTTTTTGCAAAAATGTCTGAAAACTTTAACTGATGAGACAGCTTGGTTTTCAAAAGTCTTTTTCTGGAACCATTGTGTCTATGAAGCTTTGAATGTGTTAAATATTAAATACCTAAACTGGGTTAAACGTGAATACCTCAATTTTTAATTATTTTTTATATTTGTTTAAGTAGAAAAGAGGAGTTTTTGAGTTTGTTAAACACACTAAGGCTAAATCTCTGCCAAACATGGAAGAGCTCAATATTGTATTATTAGGGATGACAATTAAAGAAGAAAACACAAACAGAAATATTTAAAAAGTGAATTTTCACAAACGTTTTTTGCTGTTCTTTTAAGCTCATCAGCAAATGTTTGACAGTAAATGTTTTTTAAATAAGCGCAAATCTATTTCCTATTAAACAATAACAAGAGTTCTGCTTGCTGGCCAGAAGCAGAGCACACCCAGGAAAAACTTTATTGCATCTCCTATACAACTTTAAATCAAAGAAAACGTTCTGTTTAAAAATGATAAAAAGTTAATTCTTCCTGTAGAATGATGACCCTTTAAAACAAGAATGTTAGAATCTGATTTGTAGTGCGGTTGTGATTCTGTCTGCAATGACCTGAGCCACACACCTGAATGGGCTGCTTTGCATCAACCAGCAAAGTTAAAAAAGAACAGACTCAGAAACAACAATACCCAGCAGATTGATGTTACTCCACTAAACTCCGCTTTTGTTCCGGTCCCTAGTGTCAGCCACAGTCAAATGAATTTGTAACAACAGTAAAAATAGCTATAATGAGTTCTGATAACAGTCCCAAAAGGAGATTACGTGTCAAATTCCAATCATTAAAAAAAGTTTTTTGCAAGTAATCTGTCTGTTCTTACCGGAGTCTTTGCTCCGATGCACAGATGGTCCTCCTGGGTGTCTGATCCTATGAAGCTTGGTTAAAGTCTCAGGCTGAGTATCAGTCCCACAACTCCTCTCCTTCTTTTCTTTTAGGTTTCTTTTTTTAATCCCAATGCTTCCTTGAAAGTTACTCCAGGACTATAAAAAGCTTAAACTGTGAAAACCAGTGAGGCAGAAGAGGTGGGAACTGTGCAGCTTTGAGACTTCTGTGGGGCTTTCAGAGTGACAGCTGGAGCTCAGCTGAGCTGTCAAAGCCTCCAGGAGCTCCGTGATTGGTTCACTGAATGACGACCACAGAAGTTTGTCAGAGAAAACATTACCCATATAAATTAAAAAAGATTTTTTGGAATAAAAGCACAAATCACATGGGCCAACATTTTTACGACAAAATAAAGGGTATCACATGAGAAACAGAAACTCAGAAGTGTTCCAATATTTTGGCATAAAATTAGCACATTTCCAGTCTTGTTCCTGCGACAGATCTTTAAGAAGTTGATTGAGGGGCAACAAATGATAGAAAAACTAAATTTCTGTCTTAATTTTAAACCTAGCAGCTATTAGTTGTAACTGAAATGACAACTGTAGCATGATCAGCACAAATCTGAAATGTCTTAAAGAGATCTAGTTAAATTTTTCTAATATAGTTTCATTCATCTTTTAATCTGTTTTCCCTTTTGGGGTCACTGGATTGCCGGAGCCTATCCTGGCCACTTGCAGGTAAAGGCAGGGGACACCCTGGACATGTCGCCAGTTTGTTGCAGGGCCAAAATTCACACCTATAGACAATTTAGAGTAACCGATATATAAAAGCATGTTTTTGGATGATGGGAGGAAGCCAAAGTCCCTGGAAAAACCCCACACATGCATGGGGAGAACATGCAAACTCCTATGTAAACTGCTCCGTGGGTCATTTGGTACCGGGCCGCACAGAAAAAATAAGATAACTTACATGACTTCCGTTTTATTTATTTCGGAATCTGACAGATGTTTTTTTTTTGAAAAATTGCCCGATTCTCTATTACATCCGTCTATGTTACTCTCTGGACGCAGGCCAATTCGCTCATCTCGGTCACGCGATAAGATACCGCTAAAATAAAACCCAGGAACTAGCAAAATAAAAAAATAAAAAAAACGTCTTTGGAAAGTTTCTTTGCCAAGTGGAAAAGGCCCAGCCAGGAGACAGAAGAGGGAGATTCCCTCGAACCATTCAGCATTGTGGTGAGTTGGATTTTCCATGCACTTATTTTGAAGGCATGTTTAAATGTTATAATAATAGCGACCAGGGAGTGTTGCGGGCAGAGAGGACGTTGCTCATGTCATAATTCGTGTTTATTGTTATCTTGAGAAAATACCACAGTCATATTATTTTGTTGTACTGTAGTGTCGGTCACGTGCACGTTTGGTCTCCTTTCGGAGCTACGCAGGCTGCAGGGGTTACTGTCGGAGCTGGCATCACAGGGAATTAAATCAATCCCCTTTGCCTGCTTTGGTCAAAGTAGGGTTGAAGACAGGTGTTTCTTTTTGCCTACGGGTCCTTTCATCTTATGTTAATCATGTTGTTTCACCCTTAGTTATTTCTTCCTGTTGTGTTTACTTCTTTTTAGCACCATAAGTGTGGGAAGGGGAGAGGATGATGACACCTGTGCGATGTACAATGTTTAGTGTGTCAAAAATAAAAGTGCAGAGTATGTCTTATCACGCCTTTATTGCAGCGTTGCTGCAGCGTGTGTCCGCCACATATAACATACCGATCCGTGAGAATTTTGCCAGACATCAAACCGGTCCATGGTGCAATAAAGGTTGGGGACCACTGATTTAAAATAAATTAATTATTGGTGCATTTTGACTTCCCATGAGTCTTAGGGCCCTTCAGCCTTCAGTCCCTAAGACTCATGGAAAGAGGGGAATCTTGGGTGTAAAACCATGAGCAGAAGTGAGGTCCATGCTGTTTGGGTGTTTTTGGGCATGTTCAAATAAATGGCGCCACAGAGCCTGTTTCGTCATCTTCACTACTGTGAAACAACAATTCCCCCCCCCCCCTTTGCTCTCTCTTGTTCTCTGAAGCTGCTCTGTCCTTTTTTCTGCCTCTCTCAACCAAAAGTCAGTAGACTCAAATCCTGCTTTCTCCATTTTCTTCTGATATTTTTCTTAATCCCATCCTGCAATGCAATTATTCTCTGAGTGTTTAACCTTCCATTAAATCCATAGTCTTTTATCCAAATGCTCGATTTTTGTAGGATCCTGACTTTCCACATACTTCCAATCCTTGCTCTGCAAACTTTCTAATGGACTTTCCTTTGTGCTAGTTCAAAAACACAAGCTGCAAATTCAGCGATTTGCATAACACAACAACAGCAAAACACACAGCAAATACAACAATTTGCACGACACAAAAACAACAAAACACACAGCAAATACAGCTATTTGCACAACACAAAAACAAGAAAACACACATCAAATACAGCTATTAGCTAAAATCACATTAACACACACACACTCTATACTTTACTTATTTATAAATGCCAGCTTTTTAATTATCTTTAATTCTTACAGCTCAAAGTTATAGTACTGGGATTTTTATTTCATATCTATAAATACATACATGTATTATGTTATTTCACACGGGATTTCGAGGACCCCGCCGTCCTTGTCTGATAGTGTCTAGAATTCTCAGGGCTTTTACCCTTTTTTTCTTTAAACACGGAATTTAACGGACTCCGCCGTCCAACTAAATAGTACGGGATTTCAAGGACCCCGCCGTCCGTACTTACGGAATTTCACAGGACTCCGCCGTCCTTTCCATTGTCTTTCTCCTTCGGTATACCGTCAACCTTTCGGACTCCAGCCAACGGGATGGGCACCAGTTCCAACAAAGGTTTGACTCACTTAGGAGTCAGCTGTGGCCACAGTCTCCTGGGGCCCACCACGCTCGCTGAAATCCTCAGGTATGTTGGTATGCGGCTCGAATGGACCAAATTAATGTTGGGTTAAAACAACCTGCAACATCATAACAATTCAAAAAGGAAAGAAAGACAAACAGACTCAGGTACCTTTTATAAGGAGAATGAACAGTGAATAATACCCAGCAACAATCTCTCTCCGCTCTGGCGTATATTCCTGTCGCCTTCCCTTTTATCAAGTTTGTCGGGTTTCCCTAATGTAATATGCACTGAGCTCTAAGGAGGGGGAACAAGAAGGCATATCTGCAGCACGATTAGAAAACATAAATTACGACATGTCTATCTTTTGCAGCCTTCTCACATCATCTTCGGACCTCCAAAGCCTATTCACATGGATAAACTAACACAGAGCGTCCTTTGATTCATTGTAGACACAGCTAACACAGGTTCCCAGGAGAATGCTGGAAAGACGCAAAGATAATCGTTTGCTCCCAAGGGTGTCACCTCCACCTTCCTGTGAAACAGAATTGGACACAGACACTTCTGCAAACCTGATTATATCACCTATATTTAGCTAGGTGATGCATAAAAAAGCAAATATGACATAACTTATATACATTATTCCAACACATACTCAGAGTAAGCAAGTTCAGGTGGATATCAGCCAGAGTTCAGGGTTAAAGTCAGGGTAGTTTAAACATGCTTTCTGGAATACCCCCCAGGTATAGTGTGTCTATTTGTAAACATTCTCTCTGTATTTCAAACTAGTCAGGGCATCACAATTTTTTATTTCATCAAAATGATACCTTACACAAATATTCTCTGGTCAGAAATTTAGCACACGCTGTTTTCCAAAATATTTTTTTTCACAAATGTGTTTTCTTTTGATCACGGCACTGCTGGCTGTAATAGTTAGGACTGTGTTGGTTATAACTAATAGCAATCTCCTAAATATGTGTGTATGTTTTGACTTAAATGTGTTATTTTAAAATCAATTTGGAGAAAGATGAAAACTGAGTGTGGTACTTGGATGATTGTCAATATTTATAATTTTTGAAAAAAAAACCAACAATATTGTTTTCAAGGACATGGGAGGAGTTAATTAGAAATTTACCTCTGAGTTTTGGGCGGGACTGTTGTCGCAGAGTAAGCCTGCCCCTACTTCCCAACTTCTATCTGTTTACCTGCAGTCCCGCCAGCTTACAGCCCCTCACACCCCCAGCTTAACATTATCAGTGCAACAAAACTGGTGACCAATATTGTAGCTATCCAGCTGTAGATTTCATAGATCCAGATTCCAGCTCAGATGAGGAAAAACAAAAACGTGCAGAGCAGGGAACTTGTTGCCCGCCATTGTAAGTTTTATGACACAGCTACAACTTTTGTCATTTCCTGATTCACCATGGTCTGAATTAGGCCTGCACAATATACCGCAAATTTATCGTTATCGCAATATCCAGCTCTGCAATATGCATATCGCAAAAGACGGCGAATATCGCAATAAATCGCAAACCCAAAATGTGTTAAAACAATCTTCTAGCAGCTTGAAGCATTTAACACATCAAATAAATCCCTTTATGCTTTGACCAATCAGATGGACGCCTTCCCATTGTTGACCAATCAGATGGAGGCCTATTATGTTAACCCTGGTCCTGAAGAGCCTCAACCCTGCCTGTTTTCCAGCTCTCCTTAACCAGCTTGCTGTTGATTGGCTGACTCAAGTGATTTCACATCCTGATTGACTGAACACACCTGATTTTGGTTATCATTATCGAGCAGTCTAGGGAGAATTGGAAAACAGACAGGGTTGAGGCTCTTGAGGACCAGGGTTAGCCACCCTGACGTTTGTCCCCCATGTCGATGAGGGTCATTTGGAGTATAATTTTTAAACTGTTGCAATGAAATGGGAATGATGTTTTTGTTTATTTTTCTATTTGTTTATTTACCGCAAATTTATCGTTATCGCAATATTGATCACTAATATCGCATATCGCAAGTTTTCCTCATATCGTGCAGCCCTAGTCTGAATAAAGAAATGCTCAGAAATGAAAAGTTTAAGATTAACTTATTTATAAATGTCCTCCAAAATGAGAAAAATGCTACAAGAACATGTTAAAAAGACTAAAAACACAATTTTCATCAGAATGGGTCTTTAAAGGTTTGGTACTGTTTTTAAATGGTTTTAATTTGCATGGATGTTTACTAATTTAACCTGTGCTCGTCTGAAAACATGCTTCACAGGTTAACTGGCATCTTTAATTTGCTTTAAGTGTGAGTGTCTGATTGTGTGACACTGCAAAAGACTGGTGACCAGGTCAGGATGTACCCCGCCTTCACCCAACAGTAACTGGTACAGACTCCAGTAACCCTGTGACCCTGCCAAGAATTCAGTTGGATCTGACGATGGATGGATGGGTTTATTAATTTAATAATTTGGTAACAACAGCCATCTTTGGTGTAAACAAGTATGCTGCTCTTCAATAAGCCCATAATCTCTGAAGAGGGAATTATCTTTAAAAATGGATTGTATATGAATAGATTTCTATTGTAGCAGAATCGAAAAATAATAAATGCATGGTGTTTCACTGCAGACCCCTGAGGCCAGTTTTGTCTGTGTAATGTTGCAGGTATTTTCCATGTGGTGTGGTCCAAGAGTTTAATAGGTCAATACAAATAAATCCATGGCACAGCAGAAACCAGGTCACATGCAGGAAAAAAATCCAATTAGATCAAGACAGAGACTTACACTGGACACATGAGAAAGTGAAAACACTCAGCTACAAAAGAAAATAGAGGAACAACTTTTTTGTTAAGAAAATGTTATAATACATTTCCACATTCAAATCATATTGTATCAACACTAGTCAAGGCTAATCCATTTCAACTGATTGCAAGAGAATAACAATCATGTGTTATGTTTTGTTGTACTAACAACCAATCTGTAGGGTGATACGGGGGGAGATGTTAATCCTTCAGATTAGTCTCTGAGCTGCAGCTGGTCTGTCGAGGATTACCCCTGAAGAACAGAGCGGTCAACACAAAGTATTCACACCAAGTGTCGTGTCTCAATGACTGAAGTGTATGCACTTGAGTGTGTGAATGTGTGTAAGTGTGTGTGCTGGAGTGTGTGCATGTGTGTTTGTATCTCGAACTCAGATCTTTGAGGAAGTGCCTCATCACATCAATAGCAGTATTACCGGGTACTGGTGTTTTTTGTCATTGTCAAATAAATTAATCAGAAGCGTCAACCTACTGAAAACATTAGCGCTGTATACTAAACTAATCTTTAATATTTTATTTGTTGTCAATCATATCTTCCATGAATAAACCTTTCTGTCTTCATCTCATCCAGCACGGCTAATGTTGGCTATTATCCCTACATTCATCCCTGCTTATTGTGCTCTGTAATGTGTCTGTAATCTTCTGCTGGGAATGCATGAGCTGAAAGCAGTCTTGTTACAGACTGTGTGACAGGCAGTAGAAAAACGTGTTTATTTTTTCAGTTAGGCAGTCATCAAAGCCTTTTTTTTTATACATTTCCAATCTGGAGAATAGGCTTCATACTGCCTGTGGACACCATGATTGTTTTAGGCTGACTGCAGCTCAGCTTTTCTTAGAAGTAGAAAATCTTGAACTGCTTTTGCAGTGAACAGCCAGTCTCCTTGAGCAAAACAGCCTCCCTGCTTTCTGCTCTGTTGTTTTTCAGTCTAACACAATGATAAAACTCAGATAAAACAGCTTTCTTTGGCTCATTTTTGTAGTTATGTGGATTCTTAAGGTTCAGGAGTAAAAACATCCTGGTGTCATTTGTAGTATTTACATTTTTAATTAGCACTTCTGTTTTTTTTCTTTTTAAACACAAATGTTTAAAAAGTGAAAAAAGCCCTCTTGTCTCTAACTGATGATTGATGAGCCAAAACAGCTAAAGTTCTATCTTTTTCCATCCAAATAAGTTTTTTATGTGTGTTAGTTCAGCAACTAACCAATGATCATTTGTTATTGAAAACTCATCTCCACATTCTATGCACAGATTTTCAAATCGCTCGTAAAATGATTGTAATAGAAATCAAAATGTAAAACTCAGACTGCTGGGATTTTTCTGGCTCCATAAACCTTCACTGTCTTTCAGTATTTCAACAGCTTCAGCTCAACAGTTACTGCATGTCCTGTCCACAGGAAAACACATGTTTAGTTGTATAGCCTATGGTTAGAATTATCTATTGTTACAAATACAGTACAGACCAAAAGTTTGGACACACCTTCTAATTCAAATGGATGGGAAGGTCTGTCCAAACTACAGTCTGTACTGTAGATGTTTTGCATTTGAATGGGAACTAAACAATAACAGCAAAGCCCCAAAACTGTTAGAAACAATTAAAAATCTTTCATCTTAACTAAAAGGTATTTATTTAAAATTTCAGATCAAAAGTTTAAAATGTGGGGAACCTTATAAGACAGAAAGTTATTATTACACATTGAAGACATTCTGAAAGCATGCAGTTCTGCTTCTCAGCCTCTAGGTGTCAGTGTAGTCTTTTTTTTAAACTGTTCTCAAACCAGCAGACATTTTATTGTTCCGGTGTAACATTTTGTGTGTACAGTGTGAGATAATGGGGTGTGGGGGGTGGATTTCAGGGTTTCTGTTTCTCCTTGGATTAGGTCAAAAATCTGCTGACTGAGGTGCTAATAGACCCACCAGATTGTCTCAGTTTATCTGTTTACCAGCTCAAATCAAGATCTCAGCAGCCGATTGTGTATAGGTGAACAGGTGAAACTTCAAACACAGCTCAGTCGGTTGCTAAGCAACCATCATGCATAATTCTTTTATGTTGAGGTCATGCAGCTTTAAGATGCTAGATTACTGCATCTGCATGAAGCTGCGCCAACTCTATTAAGTAATGTGTAATAACAATTGAAAGGTTGAAAACATGTATCCAGGTCTGGTGAGGAGGCAACAAGACAGAAGTGAAGGGGGCTTAAAAAACACGTATCCTAATTATAAAAAGCAACAACAAATAGCTGGCTAGAAAATCCAAGAGGGCTTAAAAAAATCCAACTATAAATCTTAGAAACAAAAACAACCAATAGGAAGACGAATTGAGATAAATATATGTGTGAGCAAGCGAAAGGAATACAGGAAATATAAAATATAAAATAAATGAATCCTCAAAATTTCAAAATATTCTGCATTTAGAGATCCAAAAGAATTGAAAGAGAGAAATCAGCTTCTCACTCATGGAGTTGCAGTCACACGTGAGCACAACTTAGATTTGAGCTGTGGCCTTTGTTATGTGTTACAACTGTCATTATGTTGGCAACCACAAAGATGCGCCTGTGTGTGTTTAAGGAACTGTTCAGCAAGAGAATGAGTGTACTGAAGCTGTGGAGCACGAATAAAAACGTACTGAGCTTCCAAGTCTGCCTTATGTTTAATTTGAGCAGCACTAAAGGCCACCAACACGACAGCCTTTTGTTTTTCCCTACAGAGATAATATCACTTACTTTTTGTTCCCTTCTGCTATTCGGTGTATGTAAAAGGCTGACTGCTGTCATATTACAGTATAATAAACCAGGGTTTGGTTACAAGTGAACCAAAAAAATCATGTCTTGTCATTCTAGCACTTAAAAAAGGGGCTTCTTCCCCATCGATGAAAATAGAGGCAAATAGTTCTAAAATGAAAAATAAACCATTGAAATCAACTCTATCCTATAAGCCAAGTCAAGTCTTGAAGTGCCACTCCAATCATATTTTAATTTATTTTCAAATTGTTTTTTTGGTCTTTTATTATGATTATGCAGTTCTTAGCCAAAATGTAAAAATCCTGAGCCGTTACTTGCAGCAGGAGTTCATTACAAATTCATCCAAGAGTTGTGGGCGGGACTGTTGGCGCAGAGTAAGCTTACCCTCATTTCAGATCAGCCCTTTGTTTACACTCCTGCTAGCTTACAGCCCCTCACAACCCCAAGCTAACATTAGCAGTGCAACAAAAATGGCAGCATTCAGCCGTACAGTTTGGATCCAGATTCAAGCTCAAACGAGGAAAACAAAAACGTTCATGGATCTATTTGTCTGCAAAAAGATGTATCAGAAAGGAGCGGAGCAAGGAGCTGGTGGCCTGCTTATTGTTGATTTTACATGTCAACTACATGCTTTTTTTTACATATTATTTTTATGTATTTAGGGTTCATAGTGATTTGGATAAAGAAATACACATAAACACAGTTTTAATCTGAATTTTCTTCAATTATGTACATCAGCATGAGAAAAACACTACAAGAACACCAAAAACAATATTGTAATTGGAGTGGGTCGTTAAGGCTGCATTTACACTGCAGGTCTTGATGCCCATATCCGATTTTCTGACTATATCCGATTTTTTTGACGACCCGCTTACATCATCTTTTAAAAGTGACCCGTATCCGATTTTTACATTTACACTATACAATGCTAAAACTATCAAACGTAGATGTTCTGAGGACTACGTAGCAGCATTTCCGCCTTCCGCAAACCTCTTTCGGACTTTTGTGATGGCGGTTGTCATGGAGGCAACTCAGCGACGGAAGGAGGCGTTGCCTTGGCCGCTCCAGAGGGGAGTGGAAAAAGGAGGGCTGGTCGGCTCTCTCTGAGTTGTGAATGAGGAAGGGTGTGCAGACGTTGTGCTGTACTAACAGTTTGATCCAAGTGTTGAACCTTTCCTGCGCGATGATTTCTGTTTTCCGACCGTGGTCAGAAACGCACGGGAGATATTCTCCAGGGCCGAAGGCGGATTCTCCTTCGGGGTTCACTTTCCCGTTCGAAACCCTCAGCCTCCAGAGTGGGTTAAGAAAGACTCCAAAACTTTTGGGGGAGACACCTTATTTTTAATTTACGGTTCTCCGACACTCCTCCCCCCCTCTCCTCACACACACACACACACACACACACACACACAGCACGCGCGGTCCCTATCATACACGCTATCACTCCGCAACACAAGCAAAGAAATAAACGGCTTCTAGCCAGTTCCATAGCAACGGTGTCCAGCTTGATTAGTTACCGTTTGCGGGACCGGACCGGAAATAACAGCGGTTTCCGACTATGGTCTGAAGCCTGAGGATGAAAGGTAACACGCTGACAGCAAAATCAGCACACAAAAGCACCTTAATAAGTCATGAGATCTCAGTTGGTGGTGTCCTGAGTTGACGTCACTGACGTACGACTTGTATTTACTGGGGAATATTTGTCTGGAATTTGTCTGCTTACAGAACACACGCAAATGCACGTATCCGATTCGTTTCCGATTTATTTCCACATATGAGTGAGGCCTGCATCCGATCTGAGAAAATCGGAATGCGCTTTTGTCCTGCTTACACGTTCACCGTTCAAATCCGATCTGTGCCGCATGAGAGGAAAAAAATTGGAATTGGGTCACTTGAACCATGCAGTGTAAATGCGGCCTAAGTCAATGAAGTCAAGTCTAGAGTCAAGTCTCTCTGCGTGAGTCAAGTTTGAGTCTCAAGTCCAAGTCCCTAGGAACCAAGGAACAAACATAAAATATATGTAAGTCATCTTAATTTTCAAAATGTAACACATTTTTAATGACCCAGTGTTGCTAACAACTGCTCAATTGACTGCTCAGAGATGTCCAGACTTCTCATCTTACAGTCTTCTTCAAAAGCGTGCAGAACATTATGGAGTGTGATTGCTTGTTTTGATGCTTTCTTTCTTACTTGAACACCCTCACACATAAAACAATTTCACACTGAAGGTTTTAAACAGTGCTGCCTGCCAGGTGTAATGACGAGACACGAGAGCTGTGGTGGAGATGAAGGAACATCTCGACAGCGCATTCGACAAAAGCAACACAAAGAGCTGTGGCTAATTACAGCTGCCGTCAACAGGCTTCGTTTAAGATGCAATACAATTAATGAAGGCTTTCCTCCTCGCTATTGAGCTTCAGACATTATTTATAGATCAGCAGAAAACATGCACACTCCCACATCAGCAAGCTGTTAGCTTGGAATGGAGACAACTGGATTCAGTGCAAATTTTCCGGCTGTTGAGAAAAACAACATCGTGGCTAAATAAGAACCTAACATGTCTGCTAGATAATGTTCTAGTTTGAAATGTGTGAGTGTGGATATAAGTACAGACAGACACACAGATGGATGGATGATCTTGGGCCACATGCATCACCGCCTAAATTTGCTTATGTAAGGATAAGAGAACCATAATCTAACTTTGTTAAAAGTGTGATACATGTAACCATCTTACAGTGTTTAAAATAATTTTGTTCAAGTTGTTTTTGGATAAAATCTCTTCATGTCCTCGAGGTTGATACACTCTGTGGATTCTCGAGATATCTATATATATTTTTTGTAACTAGAAAATAAAACAACATAAACCAACCTTTTAATTATGGCTTCAGGGCCTGACAGACTTAGGTTTTCCAGACATAGAAAACTCCTTTACAGTAAATGAGATGTCCTTCTAATGTTCAGACATTCATCGCTCCATCTTCCTTCTTGGTCCAACACAGGTTCACAGAGGTTAGTTAAGCTGATCCCAACTACTTTAAGAAGACCCTGGACGGGTGTCCAGTCCATCCCGGGACTGGACAAGACCATAGAGAACTCACTAGTAGACCAGGCTAAGCACCATTAGGGGCAACAAACTGGCAATGAATGCTGGAGCTGGATCTCCTTAAGAAGGGTGGTGATAGATAAGATGAGTGTCCACAGCTGGTCTCAATCGGAAGGCAGAGCAGAGAGGGGAGTGGGAAGAGAGACTGCCAGGGGCACCTTGACAGTCACTCTTGCCCGGTGAGCCCGGTGAAAGTCCTTAATGAGGGACGGATCTAAGATGAGAGAACGGGAGATCCAGAAGTGTTCCTCAAGACCGGAACCCTCCCAGTCCACCAGGAACTGGAGACCTCGACATCGGCGCCAAACATTCAACAGCCGGCTAACAGTGAAAGCCGGGGCGTCGTTGATGATATTGGTGGACGGAGGGGAAGCGGACGGCGGTCACAGAGAACTTTCCTGGACAGGCTTAATCTGGGAAACGTGGAAGGACAGATGTACCTTGAGGACCGCATGTTACCGAAGGCGGACACAGGGGGCGTTGATGATCCTCTCAATGACGTATGGACCGTTGAAATGGGGAGACAGTTTGCGGGAAGTGGTCTGAATGGGGATGTTCCGTGATGAGAGACAAACCCTTTGACCAGGCTGTTCAAGTGGGTCCCACCCCCCTGTAGCGATCAGCAATACGGCAGTTGCTCTCCTTGGTGTGCAGGAGAACAACCCTGGTCTGATGCCAGATGCGCTGGCATCTTTGCAGATGGTGTTGGACTGAGGGCACTGCCAAATCGAGTTCCTGTGACAGAAACAGAGGTGGTGAGTACCCAAGGGAGACCTCAAACAGAGACAACCCTGTTGCCGAAGATGGGTGAGTGTTGTGGGCACTCAATCCACACCAGGTGATTGGATCAGTCAGAAGTGTTCTGAGCTGCCAGGCAACAGAGTGCCCCTTCAAACTCCTGGTTCGCCCTCTCTGCTTGACCATTGGACTGGGGATGGTAACCTAAAGTGAGACTAACAGTGGCTCCCAAGGCAGAGCAAAACGCCTTGCAAACCTGGGAGATACAGTGGTGGACAAAATTGTTGGTACCCCTCAGTTAAAGAAAAAAAGTCCACAATGCTCACTGAAATGACTTGAAACGTTCAAAAGTAACAATAAATAAAAATGTATTGAAAATTAAATAATCAAAATCAGGCATTACTTTTGAGTTGTTGATTAACAGAATTATTTAAAAAAACAAACTAATGAAATAGGGCTGGACAGAAATGATGGTACCTCCATAAAAGACTGAGAACTAATTGCCCAGGGGGTCATGATGAACTCAGGTATGTCCTTTAATTAACATCACAGCTGTTTTCAAACCCATAATCAGTTAGTCAGCTTAGTGTCAGATCGCACCGTTGTTGTTTGAGCCAGAGTGGACTTCATGGGAGATGACCAAGGAGGACACCACTGTTAAAAGAAAATCATAAAAACGCAAGACTGGAGTTGCAAAAATGACGGAAAAGGAAAGAAGGGAAGAAGAGAGAGGGATGTTGGGGGGGTGGGGCATAAAACCATGAAGAGGCATAAAGCAACTAACTGCAGGATGTTTATCATTACGGTAAGGTTCAGATGTAATACAAATCTCAAAGGGCGGGGCCTGTCCACACACACTCAAATGTTATAAACACACCTGCTAGCTACAAAATTGTCCACATGTCAACATGTACACAATACGGATAGTGTTCACACATGTATACTTATGCTTTCAAACCAACTAGTGTGAAATATTTCATTCAATCAATCACGCAAACTATTAGTGTAAAGGTGAGCTAACACCTGTGCTCAATTGAATGTTTATGTTCTTCTAAAATGGATGGTGGAATGTGAAAAGAAGGAGGAAGAGTGCCCAGCCATCCCCACTCCAAGACCCCCGCCGCAGCAGCCGTGGCACCCAGAACCCCCAAAGCCACACCGCAGCAGGCAGAGAAGAACCGCCCCCCGGTCGATCACATCCGCCACCCAGGCCAGGGCCAGCAGGACCGCCGCGGGGTCCCCAGAGCCAGAGAGCAGGGAGGCATGGGGGGAAAGAGAGTGCAGCCCCAACCCAACCAGGAGAGCAGCCCCCCCGCTGCATCAGACGGGCCCAACGCCGGGCCCCACCCGAGAAGGGTGCCCACAGCCCCAGAGGAGCACCTCATCACTACCCAGGAGTTCTGGGAATCCCCCCGCCCCAACCCCAGGTACGAGCCAGGATCCCCCAAGGGAGACCCGCTCCGCGCTCCAGGCAGCCACCCACCCAGCCCACGGTTGGTCCATAAAGGGACAAGGCAGGGGCCAGCCGTCCCTGCCCAGGAGGGGGGCACCCCGGGGATAAGGGGGGCCCACGAGGGGTGTTGTAAACATGGCCCGACCACAGTTGGAAATTTGGCCAGTCCCAGCACCCGGGGGCAAGGACCAGAACCCACCCCACAGGGACACAGACACCCCAGGCTCAGGTGTGATGTGATCCCCGGCTTTTGGCCTTGCCACGGCCGCCGTTGCCAAGGGTCCAGTAACCCCTACCAGGGATGGAGTAGGGGACAGATGGTCCAAGGTCCCACTTTCCATGCAAAATGCGTGTGTGTGTGTGTTTGTGAGGGTGTGTGTGTGCATGTGTGTGTGTTTATGTTGGAATGTATATTTTGAGGGGTGAAGGGTGTGTGTACTAAGGGGGTGCAGTTAAAATTGGCGGGTAGGGCAGTGAGGGAACATCTCCTGATTACTCACAGTGATGTCCCATCACCCTCCCCACCAAGGGGCCCTAAATGTCTGGGGTGCGGTTAAAATTGGCTGGTAGGGTGCTAAGAGGACATCTGCTGCTTACTGCCAGTGATGTCCAAGCACACCCCCTACCAAGGGCCCTACATGTCTAAGGTGCAAATAAAACCGAGAGGGGGGGGGGCATTCCATACGGCAACCATGGGAAGGGGACCACTGCCAAGTAGCTCCTCCCCCCCAAGGTGCATCGCAGGCTAAACCCCCCACCCCCTCACCCTAATATGAGATTATATGAGGAAGGGGGTAAATTGGGGACAGCTGGTAGACTGTCCCCCGATGGTCAAACAGCCGTCCCCCAGCCCCCCCAAGCACAGGGCACAGGTCCCCCCAGCCCAGGGATCCCACCCCCCCGAGGCGCTGACACCCCAGGCCCAGCACCACCCACCCCACGCAGAGAGAGAGGAGCCAGAAAGCTCCGCCCCCAGGAGCAAGTGCAGGCCCCCACCCTCAGGCGCCGGCCCTGGGAGAGCTCTGGTCAGGCCTCGACGGGACCGAGGCAGCCAACCATCCGGTTGCCTCAGCGGAGACCCCGACCCGTCAAACCCCCAAGGTCCCGTTCTGACCCCCACAGGACAGGGCCGACAAGCCCCCCCGACCCCGCAGCCCCAGTGGATGACACCCAGAGCGACCGGGGTTGCCCCGCCCAATCCCAGAGCCAGGGAAGGGTTGATCCCAGCCCCAGCTGTAGATGGGCAGCCCATCCAGCGCCGCTGGACCCCCCCGAGCAGGGCCCCCCGCCATCCCCACCCTCACCCCCCCCAGCACAGGCAAAGAGACCACCCCCCCAGGCCAAGCCAGACCACCACTCAACCCCCACACCCAAGCCCAGAAGACCGCACAGCGCCCCAGCCCGCCCCAGCCCGCCCCACCCAGGCACCGGACCCGACCCCCCAACCAACGGAGTCCCCACCAACCCCTACCGGGCACCGGAGGCCCCGACCCCCACCCCGAACCACATCAGAAAGGCAAGGAGCAATGACGACCAGGCCCCCCACCCTCTAAGTCATGGAGTTAGCAATAGGAGACCAGAGAGACTAAATTCTTCTAAAGATAATTGAACTTTGAGGTGACAATTTTTCCAAGCTGATATGATCAAACAGCAGATTCCTGTGTTGACTTATATTTATATTTTTCTTGTTTTTCCAATTTATTAAAATCATTTGTTTAGCAATACAAACAGTTATGAAAATGATAGATAATAATCCTCCTTCTACATCGATGGCACTCATGTCACCAAGCAGGCAAAGTGACGGTGAAGTCGTGATTGAAACCTTAAGCCAGACTGATAGATTGGCACATACCTGCTACCAGAGAGCCTGGACAGGTGTGCAGAACCACAGTGCATGCATGTAACTGTCGGGTAGATTACTGTCACAGTGCTCACAAATGTCTGAGTTAATGAGACCCATCTTGCACATCCTCTGTCCAGTGTAGTAAATTCTGTGAAGAGTTTTGAAATGGATTAGCTGCAAGTTTGGACTTTTTGTCAGTTTAATGGTGTTTAGACAAAATTCTGACCAGAAGCTTTCATCTGTGCTGATGCTCAAATCTGCATGCCATTTTGTTGTCGGAAGTGAAATATTATCTAAATTGCATAAAAGTTTGTATATTTTGGAGAGAGTCTTATTCATTTAAAATTAATCAGAGAGGCTGTTTAAGTGGCGTTTATATTTATACTTTGGAAACAATCCTGTTTTTTAACTGTTTGGCTAATAAATGGTAGATCTGACAGGTTGATCTTTTCACATAATGCCTGTTCCAAGTCTAACCATGAGTTGGTTTCTGGATTATTTTTTAACCATATTAAGATGTATTGTAATCTATTTGCAAGAAAATATCTGTAGAAGTTAGGTAATTTTAAGCCTCCACAGCATCGTCCTGTATGCTTTTCAGTAATGGGGTGTGGTTTAGCTGCACCAGTTCTGATAGTTTGGGGGTTAAAATAGATACCTAGATATTTGATATTTCCTGATTTGACTGGTATCGTGAGTCTTGCTCCGCATTACTGTTCAGTGGTAATAAAACAGACTTATTCCAATTAATGGAGTAGTCTGATGTGGAGGAGAATTCAGTAATGATTGTTGCTGATTCATTTACAGAATGTAAGTTACTTAAAAACAGTAAATATGTCATCTGCATAGAGACTAATTTTATGATGGCTGTGTTTGGTTTTAATTCCTTTAATGCTCTCATTCTGTCTTATTGCTGCTGCAGCTAGAGGCTCAATAAATATAACAAAAAGAGAAGGGGAGAGTGGGCAACCCTGTCTTGTTCCTCTTCCGAGAAAAAACCTGTTGGAAGTCTGTTTATTAGTTATAACTGATGCACTGGTGTTGTGATATAATATTTTAATCCAATTGATGAATGATTATCCAAACCCAAACTCATGGAGGGCAGCAATCAGGAATTTCCAGTTTACTCTGTCAAAAGCTTTTTCAGCATCCAGCGATAGTATGGTCATTTCCTGGTTTTTAATGGTGGCAAAGTCTATTATATTAACAAGTCTGCGGAGATTGTCATCCGAGTGTCTGGCTTGGATGAATCCAGTTTGATCGAAGTGAATTATGTGAGGAGTGATTTTTTTCTATTCTCTGTGCTAGTGTTTTGCAGATAATCTTTACATCTGCATTGATTAAAGAAACGGGGTGATAGCTTGAAGGGCTTGTGGGATCTTTATCTGGTTTTAGAAGAAGGATTATGTTGGCTGAGTTCATGTTAGGTGGCATTGATTGGCTTTCATTGATAAATATGACAGTTTTATAAAACGTTGGTGCCAGCTGTTCCCAGAATTCTTTATACAACTCAGCAGGAAAGCCGTCTGGCCCTGGTGCTTTGCCATTAGGCATAAGTAACAGAGCTTCATGAAGTTCAGACAACGAGAGCTGAGAGTCTAAATTTGTGATTTGATCATCATTTAACCAGGGTAGGTTTACATTATTAAGAAATGAGTCAATACTTCACTCTGACGGATTGATCTGTGATGTGTACAAGTTTTTATAAAAGTTTTCAAATGCGTTATTAATTTTGACCGGGTCGTGAGTGACATTTCCTGTTTGGTCCATAATATAAGTGATTGTTGATTTTTCTCTATAAATTTTAAGCTGATTAGCTAGAAATTTGCCAGATCTATTCTAGTTTTCAAATCCTTCAAGTCGTAGCCTTTGTATTTGAAATTGTGTTTGTGTATTAATAATGTCATTTAACTGCAGCTTTAAAATTTTCAGATCACCCAGAATGTTTTCCTGTGCAGAAGCAGCATAAGCAGTCTCCAGGGTTTTGATTTTATTTTTCTAATTCTAATAAATTTGCTTTCTCTTTGCGTTTTTTATGAGTTGAGTAAGAAATGATTTTCCCTCCCGTGACTCCTTTTGCTGTTTCCCAAAGAAGACATGGTGAGATATCAGGAGTATTGTTGAATTCTAAGAAGGTTGCCCACTCTTTTTTAAAGAATTCAATAAATTCTTGGTCTTTTAACAGAGACGTATTAAACCTCCAGGTTGTACCTGAGGGTGTGGGGATTTCCCTAGAAATATTTACAGAAACTGGTGCATGGTCACTGATAATGATTGGATGAATGTTGGAACTTTTAATTTCTTTTAAAAGAGATTTACTGACTAATAAATAGTCTAAACGGGAATGTGAATGGTGAACTGGAGAAAAAAAGGTGAACCTTTTAGTGTTTGGGTGACATGAGCGCCAAACGTAGCAGAGATCCAGATCATTCATGTACTGCTTTAGTATACTTGCAGAACGCCATGTACGTTGGTTTACTGCTGTGCTGAGTCTGTCAAGATCAGGATCCAGAATCAGATTGACGTCTCCTCCTATAATGATTGTGGAGTCAGAGTGAACCGAGAGTGAGGTGAAGAATCTGTGAAAGAAGGAAGAGTCGTCAACATTCGGGCCATAGACACTGGTTATGCAAAAGTCCTTATTCTGAATGGATATATCAATAATTACAAATCTGCCTTCTGAGTCAGTAACTGTATCCTTATGAGTAAATGTAACGTTTTTATTAATCAAAACAGCAACTCCTCTTTGTTTGGAGTTGTAAATAGAAGAATACATGACTGGAAATTGTGCGCAGCACAGGAAATGATCTGATTTATTTCCACATATGAATGAGGCCTGTGTCCCATTTGAGAAAATCGGAATCCATGCGCTTTTGTCCTGCTTACACGTTCACCAGTCATATCCGATCTGTTCCACATGAGAGGAAAAAAATCGGAATTGGGTCACTTGAACCATGGAGTGTAAATGGGGCCTAATTGTCATAAGTTGATAAAAAAAAACACTTTTTTCAAAATGGTGGCTTTTCTGTTGATTTTATCTCCATAGCAACCATTTTATGTTTTGGTCGCCTGGGGATGACGAACAGATGGACGTCAGTTTCAGACGGATCGGAAAAAATCAACTTTTTGTTGTCCCTAGCAACAGTGGTTTTATGCTAGCCACGTCCACATTCCTTATATGTCCATATACAGTGTTTTTAATAATGTTCAGTTCCAGCCTTGGACGCATGCATCAAAATTTCACAGTATTCCATTGAAAAAAATTAGAGTTTTAACCACCACTTTGCTAGCTCGCCACGCGCACGCCGTTCAAAACCTACAACTTTTAATTCTTGCTATGGATGCCTGAGAAGTTACGAGAAAATAGCAAAAAATCCCTAGGACGAGTTTTCGTTTGTATATGGTACATTTTGTTCGGCCCCATAGGCGATTTTCGTCCCATTCATTTTTTTGATGGGATCACTGGCCGTGATGTCATCGTCTTCGGGGGGTGACGTTGACTTTGTGGAAAATTCATTTGCAATTAATCCCAGGTGTGTGCACATTTTGGTGACTTTTCGAGCATGCGGCGGGGGTCACATTCTCGCTGAAAGGTGGCGAAGTCGTTCCAACTGCGAAAACAATTTGGTCCTTGCTGTCAGTGACTGCTGCTGCGGGCCATAAAAATACTTTTTAAATATCATGAAGTAACCTTCCAAGGATATCATTACGGTGTTTTTTAGCTAGTCACTGGTTCCACTCAGTCACAAAACAGGTGCTCTTTTAACAGGTTTTCGGTTCGATTTCCTCGAAGCCTCCACACTTTTTCTTTGTATGTCCACCATGCCATTTCAAGGTGTTGTGTGTAAGCACCACTGTGTGAATCTACATATGTCTTACTGTGATTGACAGTGTAGTGTTTGTATCCAAGTGCAGGGAGCACACACTAAGATCGCCATTCATCTATAATGGTAGTGGATCCATGTTGTGCAATTACTGGCAAAATTTCTGTGCAACTTCTTTTTTTCTATAAGTTGCAGAACTGGCTTTCCACTTCTCTGGCCAAAAACTCCCAGCATGCCAAAAACCCATTTTTCCTCTTCAATACTCCTGCCAGTCTTCCTCTTCTATACTGTTTAAATGAATGAATGAAGGAAAAAAATAATTTCAATACAGTTTATACAAGTGCCTGGCTCATGAAAAAATTTTGAAATGTAAAAAAGAACATAACTAACTGTTCAGGAAAAAATATAGAGATATTCAGTATTTGTACAGATTTACTCAATAAGGAATTGATAGTAACAATTTCTATTACTCACTTATTATTAAAACATTAAGATTTTTACACTGCGCAACTTTTATACAGTCAGTGGGAAATCGTAACCATTCAATGTCCAAAAACAGTTCTTAGAAAATGAAAGAGGCAACAAACTGAGGGTGTGATGGCAGCATACCCTGCCACACCCACAAACAACATGGTGGTTACCTCCCCTCAGCATTGCACACTTTCTTTTTAATTTTATTATTTCAGATTCTTTATTCTTGAATAAATGCACACATTTCTTTGAGTTAAAATATACATTCATTATCTATTTTCAATAATTTCTAACACATGTACATTTGTTTAGTTTACTTTATTTTGGTTTGTTTAATTAATGTCACCTGGGTTTTTTTGAGTTGCCAGTGCTGAGGGTGCTACTGGTCTCTACGGGTGTGGCTGAGGTTCTGCTCCTGGAGCTGTGCTGTGAGGACTGGCAAAGGAGGAGCTCAAGTCTTCACAGCCTTTAAATACTCCAGTCAGACAATTAGGAAGGCACCATCTACAGAAGCCTCCAGGGGAGAAATCAATGGACTTATTTAATGTTTATTTGCTTTGCTTCTGTTGGTCATCATTTATTTTGTTCCACTTTTGATGATTTTCTCTTCCACTAAGAGACCAAGTTTTGTGTTTAGTCTTGTCTTTTGTAGTCTTTGTTAAATGTTTTTGTAGTCATGTTAGTCCCCCCCCCCCCCCCCCCCATGTTTCTCAAGTGGTCTGATCAGCCACTATATATGTTCCCCTGTTGTGTCTTTGGTTAGGTCAGTTTGTTTCTGTTACTTGGTCTGTTCAGTTGGTTAAGTTAAAGTTATTGCCTGAGTTAATTATGTTTCTGTTGACCTCTTTTACGGGCCCAGTTTGTTCATCTTTTTACATTTTTTGAGAAAATTAAAATTTTCATTTTTGAGAAACTTCTGTTGTCCTCTTTGACCGCTCGATCCCTCACAGAGGGGATGTAGGAATTTCAAGATCAAACTGATAACAACCACAAAGAAAAGTTTCTGTGTCTGTGTGTGGCACTAAACTTGAAACGGGTTAAGTAATGAGCTCAAACAATGTTCAAATATCCAAATATTCAAGAAAAGGTATAAAGAAAGTCTGATTTTATAATATGAATATAAGAGGAGTTAAGGATCAACAGGTGTTTGAATGATTCCAAATACATGTGTGCACTTGATTGTGGTGAAATAATCAAAGATCTTTAATTAAAACCAATGAGTATTACATTGTGTAATGTACAATAATGATTACTAAAATGTTTGAATTACAATCAATAAGATATTGATTTTCTTTACTTGATTTGCAATGTGTAGCAATAATTACTGGTTTATTGTGATAATGTGGTCTAATAATAATCAATGATTATTACATAATGGTTACCGTTACTGTTTACTGAAATCATGAATGAATGTTTTCTGAAGATAATCAATCATTACTAGGCACTGGATTTTGTTACTTTAAAAGAATCTATCGGATCAGAACTGGATTACAAAAACTGTAAAACTGTAAAATGAATTAACTTAGTAGGGGTGGGATTATATAAATTCGCTTCTTCCCACTCCTTTTCAAGCAATAAATTAAGCTCTACTTCTGTAATGAGTTTGATAAATGTGTGTAAATTCTTTATTACTTTGACTACAATGCTTAAAATAAATAAATAAATCAAATTAAATCAAATTAAATTAAATAATGTTCTGTGATCCATGGAATATGATCAGGGAATATAATGACATGGCTCAACTTGATCCACATTTAATATTTTTGAAAAACTTGGCCTAAACATGAGTTACAACTCAAGCATTTTTGTTGGGGTATGCTCAAGTTGCGCATTTAGATTACTAAACAATACAGTAAGTTAACAAGTGTGACTGACACACACTCACATACACACACTTAATTACACACTAAATTCGTCATTGTCTTTACCCTTATTTATGTCTGAAGTGACTCTCATCAATGACAACACATTCATGTTGTCCACCAATGATTTGTTCATTTTTTTAAATCTCATTCGTTCCACAGCCGTTGTGCAGACTGGCTGAACTTTCTTCAATGTCACCCTCTATCATGTCTATCTGTTGTAAATGCAAACCTTGGGAAAACCTAAGGACGGACAAAAAATTTTTTTTCAACTCATGCAGTGGGTAAAGAAACATAAATGATAAAATGGTAATAAATCAAGCTACAATAAATCGATACATTTATTGTAGAAAAAAAATAAACTACGACATTTTTACTTTCAATGGCCCCCGGAGGGCTCCACACTGGTGAAATTTTATTATATTTTTGGTCCTCATTTCATTAGGGTTTTCAGTCTTACTTTTTATTACATTGAAGATTAGTCATGTGCTGAAGTGTGTGCTTTAATGTTCTGTGAACTTTGAAGAAGCTTCCTGGAGTTGCATATGTGAGAAGGTTTTGACTTCAGCTGTAAGCTCATCCCCCTTCAGGGGAAACAGAGCTTTTGATATTCAGAGGCCATTTGGTTGTAGGTCTGACATGGGCCATAAATTAACTACTCTGGGGCTGATTCAATGTAAGGGAACCCTTCCTGGCGTCCGTTCACGTGTGAAGAACAAAGCTCTAGGATCGACTACCTGCTGGGGAGTTCCTGCCACCTGTGGTGGACCCATGGGGATTCTGTACTGTGTCCATCTGTGAAATTGCTCCCCAGAGACCAGATGCTGTGATTCCAAGTATGGGCTGAAGGAGGCGGAGATTCAGCAGCCATCATGCTTCAGGAGGAGGGACTCTGACCACATGTTTAAAAGGGCCATGCTTTGGAAAAAGCTTTGTCCCCAGACAAGCTGCATGTAAATTCGGATTGTAATTTCTTAAGTATTGCAGGCCTTGAATTTGGGCACCCAGATCGATCTGTTTTATTTTGTTTAGAGCTCTTTGTTAGGGACAATAAAAAACTCTTAATTTTATTCCGTTCGCTTTTTCCGGTCATTCTCCCGACTTAAGAACACGCATGGAAGAAATCTCAAAGCGACTGATTTCTTCTTTCCTTCAACACTAAGCCACATCAAGGTGGAATTCAGGACCAAAACCATGTGAATCATCGAGAAGCAAATCAGATTAAAACCCAGTCTGAACTAGTAAATTTCAACAAATGTAGCTCTAACCAGTGATGTAATCAGTATTGTGATGCTTATTTTATTATTTTACATAGCATAGGTTTAGGCAAGTCTCAGTTCAGCCAAATAAATTCTTGGTAAATGTGTCCAAATTTCAAAAGTAATCTACTGTCAAAGCAGAAGTAAAACAGTTAGATGTCTGTCAGAGAATTTAAGGCTTTATTTTTACCACTAAGGGGTGCTAAGATGTTAAACAGAGATGCATATGATGTCATCACGTTGAGCATCTCTGGACATACGATTTTCTTTTTTCCCCTCCAGTTTTTGTAATTTTATGTTGGCGGTTATACGGACTTCAGAAGTAAGTGTTCCATGAATTAAATATGCCACGGTGGCTTAAAATAACCATTGCATCTGTCACTTTTTCCTTTTAACGCCAGTGAAGCTGTACAGCTTAAACAAAATAATTGTTTAAATGGCTATAGATTACAACAGCCAGTTATGTCTGTCAACTGGAAGACATATCTGGCCACCAGGAAAATTACAAGTATATAGCCACTAGTTGTAGGTGTACCAACTTGAGATTGGTGTAGATGCAGAGTAGAGAGTCACATACCTGAAAATGAACTGCATCCAGTCTAAAGTAATATTTTAGAACGCTGGAGAAAAGACTTTACACTTTTTCTTCCTCTAAGGACGGTTCGCGGACATGTCTTGCAGGATACAAAAATATAAACAAAAAATTGTTTTTTATAATAATCACATTTTTGTTAATTTGTAATAACTATAGCTCTCATTGATTGCAGTTCAAGTGTTACCTTCAGCGTGAGGCTTCGGACCATAGTCGGAAACCGCTGTTATGATCTCCAGTCCGGTCGGGACTTTAATGGTAACAGATTTAGCGGGACACCGTTGCTTTAGAACAGGCCGTTTAGCCGTTTATTTCTTTGGTCAGATCAACTCTTACAGCACAACGTCTCCGAACTCCTTCTCATTCAAACTGAAAACATGCAGCCAAACAGCCCCTCCCCTTTTGCTCTCCCGCGCGTCTTCCCCTCTCGTGCGCCTGCGCCCCAAGGCGACGCCCCCTTCCGTCGCTGCGTCATCTCCCTGACAACCGCAGTCACACCAAAGAAACATAGCAACGGGTGGGGACAAGCTAAGCTGCTAACACAAGAAACACTCTAACTTACCAAATGAAATGATTGTTGGTCTTCCATGTCTTCAATTTCATTCTCCTTGAACAAATGCTGCGTTTCATTTTCTTTTGGATTTGCTCTCAAAATTAGCTTCTGTAATTTTTTTACCAATGTCATTTTTTTCCGTTAAAAACGTTGCAACTGATTTAAATATTTCTGCTTCTGCCTCCAAAATGCCCGCGCTGGCCTTTCAAATCAATGTCAACGTATCACCACTACCGTAGGAGCACTAGGAAATGTGCAGAGAAATTAAACTTTACTACTGTACAAAAGGAAAACGCTTGGTGTTAAGATTTCCCACCTATTCCTGAACTCACCACCACTGGCCATGCCTGCAGCTGCTGCACAGATGAGACATGAGCTGAGCATTTGGGTTGTGTGTGCGTGATTAACATGTAAGTGTACAGTTATTAAGCACTCAAGTTATGTTTCTGTTCATTATGAGTGTATTTTGATTATTTACCTCAAGTTTTAGTGTCTGTTTAACCACAAATATGCTTAAATAGCTGCTAGCTTGCGCGGCGGAGCTAATGCTAACACCTCAGCTGAGACAGTTTGTTTTATTGCTGCAGATATATATAAATACAGTGTGTGATGCTGTTATAAATGACTTAATACCCAATATTAGTTCCTTAACTGACAATTTCTGTTCATGTGATCATTCTGAAGCTATTTTGGGTTAAATAAGAGTTATATACATCCTGTATTTTCTTTCTGATGATGTCAGTTATTCTCATCAGTTCATATTATTGTGTTTCTGTTCATAGAAACCACACGCAACTACAAATAAATCCAATCCCTTCAAAGGAAGGTGAAAAAGTCAATCCCTGGACTCTGTTATTTTAATTCTCTCTCACCTGAACATCATATGTGTCCTGACCCGACCTACTGGAGTGATTGCTACCACCTTAGATCCCAGCAGTCTTCTACACAACTACCTTGTTGGTAGTTCACGTTAGTATAGTGCGCTAGTGCAATTTTAAGATTTCTATGGTTTGTTCCTGTTGAACTCTGATAGATATTTTTTTTTAAATTAAACTTTATTGAACCCTCATAGTAATAGGTTTAGGGGCTGTCATCTGGACATAGCTTTTAAAGTTAGAAGACTTTCCAACTCTTATCCAAAATACTTCAATTATGAAATAGGTGGTAAAAGAGCTGGTTTATATGTGCTCATGGGGGAGGAGTCAGACCTGAAACTGGATGTTATTGTCAACTTAGCCAACATGGTTTCGGATCGTTAATAGTCCTTTGTCCTCAGCTGGGGGTTGGGGAGCCAGTGACTCCCTCTGCAAACTGGTTATCTCTTTCAGCTGTTAACGACCCAGGTGGAACTGGTTCTTCCATCCATCTACACTGCCGTAGATGGATGGAAGAATAAACCTGAGACCACCATTCTTATACCTCATCTTTATATCTCAGGCCTGTCTGAAAAACTAAAAAGGATTTTAAGACAACATAACATCCCAGTTTATCTCAAACCAGTTAATACTCAGACAAAAACTGGTTCATCCAAAGGACAAAATTCCTAGCTACATACAGAGAGATGGCGTCAAGCAGTCAAGCAGTTCCTAGCTTTAGCTTATGTGCTGAAAGACAAGTGAAAGGAGCGCTTCACAGAAACCTTAAAGTGACAGACAGCAGTACCCACAAGCAGATTCATTATGTCATTAAATGTGGTTTATAAAACATTCAATCCATTTTCTCTAAGTCCCTCTTAGTCAATGAATTAATTAATGATAACAAACTTATTCTTCTAGCCTTAACAGTAACTTGGCTCCAATAGGATGACTATGTAAGACTGAATATAGCCCCCCCCCCCCCCCCCCCCCCCCCTACTTATGCTAACTATCAGAAATCCAGGATTTCCGGGAAAGGAGGTGGTTTGGCAGTAATATCACAGTCTATCTTACTTTTCAGCCCTAAAGTAAAGCATGTTTATAACTCATTTGAAAGCATCATTGACTATAATTCATCCAAACAGGAAGACTCTAATTTCTGATCACTTTCTGATTACCTTCCAGTTTACATTAGAACATGCTACTGCCCCAGTGAACAAGAAACAGCTTAGAAGAACCTTATCTGATCGTTCTGTGTCTGAGTTTAATCTCACAGTTCAACCAGTACTTAGTGACATTCTGAGCAAATACTCTGAGACCAGCTCCATCAGTCCCAGTACAAATGACCAATTTGTTAATGATGCCTTACAAGCCCTTAAGAATACAATGTGGTCCCCCCCATGAAACCTAAATTCATTAGACAAAACCAAGTAGCACAGTGGTTTAACGCTGAAACACATTCTCTTAAACAATTAACCTGTAAATTGGAAAGAGAATGGCGCAGCTCCGGTTCAGAGCAGTCTCTGAATACCTGGAAACATAGCCTATTTAATTATAAAAAAGCTCTGCATAGAGCTAGAACCAAGTACTATTCAACCTTAATATCAGAGAATGGAAATAATCCAAGATTTCTTTTTAGTACTATTGCTAGATTAACTTGCAGTCAGAGCTCAGTAAAACCACATATTCCTGTTTCTCTCAGCTCTGATGATTTTCTTACATTTTTCAATAGTAAAATCTCAAATATTAGACGTAAGTTGAAATTAGTTATTCCTACTATCAGCCCAGAGCAGGCTGAAGCGGTAGAAGTGAAGGCACTCATTGAAACCTCTGTAATATTAGACTTCTTCACTGCTCTGGATCAAGCGGAAATAACATAAGCTATTACGTCCTTCAAATCCTCAACTTGTCTGTTAGACCAAATTCCCACTAGAGTTTTTAAAGAAACCTTCCCCCTCATTAATGATTCCATATTAACTATAATAAATACCTCTCTAAAAAAGGTTATTTGCCGCAGTATTTTAAATATGCAGTTGTTAATTCTCTTCTGAAAAAGCCCAGTTTAGATCCTAGCAATCTGGCCAGCAATAGACCAATATCAAAACTCCCCTTGTAGTTGTAGTTAAGCAGCTATACCGCCACCTACAGGACAATAGCCACTTTGAAGACTTTCAGTCGGGGTTTAGACCTCACCACAGTACAGAAACTGCTGATGATACGCAGTTGTATTTATCCATTAAACCTGACCAGAATGACAATATAGAGAAACTGAATGCCTGCATCAAAGACATGAAGACCTGGATGATAATTAATTACCTCCTCCTGAACCAAGAAAAAACTGAGGTCATTATACTAGGTCCCAAAAACCTCAGAGAGGATCTGTCTGATCCGATAGTCTCCCTGGATGGCGTAATTATACCCCCCAATTCCACAGTTAGAAACCTTGATGTTTTATTTGACCAGGATTTATCATTTAAGGCTCACATATCTCAGGCGTGTAGAACGGTCTTTTTTCACCTGGGAATATTGCTAAGATCAGAAATATACTTTCGAAGAGTGATACAGAAAAACTCATCCATGCATTTGTTCCGTCTAAAATGGATTACTGTAACTCTTTGTTAGCAATGTGTCTTAAGAGTTCCTTATGAAGTCTCCAGCTTATTCAGAATGCATCAGCAAGATTGTTAGCAGGAACTAGCAGAAGAGAACACATCACTCCTGTGTTAGTTTCACTTCACTGGCTCCCGCATGACTGTGCAGCTAGACACGTGTGCATTGTAGACTCTCAAGTTGAGGCCTGGACATCTGTTAACCTTTGTTTTAGAAAACTCTGTCAGGGAATAAAACTTTGTTAATCTTTACTCTTCTGAATCCTGTCCAAGGAGCAGGGTCCGCTGTTTGCTCAGCTGTGGTTAGAATGCCATGCTCCAAGTAGATGTATCTACTTGTCACCTGTCTGTCATAGCTCATCACTTTTAGACACATCATGCATGTAAAGCACAATCACCATGTTTAAGACAGGATTGATTTTTGTCATGTTTCTCACCTTCTCTTCCTGGTGCCTAAAGAACAAAATGGTGGCCAAGGCCTTTACTTCCTGTTTAGTACTTGGGCACAGGAAGTGCAAAGAATTTGGATTTCTTTCGTTTAATTGATTTCTTTCGTTAATCGATTCAGGTTCTGACTGCAACTTCATTGATCACAGACTGGCTTCTAGACTGAAAATCAAATTTTACATTTTTTTTAGTTTTTTTGTATTTTTTTGTCACAGTTCAGGAACACTTTCAGTCCTAGAATTTTTTTTCAGACAAACATTTTTTAACTTCTTCAGACCCAAGCTCCTGTTTGATATATTCTTTTTTAATTTCGTGATCACAGGCCCCAGGTAAACAGAATTAAATACAGTGAAAATAAACCCCACATTATGTTCTCGTATGTGGACACCAGGTCTAAAGAGGAATATTTAAAATTTTACATGGGAATTTTGAACATTGATAAGTCTGAGACAGAAGAACATCATATTTTTCAAATTATGTTTAAAAGAACCAGAGAAAAGTAAAATGGAGAATATGTGTTTCTATCCCCTCTTTGCTGCGTTTCCTGTCAGTGCCCCACAACAATTTGAAATCATAAATCTCCATGACTTTCGGAACATTATCTGTTGAACAAAATCCTGCTGTCTAAAGATTAAATAAGAGAGTGTGATGCTGTAGTATCGCGAGACCCAGCGAGACGAGTGTGGTGAGTCGACTTGGCGGCGCGTAAGCATTTGAACAAACATTTTCGATCTTGTTTCATTTTTCCGCCATATTAAAATATTTCCTGCTAACTAACACAACCTGTTAAGAGTATTAAGCTTCTGTCAGCCTGGAGGACCTGGAGAATTTCATTGACGAGTGTTTTAATACCTGCAACATGGTGAAGCCCAGAACCGCCACCACCACCCCCTCCGCCAAGCGTGAACGGCCTGAGGACTCTCCCGGGGCTGTGTCCTCTCCGGGCAGCGGAATGAGCGATATCCTGGATTCGATTGACAAAAAGCTCTCCAGCTTTGATGGCCGCCTCAATTTGCTGGAGATCCTCCATAGAGAATTTCAAGGTCTGCGGGAGTCTCTGGAATTCAGCCAGCAGCAGGTGCGGGAGCTCGCAGCGGAGAACCAGGCCCTCAGAGAGACCGTGAAGACCCTGGGCAATGACACCGCCCGTCTCTCCGAGGAGAACCGATCCATAAAGGAAACCCTCCTGGATCTTCAGTCGAGGAGCATGAGGGACAATCTAGTGGTCGCGGGGGTTCCAGAGGAGGCAGGAGAAGACCCCGAGGCCACCGTTAGATCCTTTTTACAGGTCCACCTGAAGCTCCCCAAGGAGGAGGTGCAGAAGATCTCCTTCCACAGGGTTCACCGCCTCGGAGGAAGAAGGTCCGACCACCAGCGCCCGCGTCCTATTGTGGCTAAATTCGAACATTTCAAACAGAAGGAGTTGGTGAAGGGCCGCGGACGGGAACTGAGAGGCACGCATTACAGCGTTAATGACCAGTTCCCGGCAGAAATCCTCCGTAGAAGGAAGATCCTGTTCCCGCTGAGGAGGAAGCATCTTGCTGCTGGTTCGAGAGCGATTGTGGCCGTTGACAAACTTTACGTGGACGGCCGGCTGTTCCGGGACCCGGAGATCACCCCCTGGCTGTGCTGAAGGCTTTCAGATCCGCGCTGAGAACATCTGCGCTGCCCAGAAGAAACCCGCTAAATTTACCTCAATGAATGGAAAACAGGATCATCAATAATCCACACCTCGATCTCAGGAAAACAGTCTTTTTTTTTTTTTCGTCACCTCAGTCCCACTGATGTTTCTATTGTTGTTTTGTTGTTGTTTTCGTTTTCCATTCTATCTCTTTTTTTCTTTCCTTTACTCTCCCCCCCCCCCTCTCCCCCCTCATTGTATGTAAATCACCTGGAAGCAACTCATCCTCGGTAAGTATTTATTTATGCACGGAACGGGCGCGCGCACACACAAGCGCACACAGGGGCGTGCACATGCGATCCCGCACACACACGCCGACATACTGCAATCACCTCACACAGGCTCTCATAGGACGCACGCGACACGCAGCTCACATAGCCAGAAAACGTTCACGCGCACAGCGCTTCTCAATACGGGCACGCGCACACGGACTGGTACACAAGCACTACTTAACTCTACACCTTTTCAGTCAGAGCAGTTATGAACAGTCTTAACATCGTTAGCTGGAATGTGCGTGGACTTGGCTCTGAGCCAAAGAGACTGAAAGTGTTAAATCACCTGGATGGTCTAAAAGCAGATATAGCTCTACTGCAGGAGACCCATTTATCAAATTCTTTGGATCACCTTATGTGCAACTTACAATTTCCAGTTATATACTCTGCCAGTTACAACTCCAAACAACGAGGAGTTGCTGTTTTAATTAATAAAAATCTTAATTTTACTCATAAGGATACAGTTACTGACCCAGAAGGCAGATTTGTAATCATTAATATATCCATTCAGAATAAGGACTATTGTATAGTGAGTGTTTATGGTCCTAATGTTGACGACTCTTCCTTCTTTCACAGATTCTTCACCTCACTCTCAATCCACTCTGACTCCACAATCATTATAGGAGGAGACTTCAACCTTGTTTTGGACCCTGAACTTGACAGACTCAGCACAGCAGCAAATCAGCGTACATGGCGATCTGCAAGTATTCTCAAGCAGTACATGAATGATCTGGGTCTCTGCGACGCGTGGCGCTCATGTCACCCAAACACTAAAGGGTTCACCTTTTTTTCTCCAGTTCACTATTCACACTCCCGTTTAGACTATTTATTAATCAGTAACTCTCTTTTAAAAAATATTCAAAGCTCCAATATCCATCCAATTATTATCAGTGATCATGCACCAGTCTCTGTAAACATTTCTAGGGAAAAATCCACACCCTCTGGTACAACCTGGAGGTTTAATACGTCTCTGTTAAAGGACCAGGAATTTCTTGAATTCTTTAAAAAAGAGTGGGCAACCTTCTTAGACTTCAACAATACTCCAGACATCCCACCGTGCGTTCTTTGGGAAGCAGCAAAGGCAGTCATGAGAGGGAAAATCATTTCTTATTCAACGCACAAAAAACGCAAAGAGAAAGCAGATTTATTAGAATTAGAAAATAAAATCAAAACCCTGGAGACTGCTTATGCTGCTTCTGCACAGGAACACATTCTGAGAGATCTGAAAAATTTAAAGCTGCAGTTAAATGACATCATTAATAAACAAACACAATTTCAAATACAAAGGCTACGACTTGAAAGATTTGAAAACTCTAATAAATCTGGCAAATTTCTGGCTAATCAGCTTAAAATTAACAGAGAAAAATCATCAATCACCTCTATTATGGACCAAACAGGAAATGTCACCCATGACCCGGTCAAAATTAATAACGCATTTGAAAACTTTTATAAAAACCTGTACACACCGCAGATCAATCCGTCAGAGCAAAGTATTGACTCATTTCTTAATAATGTAAACCTACCCAGGCTAAATGAGGATCAAATCACAAACTTAGATTCTCCGCTCTCGCCGTCTGAACTTCATGAAGCTCTGTTACTTATGCCCAATGGTAAAGCACCAGGGCCTGACGGCTTTCCTGCTGAGCTTTATAAAGAATTCTGGGAACAACTGGCACCAACATTTTATAAAACTGTCACATCTATTAATGAGAGCCAATCAATGCCACCTAACATGAACTCAGCCAACATAATTCTTCTTCTAAAACCAGACAAAGATCCCACTAGTCCTTCAAGCTATCGCCCTATTTCTCTAATCAATGCAGATGTAAAAATTATCTGCAAAGCACTAGCACAGAGAATAGAAAAAATCACTCCTCACATAATTCACTTCGACCAGACTGGATTCATCAAAGGCAGACACTCGGATGATAATGTCCGTAGACTAGTTAATATAATAGACTTTGCCACCATTAAAAACCAGGAAATGACGGTACTATCGCTGGATGCTGAAAAAGCCTTTGACAGAGTTAATTGGAAGTTCCTTATTGCTGCCCTCCAGAAGTTTGGTTTTGGAGAAGCATTCATCAATTGGATCAAAATATTATATCACAACCCCAATGCATCAGTTAGAACTAATAAACAGACTTCAAACAGGTTTTTTCTTGGAAGAGGAACCAGACAGGGCTGCCCACTCTCTCCTTCTCTTTTTGCTATATTCATTGAGCCTTTAGCTGCAGCAATAAGACAGAATGAGAGCATTATAGGAATAAAAACCAAACACAGCCATCATAAAATTAGTCTTTATGCAGATGACATATTACTGTTTTTAAGGAATTTACATTCTGTAAATGAAACAGCAATGATCATAAATGAATTCTCCTCCATATCAGACTATTCCATTAATTGGAATAAGTCTGTTTTATTACCACTCAACAGGAATATGGAACAAAGACTCACAATTCCAGTTAAAACAGGAAATATCAAATATCTGGGTATCTACTTTTCCCCCAAACTATCAGAACTGGTGCAGCTAAACCACACCCCATTACTGAAAAGCATACAGGACGATCTAACACGCTGGACCAACCTGCCTTTGTCCCTTATGGGCAAGGTAGCCACGGTTAAAATGAAAATCTTACCCAAGGTTAATTATCTCTTCTCAATGATTCCCACACAACCGCCATTAAAATGGTTCAAAACATTAGACTCATCCATATCAAGCTTTCTATGGAACAACAAACCTGCAAGAATTAGTCTAAAAACTTTAAAATCTGCAAAAAACTGTGGAGGATTAGAATTACCTAACTTCCACAAATACTTTCTTGCAAATAGATTACAATACATCTTAAAATGGTTAAAAAATAATCCAGAAACCAACTCATGGTTAGACTTGGAACAGGCGTTATGTGGAAAGATCAACCTGTCACAGCTACCATTTATTAGCCAAACAGTTAAAAAACAGGATTGTTTCAAAAGCATTAATATAAATGCCACCTTAACAGCCTGGTGGGAATTTCTCAAAATATCAAAATCATCAATTCAACCGTGAAAAATGACACCCATCTGGAACAACCCGGACATCCTTATTAACAAAAAAATGATTCACTTCCCAGCTTGGCAAGCAGGGGGCATAAAACAACTAGAGCACGTAATTATTGATAGAAGATTCATAACCCCCCAGGAACTTCAGGACAAACATGGAATAAATAACTTCTTGGAATATCAGCAACTTAAATCAAGTATTACTAAAAAGTATAAAATTAAAGACGACGATTTAAAGCTACCAGATGTAGTTACCACTCTGATTAATTTTTCAATGTATAGAACTCTCTCCAAAATATACAAACTTTTATGTAATTTAGATAACAATATTGCCCTTCCAACAAAAAAATGGGATGCAGATTTGAGCATCAGCACAGATGAAAGTTTCTGGTCAGAACTTTGTCTAAACACCTTTAAACTGACAAAAAGTCCAAATCTGCAGCTAATCCATCTCAAAACTCTTCACAGAATTTACTACACTGGACAGAGGATGTTCAAGATGGGTCTCAGTAACTCAGACATTTGCGAGCACTGTGATAATAATCTACCCGACAGCTACATGCACGCACTGTGGTTCTGCACTCCTGTCCAGGCTCTCTGGCAGCAGGTATGTGCCGATTTATCAGTCTGGCTTAAGGTTTCAATCACTGCCTCACCGTCACTTTGTGTGCTTGGTGACATGAGTGCCATCGATATAGAAGAAGGATTAGCATCTATCATTTTCATAACTCTTTGTATTGCCAAAAAAACTATTTTAATAAATTGGAAAAACAAGAAAAATATAAACATAAGTCAACACAGAAATCTGCTGTTTGATCATATCAGCTTGGAAAAAATGTCAGCCCAAAGCTCAAGTAACTTTGAAAGAATTCAGTCTCTCTGGTCTCCTGTGGTTGACTCCATGACTTAGGGGGTGGGGGGCTTGGTCGTCGCTGCTCCTTGCCCTTCTGCCGTGGTATGGGGTGGGGGTCGGGGCTTCCGGTGCCTGGCGGGGGCGGTGGGGGGCTCCGTTGGTCGGGGGGTCGGGTCCGGTGCCCGGGTGGGGCGGGCTGGGGCGCTGCGTGGTCCTCTGGGCTTGGGTGTGGGGGTGCGTGGTGGGGGGGTGGGGTGGTGGTCTGGCTTGGCTTGGGGGGGTGGTCCCTTTGCCTGTGCTGGGGGGGGTTGGCGGGGGGCCCTGCTCGGGTGGGGGGGGCCCAGCGGCGCCGGATGGGCTGCCCATCTGCACCTGGGGCTGGGATCGGCCCTTCCCTGGCTCTGGGGCGGGACGGGACAACCCTCTCGGGGCCCCCGGTCGCTCTGGGTGTCACCCGCTTCGGCTGCGGGGTCTGGGGTGGGGTGGGGTGGGGGGCTTGTCGGCCCTGTCCTGTGGGGGGGCGTTCTGGGGGGGAGGGGGGGCCCATTATTAGTACGGGTCGGGGGGGCTAGCGGGTCGGGGTCTCCGCTGAGGCAATCAGTGGTTGCCTCGGCCGGTTGGCCTCCTCGGTCCCGTCGAGGCCTGACCAGAGCTCTTCTAGGGCCGGCGTCTGGGGGTGGGGGCCTGGGCTTGCTCCGGGGGGGGGGCGACGCTTTCTGGCTCCTCTCTCTCTGTGTGGGGTGGGTGGTGCCGGGCCTGGGGTGTCGGCGCCTCCGGGGGTGGGCCCCTGGGCTGGGTGGCCCTGGCCCCTTTGCTGGGGGTGGGCTGGGGGACGGCTGTTTGACCACCGGGGGACAGTCTACCAGCTGTCCCCAACTTACCCCCTTCCTTATATAACCTCATATTAGGGTGAGGGGGTGGGGGGTCTAGCCTGCGATGCGCCTTGGGGGGGGGCTACTTGGGAGTGGCCCCCCTCCTATGGTTGCCGTATGGAGTGGGCCCCCCCTCTTTCGGTTTTATTTGCACCTTAGACATGTAGGGTCCTTGGTAGGGGGGGTGCTTGGACATCACTGCAAGCAAGCAGCAGATGTCCTCCTGGCACCCTACCCGCCAATTTTAACCGCACCTTAGACATTTAGGGCCCCTTGGTGTGGAGGGTGAGGGGACATCACTGTGAGTAATCAGGAGATGTCCCCTTAGTGCCCTACTCGCCAATTTTAACTGCACCCCCCTTAGTACACACACCCCTCCCCCTTCAATATATACATTCAAACATAAACACACACACATGCACACAAACACCCTCTCAAACACCCATACACGCACACACATTTTACAAGGAAGGTGGGACCTGGGTCCATCTGTCCCCTACCCCTTCCCTGGTGGGGGGTGCGGGCCCCTTGGCGATGGCGGCCGTGTCCCTTGGGTGCCGGCTCCCTGGGCCCGGCGGTGCTCTCTCCGCACGGTGGGGGGGTTCATATTACACCTGAGCCGGGGGTGTTTGTGTCCCTGGGGGGTGGGTCCTGGTCCTTGCCCCTGGGCGCTGGGCCCCGCCAAACTTCCAACATGGCCGAGCCTGGTCGGGCCATATTTATAACATCCCTTGTGGGCCGCCCTTTTTTCCCCGGGGTTCCCCCCTCCTGGGCGGGGGCGGCGGGCCCCTGCCTTGCTCCTACCCGGACCAACCGTGGGCCGGGTGGGTGGCTGCCTGGAGTGCGGAGCGGGTCTCCCTTGGGGGGTCCTGGCTCGTACCTGGGGTCGGGGCGGGGGGATGCCCGGAACTCCTGGGTGGTGGTGGGGTGCTCGTCTGGGGCTGTGGGCGTCCCTCTCCGGTGGGGCCCTGCGTTGGGCTCTTCCGGCGCGGCGGGGGGCTGCTTTCCTGGCTGGGCTGGGGCGGCGCTCTCTTTCCCTCTGCGCCTCCCTGCTCTCTGGCTCTGGGGGCCTCGCGGCGGTCCTGCTGGCCCTGGCCTGGGTGGCGGTCTTGGTCGCCCGGGGGGCGGTTGTTCCCTGCCTGTTCCCGTGTGGCGTTGGGGGAATTCCGGCTGCCGCTGCTGCTGCGGCGGGGGTATGGGTGTGGGGGTGGCTGGGTGCTCCTCCTACTTCTTTTCACATTCCACCATCCATTTTAGAAGAACATAAACACTCACCTGAGCACAGGTGTTAGCTCACCTTTGCACTAATAGTTTGCATGATTGAATGAATGAAAGATTTCACACTAGTTGGTTTAAAGGCATAGGTATGCGTTCGTGAACACTATCTGTTTTGTGTGCATGTTGACATGTGGACATTTTTGCGGCTAGCAGGTGTGTTGATAATATTTGAGTGTGTGTGAACAGGCCCCGCCCTTTTTGTACTACATTTGAACCGTACCGTAACGATAAACAACCAGTAAACCTGTCTGCTCTATGCTGCTTCATGGTCTTACCCCCCTTCCCCTCCTATTATCACCCTCCTACCCCCCCCTCTCTCTAACGTCCCTCTCTCTTCTTCCCCTCTTTCCTTTTCCGTCCGGTCCAACACCAAAGATTTTCAAACATGATTGAAATTAATAAATTTTGGCCTCAATTACAAAAGGGGTTTATTCAGACATACCTTTGGTTTGTCTGAAGATGAATAACCCCTCTTGTTAAAATAAAATATGTCCAACACAAGAGGCCCTCAGCTCTCATCTGTTTGCCTAGCTGTTGGACAGGACAAGTTAAAAAAAAATAAATAAATAAATAAAAAAAAATAAAGATTAAATAAATGATAAAGAAAGTATTTTCTAAGGTTTGTGCAGTAACTGCTCCAGTACTACTACAGCGATGAGGGCGTCAGGAATGACAATGAGCTGCAGGCCTGGATTGAAGATATCGTTAAACATGGATTTCTGAGTGAGAAAAAACTCTTTTCACACCACCCACCCCCTAAGTGATGGCAAAGGACAATGAGAAATAGGCTGAGCACAAAAACCGGATGCAGGAAACGCTGGAAATTGGAACCTCCCCCTCCGTGAACAGCCGCATAGACAGCCAAATGCAGCATCACAGGCGGGGACCGCTCCACCACAGCTAAGCGGTGATGCAGGTCCCCATCTAGAGCTGCAGTGGCTGAACAGCAGCCGACCCAGAGGGAGAGGTTCCAGCTGAGGAAGCACAGGAAATAAAAATGAATAAAAATGAGAAAAAAAAGTAAACATATTGATAAAAACAATAAAACATTAAAATAGGGTTAATTAAAATAACACGTTAAAAATCAGGTTCAAGTTCATAAAACAAGATAAAATAGATAGATAAATAAATTTAATTTTTTTTTTACATATAAATAAATAACTGAATAAATAAATAAATAAAAGTAGTAAAAAATTAGCTAAAAGCCAGGTTAAAAAGATAGGTCTTGTGCCTTTTCTCAAAAGCATCAATGCTCTCTGCTGCTCTCAGGTCCTCTGGCAGACTGTTCCATAAACGGGGGCCATAGTGCTGAAACGCAGCTTCTCCATAGGTTTTAGTTTTTACAGTTGGAATGGTTAACAGACCAGTGCCAGAGGATCTCAGGTTCCGTGAGGGTTCATATACCTTACTAAAAGATCTGATAAAGAAGAAGCCGCAAGACCGTTAAGACATTTAAAAACGGTTAAAAGTATCTTAAAATCAATCCTGAAGCATATGGGGAGCCAATGCAGGGATTTTAAAATTGGGGTGATGTGAGCCCGCCTCCTGGTCTTTGTAAGAACTCGTGCAGCAGACTTCTGGAGAAGCTGAAGGTTCCTAATGTTTGTTTTTGGAAGACCAGCAAGCAGGGCGTTACAATAATCAACTTTACTCATGATAAAAGCATGCATTAGCATCTCCATATTAGCAAGAGAGAGTAGTGGGCGGACCCTAGCCAGATTTCTGAGATGATAAAAACCAGTTTTAACCACCTGTTTTATATGGGGGATAAAAGTTAGCATAGAGTCGAAGATAACGCCCAGGTTTCTGACTGTTTCTGAATGACTTAATGAAATTACTGTAGCTTCAGAAACTGTTTCTCCCTCTTGGCTTCAGGACCGATAACTAAAATTTCAGTTTTCTCCTGGTTGAGCTGCAGAAAATTATTTGCCATCCATAATTTCACATCTAAAATACAGTTAAAAAGTGCTTCTATTGGTCTTGTGTCATCAAGAGACATAGCTATGTACAGCTGGGTATCATCAGCATAGCTATGAAAACTGATGTTGTGGCTCCTGATGACATTCCCCAGAGGAAGCATGTAAATGTTAAAAAGCAAGGGGCCAAGGATGGAGCCTTGAGGCACACCACAATTAATTTCATGGAGCCCAGAAAAGTGTGTGTCCATGCTTACCATAAAGTTTCTCTCCATGAGATAAGAATTGAACCACTTGAGAACAGGCCCTGAAAGGCCAAGACTTTTAAGTCTGTTTACAAGGATCAGGTGATCAACAGTATCAAAAGCTGCGCTTAGATCCAGTAGAACTAGTACTGAGATCTGACCTGAATCCAAGGCACATCTGACATCATTAACGATTTTTAACAAGGCCGTCTCTGTGCTGTGGTTCGTTCTGAAACCAGACTGGTTTATCTCAAAAATGTTGTTTTGTAAGAGAAACTCATTTAGCTGAATAAAAACAAGTTTTTCTAAAACCTTACTTAAAAATGGCAAGTTGGACACAGGTCTGTAGTTATTAAAAACGGAAGGGTCTAAATTAGTTTTTTTGAGTAACGGTTTCACCACTGCCGTTTTAAAGGCAGCAGGAAAAATACCCGTCTGTAGAGAGGAGTTCATGATATTTAAAATCTCCCTCTCAAAAGACCCGTAAAAGGATTTAAAAAGTGATGTGGGGATGGGATCTAAAAAACAAGTTGTTGGATTAACTTGTGAGAAAACTCGACCAAGTGTTGCAGCTTCAACCAGGTCAAAACTGTCCAGTGCTTCCTTAGGTAAAATCAAGCCATCATTACCAATAAAAAGGCTTTTCTGTCCATTTATGATGTTAGATCTGACAGAATCAATCTTGCTCCTGAAGATGTCTGCAAAGTCCTCACACAATGAGGCGGAGGCTGGCATTGTGTTTTTGTTCGCATTTGAGTTGATTAAAGATTCCATTGTGATGAAGAGGACTCTGGGATTATTTTTATTTACAGAAATGATGTTTGCAAAATATGAATTTCTGGTCTGTTTTACGGTTTGATTAAATAGTTTTAGTTGGTTTTGGTATAATTGATAGTTTATTTCAAGTTTGTGTTTTCTCCAAAGTCTTTCGGCAGATCTACAACGTCTCTCAATTGTTTAATTTCCTCAGTTCTCCAAGGGGGTGTGGCTTTGGTTCTTATCTTTTTAGATTTTAGAGGAGCAACTGAGTCGAGACTGGATTTTAATTTACTGTTAAAATTCTCAACGAATAGATCACAGGGGGCCGGCAAGACAGGTGGAGAGTTGGAGCGAACAGATGTAATAAATTTTTCGACCACTTCAGGAGTCAAGTAGCGTTTCTTCACCGTTCTCACAGAGGTCTCTTTCTTACGGAGCCCGTGTCCTGACATTAAGATATAAAAATATATCTTGTTCCCACAGATTAATATGTTGTTCCCACAGATTATTATCTCGTTCGCACGAAATACTATTCCGTTCCCATTCCTTTAGCTCGTAGCATAACAACAATAACAGTACGTCACGTTTCCCAGCATGCTTTGCTGCCAATCATTGGCCAATCACCGTGTCCCTGTGACCAAGGTTTAACAACAAGACCAATTGGCAGCAAAGCATGCTGGGAAACGTGACGTACTGCTATTGTTGTTATGCTACGAGCTAAAGGTAAGTGCTTTAGGCGAAGCAGCCAGCTTAATATGATATTTTTCAGATTTTCATCGAGACAATAACAGATCGACCATTCTTGCTTTTATTTTAATCCTATTGAATGCTCACAGAGACACGGAAGTAGCGGTAGGAAGCGGCTTTTGCAGCAAGATTACGGAGGGCGTACCAGATGTGAATGAATACGATGGATGCTTTTGTGCTTTTTAAAATAAATAAATCTGTTCTCTAAACATCCTCCGTGTCTTTAATGCAATGTAATGAGACACACACAGACAGAAATGTGAAGGTGTCTGCTGTAAATCTATGACGTAAATTAATAACAGGATAAATGATCGGTTAGTCAGTTAGCATGTATCCTTATAGCCTTCGAATGTAAAGCAACTGACTGCTAAAGGTAATAAAAGACAAGTCCTGAATATTATTATTCCTATTCGACCCTAAACTACAATATCAGCTGTCTGTCAACCGACCAGCCAGTTGCCCAAATGCCGGCATACATCAAAGAGCTCTGCGGCGGAGCTAGTAGTAGCCTAGCAGGAGCTATTGTATGACAAAGCAGCCTAGTTATCATAAATCTTTTGATATTTTTCTTATATACATTGAGACAGTAATAAAGTGATCATTTTTGTTTTTTATGTTCCTTTTTTGAACGAATATGGGTCACAGAGACACGGAAGTTACCGCTGAAAGCGGCTTTTGCCGGCGTACAGAGAGAGCATATCTGCGTGAATGATTTATGACGTGAATAATTATTGCATTCGAATGGATTAATTATTGCGTTCGAACGTTATAATTATTGCGTTCGCACGAGTTAATCATTTCGAGGGAACAGAATAGTATTTTGAGCGAACGCAATAGTATCTTGTGGGAACGCAATAGTATTTTGTGCGAACGAGATAATAATCTGTGGGAACACGATATTAATCTGTGGGAACAAGATATATTTTTATTTCTTAATGTCAGGACACGGGCTCCGTACTTGCTTTATAAAACCAGTGATGTTAAAAAGCACACAGTAATGGTCAGATACAGCCAGGTCCACAACAGTGGACACACTAGTGGGTAAACCATGACTGATGATGAGGTCAAGAGTGTGCCCCCTGTTGTGAGTCGGGTGCATGACGTGTTGTTTAAAATCAAGAGAGGAGAGCAAGTCCAAGAACTGACATGGGAGGGATAACACAATGTAAGGGTGGGGTTATCTGGATCCCACGAGATAGCACAAAGGATATGACAGTCAGAGGGTGGGTAGCATTTTTCTTCCTGCTCAGTGCTCGTTTTAGAAAACGCCAGTCTACATCAGCAGCTGTTGTACTTTCGTGGTGTTTGATCAGATCACCATGCTGAATACTAAAACCAAAGGTGTGCAGGTTTTGCCTAACATTGTCATCATTTGTGTTTTGAAACATGTTTGGGGGATTTTTGGTGGGAAGCTTTCCCGCTTCTTCTTATCATGTTTTCATGTAGAGATGTGAGTGTTTCAGTTCATTCAGAACCATAACTCATCTTTAGCAAATGTAATTGTTGTCTTGGTAGTGTGTTATTTTAGTCTTCAGTCTCAAGAGTTCTTAAAAAAAGAGTCAGTAAAACAGAACAAAACAAGGACCTTCTCCTTTTCATTGTCAAGTTTCCACATAGCATTTTCTGTTTTATATTGTCGTTCAAGTAGATCTCTACAGATGATTCACGTTTGCATGCTCATCCATCCTCAGTAAACGGGCCCATCGCGATCTCAAAAAATAAAATGCTAGAGTCTAGTAGACACGGATCTGTCTCCATGACAACACAACCAGTTGTCATTGCAGCAGCTGTATGGAGTTAATTCAGTCTCAATAATCAGAAATGCACACAACCTGTTTCACAAATACACACGCTCCGATTCACAAATGTTATTTTATGCAAACGTGAAAAATAAATTCGGAAATACACACCCTGTGTTTCACAAACACACACATTGTGTTTCACACATGCACGCTAAATGTTTTACAAATGCACAATAACTGTTTCTCACAAATGTGCACACTGTGTTTCACAAAAAACATTTTAGAAATTCACAATAAATGCATCAGAAATGCACAGTAGGTGCTTCACAAACATGATTTTTAGGTACACATGTGATGTGAACTCACAGATCATACGAATTGCAGAATGTGCATTCAAAATCCCGTTCTCGTTTGTGAATCTCCCCACATGTGTGAGAGATTTTTCTACGGTGAATATTGAGACTCTTCTGACGGAGCAGGTCAACTAATGTCACCATTGGCTAGTGAATCTGTCAATCAAACTCATGAGCAAAGCAGGCGGGTTCGCTTTTAGCCAATCGAATGGCACCTTACACTTTCTCTACGCTTTCGTGCAGGTTGCAAAAGCCCCGCCCATATTTGATTCTGTACCAGTCGTCGTTAGCGTGTTAGCCTTAGCATGGCTTATCGGTTTATTTGCCGTCGGTTGTCAAAAATTACTGGCTTGTGCAACTTTTCAGTGGTCCTGGAAGCAAGGCAACAGTGGTTTAATGCAGTTGATATTGAATCCATCGAACTCTCTACTGGTCATGAGATTTACAATGAACGTTTCATTCGGGATTGTTTGTACGTTATTCTCTTAGCTTTCATGCTAGCGTCATTTCAACACTCAGACACGGTTTTGATCATATGAAGGTGGAGGAGAAAAATCTGCAACTTCCACAGAAGGTTCTGTGGAGAAACTGGCATCACTTTGCTCCGTACCACGCAGTGGGACTACATTACCTCAAGTTCATCTCACTGTCAATCACAGAGATACCCAATACACCTCCCCTGCTCAGCCCGAAGTCACTTTGCTGGACCTTAATTTTATTTTTTTAATAACTCAAATGTCATTGATTTTATATTGTAATCATATTTCTGCTGCTAACCTCTTGGCCAGGTCACCCTTGCAAAAAAGATCCTTATCTCTATGGGTTTTATAGCTGGTTAAATACTACACAACAAAAGATGGTCATAGAACAACAAAGTGCAAACATTCACCCTTAATTGCAGAGTAAAGTTCAGTGAAAACATGGACAGATTAAAACATCACAATTTAAGCAGATGCCGGGGATCTCTACTGATTTGAATTTTATTAAACTGGAACTAAGTTTCACAACATCCTTACATACAATGAAGTCCCTTGAACAATACAGCAGTATTGATTTGAACTTTGTCTTACTCCCCTCAGTCTCTCTTCTTCTGTATGTAATTATGTCGCTTAAATTAAGTTCTAAACAAACGGGACAGTAAAGATATAGGTCCACTCCCACACGGTCTGAATTCCACAATGGGTTGATGTTGTCTTGCAGTTCCAACATTTGTGGACCCAAAAGAGGACTGTCCCATACCAGGACATTGATCCCAGGATGAGGTTCAGCCATGGATCCACTCTCCTCCCATTCAATCTCTGGAACCAGCATACCCTGACAAAAAAAAATATATATATATATATATATATACTGTTTATGAACAGTGCTGGTTTTTTTTAAAATGTTTTAGATTATGTAGGAACAGTGACCCACTAATAATTACTTATATTGTTGCTGGCAGGCAGACCTCATATCTCCATAACTGTTTATAATTTGCAAATAAGTGAACCTTAACAAAGTAGTGAGATTAGTACATCTGATAGCTCATAATGCCATGCATTGTGATGCATTTTGAACTTGCAGATGTGCTATTCTTCCTACTTTATTTAAAAAAACCAAACAATTTGGAGAAATTGTTTGCACCACACAACAATAATACTTTTCATTCATTTTCGATGAAAATTCATTGTAGTCATTGTGATTTCATTATACTGTTCTTGATACTTTCCACTTAAGTCAAACTGCACACAAATCAGAAGTCCAGTACAGTGAGATTAAATAAAGCATTTACCCGGGGATCAGAAACAGGGTTCTGGGTCAAGCCCAACTGCCACAGCTGATTTGGTGTCATGCTTTGCTCCGTCCTGATTGGATGGCTGTCCCACGCTTCACTAAAGACATCCAAACTAGCCCGGATGTGTGGTAGGAAAATATAGTGGAAGCAGAATACGTGATGTTACTTATATTGAGCAAGTCTTGGTCCTCAGGAGAGGGCAGGATGTTGTAATATAAACCACTAACACTCATGAAGACATCACACCAGAGGGGCTCAATCCTGTATTTGGAAAAAAGCAAAAAGAAATATTATATTGTCAGATTTATTTTTAATACATCATTCACTTTTATGTATATATTAAAGCTTCTAAAACTAGGTTCAACTCACAGTTGATTGTGTACACTTTTCCCGCAATGAAGCTGTTTGTGTCAGTTCTACGTACTGTGATTATTAACTCGGCTATGCCCGCATGTTCTCCTCCGTGATCTCCTCTCACCCTGACAATAACATGAAAATCATGTCTCAAACACATAATTACAAATGCATCGCCAATACAGTACACATCAATTTAAAATGTAATGTTCTTATGTACGTTGCCAATAAGTAGAATTTCTAGGTTAAACAAATGGCAGGAGTGGGTTACATGTATCACTGGGGAAAAAATTGAGGTGAGAGAGACTGTTAAGGGGGGGTAAAATGTTATTCATGAGGGAAAGTTTTAGAGTTGCCTTTGTTTTCAGAGAGGAGCCTAAAAAAAGTTATTTTATTTTTGTACAAATGACCAAGTACTTATACTGCCTGCTATGTGAATAAAATATTTCTTTATGAATAACATGAATACCTCAAAGGAAAGCCATGCTGGTTCACAGCATCACTGAAGAAGGCCAAGTGGGTGTCTGCTATCTTCAGGTACAAGATCTATGGAATACAAGTACAAATACTTTCAACTGACAGATATTTACAGGGGCAAAAATGCTAAATTCCCAATTGACAGGTAAAACAGTAATACAATAGGATGATAAAATATGAAATAGAATAGAATAGAAGGCTATTTAATAATCCCACATAAAAACACACACACATTACAAATAGAAAGAATCAAAAAGATTGATAAAAAAGGTAAATAATTGGAAAATCAGTGGGTAAAATTAATTAAAAGAAATTACTTGTAAGATGCCCTGCCAGAGAGTTGTATTGCCTGATGGCACGAGGAACAAAAGTTTGCTTAGGTCTTTCTGTGAAGCAGCGCTGGGACAGCAGTCTGTTGCTGAATGTGCAGACCTTCCACATCAACAGGTTGTTTCTCCAAGGTGCTTGACAGTCAATGATGCAGCCTTTGAAGGATGTCACGCTTCAGTAATTCCTAGAGAATAAATAAAAACAGGACAAACATGGATTAGATAATTTAGCTGTCTGAGATTAAATTCCATTACTTTCAAATATTTGAAAGGGGAATTTTTTTAAAACTCTCTTGCTATGATAACTTGAGCTTGTAGTAAAGAACAGCTTTAAAAAAAAAATCAGAGACAAGACACTGATCACAGGAAGCCTGTGTGTAATACTTAAAGTAACTTCTACTCCAATCACTGTTGACAGCTGATTTCTCCAATCCACCCTTTCTGTGACAACTACAAAACAGCCTAAAAACATAATGTTTGGGATTCTTGTCATTACGTCATTGAAAGTAAATATCCATCAGGTTGCATCAGCACAGATGAAAGCTTCTGGTCAGAACTTTGTCTAAACACCTTTAAACTGACAAAAAGTCCAAATCTGCAGCTAATCCACTTCAAAACTCTTCACAGAATTTACTACACTGGACAGAGGATGTTCAAGATGGGTCTCAGCAACTCAGACATTTGTCAGCACTGTGACAGTAATCTACCCGACAGTTACATGCACGCACTGTGGTTCTGCACGACTGTCCAGGCTCTCTGGCAGCAGGTATGTGCCGATCTATCAGTCTGGCTTAAAGTTTCAATCACTGCTTCACCGTCACTTTGTGTGCTTGGTGACATGAGTGCCATCGATGTAGAAGGAGGATTAGGCTCTATCATTTTCATAACTCTTTGTATTGCTAAAAAAACTATTTTAATGAATTGGAAAAACAAGAAAAATATAAATATAAGTCAACACAGAAATCTGCTGCTTGATCATATCAGCTTGAAAAAAATGTCAGCCCAAAGTTCAAGTAACTTTGAAAGAATTCAGTCTTTCTGGTCTCCCATAGCTAACTCCATGACTTAGGGGGTGGGGGGCCCTGTTCGTCGCTGCTCCTTGCCCTTCTGCCGTGATTCAGGGTGGGGGGCGGGGCCTCCGGTGCCTGGCCGGGGGTGGTGGGGGCTCCGTTGGTCGGGGGGTCGGGTCTGGTGCCTGGGTGGGGCGGGCTGGGGCGCTGCGTGGTCCTCTGGGCTTGGGTGTGGGGGTGCGTGGTGGGGGGGGGGGGGGGTGGGGTGGTGGTCTGGCTTGGCTTGGGGGGGTGGTCCCTTTGCCTGTGCTGGGGGGGGTTGGCGGGGGGCACTGCCCGGGGGGGGGGGGGGGCAGCTACACCTGGGGCTGGGATCGGCCCTTCCCTGGCTCTGGGGCGGGACGGGACAACCCTCATGGGGTCCCCGGTCGCTCTGGGTGTCATCCGCTTCGGCTGCGGGGTCTGGCGTGGGGTGGGGTGGGGGGTCTTGTCGGCCTTGTCCTGAGGGGGGGCATTCTGGGGGAGGGGGGGGCCACTATTGGTACGGGGCAGGGGGGGTTGACGGGTCGGGGTCTCCGCTGAGGCCATCGGCGGTTTCCCCGGCCGGTTGGCTGCCTCGGTCCCGTCGAGGCCTGACCAGAGCTCTTCTAGGGCTGGCGTTTGGGGGTGGGGGCCTGGGCTTGCTCCGGGGGGGGGGGGGGGGGGGGCAACGCTTTCTTGCTCCTCTCTCTCTGTGTGGGGTGGGTGGTGCTGGGCCTGGGGTGTCGGCGCCTCCGGGGGTGGGGCTCCTGGGCTGGGTGGGCCTGGCCCCCTTGCTGGGGGGGGGGGGGGGGGGGGCAGGGGACAGCTGTTTGACCACCGGGGGACAGTCTACCAGCTGTCCCCAACTTACCCCCTTCCTCATATAACCTCATATTAGGGTGAGGGGGTGGGGGGCTTAGCCTGCGATGAGCCTTGGGGGGGGGGTTACTAGGCAGTGGCCCCCCTCCTATGGTTGCCGTATGGAGTGGGACCCCCTCTTTCGGTTTTATTTGCACCTTAGACATGTAGGGCCCTTGGTAGGGGGGGTGCTTGGACATCACTGCCAGCAAGCAGCAGATGTCCTCCTAGCACCCTACCCGCCAATTTTAACCGCAACTTAGACATTTAGGGCCCCTTGGTGGGGAGGGGGAGGGGACGTCACTGTGAGTAATCAGGAGATGTCCCCTTAGTGCCCTACCCGCCAATTTTAACTGCACCCCCCTTAGTACACACACCCCCTCCTCCCTCAATATATACATCCCAACATAAACACACACACATGCACACACACACCCTCTTAAACACACATACACGCACACACATTTTGCAAGGAAGGTGGGACCTGGGACCATCTGTCCCCTACCTCTTCCCTGGTAGGGGGTACGGGCCCCTTTGCAACGGCGGCCGTGTCCCCGGGGTGCCGGCTTCCTGGGCCCGGCGGTGCTCTCTCCGCACGGTGGGGGGGTTCACATTACATCTGAGCCGGGGGTGTTCGTGTCCCTGGGGGGTGGGTTCTGGTCCTGGTTCTGGTACCTGGGGTTGGGGCGGGGGGATGCCCGGAACTCCTGGGTGGTGGTGGGGTGCTCGTCTGGGGCTGTGGGCGTCCTTCTCCGGTGGGGCCCTGCGTTGGGTTCTCCCGGCGCGGCGGGGGGGCTGCTCTCCTGGTTGGGCGGGGCGGCGCTCTCTTTCCCTCCGTGCCTCCCTGCTCTCTGGCTCTGGGGGCCTTGCGGCGGTCCTGCTGGCCCTGGCCTGGGTGGCGGGCTTGGTCGCCCGGGCGGCGGTTGTTCCCTGCCGGTTCCCGTGTGGCGTTGGGGGGATTCCGGCTGCCGCTGCTGCTGCGGTGGGGGTCTTGGGGTGGGGATGGCTGGGCACTCTCCCTCCTTCCTTTCACGTTCCACCATTCATTTTAGAAGAACATAAACACTCACCTGAGCACAGGTGTTAGCTCACCTTTGCACTAACAGTTTGCATGACTGAATGACTGAAATATTTCTCACTAGTTGGTTTTAAGGCATAAGTATGCGTGTGAACACTATCTGTTTTGTGTACATGTCGACAGGTGGACATTTTTGCAGCTAGCAGGTGTGTTTATAACATTTGAGTGTGTGTGTGGACAGGCTCCGCCCTTTTTGTACTACATTTGAACCTTACCATAATGATTAACAACCAGCAAACTTGTTGCTTTATGCTGCTTCATGGTCTTATCCCCCTTCCCCTCCTATTATCACCCTCCTACCCCCCCTTCTCTCTAACGTCCCTCTCTCTTCTTCCCCTCTTTCCTTTTCCGTCCGGTCCAACACCAAAGATTTTCAAACATGATTGAAATTAATAAAGTTTGGCCTCAATTACAAAAGGGGTTTATTCAGACATACCTTTGGTTTGTCTGAAGATTAATAACCCCTCTTGTTAAAGTAAAATATGTCCAACACACTGCCTGTCACTCTGACACAATCTCACAGGGCTTGTCAGCACAATACGGGTTCTAACGTTAGAAACTTAATGACGCTTCTTTCATTCAACAGTGGATTCACGTCTGTTATATTTAAAAAATGCCGTTTTCATGAATGTCATATGAATTAACTTTTTTGCACACATCTTAAAGTCTGGGTTGTGAAAATACTGTGTCTAACTTTAACCCGGATCGCGTTTACATAAAGGAAGCACACGGAACAGCTAACTAGCTAGTTAGCATAGCATAGCATCAGTGTTTAAACAAATCGCCGTCTCCAAACCAATACTTTTTATTAAATTTTCTTTGCTGCTGTAAATCCGGCATGTTTTTCTCCTTAGTTCCCTCTGAATCTTGTTAAGACCCTACAGATCATTAGCTACAGACGCTAGCTTGAACTGACACCGGCTTGAACTTTCAACTGCTGTGCTGAACAGCTCCCTCCCTCGTCAGTTTGAAAGTGAGGAGTGTAAGGGGCCATTCGATTGGCTAAAAGCGAACCCGCCTGCTTTGCTCATGAGTTTGATTGACAGATTCACTAGCCAATGGTGACATTAGTTGACCTGCTCCGTCAGAAGAGTCTCAATATTCACCGTAGAAAAATCTCTCACACATGTGGGGAGATTCACAAACGAGAACGGGATTTTGAATGCACATTCTGCAATTCGTATGATCTGTGAGTTCACATCACATGTGTACCTAAAAATCATGTTTGTGAAGCACCGACTGTGCATTTCTGATACATTTATTGTGAATTTCTAAAATGTTTTTTTGTGAAACACAGTGTGCACATTTGTGAGAAACAGTTATTGTGCATTTGTAAAACATTTAGTGTGCATGTGTGAAACACAATGTGTTTGTGATAAACAGGGTATGTATTTCCGAATTTATTTTTCACGTTTGCATAAAATGACATTTGTGAATCGGAGCGTGTGCATTTGTAAAAGAGGTTGTGTGCATTTCTGATTATTGAGACTGAATTACTCCATACAGCTGCCATTCCCTGGCAGTGGCTGGTTGTCAGTGCTGATTCCCTCCACCTGCTCGCCTCCATAAATTACTGCCACCCAGCTTCACTCACTGCCGAAATGTCAAGCGTTCAGCCCGTATACCAGCCTGATCTCAAGCCTTTAGCCCGACTATCAGCCTACTTACCTGCCTGTGTTAACTACGCTGCTAAGTCCTGTGAGTTCTAGACAATTTCTCCCTTATTGCTCCTGGAACTTGAGTCTCAGAGATTGAATCTTTACATGTTATCACTCACCAAGCTCTCTAGGAATAACGTTTTCTAGAACAGTGTTTTTCAACCAGTGTGTAGTCTGCCGTGGGAAATTGCCCTCATTAACTGATCTAAAAACATTTTCCATCTCCAGGATATCAGCTCTGTGTTCATCCAAACAGGCCCTGATAAAACACAGAGTAGTTAGGAATATGAAAGATCGTAAAAAAATACTTTTTTCTTTGTGTTTATTTGATTCTATTAAAGACATTTTGATTAGAATGACGGTACTGTAGTGTCAGCTGTTTTCGGAAAAGTCCCGCCCCTTTAATTGTCTCCACCAATCATTCTTTGAGGCTTAATCACATGTCATCAGTCTGACCAATCAGAAGTGGTTAAAGTCCTCACTTCCTTGTTCAGATTCTGCTCACAAAGTCTCTAAGTTCCAACAAAAAGAACAGCTAAAGCTCATATTTATCGGTGTAGCTTTCTGCGGGATCCGGTATCAGACCGTGGAAAAAGTGAACAAAACGATGAAGCTCAGAGACGCGAGTCTGTCTGCGTTCGGAGGCTGTTTGCACTACATCTCATATGAGGCATTGGGTTAAAGTGACAGTGTCACAATGCTTTTGTGACACTGTCACAATGAGTCTTCCTTCCACATCTTGACGCCACAACAAACACACATCAGACAGTTTTTAAATCTTCTAACTGAACTTTTATTAAATCTTTTAGAAAAAACAGCTGCAACTTCCAGCTTTTTCTGCCACAATTATCACAAAAATGCATGTGAGATAGTGAAGGGGCTGTAGATCAATAGAGACTATGAGTTTCTCCTTTTTTTTTTTTTTTGATGCTGGTGTGCTGCGGGATTTCTATCGAGGTTAAAGTGTGCCGTGGCTCAAAAAAGGTTGAAAAACACTGTTCTAGAAGACTCCGCTGCTGCAAACTCTCAAAATTAAACGGTCTTCCGTATCTTAAGCCGGGGCCCCGCCCCCACGCTGAGCTGTGGACTCTGCCCCACCTCCTTCCCCAAGATCCTTACTGACACCAGTACTCTTCAGCTTTTAGCAGGTTAATGTTTTTTTGTTTTGTTTTTTCATACAGAAAACATTTGAAAACTAATTCTGATGAAAAATAGTCAAATAGATTTTATCTATTTTTCCAAACTTTCCTTCAGCTATGTGACAAGTGAACTTTTCTAAGTCACTTCTTAATAAAACTTCCAGTTTTTTTTAAAGATTCTGACCATTTAAACGTTTTACAGTGTTGGAGTAATTAGTTTCAATGCTCGAAAAAAAAGAATCCGGTCAGCTGCTTTGTTTTTCTCAGAAAAACTTAAGGTCTTACGGTTAAGTCAGAGCTCAGAACAAGTGGGACAGTTGAAAGGCATGTCCTCACAAATCAAACCTGAGTTATAACCAACATTTGATGGCAAAAAATTAAAGTTTATATGGAATAAAAAAAAGATTTTTCAAATATAAATTAGGATTGTAAAGGACTTATTTTTCATGAATCATGAAAACACAGAAAATGCTCTTCTGTGATTAAATATCGTACCAACATTTTTTTTAAACGAAAAAAATTTGCAACATTTTGCAGGAAAAAGTGCAGCTGCACTTAAACGTGGCAATCATGACAATTTATTTTATTATTTATTAAGAAAAAGAAAAGTGTCAGACCATAAACCATGCAAATGAACTAATGGATTTCTTTTCTTCCATCATCTTCCTTCTTGCATGTCATCTAGATCATTTATTACAAAGCCTTTTTCAGCTTTAGCCTCAAAGTTCACCTTCAGGGCTAAAACAGTTGACATCTGAGAGAAAAAGCTTATTAGAGGACGACCTCAATAATCATGTTTCTACATAGTTCACATATAAAAATATGAAGCCAACACAACAGTGGAGGTTTAGACAGTCAATATTATAAACATGTGTAGTGGAACACAGCCATGGCTGCTGCAAAGAAGCAAATAAAATATCTGGCAATTCTCCTTCTGAACCCCGGTGTGATAAATCTGTTTGCCGGCACTGGTCTGAAGGAAATCCCGGAGAAAAAAACACAAACAGTCCAACTTTTGACAATAACTACTAAAAGTTTCTCTTTATCAGCTGAAAAAGGGTGAGATCTGTGACGGTTTAACTTTGGTTTACCAGTCGAGTCTCAGTATGGACCGGTTTCATCCTCCGGGTGCACCAGCTATAAAACAGTCATCTCAGAAAACCAGAAGCATTAGGGTCGATGTGGAACGGAGAAGAACTCCACCTTAAAAGCCTTCGTCCAAAAATCAGCAATGATCTGGGATCCTTTTAAAGTTACTAGAGTCCAGTTGAAGGAAAGTTGCTCGTCGCTGGATGTGGGCAGCACAGACACACGTTTTTAAAGTCTGCAGTTTTCTGCGTCTGTTTACACCAGCCTTCACTGTGTGTGTGTGTGCTGTTCCTGCGTCACGCCGTGCTGGGGCTGTCAAAACCGCAGAATTTCCAGCGTTTCTCTAGATTGGCTCCAACTCCACTCAGTTCCTGCTTGAACATGCTGGGCAGACGGACCATCAGGTGCTCCAGCTCCATCGCGGTCACCTGTGAAGAGACAGCAGGAGACGCAAAACCAGGAAGAAAGAGAAATATGTGTTTCACGATAAAAACAATCAGAATTTTAGAAAGGGAAGATTTACCAAAGAGGTATAGCATGTAGCCTACTAGCCTTTGGTTGTAAAGCGACTGTTAACAAGTATGCTAATAAAAGACAAGTCATGAATATTATTATTCCTATTCGACCTTAAACTACAATATCCCAGCTGGCCGTCCAAATGCTGGCATGACAAGCACAGGAGTTCTGCGGCGGAGCTAGGAGCTATGTCTTATGATATTTTTCTTATATTTATTGAGACAATAATAAATGGATCATTCTTGTTTTTATTTTCCCTTTCTCGAATGAATGTAGGTCACAGAGACACGGAGGTTACCGCAGAAAGCGGCTTTTGCGGCAGGACGGAGAGCATATCCGTGTTTATGAATGACTTATGACGTGAATAATTATTTTGTTCGCACAAATTAATTATTTCGAGGGAACGAAATAGTATTTCGTGGGAACGAAATAGTATTTCGTAGGAACGGAATATTAATCTGTGGAAACAAGATATATTCTATTTTTTCCTTGTCAGGACACAGGCTCTGTAGTTTTATTATAGTTGTTATTGATAATATTAAAACAGCAGTTGCTTTAACTAAGGCCAGGGCTCTGACGGCCCAGATGGACCAACATAATTTGAGGGGCTCAGATTTCATTTTAAATATTGCCAATGTCACTTTTGTAATGCTTAAAGAAGCTTATATGGACAGTTTCTTAATCCTTGTCAGTAATGATACTAATAGTGACAGAAAGATTTGGGGGGATAAAAGCTTTTTTCTGGGGGGGCAGCTGCTCCCCTGTAGCTCCGCCCCTGGCGAGCAGATTGCAGGCCCTGTTGGCTCACTAAGAGTTGAGGTGAACTTATAATTAGGAGTGTAACGATTAATGATAAATTGCTTTGTTTTCCTAAGATCCACCCAGATTACTCTGTTTGTGGCATCATCAGGTTCATCGAATCAACCTTAATCGTTATAAAATCTGTTATAAAATCATTTCAAAATGAGATAAACTGATAATCTAATCGAAATTGGAAAATACCATTTGGATTGAGACATGGTAGGTTTACTTTACCCTAACGTAAAAACAACCAAGTGCACCACAGCAGACAACACAAATGTGATGTCAGCAAAAACTGATCAGTCCATCATTCCAGTCCAATGTGTGGAAACACTTTGAATTTAGCAAATACATGTGACCATACAGTGTGCTAGTTCTAAGAATGTTCCTTTTGGATTATTTGAATGTGGAAAAACAACAGTAAACTGAACTTTAGGAAACTAAAATGTCAATGGATCTGACAGTCATTCTTTTTTCCTTTTTTGTTTGTACACATATTTAATATACAGTTGATTAGCTTAAAGAAACACAAGGATTGGTACTATACAATAGAAGTAACAATATGAATTTATGAATCGAATCATTGTTAAAATGAACCATTACACCCCTACTTATATTAGTAAAAAAATATGTTTTATTCTTGCAGAGAAAATCAATTAATGTTTCAGTCTCACACAGGGTCTGACACTGAGTGTGAAAAATCTGCACTTACAGATCTGTCTACCTGTTTGACATTGAAAAGCAGCAAAAACCTATGGTGTCAATTCAGCGCCTAATGTATTGCGCATCAACATACCAGTTTCAGAAGTTGAGTCTTTCATATGTTTTTCAAATATTTTAATTTATTAAATGATCAAACGTGTACTCTATGTAACCGGAGGACGCCAGCATAGTCAGATGAGCTCCACCAGTAACTGCTAGTGAAAAAAAATGTGAATTGTCACTAGGAGTAACCCTTGTGCTATCCTAGGCACTTTAACATTGGGAGTTGGGTCATCTAGACCCACCAGACAGTGCTCTGAACGTTTTTTCACTGGTGTCCACGGATTACATGAAATGTTTCCACCTTTATCCACCTTTGTCATGGTAGGGAGAACACGTCAATGCAAGGGTGGGGTCATCTAAGATAGCACGAGGGTTAAACCAGGCAGAGCAGGAAACTTTTGGGAGTTGTTGTTCCCTCTGTGGCTTGTCCTCTCTCCTCTCAGTTCCAACTGTTCAACCCTTTTGGGACATCGGAAAACCATGGCTAAGACATTTACATTTCTGTACTGGGCTATGCATATCAACACAGCAGGATGTAACAAAAACTAACAATATGAACAGATCTTCCACATCTGAAGCCCCGGCGTAGTGGCAGAGATCATGTGGAGTGAACACAGGCAGGTAAGTGGGCTGGTAGTCGGGCTACAGGCTTGAGATCAGGCTGGTATACGGGCTGAACGCTTGACATTTCGGCAGTGAGTGAAGCTGGGTGGCAGTAATTTATGGAGGCGAGCAGGTGGAGGGAATCAGCACTGACAACCAGCCACTGCCACTGATTGTGTTGTGTTGTGAGTTATTGAATTGTGAGTTGTTGTGTTGTGAGTTATTGTCCTGTGAGTTGTTGTGTTGTGAGTTGTTGTGAGTTAAAGTGTTGTGTTGTGTTGTGAGTTATTGTGTTGTGACGAATTGTAGTGTGTTATTTTGTGTTGTGAAATCTAAAGTGTTGTGTTGTGACCTTTCTGGGCCACTGTAATTAAGCGCTGAATTGACACCATAAAAACCGCTGAACAAGATCATTTCTTAAAGTGACCTTTGAAAAAAAACTTTTTCTCATCATTAAATTTAGGTTTCTGTGAATGGGATGAATTAAATTTTAACTCAAAACATTTAAATGTAAATCATGTGAACAGCAAAATAACACAAATAGTTGTCCTATTCAGAATTACAAATCACTGTGGTTTTGATATACAAATCTGTTCATTTCTTTTAAAGTCTACATTTTAGAAATGAACAAGAAAGTGTCAGAGAAGGGTTCCGCCGCAGTGTTACTACAGGTTTAGAATGACTTATAACAGAATTTATAAGTCTTTATCAAGAAAATATTTTTGATTTTATGAGAGAAGCCTAAGGTCGGAGAAGGTCGGTAGAATTTTGAATGCAGACCGCATGGCCCACGGCCGCACTTTGGACATGCCTGGTCTAAAGTAAAAACATTGTCAAATAGATCTGGACTGCAGCTGAGGAACATCAAAGTTAGCAGCAGTTTGATTTCTTTGAGAAACAAAAACGTATATTATTTGGGAAAAACATTAAAAATGTATCCAGAAAAGAAATGAAAACAGGAATCATACGTCAATGTAAATAAGAATCTAATTTTATCTTGTGTGGAAAATAATGACCACATAAACACTGTCAAGTTCTACATGATACCCTTTTGGACAGATGTCCCGGTTGTCACATGTCCAATAAAAAAATCTAAATCTAAAAAGTCCATGTCTTAAGACCCAACAACATAGTAGATTTATTAGCCGTGGCCCGCTACACTTGGAGAATGTATTTGTGCCTTATTGATGGGTGTCAAAATTAGCCAACAGTTAGCCATGAAGCTGAAGCTCTTGTTAAAAGATTTTTTCAAGTGAGCTCACAGTTAAAAGATCGAACAAGCTTAATAGGACATAGTATTAGCTACTTGTGCTCTGGTCCACCTGCAAACAGTCTAAATGCTTTTCCAGGATCGGAAGAACTTTGGACAATGACGTTCCCATTTTCTGGGACTTTCAACCCTAAGCCTCCAATCAGACCTGCTGCTGCAGCTTATTTCATTTTTTTTAGTTCATGTTACTGAGATAAGACATGTCGTGGGTTTATAACAGCAGAGGGGTAATGGCCGACACAAATAGCTCTAGCGTTTCCTAGTACAGCGCACACATCAAGCACCATCAAGTTCATCCCAGGTGGATTTACATGATCCCAGTGAGGCAAACTGTACAAAAACCTGAATTGTAGAAGAGACTTGATTGATGTGTGGCGCTGACATGCAGCAATGTTTGCCGGGATGGTTTCTCAGTTTAAGGAAGTGGAAAATGTTGTTTTTTTCTTCTTCTCTGTTTATGTTAGGGTATATTCTAGCAATTCACCATTTATTTTTTTAGCGCTGGCTTTTCTGTATCACAAAAATTATAAATTTATGTAAGTATTATTTTGGTCATCCAGTTTATTTAGTGCAAAGAGCAGAAACGGTTGTTGCTTGTTAACACATTCTTTCCTTACAGTGAAAAGTATTTACTCTACATTGTTTTGCAGTCAGGTTTAAAAAAATGCTTTGACTCTTGTTAATGTTTCACTCGCACAGTATTCACAGATAATCATTTAGCAGATGTTACTAATTTTCAATTTAAATGTTTACCTTTGCATCCAGTTTTTGAATGTACGACCACAGATATTCAAGATTGGCTCCAAACGGATGAACGTGGAGAAATGTGGACATGATGCCTGAAGGAGATAAAAAAGGGGGAAAAGGGGTTCAAAACAAAATCATGAAGAACTGCAAAGTGAAAGAATTTACAAGACACATTCATTACATCTGCATCAAACAACATCAAAACAGAAGACAGTCAAGCCAGAAAACAGCAGAGAGAGCTCCTGAGATGAGGTTCTGTAGAAGTATCTGTTAATACAGGAGTATTGAGGGGTTTGGTGAGGGGGCATGAGAAAAGTGGAGGAAGAGAATAGAAAGGAAATCTAGGGGCACCCCAGGAGGATGCTGCAGAGCCACAACTAATTTCCTTGACTTATGTGGCAAAACGTTGGCAATTACAGGAACACCAGACTTGCTCACATGTAACAGTGGAACCAGAGCAGAGCTGGAGGGTGACTGGGGGGTGTTTGGAGTGGTGAGGGGTTGCAGTAGAAGAAAGACTGGAAAAAGAGAAAGTGAAACTTCCTCATCTCTTTTCACATCCACACATTGAAAACAAGAAGCTGCTCAGTGGTGGCTCCACTTCACACCTAATGAAATGCTTTTACCAACAACCAACTGGAGGGAAAATCAAGATCTAAAGGGCTCCTTTATCTTATTGAAATGATTTTTCTCTGATATTCTTAAAAGATTTGTCTTCTTAATGTTTCCTCTTCACTCTTAATTTGAATTAAAAGATTACATGTAATGAAACACATGAGCATAACATGAACAGCAGACTGTTTTAATTTTTTTTAGAGCCTGAAAATGTGGGTACAGAGGGCATCAAACAAATCAAATTTTCTGTCACACTGACCACAATAGGTCATCACTGAGCATGTGCAGACAATTTGCAGGCTCTGCTGAGCAGCAGTGAAGGGAGTTCTGCTGCTGTGATGAATATGACTCAATTTTACAGAGAGGGCTTTTAAAAGCAGCAGCACCATCAGGGATGAAGACACTTTAAACAAACCTATTTTTAAGGGAGTCAGTCACAACTTTGGTCTATTGCCTGAGTCTACCCTAAAAGTTGATCAAATATGCTGAATCAAACCATCTTTGAACCATCATGTTTAGGTAATTGTTCTCATGATTTCTTAAGTTGTGATGAATCCCACACATCCATGTGTCACTGGAAAATATATCAACACACCTTTATTGAACATTGAGAATAATGCAACATGTGTCCAGAAGAAGGCACTGTGTGATAAAGATATCATAGAGTTTAAAAAGGTTTAGAGTTTGTGATTTTGTGGTGCCACAACTGTGAAGAAACTTTCAACACCTAAAACAGTTTTACACCTAAAATTCATCACTGGTAAAATCATGTCAGCTGCATGACATGAACACAAGCAGAGAACAGAAATCACCAGAGCAGCTGAAGTTGTGTAGGTGTCTGTTGGACAGATAAATGTGAGCAAACATGCCCGTCAGTGGCTAAAACTAATCGTAACCCTTATGCTATCCTAGGCATTTTGACATTGGGAGTTGGGTCATCTAGACCCACTAGACAGTGCGCTGAACCTTTTTTCTTCAATGATTTGTGAACCTCACTGGTGTCCTTGGATTACATGAAACGTTTCCACCTTTATCAACCTTTGTCATGGTAGGGAGAACAAGTCAGTGCAAGGGTGGGGTCATCTAAGATAGCACAAGGGTTAAAATATAGAAACAAAACAAGTGTGAAAGGAAAACATGTTGATATTTATTAAATGTGTTTACAGAGCTGCATTTTGTCAATTTTTGCATCATCTTACAAGCTATTAGTGCTTTACAACATGCTTTACAAATGATTATCTAGACCAGGGGTCGGCAACCTGCGGCTCTGGAGCCGCATGCGGGTTTTTCATCCTTGTGCTGCATTTCTCTCTGGTTTTGTAAAATAACTATCATGTTCTTCTAAAAAGACAGTCAGTGGCAAACTCGTAGGAGGCACAGGAGCGCCCAAGAAAAAAAAAGCCCCCCCCCCCAGTCTAAAACCACCCATTTCCGCGTAAAATTAATTAATTTTGCTTTGGGGCGCCCTTACAATCCTATCAAGGGCGGGTTGCACGCGGGGTAAAACAACTTGGAGCTGCAGAGGATGTGAAAAGGTAGAGAGGCGGGGGAGGGGCTTAGACTCACCGCCTATGATTACAGACCCGCAACAAACTAACAGCTGCTTACTAATAAAAATAATAAAAAATATAATAAAATAATAAAATAAAATAATATACTTTATTGGGTTTACTGGATTTAAAGGGGAAAAAAAATAGAAATGAGTCTGCATCGAAGTGAAAATGTTGCGTTCATCTGACTCATCTTAACTCTGTGTTTGACAGACGGAAAAGTATATTCAAGGTTTTCGAACATGGACAAAAGATCAAAGGAAGCATCACGCTCATAAATAATTAAAATTAATAAATAAATATCCTGATAGCGTTTTTAATCAATACAAGTATCGCCAAATGAACTATCGCGATATATTGGCAAAACAATTTTTTTTAACATCCCTTGTGTTGCGGCTCTTTGTGCTTTCATTTCTGTGGGAAACAGATCTAATTGGTTGATCTGTGAGTGGTAAAGGTTGCCGACCCCTGGTCTAGACTCACAACAGCAGAAAAAACATAAATTAATCAAAAGATATAAAATATTTCTTATAAAGACTAAAGCTGCGTTCATAGTGAACGGGTCAAGTTCACGTTGGCTGCCTCTATTTGAAGCGGACACGTGTGTGAGGAGCTAACACTAAATGTTTTTAGCCTGATCGCTACATGGAAATCACATCGATAACCACATTTCGACGTCCGGAGATCATTAACAGACTCTACCAGTATGGTGAGGTTCTCCATCTACTGTAGGAGTTGCGGCTGAATGTCGGCGCTTCGAGCGGTACTTCCGTCTGTCTGTAACCCTTTCTGACGACTTGTTATCCAGCATTAATCAGAGAAAGGAAAAATTAAATACAACAACAAAATTAGAGGAACTTATATAATCTTCTTAATGCAAATAAGTTGGCCTTGGACCCTCCCAATTAATTGAGACACTGAACTCGTCATGTGTCCTGAGAGGAGTTCCCCATTGGTTGATACGAAGCGCTGTCTTCGCAAAGTTCCGATTTTTAAACTCTAGACGGCTGCAATTCTCAAAAAATGCAAATGCATGAAAAACCCTGAGAATGGACCCTTTTTTTTCAAAGACAGTTTTAAAAAGGAGCCTTAGAGATCATTTTAAAGAAGTTTTATGATTCTAACGATTGTAATAATTTTATTGTTTTAATGATTGTCTGTATAACTGCTGTTTTATCCTGATTTTTGTTGTTTGTCTCTCCTGTGACTTTTTTTTTTGTTTCTCAAAAGGGCTTGCCTTTTGCCAGGCCACAGTGGAAAATAAGAATTTCTTGCCTAGATAAATGAAGGTTAAATAAATAAGTCATGCTGTTCCCGGACGGATACAGCTGTCCGACTCTCAAATCACGTTGCAAGACCTCTGATCGTGTCTATACCTTGACTTAACATTTAATCTGGCTGCCACTCCCACGCGTATCTCATTTGGTGTGAGCACAGCTTAAGAGAGAAGGAAAGTTTCAAGACAGGATTTGCTCTTGTATTGACACATTTTTTAAGATTTCTTTTCAGATAAATTCACCTAAACACTGTAAATTTGTACATTGAAAAGTTTCCTATCCATGAAAAGATATTCCAGACACTTTTATTTAACATTTGTAACTTTTAAAGGAGGTTATCACAGTAGCTGCTGTAGGAAAAAAATCTGTCGCTTTGAGATTACTTTGCTTGCGTGTTCAAAAAAAGTCGAGAAAAAGGAAACCACTGGATTCGACCGGATTAAGATTAACAAATTTACTTCCCTAACATTATTTCTAAAACAGAGTAAAACAAAATAAAACAGACATCCGGGTTACCAAAGTTTCAGAGCTTGCACAGCGCAAAATTACCAACGTCTTAACATGCCAGCCTGTTGAGAACAAAAAGGCTCCTCTTCGTCCCGGTGTTTTATCCTGTGGATTCAGCCCCCTCCTCAGGAAAACAATATGGCTGCTACACTCCTACTCTGGACGCTTGGATTGGCCGGCCGAAAGGTCTGCCCACTTCCTTCAGTCCATATTTGGAATCACAGCATTCAATTCCCGCTTCAGACGTCCAGGGGGTTTCTTCACAGACGGACATCTGTCCGGCCACAGACTGTGTCCCCATGGGGTCCAGCACAGTCGCCCGGATCCTTCTCCGCAGGCAGTCAGTCCCAACTCTTTGTCTTTCACATGTGAGTTGGCACCTTCAGAGGTTCCCATACATTGAATCGGATCCTAGAGGCAATTTAATTCTGGTCCATGTCAGATCTACAGCCAAGCCTTCCAGATGGTCTTAGAAGATCAAAGACTGTTTCTCCTGAAGGGGGATGAGTTTGGAGCTGCAGCATTAAAACCTCTTTACATATGCAATGTTCAGGAAGTCCCTTTTAAATTCAAATGACGGGAACCACACACAGTAAACCTGAAAGAGAACCTTCAATGAAATAAAGATAAGATAAAAAGCCTAAGAGAAATAAGGACAACAAAAATATAATTCCTTCAGTGCGTTTACATGGACAAAAGTAATCGGAAAGAATCCCTGATCGGAAGAAAAATGCGTCACGTAAACACGCCGTTCGGAATACTGTGCCTTGACCAGACTCATTCATATCAAAATTTCTTTCCGATTCAGATAGGTTGGTTATGCTGATTGTTGATCCGATCGTTGTGCATGTAAACAGTTCATTCTGATCGTGTGTCACTACTGCTCTGGTTTAACATCATGCATAGACGGAGAAAGCTTTAAAACTCAAACAGAACAGACCGGCTACTCTCTGGACGCCCGTTGCGAAGCGCCGCTCCGCCCTCGCCCCGCCCTCGCCCTGCTCTCGCCCCGCCCTTCTGGCTCTTCGCCCTCTCTTACATCCCTTCGCCCTCTCTTACATCTGAGCAGAGCTCAGGCCGCCAGCTCACACAGCGGCTTTGGGGGTGTGTGTGAGCTTTTCAAAGCAGAAATGTCACTCAGTCCTAAGAAACCGATCAAACAAATACGTGGATTTGTGTTTCCAGTCGTTTCCCGACAAAATAAAGGCTAATGTTATTCCCACATATTTACGTGAAGCCAAGCTGCAGATTGCTGCATTTTCCGCCGTATTTGGTTTTGTCCTGAATTCTCATCTCAGCTCATGGCTGCCATTCCTCTGTCCGTCATTTTGTCCACCAAATGTCCCACAACTAATGGACCATTAATTTTATTGATTTCCTTAACAAATATTTGCTGTATTCCAGTTTTGTTTGATGTTTTTTTATACTTAGATGGTTCATATGGTCAGTGCATTTAATATGAACACACATTAGGAATGTCTGAGAACACAGCTGGATCATGCGACGTCCATGACACAGTATGGGTCAAATTCAGAGTCCAGAGTATAACAAACAAATGTGTATAATTGTAAGGTCATCTTCAGGTTACAAGAGTGGTCTGTCATGTAAGAAATCTTTTAGTGTTTTTTACTTTTTTTTCTTTTTCTAACTTGTCTTGTCCAACAGCTGAGCAAGCAGATCAGAGCTGAGTGGCTCTTGTATTGGACAGATTTTATTGTAACAACAAAATCTGTCCAATACAAGAGCTGAGTGGCTCTTGTATTGGACAGATTTTATTGTTACAATTGGGGTTTATGGATCTACAGACAGACTGAGTGTATATTTGTATAAACCCATTGTGTATTTGAGGCTAAGCTTCATTTATGAAAATTATATTTGTATGCTTCCCTTGTTGGACCGGACGGAAAAAAAGAAACAAGAGGAGAGAAAGAAACAGAGCGGGATGTCAGAGATGGGGGATAAGGGGTTAGAGTGGTGGGTAGTCGTTATCACAAAGTCAAAACATAAAAGTGTCGTACTTAAATTAAATTACATGACTTAGTTCACACAGCAACAAAACAAAAAAAAATTGTCTGCACACAACTATTTACGGGTTAGAAGTATAATCATGCATCAATGATTAAAGATTTATCTCCCAGGATTTCTGCACACAGACAGGTACACACAATATTCGCATTACAGATATTCAGAAAGAATGGTGTAGAAAAAGAGAAAAAAAAAAACAATACCCATGCCCGTATTTGTGCAAAGGTGAATAAGCGGGTGTGTTGTATGAATGTGTTACTCTGAAGGCCCGTACACACCGGGACGAATATTCGCCAGGCGTTATTCGCCAGCGTTTTTCGCCACGTTTTTTGTGTTCACACCCAGGCGATTTTCACTGACGATGAGCCGAGCGAACATGCAATTTCATTCCCTGACATTAGATGGTGCTTAATGTAAACAGAAATACTCCTGTACACAAGGTGGCGCTGCGCAACTTTACGCTTCTTAAAGTCGCTTTTCCCTCAGAATAAGAGAGCAAGTATTTACGCGCTTGTCAGAATCATACAAAGAAAACATGAATATTTCAAGCACCAGTTGCTCCAACTGGTGCTTGGTTCGGGGATATTTTAGAATGTCCGTCATTATTTCTTCGCTGCTGTGTAGATGCTACTCGGCTTCCATCTTCTTCGCTGGTATGTGTGTTCAGCAAGGCAGTTTTGTGTTTGAGCGCCCCCAAGTTGTGTTTTACTGTAACTTCAGAAGCTCCAGACACGTGTGCAAAAGCGCCACTCTCATTGGTCGAATAGATTTCGACGCGACGCGTCAAAAAAAAAAAACCGAAACCGAGGCTTTTTTTTTTTGACACTTTGACGCGTGGCGTTTTTTCGCGCCGGTGTGCACACTCTCATTGGTGCCCTTTGTTTAGTCACGGGGCGTTAAACGTCGGCGAAAATCGCCAGCGAAATTCGTCCCGGTGTGAACGGGCCTTTAGAGTGTACCTTGATCACACTGAATCCTCCAGCAGAGGTAGGAGGCCCAGCACCCCACACCCCAGAGCTAGGTGCAATTAAAATTGGTGGATGCTTCCACCAATGGTCCCTACGTGTGTAAAGCAAACAAAGCTTGATTAGGAGGGGAGGGGGGTCTACTTAACCATATTTGTTTATTTCCTTAATTGCTTTTTTTTCCTTTTTTTCCCTCTTTTTTCCCCCCGTTTTATTTTCATTTTTTATTATTTTTCCCCCATTTGACTGATTTCTATTTTACGAGTTTTAGGGCCACCAAAAAGAAAAAGAAAAAATTACGAGATTTTTAGTCGTAAATTTATGAGAAAAAAACTTGTATATTTACGAGATTAGCAGCAGGTGAATGCAGCGCAGCAGCAGAGCAGACCAACTAAACTTAGTTGAACAGGTGAGCTACATGTTTATTGATTATGTTCCAGATGTTTGGAAGCTCAGTTGTTGAATTTACAATTTATTAAAGTTTTCTTTATTGATGGTTGGTTTGCAGGATCTCTGCAGCCCGATGAAGCCATCATCAGGTATCCCTGCAGGCAGCTATCCACTTGAATCCTTTGTTCCTCCACCAAAGACTAGATCTCTACATTTGTGTGATGTTTCCGTCTGAGGAGGAGCACTTTTTGGCATTTTCAACGTTCTAATGCTAATATAACACACTATTTTCATTCCCCTTTGTTTTATGTTGAAACGGGACGCTTCATCTGCAGGAGGGGCCGTGTGTAACACTGTTTACTTCCGCATTGGTGTTCAGATGACAGGTTCATGACGTAAGGTGACAAATGAACTTCAGGTTATGTGAATGAAAAGGAAAATAAAGACTGCAGCCGTCCTCTACACCCAAACGTGTCTCTGAGGTCCTTATTTTACAGATGAAACTCCCCTTTACCGACACCGAATCCCGGAAAGCCAGCTTCACTGACAATAATCTGATTTTGAGTCACCAAAAGGTTCAGAATCTCTTTGTTTTTTAAACCTATAATCCGGAAATAAAGATTCACAAAAGGCTCCACATATTTTATCTTCAAGCTTGGCTCCGATAAACGGAAAACTTTGGCATTTTTGTCCTTGTTAATCTATGACTTTTTTCTCGTAAATTTACGAGATTTTAAGTCGTAAATTTATGAGATATAATCTCGTAAATTTACTTTTTTTTTGGTGGCCCTAAAACTCGTAATATTTGTCTCTTGTTTATTTATCTATTTATTTATTTAGTTTAACCCCCCCCCAACCTATCAACTTCTTGGTGAGCTGTTATGTGTAAAGAGGGAGACTTGTCATGCTCTACCATGCATGGTTTTGTTGTATCCCTGTCCCAAAAAACCCCACCCGAGTACAAGGCACCAGGCCCACCACACAGTGTGGCAGAGGCACAGCAGAGTGCACCAGCCCCCCAAGACCACACAGCCAGGGAAGAGCAGGTCTAGACACCACCCCCAGGGCCGTAAAACAGAGCCCCAGCCCCAGGCAACTGGGTCCCCAATGGGAGCTCTGGTTCCCAGGCGCCTGAACCCTGGACTCATCAGACGTCCCCGCCGACCACAAGCACCCCCCCCCCCCAGAGAGTCGAGTGTTCCACCCCCACCAGCCCCGGCCAAGCCAACAGGAGGCGCCCCAGGCCAGAGGCAGGCCACCTAGGACAGCATCAACACCCCCCCAGGACCAGAGACGACGGGAGCCCAGCCCCGGACTCAGGCGAGCCCCCCGCCCAGAGCAGGCGCAGTTCTGAGAAGCCGGGGCGCAGGCAGACCCCAACTACACCTGGGGGATGAGACACCCCCCCCCCCCCCCCCCCCCCCACGAAGCAGGGTCCCCTGCTCCGCGCACACCCAACCCAGAGATCCCAGGGGCAAAAAGCCCCACCCCATCCCAAGGTAGTGATCCCAACCTGGATGGCGGAGCTCCCAGAACCCTGCCCCGGAAAACCCCCGGAAGCCGGACCCAGACCAAACCACCACACCCCAACCCACAGGCCCCGGAAAGAAGCACATAGGCCATATTTTTTTTAGTGTTTTTGAATTAAACCTACAGCAGCATGAAAGAATAGCAGTCAAAGAAATTGAAGACTTGGATACATGTCAACAGAAAACAACAATGGTGTAGTCTGCCGTGCACGCACACATCTTTAAAAAGAAAAAAAATATATACACAACAAATGATTGACCAAGATATCATTGACCCAGATATGAATTTGTTTAACTTTGTGAAGAGCCAGTGTAGTTATTATACAGATGAAGAATACAGCAGAAATACAGATCTTAATCACAAACTCTTAATCATACATAGAGAGAATGTCTGGCTGTATTGACCATGTCATGGAATATATATCTCTAGAGATTAGATTGAAGAAACAGAGAAAAGTCATTGTCAGTCGTGTGTATCGAGCCCCTGAATCGAACATTGAAACTTTAACAAGTGCCATTGAAAATATTTTTGCTAACATTTCCAAAGAGGTAATATTTCTATGTGGTGATTTTAATATAAATTTGTTGAACCCAAACAAACACCATGACAGACGATTTTATTCATACAATGTACAGTTTAAGCATATATCCATTAATCAACAAACCGAGGAGAATAACAACAAACAACACAACCTTAATAAATAATATATTCACAAACTGCCTAGAAAACAGAATAAAAAGGGGATTGCTGATAACTGACATCACTGACCATTTGCAAACTATTAATATGTTTGTGGAGAATTGAAAGAAAAAAGGCAAGTAGTTTACAAAGAAAAACTAACAGAGTAATCAATTTGGGCGGCTGTGGTGCAGCGGTAGGGCGGTCGACCCTTGATCGTAATATTGCAGGTTCGATTCCCGCCTTGCACACCCATGAGTCAAAGTGTCCTTGGGCAAGACACTGAACCCAACCTTTGGCGGTAAGCGGGCGCCTGTGTTTGGCAGCAGAGCGGCCATCTGTGTGTGAATGTGTGCGTGACTGGGTGAATGGGTCTGTGACTGTAAAGCGCTTTATCCTTGTAGGTAGAAAAGCGCTATATAAGTATACGCCATTTACCAATAAATACTTGTCATGTCTCGTCAAGCTTCCTGTTGTCTCGTGTGGGGTTTCCTGTTTTATTTTGAAAGTCTGTTCCCCACACCTGAGTCTGCCTCATCATCCCTGATCATTCCCACCTGTGCTTCCCCTCCTCATGTATTTATAGCCTGTGTTTCCCTTTGTCCTGTGCCTGTTTGTCATGTGCTATCACCTGTCAAAGCTAGCTCTTCTCTTGTGTCCAAGAATTAAAACCTTAAGCTCTGCATCTGAGTCCAGTCCTGTGTTCTGCCTTGTCAATACTGTACATTTAAATCAGAACTACAAGCACAAACTTGGAAAACCCTGTACGAAAGCAAAAATGTTAACTCAGCTTATGAAAAATGTATGCAAGGGTTTACATCTACAACAAAAACTGCCCAATTACAAAACCCTTTAGTAGAAAACAATATAATAAAAATCCATGGATGACTAATGGACTAAGAAAAGGATGAAAAAAAACAGTTTATACAAACATTTATTGATAAATAGAATTGTTGAAAAGGAAAAGTGATACAAACAATGTATAAACAAATTAACCAGTATCATGAGAACATGCAAAAAAGGGATATCGATGCTTTCATCAACGGGGTGCAGAGATCCTGCAAGCCACCCATCAATAAATAAAATATTAATAAATCATAACTGAAACAAATGAGCTTCCAAACATTCATAACTTTATCAAACATTAAGCTCACCTGCTCAATTAATTTTAGTCGGTCTGCTCTGCTGCGCAACGTTCACTTGCTGCTGCTCTGTATGCTCACTTCCACTTTATTTACGAGAAAAAAATTCAAATATACAAGTTTTTTTCTCGTAGCTTCCTGACTTTAAATCTCGTAATCTAACTTTTTTTCTTTGGTGGCCCTAAAACTGTCTTAGAAACCCGTGGAAGCAAAAAAAAAGTTCTAAAAATCGTCAAAAAATAAAAAAATAAAAACATCTACAGACTGTAACGTAATTAATATGATGGTGATAATTGTTAACCATCTAACCTATATATGCAATTTATACTTTCAAACAGGAACATTTCAGCAAAACATGAAAATAGTAAAAACAATGGTTCGGCAAAAATAAACTCTTACTCAATGTTAACAAAACTAAATTCATGATTTTTTGGAAATTGTCACATTCCTGCAGATTTAGAAATAAAAGTTGCAATTGATAGTCATGTTTTGGAAAGAGTGAATGAAATCGAGTTCCTCGGAATAAACCACAAAATAAGTTGGAAGCCACAAATAAAGCAAGTCAGAGCTAAACTTGCTAAAAGCTTAGCAGTGTTGGGAAAAACGCTTCATACACTCACTCACAAAGCACGTTTACCAATATATTCATCATTCATTCAGTAAAACAAATTTACAGTCTTTGTACATTGTACAAAAAAAGGCTACTTTAAATTATTCATAGTGTGGATTATGGGACACATATAAATGGACTGTTTTTAAAGTCGGGTTTATTGAAATTATGGGAACTAGTTAAACTTAAAACAGCACTCATCATGTGTAAAGCCAGAAATAACTTACTTCCAATAAACATACAACAAATGTTCAAGGACAGAGATGTGGGTTAAGAGTTAAGTAATCAGCTGAACTTGAAAGCAACACAAAGCAGTGCATTCCTACTACAAAAAAGAAAATGTGCTTATCAATGTGTGGTGTGGATTTATGGAACAGGTTGAAGGTTTGAAACAAAGCAAAAGTTTACATGTATTAAAAAAACTACAAGATGTCACTGATGACATTTTAGAAGGCTAGAAATGATCAATAAAAACAAATAAGCAAATTTCACTTCTGCATAGCTGCTATACAGAAGGTAATGTGAATGTTTTATGGAAAATAAACCCTGTGAATAAAAAAATGCACAAATTTTTGTGCATTTTGTGAAAAAGGGGATGGGATAATAATAATAATGGATTGGATTTATCTGCGCTTTTCAAGACACTCAAAGCGCTTACATTGTGTCCATTATTCATTCACTCCTCATTCATACTTGGTGATGGTAAGCTACGGTTGTAGCCACAGCTGCCCTGGGGCAGACTGACAGAGGCGTGGCTGCCAGTTCGCGGCTACGGCCCCTCTGACCATCACCGGGACATTCATACACATTCACACACCAGTGGAGCCACACTGGAGGCAAGGACGGTGATGTGTCTTGCCCAAGGACACAACGACATTTTGGCTGGTGGGAGCGGGGATCGAACCGCTCAACCACCTGAGCCACTGTCGCCCCCGGGATCATATAAGACTTTTCTTTAAGGTGCTTGAAATAAAAAATAAAATAAAAAAAAGAATACATGAATTTTATCACAAATGTACGACGGAGTATTAGGGCCACCAAAAAAAAAAAGTAAAATTTATGAGTTTTTATCTCCTAAATTTAGGAGATAAAAACTCATAAATTTAGGAGAAAAAACTCGTAATTTTACAAGATTTTAAGTCGTAAATTTATGAGAAAAAAACTCGAAAATTTACGATATTAAGTGGAAGTGAGCATGCAGAGCAGCAGGTGAACGCCGCGCAGCAACAGAGCAGACCGACTAAACTCAGTTGAACAGGTGAGCTGAATGAGCTTGAATGTTCCAAATATCTGGAAGCTCATTTGTTTGATTTACAATTTATTAAAGTTTTATTTATTGATGGTTGGTTTGCAGGATCCCTGCAGCCGGATGAAGCCATCGGTGTCCCTGCAGCTTTCCACTTCAATCCTTTCTTCCTCCACCCAAAACAAGATCTCTACGTTTGTGTGACGCTTCCGTCTGAGGAGAAGGATCACTTTTTTGGCATTTTCAACGTTCTAATGCTAATATAATAGACTATTTTCATTCATCTTTGTTGTTTGATGATATAACGGGACGTTTACTTCCGCATTGGTGTTCGGATCTGATGACAGGTTCATGACGTAAGGTGACAGATGAACTTCAGGGTTTGTGAATGAAAAGGAGAATAAAAGCTGCAACGATCCTCTGCACCCAAACGTGACTCTGAGCTCCTTATTTTACATATGAAACTCCGCTTTACTGACACTGAACCCCAGAAAACCGGCTCCACTGATAATAAGCTGATTTTGAGTCGCCAAAGGTTCAGAATCTGTTTGTTTCAAACCTATAATAAACCTGGAAATAAAGCTTCAGAAAAGGCTCCACATCTTTCATCTTCAAGCGATGCTCCGATAAGCGGACAACTTCGGTGTTTTCTCCTTGTTAATCTATGACTTTTTTCTCGTAAATTTACGAGATAAAATGTCGTAATTTTACTTTTTTTTTTTTTTTTTGGTGGCCCTAATACTCCGTCGTATAAATGTAATAACAACGGTGACACAATTATCTTTTAGGTTTGGGGGGGTAAGTTACTTATTTGAGAAGCTGTGGGTATATGGGTGGGTATATGGGTATATGGGTATATGGGTATATGTGGGTATAAGCTGTGGATATATGGCTGTGGGTAAAAATGTCAGTCATACATGTTTTAATGGAGTTGGATAAAAAACATAGATCCGGCAGCAGCAGGAAGGCATAGGAGCGCTTCTTCTCTCTGCCTCATATCTAGATTTTCTTGGTGCCTCTAAAAGAGATAAATGTCCTGCTGCTGGCTCTGCTGTCGACAGAACAGCACAAAAACAGATGACTCCCTGCTCCTCTCTATTCTGCTGCATGAGCTGCATAGCATGTGGGCTTAATACATAACCTCTGTAACTGCTGCTCACACATGTCCATATCTCTAACCAGTGGAACCTGCAGGGATTTTAAGATTGATTGGTGTTGCAGTTAATTTCTTAAAGGGCCACGCTCTGTTTTTATTCTGTCAGACAAGCAGGGTCGGGCTTTTTCTTTTTCTACCGTTTACCAGCACATGTCAGCCCCCCACTGTTGGAAGAGACTCGGTGTGAAATACCAAAGCAGTGGAAATCCTGTGAATCTTGCTCCAGGCTTTTTTTTCCCCTCTTTCTATTTATTCATTCTATTTATGAAGGACTTAGTGTCATGGAATTTCAGGTGGACACAAACCGCAATTATTAATTTCTCCTCCGTGACCAATTTTCAAACGGTTGGTACTTTTGTGAATTAAAAGGGACGGCATATGTCACTACCAAATCCAAGTCCCTGACTTGTCAAAGTTCAACCTGGTTTAACTTTCAACATCTGTTCAGTGGCTGTGCATTTTGTATGTAGAGCCCAGAAAACTGTCGTAGACCCATTACCCGTTTGGAATTCAGAAGACCAAAATGCACATTTACACACACTTTTCATTGGAAGTGGTCAATTAAACACGCATTAATGAGGCCAGGGTCACCTGGTTGGACAAGGCTGAGGGACTAATGTTTAGACATCAGAATTTTTTTTGAGGCTGAACTTAAAAAAAGCGCGCTTCGGCAACTTACATTAACCTAATCCTAACCGTAACATTTGAAAACGTAATTATTGCTGTTAACGCCAGTTTTAACATCTTAAGAGAACAGTAATGCCGCCGTCAACAACAATAATTATGTCTTCAAATCAAATCAAACTTGTATAGCATTTGTAAAGCACTTTTACAACTCACGCCACTCAAAGTGCTTTACATAAAAACTAGGGCTTGGTGATATGGCCTAAAAATAAAATCTCAGATTTTATTTTTTAAAATTCGATTTCCTATTCCCCCCCCCCCCCCCCCCCCCCCCCCCACACACACACACACTTAAGGAAAGCAATAAGTACAAATGGCAGACAACTTGACATGGTGCCTCTGTCGGCCTCCTCCCCCTCTCCTCTCCGCTTGGCTGCTGATTCTCAACACCTGCGACCACTTACCTCATCACCTCATCCGCCTTCATAAGGAGCCACAGGATCATCAGTCTTCGCCAGTCCGTTGCCCCTGATGGTGCATAGTTGGTCTTCAAGTCAAGCTATTGTTCGTTTTCGCTACGTCAAGCCTATGACTAATCCTGTCTCTCTCTATACTCACCCTCAGGAATCCAGTACCACGAGTGGTCGCTCGAATCAGTTCCCAGCCGTTCTCATCAGTCTGTCCTCTCCTGCGGTCCCACCACGAGCCTCTGCCTCATCAAGTGTCTCCACCTTTGTCAACATCGGCCTACGGAGAAATCCACCAGTGACGCCGCTAACTTCTGCCTTTCAGTTCGGAACCGACATCTGGACCTGCTCACGTTCTGCTCTCTGCTCCTCGTATTAAAACTCTTACCCGCCAACGCTCGCCTCCCGCTGTGTTTCTTCTGGGTTCCAGCATCTGGGTTCGAAAAGTGTTCTGTAGCCATGACAGAACGGACTGGCCATAATCCCAACCCAGCTGACCCAGAAGGACTCAGATTAGCCGTTTCCCAACAAGGCATTATGCTGGGACGTCAAGCGGACGCTCTGTCGCAAATGGCGGCTGCCCAGCAGGATCTCTTTCATCGTCTAGATGGTATGACCCAGACCTTACATGAACTAACCAGCCAGTTTTCCCAGGTTTCGCCTGCCACCGTCCATACTCCTGTCGTCCCAGCTCCTTCCGCTTCCGGAGTGCCGTCCGCAACCGAAAACATCCGACTCCAACCGGAACCTTTCTTCGGGGAGGTGGAAGCCTGCGGAGGATTTTTGCTGCAGTGCCAGTTAATATGTCAACAAGCTCCCCGATTCTACCAGTCCGACCACAGTAAGATCACCCTTGTCATTAATTCTCTACGAAGTAAAGCTCTCCAGTGGGCCCAAGCTTTTCTCTCTGCCAATCCCATCTCTCACCTGTCTTACGAGCGATTCCTCGGCGAATTCCGCCTGATATTCGACCAACCTCGTAAACAGGAAGAGGCAACCCGGCGGCTGCTCGCACTCAAACAGCGGAACCGTGCTGTTAGCGATCACGTCATCGATTTCCGCATTCTAGCGGTTGAAGCTGGCTGGCCCGATCTGGCCCTCAAAGGCGTTTTTTACCAGTCCTTGAATGAACAAATTAAAGACCACCTTTGTTCTCAACTGGAAGCACGATCCTTTGAGGAGTTAGTGTCCGCCGCTCTCCGGTCGGACGTTAGGATACGTGAGCGCCAAAAAGAACGAGGTCATCCGGCTCCACGTCCCCCGACTAAGTCCATCCACGCTCCACCGATCGATCCAGGCCTGTATGCTGCTGAGTGTCCTGTCCCCTCCAAGACTATGGAGGAACCCATGCAGATCGGCCACTCAAGGCTGTCAGAAGAGGAACGGCGCAAAAGACGCGAAGCTGGAGCCTGTTTTTACTGCGGGGCTAAAGGCCATCTAGTCTCGGGATGCCCAGTTCGTTTAAACTTCCCAGCCCCTCGCTAGACGACAGGCCGCGAGGGGAGTTATCTGCCACTGATTCTGGTAAAGAATTCATGTATTTACCTGTCAAGTTATGCCTCGATCGCCAAGTTCATGATCTCAGGGCCCTCGTAGATTCTGGGGCGGAACAGAGCTTAATTGACTTTCGTGTAGTTGACCACTTGTCTATCCCCACAGAGCCCCTAGAAAACCCCATTGAAGCCTCGGGCCTCGGGGGACAACACCTGTCCCGTATCACCCATCGCACCAAGCCCATTCTCCTCGTCACGTCAGGTAACCATAGGGAATCTATTCAGTTTTACATCACCCAGTCCGCCCATACCCCCATAGTGTTAGGGTTCACCTGGCTCAGATTACATAATCCCCAATTTAACTGGGCTCAGGGATCTGTCACTCAGTGGAGTCCTTATTGCCTTGCAAACTGTTTACTGTCCGCTGTTCCCCGTGTTCCCCCCATAGATACCGAGAGTCCCGCCTCAGTAGATCTGGTTTCCATTCCGTCTTGTTATCACGACTTAAAAGCTGTTTTCAGCAAATCTAAGGCTAGCGCTCTTCCCCCGCATAGACCTTACGATTGCGCCATTACTCTCCTTCCTGGCGCTCCTTTACCTAAGGGGCGGCTGTTCAACCTGTCCGGTCCCGAAAGAAGCGCCATGGAACAGTACATCCAGGAAGCGCTCTCGTTAGGTCACATACGACCCTCTTCCTCCCCTGTGGGGGCTGGTTTTTTCTTCGTGGCTAAGAAAGATAAGACACTCAGGCCTTGCATCGACTACCGCGAACTAAATCAGATCACCGTCAAAGATAAATATTCCTTGCCTTTAATCACGTCTGTTTTTGACTCTCTTCAACAAGCCCGTATCTTCACGAAATTAGACCTCCGCAATGCGTACCATCTGGTTCGTATCAAGGAAGGCGACGAATGGAAGACTGCATTTAAAACCCCCTTAGGGCACTATGAATATTTGGTCATGCCCTTTGGCCTCACCAACGCCCCTGCAGTCTTCCAGCGGTTGGTCAACGACGTTCTCCGTGACTTCCTTAATCGCTTCATCTTCGTCTACCTTGATGACATTCTCATCTATTCCCATGATCAGGCCCAGCATGAACATCACGTACGTCTCGTGCTTGAGAGACTTTTGGAAAACCAACTCTATGTAAAATTCGAGAAATGCGAATTTCATGTTCCAACCGTTCAGTTTCTCGGCTACGTCATCGAGGCAGGTTGCATCCGACCTGACCCCTCTTTGATAGAGGCCGTTGCCAACTGGGCACCTCCAGACACACGGAAAAAACTTCAGCAGTTCTTAGGCTTCGCCAACTTTTATAGGCGATTTATCAGGAATTACAGCAGCATCGCTTCTCCTCTCACGCCTTACTTCCACTACTCATCCCTTTGCCTGGTCTACTGAAGCCCAACAAGCCTTCGACAAACTGAAGGACCTTTTCGTATCCGCACCCATCCTCATCCAACCTGACCCATCTCGTCAATTCATTGTCGAGGTGGACGCTTCTGATACCGGTGTGGGTGCCGTCCTCTCCCAAAAAGAGGCCTCAACTGACAAATTAAAACCTTGTGCTTATTTTTCACGAAAACTATCACCAGCAGAAAGAAACTATGATGTCGGCAACCGGGAACTACTTGCCATCAAGCTGGCATTGGAGGAATGGCGTCACTGGTTGGAGGGAGCAGAACAGCCATTCATCGTGTGGACAGACCACAAGAACCTGGCCTATCTCCGCTCAGCCAAACGACTCAACTCCAGGCAAGCTCGTTGGTGTCTTTTTTTTGACCGCTTCAATTTTGTAATCACCTACAGACCCGGATCCCGAAATATCAAGCCTGACGCCCTGTCCCGAAAGTACAGTCCATCAGAACGCGCCCCGGCCACCATCCTTCCTTCCACCTGCGTCATCGGAACCCTCACGTGGGACATCGAGAACAAGGTACTCCAAGCCCTGAGAGACAATGATGACCACCCTCCTGTCCCCAGGGGTACCTTGTTCGTCCCAGCTGATCTCCGGTCCGAGGTCATCACCTGGGGGCATGCATCCCGCTTGGCTTGCCATGGGGGGGTTCACCGGACTCTTAACCTCATCCGCAAAAGGTTCCATTGGCCTGCCATGGAAAAGGACGTGCGAGATTATGTCGCAGCCTGCTCCACGTGCGCCCGATCGAAATCTTCATCCTCAGCTCCGGCAGGTCTGCTTCATCCACTCTCCACTCCCGATCGACCCTGGTCCCATCTGGCCATGGATTTCGTCACAGGTCTTCCCCCGTCACACGGTAACACTACCGTCCTCACTGTTATTGATCGTTTTTCGAAAATGGCTCACTTCATTCCCCTTCCTCAACTCCCCACGGCCACTGTGACTGCTGACCTGATGGTCAACCATGTTTTTCGCCACCATGGCATCCCTATGGACATTGTCTCCGACCGCGGCCCCCAATTCACGTCACAAGTGTGGAAGGCCTTCTGCTCGGCCTTGGGGGCCACGGTCAGTCTCTCGTCAGGCTATCATCCCCAGTCGAACGGTCAAGCGGAGAGAGCGAACCAGGAGCTGGAGGCAGCTCTTCGCTGTCTGGCGGCACAGAATGAAAAGGACTGGTCCACCTTCCTGGTATGGATAGAGTACGCCCATAACACTCATCCTTCATCTGCCACCGGGATCTCTCCTTTTGAGGCCGCCCTAGGGTACTCACCACCTCTGTTTCCATCCCAGGAGTTGGATCTGGCAGTGCCTTCCGTCCAACATCACCTCCAGCGTTGTCAACGCGTCTGGACTCAGACGAAGGCCGCTCTCCTCCGCACCAAGGAGAGCAACTGCCGGATCGCCAACCGTCGCAGGGTGGTGGGACCCGACTATCAACCAGGTCAGAGGGTTTGGCTCTCTACTCGCAATATCCCCATTCAGGCATCTTCCAAGAAACTGGCTCCCCGATTCATCGGTCCTTACGTCATAGACAAACTCATCAACCCTACCTGTGTCCGTCTTCGTTTGCCCAAAGCCCTGAAGGTCCACCCGTCGTTTCACATCTCCCAGATCAAGCCAGTCCAGGACAGTCCTCTGTGCCCGCCGTCCACTTCCCCACCGCCCGCCCGGGTCGTCGACGGCGCTCCGGCCTATGACGTCAGCCGGATTTTGGACGTCCGTCGGAGGGGTCGTGGATTCCAGTTCCTGGTCGACTGGGTGGGCTACGGTCCGGAGGAGCGCTCATGGATTCCCCGCTCGTTTATTTTGGACCCCTCTCTCATTGAGGATTTCTACCGTGCCCACCCTGATCGCCGCCCTTGACCGCCTGGAGGCGGTCGTTGAGGGGGGGGGTACTGACATGGTGCCTCTGTCGGCCTCCTCCCCCTCTCCTCTCCGCTTGGCTGCTGATTCTCAACACCTGCGACCACTTACCTCATCACCTCATCCGCCTTCATAAGGAGCCACAGGATCATCAGTCTTCGCCAGTCCGTTGCCCCTGATGGTGCATAGTTGGTCTTCAAGTCAAGCTATTGTTCGTTTTCGCTACGTCAAGCCTATGACTAATCCTGTCTCTCTCTATACTCACCCTCAGGAATCCAGTACCACGAGTGGTCGCTCGAATCAGTTCCCAGCCGTTCTCATCAGTCTGTCCTCTCCTGCGGTCCCACCACGAGCCTCTGCCTCATCAAGTGTCTCCACCTTTGTCAACATCGGCCTACGGAGAAATCCACCAGTGACGCCGCTAACTTCTGCCTTTCAGTTCGGAACCGACATCTGGACCTGCTCACGTTCTGCTCTCTGCTCCTCGTATTAAAACTCTTACCCGCCAACGCTCGCCTCCCGCTGTGTTTCTTCTGGGTTCCAGCATCTGGGTTCGAAAAGTGTTCTGTAGCCATGACACAACTTAAATGAAGTTTTATTTAATCAAACGCAAGACTTGTGTTGTTTATATAATTTTGTTTTACATAATTTTTGTCTTTTTTTGTTATTCTACACTAGTTTTCGCTTGTCCAAAATAAAAAGTTTACTTACTTACTTAAAGTACCAGCTGTGTTTTAAGTAACACATTGTAGTCTAGACTAAAAGGAGACAAACATTCACCTTGAGAGTAGCACCATTTTCTAAACAACTAACAATACAGCTTATCTCTGGGGTCCAAGGTTTTAATTAAATGTTTTTATTTATTTATTTTTTTTAAAACTTTTTCTGTCCAACAGCTGAGCAAACAGATTAAAGCTGAAGGCTTTTTGTGTTGGACAGGTTTTACTATCACAAAAAGAGGTTATATAGCTTCGAGAAACCAGGGTGTAGATTTGTATAAACCCCTTTTTGTTGTATTATTTTTAATTTATTTGTTACATTTAGTGTGTGTGGGGAGGGAGAGGGAAGAATGTTAGGGGGGGGGGGGGATAGAGTAAAAGAAGAAAAGGTGAGAAAGTGGGGGATACACGGACTGATTTGAATAAGTTATTATTTTAAGCTGTGACAATTATACCAGATCTGCTGGAAAGACAAATATTACATCAAAGGTGAAATTCTGACATTAAGATGAGTGGAAAACATCTGTCCATCAATACACTGTGGGTTAGGAGGAGGAATGAAGCAGACAGGGAGCAGTGTGGCAGTGTGCACGTGCACGTGGGGGTGGAGATACATGCATGCTGCCGAAGTGAACCGTGTGTTCATAAGGGGAACCAGATCCTACCCAACCAGACCAGGAAAGGGGAGGAGAGACCCCCAGGCCAGGAACCCCCCCGGCACCGGACACAGGCAGCCCGGGAGTGGGGGAAGAGGGGATCGCCCACCCACCCAGCCAGGCGCAGAGAATGCCCCCCTACAGGGGCCCCCCCGACCCCCAAAGGCATAAGCGAACCCGGCGTCCGGCCCCCAGGCCACAGGATAGGAGCGCTTGGCCGTACCAGGCGGCAGCCATGGGGGCCACCGGGCGCCGGACACCGAGACAAGGGCCAGGGACGACGCCAGGGCCCCGAGAACCCATGGGCTGCCGACCACCCAACCGGCGGCCCGCCCCCGCGAGCCAGCCCCGGCACCCGGCCCGAGCATCCCAGAGATCGCCGCGCACCCACAGCCACCCCCCATAACCCTACCCTCTACAACCCTCCTCCCCCGCCATATTATCTAAGCCCCCCTCCCCAACCCCCTTAGTGCCCTCCCCCCTCTGTGATGGGGAGGGAGAGGCCCAGAGGATCCCAGCGAGCCAGCCCCCAGGTCCGTCCCACCCATGCACTCTCGCACACATACTCACAATCTTCTGGTTACCCCCCACCCCCCGCCGCCACGCAGTAACCCCCCCGGCCGACCGACCCCCCAGCGCCGCACGCTCGACCAATTATTGCAGCCGACAGGATACCCACAAGCCAGGCTGCCCTGAGAGGACCAGGTGGGTGAAGACCGGCCCCCCCCCCCCCCCCCCCCCCGACCCCACATATGTATGGAGGTGTGGGTGTGCTGTGTGTGTGCTGCAGGTAAAATAGGAGGTCTCCAGTGTGGGGGGCCCCACCGCTGCCAAGCCACAGAGCCCCCCCACTCCGAGGTCCCTCTGTGTGTGATGGGTATTTGCTGTGTGTGTGCTGCTAACATGAAGTGTGTGTGTCTAAAGTGGAAGTTAAAATTGTGGGGGGGGACCAGTGAAAGATGAGCACGGATGTTTCACCGTGCCCCCCTCCACCAGACTCTCCCCACAAGGCCCTAGATGAATCAGGGTGTCTAATATGCCAGTAAAACCAGGATGGAGGGCGGAGAGAAACACCCCCAGTGAGCACCGCCAGCATACCCCACCCATCCAGTTCCCGCAGCCCTATGTGACTGTGTGCAACATTTGTTTGGGTGAGAGCGGGAAGGAGCAGGCGGATGGGCACAACCGGGGGAAGAAGGCTCCCCCGAGCGACCGGCCCCCCCAGCCAGCCGCGGTAGGCGCCCCCCCTCCCAGGGTGGCCAGGCAGTCAGGAGGCGGCAAGCCAGCCGCAGATGGACGCCCGCAGCACAGAGAGACAGCCAGCAAAGAAGGGGCCCGGTGCCAAAACGGTGGGGCAGGAGGCCTAGCACACCGCTCCCCCCAGCCCCCCCCCCCCCCCCCCGATTGAAAAATAAATAAATAAATAAAAATAATAAAAAGAAAAATAAAAAAACAAAAAAAATAAGAAAGAAAATAATAATAATATTAAAGTAAATAAATAAAAATAAATAAAAATAATAATAATAATAGTAAAAAAATAAAATAAACCCACCCAGGTAAGCCCCTTAACCCCTGCTGTGAATGCAACGTCGACCCCCGGGAGGCCAGGCCATGCGCCAACTACTGGCCACGGGCGAAATACCGGCCGCGGGCAAACGGCCCCAGAGCCCCAAGCCCCCCCCCCCCCCCCCAGCCCCCGCCACGGCGACCAGCCACCCAGCACGGCACCCGGCCACCGTTCCTGGTCAGCCGCACTGCCTCCCCTTCGCCCAGAAGGCATCAGCCCAAGAACCCCAGCCAAGTTGCCGGCAGAGTGTGCGCCCCCACCACCCCCCCACCCGAGCAACCAGAGCCCAAGCCGGGAGAGCGGTAGGCCCGGCAGAGCCCACCACCCCAAACCCACCCCGGCCTACCCAACCAGCCAGGACCCGGCTCAACCCATCACCATCCCACCCCTATTAGGTGATGTGACTAATCAGCTGGAGCCAGGGAGAGTCTGAAGCCGACAGGTTTTTTGTGGAGGACATTATCTCTAAACTAATATGCTCTGACATGAGGTTTCTGTAGTGGTTGATGGTAAGATTATTTTTAGATTTCCAGTTTAGGAGGATAGTTTTCTTTGCGATACATACAGCCGTGAGAACCATATAAGCCTTGTTAGGTTCTATATTGATGTTATTCAGGTCACCTAGTAAGCAGAGTTTGGGGCATGCAGGAATCTTATGATCAAACCAGATTGATAAATCCTCACAGACCTTGCGCCAGAATGATTGGACAGGTGGACAGAACCACAGGGCATGCAAATAGTCGTCTATGTTGTTACCTGTGCACTGTGTGCATACAGCAGACTGATTGAGACCCATTTTAAATAACCTCTGTCCGGTGTAGTGAATTCTGTGGAGAATTTTGTACTGAATAAGTTGCAGATTAGGACTTTTGGTCATATTAAAGGCATTCAAACAGATCTGTAGCCTAAATTGATCACTAGAATTCATTGACAGCTCAGACTCCCATTTTGTCATGGGTAAGTAAATTGTTTCATTTATGTTAGATATCAATTTATACATTTTGGAGGTGAGTTTGGGATTTTTAAGGTCCATGCAATGTATTACTGTAAGGGAAAGGTGTAGGTCAGGCAGTATTTAGTGCTTATAGCTGATTTAAGTTGCTGATATTCTAGAAATTTGTTTATACTTATTCAATAGATTGAGGATAACGTTGAGAGGGACATAAATGTTCTATTCTGAATTATATGCTGGAACTGCTGGATTCATTTGTTCTTCCATGAAGCAAAATGAATAATGTTTTTGTTAATTAAAATTTCAGGGTTGTTCCAAATGAGGGTGAGTTTACATGGAAATAATGTGAGGTTGTTTTTTTTAAGAAAATCCCACCAGGCTGTTAGAGATGAGCTGATGTTTAAACTTCTGAAGCATTTGTGTTGTTTAATTTTAGAACTGAAGAAAGGTAAATAAGAAATATCCAGGTTATCATAGAGATTTTGTTCTATATCTAAGCAAGATTCATCCAACAGTCCAGGATTCAGCCATTTTTGTACATAAAACAATCTGTTTGCAGAGTAGTAGTCCTGGAAGTCTGGTAGGCCTAGTCCTCCTCTATCTTTAGGTTTTTGAATAGTTTTTAAACTGATCCTCGGTGGTTTACCTTCCCAAAGGAATTGGGAAATGAATGAGTCTAATGATTTGAACCAAGTAGTTGGAGGTTTGGAAGGAATCATTGAAAACAGGTAGTTAATTTTGGGAAGAATCGTCATTTTTATGGTTGCAACTCTCCCTATTAGAGAAATGGGTAGAGTTTTCCATCTAGTGAGATCAGCCTTGGTTGTTTTAAGGAGTTGGGTGTGGTTTAACTTGAATAGATCAGAAAGCCTAGAGGAAATATTTACACCTGAGTACTTTATGTTGCCTGTTTGTAATTTAATAGATAACAGATTTAGATAATTGCAATTAATTGGTAGAATTGTGCTTTTAGACCAGTTTATGGAGTATTCTGAAACTGAGGAAAATCTATTAATTAGGGAGATGATTTGGCAGATGGAAGACTGCGAATTTGGACTAAATAGTAAAATATCATCCGCATAAAGACTTATTTTGTGTTCTAGATTTTTGGTTTGAATGCCTTCAATGTCTCGACTTTGCCTGATTGCAGCAGCTAGAGGTTCAATAAATAGTGTAAATAAAGACGGAGAAAGTGGACAGCCTTGTCTGGTTCCTCTTTGTAAATTAAAGCTTGGAGATGTTTGGTCATTGGTTCTGACACGAGCATTAGGAGAGGCATATAATATTTTAATCCAGTTAATAAACGATTTTCCTAAGACAAATTTGTTCAGGGTGGCTATTAAAAATTTCCAGTTGACCTGATCAAATGCCTTTTCTGCGTCCAGTGACAAAATGGTTGCTTCTGGGTTGTTGATAGTTGTATAAACTATGAGGTTGATTAATCTGCGCATGTTGGTAGATGAATGTCTACCCTTTATAAAGCCTGTTTGGTCAGAATGTATGAGAGAAGGAACTACCTTCTCCAGCCTTCCTGCCAAAGCTTTGCAGATTATTTTAAGATCTGCATTAATCAGCGATATAGGTCTATAGCTGGATGGTGATGTGGGATCTTTCCCAGGTTTCAGAAGTAAGATAATATTAGCAGAGTTCATATTTGGAGGTAGATAATTGTTATACTTAATTTCTATTGTCATTCTGAGAAAAATGGGAGCCAAAATTTGCCAAAACTCTTTATAAAATTCTGCTGGGAAGCCGTCTGGTCCTGGGGCTTTTTTACTAGGCATGTTGGTTAATGCTTTATGTAGCTCTTCTTCAGTAAGAGGGGACTCCAGGGCTGTGATTTGTTCCTGTCCGTTGGTGTAGGTAAATCTATGCTATCAAGAAAACTATTGATGTCATTGTCAGAAGGATCAATTTGGGATGAGTAGAGGGATTGGTAAAAGTTTTTAAAAACTGAATTTCTTTCGGCTGGATCATGTGTTGCGTTTCCTGTTAGGTCTATGACTGATGAAATAGTTGTCTTCTCTGTGTTTATTTTGAGTTGATTTGCCAAAAATTTCCCAGATTTATTACTGTGATCAAACCTCTCCAGGCGTAGTCTCTGTAATAAAAACTGTGTTCTTTGATTAGTTATTTCATTTAATTCGATTCTTACTTTCCTTATTTGTTGCAGAGTTTGTTCATCCGGAGAGTTGCTGTAGGTTTCCTCTAACAGTCAGATTTTTTGCTCTAAATCCACTAGTTTAGAGTTTTCTTTTCTTTTTTTTTGTGGGATGAGAAGGCGATTATTTTGCCTCTCATGACTGCTTTCCCGGCTTACCATAAAAGCCATGAAGAAATACCTGGGTGGTCATTATTTTGAAGATATGAGGACCATTCTTTAGCAAAGAAGTCTATAAAGTTAGAGTCTCTGAGCAACGATGTATTGAACCTCCAGCTCCTTAATGAAGGTGGTGATGTTTTGTTTTTAAGAGTCAGTGCGTGGTCACTGATAGTAAAGGGGTGGATCTGTGCTTCCGTAGCTAAGCTCAACAAGGAGCTGTTAACCAAGAAATAATCTAGCCTGGAGTATGATTGATGAACTGTGGAAAAAAAGCTACAAGCTCTTTTCGTGGGATGGAATAAACGCCAAACATCACAAAGACCAAAATCCTCCATGTACTGTTTAACAGTGTTTGTGGACTGCCAGATTCTAAGATTTCCTGTGTTATTTAGCCTATCCATCTCTGGATCTAAACACATGTTGAGGTCACCTGCAATGATTAGCGATTTGTCTGTATGCTCAGATAGCGCAGAGAAGAAGGAATGAAAGAATGAAGGGTCATCTACATTGGGGGCGTACACATTAGCTAAACAAAGCTGCATATTTTGAGTGGAAAGAGTGACTATTATAAATCTTCCTTCTGGATCTATAACTTTGTTGGTTTCGGTGAATTTAACTTCCTTATTTATCAGAATTGCTACTCCTCTCTGTCTAGAATTATAACAAGCTGACTATACGTTTGGAAAATCTGCTGTGGCGAGAATACTCACTAAGGAACTAGACATATGAGTTTCTTGAAGAAACGCAAAATCAGTTTTGAGATCTTTTAATTTGGTCAATATTTTCAGTCTCTTCTCTCTGGTTCCAGCTCCGTGCACATTCCAAGTAACTAACCTTAAGGCCCGTACACACCAGGACGAATATTCGCCAGGCGTTATTCGCCAGCGTTTTTCGCCACGTTTTTTGTGTTCACACCCAGGCGATTTTCGCTGACGATGAGCCGAGTGAACATGCAATTTCATTCCCTGACATTAGATGGCGCTTAATGTAAAACAGAAATACTCCTGTACACAAGGTGGCGCTGCGCAACTTTACGCTTCTTAAAATCGCTTTTCACTCAGAAGAAGAGAGCAAGTATTTACGCGCTTGTCAGAATCATACAAAGAAAACATGAATATTTCAAGCACCAGTTGCTCCAACTGGTGCTTGGTTCGGGGATATTTTAGAATGTCCGTCATTATTTCTTCGCGGCAGTGTAGAGGCTACTTGGCGTCTATCTTCTTCGCTGGTATGTGTGCTCAGCAAGGCAGTTTTGTGTTTGAGCGCCCCCAAGTTGTGTTTTACTGTAACTTCAGAAGCTGCAGACACGTGTGCAAAAGCGCCATTCTCATTGGACGAATAGATTTCGACGCGACGCGTCAAAAAAAAAAAAAAAAAAAAACGAACCCGAGGCGTTTTTTTTTGACGCTTTGACGCGTGGCGTTTTTTCGCGTCGGTGTGCACACTCTCATTGGTGTCCTTTGTTTAGTCACGAGGAGTTAAACGTCGGCGAAAATCGCGCGCGAAATTCGTCCTGGTGTGTACGGGCCTTTAGGGTGGACATGCTGCTGTTGAGGTGAATGTTAGAAACTGTATGTTATTGATTGAGGCAAAAATGAGTATATATGTACACATAATGGTGTGCTTGATGTTGCTATGGGGCTTAATGTGTAATGTACAGTGCATGTGATGTAATGCTGGACATGTTGAGTGTCTAAGTGTGTTGTGCAGATCAGTACTATTGTAGAGTTGCTGAGTTATGTGGCAGCTTAGGTGAGCAGAAGGGACTAGTGTGTAAAAAAAGAAAAAAGAGAAAGGAGTGCAGAGGGGGGGATAACTAAGAAAACAGGGAGGGTAAAAACAGAACAAACCTATCATAAACAGGTTTGAAGCTGCTGAGGAGACTGGTGGTGATTTTACCTAAAGTGGAAAACCTTTATGCCCCGTGAGTTATGCCCAGTTTATCAAATATAAGCATAAACTAACATCTGTGCAGAGAGTGTAAAGGGTGTGGATACATATCTGGTTTAGAAGAGCCAGGGAGTGTCGTTTGGGTCGCGTTGGAGCTGTCCGTTCACATAGAGTCGGTCCACAGAGATGACAGCGCGGGCCCCTTCATTCAGAAATTTCCTTCTGATGGGGAACAGGATCCTTCAACGTTCCAAGATTTCTTTGGGGAACTGATCATCCATCCTGAAGTCGGTCCCCCGGAGCTCTCTGCCACGGTGCCTCACCTCTTCCTTCTCCTTGTGAAGCACAAACTTGGCCATGATGGGTCTGGCCCTGCGGTTCCCAGGTCTCGCTGCTCCCATGCAATGCACACGGTGAAAGTTTATGGTTTTAACTTTTTCCTCTGGAAGCTTTAGCTGGGTTTGAATAAAGTTTTTTATTTTTTCCTCGGCGTTTTCTTCTGGCGTTTCTGGTATTCCCATGACCACCAGGTTGTCTCTCATGGATCTTGATTGAAGATCCAGAATGGACTCCTTGATCTTCTTATTTTCCTCAGAGAGTCGGCTCATTCCATCAGAAAGATAACTTACCGACTCTCTCAGCACTGAGTTTTCCGTGGTCAGGGTTTCCACTTGTTTTTGGGAAAATTCTAGAGCATCCTTGATCTCTTGAAATTCCCGGTGAAGAACCTCCAGGAGGGAAAGACGGCTGTCGAAGCTGGATAGTTTAGCGTCAATGCTAAGAAGCATATCCCACGCATTGGATTCGAACTCCGTCTTCGGTGGAGATGCCCCCGGCGATTCTTCGGCACAGCTCCGCTTGGTGGGGGCGGCTGGCTTGCCTGACTGAGGGGTTTTCCCCAAGACGAAGTGTTGGCATTGCTTGTCGATGTAGCTTGTCAGGCTGTCCATATCCTCCGCGCTGCTGCTGCTGCTCTCCAGGACGGTCGAAAAAAAAAAAAAGACACTGGGACGGTGTGTTTATCCCAAAAAGTAGGGGGGAGAAAAAAGATATGCCGCTTGTTTGTTTCAGTTACCAGGATTAAATCATCTTAATTTCCACCAGGTCTCGAACAGATCCGCGTCACAGCTTCATGCGATCATGACATCCATTATTAAGGTTTGCTACTTCCGCAAAAACAACGAGTCAAGGTTTTAATTAAATTAAGAAACCCCGCCTTCTCCACGGAGAAGAAGATGAAGAGGCAGGAGTCGCGGTCAACCCTCCCCGAATAACAAATCCTCCGGACACCGCGTCACCAATGAATACCGGTACAAGTAATAATTACAACGCAGTATTCTTTATTGACAAATAACAGTAAGAACTAACTAATGGACTAACTATACAGGCGTTGTAGAATAAGTATGTGTATGTGTGTCGGTGCGCTGCGTGTGTAAAAGGACTGAGCGCGTGCCACGTGAGTGAGAGCCTTTGACAGCGATGGGCTTTAGGCAAATGTTGCAGCGTGGGGTCTCTTCTTCCACGTCTGTGGCAGAAAACCCATACCAGTTCCAAACAACATATGATTTTATTCCTTTCTTGGGAAAAAACTTCTCACTTTCACAGTAGCCATGCTGTCGCTTGTTGTTTCGTGTGTGCTATGCTATGATTTTGCGGTTTGTCGCTTGCCATACCACCATGTGAAACTAATGCTACGCTGGGGAGCCAAAAATGCACCATTACACAAACACTCGAGTTAGTTATTTTTGAAATCGCCCAGAACAAAAAATTCGAATGAATTCATTCAATCGATTTCTCGCCCAGGCCTAATAAAAACATAATCAACTTTAAACACAAAAGGATATGACAAACAAATATTTTGTTCAAAAACCGCACAATGCCAACAACCCTCCCACACATACATACACACACAAAAAATTATGCAATTTAGAAACCTGGCTTTGTACTAAAGTGGGGAAACAATGTTTTGGGGACATGTCCACATCATTAAACTGTAAGAGCCGTACCTCGGAGATCCCATTTGCAGTGACCCTGTTCACTAAGAAGGGTCAGTCACTGATGTGGAGGATCCCTCTGAGGAGAACAATGGAGTAACAACTTAAATGTAAAAGGAATAAAATAAAATGAAACAAATAAATGACCAAATAAGTACATAAATGAACCTTAGTAGACATACAAAATGGTAAATGTGAATAAATACATAAAAAAGTAATAAATAAAAATAAATATATACATATACATACACATAAATCAAATTGGTAAAAAGAGAACATAAATAATTAAAATATCCAATTAGTTCCCAAATTTCAACTAAAAGCTAGATTAAAAAAGTAGGTTAGTTGAGTCTTCCTTTAAAAACATGAACTGTGGCCCTGGGGCTCTCTGGGAGGCTTTTCCACAGGCGAGGTCCATGATAACTGAATTAGGCCTTGCCGTATGTTTTAGTTCCAACTTTTGGAATAACCAAAAGGCCTGTGGGCTGCACGGTGGAACAGTGGTTAGCACTCTTGCCTCATAGCAAGAAGGACCCTGGTTCAAGTCCCGGCTGGGGGACCTGAAAAAGAACATCAATGGGGCCCCTTTCTGTGTGGAGTTTGCATGTTCCTCCCATGCATGCGTGGGTTCTCTCCGGGGTCTCCGGCTTCCTCCCACCGTCCAAAAACATGCTTCATAGTTTAATTAGCAACTATAAACTGCAACTGTGTGATATGTGACCCTGCGACAGACTGGCGAACAGTCCGGGGTGTCCCCTGCCTTCGCCCAAGAGTGGCCTGGATAGGCTTCACATCCCGTGACCCCGAACGACGTCGGCACGTGTGCTGACGAGGACCCCTGGTCCTCGTCAGCACACGTGCTGCTGAATTTTGCTGCAGTTGAAGGTTCGACATCCTTCTTCCGGGAAGAAGAGGAGGGTATTACCAGAGAGGAGGGTATTACAACAATCTAGTCTGCTGGAAATAAAAGCCTTGACAGATCGTACTTCAAGAGAGAGAAATGGGCGGACAGGTTTCTCACACACTGAGAGGTTTTGTAATTTTTTAGTTTAGATAAAACAATCTCTATCTTGTCTTCAGAACCGATCACTAAAACCTCTGTTTTGTCCTGGTTGAGCCGTAGAAAGTTCTCTGCCATCCATGACTTGATGTCTGAAATACATTTTAAGAGTATGTTGTTTGACTCTTCGTCATCTGGAGACAAATCGATTGTGTAGAAGACTCCTGGGATCTTAGGTGGTAGCAATCACCCCAGTAGGTCGGATCAGGACACATAACGTACAGGTGCGGGAGAATTAAAATGACAGAGTCCAGGGATTGACTTTCAATAATACGAACACAATAATATGAACTGATGAGAATAACTGACATCATCAGAAAGAAAATACAGAATGTATATAACTCTTATTCAACCCAACATAGCTTCAGAATCATCAAATAAACAGAAATTGACAGCTAAGGGACTAATGCTGTGTATAAATTTATTTATAACAACATTAGTTATTAATAACAGCATCACACACTGTATTTACATGTATGCAGCAACAAAAACAAACTGTCTCGGCTGAGGTGTTAGCATTAGCTCTGCCACTCAAGCTAGCGGCTATTTATGCATATTCGTGGTTAACAGACATTAAACCTTGTAGTAAATAATCAAAATACACTCATAATTAACAGAAACATACCTGAGTGCCTACCAGTAATAACTTTACACTTACATGTTACTCAGGCACACATAACCCAAATGCTCGGCTCCTGTCTCATCTGTGCAGCAGCTGCAGGTGTAGGTACCATAACCATTCGGCCTGCAACAACCATTCGGGGTCCTTCGACTAGTGCTGACATCACATTATGTGATTGGCTGTCCGTTGGTCCGATGACGTATCAGATAGTGATTGGTCCGGACAAATTACGATACTACCATAGAAGAAGATATTATGCGGTCCGTTGTAAACAAACAGAGCTCCAACATAGAGCGAGATTATCTTCTAAATGTGCTTTTATCGTTGCTATGATTATGATTATTATTAACTGCATTAAGTCCGAACCCTTCTCAGGACCGCACCCTGTAACAAAGCACCTTCCATGCCTGCGAACACGAAGCTACGAGACGCAGCTGCTCTGCTCAGAGACAGTTAAAGGGGCGGGACTTTTCAGAAAACGGCTTTAGTTGCAGCTAAATCGCGGTACCGTCATTCTTATAAAACTATCTTTAATAGAATCAAATAAACACAAAGAAAAAGTATTTTACGATCTTTCATATTGGTTGAAAAACACTGCAGCTGAATTTAATGTCTCCAAAGCGGGGGGATACTAGCAGACCGGGGATGATGCACTGTTTGTCCAGCTGCTTGATGGAGTGGATGAGGGTGATGAAGTCCTTCTTGAGGGTCTCAGATTGAAACTCGAGGTAATTCCCTCCTGTGTGGACTATTATAGTGTGAACGGAGAGGTTGTGAAGTGCGAGCTGGTGGGCAGAGTTGGTGATGTCATGGACGAAGGTGCCTGGGTGACAGAAAGTGCGGCTCCCGTTAACGCGGACATGCCTGACCATGGAGGTTCCCACAACGAAGGAGCCAGGGCCACCAGTTCTAGCCAACAAAGTAAGCGGGCCCGTCGCAGCAGGAAAAGCGGTAGATGGTGTTTCAACTGCTGCTGAAGGGAAAGCGACCGCTGAGGCAGGCGAGCCACCAGGAAGAGGAAAGGTGGCGGCGGTCACCACAGCACCTGCCATGAACCTGACGCCCCGAAGGAAACCCCGCATTGTTTGATCCTGCTGGGACGTGGATTACGTTTGGGGGTGTCAGGGTGTTTTCTCACTGGATCTGCTCTCAGAAATGCCCCCCCCAAAAAATAACTAAATAAAATAAACATAATTTTTTACCTAGAAGCAGAGCCTCCTTTTCTGATGCGACTCCTCCTCTCATGAACTCAGTCCGTCTGTCTCTGCTGCGGACGAGTGCAGGAATGCAGCTATTCATGCTCTGTCACACAGACACAAGCTTCAGATGCAGAGAGGTCTCCTGCTTTAACAGGCCAATATAAACTATCAGAATTAATCAAAAATGTTGTTGGACTGTGTCAGGTTGTGGAAAATGGCCTGTAAAATAGCAATATTCTTTTTTTTTACCCTTTTCAAAACAGAATTATTACATCTTCAAGCTATAAATTATAGAAGCATTTGTGTAGCATAATTAAAAATGAAAGTCAATACCAGAAATGGTTTTTCATTTTCAAAATGAAGCTGCATTTGTTGATTCAAAATTAAAAACAAATAGCAATCTGCCAAGCTGCTATTTCTTTTTCTTCAATACCCCTCATTCTGTCACTTATATAAAATGATAATTAAAATGGTATTTGACATTTCATTTTCAAAAAGTTCTCTGGTAAATGTGTTATTTATTTAGAAATGTCTAATTTGACAGTTAAAATTGATCAACAGAAATGCTTTTTCATTTTCAAAATGAAGCTGCATTTGTTGACTCTGCTAAGAGACACAGACATGTCTAGGAGCAGTGCGGCCAGGCTTCTAGCCTTGTGTTAGTGGCAGAGAGGGAGAGGGCGTTATGACGGCTGTGTACTCATGATGATTGTACACAGCTTCATGTGAGTACATAGCAGCATTTCCGCCTTCTGCGGTCGTCTTTCAGACACACTGCGGTTCGTTGAAGCTTCCCCCGGGACTAGCTTTTTCTCCAGACCAGCAGCCGCCTCGGCCTAGCGCGCTCGCAAAGCCCAGCAATCCGAAACTCCGGATCGCCGAAGGCAGAAGTGCTGCTACGCATACCCGAGGAAACTGTAAAACCATCATATGAATTTGTGTTTCCAGTGGTGTCCAGAAAATATAAAGGCTGATGTAATTCCCACATCTTTACATCCAGTAAAGTTTGGAGTTCCTCCACGGCTAATGTTTCTACCAAGTATTAGCCTAATGCTAACCCTTCTTCCGGGTCCTTGCAGCCAAGAAAAAAGCACTGGCCGCACGGATTTAAACAATTATGAGCGAGCAGGCCCTTAATGGTAATCATAACAGTAATAAAAGCACATTTAGAAAATAGTCTCCTGCAGCTTCCAGCTGATTTTGCTGTTCGAGGACAGCTACAGCCCCATGAAGAGCTCTAGCAGATTTCACCATCCTAAACGTTTGGCATTTGGGTGTTGGACCAACACACACTGACGTCATCGCCCTGCCTCCCCCCTGGAAATGCTGAGTGGGATTGAGTTATGCGACACTATTCACAAGGTTGATGTGAAAACGAAAATGCAATCCCCTCTTTGCATTTTCGCTTTAATTATGTAACATATGTAACATTTCATTTTAACTTTGAGTCAACAAATGCAGATTCAGTTTGAAAAGGAAAAAGCATTTCTGTTAATCAATTTTGATGTTCAAATTAGACATTTCTTAATTAATTTTGCTATACATTTACCAGAGAACTTTATGAAAATGAAATGTCAAATACCATTTTCATTATCAATTCAATTAAGTGACAAAATGAGCGGTGTTGAAAAAGAAAAAGCGGTTTGGCGGATTGCTTTTTCATGTTAATTTTGAGTCAACAAATGTAGCTTCATTTTGAAAATGAAAAAGCATTTCTTTTTTTGACTTTTATTTTTAGTTATGCTACATAAATGCTTCCATAATAAACACACAAAATCCCATTTTAAATATATTTACAAAAAGAAGATGCCATTCCATTAAGATTATTGTCACAAAGGTGACCACTGGAGACATGCAGTCTTTATACTGACACTTCTTTTTTTTTGAACATGAGGAACCTGTTGTGTGGATCAACAAACTACTCCCTGCAGACTGCATGCAGAATTCATTTGTAAACATTGTGACTTTTCAAACCTAATACTACTAGATTATGTAAGATCTGACCAGAAATACATTTATGCATTTATTTACACAAAAATCAGAACTACCTGGTCAAGAAGTTCCCCATTGGTTGACTCTACAACCTCTCCTTTACCACACAGCAGCTGCAGAAATTAAGACGTTTAGCATAAGTTTATTACAACAGTTTGTTTTCTGTGTATAAATAAGCAAAAATAAGCACAGACCTTGTGGGGTGTTCTGGGGAATGTCTGATCTGACAGTTTAGTAAAAGTGTCTCAAGTATGACGTCATGATAGTGACGTTTTTTGATTCAAAGCGGAAACAGCCCATCATATCGACAGGTTGGCTTTAAAACATGGGAATACTTTAGTAAAAGCTGGATTACACACATTTACATAAATATTAGGGGTATAATGATTACTTTTACCAACAATTTGATTCATTTGATAGATTGTGTTTGCTGATCCGATTCATAGTTATTATTGGTTCATTTTAAATTATCCGAATCACTGACCTAAAATGGATCCAGGACATCTTTAGCCAAAACTTCAACCAGTGTGACTGGGAAATACCTGGTACTGAACAGTGCAGCTGAAGTTTTCCAGATTCCTTCTATTTCTTTAAGATAATCAAGTGTAAATGACAAATGTGTGCAAACAAACAAGTAAAGAAGAATGAATGTCAAATCCATTTACTTTTTAGTTTTTTAGCCCACTGTTGTTTATCCGCATCAAAAAAATCTAAACGGAACATTCTTAGAACATTCTAGCACACAGTATGGTCACATGTCTTTGCTAAATTTAAAGTGTTTCCACACATTGTACTAGAATAATGGACTGATCAGTTTTTGATGACATCACGTGTGTTTTCTAATGTGATGAAATTTGGTTGTTTTTACTTTATAGTAAAATCAACCTACAGTGGCTCAATCCAAATGGTATTTTCAAAGACTGGCTATAATCAAATTACTTCATTTTGATATGATTTTATTAATGGTTTAGGTCACATGTCAAACTTTGGCCAAATTTGGCCCGCAGTGTAATTATAATTGGCCAGCGAGATCATATCAAATGTGCATCAGAGCTGGCCCGTAGTATATACTGTACCGCTAATACTACAAATCCCACAATACTTTGCTAGTATGTTGGAACGCAGTCAAAACAGCCAAGCACTCCTTTTTTTCTGTTGACAGTCATTGACAGTCATGCTCCAGTCCCACTGGGCAAATTCATTTCACCCTCCACAAAAATGGCCAAACAAAAGATGGACAACAGGAGCTTTCAAGACAGGTGGGAGGCAGATTATCTGTTCACGAATATAAAAGACAAACCTGTTTGTCTTGTGTGAGGAGATAAAGTGGATGTAATGAAAGAATATAACTCAAGAAGACACTATATGAAAAGGTTTAAACATTACATATCAGTTGCAGTTAATTTTTCAATAAATATTGAGTCTAGCCTGTGACTTTACTTCACTGCTTAATTTTGGCCCACTGTGATTTTGAGTTTGACACTACTGGTTTAGGTCGATTTGATTCAATCTGTCCTTTTATCCTCATACATATCGGTCTAATTGGATAAATCAATTAATTGGCTAATCGTTACACCCACTAAAAAATATGTCTTAAGCAAAGAGTAAGTCTATAGAAAGATTTTTAACCTACAGAAAATCAGATCAAATTTAAAAGAGGAAAATGACATGAAAAGATTTTTACAGTAAATGTATGATTTCACTAGTTTTGCAGAATGAACAGAGCGTAAAGCTTCTGGTTTTCCAGAATGACTAAAATCCACATCAACTGTTCATTTTTAAACAAATTATTATCCTTAAAACCAAACAAGAGGAAGGTCTTTGTAAACTATTAGCAGGTTATTAGAAACGTGATGCCAATATCCGCATGCCACTTGTATTTCCCGCTAGTGTATTTTGTGGTGTGGTGTTCATGAGTGGCAGACTAAAGCGCTAGATCCTGCAAAGGGGGCTCACCTTGTCTCTGAGTAAGAGCACCTCCCCCTCCAGGTGCCGGTGCTCCTCTCTGGCTTGCTCCAGCTCGGCTTCTTTACTTGACAGCTTCTCCTGCAGATTCAAGAGTTGCTGGAAGAAAAATACAAAACTTCGGAGTAAAAACCAAAGTCCAGCAGAAAAAAAATACACTTTTGTGTCTGTAAAAATAAAAGGTAATCAAAGAAACAGTGCACAGTCGTAAATTAGACTGACATCAAATAAGGTGCGCCTTAAAGACCCGCTCCACTGAAAATTGTGTTTTTAACATGTTCTTGTGCTGTTTTTCTCATGATGGAGGACATATATGTAGAAAATTAAGATTAAAATTCAATTACCGAGTATTACTTGGTTCAAACTGTGTTGAATCAGGAGCAGACAAAAAAAAAAATGCTATTTGATTAAGACCTTAATTGTGATGTAGAAAATACCCTGGGTGGGCAACATTATTATGGTTCAAGTTTTCAGCAATGGGTAGTGGAAAGTGGACGGACTCCTGCTGCTCTGCAGAAACTGTATTCTAAAAACCAACAGTTTTTTTTCTGGCTAAAACATCATAATCAAAATTAAAAGACCACTGGGAACACATTTAGAATAGATAAAAAGATGATCAGAGTGGGACTTTAACAACTACATAAGCAGTATGCATTGTTAAAAGAAACAGCACACATATTAAGATTAAGATTAAGATTCCTTAACAATCTTTGTTAACACATTAACAAGCATTATAATAGAATTTTTAGGGTGTTAGTAAGACATTTATTAGTACAATAAGTCTAATAAGGTTAATTAAATTACTTAGTTAACACATTTACAAGCATTATTATATATCTTTTACAGAAAGATTTTTGTATGTTTAGTCTGTCTTAATGTTATGCTTTGGGGTTGTTTGGGGTAAAAACATTACACACTTTAGATGAGGTGCTGCAAAACAATTAATAAACTGTTAACAAAGTTAATTAATACATTTGTTAAGCTTATAAGCAGTTTAGTAATATGGACTGAAAACAATGGTCTGACTTTAGATGTTAATAAATCTTATTAATACTTTTAGGTATTTGCAAGACATCTGTAATGTTAATAAATATCTTACTAGCATCTTACACATTAATAAAGCCTATTAATTTGTTAAGATAGTTAATAAAACGTATAAGCTTATGAACACTTCTAATAAATGTCTTACTAGAACCCCAAGCAATGATAATACTTCTTAATTTGTCAACAAAGGTTGTTGATAAATCTTATTAAGCTTATTAAAACTGTCAAAAAATTGTTAGGCATCTATAATGCCAGTAAATGTATCATTAGCTTCTTAAAAACATCCTAATAATAATGCTTGTATATGTGTTAACTAAGTAACTTAATTAACCTTATTACTTATTGTACTAATAAATGTCCTACTAACACCCTAAAAAATTGATTATAATGCTTGTTAATGCGTTAACAAAGCTTGTTAAGGAATCTTAATATAAGGTGTTACCGAAAAAAGGAGACATGGGATTTCTGCAAAGGAGTCAGAATCAAGAAATGTGATACTGTTTTAGAGCAAATGAAAGCAAAGCTTTCTAATGTTAAAAAAGCTTAAAGCAGTCATCTGCAGGTTAGGAAATCTTAGGTTTTACATTAACCCAAAATGTGCAGATCTTGAAATAAACCTGATATTCTGTCATTTCTTCTGGCTGGTGATTTACTTGAAGAAAGATGAGGATAAATGTATTTCTGAGAAGGTCTCACTGATTCTGTGTTCTGAGGCAGCTGACAAATTAAATGTGACATTTTTCTCACACTGTGAAAAGTAAGCAACACTTTCACAATGAGCCAACAATACTGTGTGTGTGTGCTGCCTTTCCGATGGATGTTGGTCCATCAGCGTTGTCACTTCAGATCGGGACAGACAGTAAGTCAAGTCCAATCAAGCTTAACTCGTGCCAAATGAGCGCTGTGCTCCAACAAAGCTTTCGTCCTGCTTTCTTAAACTAGATGAGTGTGCAGTTGCAGAGTCAACAAAGAGTTGTTGTTTTTTTTGCATAAGAAGAGATGCTTGTTTATAGTCATCAATTTTTACAGACAGGCAAGGGAAGTAACTCTTTAAAGGACAAAAAGGGTTGATTATGAGTGTTGAGAACCAAGTGAACGTTCTGAAAGAGGGATATTGATTGTGTTGAAATTGTTTGAGAAACAACAAAATTAACATTTTATGCTGCTAGGACCATATTGTTTTTGGACTTGGAAAGATTTCTGCGCATTTGAGAGAAAATTTGACCCCCGCCACGAACTCGAAAAGTCACCAAAATGTGCACACACCTAGGATAAATTGAAAAATAATTGTCGACAAAGTGAATGTCACGAAGAGGATGACATCACGGCGAGCGATCACGTAAAAAAAATGAATGGTCTTCGCTTATGGGGCAAAAAAAAAAGATTTTAAAATACAGTTACGAAACCAAAACACGCATGTCTGGGATAATCCAAAGAAGTATTGAAATTATTACGTGATGGGCACATGACCTACTGCTTGGCGGCCATTTTGTGGCTAACTTTCAGAATTGGCGATTTTAGTGTTTTTCGACAATGTGGGAAAACGACACTTTGGTTCGTGCGATTTTGAAACTTTGAAAATAGATCAAAAGATGATTGGAGTGGGACTTTAAGTTTCTGCACCAGTGCTGTTTCACCTCAGACTGTCATTTCAAACATTATCTCATGTTTTAAATATTGTTTGAGGTGGATCATGAAAATATTAACCAAAAAGGAATTCCAAAGTTGACGCAGAAATGCGATTTCTAAAGATGATGCCCACCTGCTGCATGCTGTGCATGCTCTGCTGCAGCAGCTGGAGCTGAGACTCCTGTGTTTGTGAATGTGCGTAATCCTCGTCCGGCCGGCTGTTTCGGATCTGCTCCTTTCTTAAAAGGTCCACTTCATTCCTGTAGGCATCCAGCTGCCAGCGCAGGGAGTCGTTCTCCTCCTTCAGAGAGGCCTGAGTCTGATCACACACTCCTACAGGAGCAAACGAGGGAGAAGAGAGACTTAATGGATTTTTACTGCAGAGCTCCTGTTCTTTTCTGTCTTTAGCAACTGAATTGGATAACAAAGTTAAAAGGTAAAATGCCATGGATGGAATGAGCAACACTTAATACCTGAATCAGATTTTGAACAAAAAAAAAAAAACGGGGATGAATCGCTTTTCTGCAGAGACCTTCCACAGAAGGCCAGCTACACTGCAGATCTCCACATTGTTTTGTGTTGGTGAACAGTACTTTACCAGAAACAAGTCACCGTCCTTTCCCTGTTATCACTGTGCCGACAGCTCAGTAATAACTTTCAAATACGTCATGGGAAAGTGTATTCATTTCTATAATCCTATTCAACAAATGTAACTTTCATAGAGTATAGATTCAAGTTCCACTGTTTGATTTACAGATCATAAAACCTATAAAAACAACAACAAAACTAGTAGAGAAATCACGATTTACTTCTCAGTCTTTTTAAAATCATTTGTCCATCTTCAATCCTTTATTAGTACGGGCAGACCAGGTCCTGCTGGAAAATCTGCATCTCCATTCAGATCCCCGGCAGGAGGAATCCTGTAGTCCTCTAAAACTTTCTGCAGCAATTTTTGGATTGAAGAAAGAGTTTACCAGAGCTGGACATTGGACCCTGAATCATGACAGATGAAGATTTCACTCTGGACCTTCAGCAGTTTTGGAAGCTGTTCGTCCGCCTCATTCCAGCCTTTCTGGAGGTCTGCAGGTTCTTAAATCTTGTCTTTTTGATAATTCGCTGAAGCCCATTGTCGTCATTGTTGCTAGTGCATCTTCTGCCACATTTTGCCCTTCCATTAGACTTTCTGTTGATCTACTTGGATCTACTGCGATCTGGGAAAGTTTATTTTTTGAATGGAATGATGGATTATGGAAATTAATACACTTTTCCATGATATTCACATTTTTTGAAAAGGGTATGTATTAGTCTGTCAGATCAAAGATCGCTTTGAGTCCCACACCAACTCTTCTCTATTTTTTACACTTTGGTGAAGAAAAAAACTGCAGCAACAAGCCACCTGGCTTTTTTTTCTAGGAAAAATTTTGCGTCATGACATCCTCAAATGTAGTAATTCTGCTGTAATATTTTCCACCTCTGTGAGGCCAACTTCTTTCTGAAAACTGTCGTTTCTATGCATTTTAAGTTTCCTGAATAGACACCCAAATCTCCTTTACACTTGTTACTGTCAATTGATGGGGGTCTAAACCGCCCACTACAAACAGCTGACTGTGTTGATATTTATAATAAAAAACTAATTTACAAATATTAATCCTTTCTAATTTGTACAGCATACAACTGTGGTTGACTACTGTTCACATTAGATTAAGTTGTATATTATGAGATGATAGAGAAGATCTAGATTAAAAATTGCTTTTCCCTGACTGAACTGTTACCGTTTTCTTCGACTCGCATCCGCTTGCAGGCAATTTCATCCGAGTCATCATCTGACATCTCCATTTCCTCCTCCCGCCTGATGCCCATGATCTCTTCACTGTGGGCATTTCTCAGCTCCTGCAACATCACACAAATATGCACACACACCAAAAACACACTAATGATGCACTGCTTTGTGCTTTTAGTCTTTAGGAAATCAGATTGGAACTTGTGCTTGATGGAGTTTAACAAACATGCAAAAGTTACCATCTGCATACCATTTGAAATCCTTTAAAGTAAAGGCAGCGGTACAGCAGTCGGAAAACTCATGATGTTCATCACGCATTACTTGAGCCATTCAGCAAACAGTAGGAAATGTCTTAAGTCAGTGACGTGCGGTGAGGTTGATGGCTGGTGAGGCACCGACTCCTCTGGAGTCAGATTTTCAATTGCAATAACTGAATATTTCGTCATTCATCCAACAGCAGGTAACAGCATATAGGATACACACAAGAACATATTTATCCTACAGAGAATATTTCTTTTATGGACATGGATAGAAAATTCTTCTTGTGTTACTATTATTATTCATATGTACTGTAAAAAAATTAAAGTATACAGATGTGTTCAGCACACATTCAATTTTAACCCTCAGTAACTATTTCTGGTATTTTTCCAACTTCAAATTCTGGTGCTTAGTGTTATTTTGTCTGTGAAAATGATCATAAAAATTATTTTAGTCTTAAAATTTAGTTTTCAAATACTTATATTGTTTTCCACTTACTGCCATGTTATTTTAAAAAACAAAAATTGAAAACCATGTTTGGCCTTACTTTTTTGTCCATGCGCTGATCCTTCGCCACAAAAAGCTTTATGATCTGTTGTAAAAGTATTCTTTATTTTCCTTTAGTTTATTGAATATCTCCCTCTCAATGGAGAAAGACGTCCTTTACGGAGCCTGGGATCTGACATAGGTAAAATAAATAAATAAAGCGTTCCCACAAAATAATATTTTGTTCCCACGGAATAATTAATGCGTGGGAACGGAATAATATTCTGATATACATTTATCCTGTTGTCTTTGAATGCATCAGAGTTACAGGGACAAGTTGATTGGTCGATTGATTTATAGTATACGTGTGATGCATGATGGGATACCTAGCATGTAACCTTCGGATGTAAAGTGACTGCTAACGAGTATGTTAATAACAGACAATTCCTGAATATTATTATTCTTATTTGACCCTAAACTACAGTACAATAGCCAGCTACCCGAATGCCGGCATGACAGGCAAAAGAGCTCCGTGGCGGGCCTGTGCTCGTAGCGGTTGGCCGAAAGCTTGAGCGAGCTATGTCCAGAAAATCGCTCCGGTATGGGGAAGCAGCAAGCTTGGGCATCCTAAATCTTATTATATTTTTCTTATTTTCATAGAGACAATTATAAATAGATCATTCTTGTTTTTATTTTTTCCCTCTTAAACAAATGGGGCTCACAGAGAAACGGATGTACCAGCGGAAAGCGACTTTTGAGGGAGGACGGAGACCATACTGGGATGTGAATGAACGCAGACATGGAAACATGATTACCGATGCTTTTGTAGAGCTTTTTAAAATAAATACATCTGATCTCTAAACATCCTCTGTGTCTTCCATGCAATGTAATGAGACACACACAGACAGAAATGTCTGTGTGTAAATCCATATCTGCTATAAATCCAAGTATTGCTAACATCTGTGTTTATGAAGCGAAGCAAAGGCGCTCCGGAGCCTCACCCAGAGTTTCCGCTCCAATTTTAACCTCAGAAAACGTGGAAAACGAGTCGAGTCAACTGAAAATGTATCTTTAACACGGATCAGTGGAAAATAATATTCATTTCTGAACATTTTTCTATTTTAGCAAAATGACGGGTGAGACGGAGCCTCACTTGCCTCATCTGACCGCACGTCACTGTCTTAACTCTACATTTAAATCCTTAGGGACTTTACATTCACAGCACAAGTCATTTCTGAGTGGAGCGAGTTTTGTTTTTGGCTTCATTTTCTTGGAAACTCCTTTACCTACAGAAAAATGAACAGTTAACCCCTTGTGCTATCCTAGGCACTTTAACGTTGGAATTGGGTCATCTAGACCCACTAGAAAGTGCTCTGAACAATTTTTCTTCAATGATTTGTGATCTTCACTGGTGTCCATGATTACATGAAATCTTTCCACGTTTATCCACCTTTGTCATGGTAGGAATAACACGTCAAAGTAAGGGTGGGGTCATCCAAGATAGCACAAGGGTTAATAATAATAATGGATTAGATTTATCTGCGCTTTTTCTTGGTGCTCAAAGCGCTCACAATTTGTCTTTGTTGGATTCACTTCAGGTCATTCGTTTGTTCTTGTCTTTGAACTTTACAGAGATCAGAATCATTTGAAAACCAAGTGAATGCATTAAAAATACAACAGCAGAAACAACAGTGTGGGAGCTCTATTGGAAGCTCCATTAACCTTTTACCTTTGCAGGTGACCTCTGAGATGATCAGGCCTCTTACAAAATGTCTCCTCAGGAAAAAAAGAATGAAACTCAAAATCAAACAAAGCTTTGGCTGCTGCTGCACAGTTTCCAGGGTAAAGGGACATCTTGAGTTTTAAAACGTTTTAGAGGAAAATATCCTATACTATACAAACTTTTTAAAAGTTAAACACAAAAAGAAAGGGGGTAAATACGTTTTTCTCTAATTTAGTGAGTTCTGCACAAACTATTCATTACTTACAATAATTTAAAACCTTGTTTTTAGACATTCTAGATATTTTACCAGGTTTGTCTGTGTTTTATCTTCTTTTTACTCTACACCTTTCCAAGCTTTCTTAAAATCAATACAGTTGAGAATATTTTGTCTCATTTAGAAATAGGGAAATTACTACTAAAACAAGTCTAAATCATTTACTAAATATCCTTGACAAAATAAATCATTGATTTGGGGTTGAAGAAACTCACATTGCTTGATTCAAGAAATGTTAATCTATATTATTAAACTTTATTGTTTATTATACTTTATTAAACAGAGTTACTTGATAATATAGAAAAGCCTAAAAAATCTCTCAAACTGTTTTTAACATTGAACACAGTTGTTTTGAAAACCGTGATATGAGAATTTATTAAGATGGACCAAAACTTCCATAAGATTGATTTTTAACTTTTTTTAAATTGTATCTTAACATTTTGTCACTGTAATCTAAATGAACTACAAATAGGTAAATCAAATATAAAGAATACAAACTTTTTTTAGAACTTGCAAAAAATACATATAATTAGGCTGTATAACATTCACTTCTATGCAAGAAATATCTCATGGATGTGCTGGGACGCATCTTCAATGATGTATCCTGAGATCATGGGGTGTTTCAGGTCTCACAACATCATACACCCTCACACACTTCTCTGCGGCTTTGCTCACGGATTGAATGGCCTAAACAAGTAGTTCTATCCAACAGTTTGCTTTTTAGCTTTTTTTCCCCCTTTTTGAATATTTCTGTGTAACTAATTGGTCCAGCTTTTGAAATCTTTTATAAGCTTTCTCGTTTAATGTCTTGCATCATGAACAGATCATTTTATTATTTTCTAGTGATGTTCCTCTTCATATTAGTGTTTTTTACCTTTTTAGACAACCTTTTTTGATGTGGGTATGCAGTTTTATTGTTAGTTTTACTTCTGGAAAATTGACTTTGATCTTTTATCTTCATTTCCACACATTTTTCTGGTTTAACAAACTGCACCGATGCAACACAAAGGCCGAGAAAGTCTTTGCAAAAAAATGCAGAAAAACTTCTTTGAGGTAAAAAGACATGGGCCTGGCTGAGCACGCCTCATGTCAGGGCTGACAAATGTCAATTCTTCTCTCTAGGTTCAACACTGAGGCTGTGTCTAAAGAACACTGAATCCACCTGATTTTGATCCAAATTTCCATTTAATTTTCACTTTGACACACTGTTTAAATAGGAATTTATTTGTCAAATTGCCATTAAAACCATTTTTTTTGTGAAGAAAAACATCTTTCATAAAAATCAAGAGCTAATTTAAATAGAATAAATACAAACTTTAATAAATAGAATTATGAATTAAAAAATTACCTAAAAAGGATTTTTGCCTGAAAGTAATTCAACAAGTGTTTTTTGTTGTCTCATCATTGTAACATTTTCAGAAAAATGATCAATTTGATTCAGTCATATTTTTAATCCCAGACTTTCGAGAGATTTTCTTGCAGAGCAGAAGGAAAAGAAGCTGCCAGTTGGGACTCCCAGTCACATTTGCTCTAAAAGAAAACAAGAGAACTTTGCTGCAGTTTTCTCTGCTCCTGTATTTTCACAGAGAACATCTTGCTGCATTCATTGGTTGCAATGAATGCATTTATCTTTTCTTTTTTGACTTCATATTATTTATGCTGCATGAATCAAGTGGCAAATTAAAAATTGTTATCAGGAGGCATAATTAAAAAAGATTCCCTCTAAGAAATGCTTGAAACGCTGTTAGGTACATAAAGCAGCATAGAAGCATGTAAACTTACCACAATCACAAGGCATTACACGACTTTAATGAAGACGCTATTTTTCTCTGCAGACTTTCTCTTTAATGACCAACTTGTCTTACCTCTTTTTAACCCAGCATTCTGAAGACCTGTGTGGATGGGTTTCTCAACTCTTTTGGGCTGATCTGCATGATGTGGTCAAACGTCAAAGCATGGTTGCAGATGTGCTGGTTTACTGTGGTAGTAGTATGCGAGTGTCTGTCCCGCATCCACTGTGTTTAACGGCTTAGCATGCTTTTAGAACATGCATGGATTAGATTAAAGATAGAGATTATAGCAATAAAACTGCTTGTTGTGTATTGCATTACCTCCCTGTGTTGTTGTGGCATAATCCATGAAATCCTCAAATGTGTGCACATGAAGTTTTTTTTTGTTTTCATGGCTTTTATGTGAACAAACTGAAAATGTATAATGGCTATGTTTGCAAGCGCATCCCATTTAGAAGAAAAAAAGCTTGCACTCTGACTGAACAGTTTCAAGAGGAGACTATGGGAGAAGCTGAATGCACACTCTCATTTCTGGCATCAAGCCCATTTATGTTGACACACCAACAAGCAGCCAAACAGCATGGGTTACTTCTGCTCTTGGACCCCTAAGTCATGGTGCAACAAAAAGAAACATCCGCGCTCAGCCCAGTCCTACAATCTCTTGCTCCTATTAGACCCAACGTGCACCGCCACTACAATAGCAGCTTTCAAGTTAAAAGCAATCATTAAAAGCACTGTGAAAAAATCCACCATCATCAACGGGTTTGGGAAAGCCGGTCTGCTGCGTGACGGAGAGCTCAGGGCAAGCTCAGGAGTGAATTTGCCTCAGAGTGACACTGATGATAACGAAGGAGACACTGAGAGAGTGTGGTGAAGAATGTCTGATGCCATTTCAATTCGACACTGAGGAGGAAGACTTCCATGGTTTCAGTGCACAGGAGGAAGATGAAGAAAGCTCCCAGTGACTTTTACGTCCATGTTTTTAAACCAGCCCTGTTAGCGCTGTGTTACGGTGTGTTTCTGTTGTGGAAGGAAACGTCCAGCGAACGCGCAGCGCTTGCGTCTGTGCAGAGGCGCGTGCCGCGCAGAGTCGCGCGCGCCTATAAGTTACTGCTGCTCTCAGTGACTTTTACCGGGATGTTTTTTTTTTTAACCAGCCCTGTCACTACCATATTGCTGCCGTGTTACTGCCAAGTCACAGGCACTGTTTGGAAAGAAAAACTTAGGTATATTATTACAACTTTGAAAACTCTTTCTGTGTACCATCTTTCTTTATAAATATCATGTGTTGAACCTTTCCTGCGATTACTTTTTTCTTTCTTTCCTCTTCGTTCGGTTGCTCACTTCCCCATTCAGACCCCCAGAGCGGGTTACTAAAGACTCATTCATCTTTTGCAGGTGGAAACCTTCTTTTATACCATGGTCCGGTTAAATACTCAATTCTGATTGGCTGCTGGGTGTACATTAAAAAGTGATATACCACAGGATAACTGCATGGTGAAAAAAGAAGTTCTGGTCACCTAACTTAAATGTCGAAGTAGGCATTATCACTTTTTAACTCACATCGCGGAAGGTTTCCAAACATAAACACACGCCTCAACACACTTCCGCTGCTCTCGCTACACGAGCGCTCTCCCCTCCTTCCGCTGCACTCACTCCCTCCTCCTTCTTACAAACGCGCGCGTGGTTTTGGTGTTATTCACATCCGCATTTTACTACACAGTGTGGTGACCCGGGGGTTAGCCCCGCCTTCAGCCCCTAAGACTCATGGGAAATGGGGAATCATAGGTGTAAAGTTCCTCACCATGACTGAGGTGGCTGTGAGCAGAAGTGAAATCCATGCTGTTTGGCTGGTTGTGAGTGTGTTCAATTGGCTTTGAACTGCAAAGGAGAAAATAAAATTAGCAATTACTTCTCCCTTTTTAAGACAGCCAGTTTTAAGACTGTTGGAGACGTGCAGAATGTATGCTCCCACAAATTCATATCTTGTTCCCACAAATTAATATTATGTTCCCACGAAATAATATTCCGTTCCCTCGAAATAATTAATTTGTGCGAACGAAATAATTATTCACGTCATAAGTCATTCATAAACACGGATATGTTCTCCATCCTACCGCAAAAGCCGCTTACAGCGGTAACTTCCGTGTCTCTGTGACCCACATTTGTTCAAGAAAGGAAAAAGAAAAAGAAAAATGATCAATTTATTATTGTCCCAATAATTATAAGAAAAATAATTTAGGATGCCCAAACTTGCTGCTTCGCCATACCTTAGTGATTCTCCGGACATATTTCCTAGCTCCGCCGCAGAGCTCTTTTGCTTGTTATGCCGGTATTCAGGCAGCTGGGCGGCCAGTAGACAGACAGTCAGCTGCAGTATGGGATATCGTAGTTTAGGGTCGAAAAGGAAAAATAATATATAGGACTTGTCTTTTATTAACATACTTGTTAGCAGTCGCTTTACGTCAAAAGGCTAGTAGGCTACAGTTATGTAGCCCATCATTAACCTGTCATTCACGTCATAAGGGATTCATAAACACGGATGTGAGCAATATTTGGATTTACAGCAAATACCTTCACATTTTTGTTTGTGTGTGTCTCATGACATTGCACGGAAGACACGGATGATGTTTAGAGATCAAATTTATTTATTTTAAAAAGCACAAAACCATCGGTAATCATGTTTTCATGTCTGGGCTCATTCACATCCAGGTACGGTCTCCGTCCAGCTGCAAAAGCCGCTTTCTGCCGCTACTTCCGTGTGACCCACATTCGTTCAAGAGGGGAAAAATAAAAACAAGAATGATCTATTTATTATTGTCGATTTATTAACATCCGAAGACTACAGGCTGCGTATCCCATCATCCATCACATTTATCCCATAATGCATCTCGACCAATCACCGTGGCCCTGTAACCGTGATGCGTTCAAAGACAAAAGGACAAATGATAGGCTACGTAGTATGTGGTCTATTAGCCTTCGGATGTAAAGCGACTGCTAACAAATATGATGCTTTTGTAGAGCTTTTTAAAATAACTAAATCTGATCTTTATCAGTGTGTGTCTAAACATCTATCTAAACATCCTTCGTGTCTTCCATGCAATGTAATGAGACACATACAGACAGAAATGTGAAAGTATCTGCTGTGAATCCAACTATTGTTCACATCCGTGTTTATGAATCTAGGAGCCAAGTCCGGTAGGCGAAGCAGCAATCCGTGTTTATGAATGACTTATGATGTAAATAATTATTTTTTTCGCACAAATTAATTAATTCGTGAGAACGGAATATTTTTTTTTGGGAACAAGATACTATTTCATTCGCACAACTTAATTATTTTGTTGGAACGAGATATTCATTTGTGGGAACAAGATGTTGATTTGTGGGAACAAGATATTAATCTGTGGGAACGAGATACATTTTATTTTTTCCATGTCAGGACACGGGCTCCGTACTTTCTACCTAAAAAGCAGCACAAAAATATCATTTCTGATTTAATGATTTGGTTTTTACACTAAAGTAGATGACTTGGCCAACATCAGCCCTCACTTTTAGAGCTGGTCACAGGGAGTTCATTGTCTTATCAGTAGATTGCAGGTTTTATTCCTGCTCTGGACATCATTGTATTGAAGTCTCCAAAGGAAAGATTTAATTTCTCCTCCATGATCAAATTTCAAACAATTTGTACTTCTGTATTTAAAAGTAACGATATCCATATGTCCTTACCAAATATAAATCCCAGATTGTTTCAAAGTTCAACCTGGTTTAACTTTCAAGATGTGTTCAATGGCTGCATGTTTTGTATGTAGAGCCCAAAAACGGTCATAAAAAACGTGCAAAGCTACATGTGAACTCTGGAGAGTTTTGAACGTAGAAGCCCAAAACGTGCATTTACGCACATTTACATACTGTAGCCTTTTCATTGGTAGTGGCTGCTTGAAGGCACATTGCGGGGGCGGTGTAAACGTAGCTTCATTCTGTGACTAAAAAGTGCTTCAAAGAAAAGTGCTGTGAAAGTGTGGCTCTTTTACATTGTACATTTTACATTCTTCTAGGTTTTCAAACTTGAAAGAGTTGCAATTTCTCAAATGACCACTTAAGGCTGGTTTCAGAAAGCATCAAATTCCAATTGACTCCCAATTTGTTCTTTTTGGATCAGCTGTCTTAATTTCATTATATATATCGATTATAGATGTTTTACATAGATTAAAAGGGGTTGCTTTTTAATAGCATGTGGATCCTTTTTTTGCTTAGTTGTCCATTTTCTAAAGTGTTCTTGAGATGGGTGGGGTACATGCCAGTCAATATGGCTGCCCCACTCAACGGTTCAATTTAACCTCTCAGAGCCTTATGATTACCTCACTAGGATGGATTATCCTGTAGACGCAGTTTTAAATCACTGATAGGGCAAAAGAAGAGAAGCAAATTCTTCACTGCTACACATTATAGGTGTACTTCATAATGGAGGGGAGTCGCCTTTCTGACATGCACACTTATTGAAATATTGATACAAATAGACACTTTACCCTGAAAATCCATGTCGCAGCACTTTAAACTTTCAAAGAGACATTTGAGCTGCAAGGAGAAGAGAAGGCCCAGATCAGAGGCAGATGCCTGTCTTTCTGTCTGTCTGAGGGCAGAGCCTTGAGCTACATCACCAGATCATTCATGGCTGTCTGTCAGCTCTTTTCTTTTGACTCACAGGTGACAGCAGAGAAGAAAGCAGCAGGCTGGACAGGGAGTAGAAATACGATCAAGGGTATACCAACCTCACACTGCTTGCGCCAAATGTCTATGTTCTTGCGCTGTGCTTTTGTGAAATGGTCCCATGCCTTTTGCCGGGTGGCGGCGGTGAAAACGGCGTTGATCTGCTCGACTTTTTGAGTGAACAGGGAGGAGGAAGAGGAGGTCAAAACAGAACAAGCCATTTATGAAGCTTTGAAGCACTGACTGAAGGCTTTTACAGCAGACAGGAGAGAGACCTCATCAATGCATACAGCATACATTGGAGGTAAAAAACAAAAGTCTAAAATTATTAACAAATAGCAGAAACAGCAATAGATGGGGAATATGTTATATATGTTATATATATGTTATATTTTTAGTTGCAACCCCCATAAACTCTAAGGATGTGGCCTCTCTTCTTCAGTTTCCAACGACTAGTAGTCTCCTATCCTATAGGAGGGTCTAGTTCAGGGGTCGGGAACCTTTTTGGCCGAGAGAGCCATAAACGCCACATATTTTTAAAAGTAATTTCGAAAGAGCCATACAATAATGTACTTTCCCACACTGAGGCACGGGCCCTAACTTCTTTTAAGGTTCTTTATTCTGGTTACTATAGACCGCAACAAACGCCGTATAATTAATTCAGCAACTCCTGAATCTCTCCCGCTGAGACGAGAGCGCTTCTCCCAACTTTATATTCCCCTGCTCCTGCTCCAGCCCTCCCATTTCCCTTATTTGGCCCATAGCTGAACCCCATTGGTCCAAACTACCTAACAACAGGCTGAGCGACAGAACTGAGGGCCAATCAGATCGCTGCATGATGCGTTCAATGAACTCCAGAACTTTTAACGCGGACCGACAGTCATCCAACTCAGTCTGCGACAATATGTTTAAAACTAAACATTCAAGTGAATGTGTGCATTTGATGTAATTTCAACATTTTTAGAGTACAATAAGTTTGTGGATTCTTTTTAAAAGCATCGTTATGCTGTTGCTAATAAATGATGAGTATTTCTCGTAGTAGTTTTGCTGATGGTTTAGTCCGGTTGATCTGTGGTGAGTTTCTGCTTCATGCAGGCGTTGAAACTTTAAACGTGATCGTTGGTTAGTATGAATATTCTGTAGATGTGAGACAGACTGCTCACATGCAGACGCAGAGCCAAACACACACTCACACGCTGCAGTGAGTGACGGGCAGCGGGTTTTACGTTTTTACAATCCCTGCGCGATTCACCTTACTGCCTGTCCCCATAACCCCCACCCTCTGCTTTCTTACTCCCACATCCCGTCTCCGCAACTGCGTGCTCTTTCTCAGAGACGGGAGCGCGCGGTTTTAGGTACGGCAATTCACAGGTTTCAGGCTGGTACAAACTCTGTGAAATAATAGATAATAGTAAACTGAAAGTGCTGGCGCAGAAATTTCTCTCCAAGCACCGCTACTACTGCGCGCCTCTGGCATGGCATCGCGTCCGAGAAGAACTGGACTAATGATAAAAAAAAGTATAATTAAAGATTTGTCTGCGAGCCACATGCAACCATCAAAAGAGCCATATATGGCTCGCGAGCCATAGGTTCCCGACCCCTGGTCTAGTTCATCTAATTAATAAATAGCTGAGACTTGTATGGCCAATGCACGAAACAGCAGGATAATATTAAATGGCCTATATCATGCAAAATCCACTTTTTTTTTAGCTTTTAGGTGTTTTATAGTGTTCATTCCAAAAAACAACCCCCAGCGCTATATGTTGAATAGTTCTGAGCATTCTTCTAAAACCCTGCTCTCTGAGGACCAGCCCTTCCCAATCCACGAAAATTAGCGGGTTCTCCCATTTTGACATCACAAAGTGAGGAACAGCCCCTTCCAGGAAGAATATGAGCTGTCAGCACCTCCCCCAAGCTAACACACACAAACTTTCTCTGTGGAGCAAGCGGTGATCGGCATATCCTTGCATATCAATCTTTACAAAAGTGTGGATGTTGTTTGTTTTCTCGGGCAAGACGCAAACATGCTGCTAAGTCCGACTCCAGGATGACCTCAGGAAATGGATGGCACCCATACGGAGCGAAAGGCGGTGCCTCAGAGCTCGAGTCATCTTACATCTGGGTAGGAAAATTCATTCATTCATCTTCTAAACCTGTTTTGTGTCTTTCGGGGTCAAGGGGCTGCCGAAGCCTATCCGGGCCACTGGGCAGGAAAATGAGCTGTGAAAAATAATTCATATGAAATAAGAAATCAGTTCTTTAGTGTGCCAAAGGTAATATATTATCATATATATGGATATAGTTTACTCTAAAAAACTTAAGACGAGCATGATATAGACCATTTAAAAGAAGAAATTGTCAGACCAGGATTGAACCTATGTTTTTTATGTAAATTGAATCGTTTAAAAAAGTAGTCTGGAATAAGGTAAGGAAATTGATTAGGTAAATAATTGGAACAAGAATGAGTCCTGATTCCTTTACATACTAAAAGTTCAAGGAGATCAGATCATAACAATTCTTTGTTCCATAAGGAAACAAGAAAGATTTTGTGTGACTGGAGAAACAGATGTGACTGTGTTATAAGCAGGTCTCTCTCCCGGCCAGAGCTTCATACTTACATTTGCTGCAGCTTCAGTTCCTTTCTAACAGAAAAGGCAATGATTTTTACAGAATGAAATGTGTTCTTTAGTTTTAAAAGATATTTTTTTAGACTGATATGTGTAGATGACACATTAGCTCCTCCCAGTCACCAGTAACTATGGCGACTATAGCAACAAATGAGTGATTCTCAAATAACTGCTGCCTTTTAAAAATGGATGGGAGCTTCATAGACTGCAAACCCAAACAGCGGCTCTATCCAGCAGCAATATCATTCCATTCTGTATAAAAATGATGCCTTTGAAAACATGTCTAAAGTGTGTTTTTCTTCTACTCAGCTTTTCCAGCTGTGATGTACCTTTTCTCCTTTAACTCAGAGAATATGGATCCAAAAATCCATTTGTCCTAAAACAACAGCTGAGACAAACAGCAGCTGAACAAATGGATCTTTAGACAAAATAGTGTTTTACTTACCTTCCTCCACTGGACCTGCAGAAGAATTTCCCTGCATCATAAACTGATGTCACATACACTTCATATATTGAATACTCAGGTTTACATATTTGCAGTTAAATACTCTATTTTTACTAAAGCTCATCTGATTGTCATCTAGGTTCCTGCTTTTTGCACTGACACCACAATTAGTAGTATTAGTGCAGAGAACATTTAATGGAGTGTAACTGAAAAAGCTCACTTTGAAATCCTAAAATGAAGGTGTTTTTGTTTAAAAAATCATCAGGTATATAATGTCTTTTATTATTTGATAAGATGCAAACATGTCTTTAAAATCCCCAAAATTGTTTTATTTTCAAAACAAAACTACTTTAAAAGCTTTTGCACGGAGATGTCCAGAATAGCTTGCTAATATTCTACAAACCTTTTTTTTTATGTTTCTACTGCTTTTAAATTGCATTATTTTTGTTTTTATGACCCATGGAATATAGACTCTACCCATCCTAAACAAATGTTTTAAAGGACTAAGTGCAGGAATCCTGAGACATGTAATGTGACAAATAAAATGAATACATCTTAACATGATAGAAGACTAAAGCCATAATCACAACTGCCCTGACGAGTTGATGTCTGCGGGAAAAAACTGGATAAAACCTGTTCAGGGCATGCAGGTGGCCACAAAAAACATCAAAGTCGTAGAGCACTTCCTGAACCCTTGTCTATTATACAAGCCAAAGGCCCCATTGTACACTCCAATTCTGTCAATCTCCAATTCCAGGTACGTCTTCATTTTCCATAAATATTGAAAATGAAGACATACTCACCATTGCTCACTATTTTTTTTTTGGCTATGCTAATGTTAGCTTGAGCTTGTGAATTGCTATTTAGCTAGTGGGAGAGAATATAAACTAAGACCTGATGGGAAAATTTGTTAAGTTAACTTCCACGCCAACATTCCACCCACAACCCAGAAGAGCATTTATGATTAACTCCTGCCGCACTGCAGAAAATATGCATTAAAAAATAACACAGGCTTTTAGATTGTGGCTGAAAACTGCATAATAATAATTAAAAGACCACTGAGATTGATTTTACAATAGAGAAAAACATAGTTGGAGTGAGACTTTAATATATCATCAAATTCCAGACATGTTCTTTTTATATCATTTCTAATACGTCGACTTAGAATTTGGACAATAATTTTAGGCTTTTTTAATGTAAGGTGTACAGAATGTGACTGTGAGAGCTGTTTAACCAGACCGCCATTAAATAACATGCATTAACTTAACGCCACCTGTGGTTGTCTGTGTGATGTCTCCAGCTTTACTGCTAAAAGGTCAGATGGCTGTCACAGACTCTAAAACGTCTTTGCAGCCAATATAATCTCCGTCACAGAGAGATCTGAAGAGGACAGGGCTGATGCTGCAATGGATGAGTGAGCGTTGTTATGGAGACTAAGCCAGACACTGCCAGAACAAATGATTTGCATTGAGGCAGACTTTGAAGAGAATGTGAGGGAAAATGGCCTTATGGTCGGCACCTCAGTAATCTGTTACTGCACCCTGCAGTGCAGACTGACTCTTTTCAGATTCACAATCTCACAGTGTACTAGTGTGGAAACTGGTCAGGTAAAATTTACCTAGACTTTATTTAAAATGTGGAGCTTCTTTTCATTTTAAGGTTTCAAAAATCAATTCAAAAGTCCTTCAAATGAATGCTTGCAAGCTTGGAAACATAAACACATTGGAAAGTTTTATTTGCTGCTTGTGCAAAATCTAACCCTGGGGTGTCTAAACTATGGCCCGTGGGCCAACTGCAAATAAATCCAGCTTGAGTGCCACTTTGTTTGGGTGTTCTCTGTTTTACCTCCAGGTGGAGCTAACAGTGCTTTCCGCTAAACAAGTGAAGCAAAGAACAACTTTCACCACGAGCATTGACTGTAAATACAGCGAGTCACCAGAAATGGCAGCATAAAGAAATGCCAAATAGCGAGCGAGTGCAGAAGATTTCAGAGACGGTAGAAAAATAAGTTTTTTTTTTAAGAAATTAACGGAAAGTGTGTCTGATTTGTAAGGAAGCTGTTGCTGTGATGAAAGAGTATCAGTGTGATGTCAGCTAACTTGAAAGATCAGCTAAGGGGACAAAGCTTGTTCTTTTGAATTTTACTCGATTGCCTGTGATGAGAGCACTGATGCCGCAGACACCGCACAGCTGTTAATTCTTTTGCGGGTATTTGATGAGCCTGAAAGGCACGGTGACAGGCAAAGATATTTTCAAAGCGATGTCAGATGGGATTAAGAAGATGGGGTTAAAATGGGAGAAGCTATGTGGAGTAACAACGGATGGAGCCCCGACTATGACAGGCGAGCGCAAAGGAATGGCAGCGTTGGTGTGCGCCAATGTAAAAGAGAGCAGAGGTGAGGCTGTTCGCAAGCACTGCATAATCCACCAAGAAGCGCTGTGTGCAGAGACTGTCTGGCTGAATGATGTAATGAGCACGGTGGTGAAAACTGTCAACAGAGGACTGTATCACAGGAAGTTCCAAGCTTTCCTGTCTGATGCAGATGCTGAATACGGGGATGTGCTTTACCACTCTGATGAGCGCTGGCTCAGCCGCGGCTCTGTGCTGCAGCAGTTTTATTCGCTCAGATCTGAGATTGACAGCTTTTTAAAAAAGAAGGGCTGGCCTCTTGGTGAGTTGAGTGAACCTTTATGGCTGGTAGACCTGGCATTTTTAGTGGATCTTACTCACCATCTGAACATACTGAACAAGAGCCTGCAAAACAAAAAGCAGCTGGTTCAACACCTGTATGTCGAAATTTAAGCCTTCTGTGTGAAGCTCCTCAACTACAAAACTTTAATGCTGCATACTTCCCCTCACTGTCTGAAATCAAGTCTACTCTTCCAAGATTTTTCTGTTATTGACAGAGAGATCAAGCTGTTCTCAACCTCCTTCTCAGTGGATTCAGAAGAAGTGGAAGAGAGTCTCCAGTTAGAACTTATAAAAATAATCGCCTTCGCATCCCACAAAAAAAGAAAAGAAAACTCTAAACTAGTGGATTTAGAGCAAAAAATCATACTGTTAGAGGAAACCTACAGCAACTCTCCGGATGAACAAACTCTACAACAAATAAGGAAAGTAAGAATCGAATTAAATGAAATAACTAATCAAAGAACACAGTTTTTATTACAGAGACTACGCTTGGAGAGGTTTGATCACAGTAATAAATCTGGGAAATATTTGGCAAATCAACTCAAAATAAACAAAGAGAAGACAACTATTCCATTAGTCATAGACCTAACAGGAAATGCAACACATGATCCAGCTGCAATAAATTCAGTTTTTAAAAACTTTTACCAATCTCTCTACTCATCCCAAATTAATCCTTCTGACAATGACATCAACAGTTTTCTCAATAGCATAGATTTGCCTAGACCAATAGAGGAACAAATCACAGCCCTGGAGTCCCCTCTTACTAAAGAAGAGCTACATAAAGCATTAACCAACATGCCTAGTAAAAAAGCCCCAGGACCAGACGGCTTCCCAGCAGAATTTTATAAAGAGTTTTGGCAAATCTTAGCTCCCATTTTTCTCAGAATGACAATAGAAATTAAGGACAACAATTATCTACCTCCAAATATGAATTCTGCTAATATAATCTTACTTCTGAAACCTGGGAAAGATCCCACATCACCATCCAGCTATAGACCTATATCGCTGATTAATGCAGATCTTAAAATAATCTGCAAAGCTTTGGCGGGAAGGCTGGAGAAGGTAGTTCCCTCTCTAATACATCCTGACCAAACAGGTTTTATAAAGGGTAGACATTCATCTACCAACATGCGCAGATTAATCAACCTCATAGATTATACAACCATCAACAACCGAGAAGCAACCATTTTGTCACTGGACGCAGAAAAGGCATTTGATCGGGTCAACTGGAAATTTTTAATAGCCACCCTGAACAAATTTGGCTTTGGGAAATTATTTATTAACTGGATTAAAATATTATATGCCTCTCCTAATGCTCGTATCAGAACAAATGATCAAACATCTCCAAGCTTTAATTTACAAAGAGGAACCAGACAAGGCTGTCCACTATCTCCGTCTTTATTTGCACTATTTATTGAACCTCTAGCTGCTGCTATTAGGCAAAGTCGAGACATTGAAGGCATTCAAACCAAAAATTTAGAACACAAAATAAGTCTTTATGCAGATGATGTTTTACCTACAACTCCCACCACTGTCATCTGCAGAAGTTCTCAGATGACAGTGCCATTGTGGGCTGTGTATCAGGGGGGGATGAGCAGGAGTACAGGGGGGTCATCACTGACTTTGTTAGCTGGTGTGAAGTTAACCACCTGCTGCTTAACACCAGCAAGACAAAGGAGCTGATCCTGGACTTCAAGAGGTCCTCACCATCACAGTCACAGGTGAACATCCAGGGTTCAGACATTGAGGTCGTGGACACATTTAAATATCTGGGTGTTCACCTGAACAACAGACTAGACTGGTCCAACAACACCGATGCTCTGTACAGGAGGGGCCAGAGTCGCCTTCACCTGCTGAGGAGACTGAGGTCCTTTGGCGTGTGCAGACAGCTGCTGAGGACCTTTTACGACACTGTGGTGGCCTCAGTGGTCCTTTATGGAATTGTGTGCTGGGCGGGGGGCAGTGCAGGCAGAGGCAGAGACTTGAAGAGGCTTAACAAACTGGTTAGGAGGGCCGGCTCTGTCCTGGGCTGTACACTTGAGTCCATCGAGGAGGTGGCGGACAGGAGGATGTTAGCTAAGCTGACATCCATCATGGATAACCCCTCCCACCCCCTACACCAAACTGTAGAGGCGCTGACCAGCTCCTTCAGCACCAGACTGTTGCACCCTCAGTGTAAGAAAGAGCGCTACCGCAGGTAATTCCTCCCCACAGCCATCAGACTGTACAACACCATGTCAAAGTGACACTCCACGGTCCCAGGGGTGTTTTTCTGTTTAGTCATTGATTCATTTACTTTTGTTGTAGTTGTTGTTTTTCAATTTTAAATTGTTTTTTGTTCCTGAACAGTTGTTTGTTTTTGTTTTTGGTGTGAACTTCATTAGTTATTTCTGTATTTTGAAAAAATTTGTAATGTTTTTTTACAGTTTACATGTTTTGCAGACCGCATGTTTTTTACACTTTTGCAGCTGTATTTATTTAATATTTATTTCTTTATTTAATAAGAATCTCATTTTTGACAATAATTTTTCATAATAATTTTAGTAATATTTTTAATGATCTAATATAAATGTAATTTGTGATGTCCTTTATTGATGTTATATTATATAGATTATTTCTGAATGTCGTGTTGCTGCCACAGATAAATGAAATTTCCCCATTGTGGGATTAATAAAGTCATCTATCTATCTATCTATCTATCTATCTATCTATCTATCTATCTATCTATCTATCTATCTATCTATCTATCTATCTATCTATCTATCTATCTATCTATCTATCTATCTATCTATCTATCTATCTATCTGTTTTACTATTTACTCCAAATTCACAATCTTCCATCTGCCAAATCATCTCCCTAATTAATAGATTTTCCTCAGTTTCAGAATACTCCATAAACTGGTCTAAAAGCACAATTCTACCAATTAATTACAATTATCTAAATCCGTCATCTATTAAAATACAAACAGGCAACATAAAGTACTTAGGTATAAATATCTCCTCTAGGCTTTCTGATCTACTCAAGCTAAACCACACCCAACTACTTAAAACAACCGAGGCTGATCTCACTAGATGGAAAACTCTACCCAATTTCTCTAATCGGGAGAGTTGCAACCATAAAAATGATGATTCTCCCAAAAATTAACTACCTATTTTCAATGATTCCTTCCAAACCTCCAACTAATTGGTTCAAATCATTAGACTCATTCATTTCCCAATACCTCTGGGAAGGTAAACCCCCACGGATCAGTTTAAAAACTATTAAAAAACCTAAAGATAGAGGAGGACTAGGCCTTCCAGACTTCCAGGACTACTACTCCGCGAACAGATTGTGTTATGTACAAAAATGGCTGAATCCTGGTGTGCTAGATGAATCCTGGATAGACATTGAACAAAATCTCTGTGATAACCTAGATATTTCTAATTTACCCTTTATTCAGTTCTAAAATTAAACAACACAAATGCTTCAGAAGTTTAAACATCAGCTCATCTCTAACAGCCTGGTGGGATTTTCTTAAAAAAAACAACCTCACATTATTTCCATGTAAAATTACCCCCATTTGGAACAACCCTGACATTTTGATTAACAAAAACATGATTCATTTTGCTTCATTGAAGAACAAAGGAATCCAGCAGTTCCAGCATATAATTCAGAATAGAAAATTTATGTCCCTCTCAACGTTATCCTCAAAATATGGAATTAATATAAACAAATTTCTAGAATATCAGCAGCTTAAATCAGCTATAAGCACTAAATACTGCCTGACCCAAATAGACCTAGACCCTCCCCTTACAGTAACACATTTCATGGACCTTAAAAATCCCAAACTCACCTCCAAAATTTATAAGATGTTATCAGACATAGATGAAACCATTTACTTACCCATGACAAAATGGGAGTCTGAGCTATCATTGAATTTTAGTGATCAATTTTGGCTACAGATCTGTTTGAATGCCTTTAATATGACCAAAAGCCCTAATCTGCAACTTATTCAATACAAGATTCTCCACAGAACTCACTACACCGGACAGAGGTTATTTAAAATGGGTCTCAATCAGTCTGCTATATGCACACAGTGCATAGGTAACAACATAGACGACTATTTGCATGCCATGTGGGTCTGTCCACCTGTCCAATCATTCTGGCGTAAGGTTTGTGAGGATTTATCAATCTGGTTTAATCATAAGATTCCTGCTTGCCCCAAATTCTGCTTATTAGGTGACCTGAATAACATCAACATGGAATCTAACAAGGCTTATATGGTTCTCACCGCTGTATGTATCGCAAAGAAAACTATCCTCCTAAACTGAAATCTAAAAATAATCTTAGCATCAACCACTACAGAAACCTCATGTCAGAGCATATTAGTTTAGAGATAATGTCCTCCACAAAAAACCTGTCGGCTTCAGACTCTCCCTGGCTCCAGCTGGTTAGTCACATCACCTAGGGGTGGGATGGTGATAGGTTGAGCCGGGTCCTGGCTGGTTGGGTAGGCCGGGGTGGGTTTGGGGGGGTGGGCTCTGCCGGGCCTGTCGTTCTCCCGGCTCGGGGCTCTGGTTGCCTGGGTGGGGTGCTGGTGGGGGCGCACACTCTGCCGGCAACTTGGCAGGGGTTCCTGGCGGGTGCCTTCTGGGCGCAGGGCAGGCAGTGCGGCTGACCGGGAACGGCGGCCGGTGCCGTGCTGGGTGGCTGGTCGCCGTGGCGGGGGCTGGGGGGGGGGCTTGGGACTCAGGGGCCTGGGGTCGTCTGCCCATGGCCGGTGTTTCACCCGTGGCCGGTAGTTGCCCCGTGGCCTGGCCCCCCGGGGGTCGACGCTGCAGTCACAGCAGGGGTTAATGGGTTCACTTGGGTGGGTTTATTTCATTATTATTATTATTTTATTTATTTTATTATTTATTTTATTATAATTATTATTATTATAATTATTATTATTATTATTGTTATTATTTATTTATTTGGGGGGGGGGCTGGGGGGGCGGTGTGCTAGTCCTTAGGGAGGCCAGGGTATGAATGGTGGGGCTGGACCCCCTGCCCCTCCGTTCTGGCACCGGGACCCTTCCTTTCTGGCTGTCTCTCGGCGCCACGAGGCTCTGGCCTCCAACTGCGGCTGGCTTGCCGTTTCTGGCTGCCCGGCCGCTCTGGGAGGGGGGGCGCCTACCGCGGCCGGCTGGGGGGCCGGTCGCTCTGGGGAGCCTTCTCCCCCGGTTGTGCCCATCCGCCCGCTCCTCCCCGCTCTCACCCAAACAAATATTGCACACAGGCACATAGGGCCCCGGGATCTGGATGGGAGGGGTATGCTGGCGGGGCTCACTGGGGATGCCCCTCTCTGGGTTCTCGTTGGCACCCGCCCTCCTCCCCGCTTTTTACTTGCATATTAGACACTCTGATTCATCTAGGGCCTTGTGGAGAGGGTCTGGTGGAGGGGGGCACGGTGAAACATCCGTGCTCACCTTTCGCTGCCCCCCCCCACAATTTTATCTTCCTCTGTAGACACACACACTGCATGCTAGCAGCACACACACAGCAAATACACACCACTCACAGAGGGACCCCGGAGTGGGGGGCTTTGCGGCTTGGCAGCGGTGGAGCCCCCCACACTGGTGACCTCCTATTTTACCTGCAGCACACACAGCACTCCCACACCTCCATACATGGGTGGGGTCGGGGGGGGGGGGGGGGGGGGGGCGGCCGGTTTTCACCCGCCTGGTCCTCTCAGGGCGGCCGGTCTTATGGGTATCCTGTCGGCTGCGGGAAGGGTCGGGCATACGGCGCTGGGGGTCGGCCGGCTGGGGGGGGGGGGGGGGGGTTACTGCGTGGCGGCGGGGGTAGGGAGGGTAACCAGATGATTGTGAGTCTGTGTGTGTGAGTGCATGGATAGGACGGACCTGGGGGCTGGCCCGCTGGGACCCTCTGGGGCTTTCCCTCCTCATCACAGAGAGGGCACTGAGAGGGTTGGGGAGGGGGCTCAGATATTATGGCGGGGGGGGGGGGGGGTTGTAGTGCATAGGGTTTTAGGGTTATGGGGGTGGCTGTGGGTGCGTGGCGATCCCTGGGTTGCTAAGGTCGCGTGCCTGGGCTGGCTTGCGGAGACGGGGCGCCGGTCGGGTGGTGGCCGGCTCATGGGTTCCGGGGGCCCTGGCTTCGTCCCTGGCCTTTGTCTCGGTGTCCGGCGCCCGGTGGCACCCATGGCTGCCGCCTGGTACGGCTAAGCGCCCCTGTCTTGTGGCCTGGGGGCCGGACACTGGGTTCGCTTGTGCCTCTGGGCATTGGGGGGGCCCCTGTAGGGGGGCCCTCTCTGTGCCTGGCTGGTGGGGTGGGCGGTCCCCTCCTCCTCCCCTCCCGGGCTGCCTGGGTCCGGATGCTGGGGGGGCTTTTGGGCTGGGGGCTCTCCTCCCCTCTCCTGGTCTGGCTGGGTAGGATCTGGGTCCCTTTATGAACACACGGTTCACGTCGGCAGCATGCATGTATCTCCACCCCCACGTGCACGTGCACACTGCCACACTGCTCCCCGTCTGCTTCATCCCTCCTCCTTACCTACAGTGTATTGATGGACAGATTTTTTTTCGCTCATCTTAGTGTCAAATTTTCCCCTTTTATGTAACATTCGTCTTTCCAGCAGATCTGGTATAATTGTTACAGTTAAAATAATAACTTATTCAAATCAGTGCTTGTATCCCCCACCTTTTCACCTTTCTTCCTTTTACTCTCTTCCACCCTCCCCTCACATTCTTCCCCTCTCCCTCCCCACACACACTAAATGTAACAAATAAATAAAAAATAATACGACAAAAAGGGGTTTATACAAATCTACACTCTAGTTTCTTGAAGCTATATAACCTCTTTTTGTGATAGTAAAACCTGTCCAACACAAAAAGCCTTCAGCTCTAATCTGTTTGCTCAGCTGTTGGACAGAACAAGTTAAAAAGAAGAAAAAATAGATAAAAATAAAAAGAACTTATTCAAATGCAGTGTGATGATTCTCTGAAGAGTAAACATTAGCTTTTCTCCCTCCCAGACTTCTATCAGTGTTTGGATAAAGCAAAGTTTCCTCTGATGAGATGCCAAGCAAAAAGAATTATGAGCATTTTCGGCTCAACCTACATTTGTGAACAAACCTTTTCTCTGTTAAATCTTAACAAACACCGACTGAGAACCAGAATGACTGATAGCCATCTCTGTGAAGTTCTTCATGTCTCAACCACCAAACTTTCTCCTGATATATCAGCCATTCTCCAGTCCAAAGCACAGCCTCAATACTTCCACTAGGGCCAATGTTCTTCACATTATAGGCAAGTTAGAAATACACACAATTTTCATGTGTCATCATGCAACTGTGTGGCCCAGACCTTTGTTTATTTTTTTACATTTTTGGCCCCCAATGAAAAAAGCCTGATCTAACCCTTCTACCAAAGCAAAAAAATGAACCCATAGGGATTTAAAGTCAAAGAGAAAATACTTCCTTTACATTAAAAAAATATTTATCTAACAATTAGTTTTAGGTACTGTAAGCGGAAATCTGAGAAAGGACAATCCAATCTCCCTCTCTTTGGTCAGTTCTTCTGACTCCAAAAAGCACTTCACCAGTTCAGGTGGCATTACTACCATGAACAGACTGGCTCCATTCAAGCTGCTCTAAACTACACTTTTTCTGATGACTGAGCTTTGAGCTCAGGGAGCTACGGGTGATTTAAGGATCAAAGTTTTGTTGATTTCTCATGTATGATAGATACTAAGATATTATCTAACTGAGCTGCTTTACTAAAGATATATTTTAAGTTTTTAGGGTCAACAGTTCAGAGTAACAGAGAGAGTGAGAAAGGGGTGAAGCAGTGTATGCAAGCAGGAAAGACAAAGAAAAAAAAATCTTTTCATAAACAATGTGAAACAACATTTAAACATTGCAATGCCTTTTACCTTTGAGGCCGTTTTATAGCTTGTGTCTCCTTTTTCTTTAATGTTCAAGCCTACCTGTTTATCAGTAATGCAAAAATGATTCTCACAGTTTCATGCAACTTAAGTTAAAAAATAAAAATTAAAACCATAATCTCCTCCTTTATTTCCTATTTGCAAGATATTTGTTTTCAGCCTGTAGCCTCCCAACCGGACTCAGGACCTTCTTTCCTGCTTCACCTGAAGAAACCCAATGAAACTTCCTGTTCACATGTTAGTTTTGTGAACTAGAAGCCATTGTTCTTACCTGATAACTGCACCATCTGCTGTTATTGTGCTGAAGATGCAATCTGGCTGGGAACATCTCTGTAAGTGATTATACAGTTTTAAGAAGGCATCTTACATTGAGTTAGAATGGCCATCAGGGCGTTTTTGAAGGCCTCCTTGGCGATTTCCATCTCCTCCTCATGCTGAGCCTTCTCATTCATCAGGCGCCGAACGTGGCTGTTGGCGGACTGGATCATGGAGTAGAAGTGATTGGCAGTCCTGCGGTTGACTTCGCCCCGGTCAATCCAAGTGAACAGCACTCCTGTGGCCTCACTGAACTTATTATCATCTGTAAAAAACAAGTACATTTTATGTTCCTGCCTGGTATCAATAGGTCTTTGATTAGTACCAGTGGTTTCATTTCTGAGGGACAAAATTAAAAGATGAAGAATTGTATGGTTGGCAGGTGACCAAATACTTATTTTCCACCAAAACAATATTAACTTTTTCCACCATAACAATAAATTCTTTAAAAAGACGACATTGTGATTTTCTGGATTTTTTCTTTTCTTATTTCGTCACTCATAGTTGAGGTGTTGCTTTGGTGAAAATTGCAGGCCTCCCTCATATTTTTAAGTGGGAGAACTTGCACAATTAGTGGCTGACTAAATACTTTTTGCCCCACTGTAAGTATATTAGGAATGTTTTACCACATAAGATATATTTGGGGGGGAAATTATGTACAGATTTGTATACTTTAAAGATATAAAAATCTTTTTGAGCAAAACACTCTTATTTGAACACATATTTCCACTCACCAGAGCAATATACTTTAATATAAAAGCTTACAGCTTACAACTTTAACTTTTCCCTCTAGAAAATTCACCAAAAAGCAATTCCGTTCTTGTGCTGGAGCAAAATAAATTATTACAATTCCTAAAAATAAATATCAAAACTTTGTAGATGCAGCCAACCAAATTCAGTGGGACAACATTTTACCATCAGTTGACACCGACGACAGCAAAATGTTCCTAAAAACACTTGAGAATAATTACCGACTTCACACAAAAAATCAATCAGAAACCATACAAAAACACTGTTCCATGGATAAACTCTGACATCATAAAACTCATGAAAGAATCAGACCAAGCCTTAAAAAAAGCAAATAAAGCTACATTAACCCATGACAGAGGACTTTTGGCCATGCTGAAAAATACGGTGGTAAGATCATTAAGAAAAGCGAAAGCAGATTTCTTTCTTACAATAATTGAAAAATCACTTGGAAATGCTAAAATAATATGGGACCAGATAAGAAAAATGACAGGTGATATGCCAAAAGAACAAAATACTATAGATTTTAAAATAAACAGACAACTAACAAACATTATTCAAGTCATAGCAGAGGCGATTAACTTTTATTTCATTTATTCTGTGGCCAACATAGCAAGCTGTTTAACTCCTGTGGTCAACTACAGACTTTCAATAGACGCAAGCCAACCAATTTTCAGTTTAACAAACATCACAGAATCTGATGTATCACAGACCATCAATTCAGTCAAACCAACCAGATGTAAAGATATTTTTGGTTTGGACACAGTGATGCTCAAGGACCTCTGTTCATCACTGTTACCAAAATCATCAATCTGTCCCTCTCACAAAATGCGTTCCCGAGCATTTGGAAACCAGCCGTTGTCTCTTCCATTTTTAGGAGAGGAGACCTTCATTGCATGTCCAAGTATAGACCCAATTAGCATTCTTCCGACAGTGTCAAAGACTGCAAAAAAACTGGTTAGTTAAACAAATTATAAACCACCTCAACCCCACACTCTATTCTCTCAATGCTATACAGTTTGGTTTTAGAGCCAATTATTCCACGGAGACCTCTACCTGCTTTTTCACTGAAAATATCAGGATTTTGCTGGACCAAGGGGGGGGGTTGTTGGTGCAGTTTTTCTGGATCTCAAGGAGGTTTTTGACATTGTTAATCAAAAAATCTTAATGTCAAAATTTTGCAATTTTAACTTATCTTCTGATGTACTGCATGGATTGACTCTTACCTCACTGACTGCTTTCAACATCTCAAAGTCCAGTCATTTATATCTGCAGCTCTTAGTCTGCCAACTGGTCTTCCTCAAGGATCAATTTTGGGATCTTTGTTATTTTCACTGTACATTAATGACCTTCCATCCAGTTGTCCTGATGTTTCTGTGCAGATGTATGCTGATGATGCTGTAGTCTATGTTCATGGCAGTAATTCCTCTCAGGTGGCTGAGAAGCTCACAAATGTCATAGTTAACATCACAGTTTTGTTGAAGTACTCTTGCTTGCAGTTAAACATATCTAAAACAGTTGCAATGTTTTTAACCAAGTCTAATAATAATTTTACTGCTGAACCAGATGTTTTTGTTTCAGGAGAAAGGCTGCAGATCGTGTCAGAATACAAATATCTGAGTGTTATGATGGATTCAAAGCTGTCTTTCAAATCACATATCAAAAGGATCTGCAATTGAGTCAAATTCAGCCTCAGTAATTTGATTTGATTTGATTTTTTGATTTATTTTCAAGCATTGTAGTCAAAGAATTTACATATATTTATCAAACTCATTACAGAAATGTTGAAACACATAGTTTAAAAGACAGAAAATAAAACAAAACAAAAAAGTCACTTAAATCACATTTGCTTAATTTGCCTATCATTAACTAAAGTCAAGTAGAGCTTGATTTATTGCTTGAAAATGAGTGGGAAGAAGCGAATTTATATAATCCCACCCCTACTGGGTTAATTCATTTTATAGTTTTACAGTTTTTGTAATCCGGTTCTGATCCGATATAATATTTATATTTTATTTCAGAGGCATTCGCCATCAGATGTCCACACAGTCAGCAAAAATGTACATGCATTCCATGATTTTCTCACATATTGCTTAGTGTTTACCTGTAAGTGGCAGCCTTTTAAAATGGCTTTAAAACCTCTGCAAACATTATAAAAACTAACTGTTATAACTTTGGATAAGAAACTCAACATTGTTCACCATTGTCCAGTTTTACAAAAACATGGATTACTTAGTTGGGAAAACATGGTCAAATTTTCAAATCTCTGTCTCTTGTACAAAATCATTCATGGCTTATCATCCCCTCCTCTTCACCAGTTTGTTAACATCCGGACAGCAGATCACAGCAGAACTCGGAGTGCAGTCAGAGGAGACTGCATGATTCCCTTTAGAAAAAGTGTTTTTGGTCAGACTGCTTTTTCTGTTCGAGCTGCTACTTAGTGGAACTTCACCCCCATGACTTTAAGAAATTAAAACACGCATATTTCATTTAAGACACAGTTAAAGAAATGGCTCATTGACAATCAGAGCTGTCAACAAGTAAACCTCCTCCCTGCAATCCCCGCTATCATCTTGTCTTGTATGTGTATAGGTTCATACATTTGTCTGATTTTAGATTGTTGTATCGCCAATTTACTTTTAGGTTAACTGCTAATTTTACTGAATGTATGGCTTGCCATATGTGCGTAATGTTATGTAAATATGTAATTTTATTTTCATCTTTTAGGGTGATTTTAACATCTACCAAGGGACTGCAGATAAAAAAATAGCCCTTTGTCTAACTCTGGCATATTGACAGGAATGTTTATTAATATGTGCTGTCCCTGTATCAAAAAATCAAATCTACAAAACCTTCAGCTGTGACGGTGAGGCAAGGGGGAGAAAACCCAGGAGCAGGAAGAAACAACACAGGTCCAGAGTCCAAGTTGAAGACTTTAATGCCAAGAGCAAAACCAAAACTTGAACTTGAGCATAGACATGAAGATGCTCCAACACAGAACATAGAATAGACACATCTTAAATAGAGACAGCATAACAACATGATGCAGGACACCTGTGACTCTCGCTGGAGACCTCAGGAAAGGGAGGGCCTCAAGGAGAGGTATTCTAATTCCATTGGCAGATTTTTTGACTTTTAATAAGTGAAAATTTTTTTGTGTTCTATATTATTTAACTTGTTTTGAAAAGGATATTTTTTACCAGTGTACACTGCAGCATAGTACCAACATTGTGACCATTCTTTGTAGATTTTAGAACAGTCAACCAACCAATCATGAAACATTCTGTTAGCAAGGTAGCTATGTCAAAGGGTAGCATATGCTTTTAGCCAAACTATGTAAATCATTACAAACACTGAGATCCTGCCTCTTCTAATGTCTACACTCTGGAATCCTGTTTTAATCCACTTCACTCCACGTAGTGACTACTAAGACCATTATTGAACTTTTATGTAGGGCTAAACAAAGAACAGAGCAGAAAACAAAACGTTGCTTTTCTCCAGGAGGTGTACATGAGTCAATTTAGAATTTTAACAATTTTGAAAAAGCACAATAGCTTGCAAGCTGCATTCATTCTCAGTCATTCACAGATCCACAGGCCACCCTTAGCTGTGTTTTTTCACAGAATACCCTGAAGGCACAAAAGCTTTTGACTATATAACAGAGCTCAGTAACCCACTGCAAGAGAACTGGAAGAAGATTCCTTTTCTGGCTCTTCTAAAGACTCATTCATTCACAGCAGCAGATTACAGTCACATCACAGAGCACAATGGACAGGATGAATGTAGGAAGAATAGAAATCATTACCCCTGCTTGATGAGGTGAAGAATAATCGTAAGAGGTTTATTCACAGAGAAAGCATGCTTGTTTATATTTGATTTTAAAGATTAGATTGGTAAACAACTCTGATGCTGTACAGAAGCTCCTTTCACCAAAACCAAGTGTACCGATTGTGTTGGAAAGCAATTAAGATGAAGCAAAATAAACATTTAATTCATTATTGTGATCAATTTTCTTTGAAAGTTAAAATTCAAATAACAGTCCCACTGTTCAAAAAATGAATTTCATGTTTAGTTCTATTCATAAAGACATTATTGTAATGTCAGCGAGTAGGAATCTGAATTACCTTGTGAATCATTGGTCCAATTTCATTAGGAAAGTGTGGGTTTCATGCCCTCAACTGCTGTTATATTCACTGTTCCACACTGTCAAACTCACTTTCAATCAGAACATCTGCAATATGTGTGATATGGTGTTATTGGTCTTCTAACAATCCTTTTTTTTTCTGACTTGAACAGTTGGTTTCGGGCCCCTCTGGTGTTGACAGCTGACAAAATGACTCTACGCCTTGCCTCCTTTGCTCTGGACTGTTGACCCTAAGCATTTGAAGGTCTTCCACCTTCTTCCCCTCTGCTCTTAACCTCACCGATCCCCACCAGTTCCTCTCATTTACACACAGATCTTGCTGTGACTGACCACTCCTCTCCTTTTCAGAGTACAGTATTTTCCGGACTATAAGCCGCTACTTTTGTCACCAACTTTCAACCCTGGGGCTTATTCAATGATGCAGCTAATTTATGCTTTTATTTTACAGTTGCCAGGAGCGCTTCAACAGCCTCAGAGGGAAGACTGCCTGCGTAATTCCATGTCCAGCAACAAGTGCAATTTCTTTGACACACACTCAAGCAGCCAAACAGCATGGACCTAGCTTCAGCTCTTTGACACTTCAGTCATGGTGCAATAAAAGAAACACTAATGCTCAGCCGCATCCCACAATCCTTTGGTGCCATTAGACCCAACGTGCACGTGACCGCCACTACAATATGATGCAGCTGTGTAGAGCGCACATAGGCGCGTGCCGTGCGCGCTTGTAAGTCACTGCTGCTCTCTTTTACTGGTATGTTTTTTTAACCAGCCCTGTGGCACAGGCGGAAGGAGGGGAGAGCTGCTCTCGTATTCTGCTGCCGCTCCCTGCTCCTTCTTAAAAACGGACGCTGTTTCAGCACATATACATCCTCAATCTACAACACAGTGTGGCGAACCATGGGTTAGCCCCGCCTTAAACCCCTAAGACTCATGGGAAGTGGGGAATCTGAGTGTGAATTTCCACACCATAACTGAGGGACCTTTGAGCTGAAGTGAGGTGCATGCTGTTTGGCAGATGTGGATATGTTCAAATAAATAGGCTAAACTACTATTTACTGTGACTACTGTGGTATCATTGACATGGCAATTGACTTGCCACAACACGCGGCTTGTATACAAGTGCGACTTATGCAAGTAAAAAGTGGTTAATCCTCATTAAATTGGGTGGGTGCGGTTTGTGATCAGGTTCAATGATGGTTAATCCTCATTAAATTGGGTGGGTGCGGTTTGTGATCAGGTGCGCTCTATAGCCCGGCAATTACGGTAAACCCCCACTCTCTAAATGTTCCTTCACCTGCCTACTCCCATCTTTACTACTCTAATCTGCAAATCTATGGTGATTCCTGTCTAACCTCTTCTGTCAGTCTGTCTATTACCGCAGCAAACAAGATGGAGCTCAAAGGTGATCCTTGGTGCAGCCCCACCTCCACCTTTAACTCCTCTGTCACATTTACAGAACATCTCACCACTTTCATTCATGTCCTGAACAACTCCAACGTTCTTCTCTGTCACTCCAGACTTCTAACAGTTTTACAAAACTGTTAGCTCAACAGTATGCCAATTTGTGTATGTCGTTTTTAATTTTTCATGCACTAAAATGGAAAAGTATTTTAGGAAAAAAATCCATTAACTATATTATCAAATCCATTAAAATTCTGCTAACTAGACCTGTTTACCATTCTTACATCAGCTCACTATATACTGGCCATTTACTTTTTATCCATCCTGCCAAACCTGTATTTATGCCATCCTGCTTTTCCAGAAAATCTATTGAATGACAGTTCTGTCCACACAACAAAGTCAGGAGAGATGGGAAAAACTCATAGGGGAGTTTAAAGGCAAAAAAAGGCTGCAAGCTGCATCAAACCTGAGCTGATTCTGAGCTTAACAGATCTCCTGTATTTTTTGCATTGAAGTAAACTATTTTTCAACAGAATATTGGCCGCAAATTCATGATACAGAACACTCAAGGGAGATACCATTGGAGTTTTTCAGCATGTTTTCCTTTTTGGAAAATAAATGTTGACATTTCAGAACTAGGGGTGTGACGATAACCACATCACCGCACGTTATTTTTTTTTTTTAACGTTTTTTTTTTTTTTTTAAGTTCTGCATATGGTGCGTGATTGGAACTTTTTTTCTGCTAGTCCTGTGTTCAGACTTCAAGGGATTCTGGGGGGAACCTTTTATTACTGTTCTCCTTCACTCCCTGCATGCGGCTCTGACTCCCTCTTGCGCTGCATGCGCTCCCTCTACTTACACACACGCAGGTGGTTTAAGCAGCACATACACATCCTCATTCTACAACAGAAGTTTCTGTCTCGCGTGGAAATACGACAAATTCACTGCGTTCCAATTATTCATTTCCATTGTATTCATTTCCATTACAAGCTGTGTGCGTTCTTGAGTGCACGACACGGCCGCCCGCCAGAGGATTTTGTGTTGGGGGGGATTATTACTGTTCTCCTTCACTCCATAACACCAAACACGAACGCGCACTGTTAGAGTGCGATGAATATCACTACATGTTCTGTTTGGGAACTATTTTGTGCAGCGCAAAGTTACGTGTCCGTATAAATAAAGGCGGAGCCTCCTGCCCCGTGTTCTTAATGGGTGTCAGGCTTCATGACTACCGGAAAGGTGGCAGGGTGTCTGCAGTCTCGTTTATTACTGGGCAATATATAAAATTCTGAGAAGATGTCTGTACCAGAAAGCACAGGTGAAGGCTCGCTTGCAGCTAGAGAGCGGTCCGCTGCAGAAGAATCAACACGCACCCCTAAGACACTTGTGTGCTCTCCTTCCTTCTACACACGCAGCGCGCTGACACACATACACATAGTCATTCTAAAACACCTATATAGTTAGTTTATTAGTTAGATAGATAGTAGTTAGTTGTTACTGTTATTTGTTAATAAAGAATACTGCGTTGTAATTGTATTCATTTGCGACGCGGCCGCCGGGGGATTTTGTGTTTGGCGGGGGTGCGGTTAACCGCGACACCGCGCCCCCTGCTGGTTCATCACCGCAGTGATCAAAAATCCCACACGTCACAGCTATATTCAGAACATCCATGGTATTATTTTAATCTTTCGCAGCAGTTTTCTTGGCTCATAATTAGGTTAGGAGACAGGCATGTGTGGAAATCCAGACATTCCAGTGGAACCATAAAATCACCTTTGTTTGCTTTCACATTGATTTTTTTTTACACAATTAGACTCATTCAAGGGATTTTACAAGTCATACTTATTTATTGAAGTTTATCCCAAACACACTTGCATACACTCTCACCTTTCAGTCTGTCTGCCAAAAGTGCCGCCTCATGCTCGGAGTAGTGCACTACGGGAGGAGGGGATGGCGGCCGCAGGCGGTCCTCGTGGATTTTCCAGCGGTGTCTTTCCTCTCTGGCCATGAAGCGCTGTTTACACTCCCACTCATAGAGATCATCTCTGGCTTGAGCAAAGTCCACATGGATCCTCCCAGAGTCCTTTTTGTCAGTACTGGATCCAATGCGCATCCGATATCCTGAAGCAAAGAAGAGGTCAGACATGACTCAGCTGCTTCCAGACAGTCCTGAGATGCAGAAGGGAACCACGCTTGCTCACCTGACAGGTAAATAGCCTTGTCCACCATGAACTCTTCACTGAAGCGGATGTGACAAAAATTCTTCTTGCTCTTCCGGATGGCCGTGATCTCCCCACACTGGTCAAACACTTCCCTGATGATCTCCTCTGTGGCGTTTTCTGGCAAACCTCCAACAAAAACTGTCTTACACCCAGGGGGGCGCTCACGTGTGGATGGAGGGGGCAAGTCTGGAACCCAAAATGTTTCTTCCGAATTATTATAATTCTCAGAAGTTACTTGATTTAAAACTGCAGATTTCTTGCTGTAATTTAAAAAATAAATCAATATGATTTTTCTCTATCTTCTAATCTCAACCTATGACTGTGTATAGGAACTTGAATGAGTGACCCCTCCCCCCGGCGTTCCAAACAGGAAGTACCTGCTGGTCCCAAAAAGCCAAAATCCCATAGACTTCTACAGGGAAATAAACAGCTGTTATTCAGTAATTCTATTGGTCAGAATAACCATTCTTGCTAAATTTTTTTTTTACATGCTATTGATTATCCTAGTGTTTTCACATTATTTTTCTTTTATTTCGAGTTGTTCAAGTTCTAAACTGACCAATCAGATGCCTCAATTAAAGTGTGCGGTCTCCCAGCAGACGTTCAATGTGTTTGATGTGTGTGGCCCACTTTTAGTGGTAGGGGTGTGGCCCTCCAAAAAGCTCACTCCTGATTAGTGGCTACCCTTGAAACATTGACTCAGACTGACTCAGACCAATCACTGCTTATTGAGGATGTCTGATTCCAAAATGGTGGCGTTAGTATTGTAAAAAAAATAGCATCTGAAGACATTTTTTATGGCTGACATCCTCCTCACTTGGTCCAGTTCTCAAGGTCGTGTCACAAAGTCAAAATGAATGTTTTCACATATATATCACAGATGAGTCATATACATGGAAAAAGTGAGAAAAGTTGTGGTCTTTATGTGAAATTTTCACAATAAATCACAAATAAAAAACACAGAAGAAGTACGAATAAACCATGCAAAGGAAACGTAAATCAAAGTAGAACATGACACGTGTGTGAAAATATTTGTATGCATTTCATTAGTGATTCATGAATCAATTACGTAATTTTAATGTGATATGTGCGCTGTATATATGACATAAAAGTTATGGACAACACCTTCTCATTGAAATGAATGGAAAGGTGCGTCCAAACTTTTGTTCTCTTTTAACATTCGTTTCGGTATCTCACTATGGGACACGCCCCCTGCGCTGTCCCTCAGAAGCTCTTTTACATTACGCCAGTCTTGACTGGCAGACAGAAGGTGACGTCTGTTCTCAGGAGGCGGGACTTCCTCCTGCTATAAGAGCCAGACGCCATCTTCTCTCCTCAGTCTAACACCTCTACTCGCTCCCGGAAGCATCCTCAGACGGCAGGTGTAGTATCCAAAGCTAGCTTAACTGTTCTTAGAGCAAGCTAACAACTCGGTCGCTGAACGCTAGTCGGTGTTACATAGCTTGTCTGGGTTACGCGGTTGGTCTGTCTCCAAACAGCACCCGCTAGAACTAGTCACCATACTAGTATTTTTCGCGCTTCGCTCTCAACCGGAGTCGACGAAGTCGTCATAGAGCCTGAACCTTTCCTCGCCATGGAAACGGTCAGACCTCTGCCTAGAGCCTGCATATGCAGCAGCAAAATTGCCGGGGCAGACACGCAACATGCCCAGGACGCGTTAGCATCTCCGGCTAGCTGCGAGCATTGTTTGCGCCTCTCCCTCAAAACTCTGAGACGCAGACTAGCGCGCCAAGCTAGTCTGTCCAAGGCGGACCCGGTCTTGGGGGTAATCAGCCCCCCACTACCAGAGGAGTCTACTCGGAGAGAGGTGACAGGCATGAGCTGGGGCGACCAGCTGGATGCGGTCGCGCCACTCGAGGGCATGGAGGAGCAGGAGCCCGCGCCCCCGAAGTTCCAGCACACGGTGGACACTGTGCCTGACTCCGGAGACGAGTCCATCAGCCTTGGCTCTGGGGAGGACGAGGAGGACAGCGAGCCTTTCCTTCCTCCATCGGCTGCAAAGCCGCTGGCTGCGGGCGACGCGTGCGGCGGCTTGCCAAACCCGGCCGCCGCGATGGACCTGCACGATGTCTGCAGAAGAGCAGCTGAAAAGCTGAGCATTAAGCGGCCTGAAGCCCTCACTGAGACCACCACGTCTCGCTATGAGGGAAAAAGACTGCCTAAAGCCAAGTTTTCCAGCAGACAGCTGCTGCCAGTTTTCCCTGAGTGCTTGGAGGAAGCAACCAGAACCTGGAGCACCCCCTTTTCGGCCAAAAGCCCCATCCTGGGAGGCTTGGCTTTGGACTGGGCCAACATGGAGGGGAACGGATTCTTGCATATCCCTCCAGTCGAACCACTGCTGGCATCCCACCTGCACCCGACGCAGAAGTCCACCATGACTTCCGCGGGCCCCATCCTGCCTTCGAAAGCTGACTGCTTCCAGTCAACTCTCATTGAAAAGGGCTACAAGGCCGTTGCCGCATCGGTGAAAGCCCTGAATGCATCTTCTCTGCTCTTAGCCTACCAGGCAGAGCTGCAGGAACAGATGTCAGCCACACCAACCCCAGACCTGTGGAACGAGCTATGCGTGGTCACAGACCTTTGCCTGCGTCTCCACAGGTTCGCAGTCCAAGCCTCTGGGCGAGCCATGGCCCTCATGGTGGTCCAGGAAAGAGCCCCATGGCTGAACTTATCTAGTCTCTCTCAGAAGGAGAAGACTCAACTCCTCGATGTGCCGGTGGACCCAAAGAGCCTATTTGGACCAGCGGTGGCCACTATGCAAAGGCGCTGTGAGGAGAAGAAACGGGAAGGTGAAGGGCTGCAGCTGTGTCTGCCCAGGAAGGTACCCCCTCCTACCCCAGCTGCACCGCGTCTTTCCTTCGCTCAAGCGGTAGCTAGACCAGCTTACCGCACTCCGAAACGCCAGCCTCAGCCAGGTGACCGGAGCCACGGAAAGCCTGCTGAGGCCAGAGGGGCCTGGGCCAAGAAACCGTTTGCTCCCAACGTGACAACGGCAGCCCAGCCAGCTCCTCCTGTCGCTCAGAGCTCAAAGAAAAAGAGGCGTGCCACCACCAGGGACGGAGAGCGGGCACAACCAGAAGCCTGCTTCCCCCCTTCCACGACACGTTCCGTTCCCTTCGTTTTTCTCCAGGGCATGTTCCGGCCTGACCAAACGGCGTGCAGAGGCCCTGGTGGCCCTCACAGTTCACAGCCAGTTAAAAAGGAGAAAAGAGGGACCCACAGAGAGCTCAGGGGAGCCACAGTTGTGTCCCAGAAAGTGTTTGAAAAGGTTTTTAAAACAAACACAAATAAAAAATCCCAGAGGCGCGCAACCAGGCCCCGAGCCAAGGGCGGAGCCTCAACACAAAAAGACAAAACAAAACACATACAAATGACGGGAAGCCGGGTGGGAACTGCGCGGCTGCACATGAGGCCACAGGAAGGAGCTGTTGCTCCACCAGTGGCACAGCAGCCCAGCCCCGTGGTAGCAGCGAGCCCTGCTTCAGCGCAGCTCGCATTGGCCACGCATACCAGTGTCTCAGCGCGGAACCCGCTCGGCCCGCTCTCGGACAAATCACAGCTATGGCGACACTGCAGGGCGCCGGACTGGGTTATAAGGACTGTAACCAAAGGTTACAGACTCCAGTTTGCATCCACCCCTCCCCTTTTAAATGGTATACTGCAGTTGCAGGCCAAGGGGCAAAACGCAAGCATTTTGCAGGAAGAGATCAAAACACTGCAAGGCAAAACAGCCATTCAGCTAGTGCCACCGGAGCAGGCTCACAGCGGTTTCTACTCCAGATACTTCCTGGTCCCAAAACGGGGTGGAGGCCTGCGTCCGATTCTAGACCTGCGAGCACTGAACAAATTCTTGAGGAAGTACAAATTCAGAATGCTAACACACGCAGGTCTGATACGGTTTGTGCGTCCAGGAGACTGGTTCGTCTCCATAGATTTGAAAGACGCATATTTTCACGTCCCAATATACCCCCCTCACAGAAAGTATCTCAGATTTTCCTTTCAAGGGAAGATTTACGAGTTTCTAGTGCTCCCCTTCGGGCTCTCACTGAGTCTGCGGGTGTTTGTGAAATGCACGGAGGCCGCTGTCGCACCCCTGAGACAGATGGGCGTTCGGCTGGCAACGTATATAGACGACTGGCTGCTTGCAGCGCAGTCTCCCGAAGAACTCAGGACGCAGGCCGGGTTGCTCACATCGCACCTAACTGCACTGGGCTTCGCAGTAAACTGGGAAAAGTGCGTGTTGACACCAGTTAAAACGATCACTTTCATCGGCTTATTCCTGAACTCAGTCGAGCGCGACTCTCAGCGGAGAAAGTAACAGCCTTCCAGGCGTGTCTGTTAAAGTTCCGCAGGGGGGCATGGATAATGTTCAGACTGTGCCTTAGGCTCCTCGGGCTGATGGCATCGGCTCTGTCCGTCATCCCTTTTGGTCGCTTACACATGCGTCCTTTTCAGCGGTGGGTGGCGTCGCTCAATCTAAGCACCGCCTGCCATGGTCACCGGCGAGTGCTTGCTTCGGTGACGTGCATTCTCGCCCTACACAAGTTGAGGGATATCTCTTTCCTCACCACGGGCGTTGTCATGGGAACCGTGCAAACAAGACAGGTGATCACCACAGACGCCTCGCTGACAGGCTGGGGAGCCACTCACGAGGACAGGACAGGACAGTGAACGGTCTGTGGGGCTCTCACATGCGATCAGTTCACATAAACTGCTTGGAACTCCTGGCGGTGTCTCTTGCACTGAAACATTTCTTACCCTTCCTGAAAGGGCGCCATGTTTTAGTCAGGACCGACAATACCACGGTGGTGGCGTATATCAACAGACAAGGAGGGCTGCGCTCATTTCAGTTGCACACGCTAGCACACAGACTGATTATGTGGAGCAGCTCCCGACTTCTGTCGCTGCGGGCCATTCATGTACCGGGGATAATGAACCGGGGAGCCGACCTGCTCTCCAGAGGGAACCCGCGTTACAGGGAATGAAAGCTCCACACCCAGGTGGTAGCCCAGATGTGGAGCATTTACGGTCAAGCAGAGGTCGATCTCTTTGCTTCAGCGGAGAACGCTCAGTGTCAGATGTTCTACTCTCTGACAGACCAGAGCGCCCCCCTGGGGGTGGACGCTGTAGCGCACGAGTGGCCGTGCCGACTTCTGTATGCGTTCCCACCGTTGGAGTTGATTGCCCCTACCCTCACCAGGGTTCGGGAGGGGAAACACTCTCTCATCCTCGAAGCTCCTCGGTGGCCCGGGAAACACTGGCTAGCGGACATCATTCAGATGCTGCACAGCCAACCGTGGCCTCTGCCTTTACGCAGGGACCTCCTGTCGCAGGCCCGCGGGGAAATATTTCATCCTCATCTGGAACGCTTGGCTCTGTGGGCCTGGCCCGTGAGAGGCTGAATCTCATGGCAGCGGGACTCCCTTCAGAACGTCGTGGACATGATCCAGAGCGCCAGGGCACGGTCTACCCGCTCCGCCTACGGCGCCAAATGGCGCGTTTTTGAGGACTGGTGCGTAAAAATGGCTGTAGTGCCTTTCCAGAGCCCCGTCCCAGTCATTCTATCGTTCCTTCAGGAACTGATTGAAAAAGGTTTGTCCTTTTCCACCATTAAAGTGTATCTGGCGGCCATATCCGCCTGTCACATAGGTTTTAATGACAAAACAGTGGGCCAGCATCCACTTATTTGTCAGTTTATGAGGGGCCCACGTCGGCTCCGACCGGTGTCGAAAAGCCTTGTTGCTCCTTGGGATTTACCGTTGGTGCTAGACGCACTGTCGTGCGCACTGTTTGAGCCACTAAGGCAAGTGAGCCTCAAAGCGCTCTCTTTTTAAACAGCTCTGCTTATTGCACTAGCTTCTGCTAAGCGAGTGAGCGACGTCCATGCGTTGTCAGTTCACCCGTCCTGTTTGCAGTTCTCCAGAGGGGATTCTAAGGTTTTGTTGAAACCGAATCCGGCATTTATGCCCAAGGTTTTCAACCCTGCCATACCTTACCCCCCCATTGAGTTTTTGGCATTCAACCCGCCTTCTTTTTCCTCTACGGAGCAAGAGAGTCTTCACACATTGTGTCCTGTGCGGGCGCTGCGCATGTATGTGGAGAGGACGGCTGGCTTCAGAAAATCTGAGCAGCTCTTTGTGTCGTGGGCTTCTCCTCACACAGGTAAGCCCATAACCAAACAACGCCTGTCACACTGGGTTGTGGGCGCTATAACCATGGCTTATAACAGCAAGGGGTTAACACCCCCGGCGGGCCTGCGCGCTCATTCCACTCGCGGCATGGCATCATCATGGGCAGTTTTTCAGGGCATCTCTCTGGATGACGTCTGCCAGTTGGGCAACACCTCACACTTTCATCAGATTTTATAGATTGGATGTCACTAGACCAGGGCTGCCTCACGCAGTGCTAGGTGTGGGGTACACACCTACACCTGTATGATCAGCCTGGTTGTTCTCTGTTGGTCTTCAGAGTAAGCTTATGTGGCAATACGGGAGTCTCTACATCCCATAGTGAGATACCGAAACGAATGTTGAAAGAGAACTTTAGGTTAAGAAATTAACCCCGGTTCTCTGAAACATGAGTGAGGTATCTCACCAGATCACCCTCCTTGCCTGGAGCGAGAAGAGGTGTGCTTACTTAAACTGAGGAGAGAAGATGGCGTCCGGCTCTTATAGCAGGAGGAAGTCCCACCTCCTGAGAGCAGACGTCACCTTCTGTCTGCCAGTCAAGACTGGCGTAATGTAAAAGAGCTTCTGGGGGACAGCGTAGGGGGCGTGTCCCATAGTGAGATACCTCACTCATGTTTCAGAGAACCGGGGTTAAGTTCTTAACCTAAAGGTCTGTACTGTACGTGTTAGACATACTCGGACAAACGTGGAACGGTGATGGAAACCTACAAATTTGTGTATGCATCTCGCAAAATGTTTGCACAATTGCGTAAGATTTATGTAATAATTGTGTATAAACTACTTAAAATACGCGTAAACTGTGTAAGTCTCAACCGACCAAAAATTCTGAACACCTCAAAACCGAATTCACGTAAAGACTCATCAGCTGAATCTCTCGACGGAAATCTGCGCACATCGACGAATGACGAACGCAAGAAACACTAATGGATTAAGTATATCACGCGTGTATGATGAAAGACGGAAACTTCATACTGTACGTGCGCAAAATTTATGAAGTGGCTGTGTGAAATGGCCTTCAGATATATTCACTGGTCTGGACTGTGGTTGACTCTCAGGAATTCAGTCTGAGGGTTTTGGTTCTTACTTGGGTTCTGAGGAAAGAGGGTGCAGCTCTTGCAATGGATGATCTCTTTGATGACTGGAATGTCGGAGGGTGGAGGTGGTACCAAGCTGGATGTGCTGCCAGGTGGAGGTTGTATCAAGCTGATTCCTGCCATCATGGGGTTTATGGGTGCGATGAGGCCCAGACTGGGGTCATATCTCTGTATACACAGAGAGTCTGTTGGACACAAAAAAAAACGAAACTCAAATTTAGATTCTGTAGCTGTAGAATTTCTGTCTACAATTTGTTACTTCATCACTGAAAAGAAGCAACCTAATCGATGCTTTACAGCCACCCTTAAAAAACAGAACATTTCTCCAAATTAAATGATGTAAAAATGAAAAGACATTTTTTTAAATACCTAAGTCTGTATGAACATACTCAAACAACAAAAACCCTTTTAAAATCACCATAGTTAATTTCACCTCATATGACAAGCCCTTTTTGCCCCTTTTCTTGATGCATTTGAAAACACGTTTTTGAGCAGAAATTTCCTCAGCTTTTTTGTCAGGACACAAGCTTCTGTCTCTCCTTCCGGCCACCAGAGAGAGCCATCTCCTGAGTATTAACTTGGTTCTCATCTTTACTACATCTTCCATCACTCAACGCTCACTGTTCCTGGACCTTCCACCAGCTGTTCTGCATTCAGTAATCACCACCAGTGTGTTTAATCAGGCACCGACTCTGCTCTGGTGTAACGTCTTATTTAGCATTTGCTGACAGGCTGAGCGGCGCTTTTCTATTTATCCTTTTGTGTATTTTGTCTGTTTTGACTTTGCCCTTGCCCAGTTTGTTTGTTGATTCTCTTATAGGCTCCTTGACCATCCTCTCAAGCCTTGTGTGTGTTTGTCAATAAAAACAGTTGCACATGAATCCAAACGCCTCCGTGTCACATTTTTATTCCTCGTTTTAAGGGCATCAAGTTAGAAAGAACATTAAGACTAATTTAGTATAAGTAAAAAGCCAAAAGAAGACAAAACAGGCAACAACAGACTGGCAACATCTGTCCAGGGTGTACCCCACCTTCACCTTACAGTAGCCGGGTTAGGCTCTGGCTGCCCCATGACCCCGAAAGGGATACTGCGGGTTAAGAAAATGGATGGGTGAATGATAAATACAGCACCTTTGGTGTGGGAGCAGGAAAGGTTAAAAGACGGGCCTCATGAAGGACAAGAGGGAAATGAAGAACATGTCTTTTTCCAAGGACAATGAGAAAGTGAGGAAGAAGAGAGGGGGAGGACAGTGGCAACAGCAGCAATGCTTCACCTGTCTGGGTGAAAATAGAGCAGGCAGGCTGTAGGAAAGTGGTGCAGCATTGCAAACTCCCATCTTCACTGTAGCAATAACAAGAGAGCGGGTGGAGCAGAGCGTCAGCAGAAATTCCTTCCCTCCCGCAGCCCACGCAGGCACAATGCGATGAAGAACAAAATGATTCAAATCACAGGGGAGCAGGGCTGTCACACTAGGACAGGGTGAATGTCCTTCATAGTAACTTCTTTGAAATAAATGTTTCCTTTGCTCCTTGGAGCGGAGGATTGATAAATGCCGCTCTGATTCACTGCAAAGACCTTAACTCAGGCTGATCTGAACATTCAGCACACAAAGCAGCTGCTAAAATGAACAATGCATCCTGCAGGAACTACTTCTAATCATGATTGGGTTTTTTGTGATTACGGAATGCCTTTTTTAAGTTTTTTTTTTTTTTTTAACTTGTCCTGTCCAACAGCTGGGCAGACAGATGAGAGCTGAGGGCCTCTTGTGTTGGACATATTTTACTTTAACAAGAGGGGTTATTAATCTTCAGACAAACCAAAGGCATGACTGAATAAACCCCTTTTGTAATTGAGGCCAAACTTTATTAATTTCAATCATGTTTGAGAATCTTTGGCGTTGGACCGGACGGAAAAGGAAAGGAGGGAATTTTGTTGGACTCTTTGTCATGTGCCTTATCATGTGACACGAACACATGCTAAGATGATCATGTCTTATCTTTTTAAGATGCATGTAATCATGTGTTTGCTGACGATATAACAAATTAAAAAAAAACTGATTTGTATTAAAGAGTTCCCCTGCTTGTGTCCTCCATTGTTTAAAGATATTTCTTTTTAAAACAAAACAACAGTCAAATAAGGAATTGGACATCATAGGTCACTGCAATGTCCTGTAACTTCTAGTAGTCTGTGATACTAACAGGGGCTGTGTGAAAGAGATTTCAAGGTTAAATCAGTTTCTAATCAGTATACATGCATATTTATTCATGGATGGTAATGGTAATGGTAAATGGCGTTTACTTATATAGCGCTTTCTACCTTCTAATGAAGGCTCAAAGCGCTTTACAGTCACAGTCCCATTCACCCATGCACACACACATTCACACACACATTAACACACTGATGGCGGTTCCGCTGCCGAACACTGGCGCCAGCCTCCCACCAGAGGCAAGGTGGGGTTCAGTGTCTTGCCCAAGGACACTTCGACACATGGGCGTGCAAGGCGGGATTCGAACCTGCAATCTTACGATCATGAGTCGACCGCCCTACCGCTGCACCATGGCCGCCCCGGTGCCATTTTCCTCTCCTTTAGCTTGGGATACACTGGGCTTTCATTTTTTAAACTTTCTGTTTCATGTTTTACCTGATTTTTCTGATTCACAACTGATGAAAAAGTAAATTACCAGCTTTTTTTTTTTACAACAATTTTTGGTAAATTGTCTTGGCGTCTTTTGTTTTGGCTTTGGCACTTGTTTTAAACAACTTCCATCTAGGTAGGGGTTTTGTTTTTGTAAGTCATGGTACAGTTTGTTTAATTCATTCCTGCAGTCTTATATCTTACTGGGGAATCTGTGGTGACACAGTTTCCATTACAAAGTCAGAAATGTATGCACAAATAGGAGGCTAGTAAAGAGGAAGCCTGATTATGGTTTCTGATTTTTCTAACCTGCATTGAACACTTTAATAAATTTCTTTTTTTCCACATACTATCTCTAGAAGATGATATCTCTAGATGATCTTTTTTTGTATTTCAGATTTATAGTTTCAGATTCACAGTTTATATTGGATTAGTTGATGAAATGAATTCAGATTTGGCTATTGTTTTCAGCTGAATTCCGCAGTAATGTTTAACATACCTTTAAACATTTACATACTAACAATCCTGACTGATAATCAGCTTTAACTTCCACACTAGACAGTTTAACCCAGGGCTCGTTAACCCATGGCTCCGGAGCCACATGTGGCTCTTTCATCCTTCTGTTGTGGCTTCCTGTGACTTTGGAAAATAATGATTATTTTTTAATAATTAAATTTTATTTTAGTTTGTTCATTTTTCATGGCATTTCAAAGACGCTGATGGCTTCGTACGAAGCGCGTGCCACGTATAAAACAACTTCGTAATGAGCTCGTATTTATCGGGCGAGACCTGTAGAACTGATAGCAGGAGGACACACGCGGGGCGGCTTCAATAAACACTCTGATCTTCTGCCGGGAACTTGACGTGCCGCGGGGCAGAGAGCAACTCGCTGTTGACAGAGAGTTCGCGCCAGTGTTGCCAGATAGTCACAGTTTTCCAGCCCAAAAGTCATCTGAAAACCGCCAGACCCAGCCAAAAACCACCCAACACAACTTTTGTTGATGTTTTTTTTTCGTACTGGACTGATTTGGCAAAACAAAAGATTTTTTTAAATAAAAGATAGTTCGGACTAATAATAAAATGTGTACAATATTGAATATTTCTTCAGCGGGCCGCCTTCTTCCATTAATTTGCTTAACCCGCTCTATCCCCGCTATAACCTGCGTCTGGTTCTCTCATCCTTGTGCTGCGCTGGAGCGCCCCGACTATCGTGTGATGACCGTATTTTGCGCTCTCTGTGTAGGACACACTGAGGAGCGCGGGGGAAACAACTCTCAGCTGCAGAGGATGTGAACAGGTGGACAGGTAGAGAGGAAATGCAGGTGGAGAGGCGGAGGAGGGGCTTTGGCTTCAAACTCTGTCAGAGATGCAAACACGGGCGTCAGATTGAGACGCAGCTTTCACTGCAGGAGTTGAAGCAGAGACTTTCCCTGGGATGATTTTATGAACTCAAACATGGAAACATGATTACCAAGTAGAACTCTTCAAAATAATAAACCTGGTTTCTCCACATTCTCAGTACCATGCATTGATAAACACAACGCTCCATGCAGCGATCAGATCAGAACTAGTAGCTCCTCCCACACGCGGCCACAGTATCATCCTTTAAAGCAGTGTTTTTCAACCTTTTTTGAGCCACGGCACACTTTAACCCTGACAAAAATCCCGCGGCACACCAGCATCCAAAAAAAAAAAAAAGCAGAAATTCATGGTCTGTATTGATCGACAGCCCCCCCCCCCCCCCCCCCCCCCCCGCGCGCGCAATCTCACGTGGATTTTTGTGATAATTGTGGCAGAAAAAGCAGGAAGTTGCGGCTGTTTTTTTCTAAGAGATGAACCACCAGCTAATGACGAGCTCTAGCTGGTATTTTTGTTAGAACTGAGCGACTTTATCAGCAGAATTAAGAACAAGGAAGTGAAGACTTTAACCACTTCTGATTGGTCAGACTGATGACATGTGATTAAGCCTTCAAGAATGATTGGCGAAGACAGTTAAAGGGGCGGGACTTTTCCTTACACAGTTATAGCTGCAGCTAAATCGCGGTACCGTGACTCTTATCAAAATGTCTTTAATAGAATTAAATAAACACAAAGAAAAAGTAATTTTAAGATCTTTTATATTCCTAACTACTCAGTGTTTTATCAGGGCCTGTTTGGATGGACAAAGAGCTGATTTCCTGGAGATGGAAAATATTTTTAGATCAGTTAATGAGGGCAATTTCTCCACGGCGCACTTGACCATCTCCCACGGCACACTAGTGTGCCACGGCACACTGGTTGAAAAACACTGCTTTAAAGAACACAATGTGCATGGAAATGAAAACAATGGAAATGAATAATTGGAATGCAGTAAATATGTCGTATTTCCTCGCGAGACGGAAACTTCTGTTGTAGAATGAGGATGTGTATGTGCTGCTGAAACCACCCGCGTGTGTGTACGAAGAGGGAGCGCGTGCAGCGCAAGAGGGAGTCAGAGCCGCGTGCAGGGAGTGAAGGAGAACAGTAATAAAAGGTTTCCCCCAGAAGCCCTTAAAGTCTGAACACGGGACTAGCAGAAAAATTAAAATTCTGGCAAAGAAAATCCAACTTTGGAAAAAATGAATAGTGTCCAAAGAAATTTCCAAATTTTGAAGGTCACCAGAGGGAGAAAACTGGCCCAAAATGCTAATGCTTTCCTCCCCACAGTCACAGTCACTGCTCTCCCACACAGGAAGTCATAGAAATATAATTTCACAATCAGTTTTTTTCCTTTTTACACCAATAAGCAGAGCTTTTCATCTGGACCGAGACATTTTTGTTTGTTTCTTAAAACCACCTGTCCAGCACATGTGTTCTGCAACCCCTTTAAATAAAACAAAAAAACTCCTACACCTTTTATTATTCTTGAATCTCCCACTCTGTAAAACTAAACAACATCCAAAACATGTGGAGCGATAATGTTCAATACATCTGGGAAGTCGGGATGCATCCAGAAATTCCTCAGGTCCCTGGAAAACTCTGCGATAACCTCGCCTGGTGGATTACACACCTCTGCACCACAGATTCATCATAATCACATGCGGCTGGTTCTCCCAGAACCGAAGTGAGTTGAGCCAGGGTCATTTCTCTGACTGAGACCTTTGTTGCAGCTGTCACAGACAGAAACAGAGCACAAAAAACAAAAAACAGGAGACAAAAAACAGAAACACTCATATGAAAGACGATAAGCCACAAAAAAGAAATAAAGAGAAATCTACAAGACACAAAGGAGCATACAAGCCTGAAATGTTGAATATATTTTGATAAAAATGAAAAAAATAAAAAAAACAAGGAAGAGTGAGCTGCCACTATTTAGCTCTGAGGCATCTGGCTCCAAATACCTTTTAGCTTGGAGCTCCTTAATCATATAATACTAAAGACATATTATTATTATTATTTTATTATTATTCACATCAGATGCTGATTGTCATTTAAAAAAACAACATTTCAGGTATTTTTGGGGAAAAGGTGACGGCTAAGCTTTATAACCCCAAATCTAATTAATTTTACAAGACAAATTGGAAAATGTTCACAGGAAATGTTAAGGTGTTAATGGTTCCCACAGGGTTCTGTGTTAAATCAGTTTTGTAGGCGACGCATTCACAGTGCAGCCTGACATGCATCTATGGAGTGCTATGCTTTTCTGAAGTATTTTACATTTGTGAAATGAACTTCACAAATGCAAATAGGTTTTGCATCTGCAAACAGAAAATGTGCATATGTAAAGATTGTGCAAGTCTGGATTATTGTTGTGTTTTTGTAACATAAAGAGCATTAGGAGCATCAGGTGGAACCATAGATCTGACACAACACGGACGCGTGTGGCTCACGGCGGCTAAACAACTATCTTTAAGTGACTTAAAAGTTGATCTTCTCCAAAAAAAGAGAGCTGACCATGGCCCCTAAGAAAAACCAGGCCTACGAAGACCTTAAAAGATTCTTGATGATATCCAAGCTGCGTTGTATCCTTTCATGGAGCAAGTGACCGCTAAGCTTACTCCTCTCATGGAGCTAATGGAAGACCTCTGAAGATTCCGAGCTCAAAATGAGCAAAATGATTACAGGGTCGACATTCTGGAGAAAAGACTGGACGATCTGGAATAACAAGCAAGGATGAATAATGTCATTCTCACTGGAGTACCGATCAAACCTCGGGCAAAGCTAAATCCAGCTGGAGTTAGCATTGCTAATGCTAATAGCGCTAGCATTGGTAGGATTTCTTCAGAACCTGGGAGCGAGGGAGAGACTCTGGAACACCAAGTGGAATCATTTCTCATGTCTAAAGGGATTTCCCTGGATGTAAATATTATCAAGATCTGCCACCCGCTCCCCAGGAGAAAGGAGACGGATAAACCAGCGATCCTCATCAGGTTTGTGAACGAATAAAAAACACAAGCTAGGTCTGATGAATCAAAGGAGGAATCTGAAGGGATCCGCTGCTTATCTGAATGACCATCTGACCAGAAGGAATGCTGAAATCGCCAAACATGCCAGGCTTCTCAGGAAGCGACAGCAGATTGAGAACACTTGGGTTAAAGGCTGCAGGATTTATGTCAAACCACTTGGTCCACCGAACTGGTCCAAGGTTCTGGTTGTGAACACCATGAAAGACTTTGAGAAGTGTTTGATCATGGACGTCTGAACCAACATGCAGTAATAAATCAAAGAGCCAAATAATTTCCAGAAATATGACGCCTGGATTCATCGCTTTCTCCAAAAGTCTGAAGTGACCCTGATTTTTAGAAAAAATTCTGACCTGCAGACAACTTGACCTCAACTTTCAGCGCCGCTGACAACAGCAGCAGGATACGGACCTTAATCTAATGTCTGTTGTTTTAGACAAAATCAAAAAAGTGTGTTGTGTTCTAGGAAATCATTTCTGCAGAGCAGCAGAAGTTAATTAGAAATTTCCCTCTAAATTGTGGACAGGACTGTTGGTCCAGAGTAAGCCCGCCCCCATTTCCTCTCACTACCCAAACCTAACATTACCGGTGCAACAAAAATGAGAAGCAATATTGATGTGATATTGAAGAAAAGATGTACATGGATCCAGTCATCCGCAAGTGGATACATTTAAATGGACCGAAGCGTAGCTTCAATGTAACAACTATAAGCTTTTACAAACACCCTTTTTTTATCACAAGGATTTGAACAAAGGAATGCTCAGAAACTCAATTTAAGGCTGAATTTTCTTTATAAATTGCCTCCATTATGAGAAAAATGCTACAAGAACATGTTAAAAACAGAGAAAAACACAATGTTTAGTTGTCAAGAGGATAAAGGAATATTAAGAAAGGTTAAAGAATTTACCTGAAACCAGCTGGTGTCCACTAATGCCCACAGGCATGATCCCCAAGTTGTTCATTGCAGTTGCCCATGGTCCATGATCAGAAATGGGGACGTTCAGATGGTTCTGCTCGGCACCTTCAGCGGCTGCACCAGCTATACACACACTCATCGTAAACTTCAGGTTCAATGTCCACAAATGTTTAGTTGATCAGTGAGAGTACACTTCCTCCATGAATCAATGCATGTTTACAGAAAAGCAGTGACTGTTACATACCACTCGCCATAGCGGGTGGTCCTTTCTCTCCTGTCTCATCAGATCCTTTTCTGCGACCCAGAGAGCAGGGGATGGATCAGCGGCTGGATGAACACACAGGCTCATCCAGTCTGATCCACAACTAGGCTACCTGTAAAAGACCAGAGAACAGACACTGAAAACTAACCTGGTTAAGAGAAGGAAAAGCAAAGACCTGCCGAGACTGGAAAGGAGTCAGCGTGGAAACACGATGCAATAATAGATAAACTCGTGGGTCATAAAGAGGTAGCATCAAGTTCCAAAATGAAGCTGTGTAAGGTAACACATGAATAAATGTGCAAACATTTACGCACATTCATATCTTAAAGTTTCTTATGTGGAAAAACACTAAAACAGCCACTCTAGCCACTCTAACAGATTTCTGTGCTTTTTGTGTTATCAGCTGACATGTCACCCATGCAGACATTATATGGTGAATTAAATGATTTGTTTTTACCTCTCCTAAAAAAATTTTTTTTTCTCTAGAGACTTTAAAAGTCCACAAATAAACTGACTTATGTTTGAAATTACCCTTTTTAAGAGAAATAAATCAGAAAAATGTTTTTTTTTAATGCTTTTGCGTCATTATTAGAGGCAGAAAGTAAATACCAGCAGCTGAAGACATCATAAAACAACAAACAAAAAATTTTTCACATTATATTTTGCTTACAGCATAATCTAAATAATATATTTTTGTCACGGCGGGGGTTGAGGGAGTACCCAGATGCAGAGAGGAGGAGGCAGGACATTTCAGATGAGTAAAGTCCTTAATAACTCAAAATCAACCTAAAACAAAAGCCCTGCATTGTTAGCAGGCAATTCAATTAAATTCAATTCAATTTTATTTGTATAGCCCAAATTCACAACAACAGTCGTCTCGATGGACTTCGTATCAGTAATTAAAAAAGTTAAACATAAAATCAAAAAGATCATGAATACACAGAATTCAATAGGAAAATACTAAGGAAAAACTCCTAAAAAAAACTGGAGGCAGGCAAACCCCAAACTGTAAACACTGTAAACACTAGAAACACTAGAAAACGGGGAACTAGAATGTAGCACCTCAAATGCTGAGTTGGACCAGAATAGTTCTAGATTCAGAGGAGCAGTTGAAAAGACTAAATTAAATAAATAACCACAGACCACAATTATGATTTTTTAACTTTTAACTTATTTATAAATGGATGCGAATTAACAAAAACACTTTCAAATGATTACAGAGCATGAAAAATTTAACTTGATAACCCAGATAAAATTTGTGTAGAAAGAAAATTGGTTAACCCCGGGGTTGGTCAAATTTTACCTTGCAAGGTTCTCAGAAAAATACTCTTTAGTTCAATTTTAAACCCAATATACCAGGTTGGTTCAGAAAAAATAATGCAATAAAAATATATAAAATTCTCTTAATCAAAACAAAATATCTAAAAAAAGAAATACAAGTCTGTTCCGTCCTTGGGCAATTCTTTCAGATCCAGGTGATTGGGCACCTCCTGTGGAATTAAGGTAGTCACTCTCCTACCACAATTGAACGCAGTGTTCAATTTCTCCTTTGAGGCAATCAGAGTTCCAGGGCTCTTTTAAGATTGCTTCTGACTGTTCAGACTCCAGTTGGGTTACTCGCCATCACCATACATCCGTCATTTGCTGCGGCGTGTGGGAACTGGGCACTCGCGACGGTGGTGAATTTACACAATGGAAAAAAACTGACCAAGTCCTTTGTAAATGTGAAACAAAACAAAACGTGTTATCTGGGAGGCAATATCTTGAAAATAATTGTCTTTCTTTCAAAAAAAAAACATAAAAGAACGGGAACAACTCGCTCACGTTCTCTCAACAGTCTGAGGTCCAGCTCACAGATCTCACATCTGACATATCCTTCCGCGCATGTTCTTCTGTCCTTCCCAACCTACAGCGCCCTCTACAGGATAAAAAAAAACTTCTCTCACAAGTTCTAGATCAACAATGTAAAAAAGTTTATCTTTCCAACATCCAAATGTGATCTTATCACCCTCTCACGTGGTAAAAGTATTATCTGAGCTTCTTCATCCACTAAATCATCTTCAAATGAACACGCTGCTTCACCTCTCTCAAAACAAACTAACCTTCAACTAAACCTGCTCCAGACCAGGTTATGTTCAGAGCATGAGTTACTATGGCAACTTGACATACCCTGAAACATACCTCCATTTCTGGAACCGAAAGCTGAGGTTATCAACTTCCTTAGCCTCAAACTTACCGTGGGAGCTAGCATAACCTGCTTTCTGGAATACCCCCCAGCACAGGAGCAAGGGAAGGACAGGACTTAAATACATACGTACAACGAGACACAGGAGACAACCATAAGGGCAGATGGGGACCACAAGTAAAACTTAATGCTACAACAAAACGAAATAAAACAAGAAACAGAACTCAAAACATGACAACAAAAAAACAACAAAAAAAAGACCCCCCCACCTCCCCTCAAGGAACCGCTCTGAAGTTCCAAAAAAGTCAACCAAGGAAAGAGGGGGGAATCTGGAGGCCACACTAAACAGGCAACAGAGTCCACAGGGGCCAAGACAGGGGGGCAGACTAGCGAGGCAGAGACCATGAGTCCGCTGAGGCGGGTCCGGAGGGCGGCAAGGAGGCCGTGCTCTCCAGCGAGGCATCCGAGGCAGGTCCAGAAGCGCGGGGGGCCGGGCTGTCCGGCGAGGCGGGTTCGTAGAACGGCCAGGAGGCCGCGCTGTCTAGTGAAACAGACAAGCTCGAAGCAGGTCTGGCCAGCAATCGGCTGGTGGGTGAGGCTCAGAGTCTGGAACAGACAGGTCGAACCTGGAGTCTGGAACAGACAGGTCGGACCTGGAGTCTGGAACAGACAGGTCGGACCTGGAGTCTGGAACTGGCGGATCGGGCTAGCAGTTGGCGGGCGGCTCAGACTCAAAGTCCGGAAAAGGTGAACCGGGCCAGCATTCGGCGGGTGGGTCAGGCTCGGAGTCCCCAACAGGCAGATCAGGCCAGCAGTCGGATCAGGCTAGCAGTCGCCGAGCGGATCAGGCTAGCAGTCGGCGAGCGGGTCAGGCTCGGAGTCTACAACAGGCGGATCGGGCCAGCAGACGGATCAGGCCAGCAGTAAGATTTTCCTACAAATTTCTAACTATCAAGATGTTTTCAAACATTTTTGAAAAAGATGTTGAGAGGTGCCAGGGCATAAAGATATGCAACTAACCCTGACCTGGAAAACATGCTTTCTAAACCTCAGCGACTAGATTTCTTACAAAACCTAACCCAATCAGCAAATGAAGCTGACAGCCCAGGAAAACATAAAGCAATAATGGATAAGACGTTGGTCCGAACATCTTGATTTAGATGAGTCAAAAGTGCAGACTGATGAGTTGATGTTTGGTTTCTTCATGTTTTGACAGACATGCTGCTGTGAAAGCACCTCCACTTTTGTTAGTCACTATTTGAGTGTCTCATTAAGGCATGCATTGGTTTATGTTGGCTCATGAAGAGAAAATTAGCTCCCAAGCTACAGAGTCTCCTTTTATTCAAACATAGAGTGGTTTTCATAACAACTAACATAAGCATATAAGATCTGATAAATCTCTTTTCTTTTTCATCATCCATCATGTCTGCGTGAGTCAGCTGGACAATGCTGAACTCCACTGTGTTGGCTCACTTTCATGCAGCATGAAATATTTATTACTGAATCCATGTTCTGTAAATTATTCATGAGCTCAGCTGATGGTTGAATCATTCAAATACAACAGCAGCAGGTGGTGCATCAGGACACACAGACCAGCGTATTTGCCTATAAATCATCATCCAGTTTTTGAATTAGAATGGAGAAATTCCTGGTTTAGTTCATTATGGAATTAAACTTGTAATTTTCAGTTAGTCCGAACCTTGTGACATTGATTGCAGACCAAACTTGACCTACTGTCATGTCTATGCTTCAGGCTGCCAAGAACCAGATGTCTGGTTCTTGCAGTCCACAACTGCGGACACCCATGGAGGTGGCTCATTTCACAGTTTTAGTAACTTAATAAAGTGACTGGACTCTGCACAGTTTTGTTGACTTCAGCACGAACAGGAATAATTACAGAAACTGGGTTTACATTTTTGCCATTTTCCAAATAAGAAGCACATTCTGGATAATTCTGCACTTGGATATTGCTGGCTCACCATTTGAGTGTTGATTGGCCTGGAGAGTTTGAATAAACGCCCAGAGCTTGAAAGTACCGACTGGAGAGGAAAATTCTACCGAGCATAAATTACCAAACTCTATCAGCCGAAAGCAAGTCATAAGAAACAGAAAGTACTACAAACTTCACTAAGAAACACACACCAACTGTGGCTATGGCAGATTGGGTTTGGTTTTCCATACAGTGCTGCCAGCTCCTCAGAAAAGAAAATCCAGAAGCTTTTTTATCCACCCATCAATTTTTAGGCACCGGTGGTGCCTGGAGACCAGGATTGGTGACAGAAACGTAAAGGTTTAATACATAAACGTCAACATGACAAAATCTGTGAACCAAAAGTGAGACAAAAAAGGGTGACAATGCAGACAATCCGACAAGGACGAACAGAAAACTAGACAGCCTCCTAAGGACAATTAACAAAAATGAAAACAGCTGTGGATGGTTAGCTTGAACCTTGTGCGACTGTGACAATGAGACTTTTGGGGACACAGGGCTGCTAGAGCCCACTCTACCTAATGTAGGGTGAGGGCAGGGTTCCCTTGGACAGGTAACCATCTGTTGCTAGGTCACACATCAAAATCAAACCAGGAACAATTTAGAGTCATCAATTAACATACAAAGCATGTGTTTGGACTGCAGGAGGAAAAGCCAGAAAAAACATGCAAACTCTACACAAAAAGGATGGAGTTAGGATAATTCATTTTTGTTCACTAGGACGCTGTTTCTCAAATAACTTTCTACAAAACTGTGGATCCTTACTTTCTTCCTCCGATGATGAGCAGTCAATGTCTGCATTGTCCAAAATGTCTCCCCCATTATGTCACTCTGGACCAAACAGCAATGTTCTCTGAACATAGAGCAGAAAATGTTTGTCTGGGATGTGGGAGGAGCCTATAGCAGCTCCAACTACTGCTGCAGAATAGTGAGAATGATGCCAATTCCACATCATCACTCTCCAATATTGCTAGACTTGTTTGCAGTTTGTCTTTTGAAAACAAAGGGGTCTAAAAAGTGGCTTTAAATAAGCTGTTAAAATACAGAGTAATGTTAAGACATTTTGCATTAAAACTCAAATTCAATTATATTGAAGGCTGCATTATTGTCTCTTCTTTGTCTCCGATCAATTTTGCAGGTTGTTCAACCATCAAAGTTAGCATATTTATTGTTTGATGTTAAATGAAAATGGATGATTTAAATGGGCCAAAAGTACAGTATTTTTTCTTTGCAAGAATCTTTGGTGCCCCTTTAAACATTTGTTTGCAGTTTAAAAAAAAAAAGTTATTTGTTACAGAACGCCCAGTGACATTTCTGTGGAGACAGACTTCCGCCTGCTTCCACTGCAGCAAAACTAAGAAGATAAATACAAGAAAATAAGAGGCCCAGATACCCACAATCCATCAAATGTTGCTGTTTTTAAACATTTAATGGATGTTTTTTTTTTTTTAATTACACACATTGGGGCGGCAGTGGCTCAGGCAGTAGGGTAGGTTGTTCAGTGACTGATGGGTCGGTGTGTGAATGTGTGTGAATGTGTGTGAATGTGGCAACTGAGGCTACACTAGTAGTTACCATCACCAAGTATGAATGAGGAGTGAATGAATAATGGACAAATTGTAAGTGCTTTGAGCACCAAGAAAAAGCGCAGATAAATCTAATCCTTTATCATTACATTTTTTTAAGGTCATTTTTAGTTTTTGCAGCAGCTGTCTCCACATTAGTCACAATCCCTGCTGCTTCAAAATCCTCTATACATGCTATGGAAAAGGGTTTGATGGCCATGTCCACACAGAACAACACGCATGTTCTTCATCAGTCTGCACTGATGTTTTAAAAGTTGACCCATAAATCAGGCATGGAAATAGCATCTTTCTCTGCTTGGTTTTTGAAAGTGCTCCAGCTCTTTAAGATGCATTCCACAAAATCCCTCCGCATTAAAAATGTTAATGGAGCATGGCAGCAGTCTCTGCTGGAAATTTTGTAAACACTTCTCCTTCAAAGACACCCTGTTTTCAGGGATGTCCCCGTCTACACATCTCACCAGTTAAAGAGCAGAGACCGAAAGATGTGTTGACTGCCTCCCTCACAATCAAGGAGGAATGATTTTTCATGAAACTCAATCGGGACAAAATAACAAAAATGCAGAAATGGCCTAAATCCTTTCCTTTCACATCATAACACTTTTCGGATGAGTCCACAGTTGCTGTGTTTGATGGCAGCAATGAGCTGACAAAAGCATCACTCCTCTCTTGGCTCTGCAGGGATTATCTGTTCGTGCCTACAGCGCCACATGCAAGGCTGCTATGCTGTTGAGACAAACATGCACGCCTCAGAAAAAGTGGATGACAACATCAATGAAATCCTCTTCAAATTAGCTGATTATTGTTCAGGTTTTATCTATCTCTGCAAAACAATGCAGGACTGTAAAGTGGGCCATACAGATGACTGATTTGAAGAGGGCCTAATCTCAGCAGCCTCATCATCCTTCCCTCTGTTATGGGAAAAAAATCCAGCTGTTTGGGTGTGAGAAAGGAGATTAGGATCAGTTTGAAAAGTTCTGGATAAAAATGCTAAATGTAGACCTGAGCGAGAAAACCTGGCAGTGGGTTTGGATCTGTAGCTCTGTTGGTTTTGTTCCTCTAAAACCTTTCCAGATGTGCTCACTTGTTTATTTTTTTTGCTCTAAAACAATAAATTATACTGTATTTCCATCATTTGGAGCAAACAACTTTCCCTCACAGTTATAATCCTATCAGTAAAGATTAGATTTAAATAAACACTATGTTTCAAATGAAGGGCTTATCCTATGCGACTAAGATCTATAAATGTTTTAGATTTCAGAATCATTCAATGAGGTGGAACAACACATTTCCTGTAATTTCTCTGCACGTTTTCAAGTTGATTGATGTGACTGGTATCAGATTAACATCTCTTTGAACAATAAATTCCCTTCAGTTTAAAGTGTTTTATGCAAAGCTTTTCCACAAACTGATGCTAAAAAAACCCAAAAGCAGCAACTGTTTGACTTCTGGAGTAACTATCCTTATACAACTGCTTGATTTGTTTCAAGGTCAGGGGCCCCTTTTTCTATGAAGCAAGACTCATACTCCCAAACTGTTTACAACAACATTCATATGGATGCTTATGTTGCATCAATCCATCTCATCAAAAGACCGGTCGCTGCAAGCAGCTTGGTTATCCAATATCAAAAGACAAACAGACGTTGCTTATGGCAGCATTCTCATGAGGGATGCTGTGTAGCCATGGAAACGCAGAGAATGTGAGTAACTTTTAAAGCTGATGCAGAAAGCCCAGCTATGAGTAACAGATGGACTTTCAAGGACAAACATGAACTACCTCTGAGTAATATCAGATGCAGATTTTGATGCTCTCACAAACCTGATATCCTAGCTCTAACATCACTTTGCTTCATTCACACCATACAGTAATGATGATTACCCTCCAGCATCTTGTCGCTTAATGATTACACACACACCCCCCACCACTTCTGTAATCACCCTCCAGATTTCCTTAACTCCCCTCTTCCCCCTTTCTTCTGTGCCCTTACCACCTGTCTCCAACATCCCTCCCTTTTTTTCCCTTTTTCTTTTCCATCCAGTCCAACCGAAAAAAGGGTTAAAAATATAACCAATACAAATAAAGTTTAGCCTAAATCACAAAAAAATAAAAGATCCAGAACCCCGTGTTGTAACAGTAAAATATGTCCAAGACAAGAGGCCTTCAGCTTCTATCTGTCTGCTCAGTTGTTGGACTGGACAAGTAAAAAAAGGAAAAAAAGAGTTTGTTTTTACTATATAAAAGAAAGGTAGGCCACGGGTATTTTCATCACTTTTTGTGCTGGTCGCACGTAAATAACATTAGCCTTTAACAAAACTGTAACTTTAGTTCATCCTATCCAATCACATTTTTTGTCAAAGTTTCTGAGAAGGTCGAGTAAACCTCATTCCGTATGCTCGACCACCTGTAGGCTTCATCTTTATTTTTAGAGCCCTAAAGATGATGTCAGAGATTGCAGATCCAACCCATCCAGTGCACACTGGACACATGTCTGTGGTTTTTCCACAAAAAAACATAATGCTTGTTCCACAATCCAGGAATCCGTACATTTCAACAGAGTTGCATCTAAACACATTTCTGTTTCTAATCACTGAGCACTGTCATGTCACTCTTCCTCATCGCCCACCGCAAAATGTATTCAGAACAAGGCAAGAGACTCTAATCTATAGACAGATTGCAGGGCATGCCAGTCCCAGTATGACTGGGACTCCCTCTTTACCCTTCAACTGCAAGACAGGGTCACGGCCCAGATATCAGTCAGCGCTTGCTGCAGCAAATTACTTCTAATAAAGCCTTTAGAAAGGCTCCATTAAGCATGGAGACAGAGAGGGAGCAGGAGAGCGACAGGCTGTAGCCGAGGCAGCAAATCCAATCAGCTAGAATCAAATCAGTGTCCAGAGGAGCTGGCCAGCTCAGAGCCGGTAATGATTACCAAAAGAAGGGGACCATTTTGCATTTAGGGATTCAATGGCAAATGAAAAGAATCTGTCTGAAATGGAAAACACATGGGTGGATTTGTGGTACGGTTTCAAAAGCACAAAAATGGCTGCCAAACCACTCAAATGATCAGACTCTCAGGACCTGAAAATGCTTATGGACATGACATCATGTAGAAGTAAAAGCAGCTAAGATCATTCAATACTTTTAATCCGATATTTTATGGTTCTCATTGTTAGAGGTTGTTTTATTACCAGCAAGTGGATAATTTTCTGCATTTGTGTTTTTCTATGACACTGTCCTTTCTCTGTAAATGTATGAGAAATTGATAGAAATGTTCTTTTCTTTCAGTCATCAAGAAATCTATATCAGAATGACTGAGAAACCTTCACACTGTAGCTAATAAGTAAAAAACTACTTAAAAATTTCAACAATCTGCAACAGTGATGGAAAGAAGGGACACATTTACTTGTTTTAACTCACTTTTTTGTGGTTCCTTTATCCGTTTATAAAATAATGCTTTTAATCAGGTTTTTCAGAGAGTCAACAACTACTTAAAAACCTAAATTATTTTTCAAGAAACCACAGTGTCTTTATATTCTGGAATTCCATATTAATGAGTCCTGGTTGTGTTTATTAATGTCCAAACAATTTTGAGAGTCACATGGTGCTCTTTCAAAATGTCTGTTTATGTACAGGTTGCAACCAATGTCGGATGTTATAATTTAGGGTGCAGAGGTAAAGCGGTCGACCTCAGGAGATCAGAGTTTTGGTTCGAGCTTCGCCTGCCCACCTGTGTTGAAGTTTCCTTAGGCAAGACATTGAACCACACGTTGCCGGTTGTAAGTTAGCACCAGTGTACAGCAGCAGAGTGTAAATGTGTGTGTGTAAGTGAAGGGGACTGTGACAGTAAAGCACTTTTTGGCTTTCAGGAAGGTAGAAAAGAGCTATAAAAGTACACATTTACCATTTGTTGTAAATGCACGAACACAGCTAATGTGTAACAGTATCAGACTGTGTTTTTCTTTAAATGTTACCAGCAAAGTTGTGAGTCACTGGTATTGTAAATGCTCTTAACGTGGCTAACATGTAGCTGTATTGGACTGTTTCCTTTATGTGTTGCTATCATGGTTAGGAGTTAGCATACTCAGTAATGTTAGTTTTAGCAGTAGCCTATCAGTCTGTTTTTTTTATGTGTTGCCAACAGAGTGGAGGATTACAGGTATTGTGGATACTCTAACATGGTTAACATGTAGCATTTTACGTGTTTAAGGGTTAATGTGAACACAGGTAATAAAGTCTAGTTACTTGTGGACTTATGTCTGACCCTTGTTTCACGTAATGCACCTTATAGTTTGGTGTGCCTTACATATGACATCATTCCGAAAATTGATTATTTATTGACGGTGCGCCTTATAATCCGGTGTGCGCTATAGTTCAGAAAAGATGGTGTTCATCACGTGTTTAATCAAAATTCATCAAACTAAGCAACTCAAATGATCTGCATGAGACTAACCTAATGCTGTGTCCAATTTAAAACACATCAAAGTGTGTTCTTCTTTTCAAGAAAGTGAGACAAGTTTTAAAACTATCAGGAGGGATTTTGGTCATTAAACCAACTGGAGACACTCGGTTTAATTAACAGTTTTGAGAACAACGGCTGATTTTTTCAAGATGCGAAGAAAAACCCAGCTTTCTCAGGGTAAATATGGAAGCATGTCAAGCCAAAGAATAATTATTTGGCTTAATTGGTAAAAGCCAAATTTCAGGCAATAACACATGCACAGAGTAGTTCTTACAGTGTAGTAAAGCCACGAGTAAAGAGTAGCAGAGAAGTAATTTTAACAAGATGAAAATCCTTTTTGGGAATTCAAGAACAGGTCTCTGGAATTTTGCAGATCAGTAAGTTTTTTTGTGTTGCTCCATTGATCTCACACTAGATAAATAAAGTTAACAAACAGATCAGAAAAACTGAAAGGCCAAGTCATTGACATTGCTCTTATAAGCCATTCTTTTACGAGCAAAAAAAGCTGCTGGAGCGTCCCTAAAGAAATAACAGAATAAAGCATTGTAGTCAATTTCACTGAATTTTTGTTTGCTATCATGAAAACAAAAGTGTAGTCAGCAACATTTATAAAATAAGCCTTGTGGACACTGACTTTTCTCATCATGACTTATGTCAAAAATCTGGCTTTCACAATGCATTAAATGCAAACCACTTATTTTATTTAACTACCATTAAAACTAGAAGATTATACATTTCTGTTAAAATAATCAGATAACAGCATCTGAGGTCTAAAGATCTCTCCCATTAGCCTTCAAAACCATGCGGTCCTATTATATGAACCTCACTCAGCACACTGCTAATATACAGTTTGTGTCAGAGCTCCATTACTGGGAGCGCTTCATGGATCTCAGTAACAGCGGTGCAACTCTTTAGCCACTGAATCAATCCACCGTGAATTGTTTAAAATTCATGCCATGCTCTTAGTGAGGCTGCGGTTCGTGTTTCGAATCTCTTTAATCCACTTAAGGGCTGAGAGGAAGCAGAGACGTGGAGTCCAAATAACTGCAAGCTTTGAGGAAAAAGAGGACACACAAAGAAGTGAAGAAACATGAGGAGCAGAAAAAAATGACCAGCGGGAGTACAATACAGGCTGGAAACACTGAGAGCAATTTATCTGCATATTAACAGAATATGTGTGAGTGTGAGAGTGAATGGGTGTGTGATTGTGGACATTCTACCATGCGACAGACTGGCGACCTGACCAGGGTGTCCCTTGCCTTTGCCCACAAGTGGCTACGGCAGCCCCGTGAAACGGAATAGAAAATGAATGAATGAATGAATATTAACAGAATACATGTGCTATTAAATGGTCACATTTTTAGCATTTCAGATGTTTATGCTGGAAGATCACAAAGTTTGCCTTTTGAATCGATGATTGAAACTACACAACCTATTATGTTGTTTAACTATAAAGTGATTATATGAGGTCAGATTGGAAATACGTCTAAATAATGTTTGTGGGGTGGTTTGGATCTGCATTACGTAAGAATGTAAAACTATATTAGTATAACATTTTTAGTAATGGTTTTATTGTAGTTGATTTATTCTTCTAAAAAAACTACAAGACATTATCTTTACTTATTCATTTATTCAGTAGATGAGCAATCTCGGTCACCTACTGACATGACAAGTTATGAATGCAAAAAAACAAAAAGATCCAGAGATATTTTTGTCAGGTTCGTATAGACACAATATGCAGGACGCAGGAAAATCCAAAATAAAAGGTTCCTTTTATTAGGAAAAAACTGGAAACACAGGCAAGATGGCTCAAATCTCTCATTACAGCACAATACAATCTGGCAACGAATGCAGGGGAGACGCAGACTATAAACAGGAATGATTGATTTGACAATTACACACAGGTGGACAGATCAGGGAGGGCAGGTGATCACAATGAGGGAACATTTACACTGGGAAGGAGAACTCAAGACAACTGAAATGAGAGGGCCAGGGAACACCTGGAAGTAACAAAATTAACCAAAATAAAAGTAGAACTAAAACCACACTGGTCCTAATACCTCACAATTTTAGATCCCATCTCATTTAGCCAGCTGTTGTTAGCAATCCTCTAAACCACAGACGGACAGATTTGGTGAGGTGAAAATATGTGAGCGCAAACCATCCAGCCTGCATTCTTTGAAACCTTACAATAACATTAAATGCAAATGAACAATGTAATGACAATTATTTTGCAATGGGATATTTTCATTTTTTACAATAAACATGAATAAATTTAAAATTCCAGTTAAATCAAAGTTACTGTGAATTTCTGATCTGAAGACCAGAAAAAATTAAGAAAAAGTCTAAAAAAAACTTTTGTCAACATTAAATCTGGGTTCATATGAAATGTGTTTTATTCAGTATTCTATTATTCCATCTATCCATCCATCCATCCATCCATCCATCCATCCATCCATCCATCCATCCATTTTCTTAACCTGTTATATCTCTTTAGATACATAGAGTTGTCAGAGCTTGTCCTGGTTACTGTTGGGCGAAGGTGTGGTATAGAGCCCTGCGCGGGACTATTTTCTTCATCCCGCTCCCGCCCACGCCCGCTGAATTTCTGACCAATCCCGCCCGCTCCCGCAACGTATGCGTTACACTCCCGCCCGCACCCGCAAAACTCATAGAATTTAGTCCCGCACAGTAATAGAGATGCATTGATTTTGTATCATCTCCCGTCCCGCAGGAAAAAACACGTATGTGTATTGATATTATTAAAGAGATTCATGTCCCTCCTCCAGCCTCATCTTTTCATGCATTCCTCTTTTGTGTAATATGCAATTAATTATTAAATATGTTTTCACAAATCCTGTTCGGTTAAAAGTGTGCGTGTGTGCGCGCGCAGACAGACGGCCTGAAGCGTGCTCTTAGTAAGAGGCGGGGCGGGGCGTTGCACACCCCCATCAACAGGTTAGATGACAGAGGCCATTGGGCGTCTCTACCTGGTGCCTTCACGGAGCTTCAGTACATAAGAATCCAACAGTCGCACAGCCGAACGTAGTCCGCTAATATATATTCATGAGATATTCATGGCAGCACTGATCCCGCAGGGTTTTTTTTTGCCGCCCGCTCCCGCCCGCAACACAATTCAAACCGCCCAATCCCGCGAGATTTGTGTTGGGTCCCACGGGACCCGGCGGGACCCAATCCCAATGCAGCCCTCTAGTGTGGTACACCCTGGACAGGTCCCCAGTCTGTTGCAGATCACACAATATCAACCAATAAATGTTCACCAGAAATGTTTAAATGTAAATCATATGAACAGCAAAATAACATAAATACCTTTTTCAGAAGTACATACCACTGTGGTTTTGATCACAAAAACAAATCTGTTCATTCCATTTACAGTTGACATTTTAGAAATGAGCTAGAAAGTGTCAGAGAAGGGATCTGCAGCAGTGTGGCCCATGGTTTATAATAGAACCTAGCCAATCACAGTAAAGAAATCTTATTATTGGTTTTATGATAGGAGCCTGTGTGTTGTATGGACTTTGAACATGCCGTGTCTAAACACTCTCAGTCTAAGCAGAACAGCACTGGTCCTCATCACTAAAGATGCCCCAAAGGCTTGTACCATTTTATTTTTACTACTTGCTTGAGATACTTCAGTTCAGTTTGAAGCAGCAAATCCTTTCAAATTGCGAGTTTCCTGTTGAGTTGAGGTGCAAATAACATTTCAGACCATGAAACTCATGAAAATAATTCTGTTCATGAGATTGGCATTACAACATCAAACTAGACATGTTAGTGATTCCAGCGTAATCTTTGCAGAACCTGAACCATAAAGACCTGCTTTCAACTGGCGGAGGTTCCTCCACAAACGTTAACACAAACACAAGCAAAGACGGATAACTCCACAGTGAGGAGCAGGAACATCCATCTGCTGCAACAACCTGGAGCTTGTTAGAGGTGGGGAAGGATGGCAGCAGACAAATCACTGTTGCTTTCATGATAAGGGGCAACAGAATCAGCCTCACTAGTTAGACTCTCATGTAATTGGCTTCATTAGACAGCTGAGGCATATCTTAGTTTCAGAATGTTCAAATGGTTGTTTCTGTATGTTCCACACTGCAGGACTCTAAATCTAATCAGCGTTTTGTTTCAAATTCAAATTTAAAAAAGAGAGGGTAAGGAGTACAATTTCAGCAAAAATAGAAATTAGCAGAAATCTGTTTCCTAAAAATCTGCAAAGAAATCATGACACTGGCAGATTTTTTATTTAGTTTGTTTTGTTATTTATTCTGTATTTAGTTTATGTAAAAGCAAACAAACAAAAAAAACCATCATAACACTGATTGAACAATGACAACAATGGCAGATTTAAAGCAAATCCGTTAGGTCATTGTGGCGTCTGTCCATTAAATTAAGTTGAATAAACTTAGAATAATTTAGAGTTTTTATAGTGTAGAAAAAAAAAATTAAACACAGAAACCTTTTAATCTCATCACAATGCAAAGATAAACCCAACATCACGTGGATTAAAAAAAATGCTCTGTGTGAAACCCAAAAATGTGCTCATCATCGCACAGCTAACACAGCACAGCTCATGATGATGGTCTACAAACAGGACAGTTGCTTCACAGTCTTCAGTACATTAGTTATTTATTTCAGACTAAACTGTCAATTGCAACATTCATGCGGCCTGATACAGATCCAGTATAAAAAAAGGAAAACCAGAAGTGAGTTTTACATCAAAAGATCACCAAAATCCTTATCCTTTCATGTGAAAATTGGATGTGCACATCTTAAAGTAATACTGCTGAACAATAAGTAAATATTTAAACTCTTAGGTCCGATGAAGGCTGTCCTAAAACAAAGAGCTTAAAAGATGTCACTCAAACAGAAGGGCTCTTTATGGGGGTAAACATGCACTGACCTCCATCAGCCATAAAAAACACAGTTTGAAAAGTCCTGAGCACGTCTCATCTGTAACTATGGCTTTTAAAGTCCTGATGATGACGTGATCCTCTTTTTCTGTAATTGATCACCTAATTTTTTTTATCTTACATTTTCACGGTTCAAACAGCTTGATGTTTTCCAATGTGTCATTATGCTGATATTTCAAAATGAAAGGATATAACATCAGCCGTCTAAAAACGTCCATTCACATCTTTTTCCCTTTTTTCCACGTGTTCCACACAAAACAGTCTCTTGTTTGAATGTTTTGCCATCGTTAGCTTTTAAACTGACAGTCTCTAAAAATTATATTCTAAACTGTTAGGTATTATTTGCTTATTCCAAGAGTTTTTCCTCCACCCAAAAGAGCAGCACAGCTGATACACAATTCCAAAAAAAATGTCCATGAAAATTTTTACTCTACAGCAAAGCTTCTCAATTATTTTTTGCCAGGCTCCCTCTATGAAATAGAAAATGTTTCGCACCCCCCCTAACGCCCCCACACACATACACTCCCTCGGTGACAATATATGTATCTATTAAAATTGAGTAAGTATACCTGAAATTGTATCTTTTAGCAATTAAAAAAGATAAAAGCTATATAAATCCCCTTTCTACACATATTAACTTTATTTTCCCACAGAAACCCTGTTATAGTCTAAAACAGAAAAGAAACTTAAAGTGCCTGAAATAAAAAATCTGTCATTTTTTATTTAAACTAAAAAAAAATTTTAACAACTGAACCATTTGATGCTTAGAAAATAATTCAATCAATAAATAATATTAAATGTAAATTGATCTGAAACATTAACACAGCAGCACCAATGTATTTAATGTTTTTTTGTCTGAAGAAAAAGGTAAAAAACATTGTGCTGATATTTTTTCTAAATGATGGAGATAGAAGTGCTGCGTAGGCTTGCTTTTCAGAGGGTCAGACTTCAGACACATACATGAAAGTGATCTAAACATTCAGATTGATTAATGAACTTATTTTGGCAACGCACCACAATGGAGATGCACCGCAGACACACCGCAGACGTACCCACAGACAGACCTGTGAAAATCCCACTTAATGCTTTAGTTAATCCACTGAAATGACAGATTTGGTTAAAGACACTGAATTTATCTGTTTAAATCAAATTAAAGGAAGAATTTGTGGCAGGATATACTGAGGTGACCCGCATACTGCGGGTCACCTCAGTAAATCCTAAATCCGCCTTAGTCACAAGGGCAGTTGTGACCAAGGCTTTCAAGGTTTACACTTCAAGTAAAAAAGAAAATAATAGGAAAAATTAAACAAAGTTGGAAACACTGGTTTCACAAAATAAAATTGGATGCTTTTTCTTCTTTGGGTTTGTTTTTTACTCTGATTGGAGCTTGTTTCGGCATTAATTTCCCTTGTAGATCAGTTGTTCTGACTGTGTGACAGTTCTAGACAGTTTTCTTTCTCTTTGCTTTCATACAGTGTGATAAAAATAACAAAGGATAAGTTCTCTTTCAGCATGCACACACACATATGCACACACACACACCCACCACCATTCTGACCGAGCCTGCCGGACCATTCTTGTTTAGAAGTGCCTTATTGATCTTTTCAGGCTTTGGTCTGTGGGGATGCACATTTGAAAGAACTCACATTCAAACTACTGTTAAATTATTTTAATAATCTTTTTCATTTGCTTAATTCTACATGATTCCATTTTTGTTCAATGACGGTTCTCATATTAAAAATCATAGTGTGCTCTGAGCTTGAGGGCAATATTTTTTCTGTGAATGCTGTGATGAAGCACAGCAGGAAGTCTCTGCTGTCACCAGTTCCTAATGCCGATTTGGTTTAGAGGAGCACTGCTGTTACCATGGTTACCACACAGCTCTTTAACTGTGAAGAAATAAACAGCCTAATTAGTTAGAGACATCTCTGTCCACAAATCAGACTGCTATATAACAAAGCAAAGAAACGTTTTTTCCTTAAATTGTTTGAAACATTTCATATGTAAGCTGCAACAATTAAACAGACTCAATTGCCAAAAACGTCTTACAACCATAGTATTAAAAAAACAACTATACATAACCTTCATGTTCTACAATCTAAAACAGAATAATTTGTTTGTTTGACAATTGTTTTCTGAATGACAATTTACTCCAGATTAAAAATTAATTAAAATTAAAAAAAGACCATATTACTATAAATTCTCTTTTTTTTCTGATGGAAAACAAATTGTGCTCATAAAGTTCAGCAAATTAAAAAAGAATGAAACAATTTTACAATAAAATATGTCTGCTTAGCCTGACTAAGGTTTATTAGGTAACGGTTGTGATTGATGATAAATGTAACAATACCTTGAATACAAAATTATTTGCTTAACTGTATAAACCAAGTCCTCCCAACACTTAACAAATTTGGGGCATTTTGCTTGATTTCAAGATTTTCTAAATTATCCCATTGTCACAAATTTGGATTCATAGAAAAAAAGCTTTCAGTAAGGAAGATTGTTTTTGTACTCAATGGTTTTCCTAATTCAATACTTCACTAACATCACTTTTGCTGTAAATTAGCTTAAGTTCAGTTCTGTGCAGATTCTTATTGTCTAGGTTGATTCCTTTAAGGTAGTAAGTAACAAAATCTGTCAACGTAACTTTCTTTCTTGTTTTTAAATAACGGAAGTTGTTTCATCTCTTTTATTGCAATTTAGACTGAGACTGGCTGTTTGTTTGGTACTACATGAAAATGTAGTAAGTCTGCTCCTTTCCTAGAACTTAGTTTTTAGTGATCAAGCATCTTCTCGTACAATTCCAGCTTTCATTCCGCCACTAGATGGGGCACACACTACCTGCAAACTCTGGCTGTAAATCTAATCTAAGGTTTAGAACAAGTGCAAAACACTCCTAATATGACACACACTTACACACATCTCAAAGGCATTGAGTTTTAAATGTCACTGGGTTGTTTGTGTGTGTTGCTGTGTGGCTGTATGGGTGAGGGAGGCAGAGCCTACAGCAGGCAACAGCACTGAGTCACAGAGATGACCATATGGTGCTGTAAAAAAACTGATGAGGAGGAAAAACAACAAACAGGGAAAACAAGCAATATAGAAGGTATGATAAAAAAAGACAGGAAAGAGAGATGGAGAAGATGAAGGAAAAATGGAAAGCAGCAGGCAGGAGGAGTGACAGGAAGGGAGAGTGTTCTGTAGCCAGAATTCCTCCAACCGTGACTGCTTCCTGCATTTTAAACACCTTCCCGTCTGTCGCTGACAGACCTGGCTCTGCAGGACGGACCAATTAGTATCACTCACACACGCACGCACACACCCACATGTACGCATGTACACAAACACAGACGCGCACTTGAACATATACATCCTCACACATGTACAATTACATGCACAGACTCATAACATCCACACCAATAAACACACCCACATACACACAAACAAGCCCAACCACAACAACTGCATGCAGACACAGACAAGCATGGATACATTCACAAGCGCACATAACAGCACGCACACACATGTTGACTTGTAAGCCCAAACGCAATCATTTAGATACACATCCACCACTCAAACACTAAGTGTGCGTGCACACTGAGTTAAAATTTCTGTTAACATGATAATTACAGACTAAAGTGTGATAGGCTATGTCAATGTTTTCATTACCAAAGTGTTTTGATGTAACTGCATAGTTTTGATAAATTTTGTTTAAGGTTATTTAACTAAATCCTGATAGTTTTAACCAAACTGAATGACATGCAAAACTATTCAACTTAATTTCCAGTGTACATGGATTCCAGGAAGCAATCCAGAGTATCTACTGATTAGGTTTTGATTATAACCCAAAAAAAACAGAAGAAAATTCATTTAAAGCTTCTGTCATGACAAGTCTGACACCCAGAATGACGGGATGGAACACTTCAGTTTGAAATAAGAGCAGATGTAACAAAAAACTAAACTAAAATAAAAAAGAGTAAAATAAAGATGTATTACAGAATTACAGAGTCAGTTAGCTCAGCCCATGTGTGTGTTCATGCTAAGTGACTGATTGACAGCGACAGCAGGGCAAAGCCGTGCCGTCTGCTCTCATCCCTTCTAATTATAATCTAGGAAAACCAAAAGTGGCAGAACTTATGACAGAGCTGCCTCGGTCTTCCAGTTAATATTTAGGTCATCATGTGACACAGACTCTTCTGATTTGATTAAGGACCACACTGAATTTAAAGCTGCAGTTTTGATTGAAGGATTTTTACCAGTAAAAATTAGCTAAATCTCAGCAAATTGATGATGTGAGCTAAACTGCAGGGTCACTAAAACTGTATGAAAAACAAGTGTGGAGACAATCCCTTTCATGTTGTACAGCTTACTTAAACTTCCGGCACAAGCCAACAGACAACATCTGTCTCACCAAACTAATAACATCTGCAATGTTAAATTAAATCCTGCTTTGACATGATGTTCCTGATCATTCTGACAAACAACATCCAGATGACGGGATGTCTGACAACAAGATGCAGCTCAGAGGGAGGAGAGCAAACAATGGAAGAAAGTGCTTAAAGTGAAATTAAAAAAGAAAACAGAGATAAATAAACACCATATGTAAGTACCTATACCTGTGGGATGAAAAGTCTAACAGTGACATTTCCGAAAATGTTTTAGACTTGATGACAGCAGGGTTTTAACAGGTGCACAAAAAGTTTCTATTCAATGAGTTTGCCAAAAAATGGATGGCCAATGTCCAGAGACCAGAATTTTTATCTTCAAATAGATTTTCAAAGAGACACAGTGTAATACATTTTAAAAAGTGACTTTGGTTTGGCAGTTCTGGACCTATGTCTCATTTTTAAATCTGACTTCCTTAAAATATTGAAGTATTAAACACTATAAAATATTAATGAAATGACTGAAAGAAACAGATTGTATAGTATGAATGCCCAATTGGTGTTTCTTTCTAAAACCAAACAAACCTTTAATAGAAAGGCAGATTTTTGGTGTCGAATGGGATTTGGGGTTTTTAAAAGCCAATACTAATCCTAACTCCCTGTTTGGCTGTTTTGGGATGATCACTCTTTGTTGAAACCTCAAACAGTTGAAGTGAATCCAGGCCTTGAACAAACATATAGTTATTCTTCCTCTGAAACCACTGCATGGCTGCAGCAAACTAGTTTGTTCAGGTGTATCATTACAGTAGTTTCTTCAACAAAAAAAACAAAAAAATGGGAAAAATAAAATAAAAGGAAATGTAAAGAAAGGCTTCTATGCAATTACAATATAACTGCATTGTCACCCTTTCACAGCTTTTTGCTAGAAATAATACATTACATCTACATACATTATATGTGTTCGTCTTGTTCAAGTGAAGTTAAATTAAATATATAAAGAGATGCTTGCTCTTTAGACAGATGGTTCCAGTCAGAGGAAGCTTTAAAAATGGTTGTTTTCTTTCCCATTTTCATCAAATAACTTTTAACAGAATAAAAGAAAGATCTGTTGTTTTATGGTGGATGATAAATTACAGTGTAAGGGGAACCAGAAGCAGCTTTAGATAACCTATCTGAAACTTGTTATTGTAGGAATGATATCCACGACCATAGGCCTGTTTATGTTTTATCACAGTATAAAAGGTGTGTGTTTTTTATGACAATGATTGAAGTTTCAGTTTTCAAATTTTAGGAGAGCTTTAGAAATCAGGGTGCATTCAGACTGGACACATTTGGTTTACTTAACGTGAACAAATTTTCAGTCTGAATGCACCCAAGCAGACCCTGGTCCGGGACCAGAAACCGCTCTTAGACCTATCTTTGGAGGTGGTCTTTATTTGTTTCCAATCGGACTGAACTTCAGTTCGCTCTGAGATTCCTCAGTCTGAACACAAGCTGTTCCCGCAGAGGCAGTTCTACACTAACTTAGTCCGCGGGCGAGTAACCCCCCTGACCATATATAAATTGGATGATATTCTTTTGTGTTCCCTATCTTTATTTGGCTATTTGACACAAAAAATGCAGTGAATTTCATAAACTTATCTTACAGGGATGTCAAACTCAGTTACACATGGGGCCGAAATCCAAATCACGCTTTAGGTTTCGGGCCAAATAAGATTAACATTTATTGAACATACTAAAGCTAATCTTTTAAAACGTTTAAACCTTTAAAACTTAACTTTTTGACATGAATATGAATAAAACCAGACAGGAATATTAATCCAGAATAAATCAAGTTTAACACATATTTTACTCTCCATAAAAATACATTCTGTCAAAATTATACAAATATAAACATGCTTCAGAACAAAACAAACAAAGCCTGGAAATATTAATAATGACAAATAACAAATCAAATCATTAGGTTTTCTCATCTCTTTTGTCCATTTTGTTAGAGCTTAAGTCCTGGCATCATTTGATGTCCTGTGTGTGTCTTTGTGAAATGTATCAGAGGGATTTGATTTTTCTTTTAAACCTGTTTTTGTGAATATCATTTTTAGGTCTTCTCAACTCATCAGTGGGATTCCAAAAACATTTGACATTTTCCTAATTTTGTGGAATCCCCCAAAAATCTCTATACAGTCATCAACAAATGATCTATTGTTTATTTATGATCTCAAAAAGCGCAGCTGTTTTACATCCTGCATTACCTGCTGTCTATATGTCAAATACTAACGCCAACTAAACGACAGGCAGACGTAAAAAATACATTTTATATGGAAAGTAAAGACACGTAATAAAAATGTCAACAATACTTAATAAAGAATGACATTATCAGCATGAGCTGAGTAATCTAAAGGCCTGCAATGATTCAGGTTTGGCGCAATCGAAGCTGCGCTCCGTCCGCACCTCGCTTCTTGCGGCCACTACCCCACCCCTTTTCCTTCACACACAGTTGTGGCACTTCTCTAATACAGGAGCTCGCAGCTGCGGGGGCACCAAATAATATCAATTATATTATATCTTATTATATTATATTTTAGGCCATTACAAACTCTGAAATAACATATAATAGAATACCGATAGTGCCGCAATTTTCTTTTTCTTCCAAGCCCAGGGCTGGCACCCTCCTTTGAATATGTGCCCCAGGCAATTGTCCGTGTAGCCTGTGCCTAAAATCGCTACTGTGTTCCCGGAGCAGAAAAACTAGACCAAAAAGGTCACGGTAGCCAGTGGTCACATGACGTAAACAGAGTAGGAATGTAGCAATGTATTCATTCATTCATTCATCTTCTTCCGTTTATCCCTTTCGGGGTCGCGGGGCTGCCAGAGCCTATCCCGGCCACTGTCGCAGTGTAGCAATGTAGTTGCGGACAAATATAAAGTAACATTTGTCTTGTTATCAAAAAGAAAAAAGGATCCAACTGTTTATTTGTTAGAACGTTTATTTTAACACTGCTGAAAACTTTTCTTACACGCATTTCTGTGTCTCGATACACGCCACGTGCCTGGCCCTTCTGGGATGTCATCCTTAAAACAACCTTGTAGTTCTTTTAGTCACATTTGGCATTCAGGATTTAGACTCTTTTCTTTTTTTGTGATTTCACTTTACTTAAATTGAATGTACTTTGTGAAACACTTTATTACCACAAGACACAAAAGGCCCTTTAAAGCAACTTATTGCCATGGATTTAAAAAAGGCCATCTATCAGCGTTGAATGATCAAAAATGAACACTGCTCTGATGAAAGGTCCAGATGTTCTCTCCATCGGTTTCACATCAGCATGCATCAGCATACATGGAAACAAAAGTATTATATAGTGTGATGGCTGCCTACGCTGCCACCCCATCAGGGCAGTAACCTCCTGCACCACATCCTACATATATTTTCTCAATTTTACATTGCACATTATATGTTTTCTTTTTAGACATAAATGCATACAAGACACATGTTTGTTTGGTTTAAATACAAAATTTATTAACACACATTTTAAGCTTTTTTTCAATTTTCTTTGATTATTTTAATGTTTTTTTGAGTTACCAGTTCTGAAGGGACCATTGTTGCTGCTGCTGCCAACTGCTGCTGGAACCACATAGTCAGTCAATACAAGAAAGCTTGTCAGTCACCAGAGTCCTTATGTTCAGCAGGCAGCTAACTGGACTGAACCATCGCTTGGGGAGAAGAAACTCTTTTTGTGTTGAATATTTGCTTTACTTTAAATTCTATTTGATGTTCACAAGTCAATTATTTTTTATGATAATTTACCATAGGATGGACATTAATTTTGTTTGTTTGCTGTAGTTTGTCTTAGCCTTTTTCAGTTCCCCCTTGTTTGCCTAGTTGGTCTGATCAGTCGCTATATTAAAGGATTCAAAGGGGTTTATTATCATATGTACAGTAAGAAAATAGGTTTCCTTGTACAATGACATGCTTACTTTGCTGTTTGCTCTAGATGCCATAAGGTTGATGGTTAAATAAAAGATAGGGTAGGAAATTTACAGGATATCTGAAACATATGGAAACAAAAGTATTATATACAATACGTACCCTTGTGTTTCCAATTAGTTCGCCCACTTTAAGTAAGTTTGTCTGTTCAGCTGGTTAAGTTGTCCTGTAAAGCTTCAGTTATTTTTGTTACTTTGACCTCTTTTAAGTGCTCCTTTTTTCCATGTAGACGTTTTTTTAAACAAGATTTAATTATTTTTTATCCGTTTCTTTTTTTTTTTTTTGCTCTTCTTGTCTTTAACTGCTTGGTCCACCACATAGACGTTGAAGAAAAATTATTGAAACTGATATCAGTTCTACTTACAGGACACTCTTTAGACCCTCTTAGGATTACTGGAGCTCACATTAGTCCTCACAAAAATAAACACACCCAGACTCACAAAAATAAACACACCCAGACTCAAAAGGACACAAAATATTATCACACTCCTTCCTTTTACATCAGTAATAGTCTGAAACTTTCCACCAGTTCTGGCTCAGTTTCAACCTCACTTCAGTGCTTTTGGACTGGAAGTGGGTGGAGTTCACTACTGAGGACCAATCCAAGCCCAAGACAGCATCAGTTCACTTTTAAGAGTCAAAGTGAAGTCAGCAGGCAGCTATGAAATGTAGGAAACTGTCAGATCACACTACAATGTGGAGCGCAAGAGACAGTCTCTCATTCACTTTTCAGTCAAACAAAAGATAGATGTGTTGCTGTTTCTTATCTGTCCATCAGAAAGGGCATGAAGGTGAAACAGCAACACTAAACTAGCGTAAGCGAAGCTCTATGAAAGATTTGTTGAAGTCTCTTCTCTTCTGGTTCACGATAGAAGAGTTCAAGTTGTGGCAAAAACACTAATTCAGTGTTTGTGTGTGTGCAGAAATCTATAAAACTGTTGTAATCTTTATTAAGGGTCCAGTGTAAAAATTTCAGCTTTTTTTAAAATGTTCTCATGCTGCCCACTGCTACCTGGATCATGTGTGTCCAGCAAACCCAAACTGGCAAAATGTAAATGCTGTATACTTCTGTAGCACTTTTCTACATTGATCAATGCCTAAAGCAGGGATTGGCAACTGGCACCCAAAGTTCACATGTGGCCTGCCTCTTTTTTCAAAGTGGCCCTCATACATTTTCAAACATCTTGCATACTCTTTCCTCTACTGCAGGAATCCCCAACCCCCAGGCTGTGGACTGGTACTGGTCTGTGGGCCACTTAGTACCAGTCCAGAGACAGAAAATAAAAATATTTTTAAAATGCATACGCTAACGTTTAATTTATTTTCTGATCCTGGAGGAAGTTTTATTAAGGAAAACTACTGGGTTCTGTTCACCACATCCACCCTTGACGCATGTTGAGTTGTTCACATCGGTCATGTGACTTAAAGAGCCTAGGCGGAATGCTAAGTTAGTAGGCAAAAGCTAAAAAGCTAATAAAAAATAAACAAAAATGTATTTGGAAAGGTTATTTGGGGTTGAAAAGAGCCAGCGAAGAAACCGAATAAGGGTGTTTAATTTCAAAAAACATACAGCCACAGACAAACCAGGAGTGTTCCTTGAAATATGGATTTACTGAGACACTTGTTTGTCATGTATACCAGAAGCCATTCTGCCCAATACGTGCTTCTGAATGTTTCATACATTTAGATGATAAATATCCCGACACTGTGAATTTGTGTTTATTATTATATTGAGAAAATACCAGTTTTATGACAGTTGTGTCGTTTTATTTTAATTTATTTATCCATCATACCCTAATAGTCGGACGCAGCTAAATTTAGCTTCCAGTTGTTAGCATCCATTTTGACGTTGAAGGGAAAATCTTCATAACAAAATTAAAGTTTAAAGAATGAAAATTCAATCAAATAAAGTTACTGATTTGTGTAAACTTGTAAAAAGGACATTTATGATTTATTTATTTTCCTACTGCAAAGCTGAATTAGGCAAGCATCTGTTAAGAATCTTTAGCAGAAAATGTTCCTCTGTGCTAAAAAAAGTTACACAATTAATCAGGATTTACATAAAAACAAAATAGAATTACAGCTGCAAGCAACGTTGAATGGCCTGCAGTCGCAACCCGCCCCGCTGCCCGACTCTACGCACCACCGCCTCGCCATTGCTGCCCACTTCTACACAACAGTGTCGTCATTGCAACCCACCTTTGATCAAGGCTAGTAAAAAATGCGTATGCTAATCATGCTAATTTTTGATAGTTTCGCTAGTGTTGCTAAAAGTGCTAGCTTTGAGATCAGCATCATCAAGTCACTCAGAAAAACACATTGCTTTCGATGTTAATTATGCTATCTGTGCTAGTTTTGCTAATGTGGTTAAAAGTGCTAGCATTGCGATCGGCATTATCAACTTAATCAGAAAAACACCTTACTTAAGATGCTAATCATGCTAACTATGCTAGTTATGCTAATGTGTCTTAAACTGCTAGCATTGCGATCAGCAACATCAACTCACTCAGAGAAACACATTGCTCCATTGGTAAGAGCTACATGTTGTAAGTTGATAGAAAATCCACTTTTTTCAAAATGGCAGCTTTTCTGCTGATTTTATCTCCATAGCAACCATTTTATATTTCCGTTGCCTCGGGATAACGAACAGATCAATTTTAGTTTCAGATGAATCAGAAAAAGAAAAGTTTGGGTTGTCCTTAGCAACAAAGGTTTAATGATAACCACGCCCACATTCCTTATATGTCCGTATTTAGTGTTTTTCATTATGTTCCGTTCCAGCCATGGATGCATGCATACAATTTTAACAGTGAAAGACATGGAAGTCATTACGGTGCGCCACTTTTGTTAGCTAGCCACACGCACGGCATTGAAAATCTACAACTTGTTATTCCAACATTTTTTCCAGCTTGCCATTGATGTCCAAAAGGTTACAAGACAATCGATAAAACCCCAAAGACAAGTTCACGCCTGTATCTGGTGCTAAAGGTGCTTTTTTTTAATATTCAAGATGGCGGCCTTTTCCCGAAGTCAAAGTTCGACAAAACTTCAGAGGTCATTGTAGACTTAATCTAGCAACATGTGGGTCAAATTTCATAAAAATCGCAAGAATAAAATTGCAAAATTGCTGATTTTGGCACAAAATGGCTGCCAAACCATTGGTCATGTTGCCATTACATAACGATTTCAAAGCTTTGTTTGGATATCTTAGACAATGATATAAATACTGAATTTTTGTTGTTTTTTTGCTAAGTCAGCACTTTTTTTGCAACCGTATTTTGCCTACCACACCCACATTCTTTTGTCGATCTTGACGTATGTTGCTGTCAGTATCATATAATAATGCGGATTGCGGTGCTTTTTAGCGGACTCAGATAAGAACAAATGAAGCAGTGCAGCTGCACAGCGACAAATGCACGTAGCACCAGGCAAATGCTGTCTGCAATGCGGGCCAAAGTTCTGCAGAACCTCACAGCAATAGATTCACGTTTAGCGACCTGATGGATCAGACTCAGAGTGATGTGTACAACGCTCTGAAAAAAGGCCAACATCGTGGCGCTGACCATTACCAGTTTACTTCCAGGTGTGAGAAAGCAGGGCTGCAGCTCTGCAGTGCAGACTGATATGTAAACAAAGCATCTTCGCCACATTAAAGCAACATCCTTCCCCCCTTTCATGCTGCCTCATCATCACACTTTATTGTTTCTGGAAAGAATTTGTATTTTTGTTTTCCCCCTTTATTTTTGAAAACACAGTTTAGGCTCCTGACCCGTTTAAAAGTTCTGGTGAAGCTACATTAAGCAATATTAAGCACTTTATTTCCTCATAATTTTAAAACTTTATTGGTTAAGGCACATTCATTAAATGTTTTTCTTATAATGAAAAATATTTTGTTGTGAAAATTAGAATGGTTATTTGGGGTTGAAAAGAGCCAGCGAGGAAACCGCTGACAACGTTTGGTGACTTATATTTTAAGTCACCAAAATAAAAGCACCATGAATTTGCTTGGGTAAAAGCAACTTATATGAGACACAGTTGCAGTGCTTAACATTGTGATCACTAAATAAACTGAATTTGACAATTATATTACAATGGAGGATGTATGGAAATTCAGGCAGAGTTTTTTCTAACTCATAATTTAAAAAAAGATGTGAGGAGGATTGTTTTGGAGGCCAAACTCCTGCTGTCCACTCCTCAGAGACTTTGCTCACTCATTGATCAGTATCTTTGGGAGCACATACATTTGTGAAAGCAGTTTTGCAGCAATGAAGCACATCAAATCAAAAGAAAAAGTAAGACACACTTTTTCACCTCATGAAGATTGGATGCACAGAGTTTGACATTGACATTCAGTCTGTTGATTACCAGCAGGCAAAGCTGCAGAGTCTTATTAACCCTTGTGCTATCCTAGGCACTTTAACATTGGGAGTTGGGTCATCTAGACCCACTAGACAGTGCTCTGAACCGTGGTGCAGCGGTAGGGCGGTCGTCCCATGATCGTAAGGTTGCAGGTTCGATTCCCGCCTTGCACGCCCATGAGTCGAAGTGTCCTTGGGCAAGACACTGAACCCCACCTTGCCTCTGGTGGTAGGCGGGCGCCTGTGTTTGGCAGCGGAGCGACCACCAGTGTGTGACTGTGTGTGTGAATGTGTGTGTGACTGGGTGAATGGGTCTGTGACTGTAAAGCGCTTTGTCCTTGTAGGAAGAAAGGCGTTATATAAGTATACGCCATTTACCATTTTTTTCTTCAATGATTTGTGATCTTCACAGGTGTCCATGGATTACATGAAATCTTTCCACCTTAATCCACCTTTGTCATGGTAGGAATAACACGTCAAAATTAGGGTGGGGTCATCTAAGATAGCACAAGGGTTAAGAGAATCAGGTCATGCTGAGAGCTGTGGGTGAGGTAGTACTATCTATTTGTTTGCTTTGTAAATTGTTCTAGGACGTCTTTGTCATAAACTGCACATCGACAGTAAACAAAAAGAGGGTTTCACCTGCCCAGAAAAAAGCTCTCCTCCCTTGTTTTCCCCTACAGTTTGCTGATGCTGCAGAGGAGCTTCTGCAACTCCAAAAAAACCGTGGTGAATAAACTGGAACACGGAGAAAGAAAAACAGATTACAGCTTCATCAAAATGATGCTTTTATTGCTGAAGATAGACATCGCAGCAGGGAATTTCTGCTCCTTATCACCACAGGCACATTTCTCCGTCTTCGCTCTGCTTGTAAAGCGACTCTGCCTTCTTAAAACACTGAAAACAAGAAAATGTATATATGTATTTATTAATGTAGTCGCACAACCAGCTGAACCTCCTTTCAGTTAAAGCTACAAACCATTGACATTTTACACAAGCTAAAAAAAGGCGCACTGATGAAAAATCTCTTTGCTCGGCTGGTCAAAGCTCACAAACACGACCGTGTAAGAACACGCACACACTGAGACTTTCATAGATGTGTTTGCGGTAATTTCCTTTAATGGAAGCATTGTTGCATAGAAGCATTTATTCAGGGATCGCACAGCAACTTCTCATCTGATTCAAACCTGCAATTAAAGAGCAGCCTGGTGTATTTGAGCGAGGAGTAAGAGAGAGAGAGGAGAGATCAGAGAGGAGGCGATAAGGCTTCCTCCTCCTTCCTGCTCATATTTTTTACTCGGCTCAAAGAAATACTGTATTTGTACAGCCTCAGCATTCTGCTCTATTGTTATCTGATGGCAGCATAGCCAATTTGTCAGTGAGCATACATGTGCTGAAAAGGTTTCATTGAGGCTTGATCAAAGAGACAGCAGGTGGAAAGCATCATTTTATCAAAAGATGAAAACCTTGCAGATGAGCTACCTGTGTGAATAACAACACCATATTCACAAGATACAATGCTAGGCGTGTTTGTTGGAGCTGTAACCAACAGATGGATGTAACTCATCACTGAGCATCGCTTACTGGTTCATTGTTGTGTTAAAAGACTTATTTTCCCGTTTATATCCCCTAAGCTGCCATCAGTGAATCATAAAAGAGATTTCGCTATAGGACATGAAAACACATTTCACTTGTAACACAGGCATAAAAAGACTTTTTCTGGGGAGTTTATATGTAAAAATTTCAAGTTGTACCAAAAAAGAGCACGATGCAGATACAATAACAAAATGTCTATTTGTTGTGTTTTGCTATTAACCCTTGTGCTATCTTAGATGACCCCACCCTTGCATTGACGTGTTCTTCCTAGCATGACAAAGGTTCAGCGCACTGTCTAGTGGGTCTAGATGACCCAACTCCCAATGTTTAAGTGCCTAGGATAGCACAAGGGTTAAAAAAAGGGTAGAAAGTAAAAGTGTTCAGAGATCTTTACATAATAGGACTGATCTGTCCGTAGATATGCAAATGCCTTTCTTTAACAGAATAATTCTGGCTTTTTGCAATAGAGAGCATTTTTGGATTGAATCCCAGGTTAAAGGGCCTATATCATGCTTTTCTTAAGCCTTTCAGATTCTTACCTGGAAGTAAGACTGCTTGATTTCTGAGGCACCACCTTTCTCATGACGCTAACCTCGAGCAGGTCTTGGCAGCGTGTCTACATTTTGCCTTTGAAATCAAACAATATCCAAAATTTTGCAAACATGGATGTTTTTGTAAAAGGTGTGAAAACCCGCTCATTTTCGTAGATTGTGAGGGGCTGGTATAAAGAGTGTTTATGTGTAAAAAAAATTCCTCTGACTTCTGCTGTACAGGTAACACCAAAACTCTTTACATAAACGATTAAAAAAAAGCAGGTATAATGAAGCGTCATGCAAAGGAATATTTTAACAAAACAGACAAACTCAAGACGACCTTTAAGACTTTCCACTGTTGTTGACTGCACTCATTACTGACTGGGCAGTGGGTGCACTTCCTTTTTTTATTTGTTTTTCATGTTGAGATTCATGTGAATAAGGAATGCAACATTTTTATTTGTGAAAGAAGAAAACGGAGCTTGTTTGAGCATGTACCATAGGTGTGAACTCAGACTAGACAGAAAAAAAGAACAGTAAAAGAAGAACAGCTCCCAACCAACCACGACTAGATTTACGTCGTTCATGTTGAAAAATTAGGGTTAGGGTTCAGATTCAATTAATTTGTAAACGTCATAGCTCTAGTAAGCTCAAAGCACTGATGCCTGGAAGATTAGTTTCTGATTTTAACTGTTTTCTCTCTCTCTCTCTCTCTCTCTCTCTCTCTCTCTCTCTCTCTCTCTCTCTCTCTCTCTCTCTCTCTCTCTCTCTCTCTCTCTCTCTCTCTCTCTCTCTCTCTCTCTCTCTCTCTCTCTCTCTCTCTCTCTATATATATATATGAATATATGAATATATGAATATATGAAACATCCAAGATCCATGAATACATCAAGCTCAAGGCCCCAACTGACAGTGTGCTCAGTGAATGTCTCAGGCAATGGAGAGCAGAGGATACAGTGCTGGAGGACAGATCCTCATGGGAGGACAAACCCCTGCATGGGATGTACCACCGGACCATAACTGAAGTGGCTGATATCAAGAAGTCCTACCAATGGCTAGAAAGGGCTGGCCTACAGGACAGCACCGAAGCGCTCATCCTGGCAGCCCAGGAACAAGCCCTGAGCACCAGAGCAATAGAGGCTCAGATCTACCACACCAGACAAGACCCAAGGTGTAGGCTGTGCAAAGAAGCGCCTGAAACAATCCAGCACATAACTGCAGGGTGTAAGATGCTGGCAGGGAAAGCATACATGGAGCGCCACAATCAAGTGGCTGGAATAATATACAGGAACATGTGTGCAGAATATAAACTGGAAACCCCAAGGTCAAAATGGGAAACACCTCCAAAGGTGGTAGAGAATGAGAAGGCAAAGATCCTGTGGGACTTCCAGATCCAGACTGATAGGATGGTAATGGCGAACCAACCAGACATTGTAGTGGTGGATAAAGAACAGAGGAAAGCCGTTGTCGTGGATGTGGCAGTGCCAAGCGATGGGAACATCAAGAAGAAGGAATATGAGAAACTGGAGAAATACCAGGGACTCAGAGAAGAACTGGAGAAAGCCTGGAAAGTGAAGGTGACAGTGGTGCCAGTGGTAATTGGAGCACTCGGGGCAGTAACCCCCAAGCTGGAGGAGTGGTTACAACAGAAACCTGGAAAGACCTCAGACCTCTCAGTCCAGAAAAGCGCAGTGCTAGGAACAGCTAAGATACTGCGCAGGACCCTCAAGCTCCCAGGCCTCTGGTAGAGGACCCGAGCTTGGAGGAGAAACCACCCGCGGAGGGTGAGAGGGGCGTTTATATATATATATATATACTTAAATATAAAATGTAACAAATAGATTAAAAAAATAAAAATAAACTAAAAGGGGTTTATACAAATTTAATCCCTGGTTACCCGAAAGTACATAAACTCTATTTGTAATAGTAAAACCTGTCCAACACAAAAGACCTTCAGCTCTCACTGATTTGCTCAGTTGTTGGGCAGAACAAGTTAAAGTAAAACTGCTGCTTTAACCCTTGTGCTATCTTACATGACCCCACCCTTCCATTGACGTGTTCTCCCTACCATGACAAAGGTGGATAAAGGTGGAAAGATTTCATGTAATCCATGGACACCAGTGAAGATCACAAATCATTGAAGAAAAAAGGTTCAGAGCACTGTCTAGTGGGTCTAGATGACCCAACTCCCAATGGTAAAGTGCCTAGGATAACACAAGGGTTAAGCTGCAGTTCTTATGTTTTTGTTCAGGGTTCTATTAGGGAAACTGGTTAGGTGGAGGGAGGAATCTGGTGTGGGAGGGGTGCCAACTGTGTGTTATTGTCCTGTGTTTTCTGTTCTGTTTTAATTCATTTTCATATTTTATGACTATTGTATTTGTTTTTATGTATAGCACTTTGTTGTTGTTTTAAAGCACTATGTTGTCAACTGGTATGAAAGGCGCAATACAAATAGATGACGTTTGAGTTATAGTTTAAAGGGTTTAACAATTGGGGGCTTAAATCACCAAACTGAGTGGGGATGTGGCTGAAGCTCACCACTACCCCTAGAGATGGGTCAAAGCAGATAACTCTACCATTCCAGTTGTGGACCTCATTCATTCCATGCTTTACCTCAGCTTTTCCTTCTTGTTGGGATTGGAGCCTGTCACACTCTGGTATAGTTTGTGCTCTTCTGCATGATCGGATTCAGAAATGTGACGCTGTCATTCCCTCTGCTGCTGTGACGAACTGCCTCAAGGACAGAGTTTAACCCCAGACCGCAGAGAAACCCGGGTCTGTGTGAGGCTGCAGCGTGTCAGTCAGAGAACACGCTCGCATTGGAGTAATACATGAGGCGGCAGGGATGTCAGTGGATGTTTGGACCACACAGGACACCTCAAGGTTGAAACACCCCACGGTAAATTATTCACCAACACGCCCCCTCCGCTCTCTGAGACAGAAAAACACACAATCCAGATGACAGCAGATTCAAGCCTCATCAGGTTTGTTTTGTGTTTGAGGTTTGCTGTCAGCCAGCATTCCTTCTTAACAGCACATTGGGGTGACTTTATTTTCATTCCAACTGAGCTAAAGGAAAAATCTATACATTTAAATGTTTCATCTACAGTTGACCTCAAAACTAAAGTTAAACTACAAGGTGTGATATTCACCTGCAGCTATTCCTCAAATCCTAAGCTTACAGTAAGAAGAACCTCATTGGCCATGTCTCAACACCTCTTATACTGATTTCCATGATTCACTAGAAAAGATTCAGTGATGTCACATCCTGCCCAGACGGTGACTAGCACAGTTCAAAAATTCGCAACACACGCCTGAAATTGTTGCAATTTTTTTTTTTTTTTTAATCAATTTCTAAAATGAGGTGCACAGTGGGGCAAAGTGGTTAGCACTCTTGCCTCGCAGCAAGAAGGCTCCCAGTTCAAGTCCCAGCTGGGGGACCTGAAACAGAACATCAACGGGGGACCTTTCTGTGTGGAGTTTGCATGTTTTCCCCATGCATGCGTGGGTTCTCTCCGGGGTCTCCAGTTTCCTCCCGCTGTCCAAAAGCATGCTTCATAGGTTAATTGCCAACTCTAAATTGTCCATAGGTGTGAACGTGAGTGTGTGATTGTGACCCTGCGACAGACTGGCAACCTGTTCAGGATATCCCCTGCCTTCGCCCTAAGTGGCCATGATAGGCTCTGGCAGCCCTGTGTCCCCGAAAGGGAACAAACGGAAGAAGATGGGAAAAAAAAAAAATTCTAAAATGGCTTGTAAGGACGTAACAAACTGACAGGGAAAATAAACCCCTTTTTTATTTTCCTGAGCAAAACGTACACATTTTGGGTTATTTGTGTGTTTCATCCCTTGAATAAATTGATTAAACACTTGTCTAACCAAAGCTTCAACACAATTACACCTTTTAAAGTAGGGGTGTAACGGTTTGTTTAAACGATTCAATTCATATCATAGTATGTGGTTGACGATCCGATTTATAGTACATATTGGTTCATTTCAAACAATCCAATTCACTGATCTTTAATCAGTCCAAGACATCTTCAGCCAAAACTTCAACCAATGTGACTCAGAGAGAAATACCTGGTACGTGAACAGTGCAGCTGAAGTCTTCCAAATGTGTTCTATTTCTTCAAGATAATCAAGTATTAATGAAATATGTGTAAAAAAAATACAAGTAAACAAGAATGAATGTCAAATCCATTTACATTTTAGTTTCCTAAAGTTAAGACCACTGCGGTTTTTTATCATCCAAAGAATCCAAAGGGAATATTATGAGAACATTCTAACACACTGAATGGTCACATGTGTGTAACCATACAGTGCGTTGTCTGCTGTGATGGTACTTGTTCTTTTTTATGTCCTAGTAAAATAAACCTACCATGTCTCAATCCAAATGGTATTTTCCTAAACCAATTTAATCATTTTATTCATCATGAAGCAATTCAATTATGGTATAGGTCAATTTGATTAACAACCTGCCTCAGACAGATCGTAGAAATAGTAATCGATTAATCAATTACTCCTTACACCCCTACTTTACAGAGAACAAAAGTTTTACATTTTACAATACTGTTTATCAAACATAAATTTGAGTACAAAAACGAAAAAAGAGCAGATACACATAGACATGACAGATTTCATAAGGGGCACTTGTGCACCAGACTACATAAAGAATACTTGGTCTGCTTAGTGACCTGCCTAATAAAACCCTGGTGGTATGTAGGTACTTCTCACAGGACTGCTGCACTGCTGACGCAGAATACAGCTGTAACTTTCCATTTCAATAAGCTCTCAGCAAAATGAGCGAGCAGGCTGGCATCGATCTTTTTTTTCTCGTGTTTTATAGTGGAGGGCAGGAGGAGGAGGGCATGTCAGACTTTCCCCTAGCCGGATGGCAAGCAGCAGCTGGTCTAGACATGAAATCATCAACCGCAGGAAGAGTCAGAGAGCCAAAAAGCTGAAGGCCAGTGCTCCGTGCAGAACCAGGGCTGGGAAAGACTGCGGCAGGAGCAGAATGTAGCAGCGAAACCACTGATCAGTGCTGCACTGCTTGTTTTTAATATGATTCTTGTGTCATCTTAGGAGTTAGCCAAAAAAGATTTTCTGTTTGACAATGGGTGAGAATTTTTAAATTAAGTACGAAAACATGATTAAACAAATTAATTCAGCAAATAATTTATAAATGAGCAGCCAAAAAGTCCCACTCCAATCATCTTTAGATCTGTTGTAAAAGGGTCCCCAGTGTTCATATGATGTTTTTAGACAAAATAAAGAAAACCAGTGTAATTTTCTAGGACACATGTGTCAAACTCAAAGCCCGCGGGCCAAATGTGGCCCGCCATGTCATTTCATGTGGCCCGCGAGAGCATAAAAGTTTTTAATTACTTAAAATAAAAAAATAAAAATTGGTGTGTATTTATTCATATCTAGGGGGAATTGGACTTGAAATATCGGATTGGGCAACTATACATTAGGACTTCAACACTGTCCATATAACCTAACCTGACAGAATCAAGTTTGAAAGGATTTATGCTAGAGTAACAAGCAAACATATGTTTTCTATGCAACTTTAATAGTCACTTTAAAAAGTTATAATAAATAAAGAACTGAGTTTTTTTAAAATTAAGGAGTAGTTGGGTTTCTTTTTCATTACATTTAGTTACATGTATAAGTTATATCTGGCCCTTTGAGGACAGCCACTATACACTGATGTGGCCCTTAGTGAAAGTGAGTTTGACACCCCTGTTCTAGGACATAGTTTCTGCAGAATAGCAGGAGTCATTAAAAATTCACCTCTGAGTTATGGGCAGCAACGTTGGTGCAGAGTGAGCCTCCACTCATTTCCCATCTTGTCTTTGTTTACACTCTCTTCCGCTAGCTTACAGCCCCTCACAACAACAAGCAAACATTAACAAAACTCCAGCTGTACAGTTTTAATCCATATACCAGCTCAGATGAGGAAAACAAAGATGTACATGGATCTATTTGTCTACAAGTGAATGCATAAGTCTTAGGTGTGCATGTGTGAGTGAGTGTGGGAGTGCTTGTTTGCCCTGGCAACACATCCAGGGTGTACCCTGCCTTTTCCCAAAAGCAGCTGGGACAGGCTCCGGCAACCCTGTGACCCCGAAAGAGATATTGTGGGTTAGGAAAATAGATGGATGGCCAGATGGTAATGGTGTATACTTGTATAGCACCTTTCTTCCTACAAGGACAAAGCGCTTTACAGTCACAGACCCATTCACCCAGTCACTCACACATTCACACACTGGTGGCGGCTCCGCTGCCAAACACAGGCGCCCGCCTACCACCAGAGGCAAGGTGGGGCTCAGTGTCTTGCCCAAGGATACTTCAACTCATGGGTGTGCAAGGCGGGAATCGTACCTGCAATCTTATGATCATGGGTCGACTGCCCTACCGCTGCACCACGGCCGCCCTGCATTGGAATGGAGTGGAGCAGGGGGCTAGTGGCCTGCCAAAACTAGTTCATACGTAACAACTACAACCCTTTTTTAACTGCATTTTTTTGTCTGCTCCTGGTTCACCACGATTTGAATAAAGAAATACTCAGAAGTGAAATTTAAACTTCATATTCTTTATACATATCCTCCATTATGAAATAATGTCACAAGAACATGTGAAAACACCAAAAACACTTTTTTCCCTTGAGTGGGTCTTTAATGCTTAATAAGTGAGTTGAATGTGCTTAGGCACTGAGAAAATGTAGCCGTAACAGAATGTCGGCCTGTGTTATAACTTTAGCATTTCATTTCTGATGCCTCTAAAAGCGAGAAGCTTCGTCTCCATTAATTTTTACATGTGCAGAAGTGAAGCTCATTTTACATCTGTCAGAACAGCCTTCTTTCATGAGACCCTCCCAGACTGAGCAGACACCTCCACTATTGCTCCTTGCATACAGCAAGTGATTCAGCCAGGGAAATTGAGTGGTGCTGTCAATTTCCCTCTAATTTGAGGCTGCTTAATCCAGCTGTCGTCCTTTAAACTCTATTTTGGTCATGGAAACAACTCTTTAAAGTCTGATGTTCTTTTAACCTGTATAGTCACATTGTTCTCACAGTAAAATGCCATCCTTCTGTTCATTACTAGAAAGAACAGTCACCTAAACTCCTTTGCCAGAAGAATTGCCTTTATACTAGCCCTTTCACCCTTGTGCTATCCTAGGCAATTTAACATTTGGAGTTGGGTCATCTAGACCCACTAGACAGTGCGCTGAACGTTTTTTCTTCAATGATTTGTGAACCTCACTGGTGTCCATGGATTACATGAAATCTTTCCACCTTTATCCACTTTTGTCATGGTAGGGAAAACACATTAATGTAAGGGTGGGGTCATCTAAGATAGCACAAGGGTTAAAGCTTTTCATCAAAAATCAAGGTACAACCAATGTTTGCTTTATTTTAATCTGTTAACATGAAGAACCCCCCCTTATGTGCCACTTAGAGTGTAACACCTTTTTGGAAACTAGAATAACACGTGATGCCTAAATCTTAAAATGAAAAAATACTGCCTCTTTCATTGATATAAGACAGTAACAAAGCTGTGTCTAATATTGATGCAGATGCACTTAATGGTGCAGTCACAAAATAATTTTGTGTTTTAATTTTGGCAAGTGATCAGCAGTCAGGAATCCCTCCAAGTAAAGGATGAGTTGGCAGCAGCGAGGCCACAGATGGACTGGGCTGAGCATCTGAGCATTGGGAGTGGGCGATACTGGGAGTTTGGGTATTGATCCGATACCACATAGTTACATGGCTAGTATTGCCATTATCAATATTGACTGTTGTGATTTTGAAATAAATTAAGAAATAAGCCATTTTCTGTTGATTAAGTGTATACAGGGCACAGACTTTTGGCAAATGAAAAGGTTAATTGACTAATTACAACAATCTTAACTGATCATGTAACAAAAATTTAAATGTTTTAAATAAAAAAGTCAGTGATAAAACAAGTCACCAGTGAAAAAAGCAAACAAGGAGAATGCGTTTGATGCTGAAACATGTTCTCAAATACAAGTAAAAGAAAATGGCGCCAATCCGGCTCAGACCAGCCGCTAAGACCTGTTTTTTGTTGTTGTTGTTTTATTTTTAATTAAGTGAGACAACAACAAACAAATGAAAATACACTGGAAAAACAGATCTGACAAACAAAGACAACTACCAATACTAACACAAGAGAGAATAAGAAAAAAATAGAAAAAAGGGGGGGATAAAAGAGGAAAAGTGTGAGTGAGCGTGTGTGTGTGTGAATGTGTGTGTGATGAAAGATCACTTTCACTTATACGTATATATCCTATCCTATCACTTATTATATAAAAAAAACGCCCCTCTCACCCTCCACGGGTGGTTTCTCCTCCAAGCTCGGGTCCTCTACCAGAGGCCTGGGAGCATGAGGGTCCTGCGCAGTATCTTAGCTGTTCCTAGCACTGCGCTTTTCTGGACTGAGAGGTCTGAGGTCTTTCCAGGTATCTGTTGTAGCCACTCCTCCAGCTTGGGGGTTACTGCCCCGAGTGCTCCAATTACCACAGGCACCACTGTCACCTTCACTTTCCATGCTTTCTCCAGTTCTTCTCTGAGTCCCTGGTATATCTCCAGTTTCTCATGTTCCTTCTTCCTGATGTTCCCAACGCTTGGCAATGCCACATCCACCACAACAGCTTTTCTCTGTTCTTTATCCACCATTATAATGTCTGGTTGGTTCGCCATTACCATTCTATCAGTCTGGATCTGGAAGTCCCACAGGACCTTTGCCCTCTCATTCTCTACCGCCTTTGGAGGTGTGTCCCATTTTGACCTTGGGGTTTCCAGTTTATATTCTGCACACATGTTCCTGTATATATATAATTTTTGTGTGGAAAACACAGTGCAAACAAAATCAGTGCCGTGTTTTTCCAACAATCAGCCCTGGGTCACTCCTGAGCTGAAGACCCTCATAAATGAGAAGAAAAGAGCTTTTCTCTCTGGGGACAAGGAGGAGCTGCGCTAAGTACAGAGCCTGAAACGGACCTGAAATACAACATCAGGAAGTGCAAGGACTGCTACAGGAAGAAGCTGGAGCAGCGCCTGGAACAGCACAACATCCGTGATGTGTGGAGAGGATGAAACACATCTTGGGCCACGGTGAGGTTGGAAATAGTCGCCAGGTCACAGGTGACCAAGCCTGGGCAAATGAACTGAATCTGTTCTTCAACAGATTTGATTCTGCTCAGCCACCAGTCTCCATCCACACGGCCCCCTCTTCACACCTTTCCAGCTCAGGCGTCTCCTCCCAGCTCCAGCTGTTACCACCTCAGCACCAAGCAGTCCACTCTCCCCTTCTTCCAAAAGAAGCAAAGGGACCCCCACAACGACTCATAGCACCAGACCAGCCACCGCCCACCTGCCCTCCAACCCCCCTCTGCCTCACCCTGAATCAGGTTAGGAAGGAGTTAAGGAGAACAAAGGCCAGGAAGGTTACAGGTCCCGACAACATCACCTCCAGGCTCCTCAGGGAGTGTGCAGACCAGCTCTGTGTGGTGATGCTGTTCATATTTAATATGAGCCTTAGACTGGAGAAGGTACCAGTCCTCTGGAGGACTTACTGCCTGGTTCCGGTTCCAAAGGTACCTCGTCCTACAGAACCGAACCACTTCAGACCTGTCGCCTTAACCTCCCACCTAATCAAGACTATGGAGAGGATCATCCTCAGCCATCTCCGCACCCAGGTGAGCTCAGCACTGGACCCGCTGCAGTTTGCATATCGACCAGGCATCGGGTGGATGACGCCATCATCTATCTGCAGCATCGGGCCCTGTCTCACCTGGAGGCCCCTGGGAGCACTGTGAGAGTCATGTTTTTTGATTTCTCCAGTGCTTTCAACACAATTCAGCCATCACTGCTGAGGAGGAAGCTGGAGGTTGCAGGTGTGGACCAACATCTGGCTGCTTAGACCATCAACTACCTCACAGACAGGCCACAGTTTGTGAGGCTGCGTGACTGTGTGTCTGATGTGGTGGTCTGCAGCACGGGGGCACCTCAAGGGACTGTGCTCTCCCCATTCCTGTTTACCCTGTACACATCAGACTTCATCTACGACTCCCACCACTGTCATCTGCAGAAGTTCTCAGATGACAGTGCCATTGTGGGCTGTGTATCAGGGGGGGACGAGCAGGAGTACAGGGGGGTCATCCCCGATTTTGTTGGCTGGTGTGAATTTAACCACCTGGTGATAAACACCAGCAAGACGAAGGAGCTGATCCTGGACTTCAGGAGGTCCCCTACACCACACTCACCGGTGAACATCCAGGGTTCAGACATTGAGGTCGTGGACACATTTAAATATCTGGGTGTTCACCTGAACAGCAGACTGGACTGGTCCAACAACACGGATGCTCTGTACAGGAGGGGTCAGAGTCGCCTCCACCTGCTGAGGAGACTGAGGTCGTTCGGCGTGTGCAGACAGCTGCTGAGGACCTTTTATGACACTGTGGTGGTCTTAGTGGTCCTTTATGGAGTTGTGTGCTGGGCGGGGAGCAGTGCAGGCAGAGACTTGAAGAGGCTTAACAAACTGGCTAAGAAGGCCGGCTCTGTCCTGGGCTGCACACTTGAGTCCATCAAGGAGGTGGCAGACAGGAGGATGTTGGCTAATCTAACATCCATCATGGATAACCCCTCCCACCCCCTACACCAAACTCTAGAAGCGCTGACCAGCTCCTTCAGCACAAGACTGTTGCACCAACAGTGTAAGAAGGAGCGCTACCGCAGGTCATTCCTCCCCACAGCCATCAGACTGTACAACACCGTGTCAAAGTGACACTCTACGGTCCCAGGGGTGTTTTTCTTTCTTTTACTTATTGATTCTTTTACTTTTGTTGCAGTTGTTGCTGTTTTTACAATTTGTACAATTTACAATTTAAAAAAGAAAAATTGGACAACGGCGGGTTGCATAAGGAATCGAGTATTTGCAGTTGACCACATATTTTTTTATATATATATTTTTTATTGTGATTATTAGAGAGAGAGAGAGAGAGAGAGAGAGAGAGAGAGAGAGAGAGAGAGAGAGAGAGAGAGAGAGAGAGAGAGAGAGAGAGAGAGAGAGAGAGAGAGAGAGAGAGAGAGAGAGAGAGAGAGAGAGAGAGAACATATATATAGGGAGGACAAACCCCTGCATGGGATGTACCACCGGACCATAACTGAAGTGGCTGATATCAAGAAGTCCTACCAATGGCTAGAAAGGGCTGGCCTACAGGACAGCACAGAAGCGCTCATCCTGGCAGCCCAGGAACAAGCCCTGAGCACCAGAGCAATAGAGGCTCAGATCTACCACACCAGACAAGACCCAAGGTGTAGGCTGTGCAAAGAAGCGCCTGAAACAATCCAGCACATAACTGTAGGGTGTAAGATGCTGGCAGGGAAAGCATACATGGAGCGCCACAATCAAGTGGCTGGAATAATATACAGGAACATGTGTGCAGAATATGGACTGGAAACCCAAAGGTCAAATATTTATATATCAGTGACGTGCGGTGAGGTTAATGGCTGGTGAGGCACTGACATCATCAGTCAGATTTACAAACATATGAACCATACTGAGTAACTTATTCACCATTTGATTGACAACAGTTAACGTGTTTTGTTTAAAAAAACATTTCAACATGTTTTTTTTCATATACAAACTGCAGCATAGAAAAAAGCACAAACGTTATTATCGTCTTACCTTTACTTGTAAATAAAGTCCGTACGCCGCTCCTTCTGAAGAAAATGACTTGCCGCTTGCTATCACTTCTTCTATTATTTTTTAGCGTCATAATCTCAGGGCTCACTGGCGCCCCCTAACATGAGGCACGAGAATGTCTGGCCTCACCCAGCGGCTTTTTCGCCTGCGTTTAGCGCCCAGCGCAAGAAACACATCCCTCACATACAGTTATTTATAAAAACAAACACTGTACATCATATACATCTGCTAAATTATGTAAACTCAGCTCATATAGTACAAGTGATTGAACTGACATACAGAGAGACAGCAGTACCGTCTGACTGCATAGGTATTGCGCAATCCAAGGTGAGGCTCAGCGGGCTGGTGCCTCATCGCATCGCACGTCACTTAGTATCTGAACGGCAAATGCGGAAATTCAGCGATTTTGAAAAAAAAAAAAAACACCCAAAAATGGTAAATTTAAATGGAAAATGACTGCAAAGCACAAATTACTGATTAAATATAATAATTGAATTTATTTTTTCTCTTTTCTTCCCATAATGACAGGTGAGGCACAGCCTCACCCGCCTCTCCTGACTGCACGTCACTGTTATATATATATATAGATATATATATATATATATATAAAATAAAATAAAGAATAAAAATCTGATGCCTGCAGATGAGATGAATAGTGTACCGTACAGAGAAAAAGATGGGGAGACAACGGAAGAGCAAGGTCAACCCCCCCAACACCATAGAGGCCAAGACAGTCACGTATGTGGTTCCCAGATAAAACTAAATGTTCGTTTAACAACTCGATGAGAGCTGACCGAACAGATTATGGTTCAGCAGCTTTACCGCCACCTAAAGGACAACAGCCACTTTGAAGATTTTCAGTCAGCGTTCAGATCTCACCACAGTACGGAAACTGCAGGTCGAGTGTCTAACAACTTATTATTGGCCTCAGAAAAGACACTACTCTCTATTCTGGTCCTGGTCCTCAGTGCAGCCTTGGACACTATGTACCACAGTATTTTTCTCCAAAGATTAGAGCATGACATAAGAATTAGAGCAGGGATGGGCAAACCTTTCGACTTCTGTGCCACATAGGGTTCTAAAATTCGATAGAAGGACCAGACCAGGAGCAGATGAGTGGAGTGTTTTAGTAGTCCACCTTAACGCTTGTGCTATCCTAGGCACTTTGACATTGGGAGTGAGGTCATCTAGACCCCACAAGACAGTGCGCTGAACCTTTCTTCTTCAATGATTTGTGATCTTCACTAGTGTCCACGGATTACATAAAATCCTCTTTACCTTTATCCACCTTTGTCATGGTAGGGATAACACGTCAATGGTAATCTTGGCCCCATAGGATAGCACAAGGGTTACAAGAGAAAAAGAAACATTTTGACATTTTGAAAACATTTTGACTGAAAATTAATATATAACTTAAAACAGAACATACTTAGGTTTTATTCAAAAACTGTGGCTTTAATTCTCATTTTAGACCCAATTGCTCATGTGCCTCATGTAAAACCCAAACTTAGAGAAAGGCTGCGTTCATGTTGTGTTTGAATGATTGGAACAATGAAAAACAACACATCTTCCAAATATCATGCATGCTAGAGAAGGAGTCCCCAAACATTTGCTTGTGAGGGCCACAAAATTTTTATCCTCTCTCATTTTTCTATTTGTAAACTTTGATCTTTCTTTTATTATGAACACTTTGGGACCCTCAAGGAGTTATAAAGTGCTATATGAATAATGGTTTTTTTCATTTGTCACGGTGCCCCCGGCCGGGCCCTCGTCATCAAGTCCACCTGCTGACAACGGCTGTGCCTCGTCAGCGTCATCAGGACCCAGGCTCTTAAGGAGGACCAGGACCTGTACTCGACGCTCGTTCGTTGTACTCCACGGTGCTTCACTGGCTACCTCGTGTATTGTCTCGCTCTAGTTCTCGCTTCCTTGTCTAATCCCTTGTCTGTCTTCTACTCAGGATCCTGCCTTAGTCTGGAACTCAAGGCCGCACTCACCTCTCGCTGTTTCCTGTCTCGGCGTCCCTTTGGTATACCATTGGACCACAGTGTTCGCCCGCAAGAACCTCCAACCATCTCCTTCAGACTCTTTCCTGCAAATTCTGTCTACAGAATTAAAACTCCTTACACTTACCATTCTGTCTGCCGAGTATCCTTCCGGGTTCCAGCATCTGGGTCTGCCACAGCCTGCTAGCCATGACAGAATGAACTAGCCTGAACCCCGACCCAGCTGACCCGGAAGGACTCCGCCTGGCCATATCCCAGCAAGGTATGTTGCTTTCCCGCCAAGCCGATGCTCTCACGCAAATGTCCGCTACTCAACAGGAGTTATTTCGTCGGTTGGACAACCTCACGCAAGCCCTCGCCGGAGTTACTAGCCAAACAGCTAGTTCGGTCACCGCGGCGTCCCCGGTTTCCGGTGACCTCACCACCGTCATGTCCGCCTCTCAGGATGAAAACATCCGGTCTCAGCCCGAGCCGTTCCATGGCGACGTAGAGGCCTGCGGCGGATTTTTACTACAATGTCGCCTGATATTTCAACAGTCACCCAGGTACTATCAGTCTGATCAACGGAAAGTTTCACTGTTTGTCAACTCACTCCGCAGCAAAGCACTGCAGTGGGCCCAAGCCTTTTTGGCCGCTAACCCAGTCTCTCATCTCCCCTTCGAGCGGTTCATCGGAGAATTTCGGCTTGTATTCGATCAGCCGCGAAAGCAGGAAGAAGCCACCCGGCGGTTACTAAGCCTCAAGCAGCGTAACCGACCGGTAAGTGACCACATCATAGACTTCCGCATTTTAGCGGTCGAAGCTGGCTGGCCCAATATCGCGCTCAAAGGAGTGTTCTATCAATTATTGAACGAAAAAATTAAAGACCATCTGTGTAAACAACCGGAGGCCGATAATTTCGAAGAACTGGTTACCGCCGCTCTCCCTTCAGACATACGGATTCGTGAACGCCAAGCGGAGCGGAGTTTAGTCACCCGGCGTCCACCTACGGAAACCCTTTTTTACTCTCCTCTGTACCACCCACGACCATCTGTCGGCGCAGACGATTCCAACCTGCCTTCTGAAGAGCCAATGCAGATTTGTCATTCGAAGCTTTCATCCGAAGAGAGGCTCAAGCGCCGTAATGAGGGGTTGTGTTTTTATTGTGGAGATTCCGGTCATGTTGTTTCTCAGTGCAAGAACCGTTTAAACTCCAGAACCCCTTGCTAAGAGACAGGTCGAGAGGGGACCCGTCTGAAAGTAAGCCCTTCCTTTTCATGCCTGTCAAGTTCCCAAGAAATAATCATGTTCATGAATGTTATGCCCTCATAGACTCTGGAGCCGAACACAGCCTCATCGATTCTGGTCTGGTTCGCCGACTCAGGTTACCTGTCGCCGCCCCTGTAAAAGCTGCCGGGTTAGGAGGAAAGTTGTTGTCTAAAATCACGTCACGCACCGAACCCATACAGCTAATCACGTCCGGTAATCATTGTGAGTATCACCAATTCTTTATTACCGACTCTCCTCAAACTCCCGTTATCTTGGGGTTTTCCTGGCTACATTTACATAACCCACAAATTAACTGGTCTAATTCTCGGATCACCAATTGGAGCACCTATTGTATGGCAAATTGTTTACATTCTGCTCTTCCCACTACTGTCTCGACTAAGCTCCCCGATAATGAAAACATTGATCTTTCTAAGGTGCCGTCATGCTACCACGACCTAGGATCCGTTTTTAGTAAATCCAAGGCGTGTGCGGTACCGCCTCACAGACCCTACGACTGTGCAATAGAACTGCTCAGTGGGGCCCCCCTCCCTAAGGGGAAATTATACAATCTATCCGGTCCTGAAAGGCTCTCCATGGAGAACTATATTCAGGAGGCTTTATCTCTTGGGCACATCCGACCTTCCTCCTCTCCTGCGGGGGCTGGGTTCTTCTTCGTAGATAAGAAGGACGGGTCCCTCAGACCCTGCATCGATTACCGCGAGCTCAACCAAATAACAGTAAAAGACAAATACTCCCTACCACTCCTCAATTCCGTCTTTGATTCTGTCCAGGGGGCTACCATCTTTTCAAAATTAGATCTCCGAAATGCCTACCATCTGGTTAGGGTCCGGGAGGGGGATGAGTGGAAAACCGCCTTCAACACCCCCCTTTGACACTTCGAATATCTAGTCATGCCTTTCGGCCTCACCAACGCCCCCGCCATTTTCCAGCGTCTGGTAAATGACGTCCTTCGTGATTATCTCAACCGCTTTGTATTCATCTATCTAGATGACATTCTGGTATACTCCAACAACACCACAGAACATCGTCACCACGTCAGGCTGGTTCTCGAGCGGCTTTTAGAAAACCAATTGTTTGTGAAAGCCGAAAAGTGTGATTTTCACGCTGACTCTGTCTCGTTCTTGGGGTACATTCTCGAGGCCGGCAAAATCAAGCCAGACCCTGCCAAGATCCAAGCAGTCTCCGAGTGGAGTATCCCCGAAACTCAAAAAAAACTGCAGCAGTTTCTTGGGTTCTCGAATTTCTATCGGCGTTTCATACGCAACTACAGCCAAATCGCAGCTCCCCTCACTCGTCTCACTTCTGTCAAGATCCCTTATGTTTGGAACCCTGCCGCAGACTCCGCTTTCACACGACTCAAAGAACTGTTCACCTCGGCACCCATTCTGATCCAGCCAGACATCCACAGACAGTTTACAGTGGAGTTCGACGCCTCGGACTCCGGTGTGGGGGCCGTACTGTCCCAGCGAGACCCAACATCAGGCAAACTCAAGCCATGCGCCTTCTTTTCCAGGAAGCTTAATCCTGCAGAGCAGAATTACGACGTTGGCAACCGTGAGCTATTGGCCATCAAGCTGGCGCTCGAGGAGTGGAGACATTGGTTGGAGGGGGCTGAACAACCGTCTATTGTAAGGACTGACCATAAAAATCTGGCTTATTTACGTTATGCAAAAAGACTAAACTCCAGACAAGCAAGCTGGTGTCTTTTTTTTGATAGGTTCAAGTTCACCATCACCTACCGCCCGTGCAGTAAGAACGGCAAACCCGACGCCTTGTCACGCAAATATTGCACCTCGGACGACAACACCGCTCTCCCTATCATTCCGGACTCCATCTTTGTGGGCAACCTCACTTGGGACGTAGAAACCCAGCTACTACAAGTCCAAGGTGAGAAACCTGACTCAGTTGCCTGTCCCCCTGGCACTCTGTTTGTTCCGGACAGACTCAGGTTCGATGTCATCACCTGGGGTCACAGCTCCAAGGTCGCCTGCCATGGTGGTGTTCGTCGGACCCTCGCACTCCTCAGACGTCGGTTCCACTGGCCCTCCATGGACGCGGATGTACGCCAGTACATCGCCGCCTGTACCACCTGCGCCAGGGCTAAGTCCTCCAACTCACCTCCTGCCGGCCATCTCCAGCCTCTGCCTGCGCCTCACCGACCCTGGTCCCACATCGCTATGGACTTCGTCACAGGCCTGCCTCCCTCGCATGGGTTTACTGTCATACTTACTGTTATTGACCGGTTCTCCAAAGCTGCTCAGTTCATCCACTTGCACCAAGTCCCCTCTGCTACTGAAACTGCCAACTTCCTGGTTAACCATGTCTTCTGTCATCACGGCATCCCTTCCGATATTGTGTCTGACCGCGGTCCACAATTCACCTCGCAGGTTTGGACGGCTTTCTGCTCCGCCCTCGGAGCTTCCGTCAGCCTCACATCTGGATACCACCCGCAATCCAATGGCCAGGCAGAGAGGGCTAATCAGGAGTTGGAGGCGACCCTTCGCTGTTTGGCGGCGCAAAATCCTGAGGACTGGTCGGACTACCTCGTCTGGGTGGAGTATGCGCACAATAACCACCCGTCCTCGGCTACAGGCATGTCCCCTTTTGAGGCCTCGTTGGGCTATTCCCCACCTCTGTTCCCCTCACAGGAGCTCGATCTGGCGGTACCGTCTGTCCAACTACACCTGCAGCGCTGTCAGGACGTTTGGCGCCAGGCCAGGGCCGCCCTCCTCCGGTCTGCAGAAGGTAACCGCCAGATCGCAAATCGACACCGTGTTGTCAGCCCTGACTATGTGCCAGGACAGCAGGTGTGGCTGTCCTCCAGGAAAATTCCGCTCCAGGCCACGTCCCGGAAACTGGCACCTCGCTTCATTGGCCCGTTCCCCATTGAGCGCGTTATCAATCCCACCTGTGTCCGTCTGAAACTCCCTGCCGCGCTCAAGATCCATCCATCGTTCCATGTTTCCCAAATCAAGCCTGTCCGCCAAAGCCCCCTTTGCCCGCTTGCCCGTCTGCTTACCCACCGCCCGCCCGGCTCATCGACGGCGCCCCGGCCTACACCGCCAGCCGGGTCTTGGACATTCGGCGCCGGGGTCGTGGGTACCAGTACCTGGTGGACTGGGAGGGCTACGGCCCGGAGGAGCGGTCATGGATACCTCGCTCGTTCATCTTGGACCCCTCCCTCATCGAGGACTTCCTCCGGGCCCATCCCGATCGCCGCCCTGTTCCGCCTGGAGGCGGTCGTTGGAGGGGGGGGGGGGGGGGTACTGTCACGGTGCCCCCGGCCGGGCCCTCGTCATCAAGTCCACCTGCTGGCAACGGCTGTGCCTCGTCAGCGTCATCAGGACCCAGGCTCTTAAGGAGGACCAGGACCTGTACTCGACGCTAGTTCGTTGTACTCCACGGTGCTTCACTGGCTACCTCGTGTATTGTCTCGCTCTAGTTCTCGCTTCCTTGTCTAATCCCTTGTCTGTCTTCTACTCAGGATCCTGCCTTAGTCTGGAACTCAAGGCCGCACTTACCTCTCGCTGTTTCCTGTCTCGGCGTCCCTTTGGTATACCATTGGACCACAGTGTTCGCCCGCAAGAACCTCCAACCATGTCCTTCAGACTCTTTCCTGCAAATTCTGTCTACAGAATTAAAACTCCTTACACTTACCATTCTGTCTGCCGAGTATCCTTCCGGGTTCCAGCATCTGGGTCTGCCACAGCCTGCTAGCCATGACATCATTCATTCATTCATACATTAATTCATTATCCTTTTAATAGAACTAACAACTAGGGTTGTGCCGATGGACGATACCATCGTTCATCGTGATGGGTGAGTGACATCACGATGGAGAGACACCATCGTGATGCCACGCCCCCGGCACGTTGCGAGTCGACACAATAAGCCGCGGTTACATGTGCAAAATACTTTGATGGGATCAATGGTCGGATTAGAATCCAACCGTGTACATGGCACAGAAAATTGTTTTCAGAATATAACAAACGTTCACTAACGTCACATTTTCGGTCGGAATAAATCATGGGCACATGCGCAGTAGGGTTTGAAAAACCGGAAGAGGATATAAGTTCCGCCGAGCGGCTATTTTTTTTTTCCAAACTTTATTTAATGTAACAATTCAACACAAAACAATGTTAAACAGCGCCGAGCGGCTACATACATTGACATGTCAGCTCGATAATATATGAGCCGATCTTCTAAACGTGCTTTTAATAATGTTACGGTTATTATGAAACACCTGTTCGCTCATCATTTGAATTTTAATCCGCGTGGTCAGGGCTTTTTCTGTTGAAGAATGGAGCCGGAATTAGCAGTATGCTAACACGGGCTAACAGCATTAGCTTTGGGTGGCGCTGCATTCTGGCTGCACGTAAACATGTGGGAATAACATCAGCCTTTATTTAGTCGGGACACGACTGGAAACACAAATCCACGTGATTGTTTGAATTTTTTCTAAGGACTGAGCGACATTTCTGCTTTGAAGCTCAAACCGCTGTGTGTGCTGACGATCCGAGCTGTGCTCAGACACACACTTTTAGACCCGGTTCTGAGTTCGGTAGGTCGTACCCCTAGAGCTGCGGGACGGATCGCAGTCTTAAATCTCCCACACACACCGCTCATGTAACAAAGCATCCCCCCCCTTCCCATCAATGTGGCTCTTTAATGACTCTCTTCTCTCCAATCAAGCAGGGAGGGGAGGGGCATGATCTGAGCAGCAGCAAGAAAGAAGGGTCCTTACATAGGCAGATTGGGCAGTGCTCCACTCAAATGGGGCGGGTTTTGCCTAATCAGGCAAAACTACAGAGTTCATGCAAACAGATACTGTGTTTGCATGAACTCTGTAAGTAAATTCAAGCACTTGCACTGTACGTAGTAAAGAAAAACTGTAGCAAAAGTATCAATTTCATCAAGTTATTATCAATACTTCACATTGGTATTGATACTATGGTAGTCAGATCAAACTGAACAGATCCCACCCCAGCTGACCATCAGCCTGAAACTGACTACATGTCAGTGTGTTGTGTTAAAATTAAATTGGTGATCAATCACATATTTGCATGTCACATTTGCGGCTGTAATTATTTAATATGAATGTCATTTTTGATAACCTTTTTTGCTGTTATTTCTAAATGTCGTTATTGCTGCCATAGATAAATGAATTTCCCCATCATGGGATAAATAAAGAAATCAAATCAAATCTAATCTAATCTAATCTAATCTAATCTAATCTAATCTAATCTAATCTAATCTAATCTAATCTAATCTGTCCAAGAAGTCCTCTGCCTTCGCCCACAAGTGGCTATGCTCCGGCAGCCCTGGGACCCCGAAAGCAACAAAAACATGTTAAAGAAGATAACTGAATATATTAATGTGTTTTAGTTAATTTAGTAATATATTAAGGTTCAATAAAAGGAGCCGGTTTAGCTCGTGCTGATTTGCGGCGCCTTCTGTCCGTGAAACCAGGGTTCGAATCCAGGCTGCTCCCTGTTCCCTTCTCCACCTCTGTGCCGGTCCCGAGCCCAGTTGCTTTGAGAAGGTTGCATCAGGAAGGGCATCCAGCATAAAACATTGCCAAGTTAACCATGCAACTCATCCTCAAAAGAGATGTTGTTTCACTGTGGCGACCCCTGATGGGAACAGGGAAAGAAGATTAAGGTTTAATAAAAAATTAAAATATGCTAGTTTAATGAAGTCAAAATTTATGACTCAGTTAAATAAAAAGTTATAGTTTAAATTTACTTAAAGTGTTTTATTTTATTGAACTAAAACCTTTTAAGTTCTGATTAACTTATAATTTTTAAGTAAGATAACTTAAAATATGTGAGTGGAGTGAGAATGAGAGGAAGACCGCGAATGGGATGGACAGAGGGTGTAAGAAGAGCGTTGAATGCAAGAGGGATGACTGTGGTGCAGGGGAGAGAGGCTGCTCAGGACAGGGATGGGTGGAGAGAGTTTGTGTATGGATGAATGGATGGGTGTGGTAGAGGTCTGGTCTTGGGATGAAGCGGCAAGGGGAAACCAGCCTTGGCTGAGGCCCTGCAGTGGAGGTGCCCACACTGGGCTGTGCAGCTGACCCTGGTGCAGTGTGGTGTGGCTTAGACCAGATCTCAGACCAGTCGCACGCACATACGCACACACGCACTCACGCACTGAAGGAGGAGGGTTTGGGGAAGAGACAGAGGGAGCTAAAATTGTGTGCCTTGTCTAGGCTACCCCACCTTGGTGGGACACAGCCTTGGTAAATAATAATAAAAAACTTGAAATATTATGTAATCAGTTTCCACATAAATCTTTACTTCACTAAACCTATTCGGGTTACAGTGCACGGTCATGGGCGCGATCGGTCCGTCTCCATGGGCTCTGTAAGGATGGCGACCTGTCCAGGGTGTACCAGCCTTTATCCAACAACCCAGCGGGTTAAGAAAATGGATGGAAGTTAAGGATGAAAACCCTCCCGTCGAGCAACTATATTGGATTTTTTTCCAACTTGCTGATCGAGTCACTGAAAACGTCACATGCCTAAAGCTGAGTCCCTGATTGGTTTATCCGCCGCTGCATCTCCCGCCAAAATATCACCGCGAAACTGAAAATCGCGCTGCTGCCAGACTGACCCACCGCGGTCGACGCACCACAGGACTTCAGATCGCTTCTGTGCATTGATTTATCATTAGAACTTGACACCCCTAATGCACGAATTGTGTCTGGTGAGAATGCAACTTGACCTTACACGCCTTAAGGGAACTGCGGCACACACCTGTGATCCCTTTAAAGCTATGTTCACACAGCACTCAGCAATGGAAGTTCAACTGATTACCTTTAAAAAAAGAGTCTACGTAAACGGGCTTCTGCATTCAAGACTCTTGCGTTCACATGTAGCTATATATAACTCCGAGTCTTTCATATATCAGAATGGAGCTAAAAAAGAAAAAAGCCTGAAACAAGATTCATGAGATTTTCATGACATTTCACACTAAGCCTCTTTCAGCTGTAGGTGGCGGATAGGCACTAGTGAATAACAGAAAAAAAAGAAGCCCCTTCCTGCTTGTCAAGTGTGAACACCATGGCCTGAAAGCATGTTCAAGAGCATGCATCACATGCCCAGTGTGAGCATGGCTTAAGATGCAGCCACTCCTCTCAATTAGTCATACAACAACGATAAAAACCAACAGCACCCGTACGGGTGATAAAGGCTTTAGCTGCATTCTTGTATTTGGCATAACTACTATTAGTCCATTCAGACTGACATCCTGCTCACATCTCTGCAGAAAACCAACCTCGTATTTTTCTCTTTGATGATCTTGTTTTCTTGGCTCTGCCAAATTTCCTGCTCATTCCTTCAGGTGTGTTCAATTGTGTGAGAAGTTGTGTTCTTCTCACTTCTCTCTGTTTTTTATCCCCCCTCTCCTTTTTCTTCCTCTAGCCTTTCTAGCCTTTCTTTCCACCAGTCACTGTGATGAAGTGCCCAGTGAGTGGCCGTCTCTGCTGGTAATCACCACGGTAACTCATGGCAGATCCTCTGAGCTGGCAACACCCCATCCATCACCGCCTCTGCTGCTGCAGAAAACTGATATATCAAGATGTAAATTCTGGCCCTCCCTTGTCTCAACAGAGGGGGGAGGAAAGGAGGAAATGACAGTGGAGATGAAGATGGTTGAGGAGAGGAGACAAAAAAGGAAAAATATAGAAATTAAAACTGAGAATGATGAAATTAAATGGGAAGAAAAGAAGGGTAGAGCAGAAGGAAGACTAGGAAATAACACAAGCTCAACAAAGGAGAAAGAACAGAGCAAAGAGATTTGACAGTATAAAAAACAAAGGAATCAGGAAAAGAAGAAAAAAAAGAGATGATAGTGGGAGAAAACACAAAATAACTGTAGAAGGAGAAAGCTGCCATAAAAAATAGAAGTTTATCCATCCCTATCATTTGTCCTTTTTTTCCTTAGTGTGACCAGTAAACAGAAACACATAAATAATAATATAACATTCATGTCAGGCCAGGCACACAGTGGATACAGAATTCCTCTGGTATAATGTCCTCCATTGCTACACAAGAGATACTAAAGCTAAATGAACTTACTGCTAAAACACATCTCAGAAATTTTAGCAACCCAACTCTTAATCAGTAAGAGACTCTCCTGCTGCTCCTTCACTGCCTAAGCAGTAAGTAAGTAAGTTTGTTTTGTTTTATTTATATATAGCCTGGCAGCTACAAGAACCAAAACATTTTTGAACACATTTTATGCTTGAGAAGCCAGATGCTTTAACACAGTCTCTGGAAAACAGGAACGTGCGGTCAGGAGAGGACGGTGAGGGCTGCATCACCTGCCTAATGATGGAATAAATATCTGTCCACCATCAGTGCAATTACGGCAATTTCTGTGTAATTCAAATCATTTCAACAATAATTTTATCATCAAAACCTCTCTATTTTGCGTAATTTTTGTTCAGTTAGTAAGTAGGCAGTGGGGTGAGGCTGCACCGAGCTCTGTCTCATGTTAAATGGCGCAATCCGATGCAAACTGGGCTGACTGTATGCCTCTTGGTAACTCAGTGTGTGCTACCAATGTAATGCTTTATGAAATACTTTTATAGAAGGTAATATTATGATATGTTCTCACTTTCCATATAAAAGATAGTGTATTTCATGTTTGTCTATCATTTATTTAGATATGACAAAAAGCTGCACTGAAAAGTCACAAAGTGAGGCAGGCGGTATAGCTCTGCATCAGTGTAGAGGCAAGTACAGCAACAGCACCCAGAATTTCTTTATTGTGATAATGATCTATTTGTGGAATTATAAAGATTAAACCTGGAATAACCTCTAGCAGTACTTTTATACATTTACTCAAATATTCATCAAATGAGCAGAAACCCAAGAAACAAAAACTGAAGAAATCCAGTAGAAACTTTCCAACACCTTAAACAAGTTAAAGTTTTATGTACCTTTTCCGGTGCATGGGAGCATCAGAGCCAAATTCAGATCCCAGCTGTTTTCCAGAGTGACCTGGTCATTTCGGACTCTTAACAGTATTACTGTGACAATCTGCTAGAATGGGACGCCTGTGTTAGAGCAACATATATTTCATTTGCTATTCTTTTCTTTATGATCCAGGCTCTGCACAGAAATAACACTTTCTTCATAAGTCCTGCCCACTTTTTTTAATTTAAACTCATCTTTAAATGCAAGTTGAGCCACTTAAGAGAGTCAGAGCTGTGACCACTGTGTGCATTTAGCTTTGAAATAAAACATCAGTCTAAAAAGACTGCACAATATTCCAGCACTGTTCCTGCTGGAGCAGAGCTTCTCTGGCAACCAAGGACAAACGTAGCTACTACACGTTTTGGGATGAGTCTGGGTTGTCTCTGAATGCTTGGCTTCTTGGTCAGGATGCACCTGGGAGGAAAACCCTTTAAACAACATCTAGTATTTGTTTGTGGAACTCATCAAAAGCTAAAAGTCCGACACCAGCAGTTTCATGTGCTTCGGCTCTAATTTAAGCAAAGAACAGAATCTTTGCCAACCATAGATGACAGATGTGGAAGATCTCAGTGCTTTTACCTTCATTACCTGATTACTCATCTTTGGTTTTGCACATAAGAAAAATGCTACAGCTATAAAGGAAAAGAAACTTGCATCAACATCTCCTTAACAGATTTATCTATCTGCCTCCATTTAATATGAGCATTTTTCAGCTCACTGAGTTACCAAGTTACAGGGAATAGCAGGCTATGTGGATGTAAATGCAGCCCCAACAACAGTGAGATTAAACACGGTGGAGCAAAAATTAAGCTCTCATATGTCTAATTTTGAGCCTGGAGATATAGTCATGAAACAATATGGTTTTGCAACATAAAACAAGATGTCTTTTACTATTTCTCCAAATTTAATATTAAACCACTGAGCAGTAGGGCTGGTCAAACAACTCATCATCCTCTCCCTCCCTCTCACTCAAGGTGTAGAAAGAATTAAACATAACAGGACAAATAACTCAGAAAAACACAGTAAAAAAGCTAAACAACTTAACACATTTGGAGAAAAACCCACACTTAAACCCAAATCCGTCCAGCCAGCCAGACAGGCAAAGGGAATGGTATCCCACAATTCCTTGCGCTGCCGATCTAACAGCAGCACCAAAGTTACACCTACTTAATTGAATTAATTTGAATGAAAGCAAAATAACTGTCTGATAACCACATGTTATTTTTAAGCTGACTTAACTAAAAAAATGATTTATCTTAACTAAAGCAAATATTTAAGTTAGATCAATGTAAATGGTTTATCTTTACAATATCAATACGTGGTCTTATCACCCTCTTATGTTGGAAAAAGTATTATCTGAGCTTCTTCATCCACTAAATCATCTCCAAATGGACACGCCATGCTCCCTCACCTCTCTGAAAACAAACTAACCTTCAACTAAACCTGCTCCAGACCAGGTTATGTTCAGAGCATGAGTTGCTATGGCAACTTGACATACCCTGAAACATACCTGCATTTTTGTAACCGAAAGCTGAGGTTAATAATAATAATAATAATAATACATTTTATTTAAAAATACACTTTATATTTTGGGTAAAATCTCAAAGCGCGACAATGAAAGCAGGAATTACAATGGTTTAAGATAAGAACAAAGTATAAGACAAAAAATAAATAAATAAAAAATGGTTATCCGCTTCCTTAGCCTCAAACTTACCCTGGTAACTCACATAACCTGCTTTTTGGAATACCCCCCCTGGGGCCTGTTTCAGAAAGGAGGTTCAACCAACTCTGAGGTTAAACTTGAACTCTGAGTTGGTCAATCGAGAGATTAACAACTCTGAGTTTTCTGTTTCAGAGAAGCTGATCGGAGTTAGGTCAAACAACTCTGAATGGACTGATTCGGAGTTAAGCGTGCGCACCGCGACTATAAGAAGCCATTATCAATGGAGCGCAGATATCACGAGTCACCATGGCAACCGTGGAAAAAAAGAGGTCTGCATATTTTTCGCCAGCTGAACTTGACGTGCTGCTGCAGAGTTACAGTGAATATGAGCACATATTCCAGAAGAAAAGCAACACCGCTGCATCTGCAAAACAGAGACAGTTAGCGTGGGAAAACATAGCTGCTCAAGTTAATGCCTAAGTTTGCATTTAAATCATTGTTGTAGAATATTGGCTGTAATAACTTTTTAAATAGCGTAAGGTGTGAAATGAAAAAAATGGGGATATTTAGGTGTACTTTTAAAGTGTTATTCCTGGTGTAATTGCATGAAATGCTGCATAGTGTACAGAACCAATCTGGGGGAAAAATGCATTTAACGTCGGTAATGTTTAGAGGACTTTTTTGTTAACTTTCCCCTCTTGCAAACGTTGGTCAGTTTAATATTAATACATGCAATTGTAGCCGGCCTCACAGGGTTCGGTGTCGGTAGATGTGAATGAAATTATGGCGCTCAGACACACACGTCTGTTCACTCCACATGTCTCTTTATTATAAATCTTGCACAGCAGAACACATGCCCCCTAACGTCCCACTACCATAACTGCAGTAGTAAATGCATGAACATGAGACACTGCATGGGCTGCTACAGAATTGTGTTTTTAAAAGTAAACTTTTGTCTACCCTTGTATTGATCGAGTGGTATAGGTCTATATGGGATTAAGAAAGTAAGCAGTGCTAGCAAATTGTGTTTCCAAAAAGTAATTGTTACATTAATCTAATTCAATGTCCCTGATTTCATTTTCATGTAGATGCAATCCTGCAGGAATTAAAAGAACATGGCAGCAGCTAAAAATGAAGTATAAAAAAATTATTCAATCAGGTCAAATTTGAGCATGTCATGGATGTAGGTTTTGTTGACAATATTTGACATATGAAACATCTAAATAGCAATACCTAATGTTGTTTTCATTGTATATATGTAATTGACTGCAACGAAAAACGGTAACGCTCAAACAAAAACGTATGGGGAAATGACAAAAAATCGAATCTAGGTCTCAAAATCCTCGCACGACGTAAATGTAATTCTCTACGAATTAATGCAGCCTCCTCGTCTATTGGGTCCTCCAAAAAAGGACAAGCCATTCTTGTCACCTAGACCGTCTCTGTATGACGGAAATTTGGGCAATGAAGGTAAAAAGCGAAAAATACCCCTTCGTCTTTAAAAAGGGGAGGGGACCGGCAGAAACCTTGAGTTTAGAGGATAAAACCTGCTCCGGACCAGGTTAGGTTCACAGCATAAGTAACCATGGACACTGACTCCGAGTATAAGTTACCTCTCTTTCAGAAACGGGTTTGACTTACTCTGCTTTCTCTGGTTTAACAAACCTCCCATTCTGAAACGGAAAACCCAGGGTTTCCCTGATTTCAGGGTTAACGCACTCAGAGTTCACACTTAACCTCCTTTCTGAAACAGGCCCCTGGTCATCTTCTAGATGTTGATGTCACTTAACTGTTTAAAACCCAATTCAATTAAAATTGTGCTTTTATTTCATTTTTTTAATTTCAATTTCACAGCACACAATAATAAATTACACAAAATTCTTGTCTTTGATGAAAATGAAAGTGGACATAAAGAAGTAAACTTCTTATCTCTGCCCCATTTAACTAAACCATGAAACCAAGAACCAAATATATCTCTTTGTTATGCAAAAAAAATATATATATATATATATATATATATATATATATATATATATATATATATATATATATATATATATATATATATATCACATGGCTGACAAAACAGGTTTTCAGCATGGAATGTGTTTTAATGAACATATTTTCAACATATTCTGGTAGAATAGTCATGTTTTGTCAGCCATTGCATGTATTTCTTTATTTAAATTGCTGTAAATCAAGAGCAGATGAAAAAAAACATTGAAAAAACCTTGTAGGTATGATATAGAAGTTACTACGACGGCCCACAAGCCTTCTGCTGCATTCTATTCAAAAGCATCCACTTGCATATAGAAAGATCCATGAAGATCTTTGTTTTCCTGAGCTGACATCTAGATCAAAACTTTACGGCTGGATGACTCCAATTTTGCTCACCATTTTTGTTGCACCAATAACGCTATGTTGGAGTTTGAGGGGCTGTAGAATAGCAGGAGAGCGTGTAAACAGAGGGATGATGGGAAATGGGGGTTGGATTACTCAACACCAATGATTCCACCCACAGCTCAGAGTCGAATGTCAACTACTGCCTCTGTGCAGAAACTATGTCCTAGAAAACAACAGGTTTTTAGATTTTGGCTAAAATAACAGAATCATTAAAATATCAGTGGGAACAATTTTACAATAGAACAATAGATGATCATAGTGGAAATTTACCTGTATGCGCGAAGGAATAAGGAACAATTTCTGATGCCACCAATCTCAGAGAAGAGATTGATTAAAATTAAATTCCAGACATCTGAAGATCAAAAGCAAAAGACTTCCCTGAATTTTGTTTTAATGCAAACAATTAAAAGCTTAATATATTTTCTGCAGCAAAGTCCAACCACAGAATACAGCCTACCCAAAACTAAATAAAGATCAGCTGTGATCCTCAACAGCAAATCTATACACCAGAAACGCCTCAGGTTTCCAGCAGCGGAGTAAAGGACAAACAGACTTACTGTTTTGCCGCTGCAGCTTAGCTCTGATGGTTTCTGTGGAGACAAAAATGGAGTTCAGATGTAAATTAGACAGTCCTCTTTGAGCTTTTTATAGTGTGCTAACAAAGTGCACGTGTGTACTGAGGTCTCATCAGGATTTTAGCCATGACATCATCTGTATCCTCCCAGTCCCTGAAGCAGCACACCAGCTCTGAGAATGTAAATGTGCCTGAGCCGGATTCAAGACTGGGGGAGGAGGTGAATCGTTAATAAAATAGCAGCACGATTTATTGCATCTTAAGGGCAAGAGCACTGCGCACACAGACACTCACGCTCACAACACCTGAAAGACACCATCTGGACAGTAATGACCTTTCTAAATAAAGGGTAGGCAACATGAAAACATGGTGTAGTGAAAACAGTCCAACACTAGCAGGAGAACTGACAATCAAAATAACTCATCAGGAACCTTTAGATTCATTGCAGACTCTCATCTGTCTAACGATACACATGAATACACATTAAAGAATCAGAGACATGTTCAGATTTTATTTTCGGCATAAAGGTTAACAGGATTGTAAAGACTGACTTGGTGAACCCAGGAAAAATATCCTTTGTGTCTCTGTGTTAAACTGATGAATCCTTGAGCTTGTTAAATGGGTTTTAAATAGAAAACCAGCATAAAACAGGTCAACCATCAAGTCTGAGAATCCAAAATGTTGACTGAATAAAAGGAAAAGTATTGAGAGGTGTAAGGATAAAATGATAAAGGAAACACACCACATTGCCAAAGTATTTTAAAAAAATAAAAGAAATACATTACAACAGACAGGTATTAACTTTAGTAGCAGTGGGGGTTTTTCTCAAAATTAATTTGTCTAAAAAATAATAAATTATATTAACTTGTGAGATTTTGGTTTCTGCAGCGGTTCCACCTCAAATTAGCAAAATTTAAAAATGAATTATGTAACCCCAAATAAAACGTTTTTTTGTTCTCCAAAGTTCTACAAAAATCCTTATTTCCAGGTTATGAATATGTTTGTTTGATCAACCTTGATGTTTTGTTTGTATCAGGTTTACCGCCCCTTCTGGAAGTCGTTTGAGACTAGGAAGTGATTCCTGTCCTAGTCTCAGGTCCCGCCATCCTCTGTTGTGACAGGTCTGGGTGATTCTCTTCTCAACGCGTAGATTGTTTTATCTCTTTTGTGCTTCTGGGTGGAGACCTTTTGTGACTATAGGCATTAATGTTTTGGAGACTGGCAGTCACAGACTTGTAATTTTCCATTTATGTCAGACTAAATCCAGTGATGAAACTGAAGTCATTTCGTCCCTTACCTCAACACAACGCAAAGGAAAGAGGGTTAAACAAGGCTTTTTCGTAATTCAAAATTTTGAGAACTTTTAGTTCTCAAGAAGAGGAGTAGAAGAATTATTTTATCAAAAATCATAAACATGAGAAAAAGTAGAGGCAAGATTCTGCCAAAGGAGCTAAACACCTTCACCCTTTTATACAGGCGTTTTAGTTAGTTGACATTCTTTCGACTACCATAACTCTTCTACCGTTGATGCATTTACCGTAATTCCAGAAGATTCTGAAGTAGAAAAAAGCCACCCTGCGCTCATATGGTAGGGACATGGTTAGGCTATCAATGTAAATCAGCTGATTCTTTTGCAGAGAAAATGACGTTATGCTGATATACAACACTACAGGATTAGTGGCTTTGCATATCGATACAAATCCGACATGTAAAGCCACTGAACTGTGTAAACTGTCAAAGATTTACGGTGGGATTTACGGTGTGTCAAGAGTGTGTGTGATTAGGTGTCGCTGGGGACATCTCCGGTGTTAAAGGGTTAATACAACAATATTTAAAATAGCTGAAAACAAACAGAAGATTTGATTTGCTGAACAATGTACTAAGCAGATACCGGTAGTAAATGTCAGCCAGCAATCACGCCAATGACCTAGCAAGAGAGGGAACACCTACAGAAGATGCCATACTTATGACCTGACGGTCAGTAACTAAAAGACTGGATTTTCTGGAAGAAATAGTTAAATGAAACAAAGACAGCATTTTTTTATTTTTAACAAATGAATGAGGAAAAAGGTTTTAAAGGCTGTGAAACTTTAAATGAATTGGAGGATTACAGTTGTAGAGCGTCCTGTGAAAAGCAAATGGTTGTCATGTGTTTAATGTTCAGCCAAGGGAGGAGGACAGTGTGTTCGTGCCAGAACGGGCCATATGCATAAACCGAGCTGAGCCAAAGCAGCCTAGACTGCCATGAAGCAGCTTCCAGCAGCTTTTCCTGCCATCACTGCTCCAGTTTGCTGTCATGGAGGGAACTGGACACCACAGAGCATGCTCTGAGAGGGACAGACAAGAACTGACTTTCATCTTGGAGGTTTTTAAATCTCATTTAGATGTTTCTTTGTTTTTATATATAATAAAATAAAATGATTCAGAAGACAAAATTACTCAAATTTCCCATATCTGCATGACACAATTTAATTGCAGCTGTGGTGTAGCGGAAGTTCTGTTGAGCTCTGATTGGAATAGTGCAAGTTTGATTCCCGCCGTGCTCGCCCTTGGGAACCCAAACTGGACCCCGGATGGAAGGTTGGCACCAGTGTTCGGCAGCGGAGCCACCACCACTGTGTGAATCTGTGCGTGAATGGGTTTTGACTGTAAAGCGCTTTGGGCCTTTGAGGAAGGTAGACAGTTTACAAGTATACGCCATTTACCATTTAAACCGCAATGTTGACAAAACACAAACAGTGCATTGTTTACTTTATACACTTAATTTATGATTTTCTGCCTTATGAATTCTTGCACCTGTAGCCATGTCTAATCTTTCTGCGTCTTTTTCCATTGCACATGCACAGAAATAAATGTTCTTCCCACATCATGTCATACAACTAATACAGAACATTCACTTGATGAAGCTACTCAGGGAGCTGAAGTAAATCACATGCCCATATAAGGCTTAAATATGTTTCAAACAGCTGCAGATATGAGGCTTATGTGGGATCCACTCATTAACAGAGTTATGAAGTGTTTAGCAGAAGAAAAGGGATTAAGGTCCAACCTCTCTGACCTTGCAACACCATCATAATTACTGGATTTGCTCAGAATCAGAGTATTTTAAATGAATATGTGTGGCATGGTCATTTTAAAGAGACAGTAAAAGGTGACTCTTTTGAGTTCATTTGACTCAAAGGGACTGATTGTCACACAGGTTTACAACTACCTCCAGAGAAAGACGTGAAAAATTCAAGAATGTCTGAGTTCTCTCTGAAACAAACGTCCAGGTCTCTGCAGGCTAGCCTCTCCATTCATCACCCCCACCGCAGTCACAATAGCTGCTGTCACCTGAAACTAAAACTCCCACTAATTGTGTGTTTTGCGTGCATTACGTCTTTGTGGCCTCCTGTGTGGTGTTGATCAATCACAGTGCAGGAGAGGGAGTGGGGGCAGGAGATTTGGTTAAGTGTAACACCAGCCCACCTTTTGCACCATCTATGTTGCGAGTGCCCTCAAATAAATCACTGTTAGAATATCAAGACCAAGTAGTAGGAGGGAGAGGAAAACACATACTGTGTTTGAGTTTAAAAACCAAAAAAGGAGGAGCTCATTAATCTTAGATAGTCTTCAGTGTGTTATGATGCAGAAAGTTTATTTATTGACATGCCAGAATTATAATAGAAAGTGGCTTTTACAAAGACCACTTTATAGAGGGATCTTTAAGAAACACCAACAAAGGGAACAGTACTGTGTCAATTCAACGCATAATGTATTGCGCATCAAAACCATAAAACCGTGAATCAAAACCCCAAATCTGCAAATCAAAAAGCATAAATTGAGAACCAAAACCCATAATTTGCTATCAAAAGATATAACTCAAAGCGCAATCATATTTCTCAGGTGCCAATTTGTTTTCTCAATCCATCCATCCATCTTGCTCTGCTTATCCGTGACCGGGTCAGGGGGGCAGCAGTCTAAGCAAAGATACCCAGACTTCCCTCGCCATGGCCACTTTCTTCAACTCCTCTGGGGGGACCCCGAGGCGTTCCCAGGCCTGAGCCACCTCAACTGGCTCCGCCAGTCCAGTGGTACAATTCCCGACTGCTACATGATGCTTCAGAGATGTGTCAGCCAATACACTCCCACAGCATCCAGAGACTTGAGGTACTCAGGGCGGACTTTGTCCACTCCAAGAGCCTTGCCACGGAGGAGCTCATTGACTACCTCAGTAACATCGGCTTGGGTGATAGAGAGCCTCACCCCAAAGTCCTCATTCTCTGCTTCCTCAAAAGCAGGCGTGTCCGTGAGATTGAGGAGATCCTCAAAGTGTTCCTTCCACTGCCTGACAATGTCCCCAGTCAAGTCAACAGCTCCCCACCTTACTGAAAACGGTGCCTGTAGAGACCTCCTTTCCCCTTCTGAGGCGCCAGACGGTTTGCCAGAATCTTTTCGAGACCAACCAATAGTCCTTCTCCAAGGCCTCACTGAACTCCTCCCAGGACAGAGTTTTTGCCTCCGCAACAGTCCGGGCCCCAGCTTGTTAAGACTGCCGGTACCTGTCGACTGCCTCTTTCTTCAGCATGACGGCATCCCTTACTTCCGATGTCCACCACCTGGTCCGGTGGTTACCGCCGAGACAGGCACCAGAGACCTTGCAACCACAGCTCAGAGCAGTAGTAAAGACAATGGAAGTGGAAAACATTGTTCACTTGGACTCAATGTCCCAAACCTACCTCGGTACCTGTTTGAAGTTCTCCCGGATGTGGGATTTAAAGTCTTCCCTAACAGAGGACTCAGCCAAATGTTCCCAGAAACATTAAGAATGTAAATGTGGTGTCACGGTGAGGGGGCTCGAGAGCAGGTAGGACCTAGATGCAGAGACGGGAGGCAAACGGTTCCAAGGCTAGAGGGTTTATTAACCAAACAAAAGGCGCTGCAGAGCAGGACCACAAAACAAAACAAAACTCACTGTGGCGTGGCATGAAACATGGAACAGGGCATGAAAGGACGACGTGGCATGAAGACGTTACACCATGACCCGAAGCTAATGGACCAGCACAAGAGGAAGCCAGAGACAAGACTTATATACAGACAGGGCAGACAAGACACAGGTGAACACGATCAGGGCAGATGGGGACCAAAGGAAGTACAACTCAAGACATGACAAGACAGGAACCCTTTCAAAATAAAACAGGAAACAGAACCAAACAAGCCAGAACAAGAACTAAAACAAAAACCAAGACAAAACAAACTCAAACCATGACATGTGGAGATGTTTTCCTCTCATTTAGAACGAATTCCATTTCTGAACTCGTCCAACCAACCCTGATGGTTTCTTTTTCTAATAACAGCCTTTTAGATGTTCTTAACAATTCTGCTCCTGTCAAAACCCGTCTGTTTCATTTGCTAAATCTTCTTCATGATTCACTCCAGAACTCCACAAAATGAAAGCCAAATGCCGGCAGTTAGAACGGTTTTGTAAAAGAACTGGCTCTCCCATTCATAGAGAAATTTACAAAGAACATATTCTGCTATACGGACTTGGTTTGTAACACTAAAAAAGAATTACTTCACTGAACTGATTGATGCAAATAAGAGAAATTCCAAAACTATTTTTTCTTTAATGAATAAAATCTTTCAACCCTGTGACTGTTGTCCTCCTCATTTCTATTCAGATGACAACTGTAATTTTCTTCAGTCATTCTTTGACCAGAAAATTCACAATATCCATCAGCCTCTCCATTCCTCTACCTCTCCTCCTATCCCTTCTGACTCTTTTTATGTTTCTCATATATTTTCTTCCTTTCTGCTCCCTGATCCCAGTGAAATTTCCCGCCTCATCCATAAATCCAAACCATCAACCTGTCTGCTCGATCCCCTCCCAACATCCCTGGTTAAATCCTGCCTCCCTTCTCTTCTTCCTTTCATTTCTGCAATTATACACTCCTCATTGAAATCCGGTATTGTCCCCTCACTCCTCAAGACCGCTGCTGTCAAACCCATCCTAAAAAAGCCTGGCTCAGACCCCAATTCCTTTCATAATCTCCGTCCTATTTCTAACCTCCCCTTCATCTCCAAAATTCTCAAAAATAGTCCCCTCCCAACTTCACCATCATCTCAAGCAAAAAAATGTATTTGAACCCTTTCAATCTGGTTTTCGCCCCCTTCATAGCACTGGAACTGCCCTAACAAAAATCACCAATGACTTTCTCCAAGCAGTTGATTCTGGACTTATCACCATATTCATCCTCCTTGACTTGAGCGCAGCATTTGACACCATATCCCACTCCATCCTCCTTCACATACTTTCAGCTCTTCGTATTGAGTCCACCCCCCCCTCCCCTTGTTTCACTCATACTTCTCAAGCCCCACTCAGTTTATCCAACTGAATTCTTTTAAATCTCAACCCACACTCATTTTCTCTGGTGTTCCTCAAGATTCTGTTTTCGGTCCCCTCCTCTTCATTACCTACCTACTACCCCTTGGCAATATTTTCCGTAAATTCAGCATTGATTTTCATTGTTTTGCGGATGACACTCAGCTGTATCTGTCCAGTAAACTGAACTCTTCTCTTCCACCTGCTTCCCTTTCCTCCTGTCTGTCTGAAATAAAAATCTGGTTCACCTCAAAATTCCTCAATTTTAACAGTGATATAACCGAATTGCTCCTTGTAGGTTCCAAATCCACCCTTTCCAAAGTTTCAAGTTTTCCATTTTCCATTGATTCCTCTCCAGTTTTCCCCTCCCCTCAGGTAAAGAGTCTGGATGTCATCCTTAACAGCACATTATCCTTTCAATCTCACATCAATAGCATTACTCTGTCTGCATACTTTGATCTACGCAATATTGATCGTCTCCGCCCCTCCCTCACTGTCCCCTCTGCCTCCATTTTAGTTCATAGTCTACTCCAGTGGTCGGGAATCTTTTTGGCCGTGAGAGCCATGAGCACCACATATTTTTAAATGTAATTTCGTGACAGCCATACAATATGTTTAAAACTAAAAAAAAGTTAATGTGTGCACTTTATGTAATTTCAACACTTTTAAAGTACAATAAGTCTGTGGGTTATTTTAGTAACATTGTTATTGTAGCGGACTGAGTTGGACTGGGTGGCTGTTCTAAGTTCCGAAGTTCATTGAATGCATCAAGCAGAGATGCTGGTTGACCCTCAGTTCTGTTGCTCAGCCTGTCGTTGGGGAGTTTGGACCAATGGGGTTCAGCTATGGGCCGAATAAGGGAAATAGGAGGGCTGGTTTGGGAGCGGTGTAATAAAAGGTTGGGGGGGAGTGCTCTAAGCCGGAGAGATTCAGGAGTTGCTGAGTAAGTTGTACAGCGTTTGTTACGGCCTGCAGTAACCAGAATAAAGAACCGTAAAAGAGTTTAAGTCTTCGTGCCTCAGTGTGGGGCAGGGACGCTACATTATGCTGTTGCTAATAAATGAACAGTATTTCTTACCATTAATGCGACTTCTGGTGATGCATGGTGGTTTTGCTGATGGTCTTGTCTGGTTGAAATGTGGTGAGTTTAAGCTTAATGTAGCTGTTGAGACTTTGATCTGTTAAGCATGATCATAGGTTGGTCTTAAAGTTCTTTAGATGTGAGAAAGACTGCTCACATGCATACGTAGAGCCAAACATTGTCAGTACACACGCTCACACGTTGCAGTCTGTGGTATGTGTGACGGGCAGCATGTTCTAATCAGTGCGCCACTTCATCTTGTGCCTGAGCCCACTATCCCTCCCCTTTTTCTTCTCAAAGACTGGAGCGCGCATCTGCCGGGATGGCAATTCACATGTTTCAAGCTAGTACAAACTGGCACCGCATCACGCCTGTGAAGGACTGGTCTAATTAAACTTTTTTTCTTCTTTTTAATAATCAAAGATTTGTCTGCGAGCCAGATGTGGCCATCAAAAGAGCCAGATGTGGCTCGCGAACCATGGGTTCCCGACCCCTGGTCTAGTCACTGCTCGCCTCGACTACTGCAATGCACTTCTCTCTGGTCTTCCCAAGAAAACTCAGAATAAACTTCAGCTGCCCGCATCATCACCAGAACTCCTTCATCACATCACTCCCGTTCTCAAGCAGCTGCTCTGACTTCCATTAACTTTCAGGATTAAATTTAAACTCTGTCTCTTTACGTTCAAAGCCCTCCATAACTTGGCTCCCTCTTATGTTTCTAATCTCCTCCATATCAACACTCCCTCTCGCTCTATCTGGTCTTCTTCTTCTTCCCTTCAGCTTTCCGTCCCTCTGGCCCGTATGGTCACCATGGGGAGCAGTGCCTTCAGCCGCTCGGCTCCCCAACTCTGGAACTCTCTCCCCCCAGACCTCCGTAACATTGACTCCTTTTAAATTTTTAAATCCAGACTGAAACCCGTCTGTTTAAATTTCTTTTTCCAGATCACAATTTTTCATCTGCTGTCTGATTTTATTCATGATTTTAACTTATTTATTGTTTTAAAACATGTTGTGATTTTATTTTGTTTTCTTTTGAATCTGCAGTGTCCTTTAATGTTCTGAAAGGCGCTTTTAAAAAGTAGTAGTTTAGCAGCTTTACCACAACCTGCAGGACAATAGCCACTTTGAAGATTTTCCGTCAGGGTTCAGACCACACCACAGCACTAAAACTGCACTAGTTGGAGTCTCTAATGACTTATTATTGGCCTCAGAAAAGGTTCAACTGTATTCTGGTCCTGTTGGACCATTAACACTATCAACCATAGTATTTTAGTCCAAAGATTAGAGCATGACATAAGGATCAGAGGATCTGCCCTCCAGTGGTTTGAATCCTATGTGTCCGATAGGTACAAGTTTGTTATTTTAAATGCACAGTCGTGTCATTGCACTCGTGTTAGCTACGGAGTCCCACAAGGCTCAGTTCTAGGATCCATCTTGTTATGCTTTACATAAACATAATATGGAAACACTGCATTAACTTTCACTGTTATGCGGATTATACGCAGTTATATGTATCCATTAAACCTGACCAGAATGAACATAAAGAGAAACCTAATGCTTGCATCAAAGACATCAAGGCCTGAATGACAATTAACTTCCTCCTCCTAAACCCAGAAAAAACTGAGTTAATTATATTGGGTCCTAAATACCTAAGAGATGCTCTGTCTGATCAGATAGTCTGCCTGAACGGCATAAATATAGCTTCCAATTCCACAGTTAGAAACCTAGGGGTTTTATTTAACCAAGATTTATCATTTAATGCTCAAATTGTACAGGCTTGTAAAACTGCCTTTTTTTTTTACCTGCACAATTTAGCTAAGATCAGAAAGATATTATCGTGATGCTGAAAAACTCATCCATGCAAATGTCACATCCAAGACTGGATTACTGTAACTCTTTGCTAGCAGTGTGCCCTAAAAGTTCCTTAAGAAGTCTACAGCTTGTTCAGAAAGCAGCAGCTAGGTGTTAGCAGGAACTAGCAGAAGAGTACACGTTAGCTTCACTTCACTGGCTCCCAGTTGAATCTAGAATCAAGTTCAAAATCCTCCTGCCAATCTATAAGGCTTTAAATGGCATGACCCCATCCTATATTAAAGATTGCATAAGCCTTACCAACCAAACAGAACACTTACAACCAACACAGAACACAACTCACAAGGACTGCTTGTGGTTCCCAACATTTTTAAAAGTACAGTTGGAGGTAGAGCTTTATACCACCAAGCCCCTGTCTTATGGAATAAGCTCCCAGCTCGTGTAAGAGAGGCAGAGTCATTTTCTACATTCAAAGTTAGGCCTAAAACACTTCTCTTTGGACAGGCTTATTGCCAGACTAGCTAGTAATCAGAGAATTTTTAACTTATCGCTCCCCCTACTTCCCCTTTTGTAATGAAGTTTGGGGGTAAAAGTACAATTGTCATTACATCTATTATACATTTTCTGCCTGCTAAGATCTATACTATATTGTATTAATATATCCTAAAAATATAGATTTTGTATTATTTTTATATTACAACCCGCTATAATTACCATAGTGCATGCAACTTACTAAAAACCAATCTTTGTGTTTTACTATGTTTTACTGTGTTTTATCGTGCCTGAATGTGTTTTATCATCTTTTATTGTCAAGCACTTTGTGATTTTTATCTTGATAGGTGCTCTACAAATCAAGTTTATCATTATTATTATTATTTATTATTATAATAAAATGTTTAATTTAAATTTAATGACAATTACCAATTATTAACAACTAATACTAACCAATTAGCTGTTAGGCTGCTAAAATTCGGGGAAAGTATGGTGCACTGGGATTCTGTCCTCTATTCTCCTCTCCTCTATTCTTGATCATTTATTTATCATTTAGTTCTCCATGCCTCTGTTTGGTGTAGTGCATATCATGCATTGTCCCTCTTTCCCACTCCCCTCCGGGGGAGCGGGAGTGATTCCAGATTCAAGTTGGCTTGTCTGTGCTTCTGCACCTGACCGTGGAACTCGTCTCTGGCTTCTCTCTGCTCCTACCCCTGTACTTGGTTGTGGACCCTCATGTCATGGTGCCTCTGTCAGCTCTCCTCCCCCTCCCCTCTCTGCTTGGCCACTGATTCTACCCAGCTGCGTCCACTCAACTCATCAAACCGCCAGACCTACTTAAGGAGCTCCAGGACCAGTATTCAATGCCAGTTCGTTGCCCCCTGATGGACCTTCGTACCCACGAGTGGATGCCAGAATCTGTGACTACCCAAGCTGAACCACATCTGAAGCTACCTACCTCTCAACGTAGCTTCGCCGAACCTCCAGCCACGTCACAAGCCATCGCCAAACCTCCAGCCTCGTCACGAGCCATCGCTGAACCTCCAGCCTCGTCACGAGCCATCGCTGAACCTCCAGCCACGTCACGAGCCATCGCCGAACCTCCAGCCACGTCACGAGCCCTCGCCGAACCTCAAGTCTCGCTGACTCCTTGCTACATCATTATATCAACTACACCGGAGAAAATAAATTCCTTACTTACCAGTACTCACCTCCTGTCTTCCTTCCGGGTTCAAGCATCTATGTCTGCCTAGCTTAGCTAGCCATGACACCTCAGCTCTGGCTCGTCTTGCACCACCAGTCCTCCCCCAACTCTGTCTGAATGAAGCCCATCTGCTGGACTATTTAAACATGAAGTTGTAGGGTTAGATAAGTCAATTTTTCCCTAAGAGTTCTGGTACATCGCCTGTCTGTTCTGAGGAGGATCCCTACTTAATATGGACATCCCTGAGCATTCTTCTTATTTTTTTTGGGGGGGGGGTTATCTTAATGAGAAGGAGTATAAGAACAGGGATGCCCAGTTTGGCTTAGTCTGTTTAGTTTAGCCATAATCCATTGAATTCTATGACTTCATGTTCTTTATGATTTCATGTTTGTTATACAATTACCAGTAGGAAGCCCATTGAGACGACTATTGTTGTATTATTGGGCTATATGAATAAAATTGAATTGAATTGAATTTAACTGAATTAAGACCACAGCTGCACAGCATTTCTATGACACTTGTTCTGCTGAATATTAGTTTTATATTTAATAGCAGATGGTTTTTTGCCTATGTATGTTGTAGATGTCCAGTCTAATGACAACTCTTTAAAATACCTATACAGTTTCTATAAAAGTGAGGTTGGTGCCCATGTTAATAAAAATATTGTGAGATCCTTGTTTCCTCTGGTATAGTTAGAGCAATATGGCTTCAATGCTGGGAGGAGCAAGAGGACAGCAATTAAGAGAAAGGGTAAGTGCTGCATCATGTTGACGTCAGTGCTGCAAAGGGTCAGACCATCTGCTGCTGGACGAGCTCACAGTTAATGTCCCACTGCAGCACAACCTGGGATGATGTTCAAGATGCAAACATAGAATCCGTAATTAGATGAGCACAGTTGTGGGTGAAGGAACATTTCTCAACTTCATTTAATTAAAGACTAAAGAAAAAAAATTGTTTCTCAGCAGAATCTGTCCATCATGGCAAAATGCATTTCTGTTGTAAAGTTTCCAATTAAAAGCAGCACTGACTATAATCTTATCAAATTACAGCCCACATCTATGCTTCCTATTGACGCACAATGAAAGTATCAGCTTTTGATGTTGTGCTAAAATAAAATTCTTAAATAAGCCATCATACTCATTTTATTCTCCATAAGTCACAGATGACTATGCACGTGTTCTCAAATGGAATTATTACTGCATGAGAACAAAGAGATTTCACGGCAGCTCCATCGCCACCTCTGCCTTACTCATGCACACGCACAACACCAATAGGAGCACACAGACTGAAGTCCCAGAGGACATCCATGGAGACTCCCTCCAATAAAGAGGATTATAGATTTTGCCCTGTGCACTCAACTGTTTCCAATGAAATAACCGCCTCCTCCTGCATAACTCATTAAAATTTAAACCATTCCCCCTTTCAGCCTAATATCCCTTCACTGTTTTGCACTTATTACAGTCTTTCCATGAGAAAAATAGCCCTACCAGAGCATGTGTGTTAGTATGTGTTTGTGTGTCTGAATAGCAAGGGTGTGATAAAATTAGAGAGGAAGATCTGAGAAAGTGTGAGTGAAAATGTGTTTTTATGCTCAGAGGCCCTGCAGGCTCAGTGGCTGGTAAAGATTTCCCGCAGAAACACACAAGTGTGCAGCACCACACACACAGAAAGAGAATCCTAAAATGAGCAGGAAGTGAGATGAATGCAAATGTATCCTCTTAGATGTAGGTAAGAAATACATATTTATGTCTAAGTAACACCTTGAGAGAAGGAGAGTGCACGGTTCTAACGGTTATTAGGTTATGTGGCCCAATTACTAAACTGCATGGCTGTTCAAGATTCAAGATTCATTTGTTGATTACCATTTGATAAATCATAGCTCCTGGATCACTGAACCTGTGATTCCAGATAAAAAAACCACTCTGAGGAGAAGTGTTTCCATGTTATTTCTATTCCTGCTCCCTCTGTCATTTTTGGACTCCCCTCGTTGAGAAAGCACATTCCCCATATCAACTGGTCATCCAACAGGATTTTGACCTGGGGATCTGGTTGTCCTGAAACCTGTCTTGGTTCCATGCAGCCTCGTGAAGTTTCTGTAGTGACTGTAGAGGAGATGTGTCATGATTTTTCCAAAATACCCTCTGAATACCTTGAACTGAAGGAGGTTCAATAAAAATTCAATAAAAATAAAGCATGTTCAAAGCATGTTCATTGCCTCCCAAGCCTCCCAGCCTTTTGACTATAGTATAGAACTCCTTCCTGGAACTATTCCCCCTACCTGTAATGTAATCCATGCAGGATTACATCGTAACATCTCTTAAATCTGGTCTCATTCATCCCTCCTCCTCACCTGCCGGTGCTGGATTCTTCTTTGCAAAAAGATGGATGGGGGCTTAAGGCCATGCATTGATTACAAAGGTTAAATCAAATAACAATTAAGAATTGCTATCCTCTTCCTCTGATGAGCACAGCTTTCGAGTTACTCCAGGGTGTCATGAGTACCTCTACCTGAATGAGGCTGGCTTCAACCTGCAGAAACGAAGGCAAAGAGGCCGTAACATCATTGGCCAAAGAGCCATCACTGAGGTTCCTGGCCAACGGTGGGGTAATATTACTTTTTGTGCGACCATGGGTTTGGAGGGGCTTGTCCACTGGCATGCTGTCCTTGGGTCTTACAACACCCAACGTCTCCTCACCTTTCTAGAGGAGCTAAAAGACATCCTCCTTGACCGCCAACAACACCATCCTGGGCATGCACATCACATTTATGTGATCATCTGGGACAATGTTGTCTTCCACAGAACAAACCAAATCAGAGTGGTTCACCACTTTTTAAACGACTGTCTGCCGTCCTACTCGCCTTTCCTGAACCCTACGGGAGTTCCTCTCATTGTGTAGATGGAAGGTTTATGACAGACACCCATACACTAAATGATGCTGCACAGTGATTGTGGTGTGTGTGTGGTGTGAATAAAGTAAATAAAATAACTTCACATCCTGCTCATGTTTTCAAGATTGTAGTGTGCAATTGATTCTGTTTTTGCACTCATAATTTACTACAGATTTCTAGTCTTCATACGAAACTCACAAATCTAAATGCCTAATCCTCTGCAGAGATCTAAGAACATCCATCGTTATTATGTAAAGTTTCTAAAAAATATGCATTGGCAGTTGTGAAACAAAGAACCATCTCACAAATTGAGCATTGTGTTTTCAATTGTTTCGCTGTAGTGTGCAATTTGTATAGTGTTTACAGTTTTTAAAGCGTCAAGCTGCTCTGTGAAAGTTTGAGTTCTGAAGTGAGAAGGTGTGGTTGTGTTTATTTAGCTTTAGAAAAGGGTAATGTGTTTAGACATCGGGGAACATGGAGGACACGTTTGTGAAATGTGTTTTAGCCTTTGAGAAAAACTGTTAGATACTTGTTAACAGTTTTTAAATGTCTTAATGGTCTTGTGCCTTCTTATCTATCAGATCTTTTAGTCAAAAATGAACCCTAAAATCATCTGGCACTGGTCTTCTAACCATTCTGACTGAAAAAACCAAAACCTATGGAGAGACATCTTTTCAGCCCTATCACCGTCATTTGTGGAAGAGTCTGCTCGAGTACCTGAGAGCTGCAGAGAGCATAGGTGCTTTTAATCTAGGTTTTAGCTAATTTTACTTATTTTGTTTATTTATTTATTTTGTATCTATTTATCTATTTAAACTTGTTTTCATAATTTACACTGGATTATTAATCATTTATTTTAATCTTCCTTATTTCAATGTTTTATTGATTATTGTTTTATCAGTATGTTTTCAGTTTTATTTTAACTTTCATTTTTGGTGCATCCTCAGTTGGGTTCTCTTCCTCTGGGTGGGCTGCTGCAGCTCTAGATGGGAACCTGCATCTCCACTTAGATGTGGTGAGGCTGGTTCCCACCTGTGATGCTGCATTTGGCTGGTTATGCAGCTATTCACAGAGAGGGAGGTCCCAAATATTAGCGTATCAAACAACCAACATTTTGTTTTTGTTTTTGTGCTTGTTTTCCAATTGTCTATCCCCATCAGTTAGTTGGTGAGAGGGGATCAAGGGGTTGGGATTGTGTAGGTCTGGGGAGGGGGACCTATTTTAATTTTCATGCTGGTTTTTATATTATTGATTTTCTTTTGCCTTAATATAAATCACTTTGTGTTATGTTTTCTATAGAAAAAGTGCTTTGTAAATAAAGTTTAATTTAAGTTGATTTGATAAAGTGTAAACTGTTGGTTGATTTACAGATTTATGTAAAAAATAATAAAATAGGACACCAAACATCCTTTATCCCTTGACGCCTATCGATGCAAATATGCATCAAACCACTTCAGCCCAAAAATGACCTCAATTGAGCGTCTAAATGAAAGCAAAAACATGAGTGATTTTTTACTTTATTTTCATAGCTAGAAATAAATTCGGCCATCAAAGTGGTAACGTTGCATTGTTGTAATAAATTACATAAATATAAATGGTTTCTTTATTAATTATGAAAAATGAAAAAAAAAAAAGAATTACTTACACAGATTAGTTAAAAACCAAATAATTACTAGTTGCAGTCCCATTGACCTCAGGTAGTGCTTTTATTGGCCAGCAGTGTTTGACATATTTATGGACCTTTTGATTGTTTTCTTACAATTTTATACAAAAGATGAATACAAATACCTTTACAGTGATCAGTGACAGGAGATGAGGTAATACAGTGTTGCCTGAAGTTGCAAAAGAATATAGTTGTGATTAGCTTCTGATTAAAGTATTGATGTAAAATGATCTATTCATGCTTCTCATTCTTTTTTAGTAATTGTTTTATGCACATGCTTTTGTGCCTTTCATTTTCTGGCCCTAATAAAGAAGTACTCCAAAAGTCTGGATAAATGAGATTGAGTCATTGTTTTTCTTGATTATTTCGTTTTTCAGATTTGATCTGACTGTATGCTCAGGGTTGTTTTCCTGTTGTGTGACCCACTTTTACCCAAGCTTTGGATGTCAGACAGATGGCAAATGGTAAATGATCCACAGTTACATAATATCCGTTTTCCATACTAAACTTAGGTTTACAGAGAAATTAACACTCATTTTTGTCATTCATTACTTTGGATTAACTTGCATACACATTTAGGTTTTAAGACACATACACTGGGGGTCATAAAAAAATAGGTGTCTTACTTAAAGTTCCACACTAATCATCTTTCAATCTACTGTCAAAGTGTTCCCAGTGGTCTATTAATTATGATTATGCAATCTTTAGACAAAATCAAAAAACCACTGTCATTTTTTAGGATATATTATCTGCAAAGCAGGAGGAGTTCATTATAAAATTTACCTCTGAGGTTTGTTTTGGCACAGAGTTTTTTCATGTCCTCTCCCGCACACTTACAGTCCCTCAAAGCCTTAACCTAACATTAGTGGTGCAACAAAAATTGTAATTAATATTGAAGCCATCCAGCCGTAAAATTTTGAGTCAAATTCCAACTCAGACGAGAAAAACAAAGACATACATAAATCTATTTGTCTGCAGATGGATGGATCGGAATAGAGCAGATCAGGAAGATGGCTTGCTGATTGTAGCTCATACATCACAGCTACAAGATTTTACCAATGACGTTTTTTTTTCTTCTGCTCCTGTTTACCATGGTTTGAACAAAGAAATACTCAGAAATGCAATTTTAATCTTAATTTTTTTGTTATATTTGTCCTTGATCATCTGAGAAATGTTACAAAAATTTGCTAAAAACACAATTTTTATAAGGGTCTTTAAAGACATCGACAGATTTGTGAGACAATTAAATGTGTTACCCAAATGCATAAATATGTCCAGATTCATGGGAATCAGTCAAAAGTCAGACTATGACTCACGGTCTTAAATGTGCTGTAGGATCCAAATATAAAACCTGGTTATGACTGAGGGAAGCAGAATGCTAAAATACCTAACTGGAACACCAAATTAACTAAAGTGTTAAAGACAACCAAGAACAATGAACCCCAAAGCAACAATTCTTACTTATTCAGACAGTCAATTAAGTAGCTCACATCTATACAATGGAAGCCTGGGATGCTAAGCAACCAAATGTTGCACAGATTGATGAGTCAGAACTGTACTGCATCTTTTTTATCTGTCAGTGCTTTCCTTTTGGCTAAATTCTTGTGATGAGAAAACCCAGTTTTCTAACACATCAGACTGCAGGGCAGCAACACAACCGCAGCAAAGGCTTTCATTAAGGTTTCTTCATTCACCGAGGATTAAACCACTAACTTGGGAACAATAAATGTCAATTGTTTTACTCAGGGTCGTGTGGCTATGCCTGCCCTGTTTTCCCTCCTCCTGCACAGGTGCAGGTATTTGGGAATCATATGGTTGGATATAAAAGATCCACCTTAGGAGCTCTTCAGGAGTGCCCTTCCTCTGGTCTGCCAGCTGTGTCCGGGTTGTTGCTGCAGCTTTGTGCTTAGTCATCAGTGGTCTACTCCCATGCATGCACTCATCTGTTTGGTTCCGTTGATTTGGTTAACACTCCATCTACAAACATACACTTACATTCCCAGACACTCATGCAACAATACACCTTCATACTTTCTGGTATTTTGATTGTTTATCATTCTTTATACATATTAAAAGTACTTAAAGTGCTAAAACCGACTTCGTCTCCCCTCTTATTTGTTATGGTCCAGAGGCAATCGTAACACAATAAATAATAACAACAAACTGGACTGGTCTAGCAATTCGGACGCTCTGTACAAGAAGGGCCAGAGTCGCCTTCACCTGCTGAGGAAACTGAGGTCGTTTGGTGTGTGCAGACAGCTGCTAAGGACTTTTTATGATACTGTTGTGGCCTCAGTAGTCCTTTATGGAGTTGTGTGTTGGGCAGGGGGAAGTAGAGGCTGGGACAGGAAGAGGCTTAACAAACTGGTTAAGAAGGCCGGTTCTGTCCTGGGCTGCACACTGGAGTCCATTGAGGAGGTGGTGGAGGATGTTAGCTAAGCTAACATCCATCATGGATAACCACTCCCACCCCCTGTTCCAAACTTTAGAGGCGCTAACCAGCTCCTTCAGCACGAGACTATTACACCCACAGTGCAAGAGGGAGCGCTACCACAGGTCATTCCTCCCCACAGCCATCAAACTATACAACACTGTACTACAGTGACACACTATGTTCATACATGGTCTATTTCATTTGTAGTTGCTGTTGCTGTTTCAGTCGTTTTGGTTTTTACAACGGGTATCGCTTTTTGGTGTGTACTTTTTAATTCTAATTTTAATTTAACTTCATTGTCTATGGCGTTTTATCGCTGCCATTAATTGAACGAGCGCAAAGACAACTGAGCGGGTGTATTTAGGAACTGAGTGAGCGAACCTAACAACCGCGCAGGCACAATTCTAACTGAGACACCCAGCATTTTACAACTGCATGCCTGCAATCCTAACTGAGCCGTGATACTGTGCGCTCACTTTCCTCCTGCGCGCTCCCTGGGTTTGCGAGCAGTGTTGAGTGGGCATTTTTGCCACTTGGGGGGCGGTGTTCAGGGGTGTGTTTGTCACTTAGGGGGGGAAACCTTTCTGGTTTATCTGATTGGCTAAAATTTGCATGTCAAATCTGGCGAGGCAGGACTGTCCTTTAGAAGCTTTAATAGAAAAGAAACGGTAGATGTAACGTGGATTAAAACTGTAACAAATGCAGTGATTTTCACAACATACAGAAATCCAATCAAATTCCTCATCTTCTGTATCTGAAATGAAGCCGGGCTAAATTTCTATCAAACACCCCAGGTTGACTTCCATCATCGTCAGAGTCGGTCTCGTTGCCGTGTAGCTCCAAAGCTCGAAGAACAGTTTGCCCAAGCTTAAGTTCTACTGTCCAAAAGTATGGCGTAACTCGTCCGGTGCTTCCTCCCACTAAAAGGAGCTGAGGATGGACAGCTTTTCATTGTAATCTGCTGGAAGTGGCTGTGCAACACAGGCAACCTCGCCTTTTTTCTGCGGAAACTCAGCTGCTGCTGCGTCTTCTTGTCTTATCGGAGTTTGTTTTCCAGCGTCCTCACTTGCTAACCATGGATTCATTATTTTGAATTCTCTGGCAGCAACAGTTCGGTTATGTTAGAAAAATCTTCACAGATTCAGACTTCCGGCCTCAATAATTCTAAACATTCAAATGTGTCAGCCAGTATCTCAATCATTTTGTATCAACACAGGGAGTTAACTACAAACGCATTTCAAAAGAAAGGAAATTGTTCTCTTCGAGCTGTGAATGCAGACATGCAGTGAGCTGGCTGCCAAGGGACCGTAAACAAAGTGCAAACTCTGTGAAACACCATTCTGTAAAAGTCAATAATCTCACAGAAAATAATAAATGTCTATAATTATATGAACTGGCAATGTAGACTCTCCAGCATATTCATGTTACAATGAATATTTTCTAGGAAAGTCTATCTTTATTTTATCTTGTTGGATGATTTTTTATTTTATTTTAATGGAGATATGAATCATAAATAAAGTTATCAATAGTTCTGAAGATACTGAAGCTATTGTCACCAAACCTTCTGTACGGACTAATCATGACCTTATTGTCATGCTAAAATAAAGAATAATTCAATATTTCACTTTGTTTATTTTTTGGAATTTTTCATATCAAAAAATGGAACTGATTTGGTGAAAAATCCTCAAATCCTCAGATGCTATAGTTACTGACATCTTCAGAGCTATTGAGGATTTTTGACTGTTAACGGTTGTAGGGTTCCCTCACTCCTTAATGACACATTGTTAAGATGTGTCTATTCTGCCTTTTTGTCTTATATTTTCTTCATTTTTGTTCGTGAACATTAAGATGGAGGATTGTTCAAAGTAGGATCAACTCCATAGCTGCAGGGGGCAGTATAAAGAAAATGTGAATCCTAACCTACCAGGTAGGTGGATGGGAAGAGGTATTAAATTAGGTAACAGTGTGCAGGTGAGAGTTTTTGTCTGGCAGTCATGGTGAGCTCCACAACAAACATTTCAATGCTTGGATGACTTCGGTGATGCCATTGGTATGTTTATTTCAATTTAATTTATATTCTGAGATTTATGGGAACAGTATTCAACAAGTGAAATAGTCAAATGGCACAATATTAGCTAAAGTTTAAAATAACAGTACATTCTGACAGCTGTTTAATTTATGTTCTGTTTTATTTCAAGGTTATCTCTCATCCATTCTTTGTTGAAAATAAAAAAACAAGTTAAAATAAGTGGAGTTGTCCTGCGTCCTCCGTTGACTCCTAAGCCATTCGAGTTGGGCAGCATTGAAAATGAGGAGAAATAACTCGACACACATTGTTCCTTCAGACAAAAGAATTTCCCAATTGTGGCATAAAGTCAGTATGATTACTGGACAAGCTTCACTGTATTGTCTAATATGGAAATCATGCCTGTATGCAACTGTTTTTATTAGATTAGTAGTTTATTTTTACTAAGTCAAACAGAAATTTGATCAGATTGATCAGAACTACAAAGTTCAGCAAAGCAGTTGTTTTTAAGTGGTCCAAAGTCTTGTTGGTCAAAAAAGACGCACAAAACTAAGATCATCAAAACTATAAGATTTAATTGCTTTCCGTTTACGGCTTTCCACCTTCATGCCCCTGACTTAAAGGATGAATGGCAACTTCCCTTTTTAAACCCCTCTCTGCTATTCATTGGATGAGTTATCACTCCATGCTAAACATTAATCTGTTCATGTGCACTTTCAATACCTTCATTTTTATGATTTAATTTGCGTCTCTTTCAGTCCTCTGTGTTGCTTGCAAAGTGGGGCTCTAATCCCAGCAGCGATGAATAGATGTGAACTGATGGCAGTGGGCTCACCAGGTGGACTCACAGACCAAATGGATTCTGGGAGGTGTAATGCTGCAGGAAGCTGTCCAACACAATGAACCAACAGAGCAGAAAACGCTCCCAGCAGCCACTCTCGTCCCACAATGCTCTCTGCAGACTGTGCCACACGCATGTCATAAAGAGCTTCAGCAGTTGCTTATGAAAATAACGAAATATCTTCCCTTACGTTAGGACACATTTGAAAAACGTGTTTCAATCTGTTGCAGCAGTGGAGCTTTTAAACAGCCCAGACAGGAAAGATTTTAGCTTAGTGCTTTAGAGCAGAGTTACCACCAGGGCAGACCCTGCTTCTTCTCTCAGCTAACAGCAGCTTGGATGACTCAAAGCAAATAAACCAGACATCAACAAGCAATGCAAATACAGCAGAAAAACAGCAGAGCTGCTGTGACACAGGCAGCCCTGTTTAACTGTAACTGTTGCATCACTTAGGCTAATAAAACCAGGTGGTCTGTGCTGTCTCACCTCCCTCCACTGGCCAACATTCAGGGCAGAGCAGGGCAGCTGCAGTGACCTCCTGAGGATAGAAACATGTATGTTTCAGAGGATTTTGGCTGCAGCTTGTTTCCCTTTTTGTTCCCTTAACTCTGAGGTGGTTGTGATTTTTCTTGATTGTTCTCTGTGATTAAGGTTCACTCTTCACTGTAAAACGTATGGCTTTGCAGTAAGAGCATCCCATGCACAGGAGCACAGCTTGACTGCACTTCCTTTAACCCCGACTTAATGCCATTCTTTCTAGCTGCAATAAATTAAATATGATCTAACAGAATGTTACTTGAGAGGTCAACTAATTATCTGCATGATTAAATGCCAAATCCACTTAATTTTTTCCTTATGACAGGAACCAAGACTGTCTATACAAATTTCTGATTGTTTAGGTCAGATCTCAGTACTAGTTCTACGAGATCTTAGAGCAGTTTTTGATACTGTTGATCATCTGATCCTTGTAAAAAGACTTAAAAGTATTGGCCTTTGAGATCTTAGTGCAGCTTTTGATACTGTTGATCATCTGATCCTTGTAAACAGACTTAAAAGTATAGGCCTTTCAAAAGTATTGACTGTTTCTCAAGTGGTTCGAATCTTATCTCATGGAGAGAAACTTTATGGTAAACATAGACACACACTTTTCTGGGGTCCATGAAATGAATTGTGGTGTGCCTCCAGGTTCCATCCTTGGCCCCTTGCTTTTTAACAATAACATGCTTCCTCTGGGGAATGTCGTTAGAGGCCAAAACATCAGTTTTCGTAGCTATACTGATGATACACAGCTGTACACTCCTGATAACACAATACCAAGAGAAGCACTTCTTATCTGTATTTTAGATGTGAAATTATGGATGGCAAATAATCTTCTCCAGCTCAACCAGGAAAAAAATGAAATTTTAGTTATCGGTCCTGAAGCTAAGAGAGAGAGAAACAGTTTCTGAAGTTAAAAGAACTTTCATTAAGCCATTCAGAAAGTCAGTAACCTGGGCGTTATCTTCGACTCTAAGCTAACTTTTATCCCCCATATAAAACATTCCGACTGTAAAAACCAAAACCTATGGAGAGGCAGCTTTTCAGCACTATGGCACCCGTTTATGGAACAGTCTGCCTGAGGACCTGAGGGCCACAGAGAGCATAGCTGCTTTTAAGAAAAGGCCCAAGACCCATATTTTTAACCTGGCTTTTAGCTATTTTTTTTTTTACTAGATGCAGCTAGGAATTCTAATTTTCTTTGGGAAGACAATGTCACAAAGTGAGTTTCAGATGCATACCACAGTCTAATATCCCCACCACACTACTCAGAATAATGAAATTAGATCATTAGTCCTGCTTTAGTGGCATATGCACACTCTTAAAATCAATATGCTGCAGGAAGAGGAAAGGTTATTTGCAACAGCACTTCTAGCACACAAAGCATTCGTAAGAACGCTTAAAGAACAAACAATGGTTGGACTGTATCCATGTTTGAAGGCAGTCAAAGCCACATTCTGGCCCTGAGGAGACAAATCCCAAAGGACCTTGAGTGCATCTGTCTTCATCACATATGGCTTTTTATCCCCCATCTGAACCGTTCTCTTGATGAATTCCTGTGTAGTGACATTCAGCTCATGAATTACATTTTATTTGCATCAAAGTACCAATAAAGTCATATAAAAAATACAATTCAGCCTTGCATTTAAGCAAAAATATAAAGTTTAATGAAAAGAAGTAAGATGTACTGTAATTAATTCATGTTATGTATTTTATTGGTCTAATGATCAAAGAAACTGACTAATTTGAAAACATGCAAGCATAGATTCACATCAGAAATGTGCAAATGTTTACAACCAAACATGCAACAAAACTCTACTCAATATGAGCTACAACAAAGAGAAGACCATTTCGTTCAAAATGTATTCAAAATAAAGAAAGAAATGCTGGATGGACGCACTTCAACTGACCTGGAAGACGCCAGCTTATCTATTAACTAGGGTTGCACGATATAATCGGTTAACAATATTTTTCGGCTTATAGTGGAGAGTGTGACATAATGCCATAATTCTGACACGATAAATAATTTGCAGATAAAAATGACCGATAACTAAGAGCCATCGCTTTCTCACTCACCACTCTGTATTTACTTATGTTCGCACGGGTGGTTACAACTTGTCTGCTCACCCCGCCCATCCTGCAAGTTTCTGGAGCATGTAAGTGACGTCACCTCTCAGCACCTGCACTAAAGACCTCTGTCTGCAACATGGCGCAGCATTCACCCATGTGGGCTTATTCAACCGTGTCTGAGACCAACAACTCTCTTACTGTTTGCAAAATTTGTTCGACAGAAGTGCCACAAAGAGGAAGAAAAAGGTCAATCTTTAACACCACAAATCTCACAAGCTATTTAAAAATTCACCACCATGATGTGTGGAAAGAATATGAAGCTGCCGTCATTGCTAGCGCTCATTCTAGAAAATAAAATTGCGGGGCTTGCATGGAAATAGCTGTCAGCGCCCTGCACTAGCATTGATAGTGTTTTTTTTTCTCTTCAGCTGCAAATGTGCTGGATGAAAAAATCAACAGCTAACCTGTCAGAAAGCAGAGATGCTGCTTGCTGTCCATTGATACAACCACTAAAAACAATAAACGAAATGTAATTGTGGAGGTTTATTTCTTTTTGTCATTCTGATTTATAAAATGATCGAATGCCTATGTTTTTGAAAACTGTATTTCTATGATAAGCCAATTATTTACATCAGTTAAAAACCTTATAGTAATTATTTTGCACTTCAGTTTCAAACAAAGCAATACATTTTGCACTTTAGGATTAAACTATTTCTTTTGCATGTTATTATATCGAGGATTTTTTGTATTGAAAAATGTACTTGTTACATTGGTATTTAAGTTAAAGTCTTAGTATTTGTTCTGACCACTGAAATGCACTTTCTCTGTTCACAGATGTATAGCAGACTGAAATGGATAATAAAGTGTTTGTACAATCTATTGTTCAATTTATTTGCAGGTAAAACTAGTTCTGCAAATTTGTTGAATACATAAGAGCCGTTCACTGTTACTTTGTATTTACTAATATTTTTCCTTAAGCATTTAAAAAAATATCAATTGAGTATCGGTATCGGCTACAAGAGGCAGGAAAATATCGGGTATCTGTATCGGTTGTAAATACTAATTATCGTGCATCACTGCTCTTAACGTGAACTGAAACTACTGCATGTGGGATTTGAACGTCAAAGGGCTACTGGTAAGCTCAATGATGGACATTTTATTGCTTGTCTCGTTGTTGTATTGGGTAAATCAATGTAAATCAATTATGTCTGTTTCTGAATGTTTAAAGGTTTTTCACTTGCTATCAGCTATACTGATACAACTGGTCAATTAAAAAATTGAAAGAGTGAAATCCTGGGTCCAGTCCTGTCCCTTTGCCATTGTGGGAGGTTACGCAATTCATAAATACACTTGACACACAGACAGGAAGTGTGTCCCATTTCCTGCTGCATTACACTATTCTGCCACTTCCAGCACAAATCTGATTTACTTTAAGTGCAGCAACAGAGAGACCACACATACACACAACACACACACGGACCATTGTGTGAATTAGACAGCACTTCAATCACATCAGCTCCTCGCCTCTGGCTGTTTTCTCCATCTGACTGATGGCCGACTCTCCTTTTGATGTGCATCCGCTCATTGAACTGCTGTGTGTGCACTCCTGCTTCTGCGTGTCTTTTATAGCTATGAAATCCTGAAGTCTGTTTAAGCCGTCAAAGGGCAGAAAACAAGTTCCGTCACCAAATGATGGACGTCTTAACGACAAACATAATCTACTGGCTGTTAAGCGTCTGTCCATTAATGAAGTGTAGCAACACATGAAATGAACTTTAGAAAAGTAACTATAAATACTTTAATCCCTATAAAATGATGAAACTTGACATCCTATTTGCAAGTATTTAGTTATAAACCAAAAATAATGGAAGTCATCACATTAGTCTGCAGCAGTCTGAATCATTTAGACATGAAACTCTATCACAGTTTGCTATATTTTCAGAATTATATTAATGTAGAAAATGTTTCTCTGTACAGAGGGCTGAAAGGCTGTGTGTAAGCTTCTTTGTGGTTGTGACAGTAATGACTTTGCGACAGTAATGACTTTGTCTACATTACGATGAGAAGGAGGTGGCTCACTGAGGTTAAAGCTGGTGACATGCTCTCCCTCCTCCAGCCTCACACAGAGCTCTGAAACACAAACACTCCAAACATGAGCTGGTCCTGCTCCAAATGAAAAAGTTCATAACTGCAGGACGTTCAACTCCACACAAACAGCAAGAACTCAGCATGAGCATGCTCAGACATGATACTAAACTGAAGCTGCGGTTCTGCCAGGTCACATTGTTACCAATTACTGTCATTACTGGTCATATGACTATTGAGCTGTATAGTTTGAAGGAAGAAGTCACTAAAATAGTGTCACTGCTCTTGATGAGAGTTTGAGCAGAATGGATTTCCATCTTAATTGAAAAACTTGATTTGGTCCAGGACACAGTATTCCCCTATTTATACATGCTTTCACACTGAGATAGTCCTGCAGACTTGGTTTAAATAGGAGAGGGATGCTTTTAGGTTTGACATCGACAAAGGTTTATTTTCACCATTGACTGCATGAAAGAACTGGACTGAGCAAATGTGACGTCACACATAGAAAATGTTTACCTTCTACTTATTAAATTTGTATTATCATGAAGATGCTAAAAATATATCAGAGCCAATGGTTATTCTGACCGATAAAATAACTGAGGAATAACTGTTCATTTTTCTATAGAAATGTATGGGATTTTGGCTTCTTGGAACCAGCAGGTACTTGCTATTTGGAATGAGGGGAGAGTGATCGCTCAGTCCACTTCTCATATACAGTCAATGCTTTTCACACATGGCACTCCAAAGGAAAGAAACAAAAAGCATGCATTCCAGCAGCTTTTAGGATGGTCTGATTTTTAAAGACCAACTTTGATGAAAATGCAATTTTGTTGTTTTTAACATGTTCCTGTGGCATTTTTCTCATGATGGACATAAAAAATTGAGGTTAAATTTGCATTTCTGAGTATTTTATATTCAGATCATTGTGAATCAGCTGCAGATAAAAAATGCTGTTTGAGAAAAATTGTATTTGTGACAGAAAATACGCTGCTCTGCTCCATTATGAGGCATCCAGTTGCACACAAATAGATCCATGTACTTTGTTTTCCTGGTCTGAGCTGGAATCTGGATCAAAACTACACAGCTGGGGTTGTGAGGGGCTGTAAGCTTGTGTGATAGTGTAAATAGAAATGCAAGAAGGCTTACTCTATGGCAATAGTGTCGCCCACAACACAGAGGTGAATTTGTTATGAATTTCTGCTGCTCTTCAGAAGCTATGTCCTAGAAAATGACATATATTGGCCAAAAATAGCATTTTTATTATTAAAGACCACTGGAAACTATTTGAAAATAGATCAAAAGATGATCGGCATGAGACTTTAACAACCTGCCTGATAAGAACCAAAAGGTTTGAAATGTCCTTATTAGCACCTTCCAGAAAATGTGTATTTCCTCATCAACCCACACTTCAACCCCTAATGCCCATTGATTCAAATATGCATCAAACCACTTTGGCTCCAAAATTATCTTAATCTACTTGAAACCTCCTTAAAATCTCCAATTTTAACTTGTTTCCTATTGTTAAATCATCCATCCATCTAAACAACCCACTAAATCTCTTTTGGGGCCATGTTGGGCGAAGGCAGGCCTTGAACGGTGAGTTGTAGGGCCACCAACTCACATGCACACCTAGGAGTAATTTAGAGACAAGTCTAAACCAATGAAGAATGTTTTTGGATTAAGGGGGGAAACTGGAGAAAACCCACACATGCAGAAGGAAAACATGCAAACTCCACAAAGAGAGGTCCCTCTCAGGATTTGAACCACAGCCTTGTAGATTTGAAATATGAAAGCTAAAAAAAAAAAAGGTAAAATGGCATATACTTATATAGCGCCTTTCTTCCTACAAGGACAAAGCACTTTACAGTCACAGACCCATTCACCCAGTCACACACACATTCACACACTGGTGGCCGCTCCACTGCCAAACACAGGCGCCCGCCTACCACCAGAGGCAAGGTGGGGTTCAGTGTCTTTCCCAAGGACACTTCGACTCATGGGCATGCAAGGCGGGAATCGAACCTGCAATCTTATGATCATGGGTCGACCGCCCTACCGCTGCACCACGGCCGCCCCCACAGCTAACCACTGTGCCAATTGTGCAGTGCAGTCGTTAAATCATTAATGTCAAAATCTTATAAAATTCCAGACTTCATCTCTTAACCCTTGCATTCCACAAAATGCTATTTACTGTTCTGTGGCTTACAAATGCGACAGTGGGGTTATGAATGTGTCTTCAGGAGCGTCGCCGCACATCTTCAATGTGTTGTCCTGAGCTGCAAAACATGCATTTAGTTTTCTGCTCCTTACAGTGAGCTGCTCATAAATCTCAGCCTGACATTCATGACAGCCAATGAGAACCAGCTGTGAACTCAGATGGAGAGAGCAAAATTAGTTCAGAAAAAGAAGTCAGTCTGAATGCTGCGTCTGCAGATCAATAAGCAGCTGGGGACTTTCCTCACAGGCAGCCCATAGGACTCCGGCTTTGTTACATCCGCTCTTCTTCTTGTGAAATTAGCAGTCGGCTCTGCAGTCAAGGATTTCTGCTTTGAATATGAACCCTTGAGGAGCACCAAAAAGACTGGGGTGTTGATACATTAGCACCGTGAAAAGCTAATGCAATAAAAAGTAAAACTCTACAATGAGACCCCCAAATGTGTGGATGACACTGCAGCAGCTAGAACTTGGAACCAAAACAACCTGAAAGATGTAAAACTGCAATGTATGAGAATCCTAAAAGAATGACAGCTTCAGCAAAAATTTGATGGGGGAAATGTATCTGTAGCTTTTACGTTCGCACTGCTGATCTTCAACTTTGACCTCAAGATAATTCTCACTAAACTGCTGAGGAGCACAGACCCTGCTGCTGGAAAAACTGACCTTAAATTAGCCTACAGCTGTACTTTGTGAGGGCAGTTGCATGTCTAACGCACAAACATACCAACAAACATGTTCTTCTCTGGACTAGATTCACTTTGGTCTGTCAGGCTAAAGTGGTAATGTAAGTTTGTGAAAGTGAAGAAAATTGAACAGATGTGCTTAAAATAAGACAGGTGGACAAAAAGAGAAGCTGAAGACCCTGCTTTTTTAGGATCGGGTCTCCTTCCACACCTACCGGGGAATTATCTTCGCACCTGCTAGCCATCAACTCATCAGCCTGCAGCTTTTATCTTAATTCTTCACCCTTCAGCCGATGTCAGTCCGTCTGCTTCCTGCGATAGAGTAACTGACTCATGCTAAGCTCTCAAGCCTTATGCCAAGTTTTATGCCAAGTGCAACGCATTTACCTGCACGCTGATCCTTTGATCTTTCAGGAATAACTACCAGCTTCATCTCCATCACTGTCATTCAACTGGACACCAAGCGAGGTTCCACTCTACAGTCTTCACAGCTTCCACCAGACCAGCAGCTCATCCTTCTCGTCATCCATCCAAGCCACGAGTCTTTCAAGCCAGAATCCTCCACCACTACTGGGACTAAATAGAGACTATTATTAATCCACCTTCTGTTTCTGTCCTGCTTCTGGGTCCAGCCCTTACTCAACACATCAGAACAGACTGACCAGTATGGACCCAGCAGGTACAGATCCCATCAATCAGACAATGTCTACCCACGCCACCACCCTGGATCAACAGGGAAGATGATCAACGCACTGTCAAATAATCAACAGACTATCACGCCACAATTAGCCCCACTTCAAAAGATCTTTTTTTCACCACCTGGGACTTATATTTGCCAGATTCTGATGGTTTGATGTAGTTTGAAAAGTCAAAAACTAAATGAGTTGAATAAAAAACTTTTTTTTATAAATTTCCCTAGGTCAGAAACTTAGTAAGAAAAATACAGACCTTAACAAACTACAATGTTAAATTTTGGAAAAAATTATGGGGGAGAGACAGTTTCAAAAAAGGCACGATTTCTGAGTTTTATAACACGTTTTTGTCTAATTCAAACGAAAGTTCACAATACAAAGTAAACGCTTGGAAAGAAGATCTCCAAAATGCGGAATGGGAGAGCGCTTGTGCTGCAGTTCAAAAGGTGTCCATTAACACGAGACTAAAATTAATACAATACAAATGGTTAATGCGTACATATGTAACACCAGCAGATTTAAATATGTATAACAAAAATATAACATATGCCTGCCCCAAATCTATGGAAACTAAAGGAACATACTTCCACTGTACTTGAAAATGCAAAGGTATACAAACATTTTGGGAAAAAGTAAAAGTCGCGATAGAGGAAATTACTTTAAAGCAGATCCCACTGGAGCCAAAGTTTTTTTATTAGGTATATTTCCAAAAATACATAGCTACAACAAAGGTGAGAGGGCGTTTATAAATCTCAGCTTGAGTCATGCAAAATCGTGTATATTGCCAAATGCTGGAAAAAACACTTACATTCCAAGCATAACCCAGTGGTTCCAACAAATGTTGTCAGGGGTCCCTTTAGAAAGAATTGCATATACATTCAGGACATCATTTCAACTAAAAACTATTTGGCATGAAGCGAAACTGGATATCATCGGCCAATCAATGAGGTCTCATAGTACATACATTTTTCGGTTTCTTGTGTTTTGCTTTGTAACAATTTATTTTTCTTGTAATCACTTTTGTTTTCTGAAATGTGTCATTTTTATTTCCTATTAATTTTTTGTAATTGTGTGTCAGGTACAAGGCTTGGTGAGCATGAAGGACCCAAAATGCAGAGACGGGAGGCACACGGTTCCAAGGCAAGGGGTTTAATATCATAACAGAAAGCCCTGCCGAGCAGGGAAACCAAAAAAAAAAAATAACTGTAAGCTAAACAGGTAAACAGTCAAACAGGACAGAAGAAGGTCAGGGAAATGACAGTATGAACCAGCCCAGAAGAAGGCTGAGACGAAACTTAAATACAAACAGGACAGACAAGACACAGGAAAAAACGATCAGGAGAGATAGGATCAGGACCACCTCTTTCACACAACCTAAATAAGAGAAGAAATAAATTTCATCTCATTGTGTGGTAAACTATAATGCAGGCTAAACATGTGAGACTTTTCAGGTTGATTGTCATGCCCTAACATTCTGCTAAAGTAAATCACAGTTTCCCCTGTAAGAAAATTCAGATTTGTTAAAAATGATACAGTTTTTTTCATGTATGCAAATTCATGATCATGCAAAAAATTTGAATCCACCATTATTGTGAAATGGCACTCTAGTTTAGTTAGTTAGTTTTGAAAAAATATTATTATTTTTTTTGTTGCCTTATTTTATTTAACTATTGAAAGAAAAAAAATCAGACAAATAGTCAAGTACATTTATTTAAGGTGTGATAATAAAGCTCATTAAGAAGTGTTTTCGAGAGAAGAGCCTTATACAATGAGCCCTGTGGTTATTTCTCTGTTGCCACAGCGCCAGGCGGCTGCCGGGATTGTGTTCCCATTCAGTGCTGACAAGCAAGAACACACAAACACGGATTGTCAGTCACGCTTAATCGAGGTGGAAGCATCTCTTGTGAGTAATTCCACCCGTTGTGGAACGCAGCCTAATGCTCCCAGTGTATCTCAAAATACCACTGCAATTAGCAACAGTCGTCTCTATTGAGCTCTGCAGCGTGGGGTCAATTAATGTTTGTGAGGTGTTGTGGCAGGATATGCAAAAGACATGAAGAGGATGGATAATCTCATTATGTAAGCCAACAAGCTGCTTTTTCCATGCACTGTTATGGTCCACAAAAAGAAAACAACCACTGGAGAATGCTGAGGAGACTTTCAGACCAATTTGCAGACTCAAAGAAGAATCTGTGATGAATGATAGAAGCTGCTTTGTTGTGATTCCAGTGTCTCCTGTGAGAAATCATCAGTCCTGGTTGGTCTCCCCAACAACCTACAGGCCTGCAGGCTGTGCCTTCGTAGCAGCCGCTACTGCCGTTTAATCCCCCTAGCCCCAGCACGGCGCGGCCATTCAGCCAAATGAGCCTCACACTGCCGAGCAGGCAGCTGCCGCCGGGCACCATGGTGTCAAATTCTGCCGCAGCAACTCCTGAGCTGATATTCAGCATCACACCATTATGTCAGCTCCTGTTGTAATAGCCGGCTGCTGGCCTGCAGACAATAGAGAAGCTGTTTGTTGATGATGATGAGTGGTGTCTGTTCCCACAGCCTCCTGGGAAGTGTTTTTTTTACTGTCACTCATTCATAGAGTAAGACAGGGTGACACTGCTCATAGCAGGGTCTGATTGTTAATACTGCAAGTCAACTCAGAACATGACAACACAATGTCCGAACTATAAAGCTGTTTTGTCAGAACCCTACAAACCACTGTGGTTATTCCGTTCCTTTGGTGTTTCATGGATGCTTAAGGTAGAAACAAAAAAGATTGACATTTATGGTAGCAACAAGAAGGTTAATACATTTTTCTGCTGGTTATTCTAGTCATCTACTTTTGCGTTTGTGATTTCCTAGCATGAACTGACTGAAATATAAATCTAACCAAAGAACATAAAAGGTTGATCAAAGTATGAATGAGGAAAAGTGAGACAGAAGACCAGAACCAAGAACCAGAAATACAAACCACGGGGTACTTATGATGAGGACAACTGACAAAAAGTAGAGTTGAGGTAAAGAAACAGAAAACCAGATAACTACATGTAACCCAAATACAAATACTACACACTACACTCCAAAAATAAATGTTATAAAGAACAACCCTTTAAAAACTAAACTGAAGAAACTTATTGTTACACCATGCACATCTCAAACTTCAATTGAAACTATCCTATTTCCAGACCAGCTGACAGATGTGACTTCTCCAGCTGGAGATGTGACAGATGTGACTTCTCCAGTTTTTTTTGGGGTGAAAAATGTCACACTTTCTACCTACAGTTTCCACAGCTGATTGTTTGCTGGTGAACACCCCGAAAAAAAGAAGCCCAAGAAAACATGGGCATATCAAACATTGGTGTAACTTACACTCGTGTTTGATATGACGATTCATTATAGCAACGATTGAATTCATATCATAATCTGTAATTCATGATACGATTCACAGTTGACATTAGTTAATTTTGAATTATCTGATTCGATATGATTCACTGAAATATGTTCACAAACAAATATGCGTGCAAACAAACAAGTAAACAAGAATGCATGTCAAATCCATTCGAATTTTGGTTTCCAAAAGTTCAGCCCCACTGTTCTTTTTCCACATCCAAATAATCCAAAGGGAACATTATTAGAACATTCTAGCACATTGTATTGTCATATGTCTTTGCTAAATTCAAAGTGTTTCCACACTCAGGCTAAATATATAATGATATACTTGGATATCGGAATTTTATTAATGTTGTTTAAACTTTGAATGTTCCACTGGTCAGGCAGGATTTCGGCTGTTTTTAGGCTAATTATATAATTATGCTGTTTTTAGGCTATATACAGCATAATTATAATTAAAAGACCACTTTTGAAATACATCAAAAGATGATCGGACTAAGACCTTATCAATGAACACGTTTGTTATGCTTTTTATTTATTTTCTACATTTTGTAATGCCTTTCAAGATAGCGGCAGGGGACGTGCTGTGCTGAGACTGGCCTTGTTTGGCCTTGTGATGGGGTCCTGGGAGGAGGTGGGGGGACCCCGAGGCGTTCCCAGGCCAGCCGAGAGACGCAGTGTCTACAGCAGGGGTCGGGAACCTTTTTGGCCGTGAGAGCCATGAACACCACATATTTTTAAATGTAATTTTGTGAGAGCCATACAATATGTTTAAAACTAAAATTACAAGTAAATGTGTACATTTTATGTAATTTCAACACTTTTAAAATACAATAAATCTATGGATTCTTCTTAATATCATTGTTATTGTAGCGAACTGAGTTTGACTGCGTGGCTGTTGGGTTGCGTTTTAAGTACCAGAGTTTATTGAACGCATCAAGCAGAGTTGCTGGTTGGCCCTCAGTTCTGTGGCTCAGCCTGTCGTTGGGGAGTTTGGACCAATGGGGTTCAGCTATGGGCCAAATAAGGGAAATAGGAGGGGTGGTGCGGGAGCAGGGGGAATAAATAGTTGGGGGGAGTGATCTCAGCTGGAGAGATTCAGGAGTTGCTGAAGAAGTTGTGCAGCGTTTGTTATGGCCTACAGTAACCAGAATAAAGAACCTTAAAAAATAAATCTCTGTGTCTCAGTGTGGGAAAGGGACGCTACAATATGCTGTTGCTAATAAATTATGATTTCTTACCATTATTGCGATTTCTGGTGCTGCATGGTTTTGCTGATGGTCATGTAGTCTGGTTGATACGTGGTGAGTTTAAGCTTAATGCAGGCGTTGATGTTACGGTTTCTGTTTCTTTGCCCTTGTGGTTTGTTTCCTTTTTGTTCTGTGATGTTTTGAGTTTCACTTCCTGTTTTATTTTGTAGGGTTTCCTGTTTCGTTGTTGTTTTGAGTTTTACCTTGCCCTATCAATCCTGAGTGTTTCCACCTGTGTCTTGTTGCCTTGTATGTATTTAAGTCCTGTCTTTCCCTTCCTCCTGTGCTGGTCCATATTGTATTCTTCCCCGGTTTCGAGCTTAGTGCATTTTTAGAGTGTTTCGAGTTTCTAGCCTGCCGTATGCAGTGATTTTGGTTTTGTCTTTAGTTTTGTTATTAAAACCCCGTTCTCCTGCAACCTTCTGCCTCCTCTCCTTCTCTGCGCCTGGGTACTTCCCTTACCCCCCGTTACAGTTGAGACTTTCATCCGTTAACCCTTGTGCTATCCTATGACCCCACCCTTACATTGACGTTTTATCCCTACCATGACAAAGGTGGTTAAAGGTGAAGAGGATTTCGTATAATCCATGGACACCAGTGAAGATTACAAATCATTGAAGAAAAAAGTTTCAGTGCACTGTCTTGTGGAGTCTAGATGATCAACTCCCAATGTTAAAGTGCCTAGGATAGCACAAGGGTTACACATGATCGTAGGTTGGTCTTAATGTTCTTTAGATGTGAGAAAGACTGCTCACATGCATACGTAGAGCCAAACTTTGTAAGTACAGCAATACTCACACGCTGCAGTTCGTGGTATGTGACGGGCAGCTTGTTCTAATCAGTGTTCCGCTTCACCTTGCTGCCTGAGCTCACTATCCCTCCCCTTTTCCGTCTCAAAGACGAGAGCGCGCAGTTCCAGAGACGGCAAATCACGGGTTTCAGGCTGTTACAAACTCTGTGATACAACAGATAATGGTAAACCAATAGTGGCCCAGATTTTTTTCTCCAAGCGCCGCTACTACTGCGCAACCCCCCCCACCCCCCCACCCCCCGGCATCGCATCGCACCCGAGAAGGACTGGTCTAATTAAACTTTTTTTTAAATATAATTAAAGATTTGTCTGCGAGCCAGATGTGGCCATCAAAAGAGCCAGATAAGGCTCGCGAGCCATGGGTTCCCAACCCCTGCTCTACAGCGTGTCCTGGGTCTTCCCCAGGGCCTCCGTCCAGTGGGACATTCCCGGAACACCTTCCCAGGGAGGCGTCCGGACAAGATGCCTGAGCTACTTCAACTGGCTCCTTTTGATGTGGAGGAGAAGCGGTTCTACTCCGAACTCTCCGTAGGTGACTGGGCTTCTAACCCTATCTTTAAGGGAGCGCCCAGCCACCCTACGGAGGAAGTTCATTTCAGCCGCTTGTATTCGGGACCTCGTTCTTTCGGTCATGACCCAGAGCTCATGACCATATGTGAGTATTGGAACGAATATTGAGTGGTAAATTGAGAGGTTTGCTTTTTGGCTTAGCTCTCTCTTCACTACAACGGACAAATACAAATACCGCGTAACTACGGACGCTGCTCCGATCCGCCTGTCAATCTCAAGCTCCGGTCTTCCCTCACCACGATATTTTAACTCCTCCACCTGGAGCAGGGACACTCCACCCACCGAGAGATGGAAAACTACCATTCTCCAGTCGAGAACCATAGCCTCAGATTTAGTGGTGCTGATCCTCATCCCAGCCGCTTCACACTCAGCCGCAAACTGCCCCAATGCATGCTGGAGGTCCCAGCTCGATGAAGCCAACAGGACAACACCTGCACAGAGCAGAGAGGACATCCAGTGGTCCCCAAATCAGACCCCCTCCAGCCCCTCAGACGGACTCTCCTCTCCAGTACCCTGGCATAGACTTTCCCAGGGACGCTGAGGAGTGTGGTTCCCCGGTAGTTGGAACACACCCTCCGGTCCCCCTTCTTAAAAAGGGGAAGCACCACCCCTGTCTGCCAATCTAGTGGTACAGTTCCCGACTGTCATGCGATGCTGAAGAGATGTGTCAGCCAAGACACTCTCACAGCATCCAGAGACTTGAGGTACTCAGGGCAGTCTTCTTCCACTTGCCTTGCTACTGAGGAGGTCATTGACTACCTCAGTGACTACAGCTTCGGTGATAGAGAGCCTCACCTCAAAGTCCTCATTGCTTCCCCAAAAGAAGGCATGTCAGAGGGATTGAGGAGATCCTAGAAGTATTCCTTCCACCGCCCGACAACGTCCCCAGGCACTGAAAAAGGTGCCTGTAGAGAACAGTTTTCCCCTTCTGAGGCGCCAGACTGTTTGCCAGAATCTCTTTGAGGCCAACCGATAGTCCTTCTCAATAGCCTCACCCAACTCCTCCCAGGACCAAGTTTTTGCCTCCGCAACAGTCCGGGCCGCAGCTTGCTTAGACTGCCGGTACCTGTCAGCTGCCTCTGGAGTCTCACAAGCCAGCCAGGTGTGGTAGGACTCTTTCTTCAGCTTGACGGCATCCCTTACTTCCGGTGTCCACCACCAGGTTTGGGGGTTACTGTCATGACAAGCACCAAAGACCTTGCAACCACAGCTGTGGGCAGCAGCAGAGGCAATGGAAGAGGAAAACATGGTCCACTGGGGCTCAATGTTAAACTCGGACTCAATTTTTTACTATACTCTTTTCTGAAAATTTTACTCGTATTCATTTCTGATCCTTGTTTTTTGTTTTTGTTGTTTTGATGTCCTTCTGTAATTCACCCTGACTTGACAGCTGCCGAACAAAAGTTCCAATTTACTTGTTTTACATGTACAAATGGCAATAAACTCTTAGTTTTAATCAGTAGATTCAACCAAACAAAGAGATTCACACACCGAAAAAATAAAGTCAAAAATGGCTGCAACGATTGAGGGAAAACTACAAAAAGCATCTGCTAGATAAAAATTTAATTCTTGGATTCTGTTTGACTCTGATGGACTCATTTTCTCAGTTGGACAACTGTTCATTTTTTAAATCAGGTGAACCTTTACAGCTGCCCAGGTAAAGCAAACCATATGCGTAGTAAACTCTGCTTCAGGATGAGTATTTCTGCTGTGAATGTCTCTGTAAGAGATTAAAAAAACAATGAGAATCTGGTGTTCTGCTTGCATGAATGTTAAAGATCTCACAGTGTATGTGAACCCTACACAAATGTTGGCCCTCATTTTTTTCAGGAGTCAAAGCAACACATTTAATACAATCTGATGCGATTCCAATTAAAAACCATTGTTCATCATTTATCTCCCAATATGAGATCTTTTTGTTTCCTCAAGACTGATTTTCTCATTCTACTAGGTGTTCTGTGAAGTGTTAAAGGGTCTATATCATGCAAAATCAACTTTTTGGGCTTTTAAGGGTATTATAATGTTCATTCCTCACTAAAAACAACCTCAAAGTGGTGTTTTGATCCATTCTACATTTCTGAGTAGTCCTCCAAAACCCTGCTCTCTGAGCACCAGCCCCTCCCAACCAGTAAAAACGAGTGGGTCCTCACATTTTGACGTCACAAGAATCTGCACAACCAGCACCGACCCAGGCTAACACAAACACCCACTTCTTCCGTGACTAGCGGTGACCGGCTAAAACTCGTCCTCCTCGCCAGCTGCTAAAGAATATTTCACAACTGGTCCCACCGGTTTGTACCCCTTCACAGAGAAATTGCATCAGCTGACTTAGAAGTAGCAGAAAATATCCTGATACACTGAGGAAAATAATCGCAGAGAATAATTATCATCCGAATGAAGGAATGATGGATGAAACCGGCCTCTTCTGGAAGAAGATGATCTCTCGTACTTAACTGATGGAGGAGGAAGCACGGGGTCCTGGTTTTAAGGCACAGAGAGACAGAGTTACATTCCTAACGTGTGTTATAAAGTACGCTATGATACAGTCTATTGCTCTTAATAAAAAACTCTTTATGTTGAGCAATATTCCAATGTTCTTTAATAAACGTTTTACAAAGCATCAGAAATATTACGGGAGGGTTTTTGATGAGTAAGGATCAGTGACAGACATTCTTCTGTTAATGGGGTGGGGGTGGGGGTTCCGTATTTGCAGATTTACCGTATTTGCGGATGTCTCTGGTCCCTGACCTCCACGAATATGGGGGAAATACTGTATTTTCAATGCATTACCAGTGTTTTTTTTTAAATTATGATTAGGACCTGTTTAGTCAAAATAAAAAACCTGGGCCATATTTAGGACATAGTTTCTGCAGAGTGGCTGTCACAAAAAACAAACAGACGGCTGGTTTCAAATGCAACAGGTTTTATTAGTTCAGCCCAAAAAGGTCAGGCAGGCAGGGGTCAATCACGAGCATGGGAGCATCAGAGGAGATACAAGATTAATCAGGATACAGGTGAAATTCGTGGCAGGCGGCAGGCAAACGGAGTCAGAGACAAAACAGGGTCAGGAAATCGGAAGATCAGGTCTGACCTCAACATGTCTTTAGATCCAGAAATGGATAGGCTAAGTAACACAGGAAATCTTAAAGCCTGGCAGTCCACAAACACTGTTAAACAGTACACAGAGGAGGATTTTGGTCTTTGTGAGATTTGGCGATCGTTTCACCCTATAAAGAGAGCCTACACTTTTTTTTACAAAGTTCATCAATCATACTCCAGGCTAGATTATTTCTTGGTCAACAGCTCTTTCTTCACTAAGGAGCTGGAGGTTCAATACATTGTTGCTCAAATTAACTCAAACTAAACAAAGAAAAGACAACTATTTCGTCAGTCATAGATCAAGCAGGAAACATGACACATGATCCAGTTGCAATAAACTCTGTCTTTAAAAACTTTTACCAATCTCTTTACTCATACCATATTGACCCTTCTGACAATAACAGTAGATTTCTCAACAGCATTGATTTGCCTACAGCCCTGGAGTCCCCTCTTACTGAAGAAGAGCTACATAAGGCACTAACCAACATGCCTAGTCAAAAAGCCCCAGGACCAGATGGCTTCCCAGCAGAATTTTATAAAGAGTTCTGGCCGACCTTAGCTCCCACTTTTCTCAGAGTGACGACAGAAATTAAGGAAAATAATTATCTACCTCCAAATATGAACTCTGCCAAAGGTATTTTACGTCTGCAACCTGGGAAAGATCCCACATCACCATCAAGCTATCGACCCATATCCCTGATTAATGCAGATCTAAAAATAATCTGCAAAGCTTTGGCAGGAAGGCTGGAGAAGGTTGTGCTTTCCCTTGTACATCCTGACCAAACGGGCTTTATAAAGGGTAGACGTTCTTCCACTAACATGCGCAGATTAATCAACCTCATAGTTTATACAACTATCAATAACCAAGAAGCAACCATTTTGTCACTGGATGCAGAAAAGGCATTTGATAGGGTCAATTGGAAATTTCTAATAGCCACCTTGAATAAATTTGGCTTTTGAAAATCGTTTATCAACTGGATTCAAATATTATACCCTTCTCCCAACACTCCTATCAGAACAAATGATCAAACATCTCCAAACTTTAACTTACCGTACAAAGAGGGGACCAGACAAGGCTGTCCACTTTCACCCTCTTTATTTGCACTCTTTATTGAACCTCTAGCTGCTGCAATGAGGTAAAGCCAAGATGTTGAAGGCATTCAAACCAGAAATGTAGAACATAAAATAAGTCTTTACGCAGATGATGTTTTATTATTTACTCCAAATTCACAATCTTCCATTTGCAATTAATTAATACATTTACCTGAGTTTCAGAATACTCCATAAATTGGTCTAAAAGCACAATTCTGCCAATTAATCATAACTATCTAAACCCATCATCCATTAAATTACAACAGGCAACATAAAGTACTTAGGTATAAATATTTCCTCTAGTCTTTCTAATCTATTTAAGCTAAACCACACCCAACTCCTTAAAACAATTGAGGCCGATTTCACTAGATGGAAAACTCTACCCATTTCCCTAATAAGGAAAGTTGAAACCATAAAAATGATGATTCTTTCTTAAGTTAATTATCTGTTCTCAATGATTCCTTCCAAACCTCCAACCACTTGGTTCAAATCATTAGACTCATTTATCTCGCAATTCCTTTAGAAAGGTTAACCACCAAGGATCAGTCTGAAAACTATTCAAAAATCTAAAGACAGAGGAGAACTAGCCCTACCTAACTTCAAGGATTACTACTACGTAAACATATTACTTTTTGTCGAAACCCTTGTGCTATCCTGGGCACTTTAACATTAGGAGTTGGGTCATCTAGACCCACAATGATTTGTGAACCTCACTGGTGTCCATGGATTACATGAAATCTTTCCACCTTTATCCACCTTTGTTATGGTAGGGAGAACACATCAATGCAAGGGTGGGGTCATCTAAGAAAGCACTAGGGTTAAAATGGCTTAAACCTGGTGTGTTAGATGAATCTTGGCTAAATATAGAGCTCACTCTCTGTGATAACCTACATATGTCTAATTTGCCATTTTTCATTTCCAAAATTAAACATCGCAAGTGCTTCAGAAGCTCATCAGCTCATCTCAAACAGCCTGGTGGGATTTTTAAAAAATAACAAAAACACTTTACAATATTTCCATGCAAACTCACACTTTACTTCATGGAGGAACAAAGTGATCCAACAGTTTCAGCATATAATTAAGAAAAGAACGTTATCCTCAATTTATGGGATTCGTCAAAACAAATTTCTAGAATACCAGCAACTCAAATCAATTATAAGCACTAAATACTGCTTGACCCTAACAGACCTTGAACTTCCTCCTACAGTAACACATTTCATTGACCTTAAGAATCCATAGCTTAACTCCAAAATTTACAAACTGATATCTAACACAGATGACATAATGAACCTATCCATGGCAAAATGGGAGTCTGAGCTATCATTAAATTCTAGTGATCAATTTTGGCTGCAGATCTGTGTGAATGCTTATAATATGACCAAAAGTCCTAATCTGCCAGTCGCTCGGGGGGAGCCTTCTTCCCCCGGTTGTGCCCATCCAGCTGCTCCTTCCCACTCCCACCCAAACAAATTTTGCACACATGCACACAGGGCTCCGGGAATTGGATGGGTGGGATTTGCTGACTCTATTTTGGGTCACGTTGGCACCCAGCCTCCATTCCACTTTTACTCACATATTAGACACCTTGATTCATCTAGGGCAGGGTTTTTAAACATGCTTTGGTTCGGGGGCCACATTCAAGGCGTCTGATCCCAAGTTGGCCGGACCAGAAACATAAAAGCAAAAAACTGCTTTATTTTTTTTACTCAGTTGGAAAAAATGCCTTAACCAGCATGGTAGCCTAAACTCTTATTATTACACATTCATTCACAGAGGGCAATGGATCTCAAATAAAATGCATTTCACTTTAAAAAAAATTGGTTTATTCACTTTTACACAGACTGAATATTTTACATCTGACACTGAAGCAATCCCAATAATAAACTCAAGAGTAGCTACGGAAAAAAAGGAAACACCCTGCCTAGAATGTAATTGTGCAACTCAATGAAAAATTAACTAAATTACACTTGCAAACATTTGTGAACATACGAATTTGGAGTTAACCTCTCTTTCTGTCCTGAAACTTCACCCAGCCATCAATATTACGATTCAAATCCTGTGCAGCAACAGATTTACTGTCATTCAAGTGTGCAAAACACAATGAAATGTCCAAAAGCCTTTTCCTGGTTTGCTGCCTGAATTTTTTGGCAACACTTGCCTTCTTCCTGACCTTTAATGGGCGCCATCAGTGGCCAGACTGACATCACGTGACCAGTTCACTCTTACATTGTCTAGCGCAGTAACTAGAGAGCTGACAATGTCATCAGCTGTTGTTGTGTCCATCAACTCAAGAAACTCTGCTGTGATGGTCTCCTCAACACTTCTAAGAAATATGCACAGTTGTGCAATATCTGTATCTGTGCTTTCATCAATAGTGACCAAAAATGCAATAAATGACTGGATTCCTTCATTTGGCACCCAAGTCTCCTCAGAGATGTTGTATCTGCAATCGTAATCCTTAACAGACTCATGCTGGCAAAGGTTGACTGTTTTTTGGGGTACAAGACTTCTGCAGCCTTCAGAATTTTTCAATGAGCTCACTATCTGAAAATGGTTTGGACGTTTGCTCCAACTTTTTTGCAATAAGGTAGCTAAGTGTCACTGCTCCATCACTGACGTCACGGCTGCAGTAAATGCAGATGCTTATTTTGTCAGTCCAGCTAATAGTTGGTAAATCTTCTCTTTTCTTAACTCCCCCTGAAAATGGTGAGCTTTCTTTATGGTGAGTCTCGTAGTGGTGCTGAATGTTGTATTCTTTGAGCACCTGTTGATGACATACAAAGCATGCAGGTTTTGCATTCAACTCCGTGAAAAAATAAAACTCTTTCCATTGTTCCTGGAAAGCTCAGCCCTCTACTTCCACCTTTGTTGTTTTTTTTGACAAGATTTTGGCCATTAGGCTGTCACTACTGATCATTCTTATAGCAATGTATTAGTGGTGATGCTCGTGCGAAACCAAACTACATCCTCCTCCTCCTACTCAGACACAGAGCTTTTAGGTTTCCCTTTGGCACGTGCAAAGATATGCTGTTTCACCTGTTTTGCTTTTCCTTTGCTCCCCCTAGTGGTGGAATTGCTCATTTCGGTTATTTCTTTAAAAAATCATATCTCGCCACAGGAATGGACTAGAAACATGTTTTTTTTAAAGATCCTTATCATTTTTACTCTTCATGACTGGGCCAGATTGAACCCTCGGCCAACCATATATTTTGACACCCCTGATCAAGGGCCTTGTGGAGGTGGTCTGGTGGAGGGGGGCATCCCGGTTCATCTCCGCCCCCCAATTTTGACTTTCACTTTAGACACCACGCACAGCATGTTGGCACACCACACACAGCAAATACACACAACACATACACTCACCCTCCCTTTTGCAGAGTGGGGAGGGCATTTTGGGGGGGATATGGATACGGGAGGAGGGGGTGAGGAGGCTGTAGAGGGCAGTGGATTGTGGGGAGCTAGGGATGGAGCTGCTGTTGCGTTGTGATCTTTGGGCTGCTTAGGTCGGGCGCTGGGGCTGGGCTGGGGTGACGATTTTCCGGCTGTAACCCCCAAGCTGGAGGTGTGGCTGCAGCAGATACCTGGAAAGATCTCAGACCTCTCAGTCCAGAAAAGCGCAGTGCTAGGAACAGCTAAGATCCTGCGCAGGACCCTCAAGCTTCCAGGCCTCTGGTAGAGGACCCGAGCTTGTGGGAGAAACCACCCACAGAAGGTTGAGAGGGGTGGTTTCTTTTGTTGTCTGTTTTTTATAAAACACAAAATGTGACGAATAAATATAAAAAGAAAAAAAAAAAAACAGAACAAAAACAAAAAGGGGTTTACACAAATTTACACCCTGGATATTTGAAGATACATAACCTCTTTTTGTAATAGTAAAGCCTGTAAAACCAACACAAAAGGCCTTTAGCTCCCATCTGTTCGCTCAAATGTTGGACAGAACAAGTTAAAAAATAAATTAAAAAATCACTCCTGGGTTGTGGCTAGGACTGCAGGGAAGAAGGCCGACTCCCATTTCATTCATCACTCTCTCCCAGTGTAAACTGGGAGCCCTCACACTCCTAAGCTGACATTAGCTGTGCAACAGAAATGGCGAGCAGTACTGGAGCTATCCAGCCATACGGTTTTGATCCAGATTGAAGTGTATGAAGCGGAGCAGGGAGCTTGTGGCCACTGATTGGAGCACCTACGTCCCTGCTACAAGCTTTTTACAATGGTACTTATTCATCTGCTCATGGTTTACACAATTTTTATCGGACTGGTTCTTTAAGCACAGACTCAATTCTGTCAGATTCCAAACAGGATTTCAAAACAGGTTAAAGGTATTTTTAAATGTCAGAGTGGCCTTTGAGGAAATGTAAGCAGACACAGCTTCAAAAGTTATTTTAACTACAAAACAAAGCTCTAATTAGGTTTAAAAACTGTTTATGTTTTAGGGGACAATCATTTTCATTTACATCAAACTGAGTTGGAAGAAAAATAATTTCATGTCTTTGCAGACGCATTCCGCTCCTCTGATGAGGATGTTGCCCTGGTGATATGAAACAAAGAGCTTCTGTTTGTTTATCCTGAGTTGCTCAGCATCAGCAAGCTGGACTCAGATTTAAAAGGTATAGTCACGCTAAACACAGGCAGTTTTGCTCCTCTACGCTTGCTTTTTTATGGCAATACCTTCTCCATCATATTATTCAGAAGCTCCAGTTACTGATTCTTTTAAGGTTTGACCTAAAAAAACAACAGCACAAAAAATACATTTTTTGTGTTAGATTTAACTTTTAACAACCAACTTCTACTGTGTACAGTCATTGTTGGAAAGAAAGAGAAAAAAAGCAGGTCTCTGTGCTTCTGAAGGGTTGTCAAGGTGACTTGATACCAAGGATGTTCTCTCCTCCTCCTCCTCCATTGCTCAACCTCTCCCCCTCTCATCAGTATCAGCACAAGTCAGCAGAGAAATCCCACCCGTGTTTATAAAGGACACAGTAAGAAATGGAGGTGCATCCTATGAGATTTATGTCCAATCTAATGGATATTTTTTCTCCTTGAACAGCTTTTCAAGAAGCAAAAGTGAACACAGCCCTTCTTTAGTCAGCTTCCTTTTATTCCTGTTTTATTTGCATTAAATACAGTCTATGGTGTAATATATGCACTTTTAGGAAAATCTGTGGTACTAACTCCTGAGATTCAATAGTGCAACTGTTAGGCATCTTTGCTCAAGCTTTGGTTTGTAAATCAGCAAATATTCTGATCATCTAATTGATAACGGTTCTGCATCCTCTGTGCGCGCAGGAAAGCTTTAATTCCTCTTCAGCGTCTCCCTTCTGCCTCTCTCTGCTTCTCCAGAGAGCGCATGAGCTGTTCCAACCTTCCAGCAAAGCGAGAACCCGTCAAAAAAGCGCACAATCCTGCTCTTTACCTTACTGCCTCACGACGCAGTCCAGTGGTGACTGATCCGGCTGAAGGCACGGGATGTGCAGGCGTGAACGCAGCTCAATCCCGGTGCTGGAGAGAAATCCTCCGCGTGTTTCCTCTCACGCACTCTGAAGCATCTCAGCCAGGAGACGCCGCTGCCGCCTCCGGTGGAGCGCGCTACCGACACACGTGCACGCCGTTACCAGACAATACCGATTCTCCTTCAGCGACAGCTTTTTTGATTATCAAGACGAAGAAAGAGTCGTTGATTTAACGTTTACGAAGAATGAGAACTCCGATTTTCTTATCCCTGTAGAAAACGCGTCTCTATATTCTTTTGTTCATTCCTGGGGCTGATCACAGCCCTGATGATCAGATACCGAACAAATTGAGCAGTTACCTACCCACCAAATTGATGCACAAACCATTCTTTCAGTTGAATAGCAATCCCAGTTAATAGTCTTTCACCTCTGTGCTTGACGTTTGAACTTCTTTATTCAAAAATTCCAACCTGAAAAATCATGAAAACTGAAAGACTTTCAAATCACAAGTACTACTATTTTATTCCCAAACAACAAAACTTAAATAGAATTTCATTTTTTCCACTTCTCCACTAAACCATAGAACACAAACAATACATTTATGATTCAGTATCTTATCAAGTAGAGGATTTGCTTTAGAAAAACAGTAAAAAGTAATCTGTAACGTGTAACTTGCACAACACTGATTGTTAGTACCTAATTTTTAATATTTCTACAATGTCTATTATACCAACAAAGCTTCACAGTTTCTACCTTCAAACAAAGGCTGAAAAGTAATCAGCTTTGCATACATTGAAGTTGTTTTCTGATTTGAAATGTATTTTCTTAGTTATCTACACAGTGGCAGTTTTTGATATGGGAAAAATGGGCGGTGGACCAGGGCAGCACTTCATAGGGGGCGGCATTTTCCGTGCCCGTTGCGTTACACATAATGTGCTTCTAAATTCAAAGAGGCATTTTTGAGCTATTGTTTTGACACGCCTGCAGCTGCCGACACTTTACACTCTTATTTTAACACATCAGACTCTTAACAATGTCTTCATCCTATTCCCTCTTCACACTTATGGTGCAAAAAAAAAAAAGGGATGAAATAACTCAGAGTGAAACAACGTAAAACAGGGACATGAAAAGGAATTAGGCAGAAGAAACACCCGTGCTCAACCCAATTTCTACAAAAGCAGGCAATGGGGATTATTTCCCACAATTCCCTGCTCCCACACAGCAGACCCGACGCGCACGTGACCACCACTTGCGCCCACACCTCTTTGCGGTAGTCTTTGTAACATAAGTCAAAAAAACTCGAGAGGGGGGCGCAACTCACTGGTGACTGGGTGAATCACACTAACAGGTGATTGGGAGTCTTTTTCTATCTAACGATCAACTCTGGGCCGCAGCTGCAGCTGCGCCTCCCGTCATAGAGACGGAGTGTATCAGAGGGAAGGGGAGGGGTGGTGGGCGCAGACCATTTTTTATGGATTGAGTTTTTTTGGAGGATTTCTGCTGTTGGTGTTGCACAAATTAAGGGAAATGCCAAATATTTTTGGAATAATCATACTGATGAGTTCTATGATTTAGTTTTTAATGTTTTATAAGACCTAAAAATAGTATTCACAATAAGTTTTTTTTTTAGATCTAATCCCTCTGATATGTTTCACAAAGACACACACAGGACGTCACACATTAAGAAATTATTGCCAAAAATGAAGCAGTCCAGCTCTAAAAAAAAAGCTCTAAAAAATGCTAAAAGAGCTAAGAAAACGGAATTATTTGATTTGTTATTTCTTATTATTATTTCCAGGTTTTCTTTGTTTTGTTCTGCAGCATGTTCATATTTGTATCATTTTGACAGAATATATTTCTATGGGGAGCAAAATATTATAAGTTATTTAAGGTTTAACTTGAGTTACTCTGGATTAATGTTCCTGTTTTTATTCATATTTATGTTCAAAAAGTTCAGTTTAAAAGGTTTAAAAGTTTAGCTTTAGTGTGTTCAGTAAATGTTTATCTTCTTTGGCCCAAAACCTTATGCGTGTTTTTAATTTAGGCTCCTGTGTCACTCAGTATGACCCCCTGTCCCCCTGTAATACGAGTCTAGAACATTCATGCATTTTTTGTGTAAAATGGCTAAATAGAAGATAGGGAACACAACAGGATGTTGTCAAATTTTGTATGTGTGCGGGGGGGGGCTGTTGGGGTTACTCGCCCAGGGAGTAAGTTAGTGTAGAACCGCCACTGATTCTACACATCATAAAACATCTACAGAGCAAGACATGGGCAACAGAACAGAAATGATGAAGAGGCGCAGCTCACAGGTACACAGCAAGTTTCCATGTGGAGAAGACAGTTTTCAGAAAGGACCCAAATCATGCCATACCAAAGTCCTATGATAAGAAAAATGAGTCATCCAAGAAATTCCTGGACGTTCAGATATTGAACTTAACAGAGGACAGCTGGCGCCCCCTGCTGGCCCCCTTGAGCACATACATAAATGAAGGATCTGCTTCATAAAGAAACCTCATTAATAATTTAGTATTTTTTGTTCTGCGTTTTGGATTCTATGGAAGTGATTCTGTAGCATAATTAAAAATAAAAGTCAACACCAGAAAATGATTTTTCATTTTCAAAATGAAGCTGCATTTTTCATTAAAATGAAAAAGCAATCTGGCAAAATGCTTTTTCATTTTTTTTCTTCAACACCACTTATTCTGTCACCTTTTCATTTTTACTTAAAAAACGCTTAATCTGTGTCATAATGAAAATGAAAATGCAAAGAGGGGATTGCATTTTCATTTTCACATCCACCCGACGAATGGTGTCGCATAATTCAATTCGACTTAGCATTTCCAGAGGGGAGGCAAGGCGATGATGTCAGTGCTCTCTCCATCTGTCCGACTGCTAAGACTCACATGCTGGGAGCAGTGTGGCCAGGCTTGTAGCTTTGTGTTAGCGACAGAGGAGAAGGCTTTGTGACTGTTGTGCTATCCTGATGATTGTACACAGCTTCTCAGGACTACGTAGCAGCATTTCCGCCTTTTGTTCGTCGAAACTTTCCCGGAACTAGCTTTGTCTTCGGACCGGCAGCCGCCTTTGCATAGCGGAGCGCATAGCCCCGCGATCCGAAGCTCCGAAGGCGAAAGTCCTGCCACGCAGATCTGAGAAACTCTAAACCATCATATGAATATGTGTTTCCAGTGGTGTCCAGACAAAATAAAGGCTGATGTAATTCCCACATATTTACATCCAAGATTCTTATGCCGCAGGATTGCACGCATGGAGTTTTAAGTACCTCCACGGCTAATGTTTTTAGCACATATTAGCCTAATGCTAACCCGTCTTTCGTGAACATTAAAAGATAAAAGAAGGTGATTAAAATAAAAATAGGGAACAACCTGGATCAGTTTATAACAATTATCCATTTTTTAAAAATGTTTCACAAAAGTATCAGATCTGGACTCGGGATCTGTACCAAAATGAAATGACCCCGAATCAGAAAAAAAAACTGATAAGCACATCCCTATTGCTGACCAATTTCAATATTTTCTTGTTTGACCTTTTCTTCTCCATTTGCTTAAAACTATCAAAATGCTTCATCCTTTTTGCTTTTTTTGTTTTTGTCCATTTATATTTATAATCACTTGGGGCTCATTACTACAGACTCCAGGAAAAATCCTGTGCTTCTGTGCATTCTGTGCTTCTGCCAGCATCTATGTTGCAATAAATGTGTGAAATAAATTTGAAGGTTAGTTATTGTACTTTTTGTTAAAACTAATTTCCAAAAATGTAGAAGTAATTAGTCCTTGATTTTTTTAATTCTTGAATTAGTTTATGACAAACTCTGAACCTGGGTATCATATCCTCATTGTGTTTTTGAGCTGTCACTATGTGAGGAAATTCCTGCTGACGGTCACACTTTCTGGTATTTCCAGCCACATCTTTTCCTCTTAGAGACTTCTTTTTTGCAGCTACAACGTGCCGTTTTATTTTTCATTATGCTACGGTGGTGGATAGACAGTCCTGGGAAAGTTCGAATTTTGCTGCTGAAAAAGTGAATCAACAACGTAAAGGCACTTTCAAAAAACTTTGTACAAGATGAATGAGTAAGCTTTAGACTGTTGACATTTATGGAATATGAACAAGATCTTAAACTACTGAGTTGACCATCTAGATAAACCTAAACACAGCACGCCTGAGTGTCGAACGCTGAAATTAAATTTAGTAGTTTACTGATGGCATTTTAAGATTTTTGCCCATTCTCATACAATCGGAATTTAATATCAGTCTTTGAAAGAATAAAATGAACGGCTGTCATTTCTTTTTTAAGACAGAAGTTCTGTAATTTTTCTTTCAATGTTAGACTATTTTTCCTGAAAAGAATGCATTGTCCTTTCAGAAAAGCTATAAACTTCATGAAATCTCCAGTACCTGCTATCAGAACCACTTTTTATGTATAGGAGAAAAAATGAAAGCCCTATGGAATAAACTGTTTATTTGACATTGGTTGACAGAAGAACAACACACACGTTTTAAGCCATTTTAAGCTTTTTAACCCATTAAAATGCTGCATTATTCCTTGTGCTATCCTATGACCCCACTCTTACATTGACGTGTTATCCCTACCACAACAAAGGTGGATAAAGGTGAAGAGGATTTCATGTAATCCATGGACACCAGTGAAGAGCACAAATCATTGTAGAAAAAGGTTCAGCACACTGTCTTGTGGGGTCTACATGACCCAACTCCCAATGTTAAAGTATCTAGGATAGCACAAGGGTTACTCTGAAATATTGAAGTTTCTCACAAATGCTGTAAAGGTGCGTGCAGATGGTTTGATCCTTCAGCATCTGAGGTTTCAGTTTTACTGGAGGATCCCTGCTGTGCTGAGCTGGGCAGTGCGATCACGCACCAACCTGAAACATCTTCACACTTATCTAAAGTTTGTTTGCTGCCACCTTGTTCTGTAAAAGAGCCTCTTCATTTCTAGCCTTTTTGATGATGTCATCTTCATGACCCTCACATGGATCCATGTGGCCCTTCAGGAGTTCCGGTCTGCTCTTCTGCCTCTTTGATCCACAAGAAGCCTACCTGAGTACCAAAGTTCAGACCATCTCGAACATGAGAGAAAAAATCTTCAGGGTGACACGAGGTGCAGGGTGTCACGCTGGGTTGCTCCATCACCAAGTTGTCATGGATTTGCTCTGGCAGGACCCCCCCTTTCTGGAGAAGAACCCTTGGGTGGAAAACAAGACATTTGATTGAGTTAAAAAAAAAAGTCTAAAAAGATGAAAAATCAGGATAAAAAGTTACATGTAAACTGATGGAGCTTTTTAGAACACTGTCTGGTCAGTTCAGCCAGATCTCTCTTGGTTCTCATACCTATTGGCGAGCCGGATGTCCACGTGAGGTTTGGCTGACTTGGGATCGGGGACACAATCCGTGTGGATTTGTCTGAACTCCAGCGCCTGCTCTCTGTCCAAGGTGAAGCAGCAAACACCCACTGATGGTCCCACTGCCACCCTGATGTCGCTTGCTCTGCTGCCAAACTCCATCACCATGGCATTCACTGTTGCCATGGCAACCCCCATCAGTGTCCCTTTCCAACCTGTTGGTCAATCATGTCTGCTGATTTCTTTTCTATTGAAATAGAGTTTGCTTTAGCAGTTATAACCCACCAGGGGGCATCAGAGTCTGACCTGGAGATGCGGTAAGGACAGCTTTCCTGATCTCTCTATACTCACTGTCCAACTGCTCATTGACACAAATTTGTAATCAGCCAATCATATAGCATCAACTCAAAGCATTTAGGACTGTAGACATAGTCAAGACAATCTGCTGCACTTCAAACTGAGCATCAGAATGGGGAAGGAAGATGATTGAAGTGACTTTGAACGTAGCATGGTTGTTTGTGCAAGATGGGCTGGTCTGAGTATTTCAGATCTACTGCGGATCTACTGAGATTTTCACCCACAGCCATCTAATGTTTAAAGGGGATGGTCCGAAAAAGAGGAAATATCCAGTGAGTGACAGTTCTGTGGGTGGAAATGCCTTGTTGATGCCAGAATTCAGAGGAGAATAGCCAGACTGGTTTCAGGTGATAGAAAGAAAACAGGAACACAGATAACCACTGGTTACATCCAAGGTCCGTACAGTAGAAGAGTACCTCTGAACACACAACACGTCCCACCATGAGGTAGATGGACTACAGCAGCAGAAGACCACAACGGGTGTCATTCCTGTCAGCTATGAACAGGAAACTGAGGCTCTAATTCACATAGACTCACATAAACTGGATAATAGAAGATTGGAAAAACGTTGTCTGGTTTGATGAGTCTCCCTTTGGTATGGTCGGATTCGGCGTCAACAACATGAAAGCATGTATCCTTCCTGTCTTGTACCAACGGATCAGGCTGCTGATGGTGGTGTAATGGTTTGGGGGATATTTTCTTGGCACACTTTGGATCCCTTAGTACCAATTGAGCATGGTTCCAATGCCACAGTCTACCTGAGTATTGTTGCTGACCATGTCCATCCCTTTATGACCACAGTGTACCATCTGGGGTACTTCTGGCTACTTCCAGCAGGATAAGGTGCCATGTCATAAAGGTGGAATCATCTCAAACTGGTTTCTTGAACATGAAAATGAGTTCACTGGACTCAAATGGCCTCCACAGTCACCAGGGGCCTCATTTATAAAACTTTGCGTAGGATTTGCGTCAGAAGTGGCGTACGGATGAAACATAGGATGTGCGTACGCACAGACATATTCAGATTTATAAAACCGTGCACACGCACATCCTACGCATCTTTCCCTTAATAAATCACAACCAATTCTAAATGCAGCGCAGCTTTTGCGGCCTCATGACACGCCCATAGTTGCCCATAAATAGTCCGTGAAACGCCCACAAATGAATATTCATTGATTGCGAAACCATGGCAAACACAGAGAGGAAATCAAAAAAACGGAACTTCACTCAATGTGAAGTAGAAGTTATCGTTGGCGAGGTGGAAAAGAGGAGAAGAATGTTGTTTGGAGGGCACAGTGTGGGCATTACTAATGCCGAAAAGGCACGTAAATGCCGTAAATGCTATAGCCTCACAACCTCGGGCCGTGGCCGAAATAAAAAAGAAATGGTCGGACATCGAAGTCGAGGCAGAAAAACGTCTGGCGCTGCATCGCAAGAGTGTGTCTGCCACGGGGGGGGCACCGGAGCTGACCCCTCTTGATGAGAGACTGGCAGTAATTATTGGGGAATCCCTTTTAAGTGGAGTGGTGACTGAGGCGCAGGGGGAACACCGACTTGCCAGATGCACCGGGTGACACCCCCCCAAAAGCTCCAACAGGACGGCTCGAGGAAATCGGAACCGGCTCATAAGCCACTCGTCCTCGTTTGCCAGCAAGTCTTCTCGCTGTCTAAAGATGTGTTCACTCCGAATTCTTCCATTTGCCACATCTTCTAAGAGCGCAAGATCAACCATTGTGCGTCATTACGCATTGTGATGGGGCATTTATTTCCCTCCATTTAATTACATCTGACAAGCTACAGATGTCAGTAATAATCGACGTGGAAATGGGAAATTGATCAGCGCAAATGTAATTTCTTGTTGCTTTCTGAATGGTTGAGACATACGCCATACATTGTTCGATCAAAAATAAAACAAACTAAAGGCATATGCATGAATACCATAATTCCGTAGCTTATGAAGAAATGTTTTACTATGAAAACAACTTTCCCCAGTGGACAATTAATGCATCTCTCTCTATCTATCCATCTGTCTGTCTAATTGCACCTGCTCCGCCAGACGGACACATTGATTGACGGGACAATCAGTTTTGTACATTATTTCGTTCTGTTAACTTTATTATTTATGAGGATGAATTGCACAACATGCCAATATTGCAGAACATATTTCACTTTTCTTTTTGCAAATAAGTGTTCATTTGAATTTCTGTTGTAATTTTCGTTTGATTTTTTTGTTTATTTCACTGCTGATCGATCAAACGGGTGTTCGTGTAGGCTGTTAATTGTAAGACTTGCTTTGTGAAGTCTTCATGTCTTCATGAGAGGCAGTACTGTCATTTTCACTTTCACGTGTTTCTTCCATCTGCCGACGGCGTCGCCGTTTCTCATTTCACCCGTTTTTGTGCGTACGCCTGGGTCAGAGCTTGCGTGAAGGACCGCACATTTTCCCGTCAAGTTTGCTTTTTATAAATATCAACTATTGCGTAGAGAGTGGCGTACGCCTTCTTTTGTGCGTACGCAACGTTTATAAATGAGGCCCCAGATCTCAACCCAATAGAGAACTTTTGAGATGTGGTGGAAATGGAGATCGGCATCATGGATGTGCAGCCGACAAATCTCCAGCAACTGTGTGATGCTATGATGTCAATATGGACCAAACTCTCTGAGGAATGTTTCCAGTACCTTATAGAATCTATGCCACCAAGTATTAATCCAGTTCTGAAGGCGAAAGGGGTCCAACCCCGTACTAGCAAGGTGGACCTAATAAAGGGGACGGTAAGTGTATGCTTGGAATATGATTACATAAAACGTACAGACAATAAGGTCTCTGACATAAACATGAGAGAGATAGCAATGGATGACAAGACAGCATGGCAATTGTAAGGTTGGATATGGTTGATAGGGGTGTTAGAAAAAAATGTTTTGGCGAAATATCGCGATTGTTCATTTTGCGATGCTTTTATTAATTCAAAATGCTGTCTCGACGATATTTACTTATCATTTATGAGCGTCCATCAGCATCTGACTCTTGTTTTCCACTTCAACCTCCGAACGCTAATTGGCAGCACCGCCCATTGAGCCTCTTGTAGCAGCTTTACACCGCACCTAAGCAACTACAAGATCTAAGTGAAGCAGCTTGTTTTGTTCTTTTGAGACATGCACTACTTACGTCTTTACTTAGGATGGATACCACACTGAAACTCTGTGCCACATTGCTGCCATTATCATATAAAAAGGTGGATTGCAGGGCTTTTTAGTGGGCTCAGGTGAGAACGAGGTAAGCACTGCAGCTGTGCAGCGGCTAATGCACGTAGCATCAGCCAAAATGGTGTCGGCAAAGCCGGCAAAAGTTCTGCTAATCTTCACAGCAATAGATTCTAGTTTAGCAACATGATGGATGAATGAAAAAAGACCAACGTCGTGGCGATGGCCGTTGATATACGTCTTTACTTCCGCGTGTGAGAAAGCGAAGCTGCAGCGGTGTAATGCAGTCACCTAAATAAAGCATCTTGGCCACATTAAAGCACTTTCCTTCATCCTGTCACGCTGCCTCATCATCACATTTTATTGTTTCTAAAAAGAATTTGTGTTTTGCTTTTTTCCCTTTATTTTTGAAGAACTCTTCAGGCTTCTGAACCGTTTATAAGTCCTGGAGAAGCTACATTAAGAAATTTTGAAAATAAACAGCACTTTCTTTCCTCAATCATACATTTGGAACCTTATTGGTTAAGGCACATTTATTTTTATTTTTTTCCTATACTGAAAAAATCTTGTTGTGGAAAATCAGCTTATATATATATATATATATATATATATATATATATATATATATATATATATATATATATATATATATATATAAGCTGATTTCCACAACAATATATAAATATAAATATATATATATATATATATATATATATATATATATATATATATATATATATATATATATATATATATATATATATATATATATATATATATATATATATATATATATATATATATATATATATATATATATATATATATATATATATATATATATATGAGATACAGTTGTGGTGCCTAACATTGTGATCATTAAATAAACTGAATTTTAAAATTTTATTGCTTGGCTTGACAATGAAACTGGCCGTCCCAGACATGCGAATCTCGTTCGGTGTCAACACCGCTTTAGGGTAGTTAAGACTGCGGCAGGGATGAGCATTGAGGGCAGCATTCTTGCTTGTTTTCAAACATTCCCTGCTATGCCATGACCTAATTACCTGATGCAGGTAATCAGCCATGAGTAAGGTATGGATATCTGAAAAACATGCAGACACACCGGCCCTTGGGGACTAGAGTTGTCCACCCCTGGACCAAGGCCTGAGGCTTACCTGCATGAGCAGCACCAATGACCTTTTTAACCGGATCAGAGAACAGGATGGGCATGCAGTCTGCACCTGGAGCTGCTAAAACAACCCCTCTTTGATCGGTCACCAGGGCATCATAGCTCTCTGGCTCAGCTTTCCCCATAACCCATACATCACTGGCATGATTCACCTGCAGAATATGAAATGAGGTTATGATGAGCAGACATGCCAGGTGTTGGTCAGGACTGGTGCAGTGCTTGTAGGTTAATACCTTCACCATACGCAGAGGCAAAGGGTGGAAACCGGCATGAACAGCCAGTCTGCGTCTGTTCTCTGTCACTACGGCAACAGGGTCCCTCCTCCTGCTGCTGCAAAACAGATTCATGGAGGACAGGGTTGGGATGTAAGACACACCACCTGTACGAGTGCTGAAGCCGTGTCCGAAACAGCCTGAGATAAAAAATATATAAAAAAGAAAAAATACAGTTTGAATGTTATGGCTTCAGGTAGAAAGGCAGAGATGCTGAGCTCTTTTCCACACAGTCTCAATCTTTCTGCAGCATTTGTACTTGTTTCTGATTTTTACTCTGATTTTTTTTCTGATTTTACTGACAGTTCACCCATGTCAAATATTTTCACGCGTAAGAGAGCTAACCACAGATAAAATGAATTGAAACCAGACTGTTAATTTATTTCTCTAAAGTGAATGGACTAATTTGCTTGTATAACAAGTCACCTGCTGGTCAACTGATGAATTTTTCTGGCTCCAGCTACTTAATTTTTATTCAGTTTCAAACAAGAAATAAAAAAAAAGACTTTGGTTAAGCTGATATTTTGAAATATAAATTTTAAAGGGCCTATACCATGCTATTCTTAAAACTTTTATAGCAAACTATATCCATCTATATGATAACATATTACCTTTGGCACACAAAATAACAAATTTCTTATTAAATATTAGTTATTTTACTGAGCTCTTTTTCAACAGATAGTTCAGTTCAGTGGAGAAAGTGTGTGTGTGTGTGTGTTAGCCCTGGGGGTGGAGCTGGCAGCGCAGACTCTTCCTGGAACGGGCTGTTCTTTACTGGTGTATGTCACAATGTGAGAAATCGCTCATTTTTGTGGGTTGGTGGGTGGTGCTCAGAGAGCAGGTTTTTAGAGGAATACTCAGAAATGCATGAATGGATCAAAATACCTCTTTGGGGTTTCTTTTCGTAAAGAATGAACATAATACACCTAATAGCTCAAAATTTGGATGGTTTAGGCCCTTTAAAGATCTATTGTTAGTTAAATAATTTAGTCATTTATGTTAGGCAATTTCTTTCTTCAGAATAACTTCACTCAAAAATAAAATCTACATTTATGAATCACAACACTTATTTTAAATATGAACGCCAAAGGCTGGTTAAAAGTGGCCCCCTATGAAGTTGTGCCCCTGCAAACTGTAGCTGCACCCCTGCTTCAGGTATGTTAAAATTGGGATTGCGCACAAATAATTGTCTCTAGATTTCAAAAAGAGGGTCACAAAATCCCCTGAGGCCTAAGTCTTCAGGTTTTCTGACAGTTGAATGGTCTCTGTAGCTGGACTGTTTCCTCTTTGAACTGACCTGGAATCAGCGTTGACTTCAGCACTCTGACATCCCCGTGCAGTCCGGGCAGCTGCTGCAGAAACGCTGAAACTTCTGCCTCGATCCTCTGTCCAGGTGTGTCTTTGTGGGCGGAGCCTGTGCCGCTCGGACACATGGTTGTGTCCAGAGGTGTCACGGCATAATCAAATTTGTAAACGTCGGTGAACAGCAGCCTCTGGTAGTGGCTCAGTTCGGCTCGACCTTGTGGACTCGTGAGGACCCGGATCACGCTTAGGTCAAGCCGGTCCACGGTCTGCTTGAGTTGGTACAAACTCTCTGTGGTGGAGCGGCAGTCCAAAACGTGCGTCTGTCTACTGGAGGTCAGAAAGGTGTCCGGTGTGTCCCGGAAACGATCCCCGCACAGCAGGAAGACCTGCAGTTCTGTGTCCTTCAGCAGAAAGGAGCCGGTGTGTTCAGGGCTGCAGCCCAGACGCAGATCCACCAACAGGGCCATCCCAGGCGCAGAGATGGGGTCAAACTAAGCCACTCAGTCACGTTTGACAGACAGAAGAGAACGTGCATGTACTTCCTGCAGAGCGAGGCTCCGCCCACTCGGGAAAACCCAGAGCGCCCTGGAAATTCTCCTCTTCCTCCTCATCTGCTGAGGCCAGACTGAAGAACTTCATCCACAGGACTCAAACCCTCCTGTAGTAACACTGAAACATCCGCAGAGTTTCCAACCAGCTGTTAACGTGAGCAGAAGAGAACTGAAACTGGTTTGAAAGAACTATTTAGCCTTTCACACCACAAAAAATGATAAACTGTCAAGGAGTCATATGTGTCTGCTGTAACCCTTGTGCTATCCTAGGCACTTTAACATAAGGAGTTGGGTCATCTTTACCCACTAGACAAACTGTATCAAGTCACATTTTGAGGCTCTGAAACATTTATTTCTTAGCTTTCCTCATTTTAGACGAGAACAGATTGGAGTTATAAACTCTTACCCTTTGACCTTTTCTTTTCAGGACTCTTGGATATATCAGCGTCTAAACATGTGGCTACTCTAAAATGATTTTTAATTGAAATGCAAAACACATTCAGCCTATTTTGAAAAAAATGGCATACCTGATGCCTTTAAAACAGTAATAACAGCTGCAAGACAATCAGTACTGTTATAAAGGCCTAAATACAAGGATTTTTGGGCCTTTAGATTTAAAAGTTGTTTTATTGTTAAATCAAATATTCAAAAACTATCTTTATAAAGCTATTGATTGTCATTACAAATAAGTCAAGTTCAGCTTGTGCAGCTGCTAAAGGGTTCATTTTCAACAGGACTGAGCAGATAGAGTCTAAGGGACGAGGAGAGAAAATGACTAAGAAAGAGAGATGAAGCTGATTTCAGAAGAACACAACTCAAGTTAACTTTCCTTCAGATAATCCTGCAGAGTTCTGTGTGACAGACTTCACAGAAAAAACTACTGAGAGGCTGAAACTATCAAAAGCTACGTTTCAAACCTGTAAGTTCAAGTCAATCATTCTACAGTTTCTCTGTAGAATATGAAAGCTGAAAGGCTCTGTCTATATGTGGCCCTGTGATGGATAGCAACCTGTTCAGGTGTAACCCCGCCTTCCCCCAACAGTAACTGGGTTTGCTCCAGCAACTCTAGACGCCAAAAGATAGATAGACAGACGGACGGAAAGACGGAAAGACAGACAGACAGACAGACAGACAGCTTTATTTATCCATTTGGGAGGTTCCCGCATGGAAATTGACATCTCCATCGCATACAGCACTATTAGAAATAATCAGAAAAGTAAAAACAGTAAAGACAGTTTACATTTATGCAAAACAGCATTTAAGAAAGTCAATCAAGGCCCTTTCCTTTCTGTCCCACTCCCCCCTCCTAAGTGGTGGTTGAAGAGTTTGATGGCCCGGGGGACAAAGGAGTTGCTCAGTCTATTAGTCCTGCACCTTGGGAGGAGCAGCCTCCTGCTGAAGGTGCTTCTCTGGCTACTGATGGTCGTGTGCAGAGGGTGGGTGGCATTGTCCAGGATACCCGTTAGTTTTTTTTAGTGTCCTTCTCTCTGCCACAGTAGCCAGAGGGTCCAGCCTTGTGCCAACCACAAGGGATTCAGTGGGTTCAGAAAATGGATGGATATAAGGCTTAAGGGAAAAGCTTACAGTGTTTTTTTTTTGTTTGCTTTTTGCTTCAAATTATTTAAAAACAAGTCATAACACCATAGTTCCATTGTTTGACTTTTTATCTTTCCACCTTACTCTAAGGTATCTTGGACAAACTTCAGACCAGACGCATTTTCTTTAAATAACATTTATTTACACACACAAAAACAAGGAAAAAAACATTTTGGGAATCAAAAGAGCATTGATAGTTTTCAATCAAGTTTGATTTGTTTTACAGAGCAGCCCTTTTTCCTTCAAAATATAAATAAACAGAGTTAAACAAGAGTACCAGCTGACAACAGCATCAGAAAAAAACAAAACCAAAAAAATTGAATGTTCAAAGATGTCAAAGACTTTCCAGGATGAACATTTTACATTCACATTTACTTTGTTTCAGCTTAGGGAGGAGTCAGTAAAGTCTGCAGTAAAGCGAGGAAAAAAAACAACCCCAAAGAACAGACACCATATCAACCATAGCATTTGTTCTTCTTGGTAAGAAAAATAACATAAAAAAGGAATAAAATGCAGGTTTATTACAACTAAGTTCTTCATTCCGAGTCTGAGTGAACCCCTCTCACCATGACAGTGATGTCCTCTCAAATTAAGGCTGCTTTTTATTGGAGTGCAAACATGAAGCTGCAGAAATGTCTTCTGCATAACATAAATCTAAGTTATCGTGGTGATGTTCACCACCAATATACAGAACGGACTGAACAAGTTAAGTGGAAAGGAGCCGTAAAACCTTTCATTTCAGGAAGTGACATAACTGTGGATCTTATTTTTAGCTTCCTTCTGATGTTCGTTGACAGGAGCCGTTTTTATTTCCTGTGTTCTCTGAAGGCTTTTGCTTTGAATTTATGTCCTGAAACAACAACTTTTTTCTTTTTTAAACTGGACAGCATCTGGGTTGGTAACAAATTTTATATTTTTTCCATCTTTCTAAACTTTTTCTGTTATTCTGCTTTCATTTTCTCTGTTCTTGTGTGTTTTTTTAAACTTCGTTACATGAAAATGACTTTTTTAAAGCTCGTAGCCGTTTTGCATCCTTTTCTTGTTCACTTGTTCTGGATTTGTCTGTTTTTCTGCCATTTCTTGAAAATCTGTAAGGGGACTACTATGGAAAAGAAAAGACATTCTTCTTCTTTCTCTTTCGGCTTTTCCCATCAGGGGTCGCCACAGCGAATCATCGTCCTCCACCTCACTCTATCATGGACGTCTTCTACCCTAACATTAGCCAACTTCATGTCCTCTGTTAAGACATCCATGTATCTCCTCTTTGGCCGTCCTCTTGCCCTCCTGCCAGGCAGCTCCATCTCCAACATCCTTCTACCAATATATCCACTATCCCTCCTCTGAACATGTCCAAACCATCTCAGTCTGGCTTCTCTGACTTTGTCCCTAACACAGGCAACGTGAGCCGTCCCTCTGATGTACTCGTTCCTTATCCTGTCTAACCTGGTCACTCCTAAGGAGAACCTCAACATCTTCATCTCTGCTACCTCCATCTCAGCCTCTTGTCTCTGTCTCACTGCTACCGTCTCTAACCCATAGAGCAGAGCTGGTCTCACCACTGTCTTGTACACCTTTCCTTTGAGTCTTGCTGGCACTCTTCTGTCACACAACACTCCTGACACTTTCCTCCAACCGCTCCAACCTGCCTGCACTCGCCTCTTCACCTCTTTTCCACACTCCCCATCACACTGAACTGTTGACCCCAAGTACTTAAACTCCTGCACCTTCTTCACCTCAGCCCCCTGTAACCTAACGCTTCTACCTTGATCCCTCTCGTTCAGACACATGTATTCTGTCTTACTATGACTGACCTTCATGCCTCTTTTTTCCAGAGCAAACCTCCACCTCTCTAGCTGTTCCTCCACCTGCTCTCTACTCTCACTGCAAATTACAATGTCATCTGCAAACATCATTGTCCAGGGAGATTCCTGTCTTACCTTTCTATGGAAAAGAAAAGACATGAAACCACTAAAACCCTTATAACTTCATGCAGTTTTAATGCACTGCCTGCTGTCATCATGGCTGTGCTAAGACTAAGCTGTAGTAGTTTGCATTTTATTGTAGTTTAGGGCTTCGGTTCTTTCTAGTGAAATTACACGGTTTTAACTCTGTCTTCTTCTCTTAATTAGGGTTTAATTTTTTTTTCTGGTTGTTTTGGGTCTGCCGTGGGATTCTTGGCCAAATAAATACTACGAAACATTTTCTCTGACTCATGAATGATGACAGATCTGATAGTCATTCAGAGGTCCTGGAAGCTCTGACCTTCAGGTGTTATGGTCATGTTAACACACTTTAGAGTAAACAATTTAAAACACGAAACTACCAATTGATGCATATCTTGTATTTTCTTTGGAAAGGTGCTGACATTGGCCTCTGCACCTCAATGGTGACTTTTCACAACAGTCTGCAATTTTAAAACAGTCTTTTTAAACGGGACGGTCAGCCAGTTTACAAAAAATGCAGACAAAACCGTTTCCCTCAGTATCAAATAATCAAACAGTCTTCACGTCTTTTCATGATCAGAATCATTTCTCTATTAGTTTCCTGAAAGCCATAAGTTTTTTGCACAAAAAGGATCTAAGACATTTAAAACCATTTCAAAGAAAATCCAACAGGCCAGTGTGAAGAACATGTCAACCTGCCTCATGCAAAGGGAAAAAGAAAAAGATCAAAACTGATCCCTAACAGCTTAAGGTTCATTCAAAAACACTCCACTCAAGCAGTCCATCAGCAAGTGGAGGCCTTTAAAAACCGCTGGGATGTCATCCACAGGCACAAGCCCCGCCTCTCCCCCACGCAAAGAAAGAATCCTTCCAGTTTATTAATTATTTGTACAGTGCCAAAAAACCTGCACATTTAAACTCAACTTCTTCAAATGGTTCCTTGTTCTGAGATGGTGCCACATTTTCCAATGTTCTCCTTTAATTTAGCTAAGAGGATGGGTTTATTAAATTACTTTAAAATAAACACAGGAATCAGATGAGGCAGGGTGATCTGGAGCTTCACTGAAGTATCAATATTGAAGAAAAGTAACGGAACCGACAAGTTTCTGGTGGCATGAAGGTCTGACTGTTGAGTGTGACTCACATCACCAAAGCTGCTCTTAATCATGCACTTCTGCAGAAAAGGCCCCATCAATGTTAGAAGCATTCACATGACAAGATGCAAACTGCCAAACATTCCCTGGGGATGTTTAGCAGAGATGTTTCTGAAATACAGCTTCGCTTGTTTCAAAAAAGTAAAATAGACCAGACCCTCTGTCTGAGTGACTTGTTCCACATACATGGGATAAAAAGCAGCTTTCAGTGGGGTTGTAAAATCTGTAAACAAGTGTATTCACAAGAAATTCTGTTAAGAACTAATCAAGCATCCCTGTCATCCCCAACAGGACTTAAACCAAATCAAATCTGGTTCTTAAAAACATGGAGATGTGTCAGTGTTTCCCTCACTTTGCCAGTATTGAGGAGGCTCCATTAGAACTGTATCTAATGATCCTTCCTGAATAAGGACCGTAGCTGCCACAGAGCTGCTTACAGTATATGACCTCCTTTTATACAGCATTAGTTGAGTTAAGCAGCTGTCTAGTCCTCCAGTCTGAATACAGCAGCTAAGTTTGTTGGTTTAATAAAAGTGTACTGTAGTCTGGTTAGTTAGGTCGATGTAGACCAGTGGTTCTTCATCAGCTGTTAGTCTTCCCACCTCCAGGGTCGAAATCAGTCAGAAGATAAAGCCAACGGAATCAAATTTTGGCAAAAAACAGACATTGTGTTCTTGACAATAGAACATGTCAGTCAGGAGAATGGACAAGAATCTGAAGGAATGGAAAGAAACACACCAAAGTTGTCTGCAAAGCGAAACGATCAATTCCAGTTAGGGGTGTAATGATTAATCGACTTAACCGATTGATCGATTTCTAAACCTAGGATCGAACCAGATCAATGTCTGAGGTAAGTTGTTAATCAAATCGACCCATACGTTATAAAATCTTTTAAAATTAAATAAATTGATTATAATGCAACTGGAAAATACTATTTGGATTGAGGCACCGTAGGTTCATTTTACTCTAACGTAAAAACGACCAAGTGCATCATAGCAGACAACACACATGTGAGGTCAGCAAAAACCTGATCAGTCCATCTTTCCAGTTCAATGTGTGGAAACACTTTGAATTAACAAAGACATTTGACCATACAGTGTGCTAGAATGTTCTAAGAATGTTCCCTTAGGATTATTTCGATGTGAAAATACAACAGTGGGCTGAACTTTAGGAAACTAAAATGTGAATGGATTTGACATTCATTCTTGTTTACTTGTTTGTTTGGACACATATTTCATTTACACCTGATTATCCTGAAGAAATCTAAGAATCTGGAAGACTTCAGCTGCAATGTTCAGTACCAGGTATTTCTCTCTGAGCACACTGGTTGAAGTTTTGGATAAAGATGTCCCGGATCCATTTTAGGTCAGTAAATCAGATCATTCAAAATGAACTAATATTGACTATGAATCTGATTGGCAGCACAAATTATGATATGAATCAAATCGTTGTTAAAAAGAACCGTTGCACCCTTAATTCCAGCTAAAATCTAAGGTCAGAAAGTGTCAAAAGTATGAGTCTTGTAATGATGATGAGTGTTCCCCACCCCCACCCACCATTGAAGCACAGTTTACATGACTCATTTAAGTCAGACACTTGAACCTGTTGGTGGGAAATGTAAGAAAAAGTTACATAGCTAAAATGAAGACAGAAGAAATTAAACATGTTGAGATTTCTAGATCCACAAAAAAAGCTCACATCTGGAACTCAAAAAACCTATTGGGTGAAAGTTTTCCTCCTGTCTACTGGGGAAATAGTTTAAGAACCACTGGTGTAAAGACACCAGTCCAGACCTGTATGGAGCTCAGGAGCTAAAGTTACAGCTGAGCCAGAGTTCAAGAGATGAAAAGGAGATCAGAGGAAAAAAAGGAATGCTACAGAAAATTGTAAGTAATAGAAAAAGAGGATTAAAAAATTTGAAGAGTCCACAAAAATGGCTTTTTTTCATGTTAAAGTCAAAAGTAGGAGGGAAACATCCAGTTGACATCCTTAAAGGACTACAGTACAGGATATAGTTCAGCTACCTTCAGTGTGTTTGCATGAGTGTCATCAGCTGTAGTGGCAGAGTAGCAGTCCAACCACTAGAGGGAGCAGGTTGAGCAGAAGAAGCCACAGAGTTGTGGTCAGACCAGAAGAACTGGAGCACGGATCTAAAAACAGAACAGTCTCTTTTATGACATTTTTAAATATACAGTTAACATCAGTGGTTCTCATTTGATTAATCTAAAAACAAACTGGACTATGTGGATCTTGTTTTTCAACAAATCTTATTTTAATGTTTAGCTTGTTTTTGGATGCAGTGAGTAGGGATGGGTACCGAGCCCCGGTATTGAACCCGGGGGATTTTTGATCACCGCGGTGACTCTTGCGACCCCCCCAAAACACAAAGTCCTCCAGCGGGCGGCCGTGTCGCGCACTCAAGAACGCATGCAGCTTGTAATGGAAATAAATACGATGGAAACAGTATGCTTAAATTGCATTCCTGGGCATTTCCTTATTCAAATTGTTGTGAATCAGTAGCATCAGGAGAATTTCTAATGAACTCCTGCCGCTCTGCAGAAACTATGTCCTATAAAACAGAAGTTCTTCACCTTTTTGACACCGGAGCCATTTTTCCCAGTACAAAGTTATTCGAGGCCCATTCTAATTCACATGTTTATTTAAATTGATCTATGTCTTGTTTGATTTGTATTTAATAATTAAATCAAGTCATTTTATGGTTTATCAACATAAAACCTTGTGGGGGGGAAATTTGATAAAATGTAATCATCTCAAAAATATTTATTTTCACACGGAACAGGTAAACCAGGGTCGTTATGCTTAACATAAATCGGAATTCCAAAAATATTTATGAGGCATTTTGATCAATAAAGTGGGTATGGGTACCGAGCCCCGGTATTGAACGCACACCCGGGGGATTTTTGATCACCGCGGTGACTCTTGCGACCCCCCCAAAACACAAAGTCCTCCAGCGGGCGGCCGTGTCGCGCACTCAAGAACGCATGCAGCTTGTAATGGAAATAAATACGATGGAAATTCCCAGAAGCCTTTAAAGTTTGAACACAGGACTCGCAGAAAAAGTAAATTATTAGCAAAGATGATTGTGTTTATCATAGTTCAAATCACGCACCATTTGCAGAACTTTCAAAAAAAAAAAAAAAAGAGGAACGTGCGGCTTTCTGTAATCTACCTGCATACTCCACCACGTTGCCCTATGCAACTGTATTTTATTTTAGAGTGAACAGTTTATTTAATTTGTTTTATATTTACATCATGACAGCAATATGTCAAAACATTGCGGTTTATTTTTCTTTAAATAACTTTTTTTTTACGTATTTTACTTTTCAATTTGGTAAAATGTTAAATTAAAATGTTTTGTTAAAAAAAAGCAATGATGTTGCATAATGAGGAAATAAAACACTTTATGTTCTTAATTTGTTATTTATTTATTTTTCGTCCTCAAAAAGTATCGATAAGAGTATCGTTAAAATACCGGATCAATAAGCAGTATCAATAAGCGTAGTAGTACCGTTAAAACTTTAATGATACCCATCCCTAGCAGTGAGGTGGAATGGTAAGTTGGACTGTCACTGACCAATGGGGTTGCTCCTGGAGGTGTTGATGGGCAAAAGCTGGTGTGGGAGTGGGCAGTTGTCACAGAAGTCGGAGCAGGCGGGGCACATCAGGACGCCGTTGTAAACCCAGTCGCTGACTCGAACGCTGACGCTTAGCAGCTGACCCTTGCGTGTGCACGTAAACGAGCGGTCCTGGACGAACACCGCCAGACCTTGAGGCGTGCATGACACCTGCGCGCAAAGAGTGAGACAATCCTCTAAGCTGTGCCACTGCTTTGATGGTTGTTTAGTTTATTCAATAAGTTCCATAACTTTCAGAATTTCGATTTTTTTTTAACACAGGAGAACTTCACTGGGTCTGGCCTTTTAGAAAACTAACACTAGATGACTCTTTATAAAACTTTTGCTGCCATGGAACCATCCTGGATAAATAGGTTTGGAGCTATCTGGAACTACTCTCAAATAACAAACAACTTTAGGGGGTCAGAAACCTTGTAGCATCCCGATCCCCAGTCTGGGTATGTCATCTTGCGGAAGCATTGTTCCATCACAAAGGCGGACTTCTGGTACAGACACACAGAATCTGGTCCGTACTCTTCCGCTCCATAATTCCTCCACCAGTCTGAACACACACAGGAAGAAACAGTATGCTTAAATTGCATTCCTGGGCATTTCCTTATTCAAATTGTTGTGAATCAGTAGCATCAGGAGAATTTCTAATGAACTCCTGCCGCTCTGCAGAAACTATGTCCTATAAAACAGAAGTTCTTCACCTTTTTGACACCGGAGCCATTTTTCCCAGTACAAAGTTATTCGAGGCCCATTCTAATTCACATGTTGATTTAAATTGATCTATGTCTTGTTTGATTTGTATTTAATAATTAAATCAAGTCATTTTATGGTTTATCAACATAAAACCTTGTGGGGGGGAAATTTGATAAAATGTAATCATCTCAAAAATATTTATTTTCACAGGGAACAGGTAAACCAGGGTCGTTATGCTTAACATAAATCGGAATTCCAAAAATATTTATGAGGCATTTTGATCAATAAAGTTTTGTGGTAATAAAACAAGCACACTTAAAAATACAAGTTTCAAAGTTTCGCCTTCAGCCCCTAAGACTCATGGGAAGTGGGGAATCATGGGTGTAAAACCATGAGTGAGGGGGCTATGAGCAGAAATCAGGTCCATGCTGTTTGGGTAATTATGGGTGTGTTCATATAAATAGCTTAACAACTTGAAGGGAGGGGCACGGACAGCTCTACAATGCAGCCAGGTACTCAGCAGCTTAATATTTGTGTCCCCGCTATAGTGATGAACAAGTTTAATCGTTACAATATTAACACATTTTATAAAGTATCTGCTTGCATGCAGTCAATAGTTAAATTTTAAACCAAAAAAAAATGATGACATTTTTTTTACTGAAGGTCAAAATTTATTTATGCTACACACAACTGAAATGCAATGTATGTAATGTGTTTATTGTGAATATGAATTATTCAGACACCAGAAGGATGCTCTGTCCAGATGTTTGTGTATTTGCTGGTGTAAGTGTCATTGAAAGAGGAATGTTGAGATACAAAGAATTACCAGTTAAATGCTGTTGGATAAATGGTGAAATATTCAGTTATTATCATTGTAAATCGGACTTCATAGAAGTCAGTTTCTCAGCAGCCATCAACCTCACTGCATGTCACTAAGTAGTTGTGTGTGTCAGAGAGAGGAAAGAGAAAAGAGTGAGATAGAGCGAGTGTGTGTGTGTGTGTGTCTGTGGAGGGGGTATCTGACCTCCAGGGTAGTCGCTGTGTTAGCTCTGGCTAAGCTGCATTTGATGTGTGTATTGAGGGTGGACACTTTCCTTGAAATAAACACAAGTAAAATACTTGCTGTTGTATTGTAGTGAAAGGAGCGTTTTATGGGTAAATGATACAGCTTTAATTGCACGTTTGTGTGTGTACGTCTTGGCAGGTCAGTATGTGGTGTGGTTCTTTGTCTCTCACTGTGGAAAAAAAAAATCGGCTCTTGGTGTCAAACTTGTTCGCCACCCCTGACCTAGCGGTTGCCCGGGAAACTGCAGCAGCTGGGTCAGCAATACGAGGGGCACGCATGATGGCGCATCCCCCTTCCCCCATTTCACCTGCTCGATGGGAACTAAGGAACTTATAACAGCAGGCAAAGTGGCATTAAAAAAGTCTTATAAAAAACAAGTGGGGATGGTTTTGATAAAGTTTAATTATATACACTTTGTAGTGCTGTCAGAACACAAAATCAAGTGCCCTAGAAATTTCCCAGAAGTCTGCGAAAAACCAGTGTGCATCAATGCTCACTAGATTGGCGAATATAGACCACAATGCATTGTGTTTGAACGATTTTTGCAAAGAAAATGTATTTAAATGTGTTTTTTAAACCATTAACTTTTTGACTTCAGGACATAGTGGATTCATAAATGATCGTCGCAAAAAGCTCATATCAATGACGTTTTTACTCCGTGAAATCAATGACGTCATATTCACCGAAAAAAAAAAAAAAAGTAATTTTCATGGTGTCCGAATTGCTGTTAAAATCCAGGACACTACATAGTCCCACACTATGTCGTTTTTTAGTAGTTAGGGATTAGGGTGGGAATTCGGACACATATATGTTTTTGACTCAGCTACACTGCGTATTGGGGCATGCCACAACACCTGACTGACGCATCACTGCCACCAAGTGGTGGAATGCTGCATTCAGATCCCACAGCACTCGCGGCCCTCTGATTCAGAACAATTTATATTTGCGCCCCACTATTTGATCCTCACGGACCAAGATTGGGCCACGGCCCCATGATTAAGAATCCCTGCTATAAAACGCCGCAGGTTTTTTGATTTTTTTCTGTCTAGAAACAGCATAACGATAACTAAAAGACCACTGAGAACGCTTTTACAATAGGTCAAAAACTGATAGGTGCGGGACTTTAATCTTTAATAAATAAAAATCTTTAAGCTGCACCAACTTTTTACACGAAGATTGAGGTTCCTACCCATTGAAGCGTTTTACTGCATGTTTTAAGGTCATGGGTTCAAAGCTACACTCAAAGTCATGTACTGTCCTTTGAAGGCACTCAGAGGTGAACATAAGTTTTTGAAGGTTCAAAACATTTTTCTTGCTTTAAGTAGGCTGGATACATGAGGAACATTATTAGCTGAACTATCTGAGGCATTCCAGCCAGTTCCCAGAAAAGGAAATGCATATTTCATGCTTCTGCAAAAAAAAAAAAAAGAGGCCATAAATTCCTTTAGAAGGCAGTTACACAGAAAGACCTTTCATGTTTGAGATTGCCGATGCTGCAGCCAAACAGCATGCCTGTTGTTTTTTTCCTACCTGAGGGCTTGAAGTCATTGACTGTATATTATAACCAGACGAATCGCGAGTGATGTCCCCCAAATGAAGTCAATTCCGTTGCCATTTCTCAGCTATATGTCAGTCATTGTGTTGGAACCAGACCTCCTAGTAAGCCGTGATTGGTCCATCTGCATTTCTGTGGCAACCACTGTCTTCAATCAGGAGTGAGCACAATTAGAAGGCCGCAACCCTTCCACTAAAAATGGGCTTGGGAGAATCTGTCAATCAAATGCTTTGAACGTTTGACGCAAGGCCATCTACTTTTATTGACGCATCTGATTGCTCGGTTTATAACTTGAATAACTTACACTACTGCAAAAGTATATTGAAAAAAAATTAAGATCATTCAGAACATGATAATAAAAGGTATCAGATCAAGAATAGTTATTCTGACCAATAGAATGACTGAGTAACAGCTGTTTATTTCTCAATAGAAGTCTATGGGATTTTGCCTTTTTGGGGCCAGCAGGTACTTCCTATTTGGAGGCGACGGTTAGGGGTTGTTCAGTCCAGTCCCTGCTACTGTTAATGTTTGTAACAGCCATAAATTCTTCTGAATAAAAAGGAACATTTAATTCTGGCTGTTTTTTTAAACTGTTCCATAAATTTTCACCAGGATTCTTCCATGTTGGCTGGTTTTAATTGTGCAGATGTCTGTGACGATGTGGATCAACTGTAGAAAAAAGCTGATTTTGGTGACCATGTTGGTTTAATACGAGTAATCTGAAGAACTGAGATTCAAAACACAAAAAAGAAAAAGCTTGGGCAATGAGCCACAAGGCAGAAGATGTTAACAGTCCAAACTGAAAGAAGTCCCAGTGATTCAAATCAAAATGGTGCCTCAACTATGAGTCTCATCTTACTGCGGAATGTAAGCAGAACACATGGACAGTAAATTGAAATCCAACCAAAGTGCTTCATTAATGTGCCATGAACACTACCTGGCTGGTTCTCAGACACTCTGCAGTAGGAGTTTCTCTGGTATTCTCCACTGAGGTGCCAGCTGAACTCCTGGCTGAAGGGACAGTAGTCTGCGATCTCCACAGCCCCCCCATAAAACGAGAGCTGGTCTGCAGCCACATCCGAGATCTGGTCAAAATACTGAGATCAAAGAGACAGACACAAGCACCTTTGTGTTACAGAAAATACACAAACATGCTAGAAGGTATCAGCGGAAGCCTAAAAGGAAGGCTATAGTTTTTACATTTTAACAAGCATCAAACATTTTCAGGTTCGAGATGACAAAAATGAGTTAAAAAGACCTGTCCTTTAGTTTAGAAGAGCACATCTCTTTTTGTCCCAATATAAAAGAAAACACAAAACTGACTTTTTCATGACACTTTCAGGTGTTGCATCTGACCTTACTGACTGTGAAGATACTTGAACATGATGCTGAACAGCGAGGATCATTTGGATTTTGCGGATCTCGGTCTGAAGTTGAGGACAGGAAGGCCAAGTTCAAAGGAAAGCCCAAGTGCTGACCAGAAAGACAAGAGTCTTCCAAAAGAATAACATGAACCACAATCTGAACGCTGCTATAGTAAACATTCCCATATCTTCCCAGCAATGTCAGGGTGCTCATGTAATGACCACAGAAGAATTCAGAAAGACTCTTCACTGAGCAGGAGGCAGATTGAGCCAAGAGCCACTCAGACACCCGTTTTAGTGCATCGTCCTGAAGGTGAAATCTAAAAGGAGTTAAACAGGAAGGACGCGGTCCCAGCAAAAGACACGCTGCTTCAACATGCAACAAAAAACAAAAAGAATCATTTCTTCAGGCTTTTAATTTTTCTTAAACTGTTTTATCACTTGTTTCTTTCTGCATTGTATGCGGAAGTGGCTCAGATGGTAGAGCAGGTAATCTGCCCCAGGGCAGCTGAGACTACATCAGTAGTTATCATCACCAAGTATGAATGAGGAGTGAATGAATAATGGACACATTGTAAGTGCTTTGAGCAACAAGAAAAAGCGCAGATAAATCTAATCCATTATTATCATTGTTATTATTGTTTATGAAAATGTCAGTTTGGCCCTTACTGCACAGTAGTAATAAGCACAAAAAATTCATTTTCTGAATTTTTTTATTATATATTTAAGTTTTTCGCACCTCTGGTGCAAGAATATCACCACAGAAGTAGAAAAAGCACAGGGATTTCTCAAGTTACTGATAATGTTGAGGGCCAAAAACCATGCAGGCTAAAGTTTGATAGAACTGTCAGCTCTTTGGTCACAGAAGTGAGTGAAAATAAAAGACAGATTTTAAAAACCTATGCAGCTGTGGGTGAAGTGATACAATTAAAGTCATTACTTTGGTTCCCTTTTTTTTAACGGAACACGTCAAGATTTCTGCAAAATATTGTTATTACAAATGGGAGTAAAAAAGTGGTAGAAACTGAATGAAAAAACTAATTGATTCATAAGTTTTCTGTGATCTTCAGTTGACTGCATGAGCACAGATGGGCTTGGGTGGTGTACCTGGTACTCCAAAGGCAGCTTCTCTGGGTATTTTTGTAGGTTGCAAACGGCTACAGCCAGCTGGTCCTGTCTGCAGGTGAGCTGCAGAGGGGAGGAGCGCACTGTGTTGCAGTAAGGGGTCACAGCATGTCGCCTAAAGCAAACAGTAAAAACATACAACCGGTTTTTTATAGTTCATTCCAAGTTATTGTGCTAATTGTTTTCAAGTGTAAAAAAAAGTCTAATTGTTTGTTTTTCATTAAACTCATGGATGATATTGTGTCTCTGGGCTCTTTGAATCACTGACATCAATCTTAGATACCTGTGATTATTAGTTTGGCGGGTGAGTTCAATTAAAGGAAAGACTACTAAAGAAGGACGTTCCACATTATTAAGCAGACCAATATTTTCAAGCAATATGGAAAAGAAAAAGGATCTCTGATGCTGAAAACAAGGTATGAAAACCTTTTGATACTTCAGGAAAACATAAATGTGATCATCGTACAATCAACAGACTTGTGGCTAATTCAGAGCACACACGGGTTGCTGCAGATAAAGGCAGAATGAGGAAGGTTTCTGACAGATAAATACATTTTAGAGACTGCTGGTTTCTCTGGAGTCCCACCAACATCAAGGTGTAGGATCCTCCAGAGGCCTGCAGTTCTACGTAGAAACTCAAGTTCAGTGGATGCAAGAATTGTGAAGTTGCTACAAAATAAGGGGTCCTATGTTCATATGTAACTTGAACTTTTAAGAGGTTTTTAATTAAAATAACTTTTTTGATTTCAGTAAATATGACCTCCCAATGCAGCAAATTCAACAAATGATTATTTTCAGTTCTTTAGAATCTATCAAATGATGTGGAACTGTGTGTAATAATGTGGAACAGTGACTTTGAAAGTTTTCTTAGATTTGAATATTTATGTTTGTTCAATAACATTTCATACACATAGACTCTAATGATTAGACTTAAATTATACTGACATTTAAAACATTATTTGCATAATTTAGAACACGCTGAAAATTTTTGCAGGTTTGAGACTAAACTTTTCTTGAAATAGATGTTAAAAGGACCTCTGGCTCTGTTTGTCCATCCATAGCTTGCAGCTCTTCATGACAAAGTCACAGCCGAGGCCCCGCCCCCAGTCTAGTCTCTGAGCTAGACTGTAGTTGGCCCGGTACCAGCCGCTGTCCTCCATGATGGCCAGCGTGAGCCGGGAAAAGACCCGGTTCTGGGTGTGGGAGCCTGTCATGGCCTCGTTCTGACAGAGGAGAATACATTACTAGTTATGAACTTGTTGTTTTTATTAATTTTTTTAAAGCAGGCAGAGTGAATATGTCACAACCTCCAGGAGTCTTTTCTCCCAGTGATTAAGTTCAGTGCCAGCCCCCCCCTGGTTCTCCAGCTCCATTCCCTCCAGGATGGGGCAATTGAAATGATTTCTGGCTTCCTCCTGGGACACAACAATTTGTTTAAGAGTTTATTTCAAAAGGCAGAAAAAAAACAACTTAACAACAACAACACAGGCATCTTTGGAAACATTACCCCAAAATCTCATTAATACCCAAACACCTGTGCCTTTTTCTCAGACATCTGATTAAATTAAAACTTCCTCTTACCACCACCCGAGGGGTGACCATGACGTGCACATGGTGTCGGACCATCACCCCTCCTCGAATGTCCCACAGCCTGCTGACTCTCCGGATCACTGCCTCACTCCACTGGTACAGCCCGAGGCTGATGGACAACAGGTTGAAGACAACAGGTTAGACCTGCAGCATCTGTGCACAGACACTCTGCCTCTGCTGTTGCAAACAGGAGGTTGGGTCGGCCTCAGCTCTGACTTTGAGGTTGTTGAAGGTGACAGAGGGTTGGGGTTGTGGTGAGGGTACAAAAGTAGCCACAAGCCTTTTTCACACCTGCACCACGTTTATTATTGCTTATTCTGAGAGAGATTTTTGTGTATGAAACCATAAAGACTCTGCAAAGTAACTGAGTTTCAAGAACCTTCTAACCATAAATTAAACCGTCTTAATTCAGATTATTGTTCACAATTATGTGCACATTCTATCCTGAGGATAAAAAACAGCTCATTTCAGAGTCATGTTCACATCAATCTGTGCACAATACACAATGCATGCAGGATGGCACCTTGTTCCAAATCGATGTGTGCAACTAAAGAGCGATTAGCATCAAACTAACATTCTTCAGTAGAGTTAAAGCTACCTTTCGTTGAAGGCGGGCAGGCCGCTGGCAAAGCGAGGAGTCAAAGGTTTGCCCTCGTCGTCATGATAGAAAGCGAAAAGCCCGGCGGAAAAACCCTGGTAGACAGAAACAGAAAAACAGAGGTGAAAATCTCATCCAGTGTTCACACCAAAACCAAAGTATACCTGCAAGTATCACTCTCCTTTGCCTTCTCTCTTTAATCATTTTTGAAAATGGAATCTTTAGATTCCCAGAAGCTCGATGGAATCTACAGTGTTTCAGCAGTATTTGATCAGACCAGCATGGATGAGGAAACTCAGTTTAGTCAAGAAAAGAAATGTAAGTCACTAAATTTTAGCTTCCTTTCACACTGCACCTCTAAGAGGGGACTATACAACATGTATGACATACAAGGGTTAAACTTCCCAGAAAGAAAAATAAGCATTAGGGATGAAGAAAACTCATAATTATAACGGCATGAACCTGCTCAATCCTTCACATCTACACACTAGATACTGATTTTTATGCACTTCTCTGGTGTGCAAGTTAACATTTGCATTTACAGGTGTCAAATTATTGTGCCAATTGTGATTTAAATAATTACAGAAAAATGAGCGCATTTTTTTTTTAATCCCGTAAATCTCACTTTTAATTTATAACGGTTGTCATGTTCTCAAATATAAAAAACAAAGGTCCAACTAGGGGCCAGTGTCTGCTGCATTAACGTTTCATTTGAACTCAGCTGAAAACTCCTTACAGTGCATGTCTGAGTGTATGCAGCACGCATCGCGTTGCTGCTGTGACCTCATTAAGAAGTTAGTGGTCAATATTTTTTGGATTGCTCAGAAAAGTTTTTTTTTTTTACAGTTTTTGTGTTAGATTTGAGCACTCTGTACCTGATGTTCTGTTCGTGTTTTATTTTTACCTTAATTGTTTGAGATGGAAAAAAATCCCCCTTGTTGGTGTAAAAGGTAATATTGCAAGTCTGTGTTATCAGGAAAACTTCACTAAGCCACTTTTTATTGTCACGAATATCTCAATGAGGCTTTTCACACCAATTAAGTTAAAAATAAATGTGATCAAATGTGATAATATCAAAAGTTAATTACAGGATGCAGTAATTAATCGCATACAAAAAATTAATCGCTTGATAGCACTATTTGCATTACTCTGGTAGCATTGGTCTGTGCATGTACGCTGTAGTGAACCTCACCAGAGAAAACCTATAACCCCCCCCTTGTTTGGTCTACAAAGTAAGTTTAGGTGAGTTTTCACACAGCTGTAAAAATCCATAGAAATATCTTCTGTTCAGACCAAAGAATTCTGGTCAAAGATCGAGCAAAGTATGAAAAAAACTGGAGAAGATTTGTTTTTGTTTTTTATAGTATATATGTTATGACCCCTGGCAGTGTCTGCTTGTCTTGTGGTGTGTGTATGTGTTTGAAATTCAGCACCTGCAGCAGAAGTCAGCTCCGGCACAGCTGCTGACTCCGCCCCCCCCTGCATAAGCTGATTGAGGCTGCTTCCAATCGCCTGGCTTGGAGGGAAGCTTTAAAAGCTCCCAGGATCCTTTGCTCCAGTGGCGGCTGCATTCCTGATTGGGAATTTGTTTTCCAGCCTGCCCCTGCTGTCTGCCTGGCCTGAGCTTGAGAAAGCCTCTGGTTTCCCCCTTAGTTTGATTCTGGTTTTGTCCTTTTGTTACATTTACTCTTGTGGTCTTTTGTTTCCATTTGGAGTAATTTTCAGTTTTGCCTTTCTGCCATAATTGTATAGCTACAGAGCCTGAAAATTTAAGTTATACCATCATTTATTCCACCTTTGGTCTTTTGTTGTTTATTTTCCTTTAGTTCCCTTTGATTTCTTTATTTGTCACCGAATAAACGGCTGTGTGGTCAACTTTAACCCTGCCCGGTTATCTCAATTTTCTTTGTTACACATTTTCTCCCTCTTCCCTGAAGAGGGACGTATCAACAGACAGTGCTAAAAATCGAGATTAATGTAAAGCAGGGTTATCCAATCCTGGTCTTCATATTTTTGAAAAGTTTATTTCTATGAGAAACCATTTATTTTGCACTTCAGTTTCAAACAAAGCAATAATTTTTGCACCTTAAGATTAAACTATTTATTTTGCACGTTATTATATGTATTGAAAAATGTAAGTTAAAGTCTTAGTATTTGTTCTGACCATTAAAACGCAGTTTCTCTGTTCACAGATGTATGGCAGACTGAAATGGATAATAAAGTGTTTGTACAAACTGTTGTTCAATATATTTGCAGGTAAAATTAGTTCTGCAAATGTGTTGAATACAAAAGAGCCGTTCGCTGTTACTTTGTACTTACTGATATCTTTTCTTTTATTATTTAAAAAAAATATTGTATGAGTATCTCTATCAGCTACAAGAGGCAGGAAAATATCGGGTATCGGTTGTAAAAAGTCATTATCGTGCGTGCGTCACTATCAGGATCAAAGAGATGTTTCTTCTTTTTTTTTTTTTACCAGGGCGTGAATGATCTCATGTTTGACAGTGGAAAGCATCCCTTCAAACTCTTGAGGCTGGGAGGAGATCATGGTAGGACACAGGTTGGCATAGCCTGCAATGGGCCTGCACAAACACACACACACACACACATTTAGCTTCAGTTGATGCTGACAGAATGTGAAGTTCCTCTGTGATCCTCACACCTGTCCAGCTCCGCCTCCAGCTGGCAGTAAGCAGCATAGGCTACTATGTTCTCCTGTCCGCAGCGCTCCGTGGTTATTCCGCTGACGTAGAGCACAAAGTCCGACCCCTCCACCCCGGGGCCATCTGGAGGTCCTGTGGGGCCACACGACTTTCCAAACTCACTGCATACTTTGCATTGCTAAAGAAAAGAAAAACGAGGCAAACTTACTTTCATCCTATCACTTTGATCTAGATAAGATCCTTTTATTTCTCCTTCTTCCTTCATTCCACATTACACGGAGGTGAATGCCAATAAATGCAGCTAAAATCAAAACTGTGTGGCCAGCGTCTGCTGCCTGGTCGGACCTGAAGGTGGTGATGTGGTACGATGACGGGGCCACAGCGGGTGACGTCTGCACAGGATTCCTGGCAGTATCGATGAGGGTCATTTCTCTTCCTCATGTACTGGTTGGTTGCACATAGTCTGAAAAAGACAACCATGTTATGCAGCGTTGTGTACTTTGATTCTAAATTATTTCAGAAGGAAAAACATTTGAAGAACAAGATTCCACCTAAATCAAGTGTCAGACACAAAAAATGATCACCTGGTAGAGAACAAATTATTGAAATAAATTATTGAAATATTTAAGATTTTGTAAGAGAAAATGGAAACATTATAGAAAGAAAACATGAATTTCAGCCAGTTTAAATGCATAAATAATAGCAAACAGAATTTCAATGTCCATTTTGTAATGTTTTTCTAAAATGCAGTAATGATGATCACTTTATGAGGGCAAACAGTAGAAAAGTGTTGTAGAGAACCACAAACCTGCTGAGCAGTATGGGTCCCACCCTGTGCTTTACACTGAAAGCTCTTTGCAAGAAGTCAATGGCCTGAGGAAACAGCTTATCCTGCAGGGAGCAAAACAGTTTATAACATCTCTAATTTTACCCGTCTTGTTTAATTCAGGTGCCAGTCAATGATGACAGATTTCTTTAAGTTAAAGGCAAGTTAATACTGCTGTAAAAACTCAACGCATGTCATTCCAAGATAAGTTTTTGGGGAAATAATCCTCTGAATTCTACTACATTAAACAATATGTTATGGTCACACCACAAAGTGTGTGAAGTTTAGATCATGAGGTCCAACATCTGTGACACCCCCCCTCCCCCAATTAGACTGCAACTGAGGTGTCCATAAAGAATAATCAGGCAGCGGAAGAAAAGTTCAGAGAAATTGACCAAAAAACTGCTTAACGGTAATAGCAAAGTGTTCCCACACTAAACATACATCAAATTATTTTTCAAATCCAAATTCATTGTGACAAGACAAAAGCTTCAACTAAATTTGTGCTGTGCTTTAAAACCTAAGGTATGCATCTTATACTAAAAATGAAACCACAGTCTTAGTGTTTGAGCCTTTGTTGTCCAACGACGACTTCCAAATGCAAAAGATGAAAATACTGTGATGCTTCTTCAAGAAAAAAGATCTTCAACAATCAGACCTGATCAAACCCAGCAGATGACCCAGCCTGGCCTGTTCTAGTATTTTGATTCCGTCTGCCTATGCAACAATTTCTGCTGAGTTCTTGATGATTCAAACCATCTTTGTGACTTTGGTGACCCTTATGGAGTTATGCATGCAAACTTTCTAATGCAAAACCCTGGCTCTTAAAAGAGGCAGCTTGAAGTTTAGCCATTCTCAGCTGATCAGGGGGGTATTCCAGAAAGCAGGTTATGCTAGCTCCCACAGTAAAATTGAGGCTAAAGCAGTGTACAACCACCGCTTTCGGTTCCAAAAACAGAGGTATGTTTCAGGGTATGCTTAGTTCCCCTGGCAACTCATGCTCTGAACATAACCTGGTCTGGAGCAGGTTTAGTTGAAGGTTAGTTTGTTTTCAGAGAGGTGAAAAAGCATGGCGTGTCCATTTGAAGATGATTTAGTGGATGAAGAAGCTCAGATAATACTTTTTCCACCGTGAGAGGGTGATAAGACCACGTATGGATGTTGGACAGATAAACATTTTTACTTTGATCTAACTTAATTATTTGCTTTAGTTAAGATAAATCGTTTTTTTAGTTAAGTCAGCTTAAAAATAACACGTAGTTTTCAGACAGTTATTTTATTTTCATTCAAATTAATTCATTTAAGTAGATGTAACTTTGGTGCTGCTGTTAGATCGGCACCGCAAGGAATTTTGGGATACCATTCCCATTGCCTGTCTGGACGGATTTGGGTTTAAGTGTGGGTTTTTGACCAAATGTGTTTAGTTGTTTAGCTTTTTTACTGTGTTTTGCCGAGTTATTTTTCCTGTTATGTTTAATTCTTTCTGCAACATGAGTGAGAGGGAGGGAGAGGATGATGAGTTTATTTGGCAGCCCTACTGTACAGTGGTGTGATGATAAATTCAGAGATATGGTAAATGGTTACATGATATAAATCCATTTTGTTTCATTCATTTTAATGTTATAAAAATGAGTATTTCTGCAGGCTCAAATTTAGACGTATGAGAGTTCAAGAATTACAATAAATTAAGATGGAAAAACTTTAATTTAATTGGAGTAATATGACATTTATTTAGATAAATATGTTAATTTGAGTTGTAAAAAAAATATTGAGTTAGATAGACGTAAGAAATTAGGTTGAATAAATTTAACCCAATTACCGGTACTTGTTACTAACTGAATTAATTTAAGTTGGATAAGTTATATGTATGCGCCACAATGAAAATAAGATCAGAAACTCATGCGTTTACTTTGTCCGTTCTTTTTCTCCAAGGAGAATCTCTTTCTTTTGCTGATGCAGGCCTGTTACTTTTTTGATGGACGTATAATCTTTATACGCCGTCATTAAAATCTCCGACTCCGTCTCACTGAAGTATAGCGCTCTCTTTTCTTCTCCATGCGTTTCCATGGTGACTCCGGAAATCGAAGATCAATTGAGAATGTCTTCATGTACCTGCTGTGCACGTGCATTAACCCAGGGCTACCAAGTCGAGTGTAATTACGCCAACTCATTTCCAGTCTTTTGGAACAGACATACCCAGAGTAAGCAAGTTCAGGCGGATTTCAGCCAGAGTTCAGGGTTAAAGTCAGGGTAGTTTAAACATGCTTTCTGGAGTACCCCCCTGAAGCCTTTGTCCTGAGAGATTCTGAATCTTAAGAAAGGAATCATTTTAGGTTAAGTCCTTACAAAATAAAAATAGAGAAAAATAACTATGTAAAGTTATGAGTTCCTCTTTACCTTCACCAGCCTCCTCTTGTCAGCTGGAAGTCTATAAAGACAGAGCACACAAGTATGATATAGAAATCTCCTTTTACTGCGTTTCTAATGTCTGAATCCTTAAAAAAAAACCTTTATCAAAGAAAACTGCTAATTCACAGCTGCTTTATGACAGCTGAAGAAAGAAATATATTTTTACTCAAAGGTTTATAGATCTGTTATAGCGACACTGAAATTAACACTGGCAACACAGGCTCTAGCATTACACATTATTCCAGAAGATTTGAGCAAAAACTATACTGTAGACAAGGGGTTGTCAACCTTTCCAGCTCAAAGAGCCATTTGGATCAATGTCCCACAGAAATTCAAACACACCCTTTGGAAACCCGGTGTTTCCAGTGAACTGCATCGTTTCACTTTTTTTTTATGTTTGTGAAGAGATGTTCCTTTTTTTGGGATCCTCTGTCATTTAATGGGTTCTGATGAGAACTATTTCCAGCACTAGCAAATATGTCATAATTAACTAACAGTGAATCCACTTCTCCAATAGATTTTTGTACACAAACAACTTTTTCTCTCATCTCGATCAGGATGTTTTTGGACTAAAGCTGGGTTTTCTTCTGGAATGTTTCGCCACATTTGAGACTTTGTTGTTTGCTATTTCAGATCGATTAATGAATTTTATCAACCAGCCCTAAATTGTGATTTAACATTGGTATAATATACTTTTGCAATAACATAAGTGTTGCAATGGTGCTTACTGGTCAACACTGCTGTCATAGATGATCTTTATTTTAAGCTGCAGGACATCTGGAGAGCTCCTCTTGGTCAAACGCTCAGGCTTCAAATACACATGATGGATGACCTAAAAAAAAAAGAAACAACCAACCTTAAAAAAAATATGAATGACAATTCCATTTAAATCATGTCAGCAAGTATGTTTAACACTGAAACGGCCATTAATGCAAAATGTTATAAACACACAAGAATAACCTTTAAACAGCTTTTACTTTTACTTTGAAGATAAAAACCAGAAACGTTTTAAATTGACATGAACCACAAAGATATACAAAATATAGCGAGTTTATTTAAAAATGAACAGTAAACAAAAGGCTTTTATTTTGAAGTCGTATTTTGGCTCGTGTAGGTCAAACCTGGGTTAAGGGAGACCCTTCAGTTTCATGCGAATTTAACTCTGAAAGACTCAAATTGAAGCAAAAATGTGGACGAATATTTTTAGCTTAACGCCATTCCTCTACAGAAACGGGCTAGCTTTGGCTTAGCCTGTTAGCTCACATTTTATCCCGCTAATTCTTCACAAAACTGAAGAGTTTGGAGCACAAATACGTTACGTTGGGTTTAATTCACCTACATCCACCAACAGTATTTATACAGCGGACGGGTCGTTTCAACCTCAGCCACCGCGTTAGCTTAGTTCGTCTCAGCTGAGATTAGGGCTTTACCTCCGCGGGAGACGGCACTCGGTGATTACAGGAGGAGCCATAACAAATGGCTAACGCGGCCAGGAGAGACAAGAGGACGCCGGGACCGAGGACAACACGGGGGGAAAGCGACTTGCCATCCCCGCTTAGCCTCGACTCCATCCTGGAGCTCCCCGACAGTCGGGGCTTGGCAGCCCGGAGTCAACTGAAGCTCCGCGGCTCTCCGTCCAATCCACTTGGATCTCGTATCATTCATCGCTTTTTGGGTGGATCACAACACGATAACATCCCTGTAGAAACAAAAATGAAGTAAAATAAAAACGGCATTTTTGAGAACAATCAGAAGTGACTGATAGAAACGCCGGCAAAAATAACCAACCTGGAAGCTGCAGCGGTCCTGGTCTGATCAGCTGAGAAGAGAGCGCCGCAAAGATCGTCGAAATGCAAGATGAGCAACACGAATAACACAGGAAGCGCTGCAAAGATCGTCATTCTACCAAGATGTTGAGAAGTAGTAAAAGTGTGCAGACAGATGGCCCAGTTTTTTTAAGCAAACTTTATTAACAAAACTTAATTTACATATTTAGCGTTAGAAGAACACATAAAAGAATGAACGGGGGACCAAAAATTAAAAAAAAAAGTTTTTTGAAAAGAATGGTACAGTAGATGAGAAATAAAATTATGATTACAGATCACATTTGAGTAAATCTATTCCTCATTACATGTCCCGATCTGTCTTTTGTTGGATGATGCTGTTGGAGCAATCTTCACTGATCCTCAATTTCAATTATGGGCACCCAGTGGATTCAAGACAAAAATATTTAATGAAGGAAAGGTCATACATGAGTCTCCTATATTCAGCATCATGTCTGGTGGTTGATCACTCATACTGGTTGTCTGTGTTCTGAGTTGGTGTGTTAGTTTTTTAGGTCATTAGTGTAACAGTCAATGTTAAAAAACTATATTTCTGTTCATCAGTATGTTCTTGTGACTCATGTTTACAGCATGTAGTGTGGCTCTTACAGTTGTTTTCTTCCCCTCCTCTCTTTGTATAACCAGGTGTGTGCATAGAGAACTGGACTAAGCAGGTGTGACATCACCTGTAGAAAATGCCTTACCTCTGGCTCCAGTGAAATGAAGCCAATTCAGATGCCATTTTTCCGCAATGCGGACGTCGCCATATTGGAGATAGACGACAGTGATTGGTCATAGTTGGTCTAAGTCAACATTTCTATGGCAACGAAATCCACACCCCTTTCACTGACAGCGGGCTCAGGAGAATCTGTTAATCAAGAGTTGGTGGTGGGGGCCAGCGGGCACTGTCGCTCTCCGATATCGCAATCAAGAGAAAATATAATTTTAAAAAATTGGAATTAGCAAGAAGATGTTAAGAAAAAGGTATCAGAGCAATAACAGTTATTCTGATAAATAGAATGACCGAGTAACAGCTACTTATTTTGTCTATAGAAATCTATGGAATTTTGGCTTCTTGGAGCCAAAGTGCAATGCAAAGCGTTGGATGCAGTGATGTAAGGCACAACCACTGGATTCTAAGGCAGTGGAGACACCTTCTCTGGAATGATGAATAACGCTTTTCCATCTCGCAATCTGATGAACGAGTCTGGGTTTGGAGGTTGCCAGGAAAAAGATACATTTCGGACTGCAATGTGCCAAGTGTGAAATTTGGTGGATGAGGAATTATGGTGTCCTTAAAGGTCCATAAAGACATGGATGACAGAGTCTGGTGTGGATGAACTTGACCGGCCTGCACAGAGTCCTGACATGACCCTGATAGAACACCTTTGGGATGAATTAGAGCGGAGACTGAGAGCTAGGCCTTCTCCACCAACATCAGTGTGTGACCTCACCAATGCACCTTTGGAAGACTGGTCAAAAATTCCTAGAAACACACTCCTCAACCTTGCGGACAGCCTTCCCAGAAGGCATTTACATGTGAGCCAAGACGAGCCAAGACTTAGGGTAAAATAGCGTACATTTTGTCTCAGTTGACCACAACACTTTTAACCAGTTCTCCCCTGAATCTTTAGCTATTTCTTTAACTGTTGATATTGCGAAATTGCAGGTAATTCGTTTATTTCACAAACTAAAATTCTATTTGAAGTGTTTTTACACAAACAGAAAAAATTAGTGTTACGCACCAGACAGAAGTATACTAGAATTAAAGTTTAAAGTCCCACTCCAATCATCTTTTGATCTATTGTAGCCCTTGTGCTATCCTAGGCACTTTAACATTGGAAGTTAGGTCATCTCGACCCCACAAGACCTTTTTCTTCAATGATTTGTGATCTTCACTGGTGTCCATTACAGGAAATCCTCTTCACGTTTATCCACCTTTGTCATGGTAGGGATAACACGTCAATGTAAGGGTGGGCACAAGGGTTAAGAGCATTTCTAGTGGCATATTATCATGATTGTGCTGTTTTTGGGCAAATTAAAAAACCTGTGTCATTTTCAAGGACATAGCTTCTGCAGAGCAGCACACTTAGTGGGGATTGAGTCTAAAATACAAGTTGAGGTTTTAGGAGGCTTTAATAACTGATGTTATTTCCGCTTGATCCACAGCAGTGAAGCAGTCTAATGTTACAGAAGTTTCTATGGATGCCTTTATTTCTTCCGCTTCCGCCTGCTCTGGGCTGATAGTAGGAATAACTTGATTCAATTTATGTCTAATATTTGAAATTTTACTATCAGAAAATGTAAGAATTTCATCAGAGCTTAAAGTAGCAGGTCCTGAATGTTGATCCTATATAAAGCGGCCCCTTCATTCTTCAACAGCTTAGATCAGGGGTGGGGAAACTTTTTTAATAATGGGCCACTAAGGGTTCTAAAATTTGAGACAAGGGCCGGACCAGGAAGAGATACGTGGAGTGTTTTGGTAATCCAACTCTTTAGAGAAAGAAATAATATGGAATTTGGACAAAAACATGCTTTAATTTGGATTAAAATGAATATTTTAAAATTGAACATTTTTATTTAAAAACTGTGACTTTTGTTCTCATTTTAGTGCTAATTACACCAATGGGTTGATGTCTTGCAGGGAATAGTGCAAACTTAGAGAAATGCTGCGTTCAATAACCTTCTGCACCTTGACAAAGTTAATGTTTTGTAGTACACCATCTATGGGAAGCCACCAGAATTACAGGGAAAATATAACATAAATAAGGATCATCAATATAATTTATTCCAGTTTGGCAAGCCAGAATAAATAGTTCAACGGGTGGCATATGGACCCCAGGCCGTAGTTTGCCCACCCCTGGTTAAGAAGCTACAGCACAAGAGTCAGCAAAGAGTGTGGAAAGGATTTCCCACACTCTTTGTTCTGACACGCCTTCCTGGACGCATCAGCAGAAACTGTCAACAGAGACGTCAGGATGGATGACTTTTTGCACCATATGCACAAAACGCATCAACTATATTATAGTGGAAATCAATTTCAAAATAATGCAAAATGTCAGGAAAATAAAAAAGGTCGGGTTTGTCACACAGAAGCTTCTCAGAGGTTTATCATGAATTATTTGTAGTAAATACAAGCAAGAAAAACAGGATTTTCCACTTAGAAATGCCTGCCCATTGTTACCAGTATTGGACTTTATATAATAATCAGACAAACTGCTCAAACACTAAACGATGACTGCAGGTTTCCACGATCTTAAAGATCTGCTCACAGAATTACAGCAACTCTCATCTGTTCTCTGAATCTTTTCAAAACATCTTTGTGTTCTCCATCAGCATCAGTTTGTTTTTTAATCTTCTTCACCTGTACTTCCTGTTCCTCCAGGTTAGTTAGGCTTTACCTCCTTCCAAATCCAGTCTCTGTCAGGTGATAAAGTCCAGCATTTCCCTTCCAGACAAACAGGAACAATGTTTTTTTTTTCCTTTTTAGTATTTATCCCTGTCTGGAGCTTTATCACTGGGCTATCAGTGTGAACACAGATAGCTACAGGATGGAGGAGGGCTCAGGGTGTGAGAACCAGACTGAACCTGAGGGTCCATAAATACCTCCCAGGCATTTCCCTTTGTTTTTGGTTGAAGGTTGTGGAAGAAAAAGATGAAGAGAGGAACTGATTTCCTAGATTCTTTCTTCTCTCACTCTTGTCGTCCTCCCCCCAGCCCACCGTCCTCGAGCACCGCCTCCTCCTCACTGTGCTGCATGGCGTTGAATCGCTCCACCACGCAGTGGGCCGTCAGCCTTGCCTCCGGGTCGTGATCCCAGCACTCAGTGATGGTGGAGCAGAAGACACTCATCCCCTGCGGACACAACAGAAGCTCCTCAGCAAACGTGGATCTCAATGAGCTCCGCAGACTGCTGCAGAGACAGACTTCCTGCTGTACAACAGCAGAGGGTTTTAATGTGGACCTTTTTTCAGCTTCTGGAATTTGATTGCTATTTTTGAGGTTTCAACCTCAGTACTCCTAATGCTTCAAATGTTTGCACTTAATGTGTAATTCATTCTGGTTGTATTGTGTTTGTGTGAGATCATATATCTCACTGCACTGACTCTGAAGCTTGATTGTGTCCCATTTTATTTTTGTTCTCTCTTGTGTTTCTAACTTGTAGTTGATGTTCTTTTTCAAATGTTGATTCTTTTTGTAAATGTAAATTGTTTGGCTCTATGCGGTTGTTTTTTTTTCACTCTATAAATCAGTGTTTTTTCAAACTTTTTTTAGCCAAGTTACACTTGATACAATCACAAGGCACAAAACGTAAGCAAATACATGAAACTCTGCAACCTTTATTAGCAATAAACGGTTACATGTACATGGTTTATCTTGACTAAGAATCGAATAAACAGCAACACAAAAAAGTATTTCATAATTTTTCTATCTATTCAGTGTGAAACCTGGGCTTGTTTAGATAAACAAAGACTATTCTGCCAATGGTAAATGTTTTTAAAACCAATTAGGTGAAATTGATATATTTCCCAAGGCACACCTCACAGTACACTGGTGTACCACAGCACACTGGTTAAAAAAAATGGACTATCTCGTTCAGGAGCTCCAGTCTCTCACATCCCGTGTTTTCTGGTGTTGTGGTTTTGAATGTTTTTCTACTAGATTACGTAGATCAGGGGTCTCAAACTCGCGGCCCGCTGGCTATTTGCGGCCCCCAAGATGATATTTTGCGGCCCCCGCCTTTATATGAAAGTTCAATGTTAATGCGGCCCGCCAGTCTGAATGACACCTTTTCAGCATTGTGCGTGGAGCTGACGATCCAACCAATCACAGTGGAGTATATGACTCTTGGGGGCGTGGCATTGACCTGGCTTGAAAGCAGGGAAACATTTAATACGGGACCACATTAAGGAGTTCTTTACTTTCCTTTTTAGAACGTGTTTATTCGCTTGTAATTTTCTAAATACATGCAGCCGGTGCTGAACTTTTCTCTGGGCCGCACAGACCCGGAGGAGGGTTAAGGTTATGGTTACGGTTAGGCGCGTGGCGGCGTATAAACCCCGACCAAACGGGTCTCGTGCGCGGCTATCACTGCAGCACACCGCTCGCGCAGGAGATGGGTCGCTGCGGAGAATAAATATCCCTCACCTACATGCGTGACAGCTAACGGGCTTGAACACGTGCGAGCATCAATAAAATTTAGTCTTAGACACGCTGAAAATACGTGAGGAACATGCAACAATAGACGTTTGAGATGAACCAGCGCCGTGCCTGGATCGTTAGCGAGGCCAGGCCAGCCCAAAAGTCATCTGAAAACCGCCAGACTCAGCCAAAAACCGCCCAACAGGGGGGGTTCACGTGACAAGTTTGTGTGTATCAGTGTATCATATATATATATATATATATATATATATATATATATATATATATATATATATATATATATATATATATATAAAATGAGTAAAGTATTTAATATTTCTTCAGTGGACCGCCTTCCGTTCATTTTCTTAACCCGCTCTATCCCCGCTATAACCTGCGTGCGGCGTTTTCATCTTTGTGCTGTGCTGGAGCGCCCCAACTATCGTGTCAACCTGCTGCTATGATGACCGTATTTTGCGCTCTCTGTGTAGAACAGACTGAGGAGCGCAGGGGAAAACAACTCTCAGCTGCAGAGGGTGTGAACAGGTGAACAGGTAGAGAGGCGGGGGAGGGGCTTTGTACGGTGGCCCAGAAGGGTCACAACACAACACATTAACTTTATACACAACACACTAACTTTACACACAACACATTAACTTTACACACAACACACTAACTTTACACACAACACACTAACTTTACACACAACACACTAACTTTACACACAACAGATTAACTTTACACACAACACATTAACTTTACACACAACACATTAACTTAACACACAACACATTAACTCACAACACAACACAATAACTCACAACACAACACATTAACTCACAACACAACACAATAACTCACAACACAACACATTAACTCACAACACAACACAATAAGTCACAACACAACACATTAACTCACAACACAACACAATAACTCACAACACAACACATTAACTCACAACACAACACATTAACTCATGGCCCAGAAGGGTCACAACACAACACATTAACTTACCTCACAACACATTAACTCACAACGGAAGTAAAGCAGCAATTGAGGTGCTTTTATTCAGAAATTTCTACTGGGCTGAGCAGCTAACTACCTAACAGAAAGTAATGTCACAGTGAGCTGTGGAGGGAGCTGCACGCGCGCTCCTCTCCTCTCCTTTTTTCCGCTCCGTCCTCTCACACAGGCACATGCAGTCCCCAACACACACGCACACTCAGGACGGAGCGGAAAAAAGGAGAGGAGAGGAGCGCGTGTGCAGCGACAGAGGGGGTGTCAGAGCGGAGGGAGGAGTGTGTGTTCATATTGTGTGTGTTTAGAGGAAGGAGAACCGTAGTAAAGACAAAGTTTCTGGCAACACTGCTGCTAGCTTCTCTTGTAGCAATAACATGCTCCCTCCACAGCTCACTGTGACATTACTTTCTGTTAGGTAGTTAGCTGCTCAGCCCAGTAGAAATTTCAGAATAAAAGCACTTCAATTGCTGCTTTACTTCCGTTGTGAGTTAATGTGTTGTGAGGTAAGTTAATGTGTTGTGTTGTGACCCTTCTGGGCCATGAGTTAATGTGTTGTGTTGTGAGTTAATGTGTTGTGTTGTGAGTTATTGTGTTGTGTTGTGAGTTAATGTGTTGTGTTGTGAGTTATTGTGTTGTGTTGTGAGTTAATGTGTTGTGAGTTATTGTGTTGTGTGTTAAGTTAATGTGTTGTGTGTTAAGTTAATGTGTTCTGTGTAAAGTTAATGTGTTGTGTATAAAGTTAATGTGTTGTGTGTAAAGTTGGTGTGTTGTGTATAAAGTTAATGTGTTGTGACCCTTCTGGGCCACCGTAGCTTTGGCTTCAGACTCTGTCAGAGATGGAAACACGGGCGTCAGATTAAGACGCAGCTTTCACTACGGAAGTTGAAGCAGAGACTTTCTCTGTGATGATTTTATGAACTCAAACATGGAAACATGATTACCAAATAGAACTCTTCAAAATAATAAACTTGATCTCTCCACATTCTCTGTGTCTACCATGCATTGATATAAACAGACATCGCTCCATGCAGCGATCAGACCATAACCTTAGCTCCGCCCACACGCGACCGCGATATCATCCTTTAAAGAACACAATTTCTAAGAGGAGGGGCGTTGCACACCCCCAACAGGTTCTAATGACAGAGCCCATTATCGTCTCTGCCTGGTGCGTACACGGAGCTTCAGCACATAAGACTCCAACAGGCACACAGCCTAACGTAGTTCGTTATTATATATTCATGAGGGGAAAAACCCGCCGAACCGACCCTAAAACCGCCCAAATTATGCATACCCGCCCAAAGCCATTTTTACCCGCAAATTTAGAACCAAAACCGCCCAATTGGGCAGAAAACCGCCCAATCTCGCAACACTGCCAGGGGTGTGTGTGTGTAGGGGGGGGTGGGGGCAGGGGATGAAGGCGAAGCTGCAGCGACACTGAAGAAGAACAGGAGGTGGTCCTTAATATTCAATTTAGTTTTAGTATGCCTCTCCCCCTTAGTATGATCTGTGTTTATATATGTTTTATATTTATTTGAATGTTTTGTAATCTATGTAGCCTTTTTTTAATCAATAGGTATTTAAAATTATTTTAATTGATCATCAACTACAGAAACCGTCAGGACCCATTTCCCATAATGCAATATGTTTTGTAGTCATTTGCCGGCTTGCAGTCAGTGCAGTACTAAATTTCCAGCTGTGTTTGCTCAGGTTGGGCCCTTGCTCTGCCCCTTTCTGGTGATACTTTTGTGATGATTGACAGGTGAGCAAAAATGTTGCAGCGTTGCGTCCACCTGGGTGATCTCAAACATGCTTATTGTGCATCTTGGCTGCACTTATTTGGTGTCGCCAACATGAATTTCCATCCGTTTTTGAACTTTTCTCTGATCCCAGGTATTAGTAATGATTGTTTTGACCTCCAATGAACAGCACCCGTTTTTTTACAAACTACGGTTTGAATTCAACTATGAAAATGTAGGAGTTGATTACTGGCTGCTGTACAATAACTGCTGATCGGGGTTTAACTGTGCAAAAAGTCATAAGATAGAAAATCCAAAAATGGTTTCTGAATTTTGTTTCTCCTTTACTGATTTGTGGTTTAAAAAGTAAACTTAAAAATATATATATATATATTCAACACAGACTCAAAGGAGCACATACTCTCTGACTTCTCCACCTTAAATTTCAATAAGTTCAAGTCCAGTCCAGATTTACTGTCAATCATCTTCATCCACACTGAGGGTCTCAGCTGTTTGGGAGGAAGTGCTGCCAAGTGTCCAGCAGTAAGAAGAAGACAAGAGAACCGTGTTCTGATGAACCCATTGATGGAGGTAACAGAACTGTAGAATTTGAGTCTTCTTTGGTGTTTAATAGTTATAACTCAACAGTGTTAACTGAACTGTGTTAATAGGGGCGTTTAAATTAGAAAACAGCAGATATAGAAGACTGAATGAACATTAATGTATTACTGATTTATTTACTCATTGATTTTTTATTTATGTATTTTATTTTATTTGAATTAGAGTTTTATAAGTACATTTTGTACAGAAAACAGTTAATAATAGAGTATAGGTAATAGTATAGTACATGTTCCATACAAATTTATTGGCTCTCAGACACACACACACTAGTTGCGTGTGTGTGTGTGTTGAAGTTGCGGCCCTCGCTCAGCTAGACCCTGCCTTCAGTGGCCCCCAGGTAAGTTGAGTTTGAGACCCCTGACGTAGATGCTTTGTGACAGACATCTATCCTTTAATGTTTATTTTTGTTTTATTTATTACTTTTGGTCTACTTTGTTTGGCTTTGTGGTATAAGTTTTATCTCTCTGGTTTTCTAACTTTTTCTCTTTTAAAGTTGAAAAACTATGATGGGAAACAGTCCTCACAGTGAACATGTTCGAGAATCTCTGAACTCATCCAGAACTTCCCTCCCAGATTGTATCAGACCTGGTGCTGCGTCCATGCTGAGGGGATGTCAGGTCGTCCTCGGTCCCTCAGCACCAGGTCCCTCATGCTGTCCACACAGGGCTGCTCACAGACCTTGGAGCCAAAAGCCGGCTGGTAGGCCTTCACCTCTGCACCGACAAAACAAATATCTGCAAGACCTTTTTGACAATTCCATCTATTATAAAATCTTTAGCGGGTATCTGATGATCTCTTTTTTTTTCATAGCAACTACAGAAAGTGATGAAACTAAGTACCAAAAGAACTCTTTGATGACTGAAGCTAATAACCTGGAATTACGAGTCAGATGGACTCCGAGCATGTAGGCCTGAATCTTCTGTCATCTAAAGTAGACCAAAAATGTTTTCCCTTTCTTTAATTAGAGAAACACATAAGATCTTTTACCTTCAATAACATCACAGCGGGAGGCCATCTCCCAAAGGACCAGAGCCATGGAGTAGATATCCATCTGTTTGAAAGCTTCCAGGTCCTCCAGGTTCACCCTGGACTCCAGCACCTCAGGAGCCATGTAACGAGCTGTTCCCACCTTAAAGAGAAAGTTCACACCAAAAAATGGGAAAAATGTCATGAAGCAAAGACTGTTTATGATCCACATCCACAATTCTTCTTCTTATTTTGTAAGAACAAGTCATACCAGATAAATACCATAAAGTAAACCAACAATCTTTGCTTATAAGGTACATTTGGTGTGCTGTAAAAATGCCAGAGTACTATTCTCTTTAGGCAATTGGAAATGATTGCTGTATTTGGACATGAATTATTGTTCAGGTAGTGGCTAAAAAACGTTGATTTGTTGCATTTTGAACAAAATATATACATATCAGTTATTTCAGTTGAAATGTACTGAGAGGATGGTTCAGATGACATGTGCTGGTTTATTTAGGAAGAAGGCGTTCAGAGGTTTCCTGTCAGTAATGTGAAAAAACCTTTTTAAACTCTAAAATATGTTTTATTCCAAAGCATAGCATATTTTGGGTGTAATCATGGTCTCATGGTTAGAGGTCTAAACCTGTGAGCCTTTCACCCTAGTACACATGAGTCAAACTCAAGGTGAGAGCAATAAAGTTTTTAATTCCTTGAAATAAAAAATAAAAATTGGTGTGTATTTATTCATATCTAGGGGGAATCGTGCTTGAAATATCGGATTGGGCAACTATACATTAGGACTTAAACACTGTCCATATAACCCAGAATCAAATTTAAAAGGATTTATGCTAGAGTAACAAGCAAACATATGTTTTCTATGCAACTGCAATTGTCACTTTAAAAATGTATAATAAATAAATAACAACTTACTTAAAATTAATAATACGGTAGTTACATTTATTTTTCACTATATTTAGTTACATTTATAAGTTATATCCGGCCCTTTGAGGACAGCCACTATGGCTGTCCTCAAAGGGCCGGATATAACTGATGTGGCCCTTGATGAAAATGAGTTTGACACCCCTGCTCTGGTAGATCAGCAGTAGTGGAGCTGCTCAGTAAGCATAGGTGAGTCTGCAGGTTGAGCTTGACGGCTCCACACATTAAAAACCTGATTTCAACTTCCATGCCATGAAATGGGACAGGATGTCAGAGCTGACATGAATAGCTAAGAGATTAATAAAAATTGGAAAGTAAAGTCTAACATTGGGCCATAGGATTATTTTTTATTTAAACTTAAGTTTTTTGGTGAAAAGGGGAACTGGGGTGCAGTTTAACTTAAGTAGAAACAGTAAAGGTTTATAGAGGCACTCCAATGAAAATCATGTTTTGGTGTTTTTAACATGTTCCTGTGGCATTTTCTCATGATGGAGGACATATAAAAAGATAATTAAGCTTAAAATTGGATTTCTAACTATTTCTTTATTGAAATCGTTGCAAAAGCTTGAAGGTGTAACGTAGAAGCAACAAATCACAAGCTCCCTGCTCAGCTCCATTCTGATGTGTTCACTTGCAGACAAATGGGGGCATGCTTACTCTGCACAAATAGTCCCAGTTACAAGTCCGAAGCTAATTTCTATTTACCTACTGCTACTCTGCAGAAACTATGTCCTACAAAACGCCACAGGTTTTATTTTAGCTGAAATGGCGTAATCATAATTAAAAGACCACTGGAAAAGCTTTGAAAATAGATCGAAAGATGATCTGAGTGGGACTTTTAACATCTTGGTTTCTCCTACAACTACCTAGTCCTGTCCTCAAGGTCCACCACCCTGCAGTTTTCCTCTTCTCCCTCCACCTGTACATTAGCTTGAATCAGGAGTTTGTCTGTTTTGTCTAACCGAACACAGTTGATCCAGGTAATAAGGAACAAGGCATGCATGGACAGCTGGAAAACAGGCAGAGAGGTACAGATCTTGAGGACCAGGGTCGGGAAGTCCCGGTTTAGGGTGTGCGGCTTACCTGTCCGCTGTTGGCGTAGTCATCAACTGTGAGGGAGATGTCCAGCCTTAATGCCAGACCAAAGTCACACAGCACACACTGCTTCCTGTTCTTTATCAAAATGTTGCTACTCTTCAGGTCTCTGTGAGCAACAGGAACCTTTGGCGAAGGAAAGTAAAAAAAAAATAAGTATGGAAAATGTATTTGGGATGGAAAAATAAGAAAAGAAAACACTGTTATGTTTGTTCAAACTGACCAAAGAAAAATGGATACAAATACACCATATGCTAAGCTGAGCTTACCTTTGGTGCTCCATTCAGCTTTGTTTCACTGTGTAAGTGAGCTAACCCGTTAGCTATGCTACTTGCTAAGGAAACAAGCTCCTCCCAGCTTAGAGTATTTGCTGTGAGGTGGTCCTGCATATTTCCAAGGCTGTAATGGGCCAAAACTATCCAGTAAGTCCTGAGAGTGTCGCTTGGCAGGCTTCTTTCTTCAGCTGCCAGGAACTGAACCAAGTTTTCGTGTTGAAGTGTAGGGTCAGATAGGATGGAGCACTCATTTCTCCATGAGGCATACTCCACATTGGGAAACACCTTTACTGCCACAGTTTCGTAACTGTTAACTCCACCCATGTCGCTCTGCAGCAGGCGAGCCCTCCAGACCTCAGCAAAGCGCCCCCTGCCCACCACGTCCTCCAGCTTGATGGGGAGCAGCTCAGCTATCCTCTTACCGACGGTGATTTTATTTGGACATCTGCCTTTGGTGTTATTGATCACTGGTTCAACTCCAAGAACCACCACACCACCTCCTGCTTCTCCACGTGGATGATCCAAAACTTGGTAGAGTTCAGGGGAGCGCTTTGTGGGCCAATCAGATCGAGAAGCAGGCCCTGGTTTGTCAGGCCGGCGCATTCTGTAGGAGTAGAAGACAGCAGTGGCGACCATGGCAACCAGAAGAGGAGGCACCAAGCTGACGATGACCACCGGGATCACATCTTTACTGTGCAGCCTGGAGAAACCTGAGGTAGGAAAGGAAATGTGTTCTCTATCCATTTTTACTGAGAAAAAGTGGAAAAACAATTCTCTAAAAGAATCAAAGCATCTGTGGGTGTGCAGATCCATCCAATCCATTACATTTCCCCCCTGCTTCCTTTAGCACACGCTCACCACTGACTCCCTTGTCAAAGATGAGTTTGTCGTTGCATTCCTGTTCGCCCTGACAGCCACAGACCATCATCACACCCTCATCTGCCGGCTGTGGGAGCATGTGACACTCTCTGGAGGTAAAATTCAATAACAGGCGAGGGTTGATGCCTTCCAGCGGCAGATTCGGATGGTGACACATCGTGTGCACTGTCATCGTTTCATTGGTCTTCCTCCTGGAACAGCAGAAATTATCATGATAATCAGGGCAGAGCTCACAGCAGATAAAGTGTTTTTGTGATCTCATTATCACATCAGAGATATGAGAAGATCAGCATTTAAAACAAAAACATTTAAAATGCTATGTTTTGGTTTTTGCCGTGGTTCATTTTTTGTGAGATTTCTCTATATTTAATATTATATTATTTAAAATATACTTTTAAGGTTCTGTCATCATGTCTGTGGTTCTACTGCACTGGGTCTGACCAGAGGCTCTGAGATGCATTGAAAGACACTAAAAATCCCACAAATGTTCCAAAGATTTTGAAAAATTTGGCCATGAATGCCATTTGTAGTGATACTGCTTTAACAGCTCTATTAAACTATTGCTCCATTTGAGTATTCCTTCAAAGCCAGCTAATAGGTTAAGGTTGTAAAAGGAGAACAGCACAGCGACATTTTTAATACCTTCAATTCAATTACCCTCATTTACCACAATTACCCAATTTCCCAAGTTCCACACAAACCGATAGAAACCACACATTTATGTACACATGCAGAGTGTGTATTGCAAGTTGTAGTCTTGACCTACTGGAGAAGATTGATCACCAGGTCATTGTGGATCAGAGGAACAGAAAGCAGGATAAGGTAAAGCAGTGTTTTTTGTTGGTCACTAAACCTTAAGGTTTCTGTTCTTTACATCCAGGAAATGTTTGTCATAAAACAGATGAGACTTCCTCACATTACATAGAAACCACTGAACTTGGATGTCCAAACTTTGGAGATTTCTGTCCGTTAGATCTTTTTGTGTGCAGGTTAGACTACAAAGTGTATTGCATCTCAAAGGACCAAGTGGGTCTGAAGGCACTACAGGATTGCAAAACCAAGAGTAAAGATTCTAAAAGAAACCCTGTAGCATGAGATAAAATATCTGTTTCTGCACATGTTTGCAAATAATGACTACAAAAATGTGGGGGAGGGAAACAAACAAAAAAAAAGATTTCTAGAGAGAAGGATTGGTCTCATTCGAAAACACCAAAATGAGAGAACAAATTGAGTATAAAATAAGTTAAAACAGTTACATTACCAACAAAACACAAGAACCGAGTATAAAAAAATATTTAAGGTTGAATCTTTGTGACATGATGTTTCCTTCAAGATATTAAAGCAGGAAGACATTTGAATAAAGATGGCAGTAAAAACATTCATACAAAGGCAGATTTTTAGTGTTGCCAAAAAGTCTAAAAACCTAAAGTTCCTCTTAAAGATGTGGGTGATTGTGTGTGGGGGTTGCTTGAGAGTAAGATGTCTTTACAGCCCCAGTGGCTGCGTGATGGGATACTGGTGGGCTGCAGGACATACTCCGTGTCTCTGAGTTATGCGGGAGTAAACCACTATTGCCCTCTGTTTTTCTTCCTTTTTATCTCTGGTTTCCTGCAGAAAGTTGGGAGGGTAGGCAGGCTGACATAAACAGGAAATGAGAAGTGGTTGGGGTTTTTTTGGGGGGGGGTCCCAGTCAGGACTGTTGTCCAAACAAAGGAACCAATCAGAAGAAAATCTGCTCTTAAGAATGATATCAAGGCTTCAAATTCTCTCTGAAACATTAGAAATGAAGTGAAGCCTTTCATCCAGCGTGAGTAAAAGGAATATTTTTTTCAAACTTGTCATTTTCTTTTACCAACTGATTAAAGCCAGCTGTCAAAAAGTAAGTAAGAAAATATCATTTTTCATGTTTTATAGCTCTCTTATGTAGAAAAATAAATAGGATTTTTCCTTGTCTTAAGAGAGGGATTATGGCGTAAGCACACTGGAATTGAATGTGTATGCATGCAGTTTAACCACAAAGATACACACACAAAGACACACACATTAAACTTCAGAAGGATGGAAAACAAGAGGAATGTGAAGTCATACAAAAACCACAACTGCACAAAAAAGACTGTAAATGCCACAAAATCAGCCTCAATAAACACAAATACAAAGAGTAACCAAATGAACTATGACAATGATTTCTACATGAAACACTCCCAAATGTGACAAAGAAAGACTCCAAGGAACTTTTGGAGGGTTCGATTATAATAATATTTTAGCATCAGGAACAGAAGTGCTTTGTAAAACATTAGAAGTCCAACCATATGGCGATGCAGATCTCCTCTGTGAAGGAACAGTAGGAGGACAGGTTACAGTTGCTGAGGCAGATGTTGTCTTTGCAAACTGGAGTGGATGGTAAACACCATTTACACACGTTGGCTCTTAGGCTGCCGAAGGGCTCGACAACAACCAGGAGACCTGAAGGATGGGAGACAGAAGAGGCTCACATGAGATACGTGGCTTTGAAAAATCTCCCTCCAAGCATAAAGAAAATTCCTTAAAAAGAGTTAAAAGAAAAACACCATCTGCACTGTGTAAAAATAATGATATGATACAAGTATAACAATGCAGGGTTGTTTTTTTAAGTAGCTTCATTGACTCTGGTATGCTCCAAGCCAAATTTGATGTTTTCTTTGGAGCACATAATCCAAAAACAAATAAGTAGAGGGTAAAATGCTCAAGGCTTGAAAACCAACGAGCCCTTATTTATGTGTGTTTATGTGATGTGAAAAAAGTGTGTGTGTGTTAGTGTGTCAATTCTTGCTCCAAAAAGCTTAATTCCACCCAGATGGAACACAAATCAAAATGAGATCAAAGCACTCATTGAAATATTATAATATTACATATACAGTCAGGACCATAAATATTTGGACAGAGGCACATTCTTTCTAATTTTGTTTCTGTACATTACCACAGTGAATTTTAAATAAAATAACACAGATGCCATTGAAGTGCAGACTTTCAGCTTTTATTCCATGGGTTGGATAAAAAGATTGCATTAAAATGTGAAAAACTAAAGCATCTATTAAACACAATCCCTTAATAAAAACGACACACAAGGGTCCCAAAATAAAAAATAAAAAACACAATCCCTTCATTTCATGGGCTCGCAAGTAATTGGACAATTGACTTCCATGCTATTGCATGGGCAGGTGTGGGCAATTCCCTTGTTATGTCATTATGAGTGAAGCAGATAAAAGGCCTGGAGTTGATTAAAGGACTCGTGCTTGCATTTGGAAGATTTTGCTGTGAACAGACAACGTGCGGTCAAAGGAGCTCTCCATGCAGGTGAAAGGAGCCATCATTAAGCTGAGAAAACACAAAAAAAAAAACATGCCAGAAATTGCTACAGTATTAGGAGTGGCAGAATCAACAGTGTGGTACATCCTGAGAAAGAAAGAAAGCACTGGTGAACTCAGCAACGCAAAAAGACCTGGACGTCCGTGGCAGTGGTGGATGATGGCAGAATCATTTCCATGGTGAAGAGGAACCCGTTCACAACAGCCAAACAAGTGAACAACACTCTCCAGGAGGTAGGCGTATCAATATCCAAGTCTACCATAAAAGAAGACTGCGTGAAAGTAGATACAGAGGGTACACTGCAAGATGCAAGCCACTCATAAGCCTCAAGAATAGGAAGGCTAGATTGGACTTTGCTAAAAAAAAGCATCTAAAAAAGCCAGCACAGAAAAACATTCTTTGGACAGATGAAACCAAAATCAACCTCAACCAGAATGATGGCAAGAGAAAAGTATGGCGAAGGCGTGGAGAAGCTCATGATCCAAAGCACACTACATCATCAGTAAAACACTGTGGAGGCAGTGTGATGGTCTGGGCGTGCATGGCTGCTAGTGGCACTGGGACACTAGTGTTTATTGATGACGTGACACAGGACAGAAGCAGCCGAATTAATTCTGAGGTGTTCAGAGACATACTGTCTGCGCAGATCCAGGTGAATGCAGCCAAACTGATTGGGTGGCATTTCATAATACAGATAGACAACAACCCAAAACATTCAGCCAAAGCAACTCAGGAGTTTATTAAAGCAAAGAAGTGGAATATTCTTGAATGGCCAAGTCAGTCACCCGATCTTAACCCAAGTGAGCATGCATTTCACTTGTTGAAGACTAAACTTCAGACAAAAGGTCCACAGATAAACAGCAACTGAAAGCCGCTGCAGTAAAAGCCTGGCAGAGCATTCAGAAGGAGAAAACCCAGCATCTGGTGATGTCCATGAGTTCAAGACTTCAGGCTGTCATTGCCAACAAAGGGTTTTCAACCAAATATTAGTAATGACCATTTTGTTTTCAGTTATTTCATTTGTCCAATGACATACAAGCCCATGAAATGAAGGGATTGTGTTTGAAAAATGCTTTAGTTTTTCACATTTTATGCAATCTTTTTGTTCAACCCATGGAATAAAAGCTGAAAGTCTGCACTTCAATGGAATCTGAGTTGTTTTATTTAAAATTCACTTTGGTAAAGTACAGAAACAAATTTAGAAAGAATGTGTCTCTGTCCAAATATTTATGGTCCTGACTGTATAATATATTGAGCTACTTGTTTTTTTTTATCAAATAAAATGTTTATAAGAACATTATAGTTCCAATGCAACAAACAAGTTGTATTGTAAGCTAAATGAAAGTGTCTTAAAGTGTCAGAATGGAAAACAATCAATAGTTGTGTACACATGCACTCAGTAACAGGCTCAAACCTAAGCAAACCTCCTAACTGTGTGTGTCTGTGCACAAGTTTAGGACTGCAGACAGAAACTCACAGCCCTTCACCAAGTGTGTCTGTCACACAGGCAGAAGCTGTTCCAGATGTTTCTTTCCTCAAACTGAGCTTATGATTTGAGAAGAAGAAGAAAACTGAAAGAGCAGACTGGGAGATCTGTGGGACATGTGAGAAAAGTGAGGGAACCATCCACAACATATTAAGTTTGTTCATGCATTTTTGAATTATATTACAGATCTGCTGGATATCTATTTTATAAATTAACCGACAATCAAAGACCTTAGGTTTGTGGTTGTAGAGCAGTTGCTGAAAATGATTGACTAAGGTCAAAATTCAAAAAGGCAGAGTTCTTTCTTAATGTGTTGGGTATGACAAAACAAAACCCAACGTCTTTATGTTAGCTATGTGAAGCTGGTATACCACTGTGTTTGCTAAGATTATTTCAATAGAAGGAAATTCAACCATTGTCTGTTGTGCAGGTCTTATCAGTCTGCTGGGTTGTGAAACAGCAGCTGCTTCACTGTAAAATTAAGAGTTTAAGTGTGTATTCAGAATGAAAAAGTACTGAAATTTTCATTTGGTCTGTATTTAAACTGCCAACTACCTGAAATTTCTTATTCGAACCAAAGATTGTACAGTAAACCCTATGACTAAAGATCTCTTCAGTCATTGGCCAGGAATTACGAAGGCGAGGCAAACCTACTAAAAGGCAGAAGTTATGGTTTTGAAATGAATGCAAGTCCTACACTTTGAAGTCCTTGTTGGGATGAACATTATATTTTGTAGACCAACTTTGAACGTCTGTATCAAGGTCAGGTACAACACTTTTTACTGCTTCTTTAGTGCGGTGGAGGCATGCTGCAAGGCGGTTGCCAAGGAGACACTGGCTATGAAGGTAGGCTGATAAGTATTTATAATGTATAGATTGTCAGCAAAACAGTTACAAGCAATGTGCATCACGTTAAAAGTTGTTTTAATGAGCTTGTATTCATCCAACCACATTTCAATGAGTTGCTGTGTCTCATCGTTGCTCCGTTGCTCTGTTTACATTGCGCAATTTCCGGTTACGGTGGCCATTTTGGTCCAGTTGTTCCACTCTGAGCAGGGAGCACGATTTGAAACAAACCATTTGGAAACAAACCGAGACCACCTCGAAAGATGGGCCTGAGATTGGTTTCTGGTCCCGGACCAGGGTCCGCTTGGATGTATTCAGACTGACAATTGTTTCCGAATTTTTGCGGGAAACAAACTCTTTAAGCGAACCAAATGTGTCCAGTCTGAATACATCCTTAATTAATGTATCAGCAAAGTTTGAATAGATTAGTATTTCTCTGTAAAATCCACAAGAATCAAATCTAAGCCAACCTCCTATGCTCACATATACTCACCAAATTCTCTGTATTTGGTGAGTATATGTGATCACCTCTGATGTACATTTTAACACAGAAAAAGGAGTTCAATATCAACAAAAACCATACTTGTATCACTTTCATACTTTACTTGAGTATTCTTAAATAATCAAAAACTACACAAAAGGTAATGACATTTTAGGCACCCATTCCTTATATTAAACAGTTATTTGTTTTATTTTTGTTTTATTTTGTTTAGTTGTGTTACCTTGAAGGAATTTGCAAAACTAAGTCATATCTGCATATTATCAGTTTTGGGGCTGAGGGGCTCTGCCAAAATGTTAAATAGATACAATTTCGACTCACATGTTCATGTCAGGATTTGATCTATAATTCACATACATCATTTTATATTTTGATTTCTATGGTAAACCAGTAAGTCTTAGTCACATGCACTGGTGCAGGCGCTCTGGGTTAATGGGTTTTTGGGTCGTCCCTGCCGTCGTGGAGGGCCATAGAGAAGAGTGGCTGCGTCTTAAGGGGAGCGCAGGTTTGTCTTTAAGTTCTCTTGTGGCTCATATGGCCACCTCACCTGAAAATCGAATGTACCATTGTCCCTGCCTGTCGTAAGTGGATCATGAAGTATTTGGAAAAAACATCTAAGCTGCACACACTTATGAAGAAGTTGTGATGCTATTGTACAGTGTGCTAACGCCACACTCTAGTCCAGGGGTCCCCAAACTACGGCCCGCTTGAGCTGCCCCCCCAAATGATACCGGAGAGAGACCCCTTTCTTAATTTTTTTTCATTATTTTTTTAGGCTGGCAACGTGATCAAGACTCATTGTTTCTTCATGTCAATAAAGCTTATTTGATCATAGTAGTAGGTTTAAGGTTGTCATCTGGACTTGGATTTTAAAGTTGAAGAGGTTTTACCTCTTATCCAAAAGACTTTGTCAATTCTGAAGTAGCTGGTAAAAGAGCTGGTTTATATGTACTCATGGGGGGGAGTCAGACCTGAAACTGGAAAATATTGTTTCCGTAGACTACATTGGTCATTAGGAGTCTTTTGTCCTCAGCTGGAGTTGGGGAGACAGTGGCTACCCTCCCCAACCTGGTCATCTCTTTCAGCTGTTAATGACCCAGGTGAAACTGGTTCGGTTTGTTTGGGTTTCAGAACACTGCTGTAGATGCAGTTTCAGGTCTGACTTCTCCCCATTGAGCACATATAAACCAGCTCTTTTACCAGCTACTTCAGAATTGACAAAGTCTTTTGGATAAGAGGTGAAACGTCTTCAACTTTAAAAACCAAATCCAACAACCTTTAAACCTACTACTACTATAAAATCAACCTGGATGAAGGAGAGTCTTCATCGACATGAAATGTGAGCCAAGCAAAAATGTTGCTACTGCAACCTCACTTTGCCCCAACTTGAACGTGCCCCCCCCCTCAAAACAGAAAAATGACAAAAAAGGTTAGTTAAGGGAAACACTGATTCAGAATGCAAGGTACTTAACCTAGGAAGTTGATCAGAGGGAGCAAACAGTGGTGTCTACTAGGCTAGCCTCCTGAAAACCTCCAAAACTGGATTATAAGGAAAGAACACAAAAACAGACTGCTCATATGAGCCATTTAAGAGATTCTGCTCTGACAACTGAAGTTAAATATGTACCTAAGATTGTGCATGGATAACAGAAGCTTTATTTCTGTGAACAACCCACAGAGAGTTATTTGGTTATTATTGATTTTCTAAAATCTAAAATACTGTTACTATATATTTCCTGACGTTTATGTAAAGAACCCAGAGAGGGTTATTTGTTTTTTACTGATTTCATAAAGAGTGTTATTATATATTTGCTGATTATCATCATTTTCTTTTGTGAAGAACCCAGAGAGGATTATTTGATATCAGATTGGGTTATTAATATTTAGTTATGTGTGGCTTTCAGTTTACATTTAGGCACTCCTGCGATGGTCACACTTTTTCTGTTTCAAACAGACTCTGGCCCCCGATTGGAGATTGTAAACGTCATGTGGCCCTCGCTGGAAAAAGTTTGGGGACCCCTGCTCTAGTCGTTTGTAATGTGCAGGCACTGGCTCCTTATTGACCGTCTGCATATGCTGCGCACACGGGTGTGCACATGATGTGTAAGTGCCTGAGGAATGCCAGTAGGACAAACACACAAACTACACTCTGATTGTATAATTTCCTCATTTCTAACAGTCAGGAGCATGCACTTAAACCCTGTCAGTGAAAGAAGCACTAACAGGCTCTTTGCACAGCACACAGGGTTTGGAGGGTTTAGAAAATATAACATCCATGCGACACACCTGGGTCTCACCTACTTCACCCTTACTTACACCCTTGTGTGTCGTTTAAGTGTTCAACTACGTCCTGTCGCTTTCAGCATGTCCCCACAGAAAAAACATGCATTAACATTTTCTTCTACGAGCACACCAAGAAGTCTACGACTTTGATATTTCCTGCAGGGCACCTGCATGCCTCGTACAGGCTTGTGAGTTTTTTGCCTGCAGACAGCCCATATCCACCCATAAGGGCAGTTGTGGCTAAATCTTTTGTTTAGTTAGGTTTTTGATAGCTAGTGTTTTATAGTGGGGAAGTGTGACCCTTTCATTAGAGAAATTCATAACTCTTACATTAAAAACAAACACAAATGTTATTTTTGTCTTTCAAAATACTGGAAATTGTATAAAAGGGCCAATATCATGCAAAATATTTTTTTTAGTTTTTAAGTGTATTATAATGTCCATTCTTCACTAACAAACTTCAGAAGTATTTTGATCCACTTACGCATCTCTGAGTATTCCTTTTAAAAAAAAGCCCTCTGAGCACGAGCCCCTCGGAATCCACAAAAACGAGCACTTCATAACGTGAGAAATGCCCCTCCCAGGAAGAGTCTGTTCTGCCAGCACTGTCCCCAGACTAACACACACACCCACTTCAAGGGGGGGGCTAACCCTAACTTAACCCTAACCCAACCCTAACCCATAACCCTAACCCTTCGCCCTAACCTTAACCTTAACTTAACCTAACCTAACCCTAAGGGGGTGGTTACCGGTGATCGGCAAAAAGGCTTCTCAAATTGTGACATAGACAAGTGAGGAACAACTCCTCCCAGGAAGAGTCTGTACTCCCAGCACTATCCCCAGACTAACACACACACACCCACTTCAAGGGGGGGCTAACCCTAACCCTAACTTAACCCTAACCCAACACTAACCCCTAACCCCTAACCCTTAACCCTAACCCCTAACCCCTAACCCTAACCTAACCTAACCCTAAGGGGGTGGCTACCGGTGATCGGCAAAAAGGCTTCTCAAATTGTGACATAGACAACTGAGGAAAAACCCCTCCCAGGAAGAGTCTGTACTCCCAGCACTGTCCCCAGACTAACACACACACCCACTTCAAAGGGGGGCTAACCATAACTTAACCCCTAACCCAACCCTAACCCCTAACCCTAACCTTAACCCCTAATCCCTAACCTTAACCTAACCTAATCTAACCCTAAGGGGGTGGCTACCGGTGATCGGCAAAAAGGCTTCTCAAATTGTGACATAGACAAGTGAGGAACAACCCCTCCCAGGAAGAGTCTGTACTCCCAGCACTGTCCCCAGACTAACACACACACACACACTTCAAGGGGGGGCTAACCCTAACCCTAACCCTAACTTAACCCTAACCCAACCCTAACCCCTAACCCTTAACCCTAACCCCTAACCCCTAACCCCTAACCTCACCTAACCTAACCTAACCTTACCTAACCTAACCTAACCTTAAGGGGGTGGCTACCGGTGATCGGCAAAAAGGCTTCTTAAATTGTGAAATAGACAAGTGAGGAACAACCCCTTCCAGGAAGAGTCTGCCCTAACAGGCCCATGCTAACACACAAACACACTTTCTCAGCAGAGCTAGCGCTGATCGGCTAAACTCTTTCCTTTTATCTACAATATAGACATCCATTTTTATAGACGTTCTGATGTTGTTTGCTTTTGGGGTAAAAACGCAGACATGCAGGCAAGGCCGGCTCAAGGATGATGTCATAAGAAGGGCGGCACCCACAGGAGCGAAGGGCGGATCCTCAGAGATCGAGTCGTCTTACATGAAAATAACTCGTACTTCATAAAAAATCATTTAGTATGCCAAATCATATATATGGAAATAGTTTACTCCGAAAGGCTTAAAAAAAGCATGATATAGGCTCTTTAAAGAAACATTGATACACTGAATAAATGAACAGACAGCATCTTTTCAGTGGAAATCCTTTCAAATTAATTATGAATTTTTTAACCCAGCTCCTATCAGTGTCCGGTAATGCAATTCAGATAATATGTAACTGATATTTAATAAAAATCTCTATTCCTCATAATACCATCAAATAAAAAACACTTCTCCTGTTTAGTGATTGAGTTATTTTCATCAGAATGGAACTAAACAATTCAAAGATTCTTGTGGACTTGATGACAACTTTGAGTTTTCCTGCTATAGTTTGTTTTTAGGCAACACAATAATGCAAGAGAAGAAGACCACAGCCAGACCCTGTAACAACCAAAGTCTGTGAAACACTAGGTCCTGGTAAAGTGGAGATTTTTGTCCGAAAATCTCTTTAGACAGGCCACTGTGTAAAGTCTGAGGCTGTGCCAGGATGTTTGTGGGGTTTTTTTTCTTAATGCTTTCAATTTTGAGCTTAATTATCGTTATATATGTCCTACATCATCAGAAAAGTGTCACGAGAACACAATTTTCATGGGAGTGGGTTCAAAGTGACTGACAATAAGCAGAAAATAGAACTCACTTGAAGTATTTTTGATTTCTTTTCATGTCTTTCTGCTTTGAATGATTTAAAATGTTTCTAAAAACTGTTAAAAATGTCTTGCAATACTGCATCACAGCAAAACTGTATGACAGAGAGTAAGGCACGAGTTAAAAAAAAAACAGAACTGGCAGACTTTACATCAACACACTGTTTCCATCAGTTAACAATTTTGAAATGTGAATTATTATCCTTTTAGTCATCATCTTGTCAGTGCTGAAGGGAAACTTTTCACACATGGGAATTCCAATTCTGGTTCAAGTTCAGGTTTAGATGACTGATCTAAAACCTCATTGGACCACAGAGAAAGTAGCAGAAAAGTTTGTGTGTGACTTTGTTTTTCACATGGAATAAATTGAATCCAGAAGTGTGCAGCTTAAAGAGCCAAGTTCAGATCCAGCTCTCTACCCTCAAGAGCTCATGGGAAATCTGGCTGGGAGCTCTTCATGGGACAATCTCCCTCTCAGCTGTTGGTTTGTTTAGCAGCTCTTTCCTCAAACAACTTCCATGTCTACCTTTAATTGAACACTGAAATATACTCCTGATCAATAACTGAACCACATCTTATTTTTTTTTGAAACAGTCCAGGGAGTAATTTTAACTTCAATATTACATATATGAGAATACAGTCTATAATTCATGACATGACAGCTTAGAAAGTAGAAATACATTAACTGTTTTCTGCTGATATGGCCTCTAAAAAGCTGACAGTGCAGAAATGGCTATCTGTGACTGTTAATTGTCTTCAAATGAGTCTGTTAACCATCAATAAAGTGCGGCTATCTAAGCTGTGATGGGTCAACTCTGAGCAGAAAGTTCAGAAACAGACAGATGATTTAGATTCAAATGACAGAATAAGAAGATAAGAAATGTTAAGTCTAAATAGTGATGTTGTTGGACTGAATGTAAGAATAATGATGAAATGTTGGAGCACAGACTCTTCCTTTCAGTGCCAGTCTCTCTTTTCTCCAGTGTCTTAACCAGCGCCAAGAGCCTCTGTGTTTGCAGTTACTATTCAGGCTTTTCTCATACACATGCTCTTTGTTACACATGAGATTATAATCTGCCTTTCAGGAGGAACCATGCAGGGAATGATGCTAATACTAAGTCTTCAAGAACTGCACCTCAACACTGGAGTTTTCCACATGAATATTAATGCGCTGTCACTTTTTCCAAAACACATCTGGCTCAAAAAGACTGCTAGAAAAAATGTTAAATGAAAATATGTATGTAACTGGAGCCAGAACAGTTCCCTAGGTAACCACTAGGCGGTAGCTGAATACATAAAAAGTCTGTAGCTTCCCAACAAAAAACATCATGAATCAACAACAAATCATGAATCAGTGGTTCTGCACGTTTTCTTCACCTGTGATGTTAGATTTATTATCCAATGTCAGTTGAATTGGTGCTGATAAAACCTTTAACACACATACTCCAGTAGTGTAATATTGTTTTATTTGGATTGTTTGGAAAAGCCAATGGCTATGTTGCAACATTTATCTGAAATGCTAATTCTACTCTACACAAGTGCAAGGTGCGCAGGCCTGATGCATGGTTACAGACAAACAAACAAATGAATGTTCTCTGGACTTGTTTACAGTCCCACTCCGATCATCTTTTAATCCATTTTCCAATCTCTCCCAGTGGTCTTTTAATTATGATTATGGTGTTTTTAGCCAAAATAAATTAAACTGTTGTTTTCTAGGACTTAGTTTCTGCAGAGCATCAGGAGTTCATTATAAATTCACCTCTAAGTTGTGGGCAAGATTGTTTGTGCGGAGCAAGCTCTCTCCCTCTTCCCATCATCCCTTTGTTCACACCTCTCTCCTGATAGCTTACAGGCCCTCACAAGCCCAACTCAACATTAGCGGAGCAATATTGGAGCCATGGAGCCGTACAGTTTTGATCCAGATTCCAGCTCACACGAGGAAAACAAAAACGTTCATGGATCTATTTGTTTGCAAGTGGATGAATCAGAATGGAGCGGAGCAGGAAGCTGGTCGCCTGCCACGGTTGCTTCTTCTTCACAGACATAAGCTTTTAAATCTGCATTTTTTTGTCTGATCTTGTTTCAGAATGACTTAAAAAAAGAAATTCTTAAAAATGCAATTGAAAGCCTAATTTTCCTAAAATAAGTCCTCCATCATGAGATGAATACCACAATCGCATGTTAAAAACACAAAAAACATTTGAGTGGGTCTTCAAAGAAATATTTTGTAAAAGAGCCGTTTGATAAATTAGTTTAGTAAACAGAAGCTGCATTTTTTCCCCTCAGAATTGAAATTTGAAATTGGACTTAACAAAAATTAAGTTGACAGAATAACAATAAAAAACTTTAGAGGTGACTGTGCTGAGTCAGTCAGGCACTTTGTGGGCAAACCACAACAACTGAGAAAGTTATATTAAATAATTCTTGTCACTAAAAAATAGCTCTAAATTTCTGCCTTTCAAAATAAAATAAGTTCAAAATCTGTATTGATGAGATTATTTGAGAAGGTGAGTCCCATGTTTGTCTAAAAATAGTTTGTTCACACTGCAAATTCTACTTTTTTAAGGTTTGCCAGTAATTCAAACAGTAGAAATAAGACTTATCTTGCCATATTAGGTTGAAAATTAATCTTCTGAGTTGAAAACATATATTTCTTAATTCTACATATTATTTGGTTTTTGACTAAAATAATTATAATTGTAACAATAACCACAATAATAATAATAATAATTCTTGTCTACATTTTTAATAAATTGGCACAATTTTTGCTGAAAAAAGTGTGTTTATGAATTTTCTTTTCACCTTGTTAGGGCCGTGTTGTAAAATTGTAACTTATAATTAATAATATGCATATCAAGCCTCTGTCAGGTTAACCCGCTCTGATCGGAGTTTAAGAGTTATGACTTACAGATGAACTCAAATGTAACATTTTCTACTGTAAACCAGCAGAAACTGTCGTCATTCGATGGAAAAAAGACGCATATAAACTTTTAAAGTCAAACTTGGTTAACTCATTTGTTGTTTCGGCTCCTTCTTTCCCTGTTTTTAACTCCAATGTTTCCGTTACTGAAACTAGTTAGCGAAAAGTCTGTTCTCTCCAAAACAAAGCGTCTCTCCTCCTCGCAGCCGTTAACGTCCGGAGGGCGGAGACCGGCCGCAGGACTCACTGCAAGCGGCGACGAAAGCCGCGGTTCCGCTCCGCGTCATCCTGGGGAGTCCGCCGGGACCCGCACGCGCTCGGTCGGTCCAGATGCCGGTGTCGGTCGGTGTGCGATGTCAGCAGAACCTGTAGGGATGTTTGGTCAGAGAAGTCCAGATGTTTCTCATCCAGATGTGCTTTGGCCCCGCCCACACGCACACATCCACACTGAGCAGCTGCGAGGGGGAGAACCGGGACAGAAAAAAAGGTTATCTGGAAAAACTGCCTCCATTGTTGAGCTCGGTCTGAGGTTTAGAGCATTTTTTCCTCAATTTGACGCAGACTTTTTTTGGGAATATTTGTTCTGGATTAGGAACGCTTCTCAGAGAGGAGGTGAAAAGTCTTCTATAATAGAAATTCACTGCTTTCCCCCCACTATCTTAATGGAACTGGGATAAATGAGAATCGACACAAACATCATGACTCTATGTAGACACACTGGTTTGCGGATTTAAAAAAGGAAAAATAAAACCTAAAGATTTCACCTTTTAAGACCAATATAGTGCATTTATCCCTTAGATCTAGGTTGAAACTCAACCACTCGGCTCTTTTAATAGAAAAAGAGTTTACCCTTCAGTTAGTGTGAAATCAACACATCATCCTCCAGTTTGTTTGATGTTCAAATGCTGATAACTTTTTGGAATGGAGGCAAATTTACTTTACATGATGTTTGCCTGAAAAGGAGTTCAGAAAAGTCAAATTGAGATGAAAGCAGTGTGATCTGAGAAAACAAAAGCAGAGATCATAACATATATGATCAGTCTCTTTCAAGTTAATAGAGGGAAAAGGTGTTGCCCTAATGAGATTGAAGGAAAACTAAACCAACTAAACTATTTTTTTTTGCTCAAAGAAAAACAAACTGGTAGCAAGGACAAAAATACTAATACAGACTTTAATTTTTTTATTAGAAGAAAATGCAATCCTTTTGGACTATAGGCAAAAGGATGTTGCAGGGGTGACTTTTATTTTGAAAATACAGGCACGAAGAAGAAGAAGACACTAAAGTTTGTTGGTTTGGAAAATTAAAAGGAAAAATAAAAGTGTTATATGCGCTAAACGGTTTTTCAGGCAGTGGTTTTATGAGAAAAATGTAATAGTTAAGGACGTTTTTATTACTGAACTGGAGATGTTATTTTAGATTTTGACAAGCAATGTCAAAATAAAACGGGTTCGTTCCAAATACTCGTGTTTACAAAGTTTCATGTGAGATGTTTGAAAGATTCGCAGATTCGTATCCGGTGTATTTTAGACCGCTTTTATTGTGAAGGGCAGTTTCCCCGTTACTTTTCCGGTTATGAAACCATTTTTTGTTTCTTAATTTGACAACAGCACTAATGGGCGTGCTGCGTCGGCAGACAGATCAAAGTTGAGTTTTAATTGACTGCCGTCGGTTTATGGTCGTCAGAAAACCGCAGTCAGCAGCTAACAGTGACCTTTGTCCCGGACCTTTAAACCCGCAGCTGATGCCTGGCGTTTAGTTCGTCTCTTTGCTAACATTTCTCTGAACGACTGCGATGAAGAGGAGGCTCTTGCTGGTGTCCAATTCCACCCTGCACGGCGGCGGATACCTGGACCACTGTCAGCAACAAATCACCGAATTCTTCGGAAAGTAAGTGAAATCGCGAGGAAGCTGCACGCGCACACCGGAAGTACAAGAACAAAATAAAGTTTAAAAGGCCCACTCCAATGATAATTGTATTTTTTGGTGTTTTAAACATGTTCATTTCATTTTCTTATGGGGACATAAAGAAAATAAAGAAATTCATATTAAAATTGCATTTCTGAGTATTTCTTTATTCAAATCGTGAATCAGGAGCAGATGAAAAAATAGTGTTGGAAAAAAGCTGGTAGCTGTTAATTAAACAAGCTCCCTGCTCTGCTCCATTCCGATGCATTGTCCATGACACTTGTCCAAAATAATATTTTTTTCACTGTTGGTGCATAAATCATGTCTGTAAAAATCGCAAAATAAAGCACAAGATGGCAGTTTTGTAAAATGTCTAAATGAGGTTGGTTTGCTGATGACCTGTGTTGTTTCAGGGATGTGAGGAGAGTGCTGTTTGTTCCTTACGCGCTCCATGACAGAGACGCATACACCAAGACAGCCAGGAACAAGTTCCAAACTCTGGGTATTTCCCCCAGAACAACACTTTAATACATTTAAACATACTCTACTTCATTTTTTGTATTATTTCCCTAATGTATTGTTGCTTTTTACAAACATTAAATTTCTCTTATTTTTAAAAATAAAATCTGTTTTTATTAGCTTTGATTTGATTTTTTTTTTTTTTGTAATTTGATTTTTCATCTAAAGCACACAGGAGTTTATTTTCACTTTAATGTAATTTTTTATAAGTATTTTTTGCTAAACAGTGGTATCACTAGGGGGGGAAAAAACTGGATTAAGTAGTTTTCAGTGCACAGTTTGGTAAACTTTGACTTAAAAGTGGAAGCTGTGTCCCCACAGGAATTTGCTGTGTGTGTTTGCTCCTACAGGCTATGAGGTGGACAGCCTCCATGAGGCTGAAGACCCAGTCCGAGCTGTTCGAAAGGCTGAAGGCATCTTTATCGGTGAGGAGCGGCACTGCAGAGCTGCACTGAGGGGAATAATTCTTACTAGCTTGTGCTCAGCTCTTCTTCTGGTCTGTTCCCTTCGCAGTCCTGCAGCTTTTGGATGTTAACCTAAAATGAATTTTCAGGGGGAGGCAACACTTTCCGCCTGCTGAAGAGCCTTTATGACAGCAAGGTGGTGATGGAGATCAGGAAGAGAGTGATGGAGGTGAAGCAAGTAAACTGCAGCGTCATCTGCTGCAATTTAACTCATACTCAGCTTATGCAGAACCTCTTTGTTTTAGGATGGCGTTCCGTACATGGGCTCCAGCGCTGGTACCAACGTAGCTACCATCAGCATCAGCACCACCAACGACATGCCAATCGTCTACCCCCCTACCTTTGCAGCCATCGGTCTTGTCCCCTTCAACATCAACCCTCATTACCTGGACCACGACTCCAGCAGCCGCCACATGGGGGTGAGTCGCTCAGCATCCTATCAGCTCCGATTTCTCCAGACATCTCTCACCGTTGCTGCAGCAAAAATGCAAGAAAGCAGCAGAGCAATCTTTGTAACGTGAGCAGAAAACATGACGATGACTTTGTTGAAAGTAAGTAGGAAGTGGTGTCTGTCCACTAAACAGAAAAAGGCAATGCAGAGGTGAAAATAAAGAGGCAAATTGCATTCTCTAGTGCTGCAAGATATGGGATATAAGATCCATTTTTCCAGTAGCTAGTTGCTCTAGCTGTCCGCTCTCTCTATCTCTCTATCTTTCTGTCTCTCTGTCTGTGTCTGAAGTTTTGTATTTCCTTACTTCTTCAATCAAGTTTTCATCACCTGCAGTGTTAGAAAGACATTTTTCTGGACAGAGTTTGCTCGGTAAGCCCAAAATTGCTTGAAATAAATTCAGATTAAATGGCGCAATTTGCACACGATTGCATTACGGGCGTTAAATTCTAGTCATGGATGATGTCATCAGCAGGTGTCACATTTCCCGGCCATTCTGCTCCGATGACCGTCCGATTGCAAATCACTTTAAAGTTTAAACTGGGCCTAAAGGGTTTATCTAATCCACATATGTCAAACTCGAGGCCCAAATGTGGCCCGCCATACCATGTTATGTGGCCCGCAAGAGCATAAAAGTTTTCAATTTCTTGACATAAAAATTGGTGTGTATTTATTCATATCTAGGGGGAATCGGACTTGAAATATCAAATTGGGCAACTATACATTAGGACTTAAACACTGTCCATATAACCTAACCTGACAGAATCAAACTTAAAAGGATTTATGCCAAAGTAACAAGCTAATGATGTTTTCTATGCAACTGTAATTGTCACTGTTAAAAGTTATAATAAATAAATAATGAGTTACTTAACATTAAGTAGTAGTTACATTTATTTTTAATTACATTTAGTTACATTTATAAGTTATATCCGGCCCTTTGAGGACAGCCACTATGCTGATGTGGCCCTCGGTTAAAATGAGTTTGACACCCTGATCTAATCTAATCTCAGCTCCAAAGTAACTGTGTGTAGCTTGAGCTTTACTCTTAGATTTGGAGTTAATGAACTTGATGCTTTTTTTAGTGCAGAAATGTGCAAAATTGATAAAGTAAATTCAAAGTAGCAGCCAGCCTTAGCGTTTGAAACTGATACCATGAATAAAAATGACTTTTGGAGCATGTGACTATGTAGTTTTTGTATTTTGTTGTCATAATTTTTGAAAAAAGGAAGGAAAAAAACAGGAAAAAGAAATCCAGTCTTTCATTTTACTCTGGCTTGTAATAGTAGAAAAGCGGGTTCTGTAACATTACAGAACCACAACAGACTTTTTTTTGTAGATTAATCTCTATAATTTAGTAATAAAAAGTAGGCAATGAGCTGCTGTGAAGAATGCAAGTCTGTGCAAAGCAGCATGAACAAAGTGAAGTTGCCTTGACGCTGGTACCAACGTAGCTACCATCAGCATCAGCACCACCAACGACATGCCAATCGTCTACCCCCCTACCTTTGCAGCCATCGGTCTTGTCCCCTTCAACATCAACCCTCATTACCTGGACCACGACTCCAGCAGCCGCCACATGGGGGTGAGTCGCTCAGCATCCTATCAGCTCCGATTTCTCCAGACATCTCTCACCGTTGCTGCAGCAAAAATGCAAGAAAGCAGCAGAGCAATCTTTGTAACGTGAGCAGAAAACATGACGATGACTTTGTTGAAAGTAAGTAGGAAGTGGTGTCTGTCCACTAAACAGAAAAAGGCAATGCAGAGGTGAAAATAAAGAGGCAAATTGCATTCTCTAGTGCTGCAAGATATGGGATATAAGATCCATTTTTCCAGTAGCTAGTTGCTCTAGCTGTCCGCTCTCTCTATCTCTCTATCTTTCTGTCTCTCTGTCTGTGTCTGAAGTTTTGTATTTCCTTACTTCTTCAATCAAGTTTTCATCACCTGCAGTGTTAGAAAGACATTTTTCTGGACAGAGTTTGCTCGGTAAGCCCAAAATTGCTTGAAATAAATTCAGATTAAATGGCGCAATTTGCACACGATTGCATTACGGGCGTTAAATTCTAGTCATGGATGATGTCATCAGCAGGTGTCACATTTCCCGGCCATTCTGCTCCGATGACCGTCCGATTGCAAATCACTTTAAAGTTTAAACTGGGCCTAAAGGGTTTATCTAATCCACATATGTCAAACTCGAGGCCCAAATGTGGCCCGCCATACCATGTTATGTGGCCCGCAAGAGCATAAAAGTTTTCAATTTCTTGACATAAAAATTGGTGTGTATTTATTCATATCTAGGGGGAATCGGACTTGAAATATCAAATTGGGCAACTATACATTAGGACTTAAACACTGTCCATATAACCTAACCTGACAGAATCAAACTTAAAAGGATTTATGCCAAAGTAACAAGCTAATGATGTTTTCTATGCAACTGTAATTGTCACTGTTAAAAGTTATAATAAATAAATAATGAGTTACTTAACATTAAGTAGTAGTTACATTTATTTTTAATTACATTTAGTTACATTTATAAGTTATATCCGGCCCTTTGAGGACAGCCACTATGCTGATGTGGCCCTCGGTTAAAATGAGTTTGACACCCTGATCTAATCTAATCTCAGCTCCAAAGTAACTGTGTGTAGCTTGAGCTTTACTCTTAGATTTGGAGTTAATGAACTTGATGCTTTTTTTAGTGCAGAAATGTGCAAAATTGATAAAGTAAATTCAAAGTAGCAGCCAGCCTTAGCGTTTGAAACTGATACCATGAATAAAAATGACTTTTGGAGCATGTGACTATGTAGTTTTTGTATTTTGTTGTCATAATTTTTGAAAAAAGGAAGGAAAAAAACAGGAAAAAGAAATCCAGTCTTTCATTTTACTCTGGCTTGTAATAGTAGAAAAGCGGGTTCTGTAACATTACAGAACCACAACAGACTTTTTTTTGTAGATTAATCTCTATAATTTAGTAATAAAAAGTAGGCAATGAGCTGCTGTGAAGAATGCAAGTCTGTGCAAAGCAGCATGAACAAAGTGAAGTTGCCTTGACTTCCTGTTGAGCTGTGATGCAAAGTTGGTGAAACTGCTGATCTTCACAAAATAAAAGCACTGTCAGCAAACTGCAAGACTCTGATGTTGAATTATCACTCAGTTCTTATTCAACCTTTTCTTTGTACTTGTAAAAAAAACTGGTTCACCTTATCAAAAAGGAAAACAAAGTCTGTAAATGTGTTTGTTTTTGACCAAGAAAAAAATCTGAAACAAATTTCATTGTTGTTTGAGTGCAAAGCTCCTCCTAGTGGCTCTTCTGGGTTACTGCAGCAACACAAATGCCTGCCTCACACAGTAGATGTTTTTTTCTATAGTCAAACTTTTTTTTTTTATGAACAGCATAAAAAAGTAAAATCTTACCCACTGGAAGTCAGTATAAATGTTTCTGTTTGGCTTTTGCAAAGTCAAGCAGAGTTAAAGACTCACTTAAATGACATTCAATATGTTCTTTTCAGATTATTAAGGTCATTTGTTAAAACTGAGCTGAAAAATTCTTTCCTGAGTATTTCTTTATTCAGATCGTCGTAAATCAGGAGCAGACTATGAAACAACTCATGTCTTTTCTACTGTCTTGCTGTTGTGATAAACTGTGGGATAACGTCTGTCAACTGATGAATTTTGGTATCATTAAGAAGTTTGTGGTCAATATTCTTTGGATTGCTCAGAAAAGTTTTCCATCTGTTTTTTGATGTGTTAAATTAGAAAACTCAAGGCCTTAATCTTTTTTAAGCATTTGAGATTGAAAATCAAATCTCCCTTTGTAGTGTAAAAGTAAAGGTTGAAAGTCTGTTGTAATTTTGTTTTTCAGGGACAGCAGAGGACAAATTATTGAAAAAAAAGTCTATTTATGATAAAAAAAACTTTACAAAGCCAACTTTTAAGTTGTATTTGTATCTTTTACTGAGCCACAATGTCACAAATCTGAATGAAAATACTTTGAAATGGGGCTTTTTACAGCAGTTATTGGTTTGGAATAAGCTGCTCAGTTTACACGGATCCTGCTGATGCGGCTGTTTTCCTGCAGGAGACCAGAGAACAGAGGATCACGCAGTACCACGAAGAAGCAGACACTCCAAGTGTGCTGGTGGGTGGAGCCACGGCATGGAGCCGCCGCCGCCGCCACTGCCGTTTCCTCATGATGTGCGTGTTTTCAGGGTCTGAGAGAGGGCTCCATGCTGCTGGTGGAGGGCAACAAAGCCACGCTGCTGGGAACCACAAAGGCTCGGCTTTTCACTAGGTACCACGTTTATAGAGTTTGGGTTCAAGTCCCAGCTGGGTCCTCTTATGTGGCGTTTGCAATGTTCTCCTTGTGCATGCGTGGGTTTCCTCTGGCTTCCTACCACAATCCAACAAAGTGAAGTTAATTGGTGATTGTAAATGGTCTCTGGGAGTTAATGTGTGTGGATTTGTGTGGCAACAGACTGGCGACCTCGTCTTCACCCAAACCCGCATCCCTGAAAGACATTTCCAGGGTTCAGAAAATGGATGGATGGGTGTTACTGCAGTTCCTTCTCTTAATGATGGAATAATCCACCATGGTCCAACTGGAATCTGACAAAGAGGATTCAGAAAACGATTAGAGATGATTTCCTGATCAAACTGAGAATGTCTTCACATTCTTTGGCTGCTCACACAATGACTTATATCGCTAGAGGAGACACGCCCGCTTGAGAAGCCTGGCCGACGGTGGCGGAACGCGGCGCCATCTTGGTGAGGTCAACGGCCCCCACATGACAATGCTTTCTATTGATTTTAGTGGCATCTAAGTAGCTTTATATAATATATATATTTTTATATTTAAATATATTTATACATATATATAAATATATTATATAGATACATCATTTGTCGTTGTTAAATAATAGAAACAGTCAGCCTTAAAAGCTCAAACATCAATGAAAAATGCATAGTTGCAGGACTTCTTACAAATAAAGATTATTACAAAGAATTTTTAAAAATAATTTCTAAACATTTAGAAGTTTTAGACCTTTTTGACATGTAATTTAAATTATTTAGAAAAACCCAACAATAAGTCAATAATAATAAATCAATAGTAAGTCAATAAAAACAATAAGTCAATAAACAATAAAAAATAGGTCTATTAATAATCATAATAATAAAATAAATAGTCAACAAAAAGTCCAAAAGTGAAAAATAGATTTATACTAGAAAAAAAAGAAAACGACAAAGAAAAACAATAGATTTATACTAATTCATGTGAGTGATTAATTTGTATAACACAGATAGGATGGTGTCGGGTCTCAAGCGAACAGTTTGGCCTGTCTATTCAAAATGTGTTTCCACAAAATGTTTCGAACATAGCCAGACTGTATTACTAGTTGGTAACCACAGTGATCCATCTGGATTAGCTCTTTTGATAACTAAGGGCCACTTTTTCCTTAAGTCTGAATCCAACCTGCAAGAAAAGTTCAGTCACTGAGTCAGAAATGTATAAATCTATATTACTACAATAGCCTAGTATACTGTATATAGGTTTAACAAAATAAAGTTTACATTTATGTCGACATCAAATTATACATACATCATGCAGCATGCTGGTAATAGCCCTGCAGCATCATGCATGTGAACATGTGTACTATTAATGATGACCCTGCAGCATTAAAAGAAAAAAATTATAGTACTTATCTGTCAAATGTTCTGCCTTCCTCCTTCACGGACTCATTCCTCCAATTTTGGCAGTTGAAACCCGCACAATGAACTGGCATTTCACAAAAAATGTGTTCACATGCATATGCACTGCAGCAGTTACTTGACCTCACCAAGATGGCGGTGCTCTCCTCCCATGAGGAACCACGTGATGGCTCTTCTAGCGATATAACTCATTGGGCTCACACAACACTGAGGCTTCCCGCGCTTTGTCACACAGTGGAAAGACCTTTTTAACTTTGTTTCTCCTGACTGTGTTTGGTTTCAGGGGGAAGCAGACAGTGGAGTACGACCCAGGCAGCGACCTCAGCTTCCTCCTCACAGACGCACACTGACCAATCACAGAGCAGAAAGTAGCTGAGCTTTTCATGAGTAAACATTTCCTGCTTCGGATTTCCTCCTTCAGCTGTGATCAGGAAAGCACACAGTCAAATGTGAAGAGATCATTTTATTTCATTTGAAAAGGTGAAATCATTTTTTTGAAGTGAAAGACTACAAACATTGGAAATAGCATTTATTCCAGGCAGACGGACAAAGTGAAGTTAATAAAGCCCTCAGTCAAACTGTTCAAAGCTCAGACCAATTTCAGCAGCTCGTCACACACCAACATTACAAAGAAAACTCCAGAAGTTCCAACAGTGCAGTAAACACTGCCCCCCCCCGTTCTAATAAAACAAGATTTCTCTGGACAGGAAGCAGCGAAAACCAGCAACTCTATAAAACCCACAACCCCAACGTTCCTCCACTAAGGTGTTTGCTGGATTTTCTGAGTTTTTTTCCCCAAGGAGAAGCAGGAAATGATCCCAGGACCATTTGATGGCAATTAGATAAAAAAGAAAGCATTCAAACAACTTTCAAAATAGAAGTGCAGTTGTTTGACAGCTTTAAGTTTACAGGAAATTCTCACGCAAGAACATTTGATACAGTAAATAAATGCTTGTTTAAAAAAAAAAAGGCCTAGATCTTTTTTATTTGACATTTACAAGTTTTTTCTCAAATTCTATATTCAAAACAGGTCAGACTTTATGAAATGTTGAAAAAAATCTGTGAAACTTTGTGGTATAGTGGAGAACAGACAAACACAGCTTGTGGTGTGGCTTAGGAATAAGGATCACTCTAATACAGGCAGGTTTGGCCTCAGCGGAAAATGAACACTTTAAAAGTTTTCACAAGAGTGAAAATAACAGAGCTTGGGACTTTTTCCTTTTTTTTTTCAAAGATTCGGAATGATGAAGGATGTGAACATGTTCCAAACCCAATATGGGCAAATAGATATTTCCTCTCTTTCTATCATTTTATTATAATACAAACAAAGTCAATAAACACAGGAAATCAATTTACTGCTGCTGGTGTTTGTTCTTAGTAAAGCTGCCAGTTAGTTGTACTTGAGGAAAGAGACCCCCCCCCCCCTCTGCCCACTATTTGAAGTGGGATAACGGCCACGGCTGCCAGCATTTTAAGACTTCCCTAAAAAAGAAAAAAAGGATGAGCAGCTGACTGATGAGGTTTAGAAAGTGTAAAATGGGGCTAGTAGATGCTTAAGGAGGCATTACAAAACCATTACAGATCATCCAGCATCGAGGTCCAACTCAGTTTCATTGTCTTCTTGTGATTTTACCCACTTTACCTTTTGAAATGTTGAACATTACCACGATTCTTTATTTGTCGAGCAGCAGAAAAGTCATATCAGGGAAAAAATAACTTTCTGCTCACAAAAAAAGTCCATAAGTTTGACCGTTTACTCCTTATTTTATTGTTCACAAATTCCTTTAACTTTAAAAAAAAAAACATGAATTACCTATTTAATAATATAAATATGTACTGAACAAGGCCAGTGGCAGCAAGGAATCGAGCTCTAATTCAGATTGCATCCACAATTAGAATTTTTATCAACTCTGTTTTAAGCAACAGGTGAAAAAAAAACAATATTAATAATAAAATGACTAAACACGCCCGAATCCATTCCAGTTTTGGTGGGTCATAAATTTTGTCGATTGCTGCAGTTCTTATTGTCCGCCTCTAGATGGCATCACGTCTCCTAATCGTGCTGTAAAAGCCCAGAAATTACTTTCAAGTGAAGTTTAACAAACGACCCATCATTTAGGAGAAAATGATCAACCCATCACATTTGCTGGTTTAATACAAACAAAAAGTGTGCTGAAAAAAGTTGGACTCACTTTTGTAACAAGTGTTTCTGTATAAAATAATAAAATGCTTGATCAGAAACCCAAAGCAAACCTCTTCCATTTCAGTTTCAGTCAGAGACACAAAATGCAGAAAGAAGGAGAAGCATGTTACAGTAACACGCAGAACACGTGATCATAATGCAAATAGACTTTAAACCCATTAGTGAGCCTCTATGCTCCCATGTTTTATCTGTGATCAGCTGCTGCAGAGCAGAGATCTTTACTCCAACTCCCACAATCCCCTGCTCCATTTCTGCACAGACCTGGGGATTGCTTATTCTTTAAATTTAATTTTCATGTATTTTTTTTTTTTTAATTATTTCTGTGACAATGTTTCACTAACCATTAAAGTCATTTTGAAAAAGGTTTTACTAACATTTTCAGCAGTTCTGGACTTTTCAAGGCAACACAGCAGCTCAGGAACCCAACAATGTGCAAAGTGGACGACAGGCCGGACAGCGAGTCTCTGAACCGCTGGCTTTTGGATCAAAGCCCCAAACTCTGCTGGTTAAGAAGCTAAAGTCTGAGGGTGGAAATGATTCCTTTCGGATGTGAAGACCGAATCGGAATGAACGCCGATCTGCTGCCTTCAGCTGGAATTTTGAAGGAAACCTAACCTGAACATCCATCTCCGAGGAAGAAAGCAGACCTCAGACTGGATGTTGTGGGTCGGTCAGAGAAAGATTCTTTTATGGTTCTATTTGAAGCCAGTGTTATCCAGATTCTCTTTTGGCACAGATGTAACCAGACTAATGAAACGGGACAGCTAAACTAAAGCAGTATCAGAACCTGCATCCAGCAGTCTGTACAGTGGATTCTCTCAATGCCTTTTACCCTGATATTTCTACTCTCCCTGTGTGTGGACTTCATCAAAGTTCGGCCGCTAAGCTTCAGTGTTTCCGTTCTCCTCTGGCTGCAGTTGCTCCTTTTCGGTGCAGTCCTCCTGCGGGGGGCGCACTCTCTTAAAGAATCCCAGCTGAGAAGGAAAAAGTTCAGAGGAAATATTCGGTGACTGTTAAGCGGAAGGAGACAGCCACTTCCACTAGACTTCAGGGGACTCACCTTGTACATGATGAAGATGAGCAGCGCCAGCAGCAGCAGGCCTGCCAGCACAGCCAGAGCCACCACCCAGGCCGGGACAGGCTGAGGAGTATCAGCCACCCACGTCACCGACAAACTCACCTGACACAGAACACACAAAGGATATCAGTGATGACCGTACCTTCACTTCATGTCTCTCAACACTTTTTGCAGCTTAAAGACCCATTCCCAGGAAAATCATGGTTTTAGTCTTCTTTTAGCATTTTTCTCATGATTTAATGCATCTATAAAGAAATTAACGCTTAAAATGGCATTTCTGAGTCTTTCTCTATTCAAATTGTCGTGAATCAGGAGCAAACAAACAAAATGCTGTTTGAAAAAGCTTGTAGCAGTGATGTAGATGCGGGCCACGAGCTTCCTGCTCTGCTCCATTCTGATGCATCCACTGTCAGACAAATAGATCCATGAACATTTTGTTTTTCTCGTCTGGCTGGAATCTGGATCTAAACTGTATGGCTGGAAGGCTCTGATAATGCACGCCAAGTTTGTTGCACTGCTAATTTTAGCTTGGGGTTCTGAGAGGCTGTAAGCTAAAGGGAGAGGACGTATACAAAGGAATCATGGGAATTAAGTGGAGGCTTACTTCAACGCAAACAGTTCCGCCCACAACTCAGTGGGGATTTTCTGATGAACTATTGCTGCTCTGCAGAAACTAAAGCAACAAAGTTTTTTTTTTGTTCTTAATTTTGGCTAAAAACAGCAAAATCATACTTAAACCACTGGGAACACTTTTACAATAGATCAAAAGATGATCGGAGCGGGACTTTAAATTCTTACCAACAGCAGGCGTTTCATTTTTAGTCTTTCTCAAGGTGGAACGCAGGAACATTCATTTTTCCCTCTTTAACCCTTGTGCTATCTTAGATGACCCCACCCTTACATTGACGTGTTCTCCCTACCATGACTAAAGGTGGATAAAGGTGAAGAGGATTTCATGTAATCCATGGACACCAGTGAAGATCACAAATCATTGAAGAAAAAAGGTTCAGCGCACCGTCTAGTGGGTCTAGATGACCCAACTCCCAATGTTAAAGTATCTAGGATAGCACAAGGGTTACACTGAAGTTGCTGAAGTGTCAGAATTATATGAACATTTTTCCCTACAGCTGCTGCCCTCAGGTGTCACCACACCCCCAACCTGTCCCACCTGGGGTTTTTCTACAATCCATTTCAGATGGATTGTAGAAAAAAATGGATTTGCTTCTGAAAAACCTCCCTTTACTTGGCAGAGATTGGACACAAAAAGGGCAGAGGTTTCCAGACCATCTTGTGCTAGAAGTCTTGCAGAAACCCCTTTCATCACAGAAACAAAATGGATGTGTGTGTGTATGCGTGTGTGTGTGTGTATGCGTGTGTGTCTGTCTTACGGTGGTGCTGTTGGATGGCAGTTCTGTTGACAAGTGCTTGTACGGCATTTCGAAGACACTGAAGGAAGCTGTGGTTTGAACCACATAAGAACGGTTCTGATTTTCCGGCTGCAAAAAACACAGCATAAAAGAAATAGAAATGAAATATAAAAAAACTAGAAAAACACTCAGACTATTAAGCGAGTGACTAAGACTCTTCATCAGGTCTTCTGATGATCATTTCCTCTGATTGATTCATTATTTACCCTGAGGAAGTTTTTGACATCCAGTCTGGAATAGATGAAGAGGATGGCGTTCTTAGTCTTCTCAAGACGACCCACCTGACATTTCAGCTGGAGGCACTCAGCTGTGGTGCAGTCCTGAACACACCCAAACACAGACATACATGCATCACTTGTTGTTAAAATCAGAGAAAAATGGTTCTGTGGATGCTGGAAAAACAGCAGTCACGACATGTGTACATACGTGTGTGTATGTGTGTGTGTGTGTGTGTGTGTGGGTGTGTGTGTACCAGTGTCTGCAAGTTGTTCTCTGCATCTTTGGACTCCAAGTCCCTCTTGACCCGGTTTGGGCTGCGACCTTCTGTCTCTCTGGATGGGCCGGTGCTGGTGTTCTTTTCATTGGCCACAGGATTCTGACAAACACACACATGCACACACACAGAGTTTGATGTAATGCTGTGAAAGGACTTGTCTGTTCACATGAACCTCTTCCAGCTCAGAGGGAACACCAATGGCAGCTTGCCCGCTGACTGTCAGAGGTTGCTGTTCTTCGTTCTCCCGTTCTATAGAACTGTAGCAGCGTTTTCAAACCACTGTTCTCCACCTCAAATGATTCCAAAAGTGGAATAGAAACAGGAATGATTGATCTCACTAATACTAAGTGCAGTTCTGGATGTTAACTAACCCCAACTCAAACTCAGGGTTTCTCTAGAAAAAAAAAAGTTTAAAAAGTTGTATGCCTTTCCTATGCCATTACAGTCAATGTTAATAATTATAACAGTCATTTTATTTTTATTATTACTTGGCCTTTGAATAACTAATTTTGAGGTTGACTGCATTTGTTCCTGGGTTTTTGATCCAGTTCTAAACTGCTCCAATAGGAAAGTTGACTCATTTGTTTTTAGCATCAGAAACATTAAGCTAAAAGCAAACATCTCAGTTTATCTGAAGCCTTTTTCTCTACTAGAAAAAGAAAGATCTTCAAATACTAATGTTAAAAAACTACAATATGATAGATTTCATAAAACAAACCATTTAATTTAAGGTTTTGGACAGCCTTGATTTTCAGGATATCTACAAAAGGACATTTGATGTCCTGAAGAGACCCTGAAATGACCTGGTAACTTGTGAAGACAATGACTCAGCAATATGAAAAAGACTTGAAAATGACACTGCAGTTTCAGCAAAAATTTTGAAAATACACAAGTGTTTTATCGATCTTTGTTTTCATTCAGCTGCTCTGAAAGATTTTTGTGGAAAACTGTTTTGCCAAGTTTGGAGGCAGGTCTCATGGAGATGGGCCGCTGTCATGTTAGCTCTGGACTCTAACAGTAGTGGTTTAAAGAGAAGTTAGGAGTCAGAGGAGGTGAACATGTCTTACAGAGACGTTGAGCGGGTTGATCATCATGTCTGTGGTGCAGTTGATGGGTCCCTGAGTCTCAAAGCTGGTGATGTAGAGCAGAGAGCCGTTTCTGTAGTGGTACGGCCACTCCACCTTCAGCGAGGCTTTGCTAAAGGTGCTGGGCCCGTGGTTCACGAGCTGGAAGAGCAGAACCCTTTTTAGGATTTATTCACAAACAGATGTAGAGACAAAGAACTAAAAACCACATTTTGCAAAGAGAGCTTCCATATTAACGGAAACGACCACCATAAGATTTGAATAAGAAAGTAATGGATGCAGATAGAAAAAATATTCACAACGACTAATCAATGAATCGATTTCTATTCCTAAAATCCAACTAGATCATCTGTATGAGGCAAGTTGTTCATCGAATTGAACTACCATTATAAACTGTTTCAAATCGAGAAATTGATTATATTGCTATTGGCGGACAACACACGTGATGTCAGCAAAAACTGATCAGTACATCTTTCCAGTCCAATGAAAAACTTTGAATTTAGCAAATACATGTGAGCATACAGTGTGCTAGAATGTTCTAAGAATGTTCCCTTTGTGGAAGAACAACAGTGGGCTGAACTTTAGGAAACTAAAATGTGAATGGATTTGACATTCATTCTTGTTTACTTGTTTGTTTGTACATATATTTCATTTACACTTCATTATCTTGAAGAAAAACTCTGGAATCTGGAAAACTTAAGTAACCAGGTTTTTCTTTCTGAGTCACACTGGTTGAAGTTTTGGTTAAAGATGTTTATTTTAGGTTAGTGAATCGGATCTTTCAACCAATATCACAACCCTGATGTTTTTCTAATAAACATCCCCTTCAGGGCCTTTAAGGTCTAATTTCACTGTCCTGGGGAAGTTGGACCCACAGGGGGGTTGAGTCTGTTACAGTCAGTCAGATAAAAAATAAAAAAATAAAATTACATTTGGAGCTTCTGTGTTCCTAGAAAGACTGTAGGTGCTGCTGGACTGGTTACAGAAAGACTGTGGGTGCAAAAACTTTACATAAAAACTGCACATAAAAATATGCTCAGGGGATTTTTCTTATTCTTTTTTTTAAAATGACATGTTAGGGATGCAGCAAATATGTTGAATAGGTCAGGTGGCTCAGTGTAGGACCGTCATGCAAAACAACAAAAAACTAAAAATCTTTTTTTAATTGGCTGAAAAGCAAGTAACAATGAAGCAAAACTTTTCATTTGGTTTATAATAAGCCTGCTGTAATGTAAAGAAAAAATACAAAAGATCCTTAAGTGTACAAGTGCACAATCAGTTACTTCTAAAAAGTTTTCAACTGTCAACTTAATTTTTCTTTATTTCAAACAAAAAATGAAAATAAACACAAGCATTTAAAATAGACAGAAAAAACACCTGATGATTTGGGGGTTTCTATTTACTGTTTTTTCCAAAACATTCTCATTAACTTCTGCACAGCACCTATGCAGAAGTGGCATTTTTTTGTTTTTATTGATCCTTTCTAGCCTTCAAAAGTTTCATCAGTGACATCTCGTAGGTTATTTTGAATACATGTAAAATTTTGGTTTGTTTTAAACCTTCATCCAACCCGTTCCATAAATCCACACCACAATTTTCTTTCTGTCCTTTCACATTTTCTTTTATTTTCTTTCAGTGTGAATGCAAATGCTTTTTGAGGTTCAGCTGATTTCTTAATTCCAAAACCACATCTCTGTCCTTTAACATTTGTTGTATTTTATTGGAAGTGAGCTATTTCTGGCTTTATACATGATGAGTGCTGTTTTAAGTTTAACTAGTTCCAATAATTTCAATAAACCCGACTTTAAAAATAGTGCATTTGTTTGTGTCCCATAATCCACACCATGAATTATTCAAATTGCTTTTTTGTAAGATTTACAAACCCTGTAGATTTGCTTTATAAGTATTTCCCCAAACTTCTACACTGTAAATGTGGTAGTGTTATCGATGAAACAACGTGCTTTGTGAGTGAGTGTATGAAGCGTTTTTCCCAACACTGCTAAGCTTTTAGCAAGTTTAGCTCTGACTTGCTTTATTTGTGGCTTCCAGCTTATTTTGTGGTTTATTCCGAGGAACTCGATTTCATTCTCTCTTTCCAAACATGACTATTAATTGCAACTTTTATTTCTAAATCTGCAGGAATGTGACAATTTCCAAAATATCTTGAATTCAGTTTTGTTAACATTGAGAGAGTTTATTTTTGCAGAACCATTGTTTTAGTTTCCCTGACTCTGTATTTACTATTTGTACTACTTTACTGAGATTCTCCCCATTACATACTATACTTTTGTTGTTGGCATATAAAAAGTATTTTAGTGTATTTGACTCCATGTGTATGTCATTTAGATATAGGATGAACAGTGTTGGACTTAATATTGACCCTTGTGGTACTCCACAGCTTAAATTTAGCAGGGATGATTTACAGTTTTCCAGACGGCAGTTTAAACCCCACCAGCTTTAACTTTATTTTTAATGTTAATTATTTTTTCCCTCCCCCTGGGGTGGGATGTAACAGCTGACTTTAAGTTTTCCATTACAATGAGTTGCACCTTTCTCTCTACGTCTGCCCTCTGTGCAAAGTTTTGCATAGCTGTGGGTCTACCCCACCCCGCTCTAATTGGCGCATTTGGCGCTAACTCATATTGAGCAGAGACGCTGTCACATGGAGCTTAGAAAGAAAAATAAAGTAAGAAAGGGTGAAATACTAAAGAAAAAAGTTGTTTCATTTCATTCTTCCGAAGCCCCACTTCCTCCACGTCTGAATCAAAGGCGTATGCCTGATTTTCTCACCTCATAGACGTGGATGATGGGCGGCCCGATGTCGTCCCCAATCAGCGGGGGCTCTTTAGACTTCCAGTTGGCGATTGGGAGCAGCACCTGACTGGGAGACGAGGAGCTGAAAAGAACACACACTAGTTCAGACCTATATCTCCCCACAGACTACATCCATCAACAAACAGGTTACGAGTCACACAACTTTACACATTTTTGATCGATGGAAAAATAAAAAAAAGGACAGGAAATCACAGGCGTCTGAACAGAAGGGGTTTGAAAAAGAGTTTTACCCTCTGATGGAAACTTTAGCCAGAACAGCCAGGTTGATGGTGCTGGTGACTTTTGCACTGGTGTTGTTAAACTGGTTAGAACTTAAACACAAACACAGGTTAGATTAGGAACAACAGCAAACCCCCTGCTCATCTCAGAGATCTGCAGCCGATCATCCATTCACCACCAGAAGCTTTGTAGCAACTAAAAGTACGAGAGAAAAGTGGAGATCTCCCAGATTCAACAGGGTGAACTGAAAACATACGCAAACCTATATAAAATAATTGTGATCAGCAAAACAAATCCAACGATTCAGAAAATATGAAAATTTCCAGACTTTAACTGCTAACACTACTGTTCCTGTGATGCACTCATAATGAGAGGAAAGGAGGAGGGCAGAAAGAGCAGCTAAAGGCTTTCATGAAGAACCCACCTGTCCATAGGCTCAGAGGAACATGAGGAGATCAGAGGGGCGCGAGGAGCCTCCACAGGGGATGGATGTTCATTTTTTTAAAAAGTCTCATTGTGTAGTAAACATCAAGACAAATGCAGACAAGCCTGTCCTCTCGTTACAATCAGCAATCTTTCTTCAGGCTTGAAAAACATCAATCAGGTGTGGGTCACAAAATGCAATAAATCTTTGCATTTCAATCCTGTCTTTGGTTGAGAGTTCCTGGTTTGTTAGAGAGGAAGCCCTCACCCCATGCAAACTGCTGCAGAATATCCTGCAGCTCTGCCTGCACATGCAGGATAAATGTGGGGGGTCGATGGTCTCTGCCCCACACGGAGGTGACAGAAAAACAAGTAACTCAAGTTCGATTCAATGACGGACTTCAGGGATGCAGCATGAAACGAACAAGCAGTGAAAGAATTGTTTGCTTCTCCAGAACCAGTGAAAACAGAAAAAGACCACCTTTTTGCTCAATCTGTTTAGTGGGCCCTCTGAAACAGCAGCAGGGGCTCTGGATGCAAGAAAGGTCTCACCTAACTATCTGCAGGTCAAACTTGACTTTAGTATCCTCCTCAGACAGCTGATGCACGCTGAACCTCAGCTCAGCAAGGATCTGTCCAGTGACAAGAAACCAATCAGATAGCAGGGATCCATTCACACTCACATGGTTGTAGCTGTTTCATCAAATTCAGACTCACATTGACCATTGAGAAATGTTAAGTAAACCAAACCTGCACACATCAGATCAAGAGGACCTGCTGTTGTTTACTGACCTTGGTTCCTGCCTTCATGGGGTTTCCCAGATCACACACTACAATCTTGGTCTGGTTCTCCTTCTTGTAAGCACAGGACAGCCTGGAGAGAGTCTAGGAAACCCGACCAGAACACAGAACCTTCATACAACAAATCCAGTCCACATTTTTCTGTGTTTATTCTAAAGAAATTGTTTCTAGCTTCACTGCACTTTTTCATTCTAATTGACAGATAAAAACCTTTTTGTACCACAAACTCAACATTTTGTTGGATCATTTCAATCTTTGTTAGCACATAAGCCTGACAAGGTTGCATTCATTTCTGTCCAAAGTCTCCTGTTGAAGATGTGCATCAGTCTGCAGCAAGAGGTTTTGTCCGTACTGAATAAAAACTCAAGTCTGTGTCGTCCTTCATCTGTCATGCAGAAGGTTATCTGCAGTGCAAATAAACCCCCCAAGTATGTTAAGTACATTTTAGTCATCTATGTATTTAAGCTTTTTATTATACTTTTAATGGACTTGAACCTGAGCAATTAAGGGAAACGCACACCTAGGGCTGTGACGATAACCACATCACTGCACTTTTTTTTTTGGAAAGTTTTTTTTTGTGTGAAAGTTCAGCATATGGTGCGTGATTGGAACTATAATAAACACATTAAACACATTAAACACATTCATCTTTGCTGATAATTTGCTTTTTCTGCTAGTCCTGTGTTCAGACTTCAAGGGTTTCTGGGGGAAAACTTTTTATCACTCTTCTCCTTCACTCCCCGCACCCGCCTGCGCAGCGCGCAGCTGTCACTGCCTCTTCTCACACAGACACTTGTGCGGTTTCAGAAACACGCACACATCCTCTTCTACAAAAGAAGTTTCTGAGGAAATACGACAAATTTACTGCGTTCTAATGATTAATTTCCATTGTATTCATTTCCATTACAAGCTGCGTGCGTTCTTGAGTGTGCGACACGGCCGCCCACCGGAGGATTTTGTGTTGGGGGGGGGGGGGGTGAATTACTTTTCTCCTTCACTCTGTAACACCAAACATGAACGCGCACTGTTAGAGTTCGATGAATTTAATATAATATAATATATGATTGTTTGGGAACTATTTTGCGCAGCGCAACGTTACATGTCCGTATAAAAAAAAAGGAGCCTCCTGCCCCGCGTTCTTCATGGGTGTCAGGCTTCATGGCTACCGGAAAGGTGACAAAGTGTCTGCAGTCTTGTTTATTACTGGGCAATATATAAAATTCTGAGAAGATGTCTGTACCAGAGAGCACAGGTGAAGGCTCGCGCGCAGCTCGAGAGCGGTCAGCTGCAGAAGAATCAACACGAACCCCTAAGACACTTGTGTGCACTCCTTCCTCCCAGTCTTACACATGACGCAGGGCGCTCACACACACACATAGTCATTCTACAACACCCACATAGTTAGTTCATTAGTTAGATAAGTAGTAGTTAGTTGTTACTGTCATTTGTTAATAAAGAATAGTACGTTGTTATTGTATTTATTTCCGATGCAGCCGCGGGGGGATTTTGTGTGTTTTTTTTTTTTGTTTTTTTTTTGGGGGGGCTGCAGTTAACCCCGATACCGCGCCCCCTGCTGGTTCATCACCGCGGTGATCAAAAATCCCACACCGTCACAGCTCTAAACACACCATTATACTGCCACCGCCAGCAGACATTACAGGCTCAATGAGATCCTATTAAGCCCACCGCGACAGAACAGAGTAGATTTGGACTCATCAAACAGCAGTTTTCATGTTAAACACACCCATTTCTCATGATGGAGGACATATACAAACGAAATTTGAGAACAAAATGGTGTTTCGTGTATTTCTTTATTTTAAACTATGCTGAATCAGGAGCAGACAAAATGATTTTGGAAAAAGCTTGTAGTTGTGACGTACAAACTACAATGGGTGGTCTACAAGCTCCCTGCTCCGCTCCTTTCTGATCATCTGCTTGCAGACAAATAGATTCATGTCCGTCTTTGTTTTCCTTGTTTGAGCTGGGATCTGGAACAGAACTGTACGGCTGGATAGCTCTGATTTTGCTATACATTTTTGTTGCACGGTTGGGGTCATTACGGGCTGTAAACTAGCGAAAGATCACGTAAACAAATGAATCATGGGAAATGAGCAGAGGCTTACTTCTGCACAAGCGGTCCCAACTTACAACTCAAAGGCTAATTTCTAAAAAAACTACTGCCGGTCTGCAGAATCTATGTCCCAGAAAACAACACTTATTATTTGGGCTAAAAACAGCATAATCATGATTAAAAGACCACGGGGAAAACTTTTACAATAGATCAAAAGATGACTGTAGTGGTATTTAAGCAGCTGCTAAGTTCTGTTATTCTGCCTGAAAAAAATTCAACAACAAATTTAACAAATTTTACCAATTGTAAACAGATTTTTTTTTTTTACTGGATTTTCAAACACAATGTCTGTCATTACAGTGAAACTCTGTCCCTCTCTCTTGTAGCTCTCCACAGCGAGAAGCATCTCCAAACAGCCGGAAAATGAAGCTGTCAGTTAACTGAAACACATTTATTCTAGTTCCATTACTTCTCTATAGACTTTCACTACTATGCCTGGGTTGTGGCAGATTTTCAAACTTTGTTCTGAATGGAATAAGAACCTGCAGCGCCTGAATCGGATGTTACCTGACTGCGGACCACCTCGATGAAGTCGGCCTGCTGCGGTGGGAAGACGTGAAGCTCGGCTTCGTAGGCTCCCTCCCCGTGATTTTCAGCCACGACCTCCAGAGTGAGAGTGTTATCATCCCCGATGTAGATCTCCTCACGGTCACTGCAGCCAATCAGAAAACAGCAAAGAGGTGCATACAAAGAGCTGGTACTAGAGAAATGTTGCGTGGAGATATGTTGTCATCAGAATCTTTTTTAACACCTAGAATTACTCCTGTTATTGTTGAATGGAAACTATGATGGCATTTCCTACCTTTTTACTGACAGGGTGAGGTTAGGTTTGCAAATGTTGTCATCTCCACAGTCCAGCAAGATATGAGCCTAATTAAGGCAAGAAACAACAAAAAATGAAGGAACAAATAGAAAAACTTCAAATAACAACAAACAAAAACGGATTACAATAAAATTATTATACTACCTTATTTTTTTGAACAATTATTTTGTTTTTACATGATTCTATTTTCTTTTATGATTACAATGGTGCTACTGTAACACACAAATTTCCCACATGTGGGATCAATAAAGTACTTCTGATTCGGATTCTAACCCACAGCTGCAACAGTTTAGAGCTCAAAACTCTCAGGCCTCATAAGCCACAATTGACATCCTACTCAACGTCCTTATCAACACCCCAGGTCTTCCAGAACCAACCTGCTTTGTGACGTTGTTGGGCGTGGATGCATCCAGGATGGGCAGCAGTTTGCTCTGGTCTACAGCAGGCTGGTAGTCCAAATTGTATTCCATGGCAACGGAGATGGGAGTGATCTTATCCCGAAACTCCTGTTCATCCTGAAGCAGAAGAAAGAACACAGTGAGGCTTTGATGTGCTTTTTCCTGAAAGGTTGACCTGACTGTGTTGAAAAGATCTTCTCTAAAAATACAAGGATTGTTTGGTTTTGTTTGTAAATGATTATAACACACATAAACTTGTATCACATAAGGTATTTTATGATTTTTACAGAAAAATGAATTCATTTAAATTATAGAGACAATGAGAAGAAATGAGTTATTTTCTATTTTATAGGCAGACTGTGGAGCTTCAGGTAGACGGATTGAGCAGAAGGTTTGTTGCTTCTTTGATACAGAAATGTTCTATAGCCTTTAACTAGTAGACGGTTTTAAATAGAGCGCAATCCCTGTGATAAACAGGAATCAGTGCATCTTTAAAACCAGCAGTATGGAAAAGTTAATGGAAAAGAGAAACATAGTTTGGTGCTTTAAATGTTGTAGATACTGATGAAACCATACATTTCAGCACATTTAAACATTGTGAAAAAGTTTGCAGATTTCAGTTGAGATGAATTGTTCTACTGCAGAACTATGGAAGTTCTTTGTGAGTATAGGGGCTTTCTTTGTCTTTTAATCGTTTCTCTTAATGGATCTCACCTTCAAGAAGACTTCCAGCTCCTCGCAGGATGGGACTTTGTTGCTGCTCACAGTCATGTTCTTGGAGTACTGGAAGGCCTGACTGTGCAGGAAGCGAACGCGCTTCGTAGCCTCTTTTTGCTTCAGGCGGTCCAGCAGGAGGTCAAGGTGGATAGCTGGGCAAGCAATGACAGAACAAAGACTGGAACATGAAAGAGGCTCAAAAGTGCACCACTCCATGTTGGTGCTTTACGTACTCATGCTGTCTGGAGCTCTGTAGCCGCTGGCCTTCAGGCAGTACTTCACCTTAAAACTGAAGAGGGACAGAGTCAACTCCAGAAATTAGATGATTTTATTTTTATCTTTTGTAAAAAATGGGAAGCAAAAGCACTAGTAACAATTAATGTATTATGCTTATTCAAACATCAAGGATCTGTTTAAATTAGTAAAGAAAAATACACATCTATTTCTACAGAAACAAATCAGATGCCTCTGCACTGAACATAAACACTGAACTTTTTGTCTCTACCGGTATTTAAAAACACTGTGATAACCACCATAAAGAACAGTAAAATGTGAAAGCTGAGCTCACCATGACACTGGTGTGTTGGTGACGGGGTGAGTGCAGGCCTTCTCCTTGGGGTTCAGGATCTGTGGAGTGATGTCCAATGTGGCGTTGACGCTGATGACCGGACGGGCTCTGACACACACAGTCACGGGTCAGACACACAGTACTCACATACACTGAAACATGTCTGGTGCCGTACAACCAAGGACATACACGCTTTCACACAACATTTAAGTTCCAGAAAAAACATTTGGATCTCCAGTCCTCTGTGTTGGGATTTATCGGCCACCTAAATTTAACAATGACTTCCTGCATGACTTTGGAGATCTTCTCTCAATGATTGTTTTAGAATATGATCGTATTTTAATTGTTGGTGATTTTAACATTCATGTGTGTTGTGAGTCCAAGCCTCTAACAAAAGAATTTATGGAATTGATTTGTTCTTTTAACTTGAACCAGTTAGTGCATCCTTTAACTCATGTGAAAAGACACACACTGGACTTGATTTTAGATCTTGGTTTATATGCAGAGGTTAAAGAGGGTCATGATTTCGGAATTTCTGATCATTTACCCGTTCTATTTGAGTTCAAACTTTTGAAGTCTGTTGTTTCTAATTGTGTTTTTCTTTAATGTCTAAATGCATTTATCTCACACTGTTATATTTCATTATCTCTACTTGTAATTGTATTTTATCCTACCTGTGCAGCACTTTGGATCTCTAGTGGATGTTAAAGTGCTTTACAAATAAAGTTTTGATTGATTGATTGATTGATTTGGTTGGAGAGGAAAACCACCACTATGGCAATGCTGCAGACTCAGGTGTTTTCTTCAGCTTTAGTGATGCAATATTTAACCTATTAACATGTTTGCTGGGCTGCAGTGTGACACAGTGGTTAATGCTTTGGCCTCAGTGAGAAGGCCCTGATTCAAATTCCAGTTGGATGTAGAGTTTTCATGTTCTCCTCATGCATATGTGGGTTCCTTCTTCTTACAGTCCAAAAACATGCCTCATGGGTTGACTGATTACTCTAAATTGCCCCTTGGAGTGACTGTGAGTGTGTATGGGTGTGTTATTGTGTGCCCTGCGACAGACTTGCGACCTGTTCAGGGTGAACCCCACCTCCACCCAACAGTAGCCAGGTTAGGCTCTGGCAACCTTGTGACCCCGAAAGGGACACATTGTGTAAAAAATAAATGGATGACTGGAAAACTTTTGCCGTTTGAAAACAAGAACCCCATCATTCAGATGGAGTAATCCAACTGCAATAAAACAACAAAATAATGGAAATCAGACGCAGATATTTTGACATATCCGTTTAACATCTTTGTACACAGTATGTCACGTCAGATTTGGATCAAGCAGTAAAAACAGGCAAACTGTGTATAGAGGATTTGGGCCAAAAAATTTTTTTTGGTATTTAAAATCTTTCAAAATCAGAAAAATCTTAGTTTTAAAATTATGTGAATGGAGATGCACACAGAAAAAAATAACACCCAGTCTATAACAGAAAAGTGGACTCAAATGCTTCCACTGAGCGGCACGATCCAGTCCAGACCAGCATGGCATCTTGAGCGTTTCCATTATAAAAAGGACCCATTAAGCCGGATTGAACCATTTTTGGGCCTCTGTTGGTTGTATGGTCCATTCCATAGAAAAATGAAATGGACGAGTTGAGGCAGAGCTGCTGTTGTCACACGATAAAACCTGTTGATTGGCAGAAGGTCGATACAACAATAGAAAGTGGCAAACTATCGTCCATGTTTTTGCCTGTATTCCTCTTCGCAATCTTCTTTCAAACAACATTAAATGCTTTGTATGTAGGGAGAACCAAAAGCCAAGCAACAAAAAAAGAAAAACTGGATGAGCTCCACTGTAGTTGTTGATATCTTAGCTTTTGCTGTGATCGCACTACTATGATGCAAAGCTGCGCAATCGGTCTCCACCCCGCATGCGCCGTGACGATCCAACTTTGAGTGGAAACACTCACCTGAATTGCCTGGACCGTTCTAAACCGGACAGGACCACTCAGTGGAAACGAGGCAAAAACTGACCAGACATCTTTACTTGTAACAGATAAAGTTCTTTGAAAAACAGCTAATTAATTTGTTAGTTCCTGAATTATTTCTTAATTTATTAGTTCAATTTGTTAAAATTGGTATTGATGGAAATCAGAGACAGATGAGGGCATTCATGATTGCAGATGCATTACGTCGTCTTTAATCCGTCGGCTATGAGTCTGTATGGAATTTAAATCCCTTCTTCTGGTGGATGAAGGGGCTTACAGATGACTCATGTAGAGCTTCTCTTTTCTTTGTTCGTTTCTCACTTCACATGTGGCTGAAGATGCTGATGTGAGAACCATTTGGAAGCATGAAAGACCCACAACTATTTCAACGGACATGACATTTTTTTTTTACATATAGTAAATCTGGTGGCGTGCCTGCTACTCCTTTTTGGACTGTTTTCCACCATTTCTGGGTCTTAAGCGTCTGCAAGTGCATCGTTTACGCGATCAACTGTTGCTGCTCGGCAAAAACAAAATGCCGCCAGAGAAGCGACCAGAAATCGCAGGTGAGGCAGAGGAGACTGGGGCCTTCAGAGTTTGCAGGACTCTAAAAGAGTTTTTTTATGATGGCGTTATTGCATCTGGCCTCTCCTACAGAGAAAGCCGGTGGGGGTGGAAGGGGGTGGATGCTCAGACAGGAAGAGGATGAACAAACTGGTATGGAGATCCGGCTTCGTTCTGGAATGTCCCCTAGAGTCTGTGATTGGGGTGAGAGGAGGATGTTACGGAAACTGGAATCCATCATTGATAATCCTCCTCCTCATCATCATCATCTGCACAAGATCATGGGAGAAGTGAGGAGCTCCTTCAGTCAAAGACTGTGGCCCCTCGCTGCAGGAAGGAGCTCTTGGACAGATTCTATTCTATTCTATTCTATTCTATATATATTACATTACATTTACAGCAATAATATTATTTTTTTACTAGTACCAATACATTTAGACTGATTCTGACAAAATCTATTGTTCAAAATAAATACCGGTAAGTGGAATTTGTTTCTAATGCATGTTTTGCTTTATTAAATCAAAATTCTGCTGAATAATCATTTCTTTCAGCATGTTTCCCTTCTGATTACATTTTTAGACCTTTACACACCCTCCACCACTGTGAGTAACTGATGTTTGACAGATGCATATTTTTAAGTATATTTCTAAGTTGTCTTAAATTTGATGCATTCCAAAAAAAAAAAGTGAATGTGTTACATCCTACTTTAGTATTTTTTTTAACAGAAAGGATTTCAAGAAGTGGAGCTGTCTCATACGTGATGCAATCTTTCAAGTTTAGATTTAAAGGAGTGTTTTTTTGGGGTGGATGCAGACAGTCAATATGAGTTTAACCCTCAGTAGGACCATACCCAGAAGGCTCATCTGCTCTGAACAGGTCACGTGTTCTACCAGCATGTGTGAGTCCCGTAGGAGCAGAATGAATGACAGCCAGCAGCTCTTTGATATCACAGGTGGCCTCGCTTGTTAAGCTCTTCAGCTCCAGTCAGCAACATCACACACGTGTGCCCTGCATACGCATACCACACACACTCAAACGCAGCATGTAGGATTGAACTGATTACCTGTATAAAATGGCCTTGTCTGCTCCAAACACACCAACAATTAAATCTGCAGGATACAAACATTACTCAGTGTTTTCACAGCAGCACTTCACCGGCTCCCTGCAGGGCCTCTTCATACTAATCCTGAATGCATGCTGAGGGCGTGTACCTGGATACCCATTCTGGTCTATGTCAGTATTTCCCGTCATGGAGTATCCAAAGCTTGCAGGCATGTAGCTGGACGCCCATTTGCCCTGCAGAACCTAAGAAACAAAGTAAAAATGAAGAATTTTCTGTTTTTACCTTTTTATTTTCTGTCAGCTTTTTTATATTGTGGGAGGATTTAAGGAGGAAGTGGTTTAGTCACAAACAGACAGTCCACCATGACAAAAAATGAAACTGAAAATTGTCTTTTACATCAATTCTGTCCAGATGGAGGTTTAGAGGATAATTGCTTAAGCAGAAAATGTTAATCCATTAGGGTGATCAATCACTTTCTTAGCAGAGCGTCCAAGTTATAAAACAGTCTCCTTGCACCACATTTGAACAGAAGTAAAAAAGGGAGCAAAGATGTGGAAGTGAAGGCAGAGTTTACCTGGGATGGTGATGGGTTGGGCCCCTCAGAGCGGCCGTTATGGATGTAGACCAGGCCGTAGCGGTCGGTGCCTCCGTAAGGAGCAGAGATGGCCACATCTGGAGGGGATACAGCAACATTACACATGACAGAAGGAGGGGTGGAGGTGTTGCTCCACAGGTGTCTGCCACTCATGACAGACAATCAACTTTACCATTTTTTATCCAAAATCCATGATAAAAGCTTTTGTTTTTTGAATCATATCATCATTTGTTTAGGAGTTCTTGATGATTATAGGCTGTAAAGTACAATTACACACATCTGAAGGTGTGCAGATAATTTGCAGTTTTTTTTTCTCAATTAAACAATTGCACTTAAACAAATATCCTTGTACTGTCAAATCTTTCTGAATGAGCCTCTGATCTGTCCCCACAGACAGCTGGGATTGGCTCCAGCAGCCTTCCTGATACTAATCAGGAATAATAAAGTAGTGATGATGGATCGATAACTGAATATTGCTTTATTGGCCCTCCAGTGTTTTCTGAGTTTGGAAGGATTCCAGAATAAAGGAGGAGAAGGATTTTCTTCCTGTTTTTCCTGTTCTGCTGAATATGTTTGTGAAGCACCAACTGAAAATAAATCACTAAAATGTGTTTTGACAGAAACAGCGCTGGCGCTGGCAGTAACACCAGTTTTATAGAATCATATTTGCAAAATGAGAAAAAAATACGTAAACAATGCTGAATTCCAATCATTTCACGGATGAACATTTGGACGATGATCACTGAAAAGCTCATATTGTTAAATAATCATCACCATTCATATTAATGGATTTTAAACGAATGAATTAGACAGCAAAAAAAAAAAAAAAAAAAAATCACAGATTTATCAAACTCATTACAGAATTATTGAAATGATTAAAAAAAAAGAATAAAAGACACACTTAAGTTAGATTTGATTCATTAAATATAGTGATTATTAAATAGGAACTAGTAGAGCTTGTTGTGTATTTGTATTTGGTGCAGCCTGTTAAAGTCTAACTCCGATCATCTATTGATCTATTTAAAATTGTTCCTAGTGGTCTTTTAGTTATGATTATGATGTTTTTAGCCAAAGCTCGTGGAAGTGCAAACAAGTGGAAGTTTGGCTCACCGTTGTATCCATCTCTGTTCAGATCACCTAGCGCTGCGATGGCAGAACCGTATCGGGCATAAACCTCCACTCCGGTCAGCATCTGGGCAGGGCGGAAGGAAAACCCACCTTTTCCCAGGTACACAGACACCTGAAGAGGACACAATACACACTTCTACAGAGCTGCACCAACTTTTTTCTCTTCACGTGTTTTAACGATTAAATTGTTTCAGAAATTCTCTTCTGACCTCAAAACCTGCACTGATCTAGTTTTTTCCTCTTCCTCATCAGTTTATTTTTGAGATTCCTATTTCTGCATCAAACATGTAAGACGGCGTTTTAGGGCCACCAAAAATAAATAAATAAATAAAATCTAAAAAGAAAATTTACGAGATTTGAACTTATACATTTTTATGACCCCCTGATGAAGCCATCGGTCTCCCTGCAGCTGTCCACTTCAACCCTTCTCCCTCCACCAAAGACAAGATCTTAAAATCGGTGTGACGCTTCCCTTCTGAGGAGGCGCACTTTTTGGCAAGGTGACAAATGGACTTCTGGGTATTTAAATAAACAGGGCTGAATAAAGTAGTGGTCATCTACACCCATATATGTCACTGAGCTCTTTATTTTACATATGAAACTCCGCTTTACCAACAGCGAACCCTGGAAAGCCGGCAACACTAACAATAATTTGATTTTGAGTCACCAAAAGGTTCAGAATTTCTTTGTTTTTAAAACCATATCTGGAAATAAAGCTTCACAAAAAGCTCCACATCTTTCATCTTTAAGCAAGACTCCGATAAACAAACAATTTTGGTGTTTTTTCTTTTTAATTCATGAATTTTTTTCTCTTTAACTTTATTTACGTGATTTAACAGTTATCTCCTTTTTCTCCTAAATTTACGTCTTTAAAAATGAAAAGTTTTTGTTTGTAAACTGGCCCTAAAACTCATTCGTAAACACCTGGAACGTTTCCAGAAGAATTAAACATTAAGAATCCACAATGGCAAGAAACACTTGATTTTATACCTAAATGTAAACATGACACTGATCTCTGCTACATATGTGCTTCATAAATCAGCATCTCACCTGTCCCACCTCCCTAAGGTTTCCATCTGAGCCTCTGTCCATGAAAAGAGGAGCTCCAATCATCAAGTCCATCAAACTGATAAGACAAAAGGAGGACAAAAGACATGAACCATCCAAGGATTAAAAATGCAGTCCATTTTGAATCACCATAGATTACAACTACTGAATCTGAATTGTGAGGGGAAGTGAGTGTATCCAAAGAAACGATGTACCTGAAAACTCCTCAAATAAACAGAAAAACAGACAGATGATTGTCTGTTTTCAAGAAGACAACATTTAAACGTCGAAAATTGAACCACTTCCTCTGTAATAAAGACCTTTAAGCAGCTCACACTTATGGTGTCACCAAAGAACATCCTCAGAAGGTGAATCTGGTTTCACTTAAAGACCTTTAAAGTATATAGGAGGCTGAACGGCCGCATGAGAACGTTTGCACAGTATAAATCATTTCCTGAGGCCATAAAGGTTCAAGAACTTCTCATGTCCCTCAGATTCAAGTAGCCTAGGCACTCAGCAACAGGAAGTACCAACAGACAGAAACACACTTACCCGTCATTATTAAGATCTGACGCTGCCACAGAGTGTCCAAAGTAAGCAGCCATCTACGAGACCAAGAACAGAGACACAACAGAGACTTTTACAAATGACAGTCAAAGTTTATGAAGGTCAGATTCAACTGTAGATGAACCAAGAATATGTAGATGAGCGAGATTAGTGAGACTAAAAGGATTTCTATAAATATAAAGTTACTTTCACAAAGAATAGAGTGAAGACAAATAATGCAGTTCGAAGACACACCTACGATGGATTCAAACCCACAATCAGACTTTGCATCAGTGAAGAATTTCAAAATGAATGAAAAAGTTAAGAGGTAGTGAGAAGGACTGGAATGTTTACAGGATCTTCACAGAGATAAACAGGCTGTTAGGTTCAGAGCCTCAGAGGAATTCCCATTACCCTCACAACTCTTCTGTCAGAGTTATTCGGTGCTGTTAAAAACCCACCCCAATCATCTTTTAATTTGTTGTAAAAGTGTTCCCAGTGGTCTTTAACTATTAATTACTAAGAATTATGATTAGGCCAATTTTGGATAAAATCAAAAAACCTTTGTTTCTAGGACAATTTCTGCAGAGCGGCAGGAGTTCATTAGAATTTCACCTCTGAGTTGTGGGTGGGCTACAAGCTTTTTTAAACAGCATTTTTTGTCTGCTCCCTATTCACAACAATTTGAATAAAGAAGTACCCAGAAATGCAATTTTCATCTTATTTTTTTATTTATGAGAAAGCAGGCAGATGAGAAAGGCTGTAAAAAAGCTTTAAATAACACCAGGTATTCAAGCCCAGCCCATTTCCTGTATCTTTTAGCTGTTAGGAGTCTGTTCAGAGTCTGTTAACTCTTTGACACTGGAGATGTCAGCAACGACACCAAGATAACACACACTCGTTGAAGTACCACAACTCTTTGACCATTTACTTGCGCCACTTTTCTCAGCTTCAGAATCCATTGGAATTGGGTTAATTGTGCAAACGGTTGATGGTACTTCAAAGAACGTCAACACTGTAGCTAAAGCCCCAGTGTTAAAGGGTTAAAAGATGTAGTAGTGGTTATAAACCTTTCCTGCAGTTCTGCAGCTCACCTGTGAACCTGTGAAGTTGATCATGGACGCCATGTTCTGACCATTGAAGATATTCACCTGAAATATCCAACACAACAGAAAAGATGAGCTAATTTGATAGTGCATAGCTGTCCTTAAATGAATCGGTTTTCTGCACATTAAGGTTGGACTGGAAGGGCACCTTGAGTTAGGCTGTATTCTCCCACAGAGGATCTCGCACCTGGAACTCAATTCCCACCACAATATGACAACTGACGACTCTGAGCTCATTCAGCAAACAGATAAAATCATGGCTTTTAGACAAACAAAAAATTGCCACCACACACCTGGTGGCAGTTTTGATTCATTTTTTATTCTTTGTCTACTTTTTCTGAAGTTGTTTCTTTTATGTAAATGAATTTACGTTTCTGTTTTTCTATTGACAACCCCGTCTGTGTTGTTTCTGTATCTTTCTATTCTCCTTTCTTTGTTGATTTAACTTGTCTTTTTACTCAGGGACCATCAACCTGTCTATGGGGACTAAAGATGGAGATTCGCCTAAAAGGCTATGATCTTATTTGCATTTTTCTACATTATACTGTAATATCCCTGACACTGTAATGTCCCTGTTTAAAACAAATCATTTTTAAGACAACTCTATCTTTAAAAGGTGTAATTCAACTCTCACTATAAGACAATTATGGTTCAAAAATAAGAATAGTTGGATTGTTTTTGATTTGATTTTTGATTTGAAATGTTTTTTTCAAGCAATCAAGGAATAATGCACAAAACAATACAATAAGCAATAATACATTCATTCACAGACATGTCAAACTTGGGATAATTAGATATTAAATCAAAGGTTGCTTGAAAGGGAGTGGAAGGAAGTAAACTTATAGAATTCTACCGAAACCATTTTATTACATGATTTATCATTATCCGGTTCATGACTTTTCATCTGATATCAATGCCTTCCCAAAACAGTTTCAGGTCATTACGTATCGTCGGATTGTTGTAGTGCTTAAAATATATAAAAGGAAAAGTGTTTAAATAAACTTATTTTAAAGATGTAAAACTATTTTTTGTCACAATACACTCCTTCTTAAGACACTATTTTCAAATACCGGAGCTATATACCTAAATATAAGTGTCTATAGCTAATTGTAAGAGAAGCCATCACAGTTGTTGCTGCCTGTCGTCACAAAATGCTTCGTTATGCCAACAGATGTGCATCTGAGTTATAGTATCACTGACTTACAAGCAAAATCTGATTCTAAAATATGGCAAAAACGATTAAATACGTCAATATTACACAGCAAACAAAAGTCAAAGTGATTTATTTCCTCCTGCACTGCGTTCCAAGTTATTATGCTAATTGTAATTAAGTGTCAAAAAGATCAAATTATTTGTTTTTCAATTACACCCATGAATTATATTGTGTATCTGAGCTCTTTGGATCACTGGCATCAATCTCAAACATGTGATAATTCGTTTGGCAGGTGAGTTCAACTAAAGAAAAACTGCTAAAGAAAAATGTTCCACATTATTAAGCAGACCAACATTTCAAGCAATATGGGAAAGAAATAGGGTCTCTGCTGCTGAAAAGCATGACTGACTGACCACTTGTTTGTGTGTTACAAAAAGAGGAATTATGCTTTCCGTAACAAAATCATCTTCATGAATGACAATACACCATCTCATGCTGCAAGGAATATCTCTGCATCACTGGCTGCTATGGGCATTAAAAGAGATAAACTGATGGTGTGGCCCCCATCCTACACTGACATCCTGCAAAGAAATGTAAGCAGAAACTCTCCAAAAACTCACAAATTCAATGGATGGAAGAATTGTAAGCTGCTACAGAATAAGGAGCCTATGTTCAAATGGAACTTGGTCTATTAAGATGTTTTTTAATAAAATAACTTGATTTCAGTAAATATGACCTCCTAATGCAGAAAATAACCCGGACCAGACCAGCCCAGACTTTATTAATCCCAAAGGAAATTTCAAGTGGCTAACTGCTCACACTTAAAAAACACAATCATTCCTAAAACAAATAAATACACAATAAGTATGGTAGATAAAAAGATACAAAGCAAATAAGAACAATGACCTAAAATCAAGTTTCCAAGAACATTTCAGTCTGATCACAAAAAAAAAGTAAAAGCTCTCTGGTGCTGAGACAGTGTGTTGCAAAGTCTGATGGCTTGTGGGACAAAAGAATCTAAGTCTGTCCGTGGTGCAACATTTAATATATACTCAAAACGTTAGTGGCTTGAAAATGATGCTGACTGTCATTTGCATTGAGGATTTAGAAAAATCATAGAAAAATGTAATTTGCATAAAAATTTAGAATAGCTGTAAAGTGCATCCTTTAAGCAGCCGGATGGCTCAGTTTGCAGGACTGGTACATGGATAACCAGTGTTCAGTTAGTTTCTCAGATGAGCTAAATCCAGTGTGGGTCCTTGAGCAAGACTCTTCATGCCACTGCCAAACTATGTAGCCACAAGCGAGCCCAAATCTGGATCCCGCTGTGCAGGACCCCAGCCCGGATAAAATACATGGTTGTGTCAGGAAGGGCTACTGGTGGAAAGATCACTGCCAAATGTGCAACTGAGTGACAGCTGATTCGCTGTGCCAATGCCTGATTGGATATAGTGAAAGGTGAACCCCTAAAGTGTGTCCTTTAATTTTAGCTGCGCATGGACAACATGATGCAAAGCTCAAGCTCCGGTTTCCAACAATGTTATAGTTTTATTAAAGCCTTGAAAATCTGCTTTGATACTTAATAAAGACTGGGTGAAACTAAATAAGCATCTTTTAGAGTGGAAATTTAAATCAACAACAAACCAAAAATAATAATAATAATAATAATAATAATAATAATAATAATAATAATAATAATAATCTGGACTCTTTGTATCCAAAAGTATACAGAAGTACCGGTAGTTGGGCTGCTCAGTGCAGATGGATCGACTGACTGGCTGAGGTCAGTTTAATGAGAGTCAACACTTACATAACCCAGAGCTTTCTCCCCTCTGGGTACACCCGTAACATAATCTGTGAAGATGACACAAAACAGACAATGAATATTTCTACAGGGAAGAAGTGTTTGATTACATGCTAAAGAAACAATCTATCAAAAACTAAAATGTTTTAGATAAATTCAACACTAGTAGACAGGAAGGAGTCCTTTTTATTTAGAACATTGCCATATTTGACATTTTTTACCATTTTTATCAAGCTGAGTCTCAAATAAGCAATAAGTGGAAGCAATCTTTAGTTTAGAAAATAACACTGATTCTTATTAAACCAGAAGAAGCATTTAATTAAAAAAAACTGTCTTACCTTCCTTCCCGTCATCATTAAAGTCACCAACTGCCACAGAGTATCCTGGAAAACACAGAGGAATTAACCAGAAGCTGTGACTTTCCTTTGACTTGAAAATGCCGAAGGTCTCTGGGTGGAGTTTCTGGACATGATAGTGACATTCAGTTAGAGTTCACAGGATTCAATAATCCCCAAAAATGCCAATAACGCTTCTTTAAGCGAGAAATTGTCCATTTCCAGAAATCAATGGACGACGCGGAGAACTGAACCGTCTGACGCGAGGGGTGGGGGGGGCAATGCTTCCACAAAGTCTTTTACTTTCTGATAATGGACACCTCAAAGGTGCTAACACTTATAACATGGTCACTTACGAAAGAAGGAACAATTAAATCAAATATTTTTACTTTAATCTCATTTTTTTATGTTTAAACCAAATTTAAAAAAGAATTATTTCAAAGAAACAAGTATGGTCCTTTTATTGTGGTGGCCTTTTTGCCATCAATATCCACTATTAACTCTGATCATTAATTGTCTATCAACAAATAAATAATTTATTTCATTAATAAATAATACAATTATTTATAAACATATATTTACTCAGTTTCAAGCAATAAGAATAGCAAGACAGAAAACGAACGATTCAAAATCAAAGGCCACGTTGCCATTGATGCAGATGATACCGTCACGTCCACCATACAGCCACTTGAGGGACAAGAGATTGTTTCTGTTGTCTTCCTGTTGTGATAAACTGTGGAATAAGGTCTGTCCATCTATGTTCCAAATGTCTGTTTTTCCAGTTCCCAACTGATGTTTAGGTCAGTGCAATAATACAGAACATTCAGGCTATGTGACCGGAATGTCTTTTGTAGGTGTCCATTATCACCTTTTAATGGACATCCTGCACCCAACCAGAATAGAGTACCGGTATTCACCCAGACCATTGTATTAACACACGGCATCAGCGTCTAACTGTATAGAAATATCCGTTGCTAATGCTAACTGTGAAAATTACAGTGTGTGTTTATGTAAGGTTACCGAGGTAACTGTCGTCATACTGGGCACCAGCTGATTTGGTAGCGAGGGTGTTCGTGTAGGAGATGAAGTATTCTGTATTGAAACGAGTGAAAATCTCTGAGACGTCATCAGAAATCAGCTGGCCTGAGTGGAAAAGAAGAGAACATCAAAGAACATTAAAGACCGAGGCAGTGAAGAAGAAAGGAACGTTGATCAGTTCAAACAAAAACCCACTAAATGTTTTAGAAACAACAAAGCATGACATTGCAAAAATGTGTTAACATGCCAACACATTTCTGGCTCAGAAAAAAAACACCGTAATTTAATGAGCCACAGGGACATGGTGCTAACATGTGTAATCAAAAGCAGAGCTGTGTGGGTGCTTGTGGTTCAGAGTGTGCAGTTGTGAGTGTTGACTCAACAGGAAACAATAATTAGGCAAACAGAGCACAGAAGAAGCTGCTCCACCAAGAAAAAAAAACATGCAAGACTGACTCAGAGCTCAGGATACAGTCGGGTTCACACCCCATCACCCAGACCATTCCTGCATTACAACACACAGCTGATACACAAACACCGTCTGCAGCTTATCCATCAGCTTCCCCTGATAATTAAACTCTTAAGTGCTGTGCTGACAACCTGCAATCCACAGATGAGGCACAGAGCTGATGCGTGACACACACTACTACATGCAACACACCACAAGGGGGCACGATACAGTGCCTTAATGTGGTGGTCCTAAATCTATGTAGGGGGTTGTGTCAAGAGGGAATCCATTGTTGAAATGGGGCCGATTCAATCAGATAAACCACAAACAGAACTTCTGAATTGATTATAGCCTTAATAAAAAGACAATCATCTAAAGGGTACTTTTGGAAATTGGACTGTTGTTGGTGTAAAAAGGAGAGGCGGAATGTATGCTCTTATACAGAAAGAGAAAAGGAAAGGCAGAAATGTTGAACTTTCAGTAGGAACTTTAAATGTAAGGTCTTTGACAGAAAAAGCAGAGAGATCGTTGACATGATGGAAAGAAGAAAGGTGGATCTCCTGTGTGTTCAAGAGACAAGATGGAAAGAGTAAAAGCATATTAATTAGGAGGATTTTATAAGGAAGTCTGGAGGGACATGGTTGAGTCGTTTGGGACATGTAAGAGAACTTTGAGACATTGGTGAGATGTGTTGTAGGCGTGACAGAGGAGTGGAGGTGGGACTGCATCACCATGACCTCCTTCTTTTTTGCTGTAGTGGACAGACTGACAGAAAAGGTTAGACAGGAATCTCCATGGGTCATGATGTTTGCAGATGACATTCTGATCTACAATGAGAGAAGGGAGCAGGTGGGGGAACATTTGGAGAGTTGGAGCGCTGCTCTAGAAAGGAGAGGAATGAAGGTCAGCTGCAGAAAGACAGAGTGCCTGTGTGTAAATGAAAGGAACTTGAGAGGAACAGCGAGGTTACAAGGACATTGAAGAAGGTGGAAGACTTGAGGGAAGTGGAGGAAGGTGTCAGGTGGGATATGTGACCAAAGAGTGTCATCAAGAATGAAAGGAAAGGTGAAGAGAGCAGCCATGTTGTTGGTTTGTAGACTCTGATGCAGAGACAGGAAGCAACGCTGGAGGTAGCAGAGAGGAAGATATTGAGGTTCTCTTTGGGAGAGACCAGGATGGATCAGGAATGAATCCAGAGGAACAGATCATGGTAGATGTTTTGGAGTTAAATGCAGGGAAGCAGATGGAGATGGTTTGGACACGTTGAGAGGAGGAACAGTGATGATGTTGGTAAAAAGATGCTGAGACTGGTGAGAGGACTAGAGGAAGACCAAAGAGGATGTTTGTGGATGTGGAGAAGGAGGACATGAGGGTGGTTTGTATGAGTGTGGAGGATGCAGAGGATATAGTTTGATCAACTGTGGCGACCTTTAAGGGGAGCAGCCAAAAGAAAAGAGACTTGCAGGAGTTTAAAACAAAATCCATATTTTAAAAAACGCTTATAAAGTGAGGTTGAACAAAAAGTTTTAATACATTTTATAATTACTACAGTAAATTTAATGAAAGTTGAGCCTGAGGGTTTTATAGTGTTTATGTTTGAGCAGATCTAGCAGATTTTTAGACCAAAGAAAATCTTCAAGCCATAGCAGATGGTCACACTTCAGAGGCTGTAAAATGGGTCCTCATTCTGCTTTGTTTTCCTCTGTGATGTTGAGGAAAACATGAGGTAAATCATGGTAAACCTCACACTGCTGGGGAGAAAACTTGATTTCACATCTCCAATGCAATGGGGTAAATGAATGTTAGCAATTATGATTGCTGGAAATAATCTTTAACATATTTTAAAAGAAAATGTGATCCTTAACAAGCAGAGTTATTTCATATACTTTAGAAGAAAACTTAAGTCAATTTCTATTTGAATAGATCAAACTCCTCAGCAAAACCTGAACCGAAAAGAGTAAAGAAAAACGAAGGGAAAAGGCTGAAGTTTCCATTAAACTAGTAACCCTGAAGTTTGAATGCAAGTCTTTAAAAAACAGTTTACATTGTTGTCTCTGAGTCTTATCAGGGAGATTAGAACTACGAGGATGAACTGACCTTCAAATTGTGTGGGAAACCTTCTAATCCAACAGTAGCTGTGTCTCTGAGAATGCCTGCTGGCACCATGTGTGGCTTCAAGGATTCAATTGAACACACATACACACTCACACATACACACTCACTCACACACAGTCTAACACTCACCCTGCCAGTAGTAGCTGCCAGGTCCTCCAACAACAACTTTGTTGTTCTTCTAAAAACCACAACAAAGGAAAGAGAAATACAGTTCTCACTTTTTGTTACTTTCACTTCCTTTTGTGGTCAGAAATTGAGTTGTTTAACGCTCCCTTTGCCGTGCTCTGAACATTCATCAAACACCTTTAATTCCTCCAGGTTCAACAGAATTAGTTTGATTAGAGAACAGTACCTTCAGAAAGTCCACACTGAAGCCAGCCTGGCAGAAACCCTGTCCTTCTGGGGAGTTAGCATCTGGACACACACAAAAACAACACAATAAAAAGCAATGCAAAACCCTTACAACCCTTGTTTCTAATCCTTCAGCATTGGCAGAATGTTGACCTACTTTATAATTAGAGAGAGAACTTATGGTTATGAAAACATACTTGATCTGCAGGGCGAGTACTCCACTATTCTCGCTCCTTTTTTGAGATAACACGTTCCCACAGGCTCGCGCTCAGAATTCCCAAAGGTTGCCCACTGGTATAGAGGGGCACAAGCCTGGGAAACAAAATTTTTACAAAACATATTTGGGAATTTCTCACACATTTTGTAATAGAATTCAAGATTAAAGAGTAGAAGGTTTCAGTAACATGCAACATAACTTTAAACATGTCATTGTTGAGCCTTGAAGCTTCCTCCTCGCTTATATTGTCTATGTTAATTAAAAAATGTATATATTTATTTATTTTCTAAACAAATTTGGCATAAAAGTTATCTGAAGTTTGTAAACTCACCAACTGAAACTCTGGTACAACGATTGTAATACGAACCATTGAAGAGCCTATATCATGCAAAATGTTTTTTATTTACTTTTAAGTGTATTATTATGTCCCTTCCTCACAAAAACATCGGCAAAAAGGCTTTCCTTTTATATGCCCTATATGCTCATCCATCTTTGCAGAAGTTTGAACATTGTTTGTTTTGTGGGCGACACACAAACACGCTGCAGAGGCCAACTCTAAGTTAATGTCATGGAATGGGCGGCACCCACAAGGAGCGAAAGGCGGAGCCTCAGAGTCGTCTTACTTGGGACGATAACTCATATTTAATCTAAAAAAGTCGTTCTTTTGTGAGCCAAAGGTAATATTATTATCATTTACATGGATTTAGCTTACTATAAAAGAATAGCACGATATAGGCCCTTTTAAGGTAAAACTGTGAAATCTGACTATTAAATTTGACAACAAATAAGTCTTTGACATGCAACTTTAGCAGTTTTTTTTAGAGGTTAGATAAACTTTTTCTTTCATGCACAGAATTTTCCCTCTTGACTCATTTCTGAGTCAGATAAGTATTTTTTTTATTTTAAATCACGTCTAGTTTTACAAAAAACACCAATTCAAGCATATATTTCTCCCAACATAATGTCCTAGTTCTTCCAACAAAATACAGTGGAAGGTCTCTATAAGAATGACCACCAGTAGGAAAATATAAATTAATAATTGGGACAATAGTATATTGCTATTCTGTCCAATTCTGATATTTCAGTCAGTAATTTTTTCTTTAACCTAACTGCCTTCACCTTGTCTTTTTTAACTTTTCTCATAGTTCTTGCAAACTAAAAGTCCTGACAACAATAAAAGCCTTTGTTTGTTTGTTTGTTTGTTTTGCTTGGTGCCACTTTTCTTACCAGGATGTGTTCTCCATCAGATCGCACTGAAGCTCCAAACCACTGCTTGGATTTGAATTCCATCTGAAAACCATCTTGGGAAACTCTGTTGTCTGAGGAAAAAAAAACAATTGTTGTTTAATTTTTTAGCCAAAATGTAATAATAAATATTTTTTTTAAACAGGATCAAAATGGAGGACTACAGCAGGAACATTTCAATGTCAAGCAGAAATGAGCTCTGGAGAGAAAACTGATTCTAGATCAGAGACTCACTCAGAAACCAGTCTACTTCCATGGAGAATCAAAATAATACAAGTATGAATTAAGGCAGGGGTCGGGAACCTTTTTGGCCAAGAGAGCCATAAACGCCACATATTTTTAAATGTAATTTCCAAAGAGCCATACATTTATGTAGTGTCCCTTTCCCACACTGAGGCACGGAGACTTAACCTCTTTTAAGGTTCTTTATTCTGGTTACTGCAGACCGCGACAAACGCCGAACAATTAATTCAGCAACTCCTGAATCTCTCCCGCCGAGACGAGACGAGAGCGCGTCTCCCAACTTTATATTCCCCTGCTCCCGCTGCAGCCCTCCCCTTTCCCTTATTCGGCCCATAGCTGAACCCCATTGGTCCAAACTACCTAACAACAGGCTGAGCGACAGAACTGAGAGCCAATCAGATCTCTGCTTGACGCGTTCAATGAACTCCAGAACTTTTAACGCGGCCCAACAGCCATCCAACTCAGTCCGCGACAATATGTTTAAAACTAAAATACAAGTGAATGTGTGCATTTGATGTAATTTCAACCTTTTTAAAGTACAGTAAGTCTGTGGATTCTTTTTAATAACATTGTTATTCTGTTTCTAATAAATGATGAGTATTTCTCGTGGTAGTTTTGTTGATGGTCTAGTCTGGTTTACGTGGTGAGTTTCTGCTTCATGCAGGCGTTGAGACTTTAAACGTGATCTTAGGTTTGTATGAATGTTTTGTAGATGTGAGACAGACTGCTCACATGCGGACCTGGAGCCAAACACACACTCACACGCTGCAGTGAGTGACGGGCAGCGGGTTTTACGTTATTACAATCCCTGCGCGATTCACCTGCTGCCTGTCCCCACAACACCTCAGCCCCACCCTCTGCTTTCTCCCTCACACATCCCGTCCCCGCAACTGCGCGCTCTTTCTCAGAGACGGGAGCGTGCAGTTTTAGGCACGGCAATTCACAGGTTTCCGGGTGGTACAAACTCTGTGAATTAATAGACAATTTTAAACTTATACTAGTGCTGGCGCAGATTTGTCTCTCTAAGCACCGCTACTACTGCGCGCCTCTGCCATCGCATCGCGCACGAGAAAGACTGGTCTAATGAAGAAAAAAAATTTGAATTAAAGATTTGTCTGCGAGCCACATGTGACCATCAAAAGAGCCATATATGGCTCGCGAGCCTTAGGTTCCCGACCCCTGAATTAAGGTGTAAATTAAGAAACAATATGACCTATGTTTTCTAACCCCTCCTCCTGAAACAACAGAAGTCCTTAATAATAATAATGCATTGGATTTATCTACGCTTTTCCTGACGCTCAAAGCGCTTTATGCATTTGTGCATTATTCATTCACCCTTCATTCATACTTGGAGATGGTACAGGCGTGGCTGCCAGTTTGCGCCTACGGGAACATTCATGCTGGTGGGCGTAGTAGCGTTAAGTCTTGCCCAGGACCCAACGTTTATTGCTTGCCATTATTGCCCCCAGTACCATTGTTTATTCCCCTCCAGGAATCGAACCCTGGATTCCTGCGTGGCAGCCCTTTATCTTACCAACTGAGCTACCCTTAAATGCTCATGCCCCTCATGCCCATCCAAACTACATACAACCAAAACAACAGAAACATTTCTACCTTTCCTTGGTTTAAATTGCAGATTAAAAAAACAACAGCAATCTTGTAAACCAATAAGCATTGGTTTTCAATTCGAAACATGAACATAAATTGGATATCAGATTGAATCAGAATTAATTCAAATCATTTTTTCCAACTAGATTGAATTCCTGATTCAGCTCCAACTGTCATTATTTTAATGTTTCAGAGATTGATGATCAAAGCCACTTAGAGCCTGAGACTCACAATGGGCCGTTTACCATTGTAAAACTTTGAGATATTAATTTTTTTCCTTTAAGCACTAAAAATGACAGACGGCCTCATGACACACACACAGCTGAGGTTATAAATACCTGCAGAGCCTCAGCTGTCTGTGGTAAATATACGAAGAATTGTTGTCAGAGAACCAGGAGACAACTAGACTATAACTTCAAACCAATACTGTGTCTAGAGCATGGGTTGGGGGGGGAATGGTCTCCTTCGCAGCTTAACTGACCATTCAGAGATAACTGTGCTCTGACTTGTTTAAAAACTCAGTGTGTCTATAAAATCTGATAATTAGGGATTTTTAACTCAAAATCTTACAGAATTTCAAGGGAGGTTATTCTGGTATCCAGCAGCTTTTTATGGAACATTTAACCAAAATGACAAAAACTTGCAGAAATGCAAAGCTTTTTGAAAAATTTTAAATCCAAGAATGACGGCAATGTCATGCTGACAGACCCAGCCACATTTCATCTGCAATGCCCTTGCTGATGGAAGGAGGTTTTCACTCAGAATCTGACAATACATAGCTCCATCCATTCTTTCCGTTAGACGGAGCAGTTGTCTCTGTCCGTTTGCTGAAAAACGACCCCAAAGTCGGTATGGTGTTCTTTGGATGCAACTCAGCATCGTTTCTCTTTCAAAACCGATGCGTAGAATTCTTACCAAAAAGTTATATTTCGGTTTCATCTGACCATAAGTCATTCTCCGAATCCTCTTTTGGATCATCCAAATGCTCTCTAGCAAACTTTAGACGGGCCTGCACATGTACTGGCTTTAGTGGGTGGACACGTCTGGCACTGCAGAATGTGAGTCCCTGGCAGTGTAGTGTGTTACTGATGGTACCTTTTGTTACTTTGGTCCCAGCTGGTGCAGGTCAACAATTGGTGGTCTTAGTCATATTGGAGTTTGGAGTGTGACTGTTTAAAGGTTGTGGACAGGTGTCTTTTATACAGATAACCAGATCAAACAGGTGCCATTAATACAGGTAACCAGTGAAGGACAGAGGATCCTCTTACAGAAGAAGTTACGGGTCTGTCAGAGCCAGAAATCTTGCTTGTTTGTAGGTGATTAAATACTAATTTCCCCCCAAAATATACAGATACATTCTTTAAAAATCAGACAATGTGATTTCTGGATTTTTTTCTCACTTTGTCTCTCATAGTTGAGGTATAGCTATAATGAAAATGATAGGCCTCTCTCATCTTTTTAAGTGGGAGAACTTGCACAATTGCTGGCTGACTAAATACTATTTTGTTCCTCTGTATCTGTTGCAAAACAAAACAGATTATCTAGATTATGCTGTGAGCAAAATATAACGTGAAAAATTTGGTGATTGTTTTATGATGTCTTCAGCTGCTGGTATGTACTTCCTGCCTCTGATAATGACGAAACGTATGTGTAAATATATATATATAGATAGATAAGTGGAACGTAGCCTCTCAGAGTGCGACTCATTGGAAAATGTTTCTGTTCCCATTTTACAAGAACAATTGTTTTAAAGACTGAAAATCTGAAATGTGAAGCAAACAGCCTGCTTAGTTTAAAACATGACATCATTAATTGTATTCAGTTCTCTACTGTCTTAAGAGCAGAAACAGCGAATGTGCAGAGAGGTCAATGAGTGAGCAGCAAGGCTCGGTCTAATGAGGGTTCATGTTAGAGGAGACACTAGCTGATCTTCTGCTTTCAGCCTGAAAGGCCAAAGCTGCTCTGAGATCCGAGGCTGCACCACAAACATATGAGTCATGAGTCCTGGCTGGAAAACAGACTGAATCAAACATTAATTCCGCGTGTGCAAAGACGTGGTAACATTTGTTGCCAGGCGGGGGCATGACACAGGGCAGGACGTGAGGAAACAACTGGGATTTTCCCCATCACACTGGGAATTCCAGTATGTGGACTTCTGCAATAGTTGAAAGAATAGTTCTTCTATATCTATTGGTCATCTGTACCCCGCTGGATACTTAACATCTTAAAACATGGTAATGGTGGCAAACGTGGTTTGTCAATTAACAAATGAATTCCACATGCAGACAAATTAATCCATGTTTGGAGCAACATGTGAGGAACTGGAAGAACGCCGGGACTGACAGATAAGTGTTCTGTGGTTGGAACCCAGAAAAAGCACAGATGGGAGTGTTCAGTTCTGTGGGTGAGGCTCCACAAAGGACACTGACACACAGGCTCAACCCACAGTTTCCCTCACAATCGTCAAACTTTAGTCTGACAGCAGCTTTTAGAAAGACAGCCTGGAAAATCCTTCTCCCACATTTGTTTGGAACGGTTTTAAGGCTTTTCACAGCAAGCTTAAACAGTCCTCCCTTCAGCTTAACATGCTGGGGTGAAAGTCTTAAGGGCTTTGCAGACCACTCAGGCACTCAGGTGTTCGGTGCTTTGGGGCAAAATAGAAAACAACTCCGGCCCTCATCCATTCTAAAAATAATACCCTTCTAACCTCAGATGAACAATAAAATGTCTTGAACCACACATCATAATAAAACTGTGTAAAGCCACACTACTGCAGTGCTCACACATCTGCCTGGTTCCTTTTATGGTATCAGTTGTGTCTCTCACAGCACTCAACCTGGTTTCCTGTTTCTCAATTTGCTGGCATATTCTGATGGACAACTCACTGGTCCTGTGTTCACTTCTGGACTTCAGGGTTCCGAAAACACTGATCCAGTTCTTGACTATCAGCTAATATTTCCAGATTTCCTTAAGTTCTAAACCAATTTAAAGTCGCACTCCGATTATTTTTTTAATCTATTTTCAAAGCGTTCCCAGTGGTCTATTAATTATGATGATGCTGTTTTTGGCCAAAATCCATAATTCGTTGCCATTTTTTAGGACATAGTTTCTTCAGAGCGGCAGTTCTGTAGAAATTCACCTCGGAGTTGTGGACAGGACTTTTGGCACGAAAGTAAGCCCACCTCTACTTCCCCACATCCATCTGCTTACATACTAGCTTACATCCCCAGTCTAACATTAGTGGTGCAACAAAAATGGTGACCAATAGCAGAGCTATCCAGCCGTACAGTTTAGATCCAGACTCCAGCTCAGACGAGGGAACCAAAGATGGACATGGACTAATTTGTCTACAAGTGGATGGATCAGAATGGAGCAGAGCAGTGAGCTTGTGGCCTGCTGGTTGTATATTTTACGTAACAAACACAACCTTTATCCAAAGTTTCTTTTTTTTTTAAGTCACAACAATTTGAATAAAGAAATATTCAGAAATGCTATTTTAATCTTAATTTTCTTTAAATATGTCCTCCATCATCAGAAAAATGCCAAAGGGACATGTTAAAAAGACAAAAAACTGTTTTCAAAGGTGTAAATGTTCTGAGTGGTCTTGTTTTGATAAAAAGCTTGGTGCTGTGTTTTATCATCTTAATGGTTTCAGAAGTATAAAGGTTTTGCACACACTGACAAACTATTCATTCTTCTTTTTTTTCTTTTGAAAAGCCTTCTCTACCTGGTCTTTTATGATTCCAGTATAACAACAAGTAAGCTTAGAGGTTACAATAGTAATGAAAATAAATTCTGAGAAGCAGTTTTCCATCATTCAATGTTACTTAAAGATTCTCTACGGAAAATATCAGGAGCTTTCAAAAATAATATAAAGTCCCCCAAAAATGAAACTGTGCTTTGTGAACATGAAAGCACAGAACTCACATGAGTGACGGACATGTTTTCAGCTCACTTTCTGCTTCATTCTTCCAAGAAAAGGAAAAGAAAATCCCCACAACCTCACTTTAAAAAGAAAAACACCCTCAACAGGAATACTTAGAAAAATATATATATCTAGGGCCGCCAGAGTGAGATTGAGTCAGTTATGCAACATGAAACACACAACATAGTATTTCTGGTTCAGTGTCTGTTCACTGGCTCTGCAAATCTTTGGTCACCAACCATGCAGGTCAAATGAACAACAAAGCCCTCTTTTGTACAGGAAAACGCACAGGCCATGCATGACTGTGAGGGGCAGCATCAATGATTTCTGTGCCAGTGCACATGCAGGCTTTCCCTGCTGCTGGTGTCCTGCTCAGAGACACTTCAGCAGAACTTGCTTTCACACCGTCAAACCCACCTTGATTCAGCTCGTCGTCAAGCTGTACAGAGGCAGGAAGGTGCATTTGAAAACATGCAGCTGGAGCATCAGCATGCAGCAAACATCTCACCACGGCAGCCAGAGAAAAAGTCCTTATTTGGGAAAAGCGTGTGGAGTATTAAAAAAGGCATTACAACTAGTGTAATGTATTTTTTAATTTTCTATCCTAAGCCTCAAAACTGAAACATTTGTCAGAGCTTCGTTTAGGACTGGAAGCCAGCGGCAGCTTTATTGAAATCAGCACAAGTTAATGAAACACAACACAGCAGCCTTTTACCTCCTTAACCCCCCATAAGCAACCTGTGTGTGTGAGAAGAAATGGCATGTGTTGTACAGTTTCTCCTCATAACTGACAGAGTGGAGAAACACATTCTTGCTGCAAGTCTCCACATCTAAAACTATGCTTCGCTGAAAGGGTGTGCTGGCTTTCTGAGAAGTAGCAGCTCACGGGTTATCCTCAAATGATGAAGAAGAAATGTCCATGAGGGGATTCACCGCATCCAGATTCTGCCAAGAATGATGGCGTTCTCAAAAGGAGACCATCTTTGTGATGAACTCGACTCTGAACTCAACAGTAGTTTGCCTCAAACTGTAGAAACCTCTGCAGACTCAGAGACAGCACAGATTACGTGTCACTGCGTGAACTTTATTGAGCTTGTTGTGCAGCTGAAGGGGGAAGGGAGACCGTGTTTGGTGGTTGAGGCCTCCCACAGAATACCAAACAGAATCCACTTCACACAAAAACGCACTGCACCCTCTTTGCCAACACGCTCCCCGTCTGCTTGGAACGCTCCAGTGCTGTTCTAAAAAGACGAAAGTCCAACACCTGACAACGACAGAAACACTTCTACATGCTGCTGGGCATTCATGACGTCACATGATAGGGGCGCATTAACTATTTCATTTGAGCCTGGTCAGCTCCACCACTTCCTCTGAACCAGACCTCCTTCCACTGACCGTTTCTGAGGCTCTTTGTCTTCTGTTTGGTCCATTTTTGTCACTTTACTTTGCGACAAAGAGAACTAACATCTTTTAGTATTTTTTTATTTCCAAAACATATGAGAGGAGTCAAAACCCACAAACCTAGGATTTGGAAAACTAGAACTTTGTTTTTATGAAGTATCTTCTCAAACCTTTTTTGTTTGAAACTCCAACTGGCATGATGAAGTAAACCACAGAGGAGACCTGCACCAGTTTCAACAGAACTAAAGCCTGCACCTTTTGGGCATGTCTGAGCATTCCCTTCATAATGATGGGGATTGCTGCACTGGGTGAAGTTGGCCTGGAGGAACATTTTGCATTGCATCAACAGCTGCTTCTCTCCTTCCCCCTTTTTCTGCCTTTTCCACCTTTCAGGATCTAAACTCTGAAATCAGGTTTACAGGCATCTTTTTCGACAAAAACTGAAAAGCATTTACTCATGAGGTGAAATTGCTGCTTATTCTTACATGATCTGGGGTGATGAAACTTTTGACAAGAGCAGCACTTTGACAAAACTGTAGCCGATAGGAAAGTGAGTCAGGAACACGCCCAGACAGATGATAAAAGATAGAAATCACACCTTGTATTTTTCCAGGATAAAATCCTTCATATTGTTCTCTGAATTAGCCACTATGCTGAATGAAAGATGAAGATCTTTCAAACTGTCTGCACCAGTCTGAAGATAAGTTGGCTAAAAAAGCGTATTTTGCTCCACAACATCACTTATCCTCAAACTGTCCCAAAGCTACACACTTCCATCCACCATAAACTACTTCCTGCAACAGCAGAAAGTAGTTTATGGTCACCCAGAGTGTAACTCCTACTTTAATGCTCCACCAGAACACCAAGCATGAGCAGAAAGTTCTGGTACCTGAGCTGTCAAAGGGCACCTCCTTGCAGTCTTTGCTGTTCCAGGGGCAGCTGAATACCGCTCCTCTCTCCACCACGCTGCTGGAGGACGAGGTGTTTGCCCGAGGAGCTCCGACGAGAACGTCTGACCTGGACAGACAGACCAGGCATTAGATTCCACAAAAAGGTCACAGAGAGGCAGCAAGACCAAATATACACACATTCAGGACTTCCATGCACTAGATAAAAAGACAAGTTATCTGAACTTTATCTGAACCCACAACATCTGGAGTTAATGAAGATTGTTTATCTCTAAACAGACCACATTAGTCTGACAGATATCACAAATAAACCTCAGAATTCCATGTTTAAGAGAATCCAAATCAGTCTGAGCGCTGAAGAATTTCTGTGCTCCATAGTACCTAATCCAGAGTGGCTACATGACGTCAAACCACCAGAGAGCTCGTTTTTGTGAATTCAACTTGAATAGTAGTGATGGAAAACAGAGTCTGAACTTTCGAGAAAAAAAATCTCCATTCAGCTAAATGGTTCAAACAAAACAAACCAGAGGTGTGATAGAGCTCCTCTGGTTTTTCATTTTGATGCAAGCTGGAGCAGCTTCCAGTTGTGCAGCAGGAGGAGTTTTCAAACAAAGCGTCTTTGTTTGCGGCAGCTTGCTTTTGTTGCAGATTATCCAGAGGTAACCACTCAATGGATTACAAAATACAAAAGAACATTTCTGTATTTGTGTTTGATGATTCTTTCAGACTGCTGCTTCACGGGGCTGGGATGGACAAATGCTGTTTATGGACTGACGTGTCACTTCAGTTTTGGATAGCAGCGTGAAAACAACAAGTTGTTTAGTCATTCAGGGAACATAGCAGCAGTAGCTCATCTTCATCTAATCCTCTAAAACCTGAGCTTTGGCAGCTCAACTGCAAATAAAAACTACCAAAAATATTGAAAGATTCTGGATTATCTTCTTGCCATCTCACTGTAATCCATTTCTTAATCACTTCCTCTTGACTGAGGTAACAATTTTTATGGTAGAAAATCCAACAACAAATAATCAACTTGTCATTTTTGACCTTAAATATTTGATTTACTTGCAAAGCAATAACTTTAACTCCAAGTTTTTCTGTTTTAGTGATGACAACAACCTTGTGCTATCCAAGGCAGCTATTCGTGGGAGTGGGGTCATCTAGAACCCACAAAACAGCAGGCTGAACTTTTTTTCCCCAATGATTTTTGATTTTCACTGGTGTCCATGGCAGACATGAAATCCTATAACACCTTCGTCATGGAATGTAAGGACGAGGTCATCTGGACCCAACTAGATAGCACAAAGGAAAAAATAAGACTTAGATGACCTTACAAGTCACTTTTTTTAATTTATGATGACACAGCCTTTAAATTTCTGAAAACCATCTTCAGGAAGTGTGTGTGAACTAAGATATGTCAAACTGTCTCCTCAGACAGATTCTGAGGGAAAGCAAGCAGGAAAACTTAAGACCAGACTGTCACAATGTTCCAAAGACTCCAGACTATGTGACTAAATGAGTCACCCACATGAATAATCCACAGTGAAGCAGAAGGTTGTGTTCCACCAAGATTTCAACCAGAAAACATGAGAAAGATCAGATTCTTCACTTTTGTTAAAAGTCTAAGCCAAAATAGAGTACAAACAAGCAAGAAAAACTAATGTTAAGATGCACCCAATGAAAACGAAAAAAGAGCTGAAAGTATTTGACATTCAACAAATCTGTAAGATGATCCACTTCAACAGATGAGTTTCCTTAAGTGTGAGAGACAAAGTTTAAAAAATGTTTTATTTTTAAAGGATTTATTTGTGTAATGGAGCAGATCAGTCATCCAGTGTCCTTTGCAGAAAAGCAGCCTGAAACCATGATGCTTCCACCCCCATGCTTTACAGTGGGGTATGGCACTTTTGGGATTCAGCACTCTTTCTCCTCCAAACACAGTGAGTTCCATTTGGTCTCATCTGACCACGACAATCTCACAATCCTTGTCTAGATCATCCAGATACTCTCTGGAGAACTTTGAATGGTTCTGGACATGTTCTGGGGAACCTCTGGAGCTCTACAAGATTTCAATCCATGACGCCGTAGTGTATTACTTTAGTGAACTTTGTTCCCAGCTCTCTTCCGGTCATTAACCAGTTCCCTCATGTAGTTCTGGGTTCTTTCCTCATCCTTCTCAAAATCCTTTGTACCTCACCAGGTGAAATCTTTCATGGAGTGTCAGGTGGAGGGAGATTGTCAGTGATCTAGTATTTCTTACTTTTTCTAATAATTGCTCCAACAGTTGATCTTGTCTTTCAAAGCTGTTTGTTTATTATAGTTTGGTTCATCCAAGTCTTGTTCCACTCTACAATCTTGTCCCTGGTATCCTTTGACAGCTCTTTCGTCTTGATCATTGTGGAGAGGTTGCAGTCTGGCTGTTTAAGAGTGTGGACACATGTCTTTTATGCAAATAATAGTTCAAACTGGTGACATTAATGCAGGTAACCAGTGGGGAATAGAAGAACTTCTTGTAGAAGTAGTAACAGGTCTGTGAGGAACTGAAGTCTTGTATGTTTGTTTGAAGTTGAATATTTATTTTTTGCACCATTTCTCAGATAACTCCCTTATAAATCAAGCAATGTAATTTCCTGGTTTCTATCTTATATTCTGTCTCACAGCTGAAAGGTTTTAATGATGAACACTACAGACCAAACTCCTCTTAGTGAGAACACTTGCATAATCAGTGACTGATAAATACTTGTTTGCCACACTTTATGACATCATTCAATTAAAACATACACTATACCTCAGAATGTTCTGAATGAAACCGAGTCAGCAGACTTAATACTAAGGTGGGTCCTACTTTAACTGGTATTTCATAAACATTATATTACAATAGTACTGAAAATAAATCTGTGTAGTTAACATTAAATCTGTAACAAACAAATGCTTGGGTTTGAAATACTTAAGCCAGAGTATACATTAATCATTTGAGCAAAGATAACCTGCATGTGAGGCATTTAACTTCTCCAACTGCACCAGATGGAGTGAATTCCAACAAGTATAAAAAGGGTTTGCTGATGCATTCAATGGCTGGAGTACACAGTAATTGAAATATTAGGAAGATGAGGACAAAGTGAAAAAACACCATTTTGAATAACTTTTATTATTTGTTTCTTTGAAATGCTAATAGGTACTGTTTGCGCTGGTTTAAGATATGATAGAGAAACAACAACTTATAAAGGTGATTCTGTAAAAGAGCAGCAAACTGGGTCATTTCCATTGGGACTGAACCATTTTACACACCCAGTATCTGATCAGTGTCTGGTCCCTATTGATCAGATCAAGATATTGACAAATGGCAGCTATCTTGTGACAGTCAGGTTATTACATTGAGATTTATAGCACATCTACTGATTTCTTTCTACATGTAAACACATCAATCTGTTTCCTTTCTGTCTTTTATGTTTGAAAATGTTTTTTTAAAAGCAATTTGGCAGGAAAAAAAGTCAGATGTTTAACCATTTACTTAAAATTTATTTTTTCTTCATTAAGGGTAACAGAAACGTCTGAATTGTTTTACAGATTTATAGTAAAAACATTTTTTAAAAATTGTTTCGTTTATGACTACACATCCACTGAATAGCAGTAGTTCATCAGCAATTTACCTCTGACTTGTGGGTGGGACCATTGGGGCAGAGTAAGTTTCCCATCATCCCTTTATTTACACTCTTCCTGCTAGTTTATAGCCCCTCACAACCCCAACCTAATATTAGCAGTGCAACAAAAATGGTAAGGAATATTGCGGCTATCCATATGTACAGTTTAGATCCAAATTCCACCTCAGACGAGGAAAACAAAGACGTACATGGGTCTTTTTGTCTGCAAGTGGATGCATCAGAATGGAGCAGAGCAGGAAGCTGGTGTGTTTTTTACGTCACAAATACAACTGTATTCAACCTGTATTTTGTCGTCTGCTCCTGATTCCCAAGAACTGCAATTTTGAGCTTAAATAATTTTCTTTATATATATCCATCATGAAAAAAATGCCACAAGAACATGTAAAAAAACACTATTTTCTTTGCATTGGGGTGGGTCTTTAAAGAGGTGTTTAAAATAGGGTCAAATTGATGAAGAGCTTATAGACGTGGCAGATCTGATTCCTATAGTTATCCAAGAACTCCCAGTTTTCAGATTTTTGTTTTTTTGTTTGTAACAAACATGTTACAGACAGGAAAACAGAGTATAAATGTCCTCTTCAGAAACGCTAAAGGTTGTTTCAGTGAGGAGGCCATACCTGGTTGCCACCTCTTTTATTTTTTATCTACCTCAGGCAGAATAATTATTAGGAAACACTACTTACTGTATTACATAGCTTCTAATCTCCATTTTCTTGATTTCACATTTCAGAAAATTATTGACTGGATGTTGTGAGAAACACTGCAAACAAAAGAATGTTACTTTTATTTCGATTTATTTTATTTTTAAATGCTCTGTTATTTTGCCTTGTAAATGCATTACAATTAATTAGAAGAAGGTATACTTATTTTATGTTTAATTTTAGTTGCTTCTGTAGTTTTTACAACTGATTACTTTTTACTCTTAAATTTTCTTTTTTTGAAAATTAATGTTAAGTCAAATGATTTGAGTAAATTAGTAATTCCCGCGTGCTTAAATGTCAGACGCCTTTCGAAAATTCCTAGACTTTATCTTAATCCCGTCATGTTTCGCATGTTCTTCTTAACCCTTACTTGAAGAAGTCCACCGAGAAGCCGAAGTAGCTTCGTTCGGATCCTTCGTACACGGAGGGTTTGTCCACGTCCAGGTTGAAGGAGCTGCTGTGATGGAAGCGTAAACACGCCAGAACCAGAACGGCGACAGCGGTGCGTCCCCCCGCCATGGCTGCTGCTGCTGCTGAAGACCTCCGCGGCTTCACCGAGGACCACTCACTCAGGCGGAGGAGATGCTGCCACTCACCGTGTGCGCAAACTCAACTTCCGGTGCCTTGAAAACATCAAACGGCGTCACTTCAAAACAGCCTGGAAAATCTCAGCCGTCCACCCGAGAGCTCTGCCTCGCAACCGCCGAACAAGTCTTCATGTAAAACAGACACTGATTGTGTTGTCGGCTCGTCCAGGAGGGACCGACTTTTACACACCCAGCGACACGGCCGAACCAAGCTTTGATCCGGTCGGGCTTCTGTAGCCTACAGAACAGCGGGATTCCACGGAGAGGCCACCGCTGCACAGCTCCTGTTCACGGATAAATGTGTGACAGTCAGAGCGAGCTAAAATCAGGCTAATTTACCAAGGGGGGGGGGGGGGGGGATCTGCTCAATGACTTCCGGCCCGTCCCTTTCAAATCAAAAGCTCCCCATGCTGACGTAAACTTTGATTTTAGATACATGGTCAGTGAACAAAGAGAGAACTTAAAGACCCACTCCAGTGAATCGTGTTTTTTTAACATGTTATTGTTGTATTTTTCCGATGATGGAGGACATGATATAAAGAATATTAAACATATAATATGTATTTGTGGAACAGGTAATATTAGGCTGGGGGGGTGTGAGAGGCTGGTTGTAAGCCAGCAGGACAGAGTGTAAACAGATGGATGTCGGGAAGTAGAAACGGGCTAACTCTATAAGTCCCGCCCACAACTCAGAGACAAATTTCTGATGAACTCCTGCTGCTCTGCAGAAACCATTTTCCAGAAAATGACACAGGTTTTTTAATTTTGGCTAATAACTCTATAATCATTATTAAAAGACCACTGGGAACACTTTAAAAAAAGAGCAGAGTGGGACTTTAACAGTCATGAACTGTGATGGAAGGAACGCGTTACAAAAAAGTATTAGCAGAGTACCTAATATAACATTACAGTAATGCAGATATATTATAATTGATCTCAGAAATAATTTACTTATTTGGTGAATAATTAAATAAAATTCTTCACTAATTGGGATAATTTAAGAAAACATTTTTACATTATGAGGATCACTTCAAGTTAGTGGAGCAAAATTCAAAGCTCTGTTTTAATCCCGTTTTACCAGTACTCTTGTGTTGTCCATGTATCTATTAAATATAAAATTGGAAATTTACTTAAAAAAATAACTTTGCCACAACTTATTAGTGTTTTAAAACAATAAAGTTAGATTTTACATAACTTTATGTAAGATTTAATACAAAATAAGATAAAATTTACTTTATACCTACCCTGAGAGTTTTTTTCTTATTATTATTTTTCTAACTTGTTCTGTCCAACAACTGAGCAAAAAGATGAGCGCTGAAGGCCTTTTGTGTTGGACAGGTTTTACTATTACAAAAGGGGGTTACGAATCTTCGGATAGACAAGGTGTAAATGGGGGAGACCCTGCACTAGGAGCGTCCGCAGCAACGGGACCCACGCAACCCGATTGTGTGTGTGTGTGTGTGTGTGGGGGGGGGGGGGTGGTACTGCCCACCTACCCAGCCAGGTGCAGAGGAAGGCCCCCTACAGGGGCTCCTCCGGCACCGGGAAGTATAGGCGAGCCCAGTGTCAGGACCCACAGGCCACAGGACAGGCGTGCTCCGACATACCGGGCGGCAGCCATTCGGGCCACTGGGCGCTGGACATCGAGACGTGGGCCCAGGAGCCGCCCACCACCCAGCTGGAGCCTGACCCAAGCAGCCCAAAGATTATGATGCAACCACAGCTCCACCCCTACCTCCCCCCACATTACCCTCTACAGCACTCCTCCCTTATCCCCCCGCTGCCCTTCCCACTCTGGAAAAGGGAGGGTGAGCCCCCAGGCCTGTCCCCACCCATGCACTCTCACACACACACACACACATTCTTCTGGTTGCCCCCCGTGGCTGCTCAGTAACCCACTCCAGCCCACCGACCCCCTAGCACCGCACGCCTGGCCACTGCTTCGGCTAACAGGGTCCCCACACGCCCGGCCGCCCAGGGGGACCAGGCCGCCCCTCTCCGATCCCTAAAATATGCGAGTAAAAGTGGAATGGAGGGCGAGTGCCGATGAGGCCCCAAAGAGAGTAACTCCCGGTCAGCCCCACCAGCATATCCCACCCGTCCAATTCCCGGAGCCCTCTGTGCATGTGTGCAAAATTTGTTCGGTGGGAGCGGAAAGGAGGAGGCGGATGGGCACAACCGGGGGAAGAAGGCCCCCCAGCCAGCCGCAGTGGGCGGCTGGGGGGCCGGTCACTGCCAGCCGCAGTGGGCGGCTGGCTGGAAAAGAAGGAGAAAATAAATAAATACATTAATAAAATAATAATAATCATGAAGAAAAGAAAAGAAAAAGGAAATAAATACAAATAAAAAATAAAGGTAAAGTAATTAAATTAAGTAAAAAGCCCTTTTTAAAGCCCTTTGCCCAGAGGAACCCCGAAAGTGCAATAAATTAACCCCTTCACCCCTCTGCTGTTGATGCATCGTTGACCCCAGGGGCCAGGCCAAGCGCCAAGGAATCGGCCACGGGCAAAACACCGGCTGAGGGCAGCCAAGCCCCAGGCCCGAAAATCCTAAGATCCCTCCCAGGCCAAGCCTCAGCGGCCACACCTGTCCAGGAACGTTCCCGGCTGGCAGCCACCGCCCACCCTGTGCCCAGAATGCACAGACCCATGAACCCCCGCCTCAATGCTAGCCAAGTGCGCACCCCCGATCCCCCCCTCCCCCAAGCAGCCAGAGCCCTGAAGCCAGGAGAACACCAGGCCCTGAGAGTTTTTTACAGGCGCCTTGTAAATGTTGTTTACTTTTAGCATATCTCATCAGGGTTCGCCACGGCAAATGATATAAACCTGTACAAATCCGCAGTTTTACACCAGATGCCCTTTCTGACAGAGCCCTTTATTTTTCGGCAGGGGACCAGCTGGCACATGGAGGCCCGAACTTGGGCCCCCTGTGTAGCCCCTTGTGGCTACATAGTTAGGCAGAAACGTGTTGGGTCTTACTCAAGGACCCACAATGGAATAAACTCATCATGCCCCCTGGAAAATAAAACCCTGGTTTCCCATAAACCAGTCCTGCATGTAGCCAACTAAGCCATCAAGCTGGTTGAAAGGCGCCTTATAAATAAAATGTGTTATTAAATAGTATTAAAAAGATTTAATTTAAGCAAGTATTGGCACAAATGTAAAGGATTCAATATTGGTTTGATCTTCTGAGCAGGAGGCTAACGAGGAGGTTCATGGATGAAGTGAAGGAGGAGATGAAGTTGTAGTGAGAGTGAGCAGTATGTAAGGAAGGGGATGGGCTTAGGCGGATGTTTTGCTGAGGGAAAAACAAAGAGGAGAAAAAATTCATATTAAGAATAAAATGTCATTGTTGTAACTATAATGTTGTGTTATTGTTGTATTAATATTCTTCACCAAAGAACAGAAAACAAAAGTAGGACATGATGCCATTCTCTTTTGTAGTGTTTTCAAAAAGTAGTGCAATCTCACAAATTTCCTTTACAATGCTTTGTGTTTTTTAAAATATTTCTAATACAATGAAATTACTTCTAATAACAGTAATAGCAATATGTTTCAGTGCTTTCTGTGTTTTGACCAAATGTCTAACAAGCTTCTTTCTTTCTGAATTGAAGGGTACTAAAATACCTCTGTATACATTATCGCTACATGGGAAACCAGGGTTCTTTTCCAAGGGGGCGCCATGAGCTAAATCCAGTGGGGCCCGAGTCAAGGTCTCCCTGTGCCGGTCCCCAGCCCAGATAAAATACAGGTTTGTGTCAGGAAGGTCATCCAGCATAAAACTCTCTGCCAAACCAAAATGTGCGGATCATTGAAAGCTGATTCACGGTAGCGACCCCTGACAGTATGTGCAGAAAGGTGAACACCAACTTTTCAATATTTTATTCCTACTTAAGTGTTGGTATAAATACCTTATAATTATTTACCAAATTAACACGGATGCTTAGCAATCTGTTGGTCTACCAATGATCATTTTTACAACTTTAGACGTATTCAAATCAGGCGTGTTTGTGTGTCTTTGTCGGCCTGGATTCAGCTTAACACAACACAAAGCTGAGGCCCAACAGGAAGTTCATTCCAGCAATAAACAGAAGGATCACACAGTCAGCAATGATGTTTTTCATGTTGAATTAAATTAATCAGTTCACTTTTACCTTCCTTTTGTACAAATTTCAAATCTTGCATTTGATCCTTGTTTTCCTTTTAGTAGAAATGTAATGTTTTTATCCACATAGACAAATTATTTATTTTATATGTCTGACTCAATTAAATCTGACGTGAAATGTGATTCCCTTAAAGTCAATTGAGAAAAAGAAAACACTAGATCAAATTCCAGACATGGGGTTAAGATCAGGTCATGCGGTTGTCCTAAGAGTGGACAGCTCACTCATTCCTGGCTGCATGTTGGCCTGAATTCATGATACTCAGTAACGGCTTACATCACAATGACCTAAGAATTCACATGGCAACAGTTTGGCAGGATAACTGAGCTTTTGGTCTTATTTGGCCATGAAGCGCTGTGAATCCCTGCTGAGATGAAGTGTGCGTTTAAGAATGTGCAGCAAAAACTAACATAACATTCTTTTGGGGGGGGAGGGTGTTACATGTAAAAGGGAGAAAGATTGGGAAAGAGAGAGGATGTATTTTATGCTCAGCTTTCATGTTCTATTGAAATGATTACAGTGAAATTAGGTTCACAGATTTGGTTCTGGAGTTGTCTTGTGGGGCAGAAGTCTGCAGATCTAAAACCATGGAGAGCACAAGCATGTTTTGTAAAGCTAAAATTCTCTTGAAGGTCTAGTTTTTGAAGACCTGTCCCTCTTTTGAGTGGGTGAAGGTGAGACATTTTTGTAAAGTGAGAGCATTTTGGCTTTTCAGCTCACTTTGGACTGGACCTTTAAAAGGCGGCTTGATTCTTGAGGCATGATATTTCAGGAGCTTTGATCAAGCCTCTTGACCTACATAGTTAAAAATGTGTTCTTCTGGTCTGTCAGTGCGTAGCTGCAACAAAAAATAGCTTAAATCCTGTTGGATGGCTTCGTTGTTTTTGCAGAAGATCTACAGTTAAAGACCAAACACCATGCCAAAAGTGTGTACCTGTGTGTGTGTGTGTGTGGGGGGGGGGGGGTCTTTTAAAAAGTGACTTCTTTCTGAATCACCTTATTTTCAGACCAGCCTTGTCTTTGTGAACATTAGGTTTCAAATGAGAAACAACTACACAGATATGCTGACCTGAAGATTATTCACAACCACAAAAACAGAAGTATTTTTTTAAAAAACGTTTTAAATTAAAAAAAAAAAACAGTAATGAAGCCTCTAAAATTTTTAAAAGCTTTCACTTGGATATTTTGGGGGAAATGTTCATTCTTGAAGACAAACATATATGGTTCAAATTCCTATGAAGTCAGTATGCAGTTTTCAGATGCAATGGCAAAAATGCATTTCATTTCCATCTTTGAATCCCTCTTATTTTGACAATCAGGAAGTGGCCTGGTTGCAAAAAAGCTTCACTATTATCTCACTGTTGGCAGCCTCAACAAAACAAACTTGCTTTGGATGTGTGTGTTCATGCTGAGTCAAAGTCAGAGAAACTTAGACTACCAAATAGTTCCTTAGCACAGCTATAGTGCACTGCTACCCAGGGGATGGGTCAATGCACACAAATAATGAGATTTTATCCTGAATTTAACATTAACACTTTGACCCATAACAAAATAATAATAAAATAAATAAAAAATCAGGAAGTCAGAGTAATCTTAGTATTAATAAACATTGTTGCAATATGTTGCCTAGTTTTGTCTTTGCTTTTTGTATTGTATCAGAACAACTTTTATCATGGAAAATACATTCTTAAAAAAATGTATGCAAAGAGATAAATAGGCAAATAAACGTACTACATATTTAGTTCAAGAGAAAAAGTTGCTTTTAAATCGTTTACGTAAATTACTAATTACTAAAATATTGTAATAATTCCTTTTTTTTACCCTGTAGACATTTTACATCCTTTATGCACTAAAATAACTGCAGCTTGTCCAGTATTTTTAAAATAGTAATCATTGTTTAGATCATTTTGCAAAAACTTTAGAACACAGACTGAAATAACTTTTGCAAAATTTGGCTGTTTTCATCAACATTTTACATCTGTTTATTTAGTAATTTAAGTAAAACAATTTACAAAAAATATTATTACTTTTCTATGAATTATTATTATCCGTGGTTCCAAAAATAATTTAAGATTTTCCTCCTTGGAATAGGCAAAACGTACTTTTTAGCATGATATTCCTTTTGCCACCACTAGGTGACAGTAACTTACAATTTGAGGTAAAGTCTTTATTACGTCATATCCTTTCTGCTTTAGAAACAGGTATGGCGGCGGCAGCAGAGAAGTCAACAAAAGAGCGGCTACTTTCTGTGTTGGATGATTTGGAGGTGTTATCGCGGTAAAGGAAACAGCTCATATTTTGTTTTCCGTGTTGTAGTTAGGTAGCGACACAGTAGGCGGGTTTACGGCTTGGTCTGCACAGTCCTGATTCGAGTCCAGAAGTCCAGTGGAGAGTAAAGGCTCATGAGGCTTAGTTCACGCTTTGAAATTAAAGCCCCCCCCCCGGGGGGGCTTTAAATGGCCTCCGTTGTGCCGCGTACTCCACAGCTCCTCGTGCTGAATCCTCCATGTCTGCTCTTCTGTTTCAGGGAGCTGATCGAGATGCTGGCTCTGGCCAGAAACCAGAAAGTTCCTCAGCCAGGAGAGGACACACAGGTGAAGGACACAACTTTTTTATTCTAGTTCAACACTCCAAAAGAGCCACTCCAAAGAAAATTGTGTTTTTAAAATGTTCTTGTGGCATTTTAAAGATGGTAAAAGACATTTACAAAAAAAAGTATGCTTAAATTGTATTTCTGATTATTTCTTTAGTTAAATAGTTGTCATCAGGAGCAGATCATCTAAAAACATGAAAACAACAGGCTTGGCCTCAGCCATCAGGGCGGCCTCTCTCTTGATATTCCAGCATTTATTTGGATATGGCCATGTTTAAAAAAAATGAAGAAAAAAAACATTTCATGTTTTGGGTTTGAGCTGTGCAGCACTGTCACCTCTAGCCATTTGAAATGATGCTGGTCTCCATGGAAGCAAAGGCCACAGTCGACGTCTGATCAGTGCTGCTTCTTGTGTTTATTGGAGAGCCTGTTTTGTCTTCAGATCCTGGAGCTTCTGGTGCAGAGGGACAAGGAATTCCAAGAGCTGATGGAGGTGGCCCAGCAGCAGGGAAAGATTCATCAGGAGATGCAACTGTTGGAAAAGGAAGTGGAGAAGAGAGACAGTGACATCCAGCAGCTGCAGAAACAGCTGAAGGAGGCAGAGCACATCCTGGTGGGTTGAGGTTGTGTGTATTTTTGCTTCATCTGATACTGCTGTAAGGTGATGTAGTTACATTCACAGGTGCATTAGCAGAAATCCTCATTCTTCTAGCACATAGGCAGATTAAGCCAGTCTAATGCATTCTCCATATAGGCTGCTGTAAGCAGATCTATGGCTGTGCTGGCTTTAGCATTTGTTGAGTAAAAGTATAAAAACTCTAAAAGGCTAAATATCTTTTGCTGTAAAAAATTAACTCAATGTGTTGTAAATCTGGCAGTTTACTACAACTGTAAAAAAAAAAAAAAAACCTGTGACAAATAATTTTTTTTGTAACATATATGTTGAGAGCTAAGTCAATTAAATAATATAGTTCAAAGTAATCTAAAGATTGCTTAGTCATCTGGGTCATTACAAATTTCACCACTGTCTGAAAGTGTAACAGTTTAAAGCAGTGCTTTTCAAATAGTGGGGTGCGCCCCCCCGATGCGATGCCGGGGGGGGGGGCGCGCTATAGTGGCGGTTTTAGGCACAGGTTATACAGACAATTGTCCGGTGCTCATATTTAACGTGGGGGCGGTGATGACAGCGGCTCAGTGCTTGGGGAAAAAATCTGCGCCTCTATTCGGTTCCTATTGTCTGTAAAATCACAGAGTTTGTGACAACCTGAAACCTGTGAATTCCTGTCCCTGTAGCTGCGCGCTCCCGTCTCCTGTCACACGCGGCTGCGTGTGTGAGAACGAAAGGGGAGGGGTAGTGGGCTCAGTCTGCCAGGTGAAACGGGGCACGCGGAGAACTGCAAGCCCTGTTGCCCAACACTAGGATCATCCCATGCCTTTTGAGGACTCAGCTAATGCTAATAATGTCATTCTTTATCAACTATTGTAGACATTTTGATGATGCTTCTTTTCCAGCACCTAAAACAGAAAGGTGTAGGAATGACGGGGTCACTGGATCCAGATCTAAGATCACACTTGGAAAGCAGCTTCTGTCAATCTAAACTGACTTTTTCTCCTTCAAGGCCACTGCAGTTTACCAGGCCAAGGAGAAACTTGCTTCCATTGAAAAGGCTAAGAAAGGTGAGCAAACACACTTGTCTTTCAGTCTGTGGATTTGGATGTATCATTTTGTGTCTGGTAACATCCAGATACTCAAGCAGCTGTGTGACTTCAGCGTTGACACTCAAAGATTTTAGTTTAAGGTTTTCGTTAAAGAATTCATTCCTTCTTCCATTTTAGGTAGCATCTTCATCTCTGCCAAAAAAAATAATTACTCTCTTGTGCCATCTTTTTGTATCGACTCAAGATTTGGCATAAAAAAACATTGGTTCTCATTAAATGACCTATATCATGCAAAATCAATTTTATTTTTAGCTTTTTATGTATTATATTTGTTAATTCCTCTTGAAAAACGACCCCAGAAGAGTATTTTGATCCTTTAATGCATTTCTGAGTTTTCCTCTAAAAACCTGCTCTCTGAGCACCAGCCCCTCCCAATCCCCAAAAACAGGCGGGTTTTCATATTGCAACAAAAATGAGCTGCTAAGAAAACCGGTATTTCATTTAAAAATTGATGGGGCGGCAGGTGCTTATGCAGGTGCTTAGGCAGTTTAGCAGATCGTCCAATGGTCGAAGAGTCGGCGGTTTGATCCCTGGTCCCACCACTCAACTGTCGTTGTGTCCTTGGGCAAGACACTTCACCCTCCTTGCCTCCAGTGCAGCTCCACTGCTGTGTGAATGTGTATGAATGTCCTGGTGATGGTCAGAGGGACGCGAACTGGCAGCCACAACTGTCAGTCTGCCCCAGGGCAGCTGAGGCTACATCAGTAGCTACCATCAGCAAGTATGAATGAGGAGTGAATGGATAATGGACACATTGTAAGCGCTTTGAGCATAAATCCAATTCATTCTTATAAATATGATTATAGCTTACTCTGAAAGACTTAAGAAAAACATGACATAGGCTTTTCAAAATTGTTTTTTTAACTTTTTTGCAGGAAGTGTCTCATCAGAGGAAATCATAAAGTATGCTCACAGAATCAGCGCCAGTAACGCTGTGTGTGCTCCGCTGAACTGGGTTCCAGGTATTAAACTCTGCACTGCAGCAAAAGCTAACCTTTTGCACAAGTCCTGTTTTAACTGCTATTCGCTATTCGGTTCCCAGGAGATCCACGCCGACCTTATCCAACTGACCTGGAAATGCGCAGTGGGATCCTCGGACACATGGCAAACCTGCCCAGCAATGGTGTGAACGGACACCTGCCAGGAGACGCTCTGGCTGCTGGACGGTTACCAGGTATGACCTCTGACCCTGCAAGACAGCTGATCCTCCGATTAAAATGTTTTAACTTCTGTTTTAATTTCAAACAGGAAGCAATTTTAATTGTTTTCAGGATATTTTTTCTTTATTGCAAATTATTCAATTTCAACAATTCCACTCACGATTATTGAGAGTGGTCACAATAGAAATTTTGACTGGTTCCAACATGGTGGTGTTTGCATCAGGAAAAAAATAGCGACTGGATTGACGTCACTTGGTTGGAACCAGAAGTAAACCATTTTCTATGGGTGATGTCACCCTCGGTCGCTTCAGTTATCATAGACCAGGGGTGTCCAACATTTTGCAAGGAGGGCCAGATTTGGTGAGGTGAAACAGTGTGAGGGTCAAATACATTTGAACTAAAATGACTGAATTCCACATTTGAAGACAAGGAATACAATTAAGAAAAAGTCTGTCTGTAAAATAAAAATTGATCAACATTAAATCATTTTATTCACTATTTAATGCTAACTGTAAAATTTTGAATTTAAGTTGTTTGAATAAGAAAACTTAACACAAACAGTTATCTATTTTAGTACAAAATGCAAAAAAAAAAAAAAACAATGATGATTGGTCAGACTGATGACATCTGATTAAGCCTCCAATGAATGATTGGTGGAGACAGTTAAAGGGGCGGGACTTTTCCGAAAACACGAATGGATGTTGGAAAGATAAACTTTTTTATGTTGATCTAACTTAATTGTTTGCTTCAGTTAAAATAAATCATTTTTTTAAGTTCAGTCAACTTAAAAATAAAACATAGTTATCAGACAGTTATTTTACTTTCGTTCAAACTAATTCAATTAAGTAGGTGTAACTTTGGTCCAGTTGCGCTGCAGCGCAAGGAATTGTGGGATACCATTCCCTTTGCCTGTCTGGATGTATTGGGATTTAAGTGTGGGGATTTGTCTAAATGTATTTTGTTGTCTAGCTGATTTACTCTGTTTTGCCTAGTTATTTTATCCTGGTATGTTTATTTTTTTCTGCACCATGATTGAGAGGGAGGGAGAGGAGAATGACTAAATCCATTGTGCTGAATATCGTTGTAAGATCAAAAATGAAAGTTGGTGTACATAATAACTGAATTCAGGCTTCATAGTGTGAATCCACACTAGATAATTCATGTTAATGTTCTTCAAATGAGAATATCTGGAGGCTCAAACTTAGACATATAAGAATTCAAGAAATACAATAAATCAGGATGGAAAAACATTAAATTGAAATAAATAAATAAATAAACGCCCCTCTCACCCTCCGGGTGGTTTCTCCTCCAATTTCAGGTCCTCTACCAGAGGCCTGGGAGCTTGGGGGTCCTGCCCAGTATCTTAGCTGTTCCTAGCACTGCGCTTTTCTGAACTGAAAGGTCTGAGGTCTTTCCAGGTATCTGTGGTAGCCACTCCTCCAGCTTGGGGGTTACTGCCCCGAGTGCTCCAATTACCACAGGCACTCACTTTTCTATCCATTGAAAATACCTTGTTCTCGCTTTGTACGCGCGTTAACTCAGGGTTACCGGGAGGAGGTTAATTAACCAAACTCATACCTGGTGTTTTGGAACCGACAAACCCAAAGTAAGCAAGTTTAGGCCTACTTAAGCGAGAGTTCAGGGTCAAAGTCAGGTTAAGTTAACATTGCTTTCAGGAATACCTCTCTGAGGTGGTCCTTTACAGGCTTGACATTTGGAAAAACAATCCTTTTGTGTTGTGTTTCTTCAGACATCTTGACCCCTCACTACCCCTGGCAGTCCTCGGACGTCTCTGCAGGGATGCTGCCTCCTCACCACGGCAACGATTTCAGCCTGGAGCCTCCAGGCCACAACAAGGAGAACGAAGATGATGTTGAAGCCATGTCAACAGATTCCTCCAGCAGCAGTAGCGATTCAGACTGAAACACTGTTTTCCTGAGTACTGGCATTACACAAACATTGACAGACCCAGCGAGATGTGTTTGTTGATAATCTGAGTAAAAACTTGCTTCAGTTCCCTTTTTCCTGTTCGAACTGGTATTTCCTCTGGTTTGTCAGACCTGGAAGAAATCAGTTTGCTTTCATGCCTTTTTAGCTTTTTATTTTTGTCAAGCACCTGTATCTGATAGATGGAGATGGTGTGAGCCATTTCCTGTGTTTTGCATGAATTACTAACTGGGCAAATGGAAAAAAAAGCTTTAAAATTCTTGGTTTGCTCTTCTGTGGCAGAAAACAGTCATTGAAGTATAAAGTAAAACTTTCAGTTGATGTTGTGTAAATACTTTTGTATATACTTAACATTGTAAATAAATACTTTTGGTTAAAACTTGTCTTTGCTTTTTGTGTTTTGTTTTGGAAAAAGTAAAAATGTTACAGCATCAATTGCTACATTTTATTTGAGGACAATTTTATCTTTATTTAGATGTTAATTCAGATGTAAGGAGTACTTCTGTGCTTCAGACAGAAGCACTGTGATTCAAAACAAGCTTAATGACAAAGGTTTCATTTAAAGGGTATTAACCATCAACCTCCCCAAAAAGTGCAGCAGCATTTTATGAAATAATTAAAATACAAGTATTTTTTTAGATCATTGGTATAAAAAATATTTCCATGATAAATCATAACTATTTTAAAAAAAATGTATGAAGGGTAAATGGTCACACTAGCAGTGACGCTGTTTGCAATACGATGCTGCCTTCAAGAACTCCTTGTAAATCAGAAACATTAGTATGTCAGACAAAGATTTGTCTGAAGCTATTTGAGTTAGTTAAACTAACCAAATGTATTAATGGGAAAATGATCAATGTTTATACACATGCTAACTTTTGAATTAACTAATTTACCAAAAACGTCTTGTTCCTTACTTGTGGTGCTTGTTAAAGTACGTCTCTGTCATAAACACAAAACTATCTTAACGATGTGTATTTTTTACCTACTTTCGTATTCGTTAAACTGTTGTATTTCGCTAATACTAGTGTTTTAATTATTTGATTTCTAAATTCCGACGGACTTTAAAGTTCCACGGGGAAAGGCGACGAACATCCTCCACGCGCAAGCGCATTCGCTACTCCTCTGCAGTGCAGGGAAACATGGCGACGTCCCTGATTTGCGGCTGCTTGACAGCTAGCCTTAGAAGTTCTGGGACTAGGAACACTATCAGCACCGCGTCCAAGGTGAGTGTGTGTCCAAATTAAGGGGCAGTTTTATGGGTTTAAGGAAAAGTGTATATGGCGCTGCAAAGCTTAAGCAAAGCGTTGCAATATTCCCCCAGCCGACGGTCAAATGTGACATTACCCATAACCATCGAGTTTCCGTTGGTTTTGCTAACTGGCTAAGTTGTAGCGACAAATAATAGCCGTTCTGTAGCCGGCGGTCACCGCTGCAGGTATTAGAGCGTCCACCTACATTAGCCGTTCAGCCTCAGTTATCACAAGCACAGGATTTAGTGTTGTTCTCCAAGGGCTTTGTGAGTTTCAGTTTGCTCAGTCAGTGACCTCCAGCAGCCGCTGCTATGCTATCCTTGGATTTAGCGGCTCTGCGCCATTGAATCTGTCCCGCTGAGTCCTTTTGGAAAGTGATCCGTGTGCATCGTTTCAGTATCAGCGATGACAAACAGCAGCTTTAACTGCACATTAAAACTGTCTAAACGCGCGGAGGAAACTAGTCCAGAGTAAAGAATGGATGGATCACTACCCGGAAATGCTGTTCAAGGTTTTTGAACACATTATTCATGAATACACGAATTAACATGAATACATATTCATGTCTGTTTAGAAAACAGACATGAATAATCATTTCTAGAAACCCTTTCATATTTCTACTTAGTTGTTAAATTTGTTATTTTAATTTTAATGTTTGTGCATTACACACAAACAAAAACGTTTGTAATTGTTTTTTGTATCCTTTTATAAAGAAGTTTGCCAGCTCAGTGTTCAATTTGTAAATGCAGAACTATAATGCTGTCTAAAGATGAGGGAATGGAAATGATGTAAATGTATAGTTTTTTTTATCAGTTTAAAATGATCTGATTAACTTGGTTTTTGATTGTTTTTGATAATTAGCCAACAATAAATATCTCGCTTACTTCATTTGACTACAATCAGTATTACAAAAATATTTCACGCTGTGATCTGTCTGCAACAATAACACAATGCATGAGGTCAAAATGAAATATTCTTTTTGTTGTGAGAACTGCACCTGATAACTACTGAGCTGCTTTATTCTCTTGAAAATTGAGTTTCACATGTTAGTCCTTATGTTCTTCTCTGGTGATCCATAGGTTTCTTACAAACACTGGGAAATGGGGCAGCAATGTTTCAATTTCACATCCATAAAATTTCTGTTTTCTCATTTGATTAATACCCAGAATTAAACTGTCCTTTAGTTAAAAGAGTTGTAAAACAGACATATTTGCTTTCTGTGATGAGACTACAGAGGAGCTGTAACTATGCTCACATTTATTTTATTTTGAATCACTATGCCAGGTTGCCTCATTGATGAGAAAAGGAACAAAAGTTATGTGTTGGTAGATTATTTCAGGGTCGATTGATTTTTATTTTCCAACATGCCAATAACAAGTCGGCAAGGAAGCATGATTGAAAACAAAGAACATTTGACAACATAACAAAAACAGAAGAATGAGAGCATTTCTAACAAATTTGGGCGTGCTGGTCAAGGAGCAGGCAGAAGCTGAGCTTATTCAAGCCTGCCCACCCCTTTTTACTTTACTTACAGGTTTTGCAACACTTTCTCATGATTTATCTGTCAGCATGTCATTGTGAACTTTAAAAAGTCAATAATAATGAATAATAAATTAACATTTTTGTTATCACCACCATTCTTAACATTGCCGCAAATCTCGCACTTCCACACATCTTTCTCATAGATTGTTTCTAAATTCCATTCAAACTATAATTTGACCAAACCATTCTTTTGTTGAGTAGTAGGGCTGCACGATATGAGGAAAACTTGCGATATTAGAGATTAATATTGCTATAACGATATAGTTTGCGGTGAATAAACAAATAGCAAAATAACCAAAAACATCATTCCCATTTCACTGCAACAGTTTAAAAATTGTACTCTAAATGACCCTCCCCCACATAGGTGACAAAGATCAAACATAATAGGCCTCCATCCAATTGGTCTACAACTTGAAGGCGTCCATCCGATTGGTCAAATCCATAAAGAGATTTATTTGATTCGTTAAATGCTTCAAGCTGCCATAAGATTGTTTGAACACATTTAAGGTTTACAATTTATTGCAATTTTCGCCTTCTTTTGCACATTGCAGATCTGGATATTGCAATAATGATAAATTTGTGGAATATTGTGCAGGCCTATTAAGTGATGTGAAGATATGAAGGTTTTGACTGTTTGTGTTCACTACACACACTGTTCCATAACTTTACCCCTGACATAGATGCACAAATCAGCATCAAGCCAGATTTCTAGCTCAATTTCTATTTAGGTTCCTCTGTGGGGGTTGGGGTTCTTTCATTTTCCTTTTTAAAAAGTGTTTCTCAATAAAGTTTTTTTTTATTCTTAATCTTCCAGTTTGATTTTTTTCTCTCTGACTTCAGTTCTCATATTCATCAGAAAGTAAGGAACAGAGGAAGATCCTCCTGCATAGTTTTGACATTATTGATACAAGTAGCATTGATGCCAATACACTGTCTTCCATTTGTATGTAGGTTTTTTTTCTCTCCAAATAATTAACACAGAGAAGAAGAAAAATCTGCAGAACGCATGTTTCCTTCCCTTTTTACAAATGCAGCCCAGTAAGAACACAGCCTTCAAATTTGGAGAAGTTTACAAAAGAATTAGTAATTGGGGTAGAAATCTGGCTTGATGCTGAAGTGAATCTAGAAGAGTGGCAGCACAGCATGTCTCAAATGATAAAAAAAAACAGTTTCTGATTGGAGAGGAACGTGTGTGTGATGAAGTTTTGTAAAAACAATCTTCTGTTGACTATGACTTAATGATGTTCGATAACTTTGGCAGGTTCAGGCTGGAAGGAAACTCAGAAGGGCTTGTTATTCCAATGCAGGTTCAGACTTGAGCAGTTGTCCTCTTTACAGCAGTGGAGGCTGTCTTCAGAGTGGGACTGTGGTGTCATCCCAACTGATAAGCCAGGAGTCAGTAATTTAGAATTGTATACTTCGCTCATTTCCGTAAAAGTCTTTGTACTGAAAGTCCTTTTTAAATCATCTTTTGATCTATTTTAAAAATATTCCCAGTGGTCCTTTAGTTATGGTTATGCTTTTAACAAAAAAAGAAAAGAAAAACGAAACAGTGTTTAGGACACACACTCACTGGCCTCTTTATTAGGTCCAACTTGCTAGTACTGGGTCGGACCCCCTTTTACCTTCAGAACTGCCTTAATCCTTGGTGGCATCATCAGTTCAACAAGGTACTGGAAACATTCCTCAGAGAGTTTGGTCCATATTGACATGATAGGATCACACAGTTGCTGCAGATTTGTCGGCTGCACATCCATGATGCCAATCTCCATTTCCACCACATCTCAAAGGTTCTCTATTGGGTTGAGATCTGGTGACTGTGGACGCCATTTGAGTCCAGTTAACTCAGTCATGTTCAAGAAACCAGTCTGAGATGATTCCAGCTTTATAACTTGGAGCCTTATCCTGCTGGAAGTAGCCATCAGAAGATGGTACACTGTGGTCATGAAGGGATGGACGTGGTCAGGAACAAAACTAAGGTAGGCTGTGGTGTTGGAACCATGCTCAATTGGTACTAAGGGGCCTAAAGTGTGACGCTGCCATCCGAGTGTGGCAGCAGAAATGGAGACTTATCAGACCAGACAATGTTTTTCCCAATCTATTATCCATTTTTGTTGAGTCTGTGTGAATTGTAGCCTCAGTTTCTTGTTTTTAGCTGACAGGAGTGACACCCGGTGTGGTCTTCTGCTGCTGTAGTCCATCTGCCGCAAGGTTGGACTTGTTGTGTGTTCAGAAATGCTCTTCTGCAGATCTCGGTTGTAACCAGCGGTTCTTTCAGTTCCTGTTGTCTTTCTATCAGCTGGAACCAGTCTGGCTTTTCTTCTCTGACTTCTGGCATTAACAAGGCATTTCTGCCCACAGAAGCTCACTGGATATTTTCTCTTTTTTGGGACCATTCTCTGTAAACCCTAGAGATGGTTGTGGGTGAAAGTCCCAGTAGATCAGCAGTTTCTGAAATACTGAGGTGAGTCTGTCTGTCTGAAGAGCAGCTGACTCGGGTTTAGAAAAAACATGAATCTTCTTGTTTTACATCCTCTTCTCTGTTTCTGCCACTCAAACCTATCACTGAATGTTTTTTTAGAGCTCTTTGTCTTGTCTAGTGTTGCTGATTAAGTGATGCTGTGACACTTTAGTGAGCAGCTACATTGATCAAACTTCTCTGCTGCCTCCCTCAGGTTCTCGGTGGATCTGCGGGTCTGTTTGGTAGCCATGGGTCCCAGCTGCAGCCCCCCCACCTCCAGCAGCAGCAGAGGAACCTCTCCCTACACGAGTACATGAGCATTGGCCTCCTCAAAGAGGCCGGCATCTCTGTGCCCAGCGGCATGGTGGCCAGCTCCGCAGAAGAAGCTTACAATGTGGCAAAACAGATTGGTGAGCAAACTTCAAGACTCACTGACTGAATGTTCGCCCTGAGGCTCTCAGTTCAGTTCAGGCTGGAAAAAGGAAAAACATCAAATAGTCTGAAATGTTTATCATCCAATTCTTTCCAGTCAAAGATAGATTTTTTTAACTCCACTAGAATATCCTGGAGGGCTAAGTGAGAGGAAGTTTGGTGAATTTGTTAAAAAGCTGTATGTTTTTTGAAAACAGCTTTTTATTTTTACATTGCCTGTAGAAACCCACTAAAAACATACATTTTAGAACAAATCTGGGTAAGAGTTTGCACATGGAACTTAAACCTTTGCTTCACTTGGATTCTACCTTCTCTGTTCGGGAAGGTTTTTTCTTTTATTCCACATAAAAACACATTCAAAGCAACAAAACAAAAAATAAACAGTTTAAGAAAAGCTCCGTCTGAGACACATTTCTGGTTTTAAAATAGTTGAGACTGTTTAGTTTGCAAGTACATATTTATTCAAGTATCTTCCAAAACAAAAGCCTGGTAGGAGTTGTGATGAGAACATGAGCTCTTGTGACATAAATGGTGCTCAAACAGCTGCAGTCTGGCCCACACTGTAAGAACACAGAGTTGGTCCAAATATAACCTCCTCAGGTTTCACTGGTGTTGGTTGACATGCAGCTTAGCTCCAGCTGTTCAGACACACAGCCTACTTCATTGTTTGTTTCTGATCTAACCCCTGTTTTCATTCGACAGGAACGATAAGTAAAAAGCACAATGAGTGTATGTTGCACATTTAAATGATATTTGGTCCATACAGCAACAGAAATGCAGCTTGTTTTGGGATAGAAACACTTAAATGTGTTCAACAGATCCATCATGTTGTTAATTACAGTATCCTTAGTCTAATTTATCACAAAACTAGTTAAGTTTATTAAAAAGACACTTACTTTAGCACAGCTGAAACTGGACTGGTATAATTAAATGGAAACATCTTTTCTGAATATGGTAAAATATGAATATAGCATCTCGGAGACAAGCCTGTTCATCCAGTTAATGCAGGATTTCAACGACATGCCTACATTGTACATAGAATGTGAAGATGCATCTCTTTATGTTTTTTTAGAAAGCAAGCTATATCTGATAAAGAAGTCAAGGGATGGAAAAATTAGATTAAAAAATGTAGCGTTTGGTCAGAAAGGAATGTTTTGGAAAAATATTCAGGTTAGTAAATGAAACACAATTGATTCAAATACAAAAAGAGATGTGAAGGTATGAGTTTATTTCCATAACAATATTCCCTGTTTTTAGCTAAAGGATTTGTTTGATAGCAAGAAACTTGAATAATCAGCCTAAATCCTGGAGATGTTCAGTGCAGAATGAAAGCTAAAAGACTTGAAAGTGATCACCCAGACAAATATGTGACTATAGCTGATTGATATTAGGTCTGTAGCACGTTTAGTGTGGTTAAAGGGATGGCTTAGAGAAGCAGAATGTCAGCTGTTTCTCACCAATCACTGAAGTAATCCCCCGAAAGATGGTGGAATACTTCAACAATAATCTTAGTCATTTGCTGTTAACTTTTGCAGATCTCATCATTCAAAGAAACATTGTTTGAAAGTATTACATCCAAAGAATCTCAGGTTATGTAATGGATGGAAGGGTCCTTTCTGAGTTTTGTGTCTGTTTTGGTTTTAGGTACGAAGGATTTGGTGGTGAAAGCTCAGGTGCTGGCTGGTGGCAGAGGGAAGGGGACATTTGAGGGTGGGCTGAAGGGCGGAGTCAGGATCGTCTACTCGTAAGTCACTTTTCTCAAAAGACAAAAATGTAAAAAAAAACGTTCCCATTACTGCAAAATAATTACAGAAAAAAATGAAGTGTAGTTTTTACAGACACTTGTCCATCTTTAATCCTTCATCTCCAGGCCGGAGGAGGTCCGAGATATTTCATCCCAGATGATCGGGCGAAAGCTGTTCACCAAGCAGACCGGAGAGGCAGGCCGAATCTGCAACCAGGTGTTTGTGTGCGAGCGCAGGTATCCACGCAGAGAGTACTACTTCGCCATCACCATGGAGAGATCCTTTCAGGTGAGGAGATCATCCTGCAGCTTCTAAAAACCATCTAAGAACAGCACATACAGTTTAAAAAGTGCACATTTCTACCCCCCCCATTTATCTGACAAAAAGAAGAAACCCTCCAGATGTCCATGGAAGATGAGACGAGTTTGAGTTCTTTATTTTATACTCATATTTTATCACTTAGTTAAAGCTGAAATACCTACCGGGTTTCCTTTTTCTGCTGATGACACACAACTGCGTCTGTTTTTAACAGTGATGAAAGGGAGAGCAGGCTTTTACTGCCTTTTAAATCCTTTAAAGGCACATTTTTAGTGATGAGCTTTTAGGAGTTTAAAGAAAGATCTGCACCAAAACGATTAAATACTTTTTTTGTTTGTTTCACTTCTTTAGTTTTACTTCTTTATTTTCAATTAAAACAATTTTAAGCAGATTTGTAAAGTGCAAAAACAAATACATTACAAATAATGGAATAAAATACTGATTGGATTCCTTCTTTGGTAAAAAAATAAATTTACTGTTGTCATTTCTGTTTACTATATGAATCTGTAACTCTTAAAGTTGTTCAACTTGTCCTAAAAACGATTTTACAAAGTTCATCGTAAGGGAAAATGGTACTTGCAGTAAAACAATATTTTTAGGATGTAATTTTTGAAATATCTAATAAGTTCATGAAATTAGTTCTAAAATGAAAAAGTAGTTCAGGTTTCTGTTTTTAAACCCCCCAAATCTCTGGTATCAAGATCTGATTTGTATTGGAGTTCTCTTATTAACCCTCATTTTTCTTCCACAGGGTCCTGTGCTGATTGGCAGCTCGCAAGGGGGGGTCAACATTGAAGACGTTGCTGCAGAAAATCCAGACGCTATCGTCAAAGAGCCTGTTGACATTGTGGAGGGCATAAAGATGGAGCAGGCTGTTAAGGTACCATCAAACAAAGGCCAACGCTGGCTGGAGGAGTTCCAGGTGTGAGCAGTGAGCTGCAGGAGATGCTGAAGAGGAAGGACAGGAAAGCAGAGGGGGCGTGGCTTCTTAGTGCTCATCTTTCACTGTGGTGACTACAAGGAACAAAACAGAAGAGACTCAGAGATTTTCTAACAATAAAAGTTTGATCTCGAGAGTTTGTTTCAAATTAAAGTTTTTACAATGAAACATAAATAAAAACTGCTTTGTAGGCCGAAAATCTGTGGTTCCTGTAGTTGAATTTGAGAGGAGTAAAAAAAAAAAATACAAAGTAAAAAATGTGCAGATGGAAGAAGTGACAATGAATTAGAAGTAAACAATTCTAATAAACATAATTGGAGAATTATAACCACACTTAACTAAATGAATTCATGCTGCAGACATGTCTGAGACATTGGGTTAATTTATTATTTTCACAAAGCATAAGCGGTAACAGCTCCTGTTGGTCTTAATTATTTACTAACTTTAATTTATATTGCTGTCGGCAGCATTCTTTCTTTAAAGTTTTCTAACCGCACAGAACCTTGATGTGCTCTGGTTCTAGACCTTAACAGAGTTAGGTTTTCATCTGCATTCAGTCAATCTAAGGGTGTTCTTTTTTTGAGCCAGATGGTTAAAGTTGTACATTAGTAACTTCATGAAGCTCAAAGGCTCATCAGCTGTTCTGGTGTTTTGCCGATGCAGGTGGCCCAGAAGATGGGCTTCCCTCCTGCGCTGGTCAACGAGGCAGCGGAGAACATGATCAAACTCTACAATCTGTTCATCAAGTACGACGCCTCCATGGTGGAGATTAACCCCATGGTGGAGGACTCCTCCGGCACTGGTACACAAAGATCTCTCACACACTCACTCTGACCAATCAGACATGCAGACCTGAACAGCATGAGGTTACGATAAATAAATCCAATGTTCACATTTTCACCGTTTTACTTGCTGAAGCTGAAAAAAACTTTAGTCTCTGATAAAATGTTGAAACGTGCTGGTGTCATTGAGTTTGATTTCTGACACTCTTAAGAGCTCTACTAATCCTGACAATGTTTATTTTTTATCAGTACAATGAAAAAAAATTGGTGTTTTAGCATAGTTTCAGTAAAAATGTAAAGATTTTTGTCATGACTTTTTAATTGTACATTTTTTCTTTTTCTTATTTTTTGTTAAACTTGTCCTGTGCAACAGCTGAGCAAACAGATGAGAGCTGTAGGCCTCTTCTGTTGGACATATTTTACTTTAACAACAGGGGTTATGAATCTTCTGACACACCAGAGGTATGTCTGAATAAACCCCTTTTGTAATCTAGGCCAAACTTTATTCATCGTAATCATATTTGTAACATTTTTGTGAAGGACCGGACGGAAAAGGAAAGGAGGGAAGAAGAGAGAGGGATGTTAGAGGGAGGGGGCCAGTAGGATGATTATGTGTGTGTGTGTGTGGGGGGGGGGGGGGGGGTAAAACCATGAAGCAGCATAAAGCAACAAGTTTCTGGATGGTTATACTCATCACGGTCAGGTTCAGATGTAATACAAGTCTAAGAGGGGCGGGGCCTGTCCATACACACTCAAATATTAACATACCTGTTGGCTCCAAAAATGTTCACATGTCAACATGTACACAATACAACTAATGTTCACACATGCATACTTCTGCATTCAGACTAACACGTGTGAGACATTTTATTCAGTTACGCAAACTACTTGTGCAAAGGTGAGCTAACATCTGTGCTCGAGTGAGTATTTATGTTCTTTTAAGGTGAATGATGGAATGTAAAAAGAAAGGGGGAGATTGCCCAGTCCTCCCCACACCAAGACCCCCGCCGCAGCAGCAGCTAGGACCCCCCAACACCCACACGGTAACAGATAGAAAGCAACCGCTCGCCGGGCAATCACATCTGCCTCCCAGGCCAGGGCCAGCAGGGCCGCTACAAGGGACCCCAAAGCCAGGGAGCAGGGAGGCACCGGGGGACAGAGAGTGCAAGCTCCAGCCCAACAAGGGAGGGCCCAACGCTGGGCCCCACCTCAGGAGAGCACCCCACCACCACCCAGGAGTTCTGAGCATTGCCCCACCCCAACCCTAGGCATGAGCCAGGCCCCCCAAGGGAGACCCACCCCACGCTCCAGGCAGCCACCCACCCAGCCCACGGTTGATCCAAGAGAGATCAAGGCAAGGGCCGGCCCTGGAAGAGGACGCCCAAGGACGTCCACAAGGAGTGTTGTAAACATGGCCAGACCGGGCTCCCCCACAGTTTGAATTTTGGAGAAGGCCGGTGTACGAGGGCAAGGACCAGGGGCCTCATTTATAAACGTTGTGTACGCACAAAAGAAGGCGTACGCCACTCTCTACGCAATAATTGATATTTATAAAAAGCAAACTTGACTGGAAAATGTGCGGTCCTTTACGCAAGCTCTGACCCAGGCATACGCACAAAAACGGGTGAAATGAGAAATGGCGACACCGTCTGCAGATGGAAGAAACACGTGAAAGTGAAAATGACAATACTGCCTCTCATAAATAACATGAAGACTTCACAAAGCAAGTCTTACAATTAACAGCCTACACGAACACCCGTTTGATCGATCAGCAGTGAGACAAACAAAAAAAATCAAACAAAAATTACAACAGAAATTCAAATTAACACATATTTGCAAAAAGAAAAGTGAAATATGTTCTGCAATATTGGCATGTTGTGCAATTCATGCTCATAAATAATATAGTTAACACAACGAAATAATGTACAAAACTGATATTCTCGTCAGTGTGTCCGTCTGTTGGAGCAGATATAGGTGCAATTAGATAGATAGATAGATAGATAGATAGATAGATAGATGTATTAATTGTCCACTGGGGAAAGTTGTTTTCATAGTAAAACATTTCTTCATAAGCTACGGAATTATGGTATTCATGCATATGCCTTTAGTTTGTTTTATTTTTGATAAAACAATGTATGGCGTATGTCTCAACCATTCCGAAAGCAACAAGAAATTACATTTGCGCTGAACAATTTCCCATTTCCACATCGATTATTACCGACATCTGTAGCTTGTCAGATGCAATTAAATGGATGGAAATAAAATGCCCCATCACAATGCGTAATGACGCACAATGGCTGATCTTGCGCTCTTAGAAGATGTGGCAAATGGAAGAATTCGGAGTGAACGCATCTTTAGACAGCAACAAGACTTGCTGGCAAACGAGGACGAGTGGCTAATGAGCCGGTTCCGACTTCCTCGAGCCGTCCTGTTGGAGGAGGTTGTTAGGCTACAGCCGTCTGCCACCGTTTGCCACTCAAGTGCCTTCTTGGCATTAGTAATGCCCACACTGTGCCCTCCAAACAACATTTTTCTCCTCTTTTCCACTTCACCAACGATAACTTCTACTTCACATTGAGTGAAGTTAAGTTTTTTTGATTTCCTCTCTGTTTTTGCCATGATTTTGCAATCCATGAATATTAACTTGTGGGCGTTTCACGGACTATCTATGGGCAACTATGGGCGTGTCATGAAGCCCCAAAAGCTGCGCTACATTTAGAATTGATTTTGATTTATTAAGGGAAACATCCGTAGGATGTGCGTGCGCACGGTTTTATAAATCCGAATATTTCTGTGCGTACGCACGTCCTATGTTTCATCCGTACACCACTTCTGACGCAAATCCTACGCAAAGTTTTATATATGAGGCCCCAGAACCCACACCACAGGGACACGGACGCCCCCAGGCTCAGATGTGATGTGGTCCCCGGCTTTAAATGAACATTTTAAACACGAGCATGTGGATTGAACAAGTGCGAGTACATGTAGAATCCAAACTTCTGGGTTTACGAAAACAGTTTTGTTTTTATATTTAGAAAAAAAAAAAAGAATTTGAAACCAAATAGAAAACAAACTCCACTGTGTGTTTACTATACTACAGAAGGAAAACTTCCTATAAAACAACACTCATACTCTGATCCTGGGACATGGAGAGCTTTGACCATGCTCTGCACCAATACTCTCCAAAGCCCTCTGTGTCAGGGTCCTCATCTTCTGTATCTAAAATGAACAGTTGGGCTAAATTTCTATCAAATACACCAGATTCCCTTTTCATCACTATCAGAGTATGTCTCGTTGCCGTGCGGCTCCTCGTGAATAATGCCGGCCTTTGTGAAAGCTTGAAGAACAGTGAAAGCAGACAAGTTAGCTTAAGCATCCACAATCCATTCACAAACTGACGTAACACGCCTGGCGCTGCCTCCCAGTCTTAGTGAAAGACTAAGACTAGGTAAAGGAGGGGAAGATGAAAAGTTTTTCATTGTAATCTGCTTGAAGTTGCGGCGCCACCGTAGTCCTTGCCCTGATGGAAAGATGGCATCGTTTTATAAAACGAAAGCACCAATACTGACCTCCTTGAAAATATTCAATTTTCATTTCCTCTGCAAGCATTACTGTCTTCAGTCATATGGTGACTGTAAAGAGGCTTCCTCCAGCTGGCTTGACTGTTCTCTGATCGTTAATCCATCGCTCGAGTCGGTCTTCCAACCCAGGCCACCTGGCCTTGTTTCTGCCGAAAGTCTTCCTGACTTGTCGGAGTTCGTTTTCCATCTTCAGACATGCAGACATGCTCAAGTTCACGTCAGGTTTAAGTCAAACTCTGTTTTGTTCAAAATAAATTAAACAAAGAATTCCTGTAAGGTCTTCCTGCAGAAAGCAATCTTTTAGAAAAGTGAAAAATGGTCAAAGGTTGAATTTGTTTTTGAGCTCTTTGTGCGACTCGGATGGCGAAGCTGTTAGTTGATGAGTGAAAAGCCCAAAAGTCTCATAAAACACTGCTGGATCCATCTTAACTGAGGCTGAAGCTTTTATCCCATCAGTTACCCAAATAGTTAAAGTCATTGACTTATATGGCTGTCTAATGATCATTCTAAAATTATTAGCAGAGGTGGACATGCGTCTGTTTCTGGAGTTTATTCTGCATTTTTGCATCTAGAAAATGAAGGGAATTTAGCATGCCAACGTGCCTTTAGGCAAAGCTGATCTGGTTTTGTTGTTACCAAACTGCAGCAGCAACCGAAAGAAATGGAATTGTTTTCCCTTTTCACTCCAGGTTAGAGCGTTTTTTAGAAGAGACCACTGCTGAGGAGGCATGAATATTTTTCAATCTAAAAGAAGACGTGTGACGTTAAAACAAACTGAGTGTTTTAGTTCTCATTTGTTAAGCAACAGAAACCAATGCTGTGACTTTTAGGTCTGAAACTGCCCACATCCACAAACACTCAGACTGTGGAGTTTATTTGTCTTCTCCGTTTTTGTCTGCCCATCATCTTAAGAGCTTAGTCTGTCTGATCAAACATCATATTTTTTTCTAACAGTGATGTGCATGGATGCAAAGATCAACTTTGACTCCAACGCAGCATATCGACAGAAAAAGGTCTTTGAGATGAGGGACTGGTCTCAGGAGGACCCCCGAGACCATCAGGCCGCCACAGCTGACCTTAACTACATCGGATTGGATGGAACCATCGGCTGTCTGGGTCAGTTCCATGATCATGAAACCTGAGACTGGTCTTGATCAGCTAGGAGAAAAAGATGAATAATCTTGTTTGTGGGATTTGTTCTCTTTAGTAAACGGGGCAGGTCTGGCCATGGCGACTATGGACATCATCAAGCTGCACGGTGGCACTCCAGCCAACTTCTTAGACGTCGGGGGCGGAGCCACAGCACATCAGGTGACCGAGGCTTTCAAACTCATCACCTCTGACAAGAAGGTAAGACGTGTTGTCTTTGTCTGTGAGTCTTCTTTCTGCTTCTATGTCAAAGGGACTCCTTTTAGAAATTCCAGTTTCTTAGTTTCTCTTCATCATATTTTACAAATGTAAGTACATCTAGAAATCTCTAAAACAGATTTGTAAACATGTTTGTTTTCGGCTGTGGTTTTGCTCTTCAGGTTCAGGCCATCCTGGTCAACATTTTTGGAGGCATCATGAGGTGTGACGTCATTGCCCAGGGTATCATCATGGCCGTGAGAGACCTGGACCTCAAGATCCCCATAGTTGTACGGTTACAGGGTACGGCACACCTGAACAAAGAAAGTGACGAGCTTTGTGCCCCTGATCATGGATATATTGGAGAAGGGAGCTGAGGAATGTTCTCACTCCCTTTTTTGGTTGTGAAATAAAAAAAGGTTCACGGTTCTTTTCAAGCTGCTGATAATAAAAGTTCTTTTGTCTTCAGGCACAAGAGTGGATGATGCCAAAGCTCTGATCGCTTCCAGTCCTTTAAAGATCTTGGCCTGTGATGACTTAGATGAAGCTGCCAAAATGGTACTTAAAACAAGAACACAGACATCTTTTCCATTTTAAGAAGCACTTAAGCACCATGGCATGTGTGTACTTACACTGACATAGCACAGCATGAGTATTTATAATGTCAAAGACCCACTCCAATGAAAATGTTGTCTATAACTTGTTCTTCTGGCATCTCATGATGGAGGAAATATTTGAAGACAATTAACTTAAAAAGTTTTTTACTTGAGTATTTATTCAAATTGTTGTGAATCAGGAGCAGACAAAAAATGTAGTTTGAAAGAGTTTGTAATTTTGACGGGCCACAAGCTCCCTGTTCCACTCCATTCTGATCATCCACTTACAAATAGATCCATGAACGTCTACGTTTTCCATGTCTGAGCTTGGGGGTTGTGGGGGGCTGTAAGCTAGTGGGAGAGAGTGCAAACAGATGGATGATGGGAAGTGGGGACGGGCTTGCTCCACACCAACAGTTTTACCCACAACTCAGAGGTGAATTTCTATTGAACTCCTGCTGCTCTGCAGAAACTATGTCCTAGAAAACAACAGGTTTTTTATTTTGGCTAAAATTGGCATCATAATAATTAAATGATCACTGGGAACACTTTTACAATAGATCAAAAGATGAATGAAGCTGACATGTTTCAGGTGCAACAAAAAATACATCTTTATGTGGTTTCTTCTTGTTAAGTCTGATATCTGTTGTTGCCTTTGATATTCTTTAATGAAGGTGCACTCTTCCTCCTATGTTCTCTCCAGGTTGTAAAACTTTCAGAAATCGTCTCTTTGGCTAAAGAAGCTCAGGTGGACATCACCTTCCAGCTGCCCATCTAAGAACCTGACCACCTCTCTTCCAAACACCGTTCCCCAGATCGCTCTTCTCTGCTCACTAGCAGCAGGACTGAACTCCTTAGAAGACAAATTCACCTTCCTCTTCATCATCTGTTAAGGATTTTCAACATCTTAAACTCAAACAAACACCCTTCTTTATTTATGTTTATAAATTTGTTTCAACCCCTCATCTCCTTCTACATGACGCTCCCACAGGCTGTGTTGCACTTGAGCCGATACGCACAAACATTTCACCTCCTCTTCATCCTTAGAGCAGGACTCGTGATCAGTCTGTTTACTTCTGCACCTATTTGGTTAAAAAACAAAACATTCTCAAAAGTCTAATAAAGAACAACACAGCAGTCGTCTCCTCAGTGTGGTTCTTGAGCGCCGTAATGATTGAAAAACAATAAATGTGTATCAGCAAGGAGATGAAGACGAATATGCTGCAGCCTGTTCCTATGCTTCAGCTGTGAGTTATTTTTCATGTTTCTCAGCAAACAACAGCTGATTTATCAATCTGACTGAAAGGTCTGGAGAAGAGTAATATTTACCACAGCAATGTGAAGGTTCTGTGTGTTATCCTCCTGATTTTACTTATTTAACTGAACACAAGAAAAAAACATATTTTGTATATGTGGCAAACTGAATCCTCTTTAAGTGCTTTCCCAACACGAACCTGGATTTTTATCACTGATCTTGACTTAACGTTGTTTGATCAGAAGTTCAGACTTAGGATCACGAGTCTCGCATTTGAACATTTATCTCCTGACATCCTTTAAAAAGCAAATGTATTTCAACTTGATACTGGAGTCCAGACTAGAAGTCTGTTCTTTCTGACTTCACTTCTGTTTCCACTTCTTAAAGAAAGATCATTGGCTGTTTCTCTTTGCTGTCCTGCCACAGAACAAAAGACTTTTAGCTTTCTATTTGTAGGTTTGAGTCTTGTTAGACGGCCAGACTATAAAGCAGTTCGTCATTTTCTTCTCCTCTTTCTCCTGCTGAGCTTCGAACACAAGCAGACAATGTGAGATGTACGTCACTAATTTTACCATGTAAATAACAAATGTTGTTCTGTACCATATTTATGCACCTCACACAGAGGACAAACCGGTAAGAAAAAGAAATAAATGCTGGGAACACCAGTACTACAGTGTGGAGGCCTTTCTTTCAATGAAGATAAATTTTAACTTTTTTCACATCAATGCTTAATGCTGTGGTCTTGAGATCATCCCATAATTGTGGCTTAGAATGCAAAAATATCACTTTTGGTTTCATAAGGTTAAATAAAAATATACATTTATTACTATTTGGTTCATAAAGTGAAAACAGGGCTGCAAACTTTTCAGAAAAGCTTGGAGTGAGACTCAGACAAATGAAGTCAGTCTTTACGGCAGTAAGTCGTAAAACAAGGCAAGTTTAGTTATGGGAAAGTGTAATTATGAAATAAAGCACCTTTAGGTAAAAAAAAAAGACTTTAAAGAGCAACAAATTATTCACCTTAACATGAGAAACAAAGAAACTAAACTACATACTAAGACCAGACACAAGGCATTTTGAAAAAAATTAAAAACTGTCGCTTGTAGAAATTATTTGTGGCCTTTTTTGATGGTTTGAGAATTTCAGTGGATGGCTCCCACTTGAACCATGGCTTAAGGCCTGCTTTCGTAACCCTTGTGCTATTCTAGGCACTTTAACATTGGGAGTTGGGTCATCTAGACCGACTAGACAGTGCTCTGAACCTTTTTTCTTCAATGATTTGTGGTCTTCGCTGGTGTCCATGGATTACATGAAATCTTTCCACCTTTATCCACCTTTGTCATGGTAGGAATAACACGTCAATGGAAGGGTGGGGTCATCTAAGATAGCACAAGGGTTAAAAAAGGAATCACCTTGTCTGGAGTTCCAAAAGTGGGGGTGGACCGAAACACAATAGTCAGCAATGCTCCAGGGGGTATTCCAGAAAGCAAGAGTAAACTACCCTGACTTTAACCCTGAACTCGCCTGAACTTGCTTACTCTGAGTGCTTAACATGAAATATACCCCCATTTCAGGGAACACAAAGCTGAGGCTATCTACTTCCTTAGCCTCAAACTTACCGTGGGAGCTAGCATAACCTGCTTTCTGGAATACCCCCCAGGTTTTGGATAGTTGTTTGTAAACATCTGTTAGTTATTTAGTTTCGAAGAATTCAGAAAAGGTTTAAGTTTTTCTCACTTGTTATAATGTTCTTTATTTAAAGTTTGAAAGTTATATTCTTTAGTTCATATTATGTGTTTAAAAATGTGTAGATTGTTTTTATTATTACAGAATGCTTTTGAATATTTAAGTTGCAATGTTATATAAAGTTCTTTTTACAAGCTTTATTTATGCTTTGTGGTTGTTTGTGGTATAAACATCCCACAGTTTAGATGAGGTGCTGCAAAACATTCAATAAACTGCTAACAAAGTACGTTAATACATTCTATAACCCTTGTGCTATCTTAGATGACCCCACCTTACATTGACGTGTTCTCCCTACCATGACAAAGGTGGATAAAGGTGGAAAGATTTCATGTAATCCATGGACACCAGTCAGGTTCACAAATCATTGAAGAAAAAAGGTTTAGAGCACTGTCTAGTGGGTCTAGATCAGTGTTTTTCAACCTTTTCTGAGCCACGGCACACTTTAACCTTAAAAAAAAATCCCGCGGCACACCAGCATCCAAAAAGTTTTAAAAAAGGAGAAACTCAGTCTGTATTGATCTACAGCCCCTCCCTCCACAGTCTCACATGCATTTTTGAGATAATTGTTGCAGAAAAAGCTGGAAACTGCAGCTGTTTTTTTCTAAAAGATGCAATAAAAGTTAAGTTAGAAGATTTAAAAACAGTTTGAAGTGTGTTCGTTGGTTTCAAGACGTTTAACAACAGATCTCCTTGTGCGCTGTCACTCTCTCAACCCAATGCATCATGGGAGATGTAGTGCATAAAACGGCCGGCGGAGATCGCTTTTCGGAGCTTCATGGTTTTGTTCACTTGTTCCACGGTCTGATACCGGACTCTGTGGAAAGCTACACCGCTAAAGACGAGCTTTAGCTGCTATTTTTGTTAGAACTGAGCGACTTTACGAGCTAAATCGGGACAAGGAAGTGAAGACTTTAACCACTTCTGATTGGTCAGACTGATGACATGTGATTAAGCTCCCCAACAATGATTGGTGGAGACAGTTAAAGGGACGGGACTTTTCCAAAATACAGCCGGAGCTGCAGCTGAGTCGTGGTAACGTCATTCTTATCAAAATGTCTTTAATAAAATAAAATAAACGCAAAGAAAAAGTATTTTAGGATCTTTTATATTCCTAACTACTCAGTGTTTTATCAGGGCCTGTTTGGATGAACAGAGAGCTGAAATCCTGGAGATGGAAAATGTTGTTAAATCAGCTAATGAGGGCAATTTCTCCACGGCACACTTGACCATCTCCCACGGCACACTAGTGTGCCGCGGCACACTGGTTGAAAAACACTGGTCTAGATGACTCAACTCACAATGGTAAAGTGCCTAGGATAGCACAAGGGCTACTCTATCTTACACAGAAGTCTTTAGGTTACCTGGGAGCTGGGAGTTCAGCTATCCCTCCAATTCTATGGCCGGAATGAGATTTGCATCTCCATGGTTCTCAACTGGAAAAAGGTGGTTAGAGGGCTCCTGCCTCAAGTGGATGAGTTCAAATATCCGAGGACAACAAGGAAGAAGCCTGAGATTGACAGGAGGATAGGTGCAGTGACTGAAATTATATGGTCCTATCCTCACTTGTGTTAATGAGCTTTGGGTTATGGCTTTAAACTCTTAAAACAGAGAGTTAAAAGCAGAACTGTAGACCATAAAAAGTATCCTTGCACAAGATTTAAATGATCTGAATGATCAACAGAGGGGTTCAGCAGTATAACTTCTAAAATATTTACTGGTCCTAAATCATTAACTTATTAAGAGGGAATTAACAAAACATTAAACAGATGTAATCATCTTTTTAATTCCTGCAAGAGCAGCATTTTTATAACCTGCAGTCAGTGCTGTAAAGAACCATGAAGGCCTAATAAAATACATTTTATAGTGCATTGTCTATTCAGTTTAAATCTGCTGCAGAGATTTTACATATAGAGTGGTTGTGAATAAGATCCTTAAGGTTGATAGAGCCACATCTAACCTCATGGTGGCAGTATTATCCTCCGTCTGTGAATTCTGATGTGAGGCACAACAGTGACTTGTGGTGAGGTTGATGGCTGGTGAGACCGACTCCTCTGGAGTCAGATTTTCAATTGCAAGAACTGAATATCTCACCATTCATCCATCCGCAGGTAACAGCATATAAGACACACAAGAAGATATTTGTCCTCCAGAGAATATTTCTTTTAGAAACACGGATTGGACACTCTTCTTGTTTATATTATTCATATATATTGTGTGAATATGGGCGACATAAGAAGAACATTGGCCTTTTACTCACCGGACCGCACGTCACTGAGGCACAAACATGCTGAAGCTCCCCTGTGGGTCTCATTACTGTTACTGTGGCTGGAGAATGCAGGTCTGCTTTTAAATGAACTTTTATCACTTGGGTGGAGCATGTCTATGAAGACTCATTCATCCAGGTAGGTTCCATTGTAGTAGGTTTAGGGGTTGTCATCTGGACTTGGTTTTAAAGTTAAAGTTTAAAACCAAGTCCAGATGACAACCCCTAAACCTACTACAATTGGGTAGAGCATATTACAGCAGCTGACAGTAAAATACACAGATAGTCAGATCACTGCAATAAGACTTAACCAGCTTGACCTGAAGTACATACATATGAGTTTTACTCCTAACACCAGGCTGTGTAAATAACAGTAACACATGGGTGTTAGTCCAAATGTCCGGAAGAATATGATCATTTTTTTAGGATCCCCCTCAGGCCCACCTTCAGGATATTGCAGACGGGGTTGCTGTTGTCTGTTCAATCATATCAAATCAATCATACTTTATTGTTCCCAACAAGGAACTCTGCCCATGCTTAAGTACAACATATCCACAGTACAAACAGTTCGTGACAGGTATTACACACACTGACAAACAATAGGCACAAATATGCGTGTTGAGTGTTATTATTATATTTGTGTGTTGGTATGTTGCAGGAATGATGAGCTGGAATGCTGATCAATGTGCCATGCGAAAGTATTTGGCTCCCTTGAACTTTTCAACCTTTTACCACAATTCAGACTTCAAACATAAAGATATAAACTATTTTTTGAGAAGAATCAACAAGTGGGACACAATCATGAAGTGGAACCAAATTTATTGGAGATTTCAAACTTGTTCAACAAATAAAAAACTGAAATATTGGGCATGCAAAAAAATATTCAACCCCTTTTACTTTCAGTGCAGCAAACCCTCTCCAGAGTTTCAGTGAGGATCTCTAAATGATCCAATGTTGACCTAAATGACTAATGATGATAAATAGAATCTACCTGTATGTAATCAAGTCTCCATATAAATGCACCTGCTCTCTGAGGTCCGTTTAAAGAGCAGCGAGCATCATGAAGAATAAGGAACACACCAGGCATAGATACTATTGTGGAGAAGTTTAAAGTCGGATTTGGATACAAAAATATTTCCCACGCTTTAAATATCCCATGGTGCACTTTGCAAGCGATAATATTGAAATGGAAGGAGTTTAAGGCCTCTGTAATCTACAAAGACCCGTCTGTTCGTCTAAACTTTCAGCTCAAACAAGGAAAGGACATGATCAGAGATGCAGCCAAGAGGCCCATGATCACTCTGGATGAACTGCAGAGATCTACAGCTGAGGTGGGAGACTCAGTCCATAGGACAGCAATCAGTCGTTTATTGCACAAATACCTTTATGGAGGAGTGGCAAGAAGAAAGCCATTTCTTAAAGATATCCATAAAAAGTGTTTTTTAAAGTTTGCCACAAGCCACCTGCGAGACACACCAAACACGTGGAAGAAGGTGCTCTGGTCAGATGAAATCAAAATCGATCTTTTTGGCAACAATGCAAAATGTTATGTTTGGCGGAAGAGCAACACAGCTCATCACCCTGAACACACTATCCCCACTGTCAAACAAGGGGGTGGCAGCATCATGGTTTAGGGCTGCTTTTCTTCAGCAGGGAAAAAAATTTGTCTCTCGACTCGAAATCAAGCACTTCTCAAAGTCTTTCATGGTGTTCACAACCAGAACCTTGGACCGGTCCGGTGGACCGAGTGGTTTGACGTAAATCCTGCAGCCTTTAACCCAAGTGTTTTCAATCTGCTTCTGCTTCCTGAGAAGCCGTGCATGTTTAGCGATTTCAGCATTCCTTCTGGTCAGATAGTCGTTCAGATAAACAGCAGATCCTTTCAGATTTCTTCTTTGATTCATCAGAGCTAGCTTGTGTTTTTGATTCACAAACCTGATGAGGATCGCTGGTTTATCCGTCTCCTTTCTCCTGGGGAGCGGGTGGCAGGTCTCGATGGTGTTTAAATCCAGAGAAATCCCTTTAGACGTGAGAAATGTTTCCATTTGGCGTTCCAGAGACTCTGCACCGTTCTCCGTTTCAGAACTGCTAGCGATGCTAGCGCTATTAGCATTAGCAATGCTAGCTCCAGCTCTCTTTAGCTTCGCCCGAGGTTTGATCGGTACTCCAGTGAGAATGACATTATTCATCCTTACTTGTTGTTCCACATCGTCCAGTCTTTTCTCCAGAATGTTGACCCGGTTTTCTCGTTGCTCGTTTTGAGCCCGAAATCTTCGGAAGTCTTCCATTAGCTCAATCAGTGGAGCTAGCTTTGCATTCACTTGTTCGATTAAAGGATACAGCGTAGCTTTGATGTCATCAAGAATCTTTTTAAGGTCTTCGTATTCCTGGGTTTTCTTGGGGGCCATGGTCAGCTCTCTTTTTGGATAAAAAACAACTTTTTAAGTCATTTGAAGATAGTTGTATAGCTGCCGTGAGCTGCCACGCGTCCGTTGTAACCCGGAACCGGAAGGTTATAAAATGTGGCAAAAGGCTGACAACAGCTGTTGAAACTTTCTTATTTGTAAGCATAATGTGACATTTTTCTGATAGTGGAAAACATATCAAAGAAAATTAAGATTGATATTGCTTTTTACAATGTTTACAATGTCTTTAAACAAATAGTTGTGAATCTGGAGCAGACGACAAAATGCAGTTGGTAAAATCTTGTAGCAATGACATAGGTGCTGCAATAAGCAAGGCACAAGCTTCATGATCTGCGCCATGCAGACAAATTTTGACGTCACTGCAAACGCGTTCGAAGGTAGGTGGGACTTCTACCACGTGACCAAAGAGATGTCACCACGCAGGTGTTTGTCCCTGTGGCGGGGTCCCGCCGAGAAAGGATGCAGAGGAGCCAAGGTGAGGAGGAACTGCCTTTATTTGTCGACACTGTTGCTACACGCAGGGCCATGCAGCACACAGCACACTCTGTCACTCCCCCCTTCCATTACCTGCAGTGCTCACCTTTAAATGGGATGCCACGCCCACGGGGCGTTGCTCTCCATTCCCTCCAGGTGGCACCACAGGTAGCAATCATTAAATAACAAAATACAACAATACACAAACAATAAAACCTGGTGTGGCCCCCCCTTGGCATCTGACGGTGCCACACAGTCACAGTCCCTTCCCCTAGAATGTCACTTGGACGTGGGGAGTGTCATTGAAGGGCTGTATTGTTTGAAGCCTTTGTAGATTTTGTGATAAAAGAAAATGCAATCGAGCACATTTAGAGGGGTTGTTAACTATAGTTTGAACCCATCTGAATGTAGTTTTACTGTTTTCTTCCTTTTATAAGTGGAGTTATTTAATCTAGCCACAGGGGTTGCAAGCCAGTTACTTCTGTGCCGGTCCCAAGCCCGGATAAATAGAGAGGGTTGCGTCAGCAAGGGCATCCGGCGTAAAATTTGCCAAAATAACCATGCGAATCATCCACAATACTTTAGACATACCGGATCGGTCGAGGCCCGGGTTAACAACGTCCGCCACCGATGCTGTTAACCTACAGGGTGTCGGTGGAAATTTGACTACTGTTGGTCGAAGAAAGAGGGGAGGCAGAAGGGTCCGTGGCCAGAGAGAGAAGGGAAAAGGCAGGAACATAGGTTTGAGAATAGGGACTCTTAACGTTGGCACAATGACAGGGAAAGGCAGAGAGCTGGCAGACATGATAGAGAGAAGGAAGGTAGATGTACTGTGTGTGCAGGAGACAAGGTTGAAGGGCAGCAAGGCACGTAGTATTGGAGGAGGATACAAACTGTTCTATCATGGTGTTGATAGGAAGAGAAACGGGGTAGGAGTGATTCTGAAGGGGGAGTTTGTAAACAGTGTTCTAGAGGTGAAAAGAGTCTCAGACAGGATGATGAGCCTAAAGTTAGAAATTGAAGGGGTGATGGTGAATGTAGTCAGTGGGTATGCACCACAGGTTGGCTGTGAGTTAGAAGTGAAGGAGAGATTCTGGAGTGAGTTGGATGAGGTCATAGAGAGTTTTCCCAGAGGACAGAAAGTTGTTATTGGAGCAGACTTTAATGGGCATGTTGGTGAGGGCAACAGAGGTGATGAGGAGGTGATGGGCAGGTTTGGTGTGAAGGAAAGGAATCTGGAGGGATAGATGGTGGTGGACTTTGCGAAGAGGATGGATGTTAAACGTGGCTTTCTAAAGGGGAGCAAAAGCACACACTGGGACACAGTCTGCAGTCAGAACATACAATCAGGTGCAGTTTAAATAGGCAGTGACATGGCATGACCACAGGGAACACACCTGAGAAGAATTCTCAATAATTGGGAGCACACCCATTGGACAATCAACCTGTTAACACCCCCACTTGCTCACACATTATTTACAATAATCATGGAAACCAAAACTGCATCACATCTTGGTTGAACTATAATCCAAACAAGAATCTAGAAAAGGTAAGTAGCTTTAGTTTTGTTGCTGGTTTGGTCATTAGGTCAGCAACCATCTGATCCGTTGGACAATATTTCAAAAACACTTCACCATTGTTTACAGTTGATCTCACAAAATGATATTTAATATCAACATGCTTGCATCTCTGTCTATTTACAGGATTCTTTGCCAGTGCAATTGTGCTTTGATTATCTTCATAGATCACAGTTTTGTCATACTGATACTCATCGAAATGTTGAAGCAGCTGAGTCAAATACAAACATTCCTGTATAGTGGCAGCTAAAGCTATGTACTCAGCCTCACATGTTGACAGTGCTACAGTTGGCTGCTTCTTGGTCTTCCAGGAAATCAGGGGTCCATTTTTGCTTAGGCTAATACAATAACCAGAAGTACTACGTCTGTCATTGGTGTCACCTGCCCAATCTGCATCGCTGTAAACCTACAGCCTTAATCCTTCATCACTTTTCCTGTAACAAAGTTTCTTATCATTTGTGCCTTTCAGATATTTTAGTACATGCTTCAAAGTTGTCCACTGTTCTTCTGTTGGCTCACTGAAATACTGTGACAATCTGCTAACAGCATAACTCAGATCAGGGGCCTCATTTATAAAACTTTGCGTAGGACTTGCGTCAGAAGTGGCGTACGGATGAAACATAGGACGTGCGTACGCACAGAAATATTCGGATTTATAAAACCGTGCGCACGCACATCCTACGCATCTTTCCCTTAATAAATCACAACCGATTCTAAATGCAGCGCAGCTTTTGCGGCCCCATGACACGCCCATAGTTGCCCATAAATAGTCCGTGAAACGCCCACAAATGAATATTCATTGATTGCGAAACCACGGCAAACACAGAGAGGAAATCAAAAAAACGTGACTTCACTCAATGTGAAGTAGAATTTATCGTTGGCGAGGTGGAAAAGAGGGGAAAAGTGTTGTTTGGAGGGCACAGTGTGGGCATTACAAATGCCAAAAAGGCACGTGAGCGGCAGACGGTGGCCGGTCCGAGGTTGTGAGGCTACAGCGCTCCATGGGAGGGAGGGGGGGACCGGAGCGCCAGATGCATGCACCGGGTGACACGCGTGGTTCCTCCGAGTGCTCCTCTGTAACGCCGGGCCCAAAAGCCCGCAGAGGTCCAAAAGGACGGCTCGAGGAAGTCGGAACCGGCTCAGAAGCCACTCGTCCTCATTTTCCAGCAAGTCTTCTTGCTGTCTAAAGATGCGTTCACTCTGAATTCTTCCATTTGCCACATCTTCTAAGATCAGCCATTGTGTGCGTCATTACGCATTGTGATGGGGCATTTTACTTCCCTCAATTTAATTACATCTGACAAGCTACAGATGTCGGTAATAATCCACGTGGAAATGGGAAATTGTTCCGCGCAAATGTAATTTCTTGTGGCTTTCTGAATGGTTGAGACATACACCATACATTGTTTTATCAAAAATAAAACAAACTAACGGCATATGCATGAATACCATAATTCCATAGCTTATGAAGAAATGTTTTAATATGAAAACAACTTTCCCCAGTGGACAATTAGTACGTCTGTCCGTCCGTCCGCACCTATCTGCTCCGCCAGACGGACACACTGACGAGAATATCAGTTTTGTACATTATTTCGTTCTGTTAACTATATTATTTATGAGGATTAATTGCACAACATGCCAATATTGTAGAACATATATAGCTTTTCTTTTTCCAAATATGTGTTCATTTGAATTTATGTTGTAATTCTCGTTTGATCTGATTTGTTTGTTTCACTGCTGATCGATCAAACTGGTCTTGTGTAGGCTGTTAATTGTAAGTCTTGCTTTGTGAAGTCTTGCGTTCATTTCTGAGAGGCAGGATTGTCATTTCCACTGTCACTTTCACGTGTTTCTTCCATCTGCCGACGGTGTCGCCGTTTCTCTTTCACCCGTTTTTGTGCGTACGCCTGGGTCAGAGCTTGTGTGGAGGACCGCACATTTTCCCGTCAAGTTTGCTTTTTATAAATCTCAACTATTGCGTAGAGAGCGGCGTACGCCTTCTTTTGTGCGTACGCAACGTTTATAAATGAGGCCCCAGGTCTAGTGCATGAAGAAAGGTATATTAGGCTACCTACGGCCTCTCTGTACTTCCTGGGGTCACTCATCTTTTTACCACCATCAGTGTAATACAACTTGGGTTCATAAGGTGTCGACCTGGGTTTACAATCTTGCATGTTAAACCTCTCCAGCAGTTTATCAATATAACTCTGCTGTGACATGGTTACTTCACCATCACACTGATCAAAGGTGATACCCAAAAAAGTTTTCAGCCTGCCCAGATCTTTCATCTGAAACTTTTCTGCAAGCATTTGTTTGACAGTTTTTAAAACTCTTCCATCACTGGCAGCTATGACCAAGTCATCAACCCATATCAATATTATTATTTTTTCATATTCTGTTTCTCTCTTGTAAACACAAGGATCAACTGGATTTTGTACAAAGTTGTTTTCACACAGGTAATCATGTAACATTTTGTTCCAATTTCTACCTGATTGTTTTAGCCCATACAAGGATTTTTCCAGTTTACACACAATTTTCTCATTTGTCTGAGATTTTACATCATATCCCTCTGGCTGTTCCATGTACATTTCAAAATCAATTGGTGCATGTAGGTAGGCTGTCTTAACATCCATCTGGTGGAGGATCAAGCTTTCCTGGGCAGCTTTCTGCATTAACACTCTCACACTCGTTAGGTTAACAGTAGGAGAAAAAGTTTCTTCATAATTTACTCCCAACTCCTGACTATATCCCTTGGCAACGTACCTTGCCTTAAATTTGTCTGACCCATCAGCATTACATTTGATTGCATAGATCCACCTACCCCCCACTGCTTTCTTGCCCTCAGGCAGAGTGGTCAGAGTAAATGTGTTGTTCTCCTGCAATGATTTCATCTCCTCATCCATTGCATCTATCCACTCTCTTGAGTTGGATGAAGTCACAGCCTCTCTAAAAGTTTGAGGCACATTCGAAACCATCTTATAGCAGTAATCAATGTTGATCTGTGCCTGATCATGCTCTACCCCATAAAACTCTGGTCTTTTTCTATCTCTACTAGGATATCTCCTTTATTCACTCAGGGCATCTGAAGAAGGGGGTTCTGCCTTGACCTCAACTGACTGTGCATTTATCTGACTTGGGCTTAATCCAGTCTCTGCAATGTCACTCTGCTTGGGTTTGTCTGGGTCAAGTCGGGTTGTACTATGTTGCACACCAACTTCATCATCATCATCAGACGCATAATCAGTCTCACATTTCTTAGAATTAGATATGAATCTGACCAGTCTGTGCTTCATCACTTTCTTACTGTCAGGATAGTAGACCATATAGGCTGGACTGTTCTTATCATATCCAACAAAAATGCCTTTGTCAGATTTTGAATCTAATTTCTTTGTGTCCTGTCTATAAGCACAACACACAGTACCAAAAGTCTGCACCCTGGACACATTGGGTCTCCTTCCTGTCAACATAAAGTAAGGTGTCTGTCTAGTGCGGTTGTTGTAACACCTATTCCTCACCATTGCTGCTGTCTGGACTGCATACGGCCATAGCTCCTTGGGTAACTTGCTTTCCAAGAGCATACATCTAGCCATGTCAAAGAGAGTCCTCCAATTACGTTCAGCAGTACCATTCTGGTGTGGCGAGTATGGTGCTGATGTTTCATGTCTAATCATATTCCTGCGAAGTAGTGCTTGGTAACCCTGTCCAATAAATTCGGTACCATTATCAGATCTGATACATTTAACTTTGCCATATGGACCTATATCAGCTAGAAATCTCTCTGTAGCTTCCACAGTATCACTTTTGTGCTTTAAAAAATACACAAACATTGCACTGGAGTAGTCATCGGAAAAGGAAAGTGCATACCTATAACCTTCTCTAGACTCTGGGTTAATGGGCCCTGCCAAGTCAGTATGTACCAGCTCTAATGCCAACGTTGCCCTTACATCAGACTTCCTGTTCCTACTTTGAATGAATTTACCTTGAATACACACTTCACATTGCATAGATTTAGGTACTTTACCCTTAATTGACATGCCATCAACAATACATTCCAACTTCTGAACATCATTATAATTGCAATGTCCAAAAATCTCATGCCACGTCTGAATGTCATGGCAACTCATAGATTGATCACAATTATTGTTCTCAGGAACCGTAGGCAAATAGAATGAATAAGAAAACGTGTACCGTCTTTGTACTTCAGGACGTCTTCTCCCTCCTTGAAGATTACTGTTGCTCTGTTGGAAGTTGCAGCTCTCACAGAGAAGATGTCTTGGGGATAGGAGGGGATATACAGCGCCTGCTTCAGTGTGGCACAAATGTGACGTTCCCCGCTGTCAACCAGCCAAACCGCTGCTTCTCCTCTGCGCTCCGCAACCCCCTTGCACCTTGTCCCATCAGCCAGTTCCACACAGTGCGTTTCAGCCTGGAATTGATCGTCAAAGCTCTTAAACTTAGCAAGATCTGTAATGATATGCGATGTTGCACCAGTGTCCACCATCAACCCTTTTCTGGTGATGTCGCTCCCTGGCTGATAATCAGCGGTCACCAAGAAGGCAAAGGTGTTATCCGTCTCCTCGGATACTCCGCGTGCGTTGTCCTGTTGCTGCTGCTTCCGACCTCCTCGCCGTGTGTTGCTCTTGCCTTGGCTGTACCACTGCTGACCACGCTGGCACTGTCTTGCCTTGTGTCCTCTCTGACCACAACGGAAACACTCAATGTCTCTGTTCTCTGCATTTCGCATCCTTGCACCTGACAGGGCACTAGTTTTCTGTGCCTGGGCACCCATGACATTGTCCTTGGCCACAGCTGTACGCATGCTTTCAGTGTTCTCATAACTGCGCAGTTTGGTCTTAAAATCTGCAAAAGAGAGGGTCTCATCGCTTTGAGTGACAAAAATTGAAAAAGGCTTGAATGATTCTGGCAACCCCTTTAAGACCATTGCAACCAGTAGTCCATCACTCAAAACTTCTCCGGCGTTCCTCAGCGCTGTGATTGAAGTCTCAGCACGTATGACGTAATCAGTCACACTTTCACCACTTAACTTTTGCAGGGAAGTTAATTCAGTGTAGAGACTCACAATTCTGGGCTTCCCCTTGCCAGCATAATAGTCTTGCAATATATTGAGAGCGCCACGCCCATCATCAGCGGCCTCTCGCATGACCAGAGACAAACTTTTGTCATCAAGGAATTGAATAAGTTCAGCATATGCTTCAGCATTTTTCGCTGCATCCTCAGCCAGTGTGTCTTCATCCGCATCTATGGCAGGTTCATTTAGAATTGTATCCTTCAGTTTCTGTAACCGCAAATGTCCCAAAAACTTTGTCTCCCAGAGTTCATAATTCTTTTCGTCTCCGTCAAACACAAGACGAGACCAACGTGAACTTGTCCTTTCACTCATGGTGTTGGCACTCCAAAAGTTTGAAACAATAGCTTATCAAACTGTTTTGCTACTCACACCATGTCTGGGCAAACATCAGCGCATCTGGGCCCATAACCTGTTAAATGTGGCTTTCTAAAGGGGAGCAAAAGCACACACTGGGACACAGTCTGCAGTCAGAACATACAATCTTTTGTTTATTGGTGCAGGTGCAGTTTAAATAGGCAGTGACATGGCATGACCACAGGGAACACACCTGAGAAGAATTCTCAATAATTGGGAGCACACCCATTGGACAATCAACCTGTTAACAATGGAAATGGCTGTAGTCAACACTTACTTCCAGAAGAGAGAGGAACATAGAGTGACATACAGAAGTGGAGGTAGGAGTACTCAGGTGGACTACATCCTATGTAGACAAGGTCATTTGAGAGAGGTTAATGACTGCAAAGTGGTGGCAGGAGAGAGTGTAGCCAGACAGCACCGCATGGTGGTGTGTAAGATGACTCTGGAGGTCAGGAAGAAAAAGAGAGGGAAAACAGAAAAGAAGACCAAGTGGTGGAAGCTACAGAATGAAGAAACTTGTGAGGAATTTAGGCAGAAGTTGAGACAGGTCCTGGGTGGTCAGGATGAGCTTCCAGATGACTGGGAAACTACAGCAGAGATTATCAGGGAAACAGGTAGGAAGGTGCTAGGTGTGTCATCTGGAAAGAGGAAAGACGGTAAAGACACTTGGTGGTGGAATGAGGAAGTACAGGAATGCGTCCAGAGGAAGAGGTTGGCTAAAAGGAAGTGGGATGTAGAAAGGACTGAAGAAGGTAGACAGGAGTACAAGGAAGCGCAGCGTAGAATGAAGAGAGAGGTGGCAAAGGCCAAACAGAAAGCTTACGATGAGCTATATGACAGGTTAGACACAAAGGAAGGAGAGAAGGACTTGTACAGACTAGCCAGACAGAGAGACAGAGATGGGAAGGACGTGCAACAGGTAAGGGTGATAAAGGACAGAGATGGAAAGGTGCTAACAACCCAGGAGAGTGTACAGAAAAGATGGAAGGAGTATTTTGAGGAGCTGATGAACGAGGAAAATGACAGGGAAAGAAGGGAGGAAGATGTGGTTGTTGTGGAGCAGGAAGTAGCAGAGATTGGAAAGGAGGAGATTAGGAAGGCTCTGAAAAGGATGAAGAGCGGAAAGGCCGTTGGTCCTGATGACCTACCTGTGGAGGTATGGAAGTGCTTAGGAGAGACAGCAGTGGAATTTCTAACGAGTTTGTTCAATAGGATTCTAGAGAGTGAGAAGATGCCTGAGGAATGGAGGAGAAGCGTTCTGGTCCCGATCTTTAAGAACAAGGGTGACACGCAGAACTGCAGCAACTATAGAGGAATAAAGTTGATGAGCCACACAATGAAGCTGTGGGAAAGAGTAGTGGAAGCCAGGCTTAGGAAGAAGGTGGAGATTTGTGAGCAGCAGTATGGTTTCATGCCCCGTAAGAGCACCACTGATGCCATTTTTGCTTTGAGAATGTTGATGGAAAAGTACAGAGATGGTCAGAAGAAGCTGCATTGTGTGTTCGTAGATTTAGAGAAGGCGTATGACAGGGTGCCGAGGGAGGAGCAGTGGTACTGTATGAGGTCGTCTGGAGTGGCAGAGAAGTATGTCAGAGTAGTTCAGGACATGTATGAGAGAAGTATGATGGTGGTGAGATGTGCTGTGGGTCAGACAGAGGAGTTCAAGGTGGAGGTGGGACTACACCAAGGATCAGCTTTGAGTCCCTTTTTGTTTGCTATGCTGATGGACAGGCTGACAGACGAGGTAAGACAGGAATCTCCCTGGACAATGATGTTTGCGGATGACATCGTAATTTGCAGTGAGAGTAGAGAGCAGGTGGAGGAACAGCTAGAGAGGTGGAGGTTTGCTCTGGAAAGAAGAGGCATGAAGTTCAGTCGTAGTAAGACAGAATACATGTGTCTGAACGAGAGGGATCAAGGTAGAAGCGTTAGGTTACAGGGGGCTGAGGTGGAGAAGGTGCAGGAGTTTAAGTACTTGGGGTCAACAGTTCAGTGTGATGGGGGGTGTGGAAAAGAGGTGAAGAGGCGAGTGCAGGCAGGTTGGAGCGGGTGGAGGAAAGTGTCAGGAGTGTTGTGTGACAGAAGAGTGTCAGCAAAACTCAAAGGAAAGGTGTACAAGACAGTGGTGAGACCAGCTCTGCTCTATGGGTTAGAGACGGTAGCAGTGAGACAGAGACAAGAGGCTGATATGGAGGTAGCGGAGATGAAGATGTTGAGGTTCTCCTTAGGAGTGACCAGGTTAGACAGGATAAGGAACGAGTACATCAGAGGGACGGCTCATGTTGCCTGTGTTAGCGACAAAGTCAGAGAAGACAGACTGAGATGGTTTGGACATGTTCAGAGGAGGGACAGTGGATTTATTGGTAGAAGGATGTTGGAGATGGAACTGCCTGGCCCGAGGGCAAGAGGACGGCCAAAGAGGAGATATATGGATGTCTTAACAGAGGACATGAAGTTGGCTAATGTTAGTGTAGAAGATGTCCATGAAAGAGTGAAGTGGAAAACGATGATTCGCTGTGGCGACCCCTGATGGGAAAAGCCGAAAGAGAAAGAAGATAAGTGGAGTTATTTACCACTTATGTGCTACACTGAATGAGTTTCTTACATTAAAATATGCAGCATTGCATCACCTTATTTTAGGGGATAACAGTTATTAATATTAATCATTGTTACTTTATTCATCCCATAATAGGAAATTTCCACAGTTGACCCATCCCCCTGGGGGAGCAGTGAGCTGCAGGTGGGCAGTAGTGTTAAGTAGCATCTTGCCCAAGGTGTTAGTTGCCTCTCAGGGAATCAAACCCTGGTTTCCTGCGCTGTAATCTTTCACCTCACCAACCAAGCTACCAAGCCAGTAGGTAACATGAGGGAAATGACAATACAAAGTACATGTAAATAATGAAATGCCAACATTTGTTTTCTTCCAAAATTCATGTATGGAAGTACAAACATTTCAAACAGTGTTAGAAACACCTATTGTGATTTGATAATTCTGTCCTGTGCTGCTGTTTTGGAGCTGCAATGATGGACGTCCATGCAAACATATTATTTTAAATCTTTAGTGCTATGTTGATTTACAGAAAATGGAATCTGACAGAAACAGCTTTGGAAACACGTGTAGAAAATGTAACAACATGCATGCACTGGTCAAAAACCTCAGAGGCAGAGCCAGACATAATCCACATTACATCTCTGCCAATAAAAGGCAGAGAAGATCAAAAGGAAGTCAAAGTTTGGCATCAAATTTATGCAATCCATTCACGCCAAAAGGCCCTCTGGTTTATTCTGATATCTTCAGTTATATTGTTTACTCAACAGCTGTGCTCACTGACAGGAAAATCCTTGAGTTCTGTAATAAATCAGAGCAAAGCATCTGATATTTTTAGATTCTTGTTTTCTGTGTGTGCTTTCACAAAGTTAAAATCAAAGCTTATCTGTTTTTTTTGCAGGGAGATAATACTGTTCGCAAAGCTTCATCAGATAGCGGAAGCGCAAATGTAATTTCTTGTTGCTTTCTGAATGGTGGAGACATACGCCATACATTGTTTTATCAAAAATAAAAACAAACTAAAGGAATATGCATGAATACCATAATTCCGTAGCTTATGAAGAAATGTTTTAATATTAAAACAACTTTCCCCAGTGGACAATTAGTGCGTCTGTCCGTCGATCCGCACGCCCGCACCTATATCTGCTCCGCCAGACGGACACACTGACGAGAATATATGTTTTGTACATTATTTCGTTCTGTTAACTATATTATTTATGAGCATGAATTGCACAACATGCCAATATTGCAGAACATATTTCACTTTTCTTTTTGCAAATAAGTGTTCATTTGAATTTCTGTTGTAATTTTCGTTTGTTGTTTTGTTTGTTTGTTTCAATGCTGATCGATCAAACGGGTGTTCGTGTAGGCTGTTAATTGTAAGACTTGCTTTGTGAAGTCTTCATGTTATTTATGACAGGCAGTATTGTCATTTTCACTTTCACGTGTTTCTTCCATCTGCCGACGGTGTCGCCGTTTCTCATTTCACCCGTTTTTGTGCGTACGCCTGGGTCAGAGCTTGCGTGAAGGACCGCACATTTTCCCGTCAAGTTTGCTTTTTATAAATCTCAACTATTGCGTAGAGAGTGGCGTACGCCTTCTTTTGTGCGTACGCAACATTTATAAATGAGGCCCCTGATGACTACGAAACATGTAAGGTACGTTTGACAAAAAACAAACTGTCTGATAAACAAAAATGTAAGAACTCAGTTAAATTTGTAGACACAATGAACTTTATTGAATTTGCATGACCTTGTTTTGACCCTTTGTGAAACTGCAAAAAGCTTCTAAGAAACAAGTGTACCGATAACTTTTGATCATGCGATTCTTAGACTAACCCCTTCCATGTAATTAGGGCATCTCTGAGATTCCTTACTCTGAATACAATTCGTTCCCGGAGCGGAATAACTAAACCAAAATGACCACCCCAGCTGACGTAATGTAGCAACTGATGAGCCCTGGCCGAATATAAAGTACAGACTGCCATGTCATCAAACAGAAAAAAGGGACCAACTGTTTATTTATATTAACACAGCTGAAAACATTTCTTACATGCTTTTCTGTGTCTTTTTACGCGGCACGTGCCCGGCGCTGCTGTGATGTCATCCTCAAAGTTACCTTGTAGTTTCTTAACAAAATTCTCTTGAAACAATGCCATGACACCACACAATGAGACACAGCAACTCTTTGAAATGAGATCGGATGGATTCAGGTTCATTAAAACAATTTTTAACGTGATACACATCGCTTCTCACTGTTTTACCAATTTGCGCTTACAGGAGTTGGTGCACATCAAAAATGACGTATCTTGCAAACTGCAATGAAAACACTTTCTTAGAATTAAATGAGTCACGTGAGCAACAACTCTGCACATATAGACAGTTTGTAGATAGTGATGGCAATGCTCTTCTTGGTAACAACTGGCTGCCTTGGGCAATGGAAGGTGGGTGTCACATAAGGTCCCACAGCATCACAGATATCATCAAAAGTTGAGCATGTCAAGTGGAATTGTTGGATCTACAGCTACTCAATAAAAACCACCATTTCCCAAAACCACTTCATCCGTACTGTCAATAAAGCCTGAATAACCCTTGTGCTATCCTAGGCACTTTAACGTTGGGAGTTGGGTCATCTAGACCCACTAGACAGTGCCTTGAACCTTTTTTCTTCAATGATTTGTGAACCTCACTGGTGTCCATGGATTACATGAAATCTTTCCACCTTTAACCACCTTTGTTATGGTAGGGAGAACACGCCAATGTAAGGGTGGGGTCATCTAAGATAGGACAAGGGTTAAGGGCTTGAATAAGACGCCGACTTCTCCTTTAATGGATGATGATGAGCCCTGTGCCGTGGCAGAAATTTGAATGTATTTGTTGTAAATCAAAGTATTTTTCACATCTGTGTTTTTAAATGACTTATCGTGTGAGTTGGTTTGTGTTTATTCACATAAGTATGAATTAATGGAAACATGTCATCATGAATTTGTATTTTTTCAACATTTCTAGAATTGTGATCAAATGTTGTGCATATGTGTATTATCTTCTTCTTTCACTTTCGGCTTTTCCCATCAGGGGTCGCCACAGCGAAACAACCCCTCCTTTGAGGATGAGTCGCATGGTTAACTTGTCAATGTTTCAAGCTGGATGCCCTTCCTGACGCAACCCTCTCAATCCATCCGGGCTTGGGACCGGCACAGAAGCAGAGAAGGGAATAGGGAGCAGTACGGATTTGAACCCTGGTTTCACGGACGGAAGGCGCCGCAAACCAGCACGAGCTAAACCGGCTCTGCATATGTGTATTAATAATAACAATATCAATAACAACAACAATAATAATAATAATAATAATAATAATAATAATAATGTATTTTATTTAAAAGCGTCTTTCACAACACTCAAAGTCACTGTACAAATTCAAAAGTAAAACACAATAAAATCACCCATGCAGAAGTGACATTTGCTTATTTGTTTTTATTGATCATTTCCTGGTTGATGCCAGTGTTCTGCAGTGACAGTGTGAGAATGTGTGTGTGAATGTGACTATAAAGTATTTTAGGCCTTTGAGGACGGTGGAAGTGAACGACCTTGGGAGTATTTCAGGCAGGCAACTCGAGCAGTGTGTTTACCTGGTTACTCCTCCCTGCGGGCGGTTCAGTCTAATGAACTCACCTGTTAAGTGTCCTACTTAAGTTCCAGGTGTGGTCCAGTCCTCTTTTTCCATTTCCACGAGCTCTGCGTTTGTCACCCCACCCTCCTCCCCGGCTTCCACCTGTGAGCTCCGTTAGGGATAGTTTAATACCGAAAGCTTTCTATGGAAATCTTTGTTTTATGTACCTGAACAGAGCCTTATGCCAAACTAAAAGAAATATCGAATAAATCTTCTGTCAAATTAAAAGAAATATGGAATAAATCTTCTTTATTGCTTGAGTTGTCTGACTGAAAAGCGCTTTACAAGTATTCGCCATTTGATATACTTTACATTAAAGTTCAATTGGAACCTTGTTTATTTAAGTTGTTACCCTAAAATGTATGCTATTAATAAAAAGTTATGTTAATTTATTATTAATTTTATTTCACTGTTGCAAAGGTAATGAAATTAATATACTGTGTTTTAATTTGTTCTAAAATAAAAGGTTTTAATAGATAATAATAATACATTTTATTTGTATCGTGCTTTAAATGGCATACAAAGACGCTTTACAACACATGAGTAAAAACAGTCAATAAAAACAAGAGCTAATACAATCAAAATAAAAACATAAAAACGACAGATTAAAGAATAAAAGCAATTTTAAAAAGATGAGTTTTGAGGGTTTTTTTTTGAACATTGAGAGGTCAGTGCAGTCTCTGACAGAGGCAGAGTGTTCCAGAGGGTTGGGGCAGCAATGGAAATGACAATGGCTCTGTCTCCCTAGATTTGTTGCTCGGTCCAACAGGGGAGGGACAAAAGGTTTGCATCGCAGGAGCGCAAAGAGCAAGATGGAGTATGACGCTAGAGCAGATCAGTGAGGTAGGGCAGGGCCAGGTTATGAAGGGCTTTGAAGGTGACGAGGAAAACTTTGAATTTGACGCGCTGAGGGCTGGGGAGCCAGTGAAGGTTCTGGAGGACAGGGGTGATATGTTCACAGGAGCAGGTGTGGGTGAGCAGATGGGCAGCAGAGATCTGACTGTATTGCAGCTCATTTATTATTTTAGAGGATGCCTGTTTCATCACAGTTGAGTTTGAGAAAATTGTGTTCAAGCCATGTTTTGATGTCTGTTAGACAGCGTGTGAGTGTAAAGTGAGTTGTGGAGATGATGCATTTGGTAAAGATGTACAGTTATATGTCATCAGCGTAACAGTGAAAATTTAGACCATGTTGGCAGATGATGTTGCCAAGGGAAATGAGGCAGTGGATGAACAGGAGTGGACCAAGCACCAAACCTTGGGGAACACCTTGCAACGGAGGAGTAGTTGAGGATGAGCAGTTGTTTCCCTGGTAAACTGTTGACGGTGGGTGAGGTTGGACTGAAGCTAGGACAGAGCAAAGCCGGTGATGTTGAGACAGTTCTTGAGATGGGAGAGTAGGTTGGAGTGACTGATAGTGTCGAATGCTACAGTGAGGTCCGGGAGAATGAGGATGAAGAGCTGTCCAGCGTCAGAAGAGAGGATGTCATTGGATACTTTGAGCAGAGCTGTTTCAGTGCTGTGTAGTTGTTGAAAACCAGATTGAAAATGTTCAAACTGATTATTTGAGTTTAGATGAGAATTGAGCTGGGAGGCAAGCACCTGTTTAAGTATTTTGGAGAGAAAAGGCAGGTTGGAGATGGGACAGAAATTTGGAATATTGTCGGAGTCCACATGAAGTTTTTTTCAGGATGGGGGTTTTATTTACATAGTTTGTCATTTGTCTTCCTCTTGGTTTCCCCACAGAAAAGTATTGATAGGAAAGGCAATAATATTCTGAATCAATAAACAGTTTCGATAAGAGGAGTTGCATCAATAAAATCTTAGCAATACCCATCTCTAGTCCTTGGACACTTTACCCCACATTGCTCCTGGTGGTTATGGGTTAGTGTCAGTGTTAAGCAGCAGAGTATGAATGTGTGTGTGAATGAGACTGGGACTGTAAGGCACTTCAGGCCTTCTAAGAAGGTAGTAAAGCACTATATATTGTAAATATATGCCATATACTATTTTCCTTAGACTAATGCAGGACAGCAAATTGTCAAACTGGCTCACAGAAAGATAAAAGTACAGCTGAAAGTGCCATCATTCAGCTGCAGCTCCTGCAGTAAAATGGGAAATGGCGTATACTTATATAGTGCTTTTTTTCTACCTACAAGGCTACAGTCACAGATCCCATTCACCCAGTCACACACTGGTGGCGGCGCCACTGCCGAACACTGGCACCAACCTCCCACCAGAGGCAACGGTGGGGTTCAGTGTCTTGCCCAAGGACACTTTGACTCATGGGTGTGCAAGGCGGGAATTGAACCTGTAATATTACGATCATGGGTTGACCGCCCTTCCACTGCACCACGGCCGCCCTAGAAGATGGTGATGCTCACTGTAAAAAACAGAAAGAAAGATCTCATAAGCCCAGACATGGAGATGTGTTTACCGATGCTTTTACAGAACTTTTTAAAAAATAAAAGCTTATCTCTTAACATCATCCGCCTCTTCTATATATTGTTAATGAGACAAACAGTCAATTTGACAGGAGCTTCTCCCAAACTCATCTGGAGCGTCTAGTTTATGAACAGATTTTTGGACCGGTGTAGGTTGGCAGTGAATTTGTCGTGTGTTGAAAAAGAGGCAGCGGACGCAAATTTGACACGTGAATCGCAGTAGTGTGAACGCAGCACTGTGCCAGGTTTGTTGGAGTTCAGAAGCACCTTTCTCCCTAAAGTGCGACTTAAGTAAGTCACTAGGTACTTTAGGGAGAAAGTAAGTAATAAGTTATTTTCTTCTTCTTCTTTCTTCTTATAGTTAAAAAAATACGGTGCTCAATATCTTCCTAATATTTTTCTTAATTTCTTTTTTTGTCCTTATTATTTAGTACTATTATTTACTTTCAGATCTCACAGTTCAAACATCCATGTTTTTTACATTCTTACAGTTCCTCCACAAACACCCTAAAATATTTACAAACGCATCCTGTTTAATCTCTTCCTACTCTTCTTTTGTGATCCTCCTTCTTCCCATCAGATTTTTAATTAATCCTCTCTTCTGCGTCGGCATCTCTCCAGAGGGATTTGCAGAGAACGCTTTCATCATCCCAATCCAACTAAAGCCACGGAAAACAGAGGAAACTATGCCTGCTCATACCTCAGAGGAAACAACTCACAGGACACTTTAGATATTCATCCTGGATACTGTTCACTATTTTTCACTGAAAGTTGCTTTGGACAGTCCCTAGAAAAAACCCTGAGTGCAAAGTAGCTTCTGAAATTTATCTGTTGCTTATTCTGCTTCTCACATGTTTCGTCTAGAAGAGGAGAATATTAAAAGGATTGCCTGTTTGAATAATTTATCAGTCAAACGGAACAAACTGAGAAAAAAAAGAGGATGTGAGTGTATTCTGAAAGGGTAAAATGTGTGTGTATGGGGGTGCCAAGTGACTGACATTTCACGACTATCATTTGAACAAACATGCTCCCCACAGGTTGAAAAATTGTGACCCACCCAAAGGATTAGACATTCAAAGCCTCATCATCCTGTGAGTCCCTCCCCCCCATCTAAGACACCTGAGAGGTTTAACCACGAGGGGGTGAAGGTGAGATGGGATTTGTATCAGAAATAATCATTTGCTTAATTTATTCACAGTCATGGTCCATGGAGTTTTTCTTTATGTAGATGCTGAATTCATGAATTTGTGAGGGTGGGTTTATTTTTAGGTTCTTGTTTCTGCTCGTCAAACAGCGTTGTCTGCTACTTATTGATGGATCCGTCCTACCTACCTGCCTACCCACTAATGTCTTTCATTTTTCATTAAATGCTTCCAAGTTCAAAACTCTCATGTTCAAGAGTTACTGCCCATGTTTTTAAGTCTGTTTTTGTGCTCAACGCACAGAACATTTGTCCATTAAATTGCACATTGAAAGTTAAACCAGGTTCATTTTTGACCTATCAGGGATTTAGTAGTGACGAATGGATAGCACCCCCTTTAACTTACAGAAGTTTTAACGGTTTGAAAATTGATCTTGGAGGAGAAATTAATAATTGTGGTTTGTGCCCAGCCAGAACTCTATGACAGTGGTCTCCAACCTATTTAACGTCATGGACCGGTATGACGTCAGACAAAGCTTTCACGGACCGGTCTTTAAGATGTAGAAAATGATTATTATAGCACCGTTATGATGAAGGAGAAACAGAGACATGACAAATTGAACTTTGCGCTTTTATTCTAACACCCATGACATTGTATATCGCACAGAGGTCATAACCCTCTCCCCTTCCCACACTCAGGGTGCAAAAAAGAAGTACTGTCTATTAAATGTAGCTTTCTTTTTTTGGAAGTCGAAGGCTCCGCTTCTGTCTCCTGGCTGGGCAATTTCCCCTTTGGCAAAGAAACTTTCCAAAGACGTTTGTTTTTTACTCATTTTGCTGGCTCCTGGGTTTTATTTTAGCGGTAACCTATGATGTGTCCTAGAAGAGTGCCTTGGCCTGCGTCAAGAGTGACAGACGGATGCAACAGAGAATCGGGCAATTTTTCAAAATAAAACATCTTTCAGATTCCAAAATAAATACAATGGAAGTCATGTAAGTTATTTATTTTCGCTGTACTACCTGGTACCAAAAGACCCACAGATTGGTACCGGTCCGCGGCCCGGGGGTTGGTCCCGCTGTTCAATGACACCAAGTCTCGAGGAAAATTACCGTAAATTCCGGACTACAAAGCGCACCCGATTACAAGCCGCACCCACCCATTTTTACGTGTTTAACTACTTTTATACATACACAAGCCGCGTCAGAGTACAAGCCGCGCATGTGTTAGGGGATATTGTCATCCTGACAGATCACGGCCAGCATCCCAGAGTGAGTGCAGTTCATTAGTACGTTGTGGGTGTAGCCAGCTTTGCCTCTGGCTCATGCATTTGAGTGTATCGACATCTGTCAAACAGCATGGACCTGTATTCTGTTCACAAGTTCCTCAGTTATGGTGTTTTTATTTCATTCTTTTTTTTTTTTTTACTTATTGACAATCTAGGTATCATACATAAAATTACAAACAGTAACCATATAATCAACATTACATCCCTCAGTTATGATGAGGAAATTTACATCCGCGATTCCACATTTCCCATGAGTCTTAGGGGCTAAAGGCGGGGCCAACGCCCGGCTCGCCATACTGTTGTATGTGTTTAAGAATGAGCAAGTATCAGCAGTGCATGGAGGGGTGAACGGGTAAAGCTCTCCTTCCGCTTGTGTCGCGGCAGCGTTATGGGAGTAACAGGACTGGTTAAAAAACACACCGGTAAAATAAAGCAGCGGCGACTGAAAAGCGCGCGCCTCAGCGCGATACGCGCGCCTCAGTGCGGCACGTGCGTCAGAATTCAGAAGCCTCTGCACTCCGCGGACGCCTCTGCGCTCCGCTCCCGCCCCGCGCGCTCCTTGTCTCCCCTTCCTATCTACTCCGACACCTCTGGCCAGGGCGGCTTCAAGGAGGAAAACTTCGTCCCCATTGCGCCGGTGGACCGAGCAAATCGTGTCTGTGCAAAGCAATCGGACTTAATACTGTACGTTTTGTGTATGAGGGGCGGATGCGTTGTTACGTGTGGGAGCCATCAGACTGTCATTGGCCCCGCAGCTCTATAAGAGCAGCAGGAGGAGAAGATGTCTCCAACTCACACGGAGGCTGTGAGCTTTTCAAAGCAAAATTCCGCTTTTACGGTTTCCTTAGAAACCGTAAATGGAGTGTACATTCACTCCATGCGCTGTTCTCTCCGTCACGCAGCAAACCGGCTTTTCCAAACCCGTTGGTGATGGTGGACTTTTTTACGCTGCTTTTAACGATTGCTTTAAACTTGAAAGCTTCATCATATTGTAGCGGCGATCACGTGCACGTTGGGTCTAATGCCCCAAAGGATTCTGGGATGCGGCCGGGCATGCGTGTTTCGTTTTGTTGAACCATGACTGAAGTGTCTAAGACCTAAAGTCAAGTCCATGCTGTTTGGCTGCCAAGAGGTGTGTTGAAAAGAAATGCCTTGTGCTTGGAGTTGGATAGAGAGTTCAAACTATTCACTGAGTTCGAAAGTACGTACACGGCGGCCGCCAATTAAATCCATAAATTAGCCGCGTCACTGAAAAAGCCGCAGGGCTGTAAGCGCAGGAAAAAAGTAGCGGCTTGTAGTCCGGATATTACGGTAATTAGATTTGCACCTACTTCAACATTTCACACTAAGCCTCTTCCAAATATAGGTGGTGGACATGCGATAGTAAACAGTAGGAAAATAAAAAGAAGAAGGAGCCCCTCCCTGCTTAAATAATGTGAACACCATGGGCTAAATGCACAGGCATTTAGTGCAATATTGAACGCACACCACGTCATGCCCAGTGTCCATAGCTTCATAGCGAGAAATGAGAACAGGTGACGACATGTTAAAGGGCCTTTATTAAGCAAAATCAACTTTTTGAGCTTTTAGGTGTTTTATAATGTTTATTCCTCACAAAAAAACCCACCAAAACGGTATTTTAAACCATTTTCACAGATCCCTGAGTATTCTTCTAAGAACCTCTGACCACAGCCCCTCCCTATCCATGAAAACGGGAGTTTTCTCACATTGTGAGATAGATAAGTGAGAACAGCCTCTTCCAGGAAGAGTCTGTGCTGTCAGCATTGCCCTCAAGCTAACAGACACAACCATTTTCTCAGCAGAGCTAAAGTGATTGGCTGGGTCAAGCATGTATGTAGTATATCCACAATATGCACATCCATGTTGTTTACTTTCATGGGCGAAACGTAGACACACTGCCTACGCTGACAAACTTACTGAATGACGACTCAATCTCTGATCCCCACACGGGGATCAGAGATTGAGTCGTCTTACTTAAGGGCCAGAAATACATTTTATTAATAAAATTGTTCTTTGATATTTTATCATTTGTAGGTAGGTAATATGATTATTTGTAGGTAGGTAATATCAATCAATCAATCAATCAATCAATCAATCAATCAATCAATCAATCTTTATTTATTTACAGAAAAGCTGTTCTCATACTTTTTTTTTCTCTTACTTGTCCTGTCCAACAACTGAGCAGACAGATGAGAGCTGAAAGCCTATTGTGTTGGACATACTTTACTGTTACAATAGAGGTTATAAATCTTCTGTCACACTAGGTGTATGTTGGAATAAACCCATTTTGTAATTTAGGCTAAACTCTTTTCAACTTACTTAAATCTGTAACAGTCTTTTGTTGGACCGGACGGAAAAGAAAAGAAGGGAAGAAGAGAAACATTGTTAAACAGTACATGGAGGATTTTGGTCTTTGTAATATTTGGCAATCCTTACACCCCACAAAGAGAGCCTACACTTTTTTTCCCCACAGTTCATCAATCATACTCAGTGATCAGTGTCAGTGTTCACGCTCCGATATCCCTGACTCTAAAAAACAAAACATCGCCATTGCACTAAGGAGCTGGGGGGTATTCCAGGAAGCATGTTTAAACTACCCTGACTTTAACCCTGAACTGTGGCTGAAAACCGCCTGAACTTGCTTACTCTGGGTGTGTCGGTTCCAAAAGACCGAATATGAGTTAGCGTAATTACGCTTGACTTGGTAACCCTGGGTTAATGCACGTGCACAGCAGGTATATGAAGACATTTTCAATAGATCGCTGATTTCTGGAGTCACCATGGAAACTCGTGGTGAAAAAAAAGAAGCAAGCGCTATACTTCAGTGAGAAGGAGTCTGAGATTTTAATGACGGCATATGAAGATTCTACGTCCATCAAAAAAGTAACAAGGCTGCATCATCAAAAGAGAGAGTTTCTGCTTGTAGTAGAACAGACAAAGTAAACGCACGAGTTTCTGATCTTATTTCCATTTTCCTAGTGACGCATTTATTTATATATATATATATATATATATATATATATATATATATATATATCAGTGACGTGCGGTGAGGTTAATGGCTGGTGAGGCACTGACGTCATCAGTCAGATTTACAAACATATGAACCATGAGTATAAATAACTGAGTAGCTTATTCACCATTTGATTGACAACAGTTAACGTTTTGTTTAAAATATAATTTCAACATGTTTTTTTTCATATACAAACTGCAGCATAGAAAAAAGCACAAACGTTATTATCGTCTTACCTTTAGTTGTAAATAAAGTCCATACGCCGCTCCTTCTGAAGAAAATGAGTTGCCGCTTCCTATCACTTCTTCTAGTATTTTTTAGCGTCATAATCTCAGGGCTCACCGGCGCCCCCTAACATGAGGCACGAGAACTGCAACATGAGGCACGAGAACTGCTGGCCTCACCCAGCGGCTTTTTCGCCGTCGTTTAGCGCTCAGCACAAGAAACACGTCCCTCACATACAGTTATTTATAAAAACAAGCACTGTGCATCATATACATCTGCTAAATTATTTAAACTCAGCTCATATAGTACAAGTGATTGAACCGACATACAGAGAGACAGCAGTACCGTCTGACTGCATAGGTATTGCGCAATCCAAGGTGAGGCTCAGCGGGCTGGTGCCTCATCGCACGTCACTTAGTATCTGAACGGCAAATGCGGAAATTCAGCGATTTTGAAAAGAAAAAACACCCAAAAATGGTACATTTAAATGGAAAATGACCGCAAAGCACAACTTACTGATTAAATATAATAATTGAATTTATTTGTTCTCTTTTCTTCCCATAATGACAGGTGAGGCTGTGCCTCACCTGCCTCTCCTGACTGCACGTCACTGATATATATATATATATATATATATATATATATATATATATATATATATATATATATAAATATATATATATAAAAAACTTATCCAATTTTGCCAACTTAAATGAATTACTTCTAATGGTAACAAATAATTGAGTTAAATTTATTCAACCTAATTTCTTACGTCTATAAAACTCAATAATTGTTTACTCAACTCAAATTTACGTATTTATCTAACTAAATGTCATATTACTCCAATTCAAGTAATATTTTTTCCATTTTAATTAATTATATTTATTGAACTCTCATATGTCTAAGTTTGAGCCGGTAGATATGCTCATTTTTATAACAATAAAAAGGGCGGGAAAAAAATGCACGGAGTGCATAAATTCATTAAAAAGTTTTGCGTCAATGTCATTACAGCAGGTTATGGTAGGGGTGCTATATGAACTCATCATCCTCTCATTCACTCTCACTCATGGTGCAGAGACGTAAGCATAGTAGGACAAAATAACTCGGCAAAACACTGTAAAACAGCTAAACAACTAAACACATTTGGTCAAAAAGCCACACTTAAACCAAAATCCGTCCAGACAGGCAAAGGGAATGGTATCCCACAATCCCTTGAGGTGCCAATCTAACAGCAGCACCAAAGTTACACCTATCTTAATTGAATTAATTTGAATGAAAGTAAAATAACTGTCTGAAAACAACGTGTTATTTTTAAGATGACTTAACAAAAAAGAAAATGATTTATCTTAACTGAAGCAAATGATTGAGTTATATCAAAGTACAAAAGTTTATCTTTCCAACATCCAAATGTGGTCTTATCACCCTCTCACGGGGGAAAAGTATTATCTGAGCTTCTTCATCCACTAAATTATCTTCAAATGGACACGCCATGCTGCTTCACCTCTCTGAAAACACACTAACCTTCAACTAAACCTGCTCCAGACTAGGTTATGTTTAGAGCATGAGTTTCTATGGCAACTTGACATATCCTGAAACATACCTCCATTTCTGGAACCGAAAGCTGAAGTTATCTACTTCCTTAGCCTCAAACTTACTGTGGGAGCTAGCATAACCTGCTTTCTGGAATACCCCCCTGGAGGTTCAATACATTGTTGCTCAGAGACCCTAACGTTGTCGACAATTTTGCTAAAGAATGGTCTTTATATTTACAAAATAACAACAACCCAGGAATTTCCCAATGACTTCTATGGGAAGCAGTCATGAGAGGCAAAATGATCGCTTTCTCATCCCATGAAAAAGAAAAGAAAACTCTCAGCTAGTAGATTTAGAGCAAAACATTTGATTGTTAGAAGAAGCCTACATCAACTTTCAAGATGAACAAACTCTGCAACAAATAAGAAAAGTTAGACTCAAACTAAATGAAATAACTAATCAAAGAACAGTTTTTATTGCAGAGACTACGCTTAGAGAGGCTTGATCACAGTAATAAATCTGGGAATTATTTTGGCAAATCAACTAAAACTAAGCAAAGAAAAGACAACTACTGTATTTCATCAGTCATAGATCAAACAGGAAACATGACCCAGATGCAATAAACTGTCTATTAAAACTTTTACCAATCTCTTTACTCAACCCAAATTGACCCCTCTGACAATGATATTAGTAGATTTCTCAACAGCATTGACTTGCCTAGACCAACCGAAGAGCAAATTATTGCCCTAGAGTCCCCTCTTACTGTTGAAGAGCTAGGCACTAACAAACACGCCTAGTAAAAAAGCCCCAGGACCAGATGGCATCCCAGCATAATTTTATAAAGAGTTTTGACCTACTTTAGCTCCCAATTTTCTCTGAATGACAACAGAAATTAAGAAAAACAATTACCGGTATCTACCTCCAAATATGAACTCTGCCAACATTACTTTACTTCTGAAACCTGGGAAATATCCCACATCACCATCCAGCTACCGAAACATATCCCTGATTAACCCTTGTGCTATCTTAGATGACCCCAGCCTTACATTGACGTGTTCTCCCTACCATGACAAAGGTGGAAAGATTTCATGTAATCCATGGACACCAGTGAAGATCACAAATCATTGAAGAAAAAAGGTTTAGAGCACTGTCTATTGGGTCTAGGTGACCCAACTCCCAACTTTAAAGTGCCTAGGATAGCACAAGGGTTAATGTAGATCTAAACATAATCTGCAAAGCTTTGGCAGGAAGGCTGGAGAAGGTAGTGCCTTCCTTTGTACATCCTGACCAAACAGATTTTATAAAGCGTAGATATTCATCCATTAACATGCACAGATTACTCAACCTCATATATCGCACAACTATCTATAACCAAAAAGCAAACTTTGTGTCACTGGATGTAGAAAATACTTTTGATCGGGTCAACTGGAAATTTCTAATAGCCCCCTTGAATAAGTTTGGCTTTAGACAGTCCTTCATTAACTTGATTCAAAGATTATACGCTTCTCCTAACACTCGTGTCAGAACAAACGATCAAACATTTCCGAGCATTAACTTTGTGAAAGACATTGTTTTATCATTATCATTGTTTAAATGTATGTTTAAATGTTAACTCAGATTGACCTTTTTACCTTTTAGAAAACAGTTGTGTGTTTGTTCATCTGTTTCTCACCCACAGCTAGGATGAGGGGGGTTTACGACACACTGTCCTTAGCTGAGAAGGAATATTGTTTGAACTTAGTATCCACCCAAATGGTTCATTTTACGACACCCTCTTATGAACTTTTCCCTTTTTATGGAAATTGTTACCTCCTGCTTGAATTCTTAATAGAAGCAGCACGGGGAGAAAGCAGTCCTTTGAGAAGAGAGGCTTATTTGACCTTTTTCATCACATTTGCTTTTCTCCCTCGTGCATGAGAAACTTGATTCTTGTTGTGGTCTGTTGTTACTAATTATGTTTTTTCTTTAATTTCTAGATGCATTTATCTGACAAACTTACAAAGAGGGACTAGACGAGGCTGTCCACTATCACCCTCTTTATTTGCACTCTTCTTTGAACCTCTAGCTGCTGCAATTAGACAAAGCCAAGACTTTGAAGGCATTCAGACTAGAAATGCAGAACATAAAATAACTCTTTATGCAGATGATGTTTTATTATTTACTCCAAATTCACATTCTTCCATTTGCAAAACCATCTCAAAGTCATACATTACATACATTGCATACACATTACACGCAGCAAAGATGAAATTACTTTTCCTCTCGACCCACAGCGCAAACAGCTTATAAAATAGCATTAATCAAAATAATCTAAATCGTGCAAAAGAGCAAAAGAGCTATGATATTGTTAAAGTGACAATTTTTAGTATAAGTTAGTAGCAGCGAGGGGAAAGGGCAGAGAGGAAGTTGAGTTTTTTTATTGCTTGGTGGAGGAAACTGTTTTTTTTTTAAAACTTGTCCAGTCCAACAGCTGGGCAAACAGATAAGAACTGAAGGCCTCTTGTGTTGGACATATTTGACTTTAACAACAGGGGTTATGAATATTCTGACAAACCAGAGGTTTGTCTGAATACACTCCTTTTGTAATCTAGGCCAAACTTTATTCATGTTAATCATATTTGAAAATCTTTTGTGTTGGACCAGACGGAAAAGGAAAGGAGGGAAGTAGAGAGAGGGATGTTAGAGAGGGGGGGATAGGAGAATCATTATAGGAGAGGGGGGGGGGGGATAAAACCATGAAGCAGCATAAAGAAAAAAGTTGCAAGTTGCATGCAGCCCCCCCAGGACAGGGCCAACAAGGCCCCAATCGACCCACCCCAGCATCCCCCCAGACCCCGCAGCCATGGTAGGTGTCACCTGGAGCAGGCCCCAAGAGGGTTGCCCCGCCCCGTCCCAGAGCCCAGGTGCAGATGGGCAGCCCATCCAGCGCCGCTGGACCTTCCCCTGAGCTGGGCCCCCCGACAAGCCCCCCCCGCACAGGCAAAAAGACCACTCCCCAAGTCAAGCCAGACCACCACTCAACCTCCCCAACCACATCCCCCCCACACCCGAGCCCGGAAGACCATGCAGCACCCCAGCCAGCCCCACCCAGGCACCGGACCAAACCCCCCAACTAACGTAGTCCCCACTGCCCCCCACCGGGCACCGGAGGGCTCCCACCCCCACCCCCAAAGACTAGGAGCAGTGACGAATAGGCACCCCACCCCCTAAGTCATGGAGTTAGCTATGGGAGACCAAAGAGACTGAATTCTTTCAAAGTTACCTAAACTTTGGGCTGACATTTTTTCCAAGCTGATAGGATCAAACAGCAGATTTCTGCATTGACTTACATTCATATTTTTCTTGTTTTTCCAGTTTATTAAAATTGTATTTTTAGCAAAAGTGTTATAAAAATGACAGACACTAATCTACCTTCTATATCGATGGCACTCATGTCACATGTCTCATGTTCTGATAATTTTGGGGGAAAAAAAATACCTAGATATTTGACATTGCCTGATTTGACTGGTATCTAGAGTCTTTTCTCCGCATTACTGTTCAGTGATAATAAAACAGATTTATTGCAATTAATTTATTGTCTGATATGGAGGAGAATTTATAAATAATTGTTGCTGTTTCATTTACAGAAGGTGGATTATTTAAAAACAGTAATATGTCATCTGCATAGAGACTAATTTTATGATGGCTGTGTTTGGTTTTAATTCCTTTAATGCTCTCAATCTGTCTGATTGCTGCAGCTCGAGGCTCAATAAATATAGCAAAAGTCAAAGGGAGAGTGGGCAAACCTGTCTGGTTCCTCTTCCAAGAAAAAGCCTGTTGGAAGTCTGTCTATTAGCTCTGACTGATGCATTGGCTTTGTGATATAATATTTTAATCCGATTGATGAATGATTCTCCAAACCCAAACTTATGGAGGGCAGTGATGAGGAACTTACAATTTACTCTGTTAAATGCTTTTTCAGCATCCAGCGATAGTATGGTCTTTGACCGTAGGGCCGCTCCCGTTCGAGTACAGTGCCAAGAAGGGAACATACTATCTAGAAAGAAGAGAAAAAAGAGCCAGGGAAATTTGAACATGGAGCCAATGTCCGCAAAAATGCTGTGGGGAACTATAAATTGAAACCGCCATAAACCAAAATGTAAGACGACACGAAGCTTAACATCCAAAACCTGACGCTTCCAGTGGCATACTATGATACAAGCTTAAGTAATATCCATAATTTTGACGCTTCCTTCTGACGTACTATGATACGAGCTTAAGGCCATAAATTCAATTGCCTCATTTGCATACTAATAATACAAGCTTAAGTAACATCCAAATTCGAGGTCCATTGGCATTCTATAATACGAGCTTAAGAACATCATAAATTTGAGTCGTCCACCTGGAAACATATAGTATTTAAACATCCATAATCCGAGAAATTGTTTTCCATTCTGCTGCTAAAATATTGGTTGATTTAAGTCTGAAGTATTTTTGGAATGTGGAGGTCTACCGCCCCATCACTTTCAGTGCAGAAATAGGTACGTGGAAAGCAGTCGTCGTTGCGGCACCAATTCAAGGGGGCGCCATCTGCAGGGAAGCTGCAGGACGAGCAGAGACTGTGGAACTTGGAAGCCAGCCAACTTTGTCAAGGGTTTTGCATCATCCGCCAGAAATGGAAGTGCAGACCGGGGAGTAGGGGTCGCAGGCTCAGGAAGCGATGCTCATGCATTTAGAGGCGGACAGACAAGTCTTTAAATGGAGATGCTCTTAGTCGAGTGTCATCTGCTTGAAAGCAGGGCAGACTGTGGATTGGCTTGGGGACGCACATTTTTTAACTGTTGGACTGAAGCTAGAGAGCGTCAGCCATATTTTTTCTATGGCCAGGGATACATTTTCTCATAGTATTGCATTAAACCTTTTATCATCGCACTTCTTGATCAATCAATCTCTCAGAACACCATGATCCGTTAGTGAACCATTAGAGCCCTGGATTTGGGTTCAACATCCTAAATTTCTGGCGGCCAGGCACTCATAACCACTATTCATAAAATTCCCCCCGAAAAAAAAAAAAAAAACATGGAAGGAGGCTGAAGATTTGAAACAGTCACTGTCATAAAGAAAACCACTCCAAGCATCGAGAAGGAGACCAGAAACTCAAGACAGAGAAACATCCAACAACAGGAACACGGATGTCCAGGACTGAACTTCTTAGAACGAGAAAACAAGATGAACGAATGACCGGGGGGAATAATGCTCATGGCAAAATTTAGTTGGCCCAACAGCGAGAAACCCCTTTTCATACATCCAATATTGAAAAGACGATGCGCTGCATGAATACGAGGGATGACATAGTGGGCAGAGAGGCTTGCATAATGAACCATCCAGATTTATGGCAGAAAATAAATCCAGACGGGTGGACCATACGTCCTACTTGGACAAAGCCGAAACCCGGGTTTGAAAATGAGTCGCGACCATAGAGATCCAGTGACCGGGATAAAAGAGGAAAATCGACCACAGAGAAATCATCAAGAGGCAAAGCGAATGGGAGGCTATAGGATTAAACAAATTCCACCTCAGGGCCTCTGACAAATGTAGTCTAAAACATGAGGACTGTTACGAAGCCGAAAGGTAAACAGACAAATATTATGTTGAGCCCCACCTGATGCCAAAAGATGCCACTGGGAGGGATGGAGAGGCAGAATTCTGAGAACATCTGTGGTATCCGCCTTCCCCAGCCATGCACTGCGTCCGGTGGAAATAATCTCGGAGATGGCAAAACAAACAAAACAGAAAAGATCATGAGGAATTAGGCTGCTGATGCCCAGAATGGGTGAACTGCGAGGTGCATACAGGTCTGATATAAGTCGCTTCAAACCTGAAAACATCTGACTGGGCACCCTTAGGGGCTGACTCGAAAACGGGAAAATGGGGCCCTGGAAAGAGCCCTTTCATATAGCTCCCACAAACCAGCCAGAAACCCCTGCACTAACCAGTGAGAAAAAATAACAAAATATCTGTTAGGTTGAGAAACAGGGCCGCGTACAAAGCTGACACATTCACAAGGGTGGCTGATGTTAGTTCCCCGATGGCTAAGGCTGGCCTCTCAGAGCGGGGGTGGCTGTCCACACACCAGCTGGCCCCAAGGGAGGAAGGGTGGAGCAGAACCAGACAGCTGAGCATGCGGTTGCGACGACACCAGGGTGGCTGTTTATGGACCAAGCGAATTAAAATGAAAAAAGGAGCCACAGATGCTGCGTAGAAGAGACCAATGACAAGTAAAATGTCCACAGATGAGACACAGGTCCAACGACGGGCCAATCCAAATGCCGGTTAAACTATCGAATGTACACAAGAGCTTTAACAGAAAAGAAACAAAAACAGAGAGCCGCCATAACAAAACCAGCATCGAATGATGGCCAAGAGTTACATCCGGCTCCTAAATAACACAATAACAGAAATACGGCAAAAACCACAACAAATTCAGCCAGCATGAGAAACCCGTCCTGGCGAGGACCGCCAGCCGTCATAACCACGGGAAAGACCCCACAATCCCCAAAACGATAACCGGACGACGCAGAGCCACACAGCAGATTCCGAACCAGGTGCACAGCATTACTCTTTACCCTTGTGCTATCTTAGATGACCCCACCCTTACATTGACGTGTTCTGCCTACCATGACAAAGGTGGAAAAAGGTGGAAAGATTTCATGTAATCCATGGACACAGTGAAGATCACAAATCATTGAAAAAAAAGGTTCAGCGCACTGTTTAGTGGGTCTAGACGACCCAACTCCCAATGTTAAAATGCCTAGGATAGCACTAGGGTTACGAAAGGAACTGCAATTCCCAGGGTCTTTAGGAGCGTGAAGTCACCGGCGACCAGGTAAAACATAGAACCAGGAAGATCTGGGAGCGAGGAAAAGCCTCAACACAAAAACTCAGAGGAAGAGGACAGCATGGCACACTCACCATAGAGATTCCGGTGATCACAGCGTCCAAGGAGGCCCTGACATCACCCGAACGAGCGCCACTGACAACCCAAACACCGCAGGACGCTCCCTCCGCAGATGCACGATGGACACACGGGGTGCTGCTGCGCCGAAAGACGGGGGAGCCGCAACGCTACCTAAAGCGGCGAAAAAGAAGGGGCAGAGGGGGGCGCCCCCACATCTGAAGAAGGGGAACCATCAAATCCGAAGAAAAATGGAGGGAAGACATATGACGCTGAGAAAGTGAGAAGGAGAACAGCGAGCATGGAGAACCGGCGACGAAAGCAGCGCTTGCAGTAAAGGAAGAGAAGGAAAAACTTGCACACCTGGACTTAAATAGGACGCTGAACAGGTGAGTTGATTAAACTGAACCGCCCTAGGGAGGAGTAACAAAAGTAAAAGCACTGATAGAGTAGTCTGCCTGAAATGCTACCCTAGATCGCTCACTTCTTTGTGGCACCTATCAGTCCCTTAAATGTGTCGTAAGTGTGAATTGTCAAAACTTAAACATAAGCAGAAATTCCATTTTTTTTATTGCGTGTCATTTTTTAAAATATGCTTTAAAACTTGGATCCATCAGTGATGTTTAAATTTGTATTAAATGTGAATGTATCCAAATTTGTGGGAAAATATGCAGGCTTTCATATGGTGTCCTAAGTTTTTTGCACGACTGTAAACAATTGAACTTAAAGGTTTGGGTGAACGCCTGAAACAAGTGGAGAAAACACAAATATGAAACAAATATCCAAATGGTTGTCAATGTCATTAAAATATTGGCTATGTAAAAGTTGAAGGTCTGACTTGAAGTAGTGTTAAGGCCCGTACACACCGGGACGAATATTCGCCAGGCGTTATTCGCCAGCGTTTTTCGCCACGTTTTTTGTGTTCACACCCAGGCGATTTTCGCTGACGATGAGTGGAGTGAACATGCAATTTCATTCCCTGACATTAGATGGCGCTTAATGTAAAACAGAAATACTCCTGTACACAAGGTGGCGCTGCGCAACTTTACGCTTCTTAAAGTCGCTTTTCACTCAGAAGAAGAGAGCAAGTATTTACACGCTTGTCAGAATCAAACAAAGAAAACATGAATATTTCAAGCACCAGTAGCTCCAACTGGTGCTTGGTTCGGGGATGTTTTAGAATGTCCGTCATTATTGCTTCGCGGCTGTGTAGACGCTACTTGGCGTCTATCTTCTTCGCTGGTATGTGTGCTCAGCAAGGCAGTTTTGTGTTTGAGCGCCCCCAAGTTGTGTTTTACTGTAACTTCAGAAGCTCCAGACACGTGAGCAAAAGCGCCGTTCTCATTGGTCGAGTAGATTTCGACGCGACGCGTCGAAAAAAAAAACGAACCCGAGGCGTTTTTTTTTTTTGACGCTTTAACGCCTGGCGTTTTTTCGCGTCGGTGTGCACACTCTCGTTGGTGCCCTTTGTTTAGTCACGAGGCGTTAAACGTCGGCGAAAATCGCCGGCGAAATTCGTCCCGGTGTGAACAGGCCTTTAGTCTAATCTTTCTTAACCCAGTCAGCCTCCTTTTTGTTCTGCAGATACTTTAGCTCTGCTTGCCCCAACATTTTTTGCTACAGACCTGATACATGTACAACAATAATTCTGCACAATGACATGAAATCAACCACGAGTCTGCACAGATGTGTCCCTAAGAATTTCTCTTCTTTACCTGAGCTAAGTTTTAACTTTCGATATAAGTAAAGATGAACTTTTTCAATTCAGTGATTTCCTGTTGTAGCTGTCCTCATGTTGGGTGGACCTGCAGGCATACATGCTAAAGTGCTGCAGTGTTATGGAAGGTTCAGCTTGTCAATATCATAGGGGCCACTTTGTTAGATTTGGGTCAGTTCACTAAAAGTACGACACTTCTAAGACCCTTCAATTAATTCCCACTGGTTGTGTGTTTTTGTGTCTCAAAGTTGTCTGAACTTGTCGTTCTCAATTTTTTTACTGTGTTCCCCCTTGTGGGATTGTATATTTTTTCTGCCAAGTACTCTTAAATACAAAGCTGCTTGATCACAAACAGGAACTTCACAGTACTTTGGAGAACGACCAAAAACTCTGGAATGTAAAAAAATTAAAAGATATGTAAATAGATTTAAAAGTAAAAGTACAAAAGATGAAAAGAGCATATTTGTGCCATCCATGCATAATTTCTTAGGATTCTCTAGACGTAAAAAAATGTGAATGATTGTTTAACTATCGGAACCCAAGAAAACCTTTAAAATTTCTTTAAGATTTCAGAGTTTTTTAAACACAAAACACAAAAAAAAATCATGGCAATATAATTGGAAATCATCTATCTATTTTATTAACCCACTCAGGGTTCATGGTCAAAGGGCTGCCAGAGCCTATCCTAGCTCCTGTTGGGCAAAGGCAGAGTACACCCTGGACCCACCCTGGTGGTGTAAGACCTGCAGCAGACAGAAATGTAGAACATTTCATAAACAAACTGAAACATGACAAATATATATGTATATACAGTAGGGTGGTCCTTCCAGAGGGCTAAATTTTCAAATTAATATTTTTTCAGCTCCAACCCCTGAAATTTGTTAGAATAGCTGAAAAAACTCTCCTTGTAAATTATTTTCCAATTCCAAAAACATTTACCCCTCCCTCAATGAGACTGGTATGGTGCCTCAGCAGAAGACTAAAGAGAATTAAGCTGGCTGCCAATAGATGAGCTTAGCAGTCTCAAAGTGAACACTAACAAATATTTGGGACAGAGACTGTAGATTGGATATGGAATATGAATATCGCCTTTTTAAGAATTTTTTTTCACATTTAGAACAAACAGGAATACAAGCATACTCAGTTATATAATGGATGTTTTGAATGTTAACAATTTTCATCATCATTGATTTTTGTTCTTTTTCATACATGTAGAATTGTAGATTAAATTGTTTGAGATCAGTTCTGATGTTAAAACTTTCATTCTAACTCTAATTTTAATTATGTTGTTTTTATTCCTTGACAATGCGCACCCATAGAGGCAGAAGGGGAAAACTTCAAGGTCACTGAGGGAGGGGTAAATATTGTCCAATTGAGACAAAAATTCACAAGTAGAGTTTTCTCAGCTAATCCAACCAACTTCATGGGTTGGAGCTTAGAATTTCCAATTTCCACTTTTAAGGACCACCCTAATATATAGTATATATAACATGGGTACAACAACAATGGTGACAAAGCAGAACAGAGCAGATGACCTGACAAGGAAGAACTGAAAACCACACATTTAAATACACTGAGGGTAATTAACTGAAATGAAGACAGCTGTGGATCATGACAAGTGAAACTAGTGTGGCTAGTTCTGGCAAATGCTCCATTTCAAAGATTTGCAGAGGCCTTTACTCCAGTAAACCTCAAAGACCTTGGCATACTCCAGCGACCATCAGATTCAGTAACTGCTATCCTGTTGTCAGCAGAACGTCACCCATGACCTACCATCATGTGTGGTAGGGTTTTTTTTTCTTCGTTCAGCACTTTGAGGTGTTTTAAATGAGTAAAGGGCTTTGCTACTTAACTTTGCCAAATTTATCAGATTTACATGCTATTGAACTTTAACAATCTTCCTCCTTTCTAGACTTGGGCAAAATGAAAAAATCACGGATATTTAAAAGCTGTTAATTTGACAGCAATATTACCTGTAATTCTTGTTGGCGCAGTTCTTGCAGTGTTTACAGATTAATCTTCATTCCAATCCTCTACAAGATCAATAATTTGCCCAGCCTTAATTCGAGCTATGTTTTGTGAAAATCGGTTAAGAAATGAGGGAACCTGGGCTGGAATCCAGACCGTGACACACTGGCCATGACAACGTGTCATGGCATTTAATGAAAACTCTTACTTAACTTGTGTATATTTGTGTTTTGGTTTTCCGCATGCAAAACTCCCATGTTCACACTTTGCTATTCACGTTTCTACAACTGCACTGTAAAAAAAAATCTGTAGTTTTTACGGAAAAAAACTGGCAGCTGTGGTTGCCAGAATAAATCTGTAAAAAATACATTGACTATGTAAACAACTTTACAGGCACACCGTTAATATTACATAATTTATTGTTTTAATTTAAGTAAATAAGCTGTCATTTAAAATTATTTTCTGATAAAACCTACAGATAAATGTTGTGAATTTACTGGGCTATACTGTAATTATAACAGTCATATCTTATAGAAAATACTGAATTTTAAGGTTAATTTGACCAATATTATGGGTAAAAATAACAGCAATAAACATTTATTTCACATAAAATGATGTCTTATCTACAGCAACCTGATGTTTCACAGTCTAGGATATGTTGTTGTACTTACAAGATTATGACGTTAAATTTATACAATGTTCTGTAAAGTTGTTTACATTTTTACCGTATTTTCTACATTTTTATTCTGGCAACCACTGCTGCCAATTTATTTTCGTAAAAATAACAACATTTTTCTTTTTTTTCATGTTGTTCTTAAAAATGCAATCACAGTAACATACTTTTGTGTTTAATTACTTTTTTGAAACCAAGATACTTTTTACAAATAGAGAATATAAAATGTAATTTAGAAATTTAAACTTAGGTGTTTCCTAATCTTACTGATGAATTAAAAGCATTGTTAAACAATCCTGATTGCTTACTTTTTTCTTGAGGTCTATCACATTTGCTCATTAGCTTTGCTAAGACCTAAAAAGAAACAAAATGTATTGAAAATGTAACCCAGTATCAAAATATCTGCTAACTGTGTAGCAAAATTCAAACCGAAGAATCACTTCAATACAAAGACGTCTTTACATTCATTTATTTTACTCAACCTTTCGCCTCTAAACACAGCAAATGTTTATCATTTGTAGATAATAAAACATTATTAAAAAACAATACACCTAAAACAGAAATCTATGTAATCACTTTTTTTGCAAGTGATTACCAAAGAATAGGGTTGTGCCGATGGACGATATCATCGTCCATCGTGATGGGTGACTGACATCCCGATGGAGAGACCACCATCGTGATGCCACGCCCCCGCCACGTTGCGCGTCGACACCATAAGCCGCGGTTACATGTACAAAATATCTTGATGGGATCAATGGTCAGATTAGAATCCAACCGTGTAGATGGGCCCAGAAAAATGTTTTCAGAATATAAAAACGTTCACTAAGGTCACACTTTCCGTCGGAATAAATCATTCGCACATGCGCAGTAGGGTTTGAAAAACGGAAGGATATAAACTCCGCCGAGCGGCTTTTTTTTTTCAAACTTTATTGTATGTAACAATTCAATACAAAACAATGTTAAACAGCGCCGAGCGGCTATATACATTGACATGTCAGCTCGGTAATATACGAGATGATCTTCTAAACGTGCTTTTAATAATGTTACGGTTATTATGAAACACCTGTTCGCTCATCATTTGAATTTTAATCCGTGTGGTCAGTACGGTCAGTGCTTTTTCTGAACGAAGCCAGGATTAGCAGTATGCTAACACGGGCTAACAACATTAGCTTTGGGTGGTGCTGCTTGCTGGCTGCACGTAAACATGTAAGAATAACATCAGCCTTTATTTAGTCGGGACACGACTGGAAACACAAATCCGCGTGATTGTTTGAATGTTTTCTAAGGACTGAGCGACATTTCTGCTTTGAAGCTCAAACCGCTGTGTGTGCTGACGATCCGAGCTGTGCACAGACACACACTTTTAGACCCGGTTCTTCTACTAGCGGACTACTTCTTTTCTATTTTGTTTGTTATTTTTTTTGTTAAAGTCACTTCCCTCAGTTTATACTGGATCATCGCGGATTAGTCATCAGTTGGGAAATAAAATGAAAAAAGCAAAAAAACGAATAGCAGTTATATAAGAACGAAAAATGTAAAAATACCCCCCCCCCCCCCCCCCCCCCCCCCGACGATGTCATCATCCATCCCGATGGTTGACAGCAAACATCGTCAACGGCCAATTTAAGGGACATCGCCCAACCCTACCAAAGAACAAAGAAACCTTAAAACTATGCTTGCAATGTTGGTTACAGTGTTTACACGCCTCTCCACTCAAAATCTGACCGTTCCTGAATCAAGGTTAAGACTCTTGGGTTCAAGATGAGACGAGATTTGCCCTCCTTGTCCACTCTGGTCCCTCTCTCTGGGTTAATGGAGAAAAAGCATCTTCAGAAAGAGAGAAAAAAAGGGTCAAAGTTAGAAAGTAATGTGCCAGTCATTACTAATACACACTCGATGAAAGGGCTCACTTTAAATAAATATTAAGTTTGCGGGTGAACAGTTCCAGTATTCTAGAGGAGGGGTGCTCATTACGTCAATCGTGTTACCCAATAAACCGTGGGACATCAAAACTAAATACTCAAAAAAATACAAATATTACATTTTAAAACATTGCCGTCAGGGAATAATCCTCCTCACCATGATGTCACTTGATTGACGTGAACAATGGCCAGTCAAACATCCTCTGATACAGTTCACTGCACATGCGTGTTCAACTACACTGAGTGCCAGATGTGTGATTGACTAGCAAATTGTGGATGACATGGGAGAGAGCCTCTATTGGCCCAGCTGTGTGACAGGTCCCAGAAGAGGCTCAGTACGACCCGCAGGAGTGTTTATTTATCCTTAATTAGAAGCGAGACGCCCCGTTTGATCAAGCCGTCCTGTCATGGCGACTGCTGGGAAGTCCGCAGTTCCCGCCCAAGGGATCCGAGGCCGCTCAGGCAGCAGCGTTGTCCAGAAGCATGTGCTTCTCAAGTCCTACCCAAGGACCGGGGCCCTGGCTGGGCTGCACGGAAGGCACTCTGTCGTCACCAATTCTCTCCACCAGCCCCCTCATCCATTACAGAGCCTGAGTGAGTGACAGTGACCCCCCCCCCACTGCCTTCCCAAACGGGCTAGCTACTGGGGGACGCCTGGTTGATCCTACCAATAGCATATGCTTGTCTCAAAGTTTAAAAGTAAAAAAATGAGCGCCAGATGTGGAGTTTTTCTTCCTCGTCTTCAGAAAGGTGTGAAGGTTCAGTGTCAGACTCCTAACCGTAGATGTAGCTGTTATCTCGTCTCGACAGGCCTGAGGTCAGTCACTCAAAAAAGGAAAAAAAAAACTAGAACAGAACGCACACAGAAGCCGAGCGGAGCCGCTGACATGATACGAATCAACAAGTTGTTGAAGGGAAAATGCTGGAAACTTTTTATCATGTTATCTTCTAAGCACAGAAATGATCATTTCAAATTATATATATGGATCTTTTGGAGCTTGTAGTGTCAAATGTAGCTCGCATGCTGACAAATTGTGAGCACCCCTGTTCTAGAGCGATCAAAATCTGTAAGATTATAACTTGAAGTTAAAAAGACAAACCTCTGTAGAAACTCCAAAGTTGATGCCAGCTCCGGTGGATGGATACTGGATGTTGAAGCTGTAGTAGTTTGCGAAGATCATGCATAGCAGAGAAATGTGGGAAGCAATGTTGGCCTGCACAAGGTTTCGATCCAGACTTAGCATGAACTTTTTTGTAGAAAGGCACGAATGCCCTAAAAATGAGAGAGTAGAAACACAGGTTAGGTTTATGTAATTTTAAAAACCCAAGGCTTGATTTAATGCACCTGTGGCCAGACCAAGTGATCCGGACACCTGATTCTGGATTCTGCGTGGGTTAGCAAATACTTTTGTTTAGACTCTCTCGCTAGATTACAGCTCCTCAAAACCCCAAGCTAACATTAGCATAGCAAACAAAAAAAAGTGGAAACAATATTGGAGCAATCCATTTGTACAGTTTTGAGCCAGATGCAATTTTATCAGAGCAGGGAGACTTTAGCTCGCCCATCGCAGTTGCTGTGTCACAAACACAAACTTTTTTAAACTGCACCACAAAGCAGCAAGAACATGATTTTCCAATGCAGTGGGTCTTCCAAGACCCCCCCTTTTTTGGGTGTTTTTAACAGGTTCTTGTAGCCTTTTTCTCATGATGAAGAATATATATAAAATAGTTTAAGATTAATAATGGGCTTCTGAGTATTCATTTATTCAAATTGTGTTGGATGAGGAGCAGATGAAAACCCGTTTTTTGAAAAAGCGATGGGTGGGTGAAAGTCTTCCATTCAAATTCTGAATTCTCCACTTGCAGACAAAAAAGATCAATGTTGGTCTTCATTTTTCTCCTCTCAGCTGTCATTTGGATCAAAACTGTACGGCTGCATTGCTCCAATGTTGTTCACCAGTTTTTGATAAACTAATGTTAGTTTTAGCTTATAGTTTAAACAAAGGGTTGAGGAGAAATTAGTGAAAGGCTAAATTTCGTGCAAACAGTTTCATTGAGTCACAGATCTGTTTTACCATCATCAATTACCGTAAATTCCGGACTACAAAGCGCACCCGATTACAAGCCGCACCCACCCACATTCACGTGTTTGACTGCTTTTACACATACACAAGCCGCGTCAGAGTACAAGCCGCGCATGTGATAGCCGATATTGTCATCCTGACAGATCACGCCCAGCATCCCAGAGTGAGTGCAAATCATTAGCACATTGTGGGTGGTGCCAATTTTGCCTCTGGCTCATGCATTTGAGTGTATCGACATCTGACAAACAGCATGGACCTATATTCTGTTCACAAGTTCCTCAGTTATGGTGTTTTTATTTCATTTTTTTTTTTACTTATTGACAATCTAGGTATCTAACATAAAATTACAAACAGTAACCATATAATCAACATTACATCCCTCAGTTATAATGAGGAAATTTACATCCGCGATTCCACATTTCCCATGAGTCTTAGGGGCTAAAGGCGGGGCCAATGCCCGGCTCGCCATACTGTTGTACGTGTTTAAGAATGAGTATCAGCAGTGCATGGAGGGGTGAACGGGAAAAGCTCTCCTTCCGCTTGTGTCGCAGCAGCGTTATGGGAGTAACAGGACTGGTTAGAAAACACAACGGTAAAATAAAGCAGCGGCGACTGAAAAGCGCGCGCCTCAGCGTGATACGCGCGCCTCAGTGCGGCGCGTGCATCAGAATTCAGAAGCCTCTGCACTCCGCCGACGCCTCTGCGCTCCGCTCCCGCCCCGCGCGCTCCTTGTCTCCCCTTCCTATCTACTCCAACACCTCTGGCCAGCGCGGCTTCAAGGAGGAGCACTTCGTCCCTGTTGCGCCGGTGGATGGAGCAAATCGTTTCTGTGCAAAGCAATCGGACTTATTAATACTGTACGTTTTGTGTATGAGGGGCGGGTGCGTTGTTACGTGTGGGAGCCATCAGACTGCCATCGGCCCCGCAGCTCAATCAGCAGGAGAAGATGTCTCCAGCTCACACGGAGGCTGTGAGTTTTTCAAAGCAAAATTCCGCTTTTACGGTTTCCTTAGAAACCGTATATGGAGTGTAAATTCACTCCATGCGCTGTTCTCTCCGTCACGCAGCAAACCGGCTTTTCCAAACCCGTTGGTGACGGTGGACTTTTTTACGCTGCTTTTAACGATTGCTTTTAACTTGAAAGCTTCATCATAATGTAGCGGCGATCACGTGCACGTTGGGTCTTATGGCCCCAAAGGATTCTGGGATGCGGCCGGGCATGCGTGTTTCGTTTTGTTGAACCATGACTGAAGTGTCTAAGACCTGAAGTCAAGTCCATGCTGTTTGGCTGCTAAGAGGTGTGTTGAATAAAAATGCCTCGTGCTTGGTGTTAGATAGAGAATTCAAACTGTTCACTGAGTTCGAAAGTACGTACAAGGCGGCCGCCAATTAAATCCATAAATTAGCCGCGTCACTGAAAAAGCCGCAGGGCTGTAAGCGCAGGAAAAAAGTAGCGGCTTGTAGTCCGAAAATTACGGTATTTGCACCTGCCAGAATAAAAAAATAAAATGGATTACTTACTGCATATTAAAACAACTAGGAGTCAAATCCACGTCCTCCGTATTTACCGGTACTTCTTCTGGAAGGCACACGTCATCCACATGGCAAAACATTGCATCTTCCTTTTCATCCAAGTCGGGCAGCAGCAGATCACTGCATAGGTGACATCAGAAGGCTTAGTAACTGTTTTATTGAACACTACATACATATTTTCCAATGTTAATATTCTATTTTTCCTGGACATATAAGTAGTAAATACATCACATTAAATGTGTTTTTAAAACCACTCACTGGACATGATACAAAGCAACCCTCCCTTACCAGGTCTTTAAAATTACAAGCTCTTTGACAGTATGAAGTTGACACACGGGTCAAAAACACATTTTAAATCTATGCCAACACAAGAAGCTTTAGTTTTAGTGTGGAAAAACTGTAAACCTGATAGCAATGGGCCCTAAAAGCAGCATAGGTAGTAAATGTTCGCTTGCAGTTTGGTCATGGCACTTAAAAAAAACACACTATTAGGTTCATTTCTGTGAACATTAAAATACAATGCAAATCCCTGTAATGTTGCTCATGTTCAACTGCAAAACTGACATGTAATCATATTTACCAACTATAGTCCTTCAGGAAAGGCCCAATAACTGCACCTGAAAAACAGAAACAAGAAAGAGAAAAAAAATAATTAAAAACTATGCAGAAATGTACAAAGACAAAATTGTTCAAGAGACATTGACATATTTATTGTCAGAACATTCCCCTGTGCCAACTTCCTGAATTTTCTATAAATTCTTGGTGTGTCCTGGATAACAACCCTTAAAACTAAAAGCTCTAAGACGGAAAAAATAAAATAAATAAAAACATCTTAATTTAGTCAGTCAAATAAAAATATGTAGATTTTAGACTTTTCTATAAAATCTCAGTGATTTGACAACACTCAGAGCCCAATATAAAATATCACTTTTCTCAGCACTAATAACATGCATATGAATGAACTTCACCTCTATTACAAAAACAACAACAACAACTCATAAACACTATTACAAAATATCATTACATTTTTTCCCACAGCTAAAAAGAAGAACGTGTCATAAATCCCACATATCTGTGGATATTGCAGAGACCCAATCTGTACAGTACAGACTGTACAGATTGGGTCTCTGCAATATTCATTATCATATTTTACTGATATTTATATTTTTATACACCATGTAAATTTGTTGTCTAATTTTGACTTTTAACTTTATTCTATTTATTTTTATTTTCTTTATTATTTCTTCTTCAAATTTTTCTTTTGTCCTTTTTTAACTTATCCTGACATGAGAGATGCCAAAGAAAAATTCCGATGTACCGCGTGTGCAAACGGCAATAAAACTTGAATCTTGAATCTTTTCTACGAAGCTTCTGTCTGTGAGGATGAAACGAACATTAGCGCCACATTACAGCATGGCTGCATGTTAAGCTAACATCGACGGTCTGCAGCAGAAATACACGTAAACGATGACAAACCTGTTAGCATCGTATCTATTAGCGAAAGTAGCGTCAGTCCACAGCATTAAAAATACAAATACATGAGATTAACCTCGGCAAAATATCAAAATATTAGCATTTAACAGAGTTTGGAAGGAATAGTAAAGCTTACCGCAGGCAGGTCTCTTCTGTTGTGGCTGTCAGTCACGTTCACGTATGGAAAGTTCCAGCAGGAGGAGGGCAGACTGTGCGCTCTTGTTGGTCCAATCAGCAAACAGAAGCAGACTAATCTGCACAGCGATAGGGGGAGGCGAGGCGCCTAAAATTTGAAATTAAAGACTATCCCAGTTTTCTGGAGGGAATGTTGCATTGTAATTCCTGTGTTAAGGTAACGACTAATCGATCCCATATGTAAAAAACAAAAAGATATTTCATTAAAATAAGCAAAAGTGACAAATTAATATTTCACTAAAATAAAATAAAAACTGTTTTTGTTTGTTTGATTGTTTGTTTGTTTGTTTTTACTCTCTTCATTCATTTCTATATTTAATGAAAAATGCCAAATGTTATTTAGAGCACAGATAAAATAACTATTAATAATTGCCAAATGGAAAAGAAAAAAAAACACTTTTTGGACAGAAATAAGCAAAAATGACAAATTAATGTTTCACTACATTAAAGAAACAGTTCTGTTCAACATAGGATTTTTGTTTGCTTGTTTGTTTTTGTCCTTTTTATTAATTTCCAATTTTTATATAAAATGCTAAATCATCTTATTCAGACAGGCCGTGTTTATTTTCGGTAAACATGTTTAATGAGAACTAGTTAACATCTAAATCTTTATGACTAAAGATTAACTCGAATTTTGCACTTTTTTGGCCAATTCTGATCCACCCACCCATCCATCCATCAATCTTCTTCTGCTCAACCAGGGACCGGGTTGCAGAGGCAGCAGTCTAAGCAAAGATGCTCAGACTTCCCTCTCCCCAGCCACTTCCTCCAGCTCGTAGAGGGGGACCACATGGCATCCCATTCCAATTGAGAGATATAGTCTCTCCAGATTGTTATGGGGCTTCCCTGGGGCCTCTGCCCATGCCTAGAAAACCTCCATAGGAAGGTGTCTAGAAGGTATCCAGACCAGATGCCTGAGCCACCTCAACTGGCTCTTCTTGATGTGGAGGAGCAGCAACTCTACTCCGAGATCTCTGGGTGACGAACCTTCTCCTATATCTCTAAGGAAGTGCCCAGCCACCCTACGGAGGAAGCTCATTTCAGCTGCTTGTATTCAGAACCTTGTTCTTTCGGTCGTGTCCCAGGGCTCATGGATCTTGTAGATGAGTGTAGGAATGAAGATTGTCTGTTAAATTAAGAGCTTTGCTTTCTGGCTTAGCTCAGTCTTCACCCCAACGGATCAGTATACTGCTTGCCTAACGGCGGATGCTACTCCAGTCTGCCTTTCGATCTCCCGCTCCAATCCTCCCTTACTCGTGAACAAGACCTCAAGATATTTAAACTACTCCACCTGGGGCAGGAGTACTCCACCTATCCAGAGAGGGCAAACTTTCGCCGATCAAGAACCATGGCCCCAGATTTAGCTGTAAAGTGGTCTCAGGCTTAGCACCGCTATGTCTGAGAACCTCATCCCAGCTGCTTCACACTCTGCTGCAAACCACTCCAATGCATCTTGAAGGTCCTGTCTTAATGAACCCAACAGGACAACATCATCTGCAAAGAGCAGAGAAGAAATCCTGTGGTCCCTTAACTAGATCGCCTTCTAGCCCTGGCTACGCCTGGAAATTCTGTCCATAAAGACTATGAACAGAACCGGTGATAAAGGGCAGCCCTTTCTCACCAATAAAGATCTTTTTGCCCTTTATCTGACCTGTTCCACCAGTTCCATTTGCCCAAGTGCAGAGGTATAGGTAAATGTTTAGCATATACAATGATAAAAAAAAATGAAATAACAACTAATTACTAATATACTTATAAAAGTGTGGTCTCACGAAAAAAAAAATACATCAGCAATGAAAAACATTTACACACAGCAATGTATTTTCTTAACAAAGGACAAATGTATTTTTCACATATTTCTGCTGTTGGTGGCATGAGATTATATTGTTTTTTTAAATGACAAATCAACTGTGTTTATTTTATTGTGACCCGTATATTTCACAAGGAAATATCTACATATTTAACATGTTTTTATTGTAAAAATAACAAGGATATCTACTTATTTTAAATACTACATATACACGTAAAAAATACACCATTTTGTTTTTTTCTCAATTACAGTAAAATTATGTTGGTATTTTACAAAAATGTACTGTAAATTTTACGGACTTTTTTTACAGTGTGCTTTTGGGCTCTACAAAACGCACATCCATTGAACATGCGTTGAACCAGTTAAACCAGGTTGAACTTTGACCAATCAGAGACTTACATACGGCTGGCATCCCTTTCTAAGGGCCTATATCATGCACAAAAACGAGCGGGTTCTCACATTGTGACACAGACAAGTGAGTAACCGCCCCTTCCAGGAAGATTCTGCACTGCCAGCTCCGCCCTCAGACTAACACACACACCCACTTTCTCAATGGAGCTAAAGGTGATCAGCAAAAGCGCTTTCCTTTTGTGCACAATACGCACATCCTTCTTCGCAGAAGTTTGGATGTTGTTAGTTTTTGTGGGAGAAACGCAGACACGCTGCTGAGGCCGAGTTGATGTCAGGAAATGGGCGGCACCAACAAGGAGCACCCACAGTGCCTCAGAGATCGAGTCATTTTACATCAGGGTAGGAAAATGAACTCATGAAAATAATCGTATTTCATTAAAAAATCGTTCTTTAGTGTGCCAAAGGTCATATATTATCAAACATATATGGATATACAGTAGTTACCCCTGAAAGGCTTATAAAAAGCATTATATAGGACCTTTAATACCAAGAAGTGCCAACTGTTTGAAAATTGATTATTAATTGTGGTTTGTGCCCAGCTTTCTAAGACACAAAGTCTTTCGTATCGGAATAGAGCTTTGAAAGAAAAAGCCTGGAGCAAGACTCACAAGATTTGCACTACCGTAAATTCCGGGTTCCAGAGCGCACCCGACTACATGCCGCACCCACACATTTTCACGTGTTGAGCTTCCTTCTTACATTCATAAGCTGCATCAGCATACAAGCCGCATGCATTAAAGAACGCGGCCAGCCTAACAAAGCATGTCCTGACTCACAGACTGGATGCAGCTTTACACCTCACTGCGGGATGAGTCAGCATAGCATCAGCTCAGGTATTTGAAGACACCCACATCTGCCAAACAGCATGCACCTCACTTCTATTCACAAGTTCCTCAGTTATGGTTTTTATTGTTATTTTTTTAGTTTTTTTTACTTATTGACAATTGAGGTATCATACATAAAATTACAAACAGTAACCATATAATCAACCTTACATCCCTCAGTTATGATGAGGAAATTCACACCCGCGATTCCCCATTTCCCATGAGTCTTAGGGGCTTAAGGCGGGGCTAAACTCCGGGTCACCACACTGTTGTCAGTGTTTAAAGAATGAGCAAGGAGCAGTAGTGGACGGAGAGGAGAACGGGAGAGCACCTCTCCTTCCGCTTGTGTCGCGGCAGCATTATGGTAGTATCAGGGCTGGTTAAAAAAACACACCAGTAAAATAAAGCAGCTCGCCCTGAATTTTCCTTCCACAACAGTGACACACTGTTGCTCTGCGGACGCCTATGCGCTCCGCCCTCGCCTTGCGGGCTACTTGTCTCCCCTTCTTATCTTCTCCGACACGCCTCGCCTCCAGAGAGTAGCGCTTCGTCCCCATTGCGAGCGGCTGCCGGTGGACGGACCGTATCGAGTCCGTGCAGAGCAATCAGACTTAATACTGTACGTTTTGTGGATGAGGGGCGAGAGAGGATGCGTTGTTACGTGTGGGAGACTTCAGACTGCCATCTGTCCCGCAGCTCTATGTGAACGAGCTGCAGGAGAACATGTCTCCAGCTCACACGGCGGCTTTGGGGCGGTGTGAGCTTTTCAAAGCAAAATTCCACTCAGTCCTTTAGAAACTGTTCAAACAATCATGTGGATTTGTGTTTCCAGTCGTGTCCCAACAAAATAAAGGCTGACGTTATTCCCACATATTTACGTGCAGCTAAGCTGCAGATTGCAGCTTTACCCGCATCGATTCATGTTCATCCAGGCACAAAAAAGCACTGACCAAACAGATTCAAAATAAAATGAGCGAACAGGCGCTTCATAATAACCATAACAATAATAAAAGTACATTTAAAAGATCATCTCGTATATTACGGAGCTGTTAAACAGATGGGCTAGTGTCACAATGACTCTGAGGTAAATTCACTCCTGAGCATGCGCTGTTCTCTCCGTCACGCAGCAGACCGGCTTTTCCAAACCCGTTGGTGATGGTGGATTTTTTCACGCTGCTTTTAACGATTGCTTTTAACTTGAAAGCTGCATCATATTGTAGTGGCGATCAAGTGCACGTTGACTCTAATAGCACCAAAGGATTCTGGGATGCAGCTGGGCATGCGTGTTTCTTTTTGTTGAACCATGACTGAAGTATCTAAGACCTGAAGTGAGGTCCATGCTGTTTGGCTGCTTTAAGGTGTGTTGAAAAATAATTGGCTAGTTACTTGGAGTTGGATTATCGATTCAACCCATGCTCTAAGACCGAAAGTACGTTCAAGGCGGCCGCCAAATAAATCCACAAATTAGCTGCGTTACTGAATAAGCTGCAGGGCTATGGGCGCAAGACAAAAGTAGCGGCTTACAGTCCGGAAATTACGGTATTTTGACATTTTGCACCAAACCTCTTCCAGCTGTAGGTAGTAGACGTGCTAGTAACGGGTAGTGACAGTCTAGAGTGAACACCATATGCTAAATGTTTGTTCAAGAATGTGTCACATGCCTGGTGTGAATGTATCTTCAGATGCCCAACAAGCGCTGTATAAAATGTCCTCGAGCATGAAGGAAATCAGATAATTTAGTCTGTGATGGACATATTTTCTTTTCAAGTCCCATCAATCAGTGCAGTTTTTCCAGTGACCTTTTTAAACTCTGACCTCAGTGATCTGATGATATCCTTTCCATGGTAAGTATTTTCAGATAAAAACTCTCTTTAAAGTGACACCCCATGGGTGCTTGTCAGTGCCAAACTGCTCCTGGCTGCTGCTATTTTAAACCACAAAAGGACAGATGGGGTGTGGAGAAATTCTTCATGAAGATAAATTGGATGGTTGGACAGATCTTGCTCTCGGCAAATTAAATTAGTCTAACATGACAACCTCTCTTTTTCCCCCCAACTCAAATTCATAATGTCGCCATGGGTTTGTGGTGCTCCAGTATTAGGCCACCCCAAGGAGATATTATAAGTAATGAATCCAAAAAAATAAGGAAGAGGTTATTTTGGAACTCACAGTGGGGGATGGACTATCCTTTTTGTACCATAAAATCCACTAACTGTACATCTACAGTGTTGTGTATGTGTCCTGCTGATCTGTTGTGTATCATATTTTTGTTGTCACCAGAATTAAATCAAACCAACCCTTTATGATATCCCCTGCATTTAGGCTAAACTGCCTTTCCTAAATTAGATGCCAAAGTGTCAGAAAATTTATTTGAGATTTAAAAAAATAATCTGGATTTATGGTGCAGTGGATTTATGATGGGACACATTTATTTTAAACACTAAAGTTACAATAATCAAAACTAAATTAATTTTCTCTTTGTTAAGCTTCCACAAGGACCTAATAGAGCTAAAGGTGCAGTAAGCATGCTCCATGATTCCCATGTCAGACTTTGACCCACAACTGCCAGAAAAAGTTGGACTTTGAAGAAGAAGCTTTTAATAACACAAACAGAAAAGGCAATTTAGAAAATAAATAAATAAATAACTTTACGGCTTCTCCAAAACTTACAACAATGTCCAACTCACTGTCGGACATGAAAGAAATGTGCTGGCAGCTAAATTGCTTATCAGTTTTTTAGAGCAACTGATGAACAGAGCATGTCAACCAGAGAAAACGTATTAAAGCAGCATGTCAACTCTTTCTGTCATGGTGGCCTGTCAGACTCCTCCCCCTCCAGCTCTGCTGCTCATTCCTCTCAGCTGTGACCACTTATCTCATCAAGCCACCTGCTACAAAAGGAGACCCAGTCTCCTGAAGCTCTCTACGTCTGGCCCATTGTCTCGTTCTGAGCTAACCTTGTCTTGTCCTCTGCACTTCAGGTTTCTTCATCTCATGCCACGAGAGTCACCTGAGTCTTACCACCCGGAGCAGCAGTAGCCACAGCTCTCCATCGCTGACGCCGCCTGCCATTATGAGCCACACTCTGTGCTCCTCAAGATCTCCAGCCACGCCACGCATCAAACCGAGCCACTGTGCTCCTCAAGATCTCCAGCCACGCCATGCACCAAGGACTCAAGCCACGAACTCTGTCTCGCCCCTCGCTCAGGGAATTCGCCACAAACTCAAATAAACTTCTTACTTACTTCTCACTTACCTGTCTCTGTCTTCTGGGTTTCAGTATCTGGGTCCGTCCCGCGTTCTAGTCATGACACTTTCAAAGAAACACTTTGGTTAAATTAATCATTTCAGTTATGTTCTGACAAACAAATTCAAATGAAGACATCGAAACTGCAGCTTTGCTAACTGTGCAGGACAGGTAGAGGTGATAACTGATTTCAGAAAAAAAAAAAAAGAAAAACAGATGAAGCTGGATAGGTTGGAGGCTAAAAGTGTGGTTTATTTTATCTACTAGTGGCTAGCTTTGCCTGCTAGCAGTCAACCTCAGATTGACCACCTGTATTCATATTGACCTTTCCGTTCAAAGTTCAACAAAGGTTTCTAACTTCCATGTAAAAAGTCACCAAAAATACACACAAAATCAGGTTTCAATTATCTTACTGGTTGGTATTGATTTATTTCCTATTTATGACTACTTTGGATGGGGAAAAAAAATCCATCCATCTTAAGGTTTAAGGGGTTTGTTGCCATTTGTACATGTAAGTACAAGTACATTAAATCTTTTCTTTGACAGCTCTCAGGTTAGGGTAATTACAGAAGGACAACAGAAAAAAAAACTAACAAGGTTCATAAATAAGATGAGGACCACAATTTAAGAAAGAGAGGAACAGAGTGAAAATAAAGATAAAGTATCAAATAAAACATAAATATCGAATGGTCGCAACCTTTTCATTATTGCACTTTTGCCATGTGTTTGACATATTGTGGCAGTTAATTGCTCATTGCACTTAGTGTGTCCTGGCTGGGTGACATGTTGTGTGGTTCAGTTCAGTCAAGTCCTCACTCTCTTATGTCCTGTGCTAGCATTCTGATTGCCACTGGGAAGAAGCTGTTGTGGTAGAGTGGCGTGTGCATGGATGCTTTCAGGCCTGCGGCGTCCGAGATTGTGGCCTGGATCAGTGAGTGGGAGGGGTGCTGTCTGTCCCTGATGATCTTGACCGCTCTCCTCCTGCTGCGTTGTCTGTAGATGGTCTCGATGGATGGAAGGTTGCAACAGATAATTTTACCAGCTGTGTTAATGAACCTTTGCATCATCTTCTTCTCTTTCATGGTGGTGTTTCCAAACCAAGCTGTTGGTCTGCTGGTGAGGATGCTTTCTACAAGCCCCCTGTAGGCTTGGGTGAGGGTCTGGCGCTTGAGTCAGGCCTTCTTCAGCAGCCTGATGAAGTACATTCTCTGCTGGGCTTTCTTCACTGTGGCAGTAGTGTCTATTTCCCAGCTGTGGCTGTCTGTGATGTGCAGACCCAGGAACTGGTGGCAGATGGTCCGCTCCACCACAGTCCCGTTGATGGTGAGCGGCTGATGTGATGATGCTTTCTTTCAGTAGTCCACAATTATTTCTTTAGTTTTTTCCACGTTGAAAAAATAATTTATTTTGATTTCCAGAATTTGAATTCCAATTTGCTCATATTTGGGGGCATGTCCTTTAAAAGCCGTGGTTGGATCCATTGGTGGTCTCAACAGCCCTGTAATCTATTTTTTTCTACCTACCGTAATTCTTGTTGTGGAGATAAGCAAAGTAAGGTCTAGTTAGTGTTTCTGTCCCAGTTCAGTCTTACTATTCCGAAAAACTTCAGATTACATTATCCATCCTGTTATATGTCTTCACGCATATGGTGTATTCAACAAAGGCTAAATGGATTGTGCTTGTACTGTTATGACCCGCATGCTTTAAGTGTTTTTTGGGCATGCTGTCAAGTTTGCAAATGTTTTTACAAATGCAACTTTTCATAAATCAGGCCATTTTCTTTTTTTCATATTGCTCTTTATTGTCTTCATTAACATTAAGTTACTTTATTCTAAACATATGAAATAATCTCAATATGCTCCATTGTGGTGCAGTGTTGACTACACTTGTCTGTAAGATTAATACAATTTTAGAAGCCATAAAAACTCTAACCTAATCAAATGAATGCATTTTCAGCTCCTTGCTGAGTTCCAGTAAAGATATTCTGCTTTTACAAGGTATTTTATTAATTGAATAATGAATGAATGAATAAATGAATGTTCAGGAGCTGAAGCCGACATCTAAATGCAACATAATTCATTTGTCTATTGATGTAAAATTTAGGTTACCAATGAAACCCCAAGTCAAAAAAAATCTGAAACAAATAAACAAAAATACCCAGAAAAATGCTGATTTTATAAATACATTTTTTTATTGCAGACAGAAAGATTCCATAACATTGATGTTTTTTCTACCACATTTGGCTGCAAATTACAAAAAAAGAGGTGAAGCCTTTCAGACCCCATTTTTCATGCAAGCCTGTCTCCAGAGCATGCTCCAAAAAGAGGGCGGGTCATACGTGTCATGATTTTGTTGCTCCATTGTATACTCCATCAGCACAATGGGTGAGAACCAAGGGTACAGGTTATCCAATCCTGTCCTGGATCTACTTTATCCTCAGCCAGAGAATGATGTTCTGCGCTGCATTGTTGGAACTGCATGGATATCCTTGGAAATAACTCCATCTGAAAGGCAGCACCGTTAGAAATCTTTTTTCTTTGCAGCATTGCCACCATCACAGAAGGTCACTGATGCAGTTAAATGGCATCACAATCTGTGGCTTTTGTATGAGTTATTGTGCCAAAGTGACATTTGAGAAAGTCATTCTGCATTTGAGTGTTTGGAAATGTCACATAAAGTCATACTTTCCAGCAAATGAATGACATTCTCTTTCCAGTGTCCTTAATATTCTATGACTGACCCTGAGTACCTGATCCCCTGATCTGTTTTTGTCCTGCAGGCCAAATATTCAGTCAAGATTGATATTTAAATAAATAAAAAAATAAAAATATTTTTCACCTCAGATTCCACTTTTTAAAATGCTGTCTGTTGTAGTGATATGGGATGGACAAAACAAGAAATTACTCAGTGATTAGTCTGTCTTGTCACTGAATGGGAAATGCTGCATACTGAGCAATTTTCCTGAATGTCTCGCTCCTGTAAAGCCATGTTGAGGCACTGATTAGTTTGAGACCTTCTGAAATACAAGACCATTTTAATTATTGTAGCCCGTGGTAGTAATTTGTCTGTGCAACCTTGTGGTCCTGGACAGGTGACGATCAGGAACTTTGCATGGATCAAAAAGGACCAATGGTGGAAAACAGGAACTTTGATGTGGCATGATCTGACGGCTGTAAGAAGTAACAAACTGCTATCATCATTCAGGTGAGCTTGTCTTTCAGTTGAGTCATGGCAGACTGGAAGATTGGAAGACTTTATGTCCAGTTGCCATAACTCAACTTCAAGACTACTATGATCTGATAGTGGTATAAAGGTAGAGATGACCTTGCCCCATATTGACACTAGTCTGTCTGAGGTGTGTTGCCATTGCGATGCGTAAGGATTTTGTCTCACAACCGTCAGTTAATTTACATGGACTCTATTACATTTCCGGTTCGTCCCTTGGATTTAGGAGGAGAGTTTTGTCCTGTCACCCCAAGTAGTTCATCCTGCTCTCTTTGCTCATCCAACACTTAAACAATCAAACCACATGCTCTTTCTTTCCTAACTGAGTGTTTGTAAAATACATGTTTTGTGACATATATGGTTTTATGTTTTTGAACCTCCACATTAAACTTTGGTCATCCATGGTGGCGTTATCCACGGTGTAACAGTTTTTCTCAAATGCTAAAATACAAAAGCCAATCCCCTAAACCAAATGACCAGTTGTCTAAACACATTTACTAAATCTAGCCATCCTTTTCCAATATCATAAACATATTTCACACGAAGACACACTTCACAAAACACGATCCTCCGTTCTCATAAATCTTAACATGTTTTTCTTTGCTAAAACACTGGTTGCAAAATAACTGCTCATATTCTCAAATAAAAGCTCACGTGATGCAAAATGCTTTCCACAATCAGCAGTATTTGAACACAATGAACACAACTGGCAACATTCCTTACACACTACTCAAATTTAAAGACACTTAATACTAATGCTGTGACCACATGTATAAAAGCAAGTTCAGAGTGCACAGTTTGATGAAGACTTCAAACAAACACAATGGATGAAGGTAGAGTCAGGGGAAGAGGCGTTTGAGTCAGAGGAGGGCCATGGAAGAAGAGGAGCAGGCCAACTAGGAAGAGGAGCAGGCCAACTAGGAAGAGGAGCAGGCCAACTGGGAAGAGGAGCAGGCCAACAAGGAAGAGGAGAAGGTCCAGGAGGGAGAGGAAAACAACCTCGAACGATCATTACGGACGAGATGCAAGCAACAGTCATTGACCATGTCATTGTCCATGTCATGACAATGGCTGAAGCAGGACTGAGAGGTCGTCCAAACCTAAGTATGTTCACCGTGGCCACCAGGAAACACAGACATGACGGAGGCAATGCAAACATTCTGATTGTTTAATGAACGTTCTATTTTTTGTTTCAATGCAACAGAGACCCACTGCAGATGAACCAGTGGATATCCGCCTTTAGACATCTGATGACAGCGGTGAATAGCATGAGCTTAATGAGATGAGTTGAAGGCGGCACAGGGGAAGGCAGGCTGTAGAGTTTTGATCCGGATTCCTACCGTAGATTCCAGCTCATACCTGTAAAACAAAGACGTACATGGATCTATTTGTCTGCAAGTAGATGCATCAGAATGGAGCAGAGCAGGAAGCTTGTGGTCCACCCTGCATATTTTCTACATTACAAATAAAATCTTTTCCAAATGTATTTCTTTTGTCTGCTTCTGATTCACAACGATTGAATAAATAAACACACAGAAAAAAAAAAAACAAATTTTGAGCTTAATTGTCTTTATATAAGAACATATTAAAAACTCCCAAAATATATAAATATTTTTGAGTTAACCTGCTACTGGGTTGTTCCATTCAAGATGAAAATAGGATACATTTAAAATTAATGTTTTCTGGCTCCTTTATCATTTCCTGTTCAAATATCTGTCCTGGTAGACTTTCTGAATACAAACACAGTCCTTTTATGTGACACGGCATCATAATATGAATGGAAAAACGGTAATCAATAAGTTTTGCACATCTAAGAAAGAAAACAATTTCTATTATTTTTTACTTTTTTATTCAGAATTAAAAACAAGATGGCAAAAACAGTTCAATACGTTTGACATACAAAAGATACATAACTGTCACCGTCAAACATCGAATTCCAAAAGAGACACCGCTCTGTAAAAAACAGCAACAAACCAGAGTGAAACTGTAAATGAGGAAATAACAAACAAATAAATAACAAACAAATCTGTCTAATTATTTTATCATATCTCTTGAAAATGTACGTTTTGGGCCTATTAACTGTGACAGAAAAAGGGCTCAACCTCCAACAGAGTTTTTTTTTAATTCATAGATATTTTACTACTTTTAGAATTCAGGACTTTTATACATAACAAATATTCAGTCAATACGATTTTTGAGATAAATGAACATAACCAAATCTCAACACAAGAAAAGGTCACTGTTAAAAAAAATGCATGGGAATTTAAGTTAGCATTACAATTAGTCTTTTATTTTAAGAAAAAGGTTGCCGAGTTTAAGTTTTGTAGTGATTAAAAGTATTTAAAGTTTTATTTTTAACATTGTCATTTATTCCAGAATAAAAATATGTACATTTTAGTGGAGACTTCAGAGAACATACTAGTTTTCTGTGATGAAAGGCAATGTAAAAATTGTAATCCATTCTGTGTCCTATAACTCCTTAGAACACATTTAGACTGGAGTCCTCCTTGATGCCTTAATTTGTTTCCAGCTATGAAAAGAAAAAAATCACTTTTGTTTTTGCTTTCAAGCACTGTACTTTTTGTAGTATAGGTCTCAGTTTTTTTTTGCATAGTTTGGCCCTGAGTGCAATTTATGCTCAGGAGCAACTTATGTGTGATTTTAGAAAAATGTTGGCTCATACATTTGTTAGTGTCCACTAATAACCGGTTGCTCTTTATCTGTTGTTTCCCACCAACAACCACTAGAGGGCACTCTAAGTATGTGTTTCAGTATTTGCTTCTGACAGCAACACAGAAGAAGAGCCGTCCAACGCAGGCGTGGAGGAGAATCTTTAGGTGTGTCTGAATTCCCACCCTAACCACCAACTACAAAAAATCTCTATAGTGCGGGATTATTCAGACACTATGCTCACTCCTTTTTAAAAAAAAGGCAGATATGAAGTAAATAATTTGACAAAGTTAAAATCTCATTGATATGAGCATTTGCTATGATCATTTATGAGTCCACTGTCTTCTGAAGATAAAAACGTTGATGATTTATAAAAAAAAAAATACAATTAAATACATTTTTTGGGCAAAAAATTGTTCCGATGCAATGCATTGTGGTCTGTATTCACCGATCAAGGGAGCATCAATGCACACTGGTTTTTCGCAGAGATTTCTGGGAAATTTTTAGGGCACTCGTTTCTCACAGCAACTTGTTCTTCTCCCGAACCTTGTGATATTTGTACGGTATATATTAATAGTTTTGCACTGAAACTGACGTTTACAATAAAGTTAAAAAAAAAAAAACTGATATTTTTCTTGTTGGTATTAAGACAACAAAATTATTGGTTTTATTTTTTCCTTCTGAAAAGTATTTATACGTCAGTGTGACTTATATTTGACTTTTTCTTTTAGCTTATGCATTTTATTGGCTGCTACGACGTATACTCTGGGGTGACTTACAATCCGAAAAATACTGTAGATGTTAAATCAGGATAATTTTGGAGCTAAATTTGATGTATATTTGCAAAAACAGGATTCATGTGGTTATTTGCTGACATCTATTTTTAAAGTTCAGTGAGTTTCCTGCTTCTAAGCATCTAAAGACTTTTACCACACTTTCATTAGTGCCACAGTTGCGCAAACATGTCTAACAATAACGTTTTAAAAATGTTTACAATTTATGAAAATGTTTACGTTTGAATGTAAAGTAAAATTGAATAAGTTGTCTTTAAAAACAGACACCAAGATTAAAAGAAAATACTTAACTTAAATTATTTCTTCTTGACGAAGAATAAAAATAACTCTTGGAAACTTTCAAAGTTGCAGCTGTAATCAAACCGGGTGTTTGTTATATTAACATATATCTAAAAAATTGCCCTTCCATCATAATTTATGTTTTGTGTCTAACATTAAATTATGCTTATGCATGTAACAATGTAACCATTAACTAAATGTGCTTTTGCTAACTTGACTCATATGGAATCATTTGTATAGCATAATTAAATTTAAAGTCAATGGAAATGTTTTTTCATTTTCAAAATTAAGCTGCATTTTGACTCAAAATTAAAAACAAATCGCAATCCGCCGAAATGCTTTTTCTTTTTTTTTTCTTCAACACCGCTTATTCTGTCACTTAATTAAACTGATAGAGAAAATTATATTTGACATTTCATTTTCAAAAAGTTCTCTAGTAAATGTGTAGCAAAATTCAATTAGAAATGTCAAATTTGACAATTAAAGTGGATTAACAGAAATGCTGAACACCAGATGAAGTTAAACTGCCCTTATGTTTAAATGACTCTGAATATCAATAAGTATGATGGTCTTAAGATCATTGGGCCAACTGTCAGATCTGAGTTGTGGGAATTGTATATTCCCACCCTTTGCTTATCTCTGCAGATTGGGGTTTAAGTGTGGATTTTTGTCTGTTTTTTGTTGTCAAGCTGTTTTGCTCTATTTTGCCCTTATTTATTTTATCCTGTTATGTTTATTTATTTCTGCTCCATGAGTGAGAAGAAAGGAGAGGATGATAACGACCTTGTCTGTTCGAATTTGAAAATAACAAGACAGTTCATTATAACTGATTCAAACAAACTTGGTATTGTTGGGTTAGCATTAACGTCTTAAATTTTAAATTTGAGATGTTCCCTATAAAATTAAGTAACAACTACCATTAAGATTCAAGTTGAGGTGATGTCAGACCATATCTAGCTTTGTCATCATAATTTATATAAATGTAGTTAAACTGCACCTTGATCATCTTGTTACTTCAACTTAATTATGTTGCACCGACATAACTGCATTCAGATCTCCCGACACAAATGTTTATAAACACATTTGATTTAGATGGGAATACTTTCCATTATTTCATAGTGTTCACCCAACAAATGATTTTTGTATGCAGCATTTAAAACAAAAAACATTGTTCTTGTAAAGTAAAAATAAATAAATATTACAAATGTGTCGTTGTGCATAAGTGTTAGCAGGTTTTGAGTCGTTAATTAGAAGATAGTGAGTATCACCCTGAAGCTGCCACTGATCTAGAGGCAAACACACGCTGAGATTCATGCAGCTCTGCTTAGAACTCTTTTTTTGTGAGCACAGAGATGTCTGACAGCTGTTCACTTGTGGTTGTTCAATTCATCTCTGTGTTTAATAATAATCCACCTACATGAAGCCTTCAGCATTTGTCTCTGTGATGTTAATATGAAATTGAGTAAAACAATCATCTTCTTGTTTTGTCTTCATAAACAAACAGTAGAAATTTGTTTATGATGATATTTTCACATACTGTATATTAAAGTAAAAAATGTTGCTTTTTCATATATTTACTGATGAACAAACAGATTTTTGGTCTGAAAAAGAAGATAATACTGTGGTATAACAGTTCTGATGGAGGTGGCCCTTCAAAGAAGCCCATATCTGCCTTTTCTAAATGGCTTTAACCCTTGTGCTATCTTAGATGACCCCACCCTTACATTGACGTGGTCTCCCTACCATGACAAAGGTGGATAAAGGTGGAAAGATTTCATGTAATCCATGGACACCAGTGAGGTTCACAAATCATTAAAGAAAAAAGGTTCAGCGCACTGTCTAGTGGGTCTAGATTACCCAACTCCCAATGTTACAGTGCCTAGGATAGCACAAGGGTTACCCCATAATGCATCTTATGGAGACAACAAAGCATTCTAAATGAAAACGTTTTTTTCACAGGACACAAAAAAAGATGCATTTGCATTTTTTTCTGTTGACTCCGTAGTAATGTAGGTTGAGAGTTTACACAAAAGACTCATTGGAACTCAGGTGTGGCTAAGTGTCCTTGGGTAGGATGCGGAACCCCAGCTTGCCTCTTGTCAATGTTCGGCAGCGGAGCCGCCATCAGTGAGTGAATCTGTGTGGGCGAGGGGACTGTGACTGTAAAGCACTTTGGGCCTTGGAGGAAGGTAGGAAGTGCTACACAAGTGCATGCCATTTACCATTTCATCGGTTGATTTTTTTACCTTAAATTGTACCTCGAGAGGTAAAAATATAAAACTACAGATAAAACAGGTAGTTCTTAATTGAATTTCCTTTTTCAGTTAGACCAGGTGTCGAGCCAAAGAACAATTAAAGACTCAGAAAATATACTTTAGGTTTTTAACATGGGCGTTTCATTTGACATCCTACATGACAGGTCAAGTAAATAAGAGAAAAATATATTTCTATTCAAGTCATCAAATTCTACTTTGAACTGAATAAAAAAATGACATTTTGAGGTGTGCTGTGGAAAGCCCACCTGTTCCGCTCAACATCCTTCCTCCTGCCCTCAATTTTTCAGATCAAGCTTGAAGTTTTGAAACAATATTTAAACACACAGCAACCACCCATCAGACCATTGGACACAGTGTAGTAAGACTGAAACAACAATGGCAGCACACTGATGGCTTGGCAAGAACACAATATAAACAGTGAATTTTACAAAGGATACATAGATACTGGAATCCTTTTTTTTCTTGTCTTCATGTTCCTCACACCAGCTGCACAATCATTCCTATACATAGAACTTTTTAAGCTTTGATACTAATATACATTTTTTCACATAGATCTTCACAAAATACAAATATAGATTTATTTACGATATCTCGGGACCCACATGTGCCATGTCTGTTGAACACCTTTTTATTTACATATGAAAACGTGTGACAGTGAAGCCTTTCTTCCCTTTTGGCGACTCGCTCTGACCTTTGTGAGCGTGTGCAATCCAGGGTTGCCAGGCTCTCCCCTTTTTGGAGACATTCTTCAGTAAAGGTGACAGGAAATCCTGTCTAATTCTCACTGAATCAGCTGAAGTACAGAAGGAAGGGAGGTGAAGACCAGTCAGCTGTTGCAAAGGAGGCAGGAAAATGATAGGGTCTCTGGACTTGCAGCAGCTTGGCCTCCACAGAGATAAAACAAAAGAGATTTTGACCATTTGTTGCTCTAAAATAAGGTAACCTGAATGAAATCCTCCCTCCCAGTAAAGATACATTGAAATTAATTCAGTTTTCTGGGAAAGGGCCTTTGGGCGAGATTCAAAATTAAGAATTTAATCATGTATAGAGCTGCTTCTTTAAATATTTCATCGCATATTTGAAACCTTAGAACCTGCTCCAAATCCTCTTGATAGATTCATATTTAGAATATGGATTCATCTGGAAAAAAATTCCAATTTAAACCTCTGAATGTGCTTTAAAAATCCCTTATTCGTTCCCCAGGTGAAGAATTTAACACCTCAAAAATCTAAATAAATAGGCACTTGAACTTTCATTATCAAACCCCTGAAGTTCAAAAGAAGGTGTGAGTACACAGGTAAAATACAAAGATTTTGATAAAATTACGGTTTGCACAGATTGGCTATAAACAAAGTGTAACTCTTTTTTCCTCATACACAGCTTTCATCTTTGTCTCCAGGACTTTTGCCTGGTTTGCACCCGTCTGTTTCCTTCCCGGGGAGGGCAGATTCCTTCACTGCACCATCACAGCGATCTGTACCGTTCCGTAGCTTCTTAATGTCTTCCAGATGGAGCTGGGTGGAAGTGTAAGCCAGTGGCGGGATGGTGTTCACAAGGATCAGCTGGAGAGGTTTCTTCTCTGGCTGATACTGGCAGCGAAGGTAACGCAGGAAAGCAGCGCGGTAAGTCTTATTAAACAGTGTGTAGACCAGCGGATTCACCGCAGAGGACAAGTATCCCACCCAGACAAAAATGTTCAGCAGTCCCCCCATGACCCCTGCATTGCACGCCGCTGGCTCACAAACCACCACCAGCACATTTGTGATGAAGAACGGGCACCACATGACCACAAAGAGAAAAAACACAACCCCTAGGACTTTAGACGCCTTCTGCTCGTTGCTGATGGACTGCATGGTACGGCGTCCGAACAACGAGCCCGAGACACTCCCTCGAGTAGTACTCAAGCCACCGCTGCTTCCTCTACCTTCAACCTCCCGGCTGATGGAGCGCCTAAAGAGTTTCTCGGAGGAGACAGAGGTTTGTGGCAAGAAACTTAAGGTGAACGTGGTGCTCCACTTGGGTCTTGGGACCAGCTGGTCTAAACAGAGCGTGGCTTCATTCTGCAGAGCGTTTATGGTCAAGAAGTAGGTGACTACCATGATGGTGAGAGGAACAAAGAAGGCTACAAAGGAGCCCACCAGTACAAAGTTGTTGTCTGTCAACAGGCAGCTGTCTCCTTTGAAGACTTTGGAGTGATCTCTGAGGCCAAGCACAGGGATGGGCATGGAGATTCCTAAGGAGAGAACAAAAGCGGTAGAGATGTCAGAAGAGTCACCAAATACTGAGCATATCATGCAACTTAACCCAACAGTGTTGACTTTGTGCAGCTGAGCAGCAAAACCGGCAATATGCTGTGCACTCTGATGTAGAAATTGACACTGGAGTTTCAATCAAGAGCAGTTCATGAAGTGGACTCAGTCTGAAATTTTTGTGGGGTCATGATCATTGAAAATCTGTTCTTCTTCCTCATTTATCTTCAGATAAAAATCCATCCAAGATGGGTCCTTCACTACACAATTAATTTTACTGTATTTAGATTTTTTTTCAATTCAGTTTTAACTTTTTTCTGTGACTGCTAGTGTATTTATAAACAGTTTAGGCTGCTAATATCATTTATATATCTATTTTTGTCTTTTGAAATAATAATTATAATAATAATAATAATGATAATAATAATAATAAAAATAGTAATGGCTTAGATTTATCTGCGCTTTTCCAGACGCTCAAAGCGCTCATAATCTGTCCATTATTCATTAACTCCTCATAGCTTTTCATAAATTAGAAATAAGCTGCCATTTTTTACCATTTGGTGAAGTCTGTCTCATATTGTGTGTTCTTAAAGTTTACCTGAAAGTTTGAAAAAAGTCAAATCAATAAGAAAACTTGAGTTTGTGTGCAACTGGTTGCCATAACTCAATTAAGTAAATGCAATCTTTTCACACATACCACGCACTGATTGTCTAATGTCCTCATTTCTAGCAGTCTTGCTGCACACACTTAAACAGCACCAACAGCCCTTCTTGCAAAATTCCTCCGGGGGGAATAAAAAATCTATACAACGCCCCCTTCCCCCTTACTCATCCTAGCATGAGCTTTGACCTGTAGCTCACAGCCTGCCCATAGAAAATGTAAATAAACATTTTGTCTTCACAGGTTCACTGAGTGGTCTTTGACCATGATATTTTGTGAGATAGCAGATAGCAGATAGCCTGTATCTACCTGTGAGGACGATTTGGTTCATTGCTAGCAGTCTTGCTATGGTGGATATGAACTACCATCATGTCAGGAAAGTGGCCTTGGTTTATCTTTATTTGAAAAGCAACACAGAAGTTGTCAGGCTCGTCACCCGAGTCTCTGACTGGTCAAAGTGGGACCAGCAATCCACATTCAGTGGCTATGCGTTTTGTATATAGAGCTGAAAACGGTTTTAAAACGTATGTAGTTATGCATGAACGCGAGAGTTTTGTGCACGTGTTGCAGAGGCTGGTGTGAATGTAGCTGAAGGCTGATTAAAAACAAAGTTGGTGTTAAACATTTTCCTTTTGTGCTTTTGGACCTTGTATTTACTTTTTTGGGGATTTTGCATTGTTAGTGTCTGACATTGGCTTTCTCAGTCCTTCAGTTTGTCTGTGCTAAAATACTCAAAATGTTTGTCTTTTTTCTTTGTTTTACAAGTTAGTGAAATACAATTAAAAAAAAATATTTGTGGGTTTAAAACCAGGCCGCCCACTCTGTGTCTCAATTTGAAACAAGCAGTTTCTTATCTGCATTGTATCTCAAAAGAGAAGGGTAGAAAATAAACCTTCCTTGAATCGTGTGGGACACGCTGACTATAATTTGGTTTCCTCTGCTGGAAATGGTTTTTAGGTTGCTGTTGGTACTCTGTGTTGTTGTAGATAGCTGCCTGTGGCCTTAGTGCCTCCATGATAGTATAAATTTGATAGAAAATGTCTCCCAAAAAGTTTTGGATAAGAATACGTTTTCTGTCCATGGTCCCAGCAGGGCCCTGGTGGAGAAGATAAACTGGACTATCTCTGTCTCATCATGTTCTTATTACTCGCTCATGACAAAAAGGAGGCCAGCGAGGAAAAAGAAAAAGTATATATTATTGGGCTGAGAGGGGAAAGGACGGCAGGAGAGCTCTTACATTGTCTTTACTAGTCTTTTCGTAAGGATGGATTGTCAGAAAACCAGCTAAATTGACTTATTCTGAAGCTCGGCTCAACTTCATTTTCAGTCTGAAAACAAAGGGGCAGAAATAACGGCAAGGATGGAGAAATCAGTCAGAACAGGATATCCCGTGAAAGGAAGAAAGCGCTCTCAATGCAGCGGCTTGTTTTTATCCACATTTTGTTTGCATTGATTCATGTTAATTGGCAGCTGCAGTTCAGGATGAAGTTTTTGTCTTTCAGCTGTAATGCTTTAACCTCCAGAGTGACAAGATAGTAAACAACCTGTCAACCATGTGTTGCATGGATTCTACACCCAGCGCCTTCACTGGTGCTGAAAGGCACACAAACACTGAATGTGATATATGGCTTCATTTGACCAGAGGCAAGCTAAGAAAAGACTCTTCAAACCAAGACATCAATGCAGAAATTCTTCATTTAATTTGAACTAAAACAAAAGCCACCAATACGGAAGAGGATTAGGGCCATGGAGAAAAAGAAAAGGGCATAGAAAATTCGGACTTTAATGTCAGAATTCTGACTTTTTTCTGAGAATTCTGTCTTTAATCTCAGATTTCTGACTTTATTCTGAGAATTCTGACCTTATTCTCAGAATTCTGACTTTAATCTCAGAATTATGCGCTACTGGCGCATGTGAGCCACATCGTTCAGCACTGCAGAGTCCGAGGATCTGCAGGAATGAAACCAACAAAATTGACGTCTGTAAGTGTCTTTTTGCATGCTCAAGGCTTACCAGAGGAGGTCATTTTGCTAATGGAAGAACAGAAAATAAATAAAAAAGAATTTTTTTTACACTGGATCTTGTAATTATGCGGGCAGCAGGCTTATGCTAGCATTTTGCAACAGCAATGCCGGGCTTTGCATAGCTGGTGCAAAAAGGGCTTTGTGTAGATGTGTTTAGTACCCTCATTGTCATGCCCATTTATATCAACAACTACCTTATAATTTCTTTTTTTCATAGCCTTCAGAAAAAACTCTCTACATATGTTAAACAGATTGCCGTGTTTTACCATGCATGATAGCCACCGATCTTTAGACTGCAACACAATAACATTCAGTTTTCAGCCTTCTCTTCACGTGACACGTTGTCTCTTTATATTATCTCATTGCCAAACAAACACTCTGCAATCGACAGTCCCCCGTCACTGAATCATACACTTTCATAACATTTAATACAATATATTTTTGTTAGTGTTTTGTTTGTGTATTTTCTCTCAGGTGCATTTTCATAGTCCGTTCGGATTCACCTGATTAACCACATCTGTCCAGTTTTAGTGGGCTTATAAACAGCCACCAATTACATTTATGTCAAATGTTTGCACACAGCAAAAAAAAAAGAAAAAAAAAAGCTCCATTTATCACTTTTGTATTTACACTTTTGAAAATACTACTGGACTTGTTTTTTTTCCTATGTCCCCTGTGCTGTGATATCAAATTAAACTAATTTATTATTTTTTAAAACGAATGTATTTTCTTTTGTGCAGATTGACAGTGATGTCATTACTTTGGAGAATCCAGAAATGGCAGATCACATCCCTTACTGTGGAGTCTGCAACACGTCATTGCAGAAAATAAGTCCTTTTGATGAGATTTCTTCCCATCAGATGCTAGAGTCTACATTGCTTCTAAGACACTGGACACTTGTTCTTGTTATTATTTTTAAGCACATTTATTTTTTTATTTTTTTTTATTTATCTGTCGTTTTTATTGGAGCTATGGTAACCAAATAATTTAATTGTTATGGAATCAATCAATTTTTATTTCATCCTTTTTTTATTTTATACATTTTAACTAAATTTGTTTTTTTTCTTTGTTGCTATCACTGCTGTCAAGTGATCTTGATTTTTTATTTATTTTGTTGTTTTGTTTTTATTTATATGTGTGATAGTACATATCTGAGAATACCTGCAGATAACTGACATACCTTTTCCTTCTAATTTGACTTTATTTCTTATTTTTTATTAATCTTCTAAACCCGTTTTGTCCCTTTGAATGCTAGCAAAATATATAGATCTCTTTTTACTCACCTTGTGTTGTGCTGTTAACACAGTGGCCTCTGGTAAACTTCAAGCACTCAACAAGAAACTTAAAGAAGACATTTTCGTTAGATCCACTTGGCATGTATGACTACACAGTGCTGCTAAAGCTAACTGAAGGAAGTAGCTCACAGGCCTCCGTAGTTCTGAGATTAAAGTCAGAATTCTGAGTTTAAAGTCAGAATTCTGAGATTAAATTCAGAATTTTTTTTCTTTGTCCATGGCCCTAATCCTCTTCCGTACATCAAAGGTTAATGTTAAGTAGATAAAAACTGTTTTGTAAATGGCTTAAATTCCAGTGTTTTAAAACAACAAATATCATCTAAAAAAATCTCTCTCTCTATTTTTGGTTTTCACTGATGAGGAGTTTAAATCTAAAATTCAAGAAACAATATAATTGTGACTCCCTGAAGAGAAGAAAAAGCAATGCTGCATTCACACCTAACGCAACTGTGCGTCAAATTTGCATCTGCCAACACTGTTTTGACGAACGTCAAACTTTCTGCACGTTTGTCCAAATATAAGTTTATATCCATGATGATATGCAGTCTCGCTTCATGTCAAATATTTTTCAGTTGAAATGACGGACAACATCATCATCCAAACAGTATTATTCTTATTGTACCTACCTTTTCCAGTTTCTCATTGTGTTTTGATTTTTAATATTTTGTTTTGTTTTTTCTTGGAAAATTACACGCGATCAACTCTTTTTTGTTTTAGTTTTTTGTATTTTATTTTCTGCAATTTTTACATGTAATTGTGTTTTTAAATTTTTGCTTTGCTTATTTAATTCTTGTTGTGATCTTTAAAATGTTTTTGTGTTGAGTGATTTGTTAATGTGATTTGCACTTCAGGGCCATTCTACTAAATTAAACTACTTTTGTCTCTTTTTTGAACTCTCAAAGTTCAAACTTTCAAAGGAAAATAAGTCCAGTACTGAAATGAAAACAAAAATCTGATTGTGATCAATATCCTCTGAGAAGATTGACAGACAAAATCTGCAGCTAATCAGAACACAGATCACACTGCGCAGTAAAAAAAAAACATGCAAAAAGACATTGAAAAGAATCTGAACAATGGCAAGATCATGGAAGGTGATCTGCAATAGGTGGAACACTGTATTGCACTTGGCTGGAGGCTTTCAATCCAAAATTTAATTCTGGTTTGTTAGTAGGTCAAAGATCAATAAAGGTAAAGTTCCATCATTTGCTTCAAAACTGGGTGTGTGAAGCTTGATCTGTTCTCAAATACCCCCACCCCCACCCTCTGTATGGAAGTGGTGAGCAGCTCTCAAAGTTGTACTTGGAGACCATTTGGTAATTAAACCCCTCATTAAACCCCTGCAACTCTTAATGCTGTCACCACTGTGCCAATTTCAGTCTTTGGTATGACCCAAGCAACGATTTTAAGCTCACGACCTCCCAGTTTCAGACAGACGCTCCACCAGTGCACTAGCTTGAAGCTGCTTACCTGTAGCATCACATGTTGTTAATGTACTTCCCCCTTAAGCAACGTTCACACCAGTCTTGGCAACATGCGTTCAAGTGACCACTTTCAATGAAAAGTCTATTTAAAATTACCTAAACGCACATTGGCACATACAAAACTCTGATGTTCATGCATAGCTACGCAGGTTTTTGCATGAGCTTTTGGACTCTACATACAAGAAATGCACGTTTAGCGGGTCACTACCCCAGTGTAAACGTAACATCTCTGACTTCCTCGAGTCTTCTCACTGGAATGCAGACCAAATAAATCTTATCAGAAGGTTCCAGAAACAGAGACATCAAAGTTAAGATTTCCAACTGGAATCAGTCCTGCGACAAGTCTGTTAAATGTTTTCATGTCCTGATGAAAACACAAACAAATGTCATGATATTCAGGACGGAATGTGAAAGTGTTTTCCACCCACTCAGAAAAGTACCCCTCTAAAGTAAATACAGACTGGCAGCTGTGAAAAATGTGGGTTTGCATGTTTAGTTTTTCTGCCTAATCTCAGTCTTACTCCATGTGATTTCCGTTTTCCTGCTCACAGACAGGAGCTGCTACACTGTGCTACACTGACTGCACTGAAAATCACAGAGGGCTGTACACAGAGACAGAGTACATCATTAAACTTCTGTCTGCTTCCTATCATGCTGATCAAATGTTATTTGTCGGCGCGTCATTGTTTATACGGGCCTGAGGATTCAGTGTGTTCTCCACATAAGCCCCTTAAGCATCCGTCACACAGAGCTGCTGAAATCCAAAGCTGTTTCTGTCAGGTTTTGGTCTTCCTCTCCATCTCCCTGATGGCAAACTCTCAGATCAAAATTCTCTGAGCAAGACACACAAGACAAAAAAGAAAAAAAACACAAGTGGAAGAGAAGATAAAAGAGGATCAAATGGCAAAAATCTTAAGGGAGACACAAAGGAGATGAAGAGGAAGAGGGTGGAGATGAAGAGGAAGACGGAGGAACTCTGTAAGTTGAAAACTGATCAGTGTTTTACAAGCAGTTTGTACTTAGAAGCAAAGGACTGCAATGGACTTTTGAAGACTTTTCAAAGAAAACTGGTCATTTCCAAAAGCATTGATTTTTTAAAATAGCTCTTGTTGCAACCGTAAAGCACGGAGCCTGTGACCTGACATGGGAAAAAGAATAATCAAATCGTTCCCACCAAAAGGCATTTCGTTCCCACAAATTATTAATTAGTTCCCACACAATAGTATTTCGTTACCATGAAATAGTAATTTGCTCCCATGCAATACTTAAATAGGTCCCACGAAATAATTAAATTGTTCCCTCTAAATGATAATTTGTTTGAATGAAGAAGTAGCCCCGTGACTCAGAAACGGAGAAAACGGGTAAAGAAGATGAATGAATGATTCATAAGATATAGGTCCCACACCCATTACACATTTACACAATTAACACATTTTGCAAAGTGAAACTTGCCAAATCTAACAAAGTAGATGAGAAGATTCGCTTCATTTTCCACAAAATTGGGGTTAGCTAGAAAAGAGACCACCAGACAAGTACTCTGGTTCATGCGAAAAAAAAGTTTGCTTTCAGTGTTATGGTTGCCCTCTAGTGGTGTCTCTTTTGGTTGCATTTCTGGCAGGTTAGCTGTGGTCCCTCACTAATTGATCACAGCTGCCTGCAATCATGTTGCTTCCTATTTAAGTTCTGTTCTCTCTGTGTTTTGTGTTGGAGCATCTTCTCTGTTTGGGTCTTGTTTGGGCCAAGTAAAAGCTTAAAACTTTATGGATTTGTTTGAGTCTTCCTGCTTCTGGGTTTATCCTCTCTGACCAGCCGTAACATTATGCTCCAACCATGTTAAACCCAGCGGGAAGTATGGAGAACAGAAACTTACCCCAGCCATCTGCAGATCTGGACTCTGCTGCTCTGTACCAAGAACTGCAGGGATATAAAGCCGGATTACAGACACTCTGTGACCGTCTCTCGACTTTAGAGCACATTTCCCCATCTTCTTCCGACCAGATCCAGCTGGGATCTCCTGAGCCATTTGATGGGACAGCTGAGGATTGTGAAGCATTTTTGTCCTCCTGTCGGCTCCATTTTGTGTTTAGACCAAGTGAGTTCCCCTCTGAGCAGAGCAAAGTGGTTTTTGCTCTGAGTTTCCTGACCGGTCGGGCCAAGCGCTGGGGTTTGGCAGAGTGGGACAGACGTGCCGAGTTTTGCAGCTCTTTTCGAGTTTTTTCCTCTCACCTGCTCTCAGTGTTCAATCCGACCACGCCCCACCGAACAGCCGCCGCGGAGCTTCTCCGTCTCCAGCAAGACTCTCGTAGTGTCATGGATTACGCGGTGGAATTCCGGACTTTGGCCGCCAGCACCCGCTGGTCGGACGAAGCGCTGGTGGACGTTTTTCTTCAGGGTCTCTCCTGCGAGCAGACGAGCTGGCGGCGAGGGAGGTAGCAGACGAGCTGGAGAGGCTGATCGACTTGGCGGTTCGCATAGATCGAAGAATGAGGGAGCGAGGACGTGCAGAAGCCCACGCTGCAGGTGCCCACGCTGCAGGTGCCCACGCTGCAGGTGCCCACGCTGCAGGTGCCCCATCTGCATTCCCCCCGCGTTCAGGACCTCTCTCCCCAGCTGAACGAAGGAGGCGTATGGAGGCGGGGCTTTGTTTGTACTGTGGAAAGTCCGGGCATTTCCTCCGGAACTGTTTGGGACGCCCTGAGTATAGGAGGGATCTGGTGAGTCGTGTTTCCTCCTTTACCCCACCATCACGGCCATCCTTAAAGGTCCTAGTGGCTCATGCAGGAGCGAGGGAGGAGTTCGAGACCCTGATCGACTCCGGTTCTGATGGTAATTTGATTTCACAAGACTTGGTGAACAAACTGTCCATTCCTGTCGAGCCTCTGTCTACTGTGTTGTTAATTCATGCCATAAATGGCTCAATCACGTACAGAGTTTCTGCACGTACTGTAAATATAAATGTGACTGTCTCAGGTAACCACAATGAACTCATGTGGTTTTATGTGGTGGACTCTTTGAAGCCCCCGATTATTTTAGGTTTTTACTTGGTTGTGTAAACATAATCCTCACATTGACTGGGTTTCCGGACGTGTATTGTCCTGGAGTTCCTTTTGCATGTTAAATTGTTTGGTTGCGGCAGCTGTACGATCTTCTGTTGATAGGCAACCGCTTCCTGGACCTCTAGACCTACGTATGGTTCCTTCTGAATATCATGACCTGAGTGTGATATTCAGTAAGGTTCGCGCCAAGTCCCTGCCTCCCCACCGCCCCTATGACTGTGCAATAGACCTCCTACCAGGGACTCAACCACCTAAAGGTCACATCTACCCTGTGTCTCTACCTGAACGGGAGGCCATGGAGGAGTATCTACAGGAGAGTCTTCAGGCTGGAATCATCCGTCCCTCCTCCTCTCCAGCAGGGGCTGGGTTCTTTTTCGTGGGAAAGCAGGATGGAGGACTACGGCCTTGCATTGATTACAGGGGGTTGAATAACATTACTGTCCGGAACACTTACCCCCTCCCTCTGTTACAGTCCGCTTTTGATCTGGTTAAGGGGTCCCAGATCTTCACTAAACTAGACCTGCGGAGTGCATACCATCTGGTTCACATACGGGAGGGGGATGAATGGAAAACTGCATTTAACACTCCCAGTGGACATTTCGAGTACCTTGTTATGCCCTTTGGACTTACAAATGCTCCCGCAGTTTTTCAGTGTCTTATTAATGACATACTCAAGGACATGATTAACAGATTTGTGTTTGTATACCTTGACGATATTTTAGTTTTTTCCCCAGACCTTAACACCCACGTGCAGCACGTCAGAGCCGTTTTACAACGCCTCCTCGAGAATCAGCTGTATTGCAAGGCAGAGAAATGTGAGTTCCACACTACTCGGACTAAGTTTCTTGGGCATGTGATAACCCCAGGGTCTGTTCAGATGGACAATGCCAAGGTTAAGGCTGTTCTTGAGTGGCCAGTTCCTTCTGGACGAAAGCAGTTACAGCGCTTCCTGGGGTTTGCCAATTTTTACAGGCGTTTCATCCGAGGTTTCAGTGGCGTGGCTGCACCTCTTCACAGACTCACCTCGGCTAAGGTACGTTTTGTCTGGGATGAGGGAGCTGATAAAGCGTTTGACGGGCTAAAAAGACGTTTCTCTGCAGCCCCTATCCTTACTCAGCCGGACACCTCTAAACAATTCATTGTGGAGGTAGATGCGTCTGAGTCTGGGGTGGGGGCTGTTTTGTCCCAGAGGGCGTCTGATAACAAAGTCCATCCCTGCGCGTATTTCTCCTGCAAGCTCACTCCTGCAGAGAGAAACTACGACATGGGGAACAGAGAGCTGCTAGCTGTGAAGTTAGCCTTGGAGGAGTGGCGTCACCTGTTGGAGGGGTCTGATCAACCGTTTCTAGTTTGGACAGATCATAAAAACCTGGAGTACATTCGAGCAGCCAAAAGACTTAACCCACGCCAGGCCAGATGGGCCCTGTTTTTTGACAGATTCAATTTCTCCATCTCCTATCGGCCTGGCAGTAAGAACATCAAGGCGGACGCTCTTTCACGCCAATTTCAGCGGGAGGAGGAATCCGAGGGTTCTACGCCAGCTGCCACTATTGTTCCTCCGCATCTAGTGCTGGGAGCGTCTCGATGGGCCTTGGAGCGCAGGGTCAAATCTTCAGTCCCTGATGTGACTACCATTCCTACTGGATGTCCTGCTAACTGCCTGTTTGTTCCTCCCTCTCTTCGCCCAGCAGTTCTCAAGTGGGGGCACTCCTCCCGGTTGGCTTGCCATCCTGGAGTCACAAGGACTGCGTTTCTGGTGGCCCAGCGGTTTTGGTGGCCCACAGTGTCCTCAGACATTCGGGCTTTCGTATCCTCATGTCCTGTGTGTGCCAGCGTCAAGGTACCCAGAAAACCACCCGCCGGTTTCCTACAACCTCTACCTGTGCCCTCCAGACCTTGGTCCCACATCTCTATGGACTTCATTACTGGGTTACCCAATTCTAAGGGTAATGTTGTCATCCTCACCATCATTGACAGGTTCTCCAAACTGGTCCATGCTGTGCCTCTGCGGAAGTTGCCGTCAGCCAAGGAGTTGGCTGTTATTGTCTCCAAGCATGTGTTTCGTTTACATGGCCTTCCGCAGACTTCTGATCGAGGACCGCAGTTTGTTGCCGCCTTCTGGAAAGAATTCTGCAAACTCCTTGGGATCAAGGTCAGCCTAAGTTCAGGTTTCCACCCCCAAACCAACGGCCAGGTAGAGCGTTACAACCAGGACTTGGAAACAACCTTACAAGCCATGTGTGCCAAGAACCAAAACACTTGGTCTTCTCAGCTGCCCTGGGCTGAGTATTCACACAACACCCTTCAAGATTCCTCTGGTTTTTCCCCCTTTTCAAGCTGCCTATGGCTATCAGCCACCTCTTTTTCCCCACCAGGAACAATCGGCTTCAACCTCGGGTCCCGCTGCTTTTGTGAGGCGTTGTCGACGTACATGGAGCAGATATCGTCACATACTTCTGCAGAATCAGGAACGGTTTACTGCAGTGGCCAACCGACGCAGATCGGCAGCTCCTGAATACAAGGTGGGGGACAGAGTGTGGCTTTCTTCATCCGATGTGCCGTTGAAAGGGGGAGCTCGGAAATTACATCCCCGGTACATTGGTCCTTTCCCCATCACCCGGATCGTCAACCCTGTGGCAGTCAAACTGGACCTACATTGCCAAGTTTACCATGCGACTTGTTCGCTGTGGCGATCCCTGATGGGAGAAGCCGAAAGTGGAAGATTAAGAGAAACGTCAAGATCCAGTTGTCTGTTGGTTTAAGGTTAGATTAAGGAAACAAAGACACAGATTATTCATTTTAAATTTCAGCTGGGTCCAACAGCATGCTTCATAGGTTTACTGGGCACTCCAAAATGTCCCTAGGTGGGAATGTGAGAGTGTGAGATTCTCTGGCCTTATGACAGACTGGCAACCTGTTTAGAGTGTACCCTGTCTTCACCCAACATTAGCTGGGATCGGCTCCAGCAGAACCGTGACCGTGAATGTTAAATGGTAAATGGCATATGACTCTCTACTTCTTCTTAACCCTTGTGCTATCCTAGGCACTTTGACATTGGGAGTTAGGTCATCTAGACCCACTAAACAGTGCGCTGAACTTTTTTCTTCAATGATTTGTGATCTTCACTGGTTTCCATGGATTACATGAAATCTTCTCCACCTTTATCCACCTTTGTCATGGCAGGGATGGCATAGCAGAGATTTTATATCTGCAATTGTAATACTTGACAGACACATGTTGGAAAAGGTCGACTGCTTTTTGGGGTCCAACACTTCTGCAGTTTTCAGCATTTTTTAACAAGTTCGCCATCTTAAAATGGTTTGGATGTTTGCACCAACTTGTTTGCAATAAGGTGTCTCTCACTGCTCCATCACTGACGTCATGGCTGCAGTAAATGCAGACAGTTATTTATCAGTCCAGCTAATAGTTGATAAATCTTATTTTTTCTTAACTGCAAATGGTGAAACATTTCTTTATGGTCAGTCTCAAAGTGGTGCTGAAAGTTATATCCTCTGAGCAGTGCGACCTGTTGATGACACACCAAGCATGCAGGTTTTGCACTTAGCTCTGTGAACAAATAAAACTCTTTCCATTTTTCCTGGAAAGCTCAGCACTCCACTTCAACCTTTTTTTTCTTTTTGACAACATTTTGGTCATTAGGGTGTCACTACTGATCATTTTTATGGCAATGTAACAGTGGTGAGGCTCACAGGGAACCAAACTACTACCTACCCAGATGCAGAGCCGTTAGGTTTCACTTTTGACAGGTGCAGAGATATGCTGTTTCACCTGTTTTTCTTTTCCTTTGCTCCCCCTAGTGGCGCAATTGCGCATTTCGGTTATTTCTTTTAAAAATTTGTAACTCGCCACAGGAATGGACTAAAAACATGCTTTTTTTTTTAAACATCCTTATGATGTGTGGGCCGGACTAAAGCACCTGGTGGGCCAGAAACATCCATTTTTTGCAACGACCCCTTCAACTAATTTGTGTGTTGTGAAACTCCCACCAGGGGGACTCAGCTCTTTCAGCCTGTGACAGATCTTCAACTGCAAAGGGGAGACAGATTTTATTGGCACAATGAGGCACAACCCAGCAGTCATAGAAAAGTGTGTTTTGTTTAACAAGCAACCTGCAGGGCATTTAAGCCCCACCACAGCTTCATCTTGTACTTTAATGCTGCCAGTGATTTGGAAAATGAAATTGAAAGGCAAAGAAATTGTGCTTACATTGTTTTTCTTCTTTTTTTTTGAATTGTCCGTTTCAACAGCTGAGCAGACAGATAGGATTTTAAGGTCTTTTGTGTTGGACAGATTTTACTGCTACAACAGGGGGTTGCGGGTCTTCTGACACACAAGTATATATTTGAATAAACCCATTTTGCAATTTAGACTAAACTTTATTAATATTGATTATGTTTGTTTCCTTTTTTTGTTGGACTGGATGGAAAAGAAGGGGAGGAAAGAAGGGAGTGATGTTGGAGACAGGGGGTGAGGGCACAGAAGAAAGGGGAAAAAGGGGAGATAAGAAAATCTGAAGGATGATAACAGAAGTTTGGGGGGGTACAATAATTAAGCAACAAGATGCTGGAGGATTATCATTAGTGTCTGGTGTAAATTTTTGTCAAAAGGGGCGGGGCCTGTCCACACACATTCTCAAGTGTTACAAATATGCCTGTTGTTTTCAAAAATCTTCACGTACAATCATGTCAACATGTATACAACACAACTACAGTTCACACACATATGCATACAAACAAACACATGTAAAGCATTTCATTCTGTCAAATACTTTTTGTGCAAGGTGAGCTGACACCTGTGCTCAGGTGGGTGTTTATGTTTTGCTGAGATGGATGATGGAATGTAAAAATAGAGACAGTGCCCGGGCCTTCCCCACACCAAGACCCCCACCGCAGAAGAAGCCAGGGCCTACCAACACCGACATGGTACAGCAGATACATGAAATACAACCACCGGGGAATCCAGCTAGACACCCAGACCAGGGCTAGCAGCACCGACTCACGATCCCCAAACGCCAGAGAGCAGGGAGGGACAGGACCACGGAGAGTGCAGCCCCCAGCCCAGCAAGGAGCCAAAGCCCACACCACAGGGACACGGACTCCCCCCGGCTCAGATATGATGTTATCCCAGTTTATGGTATTCCCAAAGAACTCAGGCATCCCTTTCCATGCATGGCAGCCATGGAATGTGTCAACCGGATCAACCACGAGCCCCAACAGGGTTGCCCTCTCCCCGTCCCAGCCCCAGGTGCAGATGGACAGCCAATCCGGCGCAGGCAGCCCCCCCAGAGCCAAGACAGATTCCCACCCAATTGTGCTATCCACACCTCCCCACGCCCAAGCAAGAAATACAATGCAACACCCCCACTCGCCCCACATAGGGGCCGAACCAGACCCCACCAACGGAGCATTCAGTGCCCCCATCAGACACCAGAAAGCCCTAACCCCACCCCAAAACCACATCAGACAGAGAAGGAGCAGCAGTCCCCAGGTACTCCATACCCTTGAGTTAGCAATAGTAGACCAGAGAGACTGAATTCTTTATTTTCTTCTCAAGAGTTACTTAAACTCTGTTTTTTCCAAGCTGATAAGATCAAACAGCAGATTGCTGTATTGACTTACATTCTAATTTTTGTTTTTCTTCCAGTTTAGTATTTTTTTTGCTTTACAAAGAGTTGTGAAGATTATAGATACTAATCCTCCTTCTGTATCAATGGCACCCCAAGCACACAAAGTGACGGTGAAGCCGTGATTGAAACATTGAGCCAAACTGATAGATCAGCACATACCTGTTACCAGAGAGCCTGAACAGGTGTACAGAACCACAGTGCATGCATGTAAGTGACAGATAGATTACTGTCACAGTGCTCACAAATCTCTGAAACCCATCTTGAACATAGTCTGTCCTAACATTGTTTTCTTAAATTAGAGCTCCATCTTGTGCAAAGACCATGTACCAAAATACCCCCCCCCCCCCCTCTGAGATGCCTTGATTCCCACACAGTTTACAAAAGGTCATATCATTCATTATGGAAAAAAAAAAACAGCTGGATCATTCAAGAGATCTGTATTGAGAGATCAGTTTGTACACTCTCATTTGGTGAAGCAGCCACATGAGAACACGAGAACCGCTCTGAAAAAGACGGTCAGCTCTGTACTGAGACAGTTTATTTACCTGAGCAAAAATGCTGCAGGAGTCAATTAAAAACCAAAAAAGAAACATTTCATTAATTTATTTCCAGAGCACCTTCCACCACCATCCAAGGAGGTGTAAACAAGGTCAAGCTATACCTAATACAATAATTAAAAGTCAAATAGCAGATCCGAAGGGTGTAGTAGATGCTTAATTTATTCTGGATCAAGTCCGGAATCTTGCATTTGGTCTGTATTCATTAATTCAGTCATTCATTCATCTTCTTTCGGGGGTGCCGAAGCCTATCCCGGCTACTTGTGGGCGAAGGCAGGGGACACCCTGGACAGTTTGCCAGTCTGTCGCAAGGCCACAATCACACACCCATTCACAGTCACACCTAGGGACAATTTAGAGTTGCCAATTAACCTATGGACCTATTAACCTATTTTTGGAGATTGGACTGTGGGAGTAAGCCAGAGACCCCAGAGGGAACCAACATATGCATAGAGAGAACATGCAAACTACCCCATTTATGTTCTGTTTCAGGTCCCCCAACCAGGATTTGAACTGGGGGCCTTCTTGCCGTGAGGCAAGAGCGCTACCCACTGCGCCACCGTGCAGCCTGGTCTGTATTAAAAGCTTGTAAACAAAACCACGAGACTAAAGATCTTGTCAGCCATTGGCCAGGAGCTATGAGGGCGGGGCACAATAACAAGAGAAAGACTGGCGTGCTCCGCTTTACAATTTTTATCAGGACGGTTAACTTATTAAAACTTTCAATTACCAGTTTTGAACATTGGGAAAAATACCTTCTACTTGTTTCTTTGATACAGTGAAGGCATGCTTTTATGCAGTCACTGACAAAGAGACGTGCTTTAACTCGGAGGATGCTAGCAACTGCAGTAAAGAGGAAATGTCAGGTATGAAGGTACACTGATAAGTGTTTATGACATATAGATTGTCAGGAAAATAGTGAGAAGCAATGTGGATCACGTTAAAAGTTGTTTTAATGAGCCTGAATTCATCCAAACACATTTCAATGAGTCTCTGTGTTTCATTGTTGTGGTGATATGGCCTTGTTTTAAAGAGAATTCTGTTAAGGAACAAGAATGATGTCACAACAGCTGGTGCCGCACAACGAGACACAGAAAAAAGCATGTAAGGAGCGTTTTTTAGGCGTGTTAAAAGAAAAGTTCTAACAAGTAAGCAGTTGGACGCTTTTTTCTGTTTAATAACACGGCAATCTTTACTTTATATTTGTCCACTACTCATTTTTTTCCTTTATTCCTACTCTGTTTACGTCGGCTAAAGTGGCCGTTTTGGTCCAGTTGTTCTGCTCCGTGGATGAATTGTATTCAGACTGAGGAATCTCAGTGTGAACCGAAGCTCAGTCCGATTGGAAACGAATCGAGATCACCTCCAAAGATGGATCCGATAGCTGTTTTTGGTCCTGGAGAAGGGTCCGCTTGAGTGTATTCAGATTGCTGCGTCACTCAAAGTGGACCAAATGTGTGCAGTCTGAATACACCCTAAGACACAGTAGTGGAGGGACAGTTTTCCTTTAAAATTCTCCAAGAGATTGGCCTCTTTAATAGCCACCTCTGCCTGCCCCCAGCCTCCCCGCACACCTCTGCCACACTGCCATGTGGTTTATGCTAATGCTAATTGTAGGTGCAAATAATATTTGTAAAGAAGAAATACACACAGCAATTGCCTATTAAAACATTACTTTTGTAATTCTTTGTCTTAGCTGTTTCTGTTTAATGTAGCTAAAATATACTTTATACTTCAAAAAAGTGAAGTTGTGAATATTCTATCGTGTTTATGCATGAGGATAATTGATTTCAATCATTGCAGTCAAAGCAATAAAGAATTCACATAGATTTATCAAACTCATTACAGAAATGATTAAATAACTTAAATATACTTTGTATTTCATCAAAGTCGTGATGCTTTTTATGTTCATTTGAGCTTTTATTGTGATTTTTCTTGTAGTTACAAACCCTGAAGAAGTCCTGCACCATTACCAAATTCTGCTGAAGGAATTTCAACGGACAAAAAGCACAACCCCGCTTGTCGTCAGTGTAATAGAGACGAAAATACAATAGATTTGACTGCAATTATTGTAGAAATTACTATGGCTGGAAAAAGGTGAGGATCTGTGGCCATTTCCTGTTTTCACGGTGGGTGACAAACTCATGAGCCATGCAAAGGAGTGTGAATCATTCCTGGAACAACACAAAACTCTGGAAGAAAAGATAAATAATATGAAAAAAGAATCTGTTCTTTGGAATGCTCCTTTTTACCGTTTTGTACTTAAAACAAATTTCATTGTGATGACACTTTGTATGCTGCAGAGGTGTATCATATTGAAGATTGTTGTTTTCACTGTTGTCTTGTTTCTCTTTAAATTTGCCACTTGTTACAAGAAGTAATCAGGCCAGAACATGTTTTTACAATGCAGTTACTTCACCTTTACCAACAAGTTAGCATTGTCTCATTTGGTAAGGTCAGAAGACCAAGTTTGTATGTACACTGTACTGGAAGGTAATACGTGAACATACCCAGAATTTACTACTGAAAGTACCAAGTAATAGAGTGGAAATAGGGCTGACTTTCTTTTACAGTCCAGTTTCATTATACTTAAGGGGCAAGTACCAAGTAAATACCATGTTGTTGAGTGGAAATAGGGCTGACTTTCTTTTACAGTACAGTTTCATTGTACTTAAGTGGTAGTTTCTGTGGTTAAGTCATGGTAAATACCTCGAGACATACAACGAGTGCAGACCTAAAGGTCAAGGTACTTTATTTGTACTTACGTTGTTCTTATATGTGGTAAGTACGACAAAAGACACCTTTGCACAACATGTAAATAGCCAGTAAGTATAATATAAATACCCAGTATGTACTCGTGATGCAACGAGCGACACTGGTGCATCAGCACTGTGCCGAGAGCTCAAGAGGGAAACCTCGTATCGGTGCGTGTCTTGCTTTAAGAAAGAACCACGTGACCAATTCAGGAACTGTATCGTTTGGATGTGGCGCGCCAAAGTGTGTTTATCAGGAAACAAACTGTATCAACATGTTGTGGGTTTGTCGGATGGAGTTTTGCTTGATCATGGATCGTCCTGAATTGTTTTCAGATAAATTAACTAGAGCTATCTTATATCAATAAGAGCACTTCATCAATGCTGAGGCATTATAGAGCTCGGCATGGCAATGAAGAATTGGCAGATACTTGTGAGAGTACCCCAGGTATGTTGAAATTCTCTCTAAAAATTGTGCTAAAAAACATGCATGCAAACAGACAGGCTCCAGGCCTGGTATGGAACCTCCAACCCTCTTGCTGTGAGGCGACAGTGCTAATCACTACACCACCATGTCATCTTGTGTCTATTTAATATTGTTTGTAAAAATTACAGTCCTTTTATTAAGCTCTTGACAAAATAGTTCCTTTTGGCTTGCACTTTCTAACAAGCAAGCAGTGGATGAGGCAGTGGTCAATATGATCATCAAAGACTGTCAGCCATTCAGCTTTGTTGAAAATGAGGGATTCAGGGAGCTCCTGAAGCTTATTGTACCCTTGTATGCTCTACCAAGCAGGAAGGTATGTTTAAGGATTTTTATTGTATGTTTGTACCAACTATATAACTATATTTTATTGATGTAACAGTATTTGTATGGTTATTTTCAGACCATCAAGGACTTGGTGAGCCAGAGATATGAGGAGGAAAAGGAGAAAATCAAAAAGGACCTCTAGAGTGCCGTTCCTGTTAATTTAACAGCTGATATGTGGACGTCTATGAATATGGAGGCATATCTAGCTGTTGCTGGCCACTATGTGGACAAAGAAAGCCATGAACTCCATTCATCAGTCTTGGCAGTGCAGCATTTTCCTCAGAAACACACTGCAGAAAACATTGCCACGGTTAAAAGGAGCCTCATGGAGGAGTGGGGCATAGCAGGAAAGGTCAGGTGTCTTGTCAATGATGTAGCAGCAAACATGACTGCATGTGCTCGAATGCTGCAAATACGGCATACCAATCGTATAGCCCATTCCCTGAATTTAATTGTGAGAAAATTATGTGATCAAATCCCAACAATAACTGAAATACGCAACAAAACACGACACATTGTGACATACTTTTCGAACAGGACTGCTAAGGAGAAGCTCTCTCAAATACAGCAACAGCTGGGAACACCGGGCCATAAATTAATAAACGAGGTGCCAACACGATGGAACAGTACCTACCAAATGTTTGAAAGAATGACTGAGCAGAAGGAGGCAGTCTGGGTGTCACTGGCCTCATCAAAACCTGACATCACTCCACTGACTCCAGAAGAATGTCAGATCATTGAAGAGATGCTCAGGGCTCTTGCTCCTTTTGACCAAGCTACAAGAGAACTGTCTGAGGAAAAAAGGGTCTCTGGGTCGAAGGTCATTCCCATGATGAGAATGCTCCACATTGGGCTTCAGCGTCAGGCCACAACAGTGACAAAAACAGCTGCTCAGCAACTGGCTGAAAACCTGAGGAAGCGGCTAACTGACGCTATTTGCGGCATGAAATCTTTCAGTGTGATGACTCTGGCAACTCTGTTAGATCCGAGATTTAAAAAGAATGGATTTGTTAGTCAGCAAAAGGCAAGGTAAGCGGTGAAGAGACTGCAGTCAGAATGTGCAGAAGAAATGAGCAGCCAAGAGCCTGACCCAAGAGAAGAATAGCCTAGCTCTTCACATGGGTCAGAACCCAGTTCAGGTATGAAAATACATTTCTGTGGCACTTTGTGATATGATACATCATGTGATAATAAAGTAATGATTAACTATTTTTTAGGGCACAATCTCTGGAAAACTTTACATATGGAGGTTGCAGAGACCCAGAAGATGAGGAACGCAAGAGCTGACTCCATTATTAAAGTCCATCGCTGCCTGGCAGAAACAAACACACCCAGAAACCAAGATCCTTTGCAATATTGGAAATGGAACCAGGAAATATACCCACATCTTCATCAACTTGCACTTAAAACTCTCTGCTCACCATCATCGTCTGTACCATGCGAAAGAGTATTTTCCAAGGCTGGGGAGCTGGTGTGTAAGAAGAGAAATCGCCTTGGAGCAAAGACACTCCAAAAACTTTTGTTTCTCAATAAAAATTCATGAACTAATCACTTTTTTGTCTTTTATTTCATATGATTTAACAGTTAAGTTGACAAATGTGCACATAAGTTAAAAATTGTAACTCTGAATTTATACTCTAATATGGTATATTTTACATACCAACTCAGTTTTAGCATTTACACGAACAAGGAATTTCTTTACCTGCAATGATTTTATAACTACTGCAGGGGTCACTATTGGGTGACCAACACAGTATCAATACAGTGCCGAGACAGTTTGTTTAGTGTGTCAATACACTCCTTGAGGTATCATCGTCCCATCACTACCAAATAGTACCACATGAATACACAGCAAGTACCACGTAAGTACCGAGAAGACACAAAAATGTACCCAGTAAGTCCCATAAAAAATTACAATGTAAACACCCTACAAGTACCCAATAAATTCCATGAAAAGTACCATGTAAATACCCTGTAAGTACCTAGTAGTTACCATGTAAATACCATTTAAGCACACTGTAAGTACTGTACTGTAAAAGAAAGCGTTACCAGGGTGTTTTTGTGCTCCTTTCATTATTGGCAGCTAACAGCTCACTGCAGTGGTGGGTCTTTAGTTTGTGGTTTTATATACATGTGGATGTGATGCTTTCTTCCCCTCATAATTCTCTACAACTGGCTTTGACGTTTGTATTTATTTATTTTCTAAGTACACAGTGAAATAGTGTAAACACAGAACCTAAAGTGGCAAATGTCATTACACGACTGTTTAGTCTAACTTGAAGCTGGACCCCCCAATGTGCATGTGTCTTGTTTCCACACAGATCTCAGCAGAGTGATTTACAGTTGTCCTCCACGTCCCTGATGGCTTATCTGGTTTACAGCCTGCTTGCAGTCATCACAGTTTCACTCATTACAATCACATGTTGCAGCTCTGGGATTCTGTGACGCCTTTTTCAACACAATGTAGTCAAGCAGAGATGAACTTGTTTTTTGTTTTTTGTTTTGGCTTTTAAAATGCATGGAAATAAAGATTTGAAGAGAATTTGTTTTCTTAGGGAAAACCTGGCTCATCTTACTCTAACTGGGTTGAAGTTGAAATCAGGATTATGCAGCAGAAACCTTTCGATGTTTTGTGTTGCACCATCAGAAATAAATATAACGGGCCAAGCTTTTGCTTTTCAGAATGTAAATGGTAAATGTCGTATACTTGTATAGTGCTTATCACCCTCCTTGAAGGCCCAAAGCGCTTTACAGTCACAAATCCATTCACGCGCACATTCACACACTGGTGGCGGCTCTGCTGCCAAACACTGGCACCAACCTTCCACCAGGGGCAAGGTGGGGTTCAGTGTTCTTTGCCCAAGAGCACTTAGACACATGGGTGGGCAAGGCGGGTATTGTGAGGAAACGTGCCGATGGATGTAGCAGGTAGGATGTAGAAAAAAAAAACAACTTGCTTGAAATAAAAAGTGCATCCCTCAAAGTTAAAAGGATTATTTATAATCCCATAACAAGTGCTGAAATATAACCAGTTTCCAATATAAACTTGAGCTAAATTTTGAGCAAATTCCAGAGTCTGGAGAGTAAAACTAAAGAGTGGGTGTGCTGCTATGGAAGAGTAAAACGTATTTTTTAAGCACAAAAGCTTTAGAATAACTCATCAAGGTTCTGGGAAGTCAGATTACTGTACTCCAGGTGCTTGATCCAACCCAGGTAAAATGAAAGAGGTTGCAGCTTCTCTTTTAGATTTTGATGATTTTTCTTTCCTGGTTAATCTGTAAAGGTCAAGTTAAAATAGTAATAACTGAAGAACAGTTCATTGATGAAGTGCATATTAAAGTACCTCAGATGTTGAAGTCATTTAAAGACATTTATAAGAACAATAAAGATTGTGAGTATTTCTTTATTAAAATTGTTGTAAATCAGGAGCAGACAAAAATTCCTTTTAGGAAAAGCTTGTAGGTGTGAAGTAGAAGCTACAATTGGCAGACCACAAGCTCCCTGCTCTGCTCCATACCGATACCTTCATTTGTAGACAACTATAATAAATGGCATATACTTGTAAAGCGCTTCACTACCTTTCTTGCAGGCCCAGGCTATTATTTTATTTGTATGTTTTAATTTTTTGGCTGCTCTTAATTGCTGCTTCTGAAAAAAAAAAGAAAAAAAAAGTTTAATTTTACTTTAAAAGCCCTGAAGAAAATTGCTGTTGGGTTCTGCAGGGTTAAATCAGACATTTACTGTTTTTAATACCCCAAGGAATAAATGAACGTATAAAGAAGAACACATGCTAGCATCAGTTTAATTTTAAAAGGCATGATAATAAAAGAAAACAATTTTGAAGACAGTTCCAGTAAGAGAACTCCAAAAAGGGTGAAGAAACCCGGTCAACCAGGAAAATGGAATGGAGCAAAGAGAAAAATAAGGAAGAAAATGAATGAATGTGTCAAAGAGATCTAGATTAACCTGCTAAAAAAAGAAGCAAGCACATCAAAACGCAGCGAATCAGAAAGACTTAATTCTGGTCCAAAGCAAAAGTTCTGTAAGAGCCACTCTTATTTTTTCTCTTATTTTTTCTTTTCATTATGTTAGTGAGTGCACGTCGCAGAGTTTGAAAAATGATACTCTCAGCTTTTAGAAAAATTTTCTACCTTTCATGCAACCTCTCATTTAACCTCACAGAAAACTTCTGGAATCTTTGTTCTTTATTTGTTTCCACTTTTATTCTAAAAAAAATCTTTGGTGAGCTTTAGAGTCGGGTTCTCACAATGCGGCACATTTGGCTGAATTCTGTACGCAGATCCATATTTAAAGTCCACACTGAAAATCATGTTTTTTGAGATTTTGACCTGTACCTGTGGCATTTCTCGTATCTAAGAGAAAAAATGTAATTAAAAATAATTTCGTTTTACGCATTTATGAGTATTTCTCTTCTTAAAATGCCGTCAATCAAACTGTCGCAAAGATGCTCAGTTTGAAATAATGGGAGCTCATGCGTGTCAGTGGTCTGTGTTTGGTTGCCAGCTCGCCTCCTAGGAGCCGGCATAGTGATAGAGATCGCTCCAGCTTCATCAGCCCTGTGACAGACTGTCCAGGGTTGACCCGCCTTCACCCAACAGTAGCCGGGACGGGATTTGGTTGAGATAGGTACCAAATTGGATCGTGCTGAACCTCAGATTGCATATGTACCATTGCCTTAACATTGAAACTGGCCACCCCTGCTGCTCGAATCACATTTGGTGTGAACACAGCTTAACCATAACCCATAATCCTAAACATAACCCTTCCTCTGGATCCGTGCGGCCAAGAAAAAATTTCAGCACTGGCCTCACGTATTTTGAAAATTACGTGTGACTATTTAATTTCTAGGCATTTTATTTGCTGTCCAAGTAAATTCAACAATGTGCATGTGCTAGCTTTAAATTAGTTTATAATTTGATTCTAAAATTATAACAGGGGGACTTTAAAGTAGAGCTTTTGGAAGGAGAGTTCATGGTGTTTGTCAAATACATGCAAGAGCTGGGCAAAACATGAAAAAGGAAGTCATTTAAAATGGTTTTGTGTTTAATGGACATTGTATAGATGAAAATTGGACGTCACACAGTGCCTTGCATGCTGAGAAAGCCTTTTTGTGAAAAGGTAAAGAGGCTTTTAGCGCTTTTGAATGTCTGAGCATAAGTTGACCAAAGCCACTTGTTTTAGTCATTACCCAACAGCTGTGATTTTATTTATTTTTCTCCAAATGAGGTGAAGTCAAACCTTGGGTTTAACTTAACATATTTAAACACTAAATATGTTTAGAAAAGAATAGAATAGAATATAAAAGCCTTTATTGTCATTATAACTTGTATATTGAAATTCAGGCACAGTGCTCTTAAATGTGGACAGTCAATAAAGATAAATAAATAGAAAAGCGACCACCTTATGTCACAAAGAAATGTGCAAAAATCAGACAAATTTGTTAGAAATGAGACAAAATGTGCAAGATCAGACAAATGTGCAAGTATCACAGAGAAATGTGCAAGTATCATGTGGCCTGTGGTTTAAAATGGCCTTTTCATGTAGTCACAGCTTTTGTAAATAAACTGTCCCTGCGTCTATTTGTCCTGACCGATACGACACTAAAGCATCTGCCAGAAGGCAGCAGTTTGAGGAGTTAAAAGTCGGGGTGAGTGTGGTCCTTCAAACCTCTGTTGAGGCAGCGGGAGGTATGGATGGAGGTTATTTTAGGCAGAGGGCAGCCGATGATTTTCTGTACAGTGTTGATCACCTTCTGCAGTCTCTTCCTGTCAGCCTCTGTGCAGCTGGAGTTCCAAACTGACAAAGTGTAGGTCAGCATGCTCTTGATGGTTAAGCGATAGAATGTCAACAGCAGGTGACTAACATGTGAACTGAAGTGTCATCCCATTCCCAACCCATAGACTTCAATATGATGTCAGTCAACCTTTTGCAGCTATTACAGCTTCAACTCTTCTGGGAAGGCTGTTCACAAAGTTGAGGTGTGTGTTTGTGGGAATTTTTGACCATTCTTCCAAAAGAGCATTGGTGAGGTCACACACTGATGTTGGCGGAGAAGGCTGGTGAAGAAGAGAAGGCTCTCAGTCTCTGCTCTAATTCATCCCAAAGGTGTTCTATCAGGTTCAGGTCGGGACTCTGTGCAGGTCAGTCAAGTCCACACCAGATTCAGTCATGTCTTTATGGACCTTGCTTTGTGCGCTGGTGCACAGTCATGTTGGAAGAGGAAGGGGCCTGTTCCAAACTGTTCCCACAAGGTTGGGAGCATGGAATTGTCCAAAAGGTTTTGGTATCCTGATTAGGGATGGGTATCGTTAAAGTTTTAACGATACTACTACTCTTATCGATACGGCTTATCGATCCGGTATTTTAACGGTACTCTTATCGATACTTTTTGAGGATGATAAATAAATAAATAAATAACAAATTAAGAATATAAAGTGTTTTATTTCCTTATTATGCAACACCAGAGTTAATTTAAGTAAGATGATGGAAACAAATTCACTTTGATGCAGACTCCTCTCTATTTATTTATTTTTCTTTAAATCCAGGAAACCCAATAAATTATATTAATTTTACGGATGACAACTATTAGTTATTAATTATTATTAAGTATTAGGAAGCAGCTGATAGTTTGTCGCGGGTCTGGAATCATAAGCGGTGAGTCTAAGCCCCGCCCCTCTACCTGTTTGTTGTTTTGTTGTTTACTCCGTGTGCGCTGCCTTGTCTTGTGTGTGTGCGCGCGCGGCGCGTGCTGTCTGAACAACTGCCCCGCCCCCGTGCACACAAATAGACAGACAGAGCGCTCCTCTTCAACGAGAGTACTGAAATTAATATCATCATTAATTAACGGAACATTGACAGACTTGGTGAGTTAAATATGGCAGATAACGCTTATATCTTGTGGGACACACAAAAAAAAAAAAGTAAATTCTCCAGTACCGATAGCAGAACCGTTAAGGTCAGATCTTAACGATACTGCGGTCTTCAAGAATGTAGCCCCGGGGCTGGTTCAATACTGGGGCACGGTACCCATCCCTAATCCTGATGCATTCAGAGTTCCTTTCACTGGAACTAAGGGCCAAGCCCAAGTCTTGAAAAATAACCCCACACCATCATTCCTCCTCCACCAAATTTCACATTCAGCACAACGCAGTCCCAAATGTACCACTGTCCTAGATATCACCAAACCAGACTTGTCTATCAGATTAGCAGATGGAAAAATGTCATTCATCACTCCAGAGAAGACGACTCCACTGCTCTAGAGTCTAGTGGCGGCGTGCTTTACACCACTGCATCAGATGCTTTGCATTGCACTTGTTGATGTGTGGCTCAGATGCAGCTGCTCGGCCATGGAAACCCATTCCATGAAGCTCTCTGCTTACTATAGTTGGGCTAATCTGAAGGTCACATGAAGTTTAGAGCTCTGTAGCAATGGACTGTGCATAAAGTCGGTGACCTCTTTGCACTATGCACTTCAGCATCCGCTAACCCCTCTCCATCAGTTTGCGTGGTCTACCACTTGGTTGCTGAGTTGCTGTTGTTCTTAAACTCTTCCATCATGTTCTAATAGAGCTGACAGTGGAATATTTAAGAACTAAGAAACTTATTTATTTATTTAACCTTTATTTAACCAGGAAGGTCCCATTGAGATTAAAAACCTCTTTTACAAGGGAGTCCTTACCAAGAGGCAGCAAAAAGTTACAGACATAGACAAGAAATACAATTACATTCAATTATAAAACCAGTTACATTTAAAGCAGTTGACCTCAAGTGCTCTCAGTCTGGCTTTAAAATCATTTAAAGAAATAAGTTCAGGTAGCTTCCAGGTTTTTTGCAGTGTGTTCCATGAAGTGGGAGCAGTGTGAGAAAAAGATCTTTTTCCCAATTCTGTGCGGACAAATGGAACACTGAGCAACAGTTGATCATTTGAACGCAATGAATACGAATCAACATTTCTCCTCGTTAGTAATTCACCAATGTAGGAGGGAAGCAGTCCAAGCATAGCCTTGTAAACAAAAATGTACCAGTGTCCTTGCCTTTTTGTGGTCAAAGATGACCACCCGACACGAGAGTATAGTTCACAGTGATGTGTTAATGCTCTACAATTGGTGATAAACCTCAGAGCAGCATGATACACAGAGTCTAATCTGTAAAGACAATGAGTTGAAGCATTCATGTACAAAAGGTCACCGTAGTCTAAAACAGATAAAAATGTTGCTATCACGTGTAGTTTTTTTTACCTCGAAAGAGAAGCAAAGCTTATTTCTAAAAAGAAAACCCAATTTCACTTTTAGTTTCTTCAAAACATTTTCAATGTTGGGCTTGAATGTCAAGAAATAATCAAGTAAGACCCCAAGGTATTTGTACTCATGTACTTGCTCTATAGCATCTCTGTGAAGAGTGACAATCTTAGGGAGATCTTCTGGCACCTTTTTGGTATTAGAAAAGAACATTAATTTGGACTTTTCAGCATTTAGGACAAGTTTCAATTGCAGAAGTGTAAGCTGCACATTATCAAAAGCTTTCTGCAAAGATTCAACTACTTTTGTTGGAGTTTGTCCAAAGCAATAGATAATTGTGTCATCAGCATAAAGATGAATACTAGCATCTTTAAGATTTTGTCCTAGTTCATTAATATATAAAATGAAAAGTAGAGGTCCTAATATTGAACCCTGTGGCACCCCCCCTGTGGACAAGCCATCACATTTAACACACTGAGTCCTTTCATTCAAGTAATTTCTAAACCAGGATAGCAGAGTATTGGGGAATCCAAAACAGCTAAGCCGATGCATTAAAAACCACAGTATCAAAGGCTATAGACAAATCAATAAAAAGCGAAGCACAATGTTGCTTTTTTGTCAAGAGCAAGAAGTATGTCGTTGACGACTTCACCACTGCATTTGTTGCACATCCTATGACAGTTCCACACCATAATTCACTGAGCTACTAAGTGTGGTACATACTTTCACAAATGTTTGTAAAAACAGTCTGCATGCCTGAGTGCTTAATTTGATACACCTGTGGCCAGGCCAAATGATTAGGACACCTGATTCTAATCATTTTGATGAGTGAACGAATACTTTTGGTGATATATAGTAAAAACTCTGCAATGCTTTAGAATAAGATTCCTTAATAAACTACTTGTAAGACATTAACAGGCATTAGTGAAATTGTTATTAAGATGCTTAATCCTTTACAAGCACTTTATAAATGTCTTGTGAAGATGAACCCCTATGAGGTCATGGTTTTAGATTGGGGGACTGTAAAACACTCAATAAACCGTTATCAAGGACACAAATAGTACATTTATTATTAACTTACAAGACATTTCTTGAACATTGCAAATGCTAACAAATATTTTACAAAGGGTTTTCAAATGGTAATATGTGTTACCTGGGTCTTAATAAAGCAAGTAATAGCCAATAATGGCCAATACATTTTCCCCCCTAAAACTCAGATTGTTGATTCAGTATTTCAAGATTAAGTGAATAAATATCAGTAAAGATACTAAACAAATGAGGTCAAAAAGCCTGAATGCCTTTATGAAAGACCTTACTAAACTGAGGAATGGCACTGACTGCATTTACTTACAAGGACTGCTTAGTTGTAGATGAACGATAAGGAAATCTAATCCATCCAGCTCTGGTTCTGGATTAGGATGATCTAATGAAATGAAAGCATAAAAAACCAACACAAATCTCATAGCTGCCGGAGGTGCTGGAGAAACCAGGTGAGGCTGAAAGCTTATTGCAAAATAATTAGTGCATTTGTTGTTGGTCAGTGAAGTTTGAGGGGGGAAAGAACGAAGATGAAGAATGTAGCCTTCTTCATTTAGTTTCAGGCACCCCCTTTGACAGAATAATTAAGGAGACCTAATTGAGGTTATTGACCCACAATAAATACTTGAAACTCATTAAACTGAACTCCTAATGAAGCTGCCACATCAGCAGACGGGTACAGGTAAGTCTTTGTTGGGTTGTGTGTTATTCTAAAAGTTTTTTTGCCATTGTATAGTTTAATTGTTGTTTAAACCAACTAAGTGTGTGAGATCTCTTTTGAACAACATTTTATTTTTGTCATCTCGAGGAGGGGATGTGTAAAAAGGATAATTAGTTTCTAATGTTTGCCTAATTGCCTATCTTTTCTTTAAATTAGAGTTTAAATGATCAGTCACACAAATGAAACTCACATCTTAGACTTCAACTGTGTTTCTGTGACATCAACAGATAGTCCTGACACTTTTCTACAAAGAACACTACAATGAACCTGAATGGACTGTTGCTTAATTACATCTAACTCAAAGGTTGATTACTGACAGTGACTTGATATTTGTCCTCAGATCACTGAAGAACAATCTACAAGACCAAAAGTAAAAAAGATAAACAGAACCTAATGTTTTCAGATGTGTAGAATGCCTGCAGAACAACTCTTGTGCACTAGTCTCTAATCAGAAAACTTTAATCTCAAACAGAAAAAAGCCTTATTTGGAAAAAACTGCTTTAAGCGCAAACTGCTTTACAAAAAAATTATGTCCAAAGGGAACCTATAGACACCAATGAACACACTTGTACTGCTAACCACACTGAGACATTGACTGCATTTACTTCCATTTTTTAACTTCCCATATGCTTGAACCAACCATTCATCCAAGATCCATGAATACATAAAGCTCAAGGCCCCGATGACAATGTGCTCAGTGAATGTCTCAGGCAATGGCGAGCAGAAGATGCAGTACTGGAGGACAGATCCTCAGACTAGAGATGTAAAGACACGAAGGCTCCTCACCGTACATGGAGGGTTCCATCACAAATTCAGCACCCTGAGACTGTATGCTAGCCGCAAGAAAGGAGGCAGAGGACTAGTGAGCATGGAAGCCACTACCCTGGATGAAACATCCAAGATCCACAGAGCAGATCCACATGGGAAGACAAACCCCTGCATGGAATGTACCACTGGACCATAACTGAAATGGCTGATATCAAGAAGTCCTACCAATCGCTAGAAAAGGCTGGCCTACAGGACAACACTGAAGCACTCATCCTGGCAGCTCAGGAAAAAGCCCTGAGCACCAGAGCGATAGAGGCTCAGATCTACCACACCAGACAAGACCCAAGGTGTAGGCTGTGCAAAGAGGTGCTTGAAACAATCCAGCACATGCAGGGTGTAAGATGCTGGCAGGAAAAGCATACATGGAGCGCCACAATCAAGTGGCTGGAATAATATACAGGAACATGTGTGCAGAATATGAACTGGAAACCCCAAGGTCAAAATGGGACACACCTCAGAAGGTGGTAGAGAATGAAAGGGTAAAGATCCTGCTGGACTTCCAGATCCAGACCAATAGAATGGTAATGGCAAACCAACCAGACATTGTAGTGGTGGACAAATAACAGAGGAAAGCCGTTGTGGTGGATGTGGCATTGCCAAGAGATGGGAACATCAGAAAGAAGGAAAATGAGAAACTGGAGAAATACCAGGGACTCAGTCAAGAACTGGAAAAAGCCTGGAAAGTGAAAGTGACAGTGGTGCCTGTGGTAATTAGAGCAATCGGGACAAGTTGGAGGAGTGGCTACAACAGATACCTGGAAAGACGTCGGACATCAGTCCAGAAAAGCGCAGTGCTAGGAACAGCAAAGATACTGCGAAGGACCCTCAAGCTCCCAGGCCTCTGGTAGAGGACCCTAACTTGTGTGAGTAACCACACGCGGAAGGGTCAGAGGGGCGTTTTATAGTTTTATATATATATATATATATATATATATATATATATATATATATATATATATAGTATATATATTATTGCTTGAACAACAGGCTGTCAACCATCAGGAGAAAGGTTTAGAATCCCCACTTTTGTTTTTGAGGAGGTATTAAAATGAGAATATCTATTCTGCAATTTTATGGCATCTCTTTGGAGAACATAACAACACTGTGATCATTAAATAAACAGAATTTGACTATTTCATTACAATGTAAAAAGTCATTTTCAAAAAAAAGAAAATGTGTTCCGGTACTATATCGGGATACGTATCCTATTGTAGACGCCTTAATGCCAGAGATGACCATTTTGCGTTCAGTGTTTTATTCAGTTTACAGCCAGTAGGGGGAGCCGGGGGTGGACTCGGTAGTTCACTGGTGGTCACGCAGCAGATGCACGTCGGTCTCAATTTTGGAATGGAGTCAAACAGTTTTTTGACCTCGCTAAGTTCTTCTCGTTAATTAGCATATTTTCTTTATATTTATTCAGTTTTCCCTTAAGTTCACTGTGGATTATTGTTCATTTTTCAACCTGAAGAAAAGGAATTAAAGATTTTTCTCTTTTACTTTTGGACTGTGGATTTTTATTGAATCGTTGGATAACGAGGAGAGCTGCAGGAGCGTCAAAACTGAGGACTTAACCCTGGAACTATACATTTTAGTCAAAAAACTTGACTCTTTATTGCCAGACTGACATTGGACAAGAAAAGGATCAGAAAATCGCTGGAAGTAAGTAACTGCTACCGTTTCTCTGAACCGTAAATCAAAGATCAAAGAGTCAAACGTCTTTGATGTTTTCCTAATATGGAGGATCAAAGCAGTGAAAAACGGACTATAAAAATGACTGAAAAGGCTGTGGAAGATTATATATCTAGAAAGGTTCAAGCACGCAGGAGTAAGCTTGCACAATTAACAAGCATGACAAAAGAAATCGATCTATTAATGGAAGATGATGCAAATGTGGACATTGTAAACAACAAGTTGCGCATTGATTTTCATAACTTGCACCAAGAGTTTGTTGATTTAAATGAGGATTTGCAAAGGCATATGGATCAAGAGGATTATTTAATAGATCAAAGAAGTTGGTTTGAACCTAAAAACCAAACATTTAACCAGTTCTTTTGGAAATGTGAAGAATGGATGAAAGAGGTGACAAAACGCTCACAAATGGCTGAAGAATGCAATACGGAGATAAAACCTTCAGATAGCAGATCTACATCCTCAAAGAGGAGCAGTAAACATCGCCACAAGTCACCTTCAGAGAGTGGAACTTTATTGTCTTCATCTTCTTCTGTAAGACTGCAGGCGGCTATAGAGCAAGCATCACTAAAGGCAAAGGCTGCTGCTTTGATGGAAAAACTAGCAATAGAGAAAGAAGAAGCAGAGTGGCATGCACAAAGAAAAATAAGAGAAGCAGAATATGAGGCTCAAGAGAAAAGGAAGGAAACTGAGCTAAAGGCTAGAAAAGAGTTACATGCTATACAGGCTGCTCTCGCTGAATCAGATGCAAAAATGGACGTGTTACAGAAATTTGAACGAACATATTCAGAGGCAAGCAGCAGTAAAGTTGAAAGGAAAGATTGCAAAGTCAAAGTGAATGCTGATTCTCAAGATGAAGATCAGAGAGTTAAACCTGCACCCGACATTAAAGTCGATGTTTCATCCAGATCTGTACCAGCTTCATCAGAACCAGATCCAAGTGATAACAAACTGGTGCTTGACAGTCTGTGCAAAGCTATTTCTCATCAAGCTAATGTAACAGAATACCTCGTGAAGAACCACAAAGCATCACTACTTCCAGACTTCAGAATCCCAGTTTTCAAGGGCGACCCACTTGAATACAAATCTTTCATTCGATGCATTGAACACGCAGTGGAAAGTCGATCTAGTGATGACTGTGATCGCCTACAGTTTTTGCTACAATACACAGGAAACCAGCCACACGAGTTGGTTAAAAGCTGCATCCACATGGAACCGTCGGCAGGCTACATGAAAGCTAAACAGATGTTACAAGAGTTTTTTGGTGATGACTACACTATTGCAGAAGCTTATATAAAAAGAGCTTTGGAATGGCAACCAATCAAATCAGAAGATGGTTCTGCTCTGCAGTCCTTTGCATTATTTCTCACCAGCTGTCTCAATGCAATGACAGATAGCAGCTACATGGAAGATCTGGACAACACAGCTACAATCAAATCCCTGGTAAATAAACTTCCCTTTAAAGCCAAAGATATCTGGAGGAAGACGGCTTGTGATCTTCAAGAGAAAAGCAGGAAAAGGGTTAAGTTTAAAGACTTTGTAGAATTTGTCAACAAGCAGGCTAAATATTTGCTGCACCCGCTCTATGGAAATATCAAAGACACTTCAAGTCCCAGAGAAATTGTACCAGCACCAAAACCAAAGAAGGTTTTCACCACTACCATTGTGGCACAAGATGTTAAAAACAGTTCTGAATCAAAGGGAACAACAGTAGATGCATACAGCAAACCATGCCTGTATTGCAAAGGTGGACAGCATAACCTGGAAATCTGTGAAAGGCTGAAGAATAAATTGCACAAAGACAAGATAGACTTCCTGAAAAGCAAAGGGTTGTGCTTCGCTTGTCTGAGGCATGGACACATGAGCACCAACTGCAAAGTCAAACTTCGGTGCCAAATGTGTGATAAGCTACACCCCACACTGCTCCATAAAGTTCAAAGAGACTCCAATGAAGAAGGAAAAAAGGACAGCAGTGAACAGCAAACAGTATCGAGTGCTTTGGTGCAAATGACAGAAAAAGTGGAGGTTACCGGGGCCGGAAGGGATGACTGTGTGCTGTCAATCGTTCCAGTTCTTGTCAAGGCTCAGAAGGGAACCCATATCATAAAAACATACGCATTTTTGGATCCAGGAAGCTCAGCTACATTTGCAACGGAATCTCTGATCAATCAGCTTAATCTGACTGGACTCAAAACTAGCATTCTGTTGCGAACAATGGGCAACGAATCTCTTGTAAATACTCGAGTCGTGACCGGACTCGAAATAAGCAACTTACAGGGAGACAATTTCATCAGTTTGCCAGAGGTGTTTTCACAAAAAACTATCCCTGTAACTAAAGATAACATTCCTCGACAAGAAGACATCATCAAATGGCCTCATTTAAATGAAGTTCATCTTCCTGTAATCCAAGCAGAGATTGGACTACTTGTTGGAGCAAATGTTTCTAAGGCAATGGAGCCACTGCAAGTGATCAGCAGTGTGGACGATGGACCATATGCCATAAGAACATCATTAGGCTGGACCTTAAACGGACCATTGAAGAATGGAAGTGGAACATTGGAAACCAACAGGATGACAAAGGTCACATCAAACAGATTATCGGTTTCTAGACTTGAGGAACTTTGGCACTTGCAGTTCAAGCAAGATTTCCCAGATGCTGGACAAGACGAAATCAAAGAGATGTCTAAAAATGACCATACGTTCATTGACATGGTGTCACAATCTTCAAAGTTGGTGGATGGACATTACAATATTTGTCTTCCAGTAAAAAACAAAGCACTGATCATGCCAAATAATCGATCAGTTGCCGAGCAACGTGCATTAAACCTACAAAAACGATTTTCAAGAGACCCAGAATTGCACAAAGAATATGTTGCAGTTATGAATGATCTTCTGAAGAAAGGGTATGCCGTGAAGCTCAAAGATGAAGAAGAGGAACCAGTTCAAGGACGAACTTGGTACCTGCCTCACCATGGAGTAAGACACCCAACAAAGCAAAATTTACGTGTTGTGTTTGATTGTGGTGCAAGCTATCAAGGTGTCTCACTAAACAATGAGCTCTTGCAGGGACCCGATCTAACCAGTTCTCTGGTGGGAGTCCTTCTGCGTTTCAGAGAAGAAACAGTGGCCATCAAAGCTGACGTAGAAGCCATGTTTCACCAAGTTAGAGTCAATAACAGCGACACAGATCTTCTTAGATTTGTCTGGTGGCCCGATGGAGATTACAGTCAAGAGCTCTGTGATCACAAGATGCTTGTCCACATTTTTGGAGCAACATCCTCTCCAAGTGTTGCAAATTTCGCTCTTCGACAATGTGCTACTGATTTTGAGAACGAGTTTACCCAAGAAGTCTCAAACACAGTGGAGAACAACTTTTACGTTGACGACTGCCTCAAGTCAACCACTGATGAAGACACAGCTGTAAGTCTATGTAAAGACTTACGAAACATGTTGAAGAAGGGAGGATTTCGGCTGACAAAATGGTCAAGCAACAGTCGCACAGTCCTTAATGCAATCTCTGCTGAGGAGAGAGCACAAGGATATCAAGATTTGGATCTAAATAAAGACAACTTACCGGTGGAAAGAGCATTAGGAATACAATGGTGCACTGAGACTGATCAGTTTAAGTTCAAGATTAATCTGAAAAAACGACCACACACCAGAAGAGGATTGCTCTCACTCGTGAGTTCAATTTATGATCCGCTGGGGTTTCTGGCTCCTGTCATCCTGCCAGCAAAACTCATCCTGCAAGGTTTATGTCGAAATCAATGTGATTGGGACGAAGAGTTGACAGAGAACATTCTAAAGGATTGGATGAACTGGATCTCCAGTCTGAAGGCTCTTGACTCCTTTGGAGTAAACAGATGTGTTAAATCACAGCCACTAAAAAACCCAATCTTCGCACAACTTCATCATTTTTCAGATGCCAGCGAGGACGCTTACGGAACAGTGAGTTATCTTACACTTCATAGTGAAAACAAAGAGGCTCAGTCTACGCTAATTCTGGCAAAGGCAAGAGTCGCTCCTTTAAAATCACAAACCATCCCAAGAATGGAGTTGATCGCAGCCACAGTTGCAGTGAAAATGGATATGCTTTTAAGAAGAGAGTTGGATTTGGACCTCAGTGACTCAGTGTTTTGGACAGATAGCACCTCAGTGCTAAAGTACCTGAGCAGCGAAAGTGCAAGATTTAAGACATTTGTCGCCAACCGGATTTCAAGAATCTTGGATCACTCAAAACCTTCTCAGTGGAGATACGTGCCCGGAACTCTGAATCCTGCTGATTGCGTGTCTAGAGGAATAACAGTGGATGCTTTTCTGAAACATCAAGATTGGCTGACAGGACCAGACTTCATTCGCCATGATAAGTCACAGTGGCCCAAAAATCCTGCTCCGGAAGTGTTGGATCACACTGATCCAGAGGTCAAGAAAGCAGTTCAAACACATACTATTCAGGTTGAAGAGCTTGAAACAGCCACGGACAAACTGATGACCTATTACTCATCTTGGACAAAACTAAAGCGTGCAGTGGCCTGGTTCCTAAAGTTGAAAGACTTGCTAAAAGAAATAAAAACCAAGAAGGATTCAAGTGCTTCAACTGAATTGAAGACAACCAACCTCCGTAAGAATGTCTGCAATGGAACTCGTTTGACTTGTGATGATCTGACAAGAGCGGAGACAGAGATCGTGAAATACTGTCAAAGACGAACATTCAAAGATGATATATCAGCATTAAGGAATGGCACAGTTTTGAAGAAAAGTAACCCTCTCTTCAAGTTGAACCCAATTCTGCAAGACGATGTACTAAAGGTTGGAGGAAGGTTAAGGCATTCTGCAATGCCATATGACTCAAAGCATCAATCCATCCTGCCAAAAGGGTCACACATCTCAAAACTTCTGCTGAGACACATTCACCATAGCACTGGACACGCTGGAAGAAATCATGTGTTGGCCACTTTGCGTCAAAGGTTCTGGATCCCAGGGGCTCACGGTGCTATAAAGAAAGTTTTGTCTGAATGTGTAATTTGCAAGAGGATGTATGGTTCATGTGGTAAACAACTTATGGCAAATTTACCAAGATGCAGAGTCATTCCTGATGACCCTCCATTTACCAGAGTTGGTGTTGATTACTTTGGCCCATTTCTGGTAAGAAGAGGAAGAACTCAAGTCAAAAGATATGGTGTTATATTTACGTGTTTAGCCATTCGAGCTGTGCACTTAGAAGTGGCTGCATCACTGGACACTAACGCTTGCCTCAATGCAATCAGAAGGTTCATCGCTAGGAGAGGACAGGTGACAGAAATGTACTCGGACAATGGCACCAACTTAAGATCAGCTGACAGTGAGTTAAAGAGATCAATCAAAGAATGGAATATCAACAAAATGACAAAGGATTTGCAACAGAAAAACATCCAGTGGCACTTCAATCCTCCTTCAGGTTCTCATCACGGTGGAAGCTGGGAAAGATTAATCCGCTCAGTGAGGAAAGTTCTGAACACCACTGTGAATGAGCAAATTTTGGACGAGGACAGTCTTCATACCTTGCTTTGTGAGGCTGAATCGATCATAAACAGTCGACCCATAACGAAAGCTTCTACCGGCCTCAACGACCTTGAAGCCCTCACACCTAACCATCTGTTGCTGCTTAAGACCAAACCTGAGCTGCCTCCAGGGATTTTTGAAAGAAACGATTTGTACGTCAATCGTAGATGGAGGCAAGTTCAGTACTTGGCGGACATATTCTGGAAACGCTGGTGTAAGGAATACCTCACCCATCTTCAGGAACGTCAAAGGTGGGCTACACCTAGCAGGAACTTTCATGTGGGAGATGTGGTTCTCATCGTAGATGATACCTCACCCAGAAAATCCTGGCCGCTTGGAAGAGTCGTGCAAACCCTTCCTGATAGACAAGGTTTTGTTCGACAAGTGAAAGTGCAGACTAAGACCAACGAACTTTGTCGACCAATTACCAAGTTGTGTCTTCTTGTGGAGTCTGATGAGTAAGCATGAGCACTAATGAGAATGTCAATGTTTAAATAGGTGCTAGACGCATGTTTATTTGTTTGTAAGAAGTGCTTATTTAAGTTTATTAGTACATTAAGTAATTGTTTCAAAGGGTTTGATAACAATTAGGGGCCGGTAATGTAGACGCCTTAATGCCAGAGATGACCATTTTGCGTTCAGTGTTTTATTCAGTTTACAGCCAGTAGGGGGAGCCGGGGGTGGACTCGGTAGTTCACTGGTGGTCACGCAGCAGATGTACGTCGGTCTCAATTTTGGAATGGAGTCAAACAGTTTTTTGACCTCGCTAAGTTCTTCTCGTTAATTAGCATATTTTCTTTATATTTATTCAGTTTTCCCTTAAGTTCACTGTGGATTATTGTTCATTATTCAACCTGAAGAAAAGGAATTAAAGATTTTTCTCTTTTACTTTTGGACTGTGGATTTTTATTGAATCGTTGGATAACGAGGAGAGCTGCAGGAGCGTCAAAACTGAGGACTTAACCCTGGAACTATACACCTATCCTGGGGCGCGTATTGGGATACGTATCGTATCGCCACACTTTTGCCAATACACACCCCTAGTCAATATGCTTCATTCTGTGTGTCATGAATATGCACCCCAAATTAGAAAAGATTCGTATGAAAGATTTTTAAGATATACTAACTTGTTGTCAAAAAATTTGAGAAGATTTGTATGAAAACTTTTCAAGATACATTAACTCTAATTTAAACGTTTGGCCTGATGGCGGCGCTAGAGAACAGGTCAAGTCACTGCCCAGGACGATATTTACTTAATTATTTCTGAGCGTCCTTCAGCGTCTGACTCTTGTTGTCCACTTCACCCTCCGACCGCTAGTTGCAACAGAGCACACGGAGCCTCTTTGAGCAGCTCTACACCACACAAAACAACAGGAAGACTGCAGCAAGAGGCAGTTTGTTCTGTTGTTATGAGACATGAACTACTTTGTTTTTACTTGGGATGGATACCAAACAGAAACTCTGTGCCATGTTGCTGCCAGTAACTTATAAAAACATGGATTGCTGTGCTTTATAGCAGCTCAGATGAATAAGATAGATAATGAAGAACGGCAGCGCCTAATAGGCTAATGCGCTTAGCATCGGCTAAAATGCCGAAGCGGGTTAAAGTTCTGCTGAACCTCCCAGCAACAGATTCTAATTAAGCGACCAGGGGGGTATTCCAGGAAGCATGTTTAAACTAGCCTGACTTTGAGCCTGAACTCTGGCTGAAATCCGCCTGAACTTGCTTACTCTGGGTATGTCGGTTCCAAAAGACCGGATATGAGTTGGCGTAATTACGCTCGACTTGGTAACCCTGGGTTAACGCACGGTACATAAAGACATTCTCAATAGATCGCCGATTTCTGGAGTCACCATGGAAACGCGTGGAGAAAAAAAAAGAAAGAGCTGTACTTAAGTGAGACGGAGTCTGAGATTTTAATGACAGCGGAAAAAAATTACAAGTCCATCAAAAAAGTAACATGGCTGAAAAATAATTTTAATAATTTAGTTAAATTAATTCAAACTCAATAATTGTTTATACAACTCAAATTTACGTATCAAACTGTCACATTACTCCATTAATCTTTTTTCCATCTTAATTACTTATATTTCTTGAACTTTCATAAGTCTAAGTTTGAGCCGGCAGATATGCTCATTTTTGTAACAATAAAAAGAACGGAAAAAAATGCACGGAGTGCAAAAATTCATTAAAGAATTTTCCATCACTGTCATAATATGTTAAGGTGGTAGGGGTGCTATATAAACTCATCATCCTCTCCCTTACTCTCACTCATGGTGCAGGACAAAATAGCTCGGCAAAACACGGTGAAACACAGTAAAACAGCTATACAACTAAACACATTTTGTAAAAAACCCACACTTAAACCCAAATCCGTCCAGACAGGCAAAGGGAATGATATCCCAGAATCCCTTGCGGTGCCGATCTAACGGCAGCACCAAAGTTACACCTACTTAATTGAATTAATTTGAACGAAAGGAAAATAATTGTCTGAAAACTACGTGTTATTTTTAAGGTGACCTAACAAAAAAAAAAAGATTTATCTTAACTGAAGCAAATAATTAAGTTAGATCAAAGTAAAAAAGTTTATCTTTCCAACATCCATATGTGGTCTTATCACCCTCTCATGGTGGAAAAAGTATTATCTGAGCTTTTTCATACACTAAGTCATCTTTAAATGGACACACCATGCTGCTTCACCTCTCTGTAAACAAACTAAGCTTCAACTAAACCTGCTCCAGACCAGGTTATGTTCAGAGCATGAGTTGCCATGGTAACTTGACCTACCCTGAAACATACCTCCATTTCTGGAACCAAATGCTGAGGTTATCAACTTCCTTAGCCTCAAACTTATCGTGGGAGCTAGCATAACCTGCTTTCTGGAATACCCCCCTGATGGATCAGAGGGATGTGTACAATGCTCTAAAAAAAAGGGAGACATCGTGGCGAGAAGCGTTAGTTCACTTCCATGTGTGAGAAGCGTGGCTGCAAAGGTGCAGCAACGCAGACTGATATGTAAACAAAGCACCTTCTTTGTCACATAAAGCAACTTTCCTTCATTCTGTCATGCTGCCTCATCATCACACTTTATTGTTTCTGGAGAGAATCAGTGTGTCCCCCCCCCCCCCTTATTTTTGAAGCACCATTCAGGCTCCTGAACCATTTAAAAGTAATGGAGAAGCTACATTAAGCAATGTTGAAAATAAACAGCATTTTATTTCCCCAATAGAAACTTATTGGTTAAGGCACATTCATTCTTTGTTTTTTCTTACACTGAAAAATATTTTGTTGTGGAAATCAGACAATGTTGACTGTTCCCTTTCTATATTTTAACTTAACCAAAATAAAAACACTATGAATTTTCTTTGGTAAATGCAACTTATGTACAAGATACAGTTGCAGTGCTTAACATTGTGATCATTTAATAAACTGAATTTGACCATTTTATTACAGTGAACAGCGACTCCTGTGGATGGTCCTCCTGAGCTGCGGGAGCAGGTGCCGCTGTTTCCTTTCTGTTTCCCCTCGTTTGTTCACGACCCTGCTCTGCCCGACCCGGTGACTCCTTGGTGCACTGTTGCCCAGGAGCGGTGCCATTGCCGGCAATCCCAGGGATCGTGTTTGCTCCATACAACGTTTCAGTGACTGGCGTCCGTCCGCACTCTGGAGCGGCGTGATGAAGCCGGAACGAGAACAGTCGGTGCGGGTTCATCCTTCCGGCCTCCTACGACCCGGACACAACTAGGGCCCAGTGTCCCCCCACCTTAGACTGGTGTCGGTTACTGCCACTGCCAAGGGGTGTGGCATTGAGCCTGTTGCGCCACAACAGAGAACACACAGCTGAGTGCAGCTGACAGTGTGGGCTGGGCGTGATCGCCATTGTGATCGGGTCCTGTTGGGTTAACTCTTTTTGGGGGTTTCTTTTAGAACAGTGTTTTTCAGTCAGTGTGCCGTGAGACATATTCAGGTGGAAATTACCCATTTTCACTGATCTAAAAACATTTACCATCGCCAGGATATCAGCTCTGTGTTCATCCAAACAGGCCCTGATAAAACACTGAGTAGTTAGGAATATGAAAGATCATGAAATACTTTTTTATTTGTGTTTATTTGATTCTATTAAGGGCATTTTAATAAGAATGACGGTACCGCGATTTAGCCGCAGCTTCAGCTCTGTTTTTGGAAAAGTCCCGCCCCTTTAACTGTCTCTGCCAATCCTTCTTGGACCCTAATCATACGACATCAGTCGGACCAATCAGAAGTGGTTAAAGTCCTCACTTCCTTGTTCTGATTTAGCTCATCATTTCCAACTAAAATACCAGCTAAAGCTCGTCTTTAGTAGTGTAACTTTACGCGGGATCCGGTATCAGACCGTGGAAAAAATGATCAAATTAATAAAGCTCAGAGAAGCGAGTTCTTCTGGCTTGAGCATCATTTTTTGCACATTTTTTTGCACATACCATGATGCGCTACAATGAGTCTTGTTAAACGTCTTGAAACCATGACAAACACACGACAAACAGTTTAAAGTTTAAATCTTGATGGAATCAGAGGTCAACAGTTTAGTTCTCCTACAAGGTTTGTGTTTGTTAACAGCCAAACATCCCAGTGTTTGGTCCAAGTCATCTTTCTATATGAAACACTTTTCAAATAATGTCTGGATTAAAGGACAAATTCACTTTCAGACTTCAATCCCTTATGAAAAATAAAAAAGTTACCGTAAATTCCGGACTACAAAGCGCATCCGATTACAAGCCGCACCCACCCATTTTCACGTGTTTAATTAGTTTTATACATACACAAGCTGCTGTCATAGTACAAGCCGCGCATGTGTTAGGCGATATTGTCATCCTGACAGATCACGGCCAGTATCCCAGAGTGAGTGCAATTCATTACCACATTGTGGGTGGTGCCAGCTTTGCCTCTGGCTCATATATTTGAGTGTATTGACATCTGTCAAACAGCATGGAGCTCTATTCTGTTCAGAAGTTCCTCAGTTATGGTGTTTTTATTTCATTTTTTTTTTTACTTATTGACAATCTAGGTATCATACATAAAATTACAAACAGTAACCATATAATCAACATTACATCCCTCAGTTATGATGAGGAAATTTACATCCGCGATTCCACATTTCCCATGAGTCTTAGGGGCTAAAGGCGGGGCCAATGCCCGGCTCGCCATTCTGTTGTACGTGTTTAAGAATGAGCAAGTATCAGCAGTGCATGGAGGGGTGAACGGGTACAGCTCTCCTTCCGCTTGTGTCGCGGCAGCGTTATGGGAGTAACAGGGCTGGTTAAAAAACACACCGGTAAAATACAGCAGCGGCGACTGAAAAGCGCGCGCCTCAGCGTGATACGCGCGCCTCAGTGCGGCGCGTGCGTCAGAATTCAGAAGCCTCTGCACTCCGCGGACGCCTCTGCGCTCCGCTCCCGCCCCGCGCGCTCCTTGTCTCCCCTTCCTATCTACTCCGACACCTCTGGCCAGGGCAGCTTCAAGGAGGAGCACTTCGTCCCCGTTGCGCCGGTGGATGGAGCAAATCGTTTCTGTGCAAAGCAATCGGACTTAATACTGTACGTTTTGTGTATGAGGGGCGGGTGCGTTGTTACGTGTGGGAGCCTTCAGACTGCCATCGGCCCCGCAGCTCAATCAGCAGGAGAAGATGTCTCCAACTCACACGGAGGCTGTGAGTTTTTCAAAGCAAAATTCCGCTTTTACGGTTCCTTAGAAACCGTAAATGGAGTGTAAATTCACTCCATGCGCTGTTCTCTCCGTCACGCAGCAAACCGGCTTTTCCAAACCCGTTGGTGACGGTGGACTTTTTTTACGCTGCTTTTAACGATTGCTTTTAACTTGAAAGCTTCATCATATTGTAGCGGCGATCTGGTGCACGTTGGGTCTAATGGCACCAAAGGATTCTGGGATGCGGCCGGGCATGCGTGTTTCATTTTGTTGAACCATGACTGAAGTGTCTAAGACCTGAAGTCAAGTCCATGCTGTTTGGCTGCTTAGAGGTGTGTTGAATAAAAATGCCTTGTGCTTGGTGTTAGATAAAGAATTCAAACTATTCACTGAGTTTAAAAGTACGTACATGGCGGCCGCTAATTAAATCCATAAATTAGCCGCGTCACTGAATAAGCCGCAGGGCTGTAAGCGCAGGAAAAAAGTAGCGGCTTGTAGTCCGGAAATTACGGTAATCTTAAGGGGAGGCGGAGTCTGCAGATGTTCTGACGGGTTCAGAAGGGAAAGAGTTAACGCTTCAGAGAGCAGCCTGCTTAGCATCCATTCTGGGATTGGCGTCCAGATCGCCTATTTTTGCTTCAATAACAACATTTTAGAAACATTATTAAGGTGAAGTGGCCAACAGACACAATTAAACTAAATTGAAACTATTTAATAATCTAAAAAGAAATAAAACATTTTGTTAAAGTGTTCAAAGACTTCATCTTTGAGTAAGACAAGAGAAAAGCTAATAAAACTTCAACATGTTCACTTTTTGTGTAGCTTCAATAAACATAAATATAATGTTAGTTTTTTTGTGTAAAATTCATAAAACATATTGTGATCATATATTAGTTCAAAAATTACAGTTGCTTTTGCACCAACATTGAAAATAATATATAAAAAAGTAAATCACTATTTAGAAAGAATATATTTGTTTTTTTGTCAGGTTACATAAAATTGCATGTTAATAAACTGGAGGGAAAATAACAACTACCAGCGTTAAATGTCAAATAATTTAGTTGAAAATGATTACTGAAAACTAACTTAACTTTTATTACAACTTTTAGAAAAAACAGCTGCAACTTCCAGTTATTTCTGCCACAATTACCCAAAAAATGTATGTGAAATTGCAAAGGGACTGTACATCAATACAGACTATGAGTTTCCAGCATTTTTGGATGCTGGTATGCCGCAGGATTTTTGTCAACAATAAAGTGTGCCTTGGCTCAAAAAAGGTAAAAAAACACTGTTTAAGGAATATGAATTTTAATAATAATTGTAATAAAGTTTGTCTATTTTCTTTAAAGCACCTCCTCGGTTTCCTATGTCGGAGAGTCCTGTGCTTTGGATTTTAGTCAAAGCTTTTCATTTTAACTTCTACCATTAGGATAACCACTGACTGAATTATGTTTAATATCTTTCTTCCTGATGCTTTTATTTACTTACTTTTGTTCAGATTATTTAAATGTAGCTCATAGCGACTGTTTTTTTAAGAGTTCTCTGAAAATGCAGAACAAAAGGTGGGCTAGTTCATGGAGATCTTGTGGATTATTTCCTTTTCTTTTTAGAACAGCTCCATCATTTTTACATCATTGTTTTTTAACCAATGGATTGTTTTTTGTGTTGTTGAACTTCAGAGATGTGAAGGAAGTGAAATGACCATCCCCCCAGTTTATGATGAACTACTGATTATGTCATGGTGCCCCCGAGAGGCCCCTCCTTTCTCTGCTTTCTCCTAGATTGGACCCAGCTGTTGGCATTCACCTCATCACCTGCACCTGTATTTAAGACGGCTCCAGACCAGAATTCTACGCCAGTTCGTTTGCCCTCTATGGTGCTTACTTGGTCTTCCCTAAGCTCTCGTTTTGATTATTTCATGCTCTGGTTAATTCCCTACTCTTGCCTGATCCTAGTTCTCGATCTGCCTACAGAATCCTCAAATCCATCCACGCCGACCTGGGTCCAGCCACACGTCCATCAACCTCAAGTCCGTATTCCACCTCTTCGGAACGCCAGCGTGCTAACTCCATCCTGCCATCAAGCCGTTTCTCGCAAAGCCAGCTCCACTTACCTTCTAGACGCCGCTCCAGCTCTGCTCCGAAGATCCTCCTCCGCATCTGTCCTCTCCTGCTCCGGTGACGTCTTCGCCACTAGGCTCCATGCTGTCAAGGCCTCATCAATAATTAAATCCATTCACGCCACTTCCAGTGTCTGTCGTTTTGGGTTTCAGCGTTTGGGTCTGCATCCGCGACCCCCGACCCCAGAACGAACTGGCCAAACTCCAGACCCAGCTGACCCGGAAGGGCTTCGCTTTCTTTTGGGCCACCAGGCAGACGCTCTTTCAAAGATGGCTCAAGCACAACAGGATTTGTTCCGCCGTATGGACAATATCTCCCAAGCGTTGATGGACCTTACTAGTCATGTGACTGCCGCTCCCATGAGTACCTCTCCTCACCCGCACCCAGGCAACATGGCGGCCGCTACATCCGCCGCGTCATCAGAGAACTTCCGGTTACAACCTGAACCATTCCACGGTGAGGTGGAGCAATGTGCAGGATTTTTGTTACAATGTCAATTAATTTTCCAACAAGCACCTAATTATTATCAGTCAGATCACAGCAAGATCACGCTCATTGTAAATTCACTACGCAACAAAGCTATGCAATGGGCTCAAGCTTATTTAACCGCCAATCCCATTTCTCATTTGAATTTTCACAAATTCCTGGAAGAATTCAAATTAGTGTTTGATCAACCACGTCGTGAGGAAGAAGCCACGCGCAAATTATTGAGTTTAAAGCAACGTAATCGTTCAGTAAGCGACCACGTCATTGATTTCCGCATCCTGGCTGTAGAAGCCGGATGGCCGGACAAAGCACTAAAAGGAATTTTTTACCAATCCTTGAATGAAGCTATTAAGGATCACCTCTGTTCCCAACCTGAAGCTCTGACCTTTGAGGACCTAGTCTCTGCAGCACTCCGCTCAGACGCCCGTCTAAGGGAACGACATACGGAAAAAACATACGTCTCACGTAAGCCACCTACTAACTACAGAGATCTGTCAACTCCGTCTAATGCTCTTCCTTCCACCTCAGTGCAAGACACCTCCAGGAAGACTCCTGAGGAACTGATGCAGATTGGGCACTCCAAGCTAACCCCGGAGGAACGTCAGAGAAGGAGGGAGGAACGGGCTTGCTTCTATTGCGGTAACAAAGACCACTTCGTCTCCCAGTGTCCACTACGTTTAAACTGCAGAACCCCTCGCTAGAAGACAGGCTGTGGGAGGTTTTGAAAGAAGACTCTGGACACAAGAACTTCATGTACTTACCTGTCAAATTAGATCTGCAGGCCCAAGTTCATGAACTACAGGCCCTGGTGGATTCTGGAGCAGAGCAGAGCTTCATTGATCAGGATCTCGTCACCCAACTATCCATTCCTATTGAGCCATTGGAAACCCCGGTTAAAACTGCTGGGCTGGGCGGTCAACTTCTCTCCCGGATAACTCACCGTACTAAGCCCATCCATCTCCTTACTTCTGGTAATCACCACGAGCATTTTCAATTGTTCGTCACCAATGCTCCCCAGAATCCCATTGTTTTAGGCTTCCCTTGGCTTAGATTACATAACCCCCATCTAGACTGGATTCAAGGACACGTTGTTAACTGGAGTTTCTTTTGTATGGCCAACTGCCTCCAATCTGCTGTTCCATCAATTAACCCGTCATCCCATCCTCCTGAAGAAGTCGATTTATCTAAAGTCCCTACATGCTATCATGATCTTCGCCCCGTGTTTAGTAAAATCAAAGCCAACTCATTACCACCCCATAGACCCTACGATTGTGCTATCGACCTCCTCTCAGGGGCTAGTTTACCCAAGGGGTAGACTATTTAATCTATCTGTTCCTGAGAAGGAGGCGATGGAGAAATACATTCAGGAAGCCTTTGCTAACGGTCATATCCGCCCTTCGTCCTCTCCCGTCGGGGCAGGTTTTTTCTTTGTGGAAAAAAAAGATAAAACACTTCGTCCTTGTGTGGATTATCGAGAGCTCAATCAGATCACCATTAAGGATAAATACTCCTTGCCGTTGTTAAATTCCGTTTTTGACTCTGTCCAAGGGGCACGCGTGTTTTCCAAGCTCGACCTGAGAAATGCGTATCACCTCATCCGTATCAAGGATGGCGACGAATGGAAAACTGCGTTTACCACCCCCCTTGGACACTTCAAGTACCTCGTCATGCCTTTCGGGTTAACCAAAGCCCCCGCAGTATTTCAACGTTTGGTTAATGATGTCCTGCGGGACTTCTTAAATCGTTTCGTCTTCGTGTACCTTGACAACATCCTCATATATTCCCCCAACCTTGATCAACATACTATTCATGTCCGTCGTGTTTTAGAACGTCTTCTGGAAAACAGGCTTTTTGTCAAAGCCGAAAAATGTGAGTTCCATGTTTCCACCATTCCTTTTCTGGGTTACGTTCTTGAGGCTGGTAGTATTCACCCTGATCCCGCCAAAATTGAAGCCATCCTCAATTGGGAGGCTCCTACTACCAGAAAGAAGTTGCAACATTTTTTAGGATTCGCCAATTTCTACCGGCGTTTCATCCGCAACTTCAGTCAAATCGCGCCTCCACTTACCAAACTCACGTCCCCCACTAAATCCTTCAGTTGGGACAGCACGGCTCAGGAAGCATTTGTCAAACTTAAAAACTTATTTGTGTCAGCTCCTATATTAATTCAACCTGATCCCTCTCGTCAGTTCGCGGTTGAGGTTGATTCTTCTGATTCTGGTGTGGGTGCCGTGTTATCTCAAAAAGAAGAGAAGTCGGGTAAGCTTAAGCCTTGCGCCTTCTTTTCCAAGAAATTGTCTAGTGCCGAACAGAATTATGACATCGGTAACCGCGAACTGCTTGCCATAAAACTGGCACTGGAAGAATGGCGACATTGGTTGGAGGGAGCTACCCAGCCCTTTATAGTTTGGACCGATCATAAGAACTTGGCATATTTGCGTTCCGCTAAGAGACTTAACTCTCGCCAAACACGTTGGTGCCTGTTCTTTGATCGGTTCGACTTCACCATAACGTATCGGCCCGGTAGTTGTAACATCAAACCCGACGCCCAGTCTCGAAAATTCTGTACAGATGATTCTGACACCGACTCTCCCATCATACCCGCCACCTGTATTGTAGGTACCCTCACCTGGGAAATTGAGACCCGCGTATTACAAGCCCAGGATGAGGAGCCTAATAATGCACCTAGTCCCCCTGGTACCCTGTACGTTCCCATGTCCCTTAGGTCTGATGTCATTACTTGGGGTCATTCGTCCAGGGTTTCATGTCATGCTGGGGTACATCGCACATTGGCTCTGATCCGTCGTCGTTTCTTTTGGCCCACCTTGGACAAGGATGTCCGTGAATACGTGAGGGCATGCTCCACTTGCGCCCGTTCCAAATCTTCCACCTCGCCTCCCTCTGGACTACTTCACCCTCTATCCACACCTAGCAGACCCTGGTCGCATATCGCCTTGGACTTTGTTACCGGACTTTCACCTTCGCACAACAATACGGTCATCCTCATTGTTGTGGACCGGTTCTCTAAGTCTGTTCATTTTATTCCCCTGCCTCAACTCCCCACCGCCTTAGAAACTGCCAACATCCTCGTTAACCAAGTTTTCAAGTACCACGGCATTCCTACTGACATTGTATCAGACAGGGGACCTCAATTCATTTCGCAGGTCTGGAAGGCTTTTTGCTCGGCGTTGGGGGCCACCACTTGTCTGTCTTCAGGATACCACCCGCAATCTAACGGACAAGCTGAAAGGGCCAACCAAGAACTGGAAGCTGCTCTTCGCTGTGTTGCTGCCCAGAACACTTCTGACTGGTCTGCCTATTTGGTCTGGATAGAATATGCCCACAACTCTCTTCCATCTTCCGCCACAGGAATTTCACCATTTGAGGCCTGCCTTGGGTACCTGCCACCCTTGTTTCCGTCCCAGGAAGTTGACATGGCGGTTCCCTCGGTCCAAGAACACCTTCGCCGATGCAGGCGCATCTGGAGGCAGGCCAGGGATGCACTCCTCCGTACTAAGGACACTAACTGTAGGGTCGCCAATCGTCACAGGGTGGTAGGACCCACTTATCAACCAGGTCAAAAGGTATGGCTCTCTTCCAAGAATAGTCCTATCCAGTCTACATCCCGCAAGTTGGCACCCCGGTTCATTGGCCCCTATGAAATTGAGAAAATAATCAATCCCACTTGTGTTCGCCTTCGTCTCCCTGCGGCCCTTAAGATCCATCCTTCGTTCCACATCTCCCAGATTAAGCCGATCAATGACAGTCCTCTTTGCCCGCCTTCCGCTGCCCCGCCACCCGCCCGTATCATTGACGGTGGTCCCGTCTTCTCGGTTAGTCGCATTCTTGACGTCCGGCGGCACGGTCGGGGGTTCCAGTTTTTGGTGGACTGGGAGGGGTACGGCCCCGAGGAGCGTTCATGGATCTCTCGCTCCCTCATTCTCGACCCCTCCCTTATCAGTGACTTTTACCGGGCCCATCCTGACCGCCGTCCTGGACCACCTGGAGGTGGTCGTTGAGGGGGGGGGGACTGTCATGGTGCCCCCGAGAGGCCCCTCCTTTCTCTGCTTTCTCCTAGATTGGACCCAGCTGTTGGCATTCACCTCATCACCTGCACCTGTATTTAAGACGGCTCCAGACCAGAATTCTACGCCAGTTCAGTTGGTGCTTACTTGGTCTTCCCTAAGCTCTCGTTTTGATTATTTCATGCTCTGGTTAATTCCCTACTCTTGCCTGATCCATCCACGCCGACCTGGGTCCAGCCACACGTCCATCAACCTCAAGTCCGTATTCCACCTCTTCGGAACGCCAGCGTGCTAACTCCATCCTGCCATCAAGCCGTTTCTCGCAAAGCCAGCTCCACTTACCTTCTAGACGCCGCTCCAGCTCTGCTCCGAAGATCCTCCTCCGCATCTGTCCTCTCCTGCTCCGGTGACGTCTTCGCCACTAGGCTCCAAGCTGTCAAGGCCTCACCAATAATTAAATCCATTCATGCCACTTCCAGTGTCTGTTGTTTTGGGTTTCAGCGTTTGGGTCTGCATCCGCGACCCCCGAGCATGACAGATTAATTCCAAATGTTGCTCATTTTAAATCCTTTTATTTCAATGAAACATCCTAATATGTCCATTTAAACATGATAATGACTTGGTTGTGATTTCTGTCACTCTATTTAAAAGTAAAAGAAGAAAAACATAGAAAAACATATTCCCCAATTCCTTCTCATTATCTGTACCAATTGCAGACATGGATTTTTTTTTCTTTCAACTCACAAATGTTGTTTTTTTCTTACTTTATGGTCTGTTGTCTCTCTTCTTTATGTATTTATTTCCTGGTTTTGGTTGATATGCAACTCCTTTAGCTTTGAAAGCTTTAAGTAAGAGACCCAAATTGAAATAAGATACAAAAACAAGGGCCCATCTTTCCCTTTGAATTGTTACGGTGCAAATGCTCCATGAAATTTAGATAAACCCTTAAACACCAGAGATGTTGCCAGCAACACCTAATTAACCACACCCTGTGACATACCTTGACAGTTGACACGATCAGAGTGAATCAGTTGATTTTGTCGCGGAGAAAAGCGTCTTTGTGCCGTAATGCAACAATGTTAAGTGTTTAATAACATGCAAAACCGCATTTCTCTGCGACAGAATGAGCTGAATTACGTCGATTGCATAAACATTTCACTACTGTACAGTGTTACATATCAATACAAGGCTGCTTTTCTCCCCTTCAGAATCTGCTGAAGTTTTGTTATATTGCGTAAACGGTTATAGAGTTACGGTAGTCTGAAGAATGTCAACATTCAAACTAAAACTCCAATTCGCAAACACACCCATGACTACAGGTACATTGTTGACTAAACCTGCAAATGGATCAGTATGTTCACTTAATAGGTAAATATAGTTTCAAGAAAGATTTAAGATTTTAACAACTGTTTAAAGAAAAAAGTTTTAATGCAAATTCATTCATTCATTCATCTTCTGCCGTTTTATCCCATTCGGGTTCCGGGGCTGCCAGAGCCCATCCCGGCCACATGTGGGCGAAGGCAGGGTACACCCTGGACAGTTCGCCAGTCTGTCGCAGGGCTTTAATGCAAATTGAAAAAGAAAATGTTCTTTAAATCTTTGACTTACGTCAGGAATTCCCAACAAAGAAACTTCATCTTTCATTGAAGAGAGAAGTATGGCGTGAGACCTATCAGGGTGTTTGTTGTTTCCTTTTGGTATGCACAGATCTCTGTGATCACAAACTGTCACAACAATAAAAATGAATACGTTATTTTAGGCATAGGTACTTTAATAATTAATAATTGAATAGATAGTGATTGGGAGAAGTTACTGTAGTCAGATGAGATCAAGCTTTGGCATGAACTCAGCCCGTTGAATTTGGAGGATGAGAAATGCTGCCGATGACCCCAAGAACACCATTACCACTGTCAGGCATGGAGGTGGAAGAATAATGCTCGGGGTGTTTTTCAGCACAGAGCTACTTTACCGTGTGGATGGGCGGAGCCATGTATTGTCAAATCCTGAGTAAGAGCCTCCCGATGCAAGGATGCTTAAAATCGGTCATGGATGGGTCCAACAGGAACCAAAACATACAACCAAGACAGCCAAGGAATAGCTGAAGAAGAAGCAGAACAAGGTCATGGAGTGGCCTAGCCAGTCTTTGAACCTCAGTCCTATTGAAAACCCATGGAGAGCTGAAGCTCAGAGTTGCTAAATGACATCTACTATATCTGAATATTTAGAAATCATTTGTAAAGCAGCATTTGTAAAGAAGCAAAATTCGTCCTGACATGTGTAGAAAACTGCTCATCAACTACAAGAAATGTCTGATCTTTGTGCTGCTAATAAGGGTTTTGTAACAAAATACTAAGTCTTTCTGGCAAGAGGGTTCAAATACTTATTTCGTTCAATGAAATGCAAATAAATAGAATTAAATTATTTAAAAGTCAATTTCTTGATTTTCTATCTCTCACTGTTCAAATGAACCTACCATTAAGATGACAGACTGGTCATTTTTTTAGGAGGCCAAACCTACACCATCAGCAAATTCTTTTTTCCTCCACTTTACTTTTTTTTTGTGCCCAAAGAAAACAGCAGGTGTACAAACCAAAGAAAGGCTGATGAAAGGCTTTCTCTTCATTGGCCCTTGTGGTTTCCACATTCAAGAATTCCCCAATGAGGAGGAGGCCATGCTATTATCGAAGGTTTGTATCCAAATTATCCAAAACCACATGTTTTTTTCCCCCGCTTGAGTCATTCTTCTGTACAAACCACTGCTCAGTAAACTCTCTTTCAACATTAGGATAAGACCTGCTGTTCATCGTTTGAAGAATCAAATTGGCTTTTTCTACCGAAAGAAGAAGGATATTTTCATATAAATGATTATCTTTAAAATTCAGGCTCTTAAATTCACTCAGTTTTAGAGGCTGTCAGTCAATACGAGAGGAGAATAGGCTGTAATTGCAGGAAAGAAGAAATATTTTGGGAGGATTCAACTTCACACTTTTAATAGAGAGTTTGCCGATTGGGGAGATATTCTTGGCATTCCTCATTTCCCCCTTTGTTTTTCCCAAGAGTAAATAAAAGCTGTGCCCGGCTAATCTGGAGTCCGCTTTTACCTCCCACCACTTCCATCCCTGTGACACAGCAGGCCTTTGAATAGCACCCCATCATTGTATTTCCTGCTCATCTGGGTTCATTGACCTGAACAGCTGGAGAGCAGCCAGCAGGCAGAAGTCAATTATTAGGACCTGATTGTTCTCTGTCTTCAATAAAAATTACAGAGAGTCATAAACGTCGCTTGCATCTCATGAAGACCTGGCTGTACTCTTTTTACATGCTTCGAGGCTTAATTTCTCTCTTTCCTCAGCAGACATTTCTGCTCGGAAGCGGGACAAATTTTCCCGTTTGAACCCAGAAAACGTCACGTTACCTACAAGTCACAGTAATTAGAAAGAGATGACTCATCCAAACAACAGTTTTTTCTTTTTACAACATTTAGAAAACACAAGCAGATGGATTGAAGCAAGAATATGTTTAGTGACGTTGACTTTTGACTGGAAGGTTTTGGACGACAGCATGAGACCCAACCCCCCTGGCTGCAGACCAGTATCGTTCTGTGGGACTATTGGTGTTCAGGCTGCAGAGAAACAAAACACCACCTGCATTATTATCCCCTTTTATTTATTATCTGATTCTAAAGGAAGTTTTATTCTGAAAACTACTTGTTTCCCCCCTTCACAACCAACTCATTCTCTGATGGCTAAAATCCAGTAAACACATTAAATAATATTTTCTTTTTGACATTCCGAATGTCAAGTCGCTCATGTCGAAAGTCCATCCATTACTTTCTTAAAGTGGCAGCATTAACCTCTTAATTGAAATCCCCAAGCTAGCAAAGTTAACAAAAACTTAACAATTTTGAAAAGTTTCTTTTGACAGAGGGGTCAGTGAGGAAACAGAAAAGTCTTCAACTTCAAAATAAAAGAAACCTGCTTTTAAAGGGTCTATATCATGCTTTTCTTAAGCCTTTCAGAGTAAACTATATCCATACATATCATAATATATTACCCTTGGAATACTAAAGGATGGAGCCTGTGACCTGACATGGGTAAAATAATAAATATCTCGTTCCCACAAATTAATATCTCATTCCCACACAATAATTAAGTTGTGCTAAAGAAATAATATCTTGTACCCACAAAATAAAACCTCTTCCCACGTAATAATTCATTTGTGCGAACAAAATAATTATTCACATTATAAGTCAATCATAAACACGGATGTGAGCAATACTTGGATTTACAGCAGATACTTTCACATTTCTGTCTGTGTGTGTGTCATTATGGCATGGAAGACACGGAGGATATCTAGAGATCACATTTATTTATTTTAAATAGCTCTACAAACTTATCATAGTCTTTGGCAGTCATTTTAAATTAGATTAGATTAGATGAAACTTTAGTCATCCTACAATGGGGAAATTCTCTTCTCTTCAGCAGCAAAGAAGACATTCAGAAATACAAACGACAAAAAAACTGGAATTCACAGAGAATAAAGTGACCTTCAGAACAACACTATAGATAAGGCAGAAGACATCTGACAGACATCTGTAAAAACTACTTTTCTTTTTTTTCCCATGAAAAAGTAATTTCAATTTAAACAAAAATAAATAAGTAAAAATACACAGCAAAAGCAACCGTTAAACAACTGAAAAACAACGAGTACAACAATTTGTAAAATTAAAAATGAATGAATGAAAAAAACAAAACACCCATTGGGTCTGTGGAGTGTCACTGTAACACAGAGGTGTACAGGCTGATGGCTGTGGGGAGGAATGACCTGCGGTAGTGCTCCGTCTTGCACTGTGGGTGCAACAGTCTTGTGCTGAAGGAGCTGGTCAGCACCTTCACAGTTTGGTGCAGGGTGTGGGAGGGGGTATCCATGATGGATGTGAGCTTAGCCAACATCCTCCTGTCCGCCACCTCCTTAATGGACTCTAGTGTGCAGCCCAGGACAGAGCCGACCTTTTTCTTCTTCTGATGTTGTCAGGGCCTGTTGCCTTCCTGGCCTTTGTTTTCATTAACTCCCTCCTAACCTGGTTCAGGGTGAGGTAGAAGGGGGTTGGAGGGTGGATGGGCGGTGGCTGGTCTGGAGCTGTGCGTTGTTCGAGGGTCCCTTTGTTCCAGTTGGAAGAAGGGCCGAGTGGACTGCTTGGTGGTGAGGTGTAAACAGCTGCAGCTGGGAAGAGACGCCTGAGCTGGAAAGGTGGGAAGAGGGGGCCATGTGGATGGACACTGGGGTCTGGGTAGAATAAAATCTGTTAAAGAAAAGGTTCAGGTCATTTGCCCAGGCTTTGTCACCTGTGACCTGGCGACCATTTCTGGCCTCACCGTGGCCTGAGATATGTCACGGATGTTGTTCTGTTCCAGCCAATGCTCCACATTGTACATCAGTGTAAAATGCAGCACTAGAGAATGCAAATTTACATCATTTTACATCAACATACATTTTATATCCAAAGGCTGGTTGGCTACATGCTACATGTCCCATAATGCATCACACATATCCCATAATTTATCTCGACCAATTACCGTGTCCCTGTAACTGTGGTGTATTCAAATAAAACAGGATGAATGATGGGCTTCGTAGCATGAGGCCTACTAGCCTCCAGATGTAAAGTGACTACTAAAGAGTATGTTAATTAAAGACAAGTCCTGAATATTATTATTCCTATTCGACCCTAAACTACAATATCCCATACTGAAGGTGGCTGTCCGTCTACTGGCCAGCCATTTGCCTGAATGCTGGCATGACAAGCAAAAGAGCTCCGCGGCAGAGCTCGTATATTTTTCTTATTTTGATCAAGACAATAATAAATCAATTATTCTTGTTTTTATTTTTCCCCTCTTGAATGAATGTGGGCCTTAGAGACACAGAAGTAATTGAGGTGACAGTTTAGCTCAGGCGGTAGAGCAGGTCGTCCGACAACCTCAGGGTTGGCAGATCGATCCCCGCTCTCCCCAGCCAGCTGTCGCCCCCCCGAGCACGGCCAGTCTGCAGCTCACCACTCCCCCCAGGGGATGAGCTAAAATGTGGAGAAGAATTTCCCCATTGTGGGATTGATAAAGTATCAATTATTATTAATGAATTATTATTAAGTAGCGGTGGAAAGCGGCAGGATGGAGTGCGTACCGGGATGTGAATGAACCCAGACATGGAAACGTGATTACCGATGCTTATGTGCTTTTTAACATAAATAAATTTGATCTCTAAACATCATCCATGATTTCCATGCAATGTATTGAGACACACACAGACAGAAATGTGAAAGTATCTGCTGTAAATCCAAATATTGCTTACATCCGTGTTTATGAATGACTTATGATGTGAATAATTATTTCGTTCGCACAAATTAATCAATGCGTGGGAACGAGATATCATTTTGTGGGAACAAGATATCATTTTGTGGGAATGAGATGTTTTACCCATGTTAGGTCACAGGCTCTGTACTAACCAACTGTTTTTCACTGATGTTTCTTTTTCTGATTGATTGTTCTGTTCTCTGTTGTCACCCATTGTTTGTATGTTTGTATCTTGAGCCTAACGGTGACTCTACAACAACCCAATTTCCCAAGCTGGAAACAATGAAGTATCTTGATCTTATCTTATCTAACGATTTCTTAATGAAATATTTGTTGCTTTTGCAATTTTCCTACCCCGAAGTAAGACGGCTCATTCTCTGAGGCGCTGCCTTTCGCTCCTTGTGGGTGCCGCCCATTTCATGACATCATCCTAAAGTCGGCCTTGGCAGCATGTCTGCGTGTCTCCCACGAAAACAAACAACATCTAAACTTTTGCAAAGATGAATGTTCATATTGTGGAGGCTTACATGCTTAACCTAGCCGAGCACCGCTAACTCCACAAAAAAAGTGTGTGTGTGTTAGCCTGGGGATGATGCTGGCAGTGCAGACTTTTCCTGGAAGAGGCTGTTCCTTACTGATCTTGGTTATAATATGAGAACCCCCTTATATTTGTGGGTCGGGAGGGGGCTGGTGTTCAGAGAGCAGGGTCTTAGAGTAAAGCTCAGAAATGCCTTAAAGGATCAAAATACAGGTTTGGTGTGTTTTTTTTGTGAGGACTTGTCATTATTATACACTAAAAATCTCAAAAAAGTTGCCTGAAATGGGCCAACCAGGTCATTCACCTGACCAATCCAGGAGTCTTTACTCCTAATATGGATTTATTGTAAATGTTGTTTACACACCCCATAATAATAATGCATAACACTTATCAACCTCCTGTCTAATGTTACAAGGATGTTGCTAATAAAGTTGTTGAAACGGTGGATTTACAATTATTATTACATTTAGAAAATACAATTTTTAAAGTCAGACGGGTCTGAAGTTGGCGTCTGTTTATTTAGCTCCCACTCTGACAATTATGGGTCTGTGAAAATATTGTCTGACATAAAAAATGGTCCGTGGCCTCAAAACGGTTTGGGATCATTGCTGCATGGGCCAGTTGCTCTTTACTGTTTACAGTACGCTTAAGTTTTCTGTTAGGAGTTGGCTCCGTCACCTTTTTAGATTTAAATGGATAAATAAACCTTCATACTTTATAATGTCTTTTGTTTTTTCTCTACTGTAAAGCATTGATCTAGTTGCATAAATAAGAAGTATTAATTAGACCCAAACTGTATGAGTACTGTTAGCATTTAGCGACGATTAGTAAAACTAAGCGAGTACATAAGCGAGTACATTTAAGTATGTGAATTCAGTCGAGAACGTCTAGAACTTCTGGATTCTGTTCACAAGAAAAAAAAAAGGACAACACAGCAACCACATGATGTGTATTAGTCTGTTTCTGAAGGGAATGTGGAGCATCTCTAGGAACACATCTGATGAGATGCATGAAGGCGCATGAAGGCGCATGAAGACGTCACTGGCTCAAGTGGCCGGTTCCTACATGTGCTACTAAAGTGACAAAAGGTATGCAGTGACCAGAACTAGTGACACTAAGACGGCCCTCAAACGGACGGGCCACCTGTTCAGGGTAAAGCTTTCTTTCACCCTATGTTAATTGGGATACACCTTCACCCTACTCAGAATGAAGTTATTATGAATTGGTGGATTCCTGTTATGATAGCAAAATTCTTTGGTAAAAACCACTGGTATGAATGACCTAGATCAGGGTTCAGCTGTTATGGTGAGTGGTAGGACCCCAAAGCAGAATCTGACTCCGAGGGCAGTTTAACAGTTTATTCCTCACAGGACAAGGAACAGAATTAGACAGGCAGCTGAAACAGGGAGCTAAACTAGAAAACCACAGATACGTGGAGCAATGGAAAAGTGATAAGCCGGCAGGGAGAAGCAACAGGCTCAGGCGTTTAAAGACATTGATCAGATGAGGATCAGGTGTGCCATGTAGGGAGGCACCAGGGAAAAAGTCAGCCACGCCCCCCTGCTCACACTGATCATAACATCAGCAACCTGGGGCACACATGTCACAGCTGGCACATGGTGGTATGACAACAATAAGCACTTGGTCTGTCGTTTGTGTTTTTCAGATAAGAAAAAAAAATCAGGTTTGAGTGACAGTTTCTTTTCAGAATGAGCTTTTTCACCTATGTGCTCATATGGAATGGGTCCAATCATGCAGCGCTGTTACTGTGACCCGCTACCTATATAATAACCTGCAGCTTTTACATGTCAGCTTTCATGAACGATAGACTTAAATTAAAGTGCACCCTAGGTAAAACAAAAGTTTGTCACGGTTGTAAAAATTCCCCTGTGTTTTGGAACTGATGTACATTAGGTGAGATGACATGAGTGCATGTCTGTGGATGGAATGTGAAAGCGTGTGTGAGTGGGAACAGCGTAAAGCTAATCTGTGAGCTAAACGTCATCCTACTCATACACTTGCATTCACACTGATCCGTGTGAACGTGTGTGTTAGTCTACTCAACAGAAACAGGCAACATAAAGGCAACAAAATAATAATAAAAAAGGGGGCAAATTGCATTCTCTAGAGCTGCAAGATATGAGATATATCTTTCCAGTAATTTGCTCTATTTTTTATCTAGTTGTCCTTTCTCTCTGCCTCTCTCTCTGTGTCTATGTGCGAAGTTCGGGATTTCTAATAACTTCTTTAGTTATGCTTTTACTATTTTCAGTATTAAGTGATTTTTGCTGGACAGTGTCTTCCGTCAACCCATACTCTAATGGCTGAAATAAATACAAGTTAAGTGACGTGATTTGCACGTGATTGCATTCAAGCGTAAAATTCCAGTCACAATTGTCACATTCTGCAGTGACTTCTGCTTGGAAGGCCGTGTGACCACTGAGACGCAAGCGATTGTAAATCACTGTGAGGTCTAAACCAGCCCTTAAACCCATACTTTCTTTCTGTTCTGCCAATTGTCAATATGAAATGTGAACAAATTTTAAAGTAAAACTACAGCTTATCACCACCCCATTTACTAAGGATAAAATAATGAAGAATGACGCTGTTCAATTATGGAAAATGTATATTACCAAACTAAGGAAAAAGTAAAAACATTTCAAAGAATTAACTCACATGATGTTACTCAGGCCCTGTCTCATCATAATGTAACAAAAGATGAATAAGCCAAAATACCCTTTTTTAGGTTAATGGCTGTAAAGTCCTTAGTAATATTGATGTTTTTTTTTTATTCTGATGTATCCAATCCTATTGGTGTAGGTATGAAATACCACAAATGCAATACCTTTTTCCTTGTCCTTGTCTTTGTGCAGTATTGTTATGAGAGCCCTGTTGGAGTTAATACCAAAATACGTTTAAAAAAAGCTATTTGACCTGCTTTTTTGGGTTTTAACACATTTCTGATGTATTAAGATTGTTTTTGTATTTCTCTGTCTTAGAGTTTGCACTATAGCTGATGATGAAACAGTTGCAACAGTTTTAATCGGTACTTTATGTCATAAAGGGTGCTGATCCCTGTCCTAAAGAAAGAATCACCTTCTATTGGGACATTCAGGATTTGTCCTTGTTGCTATTTAAAAAAACTTTCCATATGTCTTAAACAATGGCGAGACACCAGCAGCCAATGGGACAGGATTTTAGCACATTTGATGAGCAAGATCTGGTTGGGGACCAGCTCTTTCTGCTGCTCTTGATGCATCACGCTACGTACACGCCTGGCATTAATGAACGCGCTGAATGTGGTTTTCAAACGTGCTTTTAGAGTGTATGTTTACAGTGGACTGTTGCTACAGAATACTAGCGCATGTTCACCACCAACAGCTGGTGCAAGGCTTGATCCAAAAATGTTGAAGCAGTGCAATGCTGGTGAATCTTGCTTCAGGTTTGGTCTTTCACGTCTTTATTCCACCATATGTAAGACTTGGTGTCATTGAATTCCTGCCGGGTTAAAAGCGCAATTATTATTTTATCCTCCATGATCAATTTTCTAGTGTTTGGACATGAATTAAAAAGGATGCCATCCATATGCCACTATCAAATTCAAGTCTTTGCTTGGTCAAAGTTCAACTGGTTTTAATTTTCAATGCGTCCAATGACCTTGTGTTTAGTAAGTTGAGCCTGAAAACAGGCATAAAAACGTGCATAGCTATGTGTGAATGCAAGAGTTTTGAATGTGGAAGCCTGAATCGTGCATTTACCTGCGTTTACATGGACTTTTCATTGGAAGTGGTCACTCGAACAGGCTATTCCTAGCCCGGTGTGTATGTGGCATCATGACTGTGTGTTTTGGATCCATGCTCAATGTTCCAGATCAACACCCAACTCCCCTACAGTTCATTTCCTTGGCTAACTGCTGTCTTGTTAACTAAATCTGGATCACTAGCATTAAAACTCAGTCCCTGTCCAATTGGATCGGTTTCCATGTGCTTCCCTACCCTTTGCTTACCATCACCCATGCTTTTGTCCACACTATTTAACCTGACAGCAGGTTTCTGGCAGGAAGAGGCTGTTTGTAATGAAACAGATGCAGCTGAAGCTTAGTCATTGAAAGAGAAAAAAGAGAAAAGAAAAACATAATCGACAGTTGACCAACATTACATAGGAGTTCTTGACTAAGCAGCCACAGGTTGACGTCAGAAAACCTCTTCTACCATAAAAACATGTGGATTAGAGATATGGTGAATACAGTCTTAATATATTTGGATCCATTTACCTCTAAGTTGCTAATTCTAACTTATTAATGCAAGTTTTACACAAGTTTTTTTTATTTTTTTTGCCAGAGTTAGGGCTCACATAACCTCAATATGTTTAAGTATTTCAAAAATAATATTCTGCGGGTGAAATATATTGAGACAAACTTTGAAATGTCATCTATGAAGCTTTGTGCTGTGACTCATGGATGATTTGTTTCCTCTTAGGCAGTGAAATGAGATCATCTGACGCTCTTTTTCTTTTTTAAATTAAAGATTTCTCTAAAAGGCAGTGTCACATTTGTGACACTTCTGCAACAGGAGGCAGCAGCTCTGCCTTTTCTTGCTTTTCAGGCTTCAATTATTTTAAATGATCTTATTCATGAGTGTTATAAATGCTAGTTCTTCATCAATAGCAGTGTGTCAGTCCCAGAACTGCTCACTTCAAAACTCAGGACAAAAGGAGTCTCTGGACCAAAGCTGAAAATTAGACTCTGATGCATCATCAGATGCAAAGAAAAAAAAAGATATTTTTTTTAATTTACAACTGTGTCAAATTTTACATTTAAAGACCTTACATGGAAAAATGATGGTGGGGAAAGAAGGAAAAAACAAGCAGTCTTGCAGACTTTTAACCAACAGCTGGCCCATTTTTAAGCATTATAAAAACACAACATTTCTTCATTTCTGACATTGTCATAACTGTTTTGTTTGTTTGATTGTGTTTACCTGCTGAGATGGTCCAGACTGCCATGATCTTGATTCGAGCCTTGGTGTGGGAGTTGAAGCGGCTGTGGTGTATAGGGTTTCGTATGGCGATGTATCGATCCAGAGAAATGGCACACAGGTGCATGATGGATGCGGTGGAGAACAGGACGTCTAGGTAGATCCAGATGGGACAAAGGTCAGGAGGCAAGGGCCACCTGTAATCTGGACAGAGGAAGGGAGGGAACACAGAGAAAAAGAGCAGAAAACAAGTGTGATCAGTATCTCGGTCCTTCATCCAACAGTAGCTGGGATAGGCTCCAGCATCCTGATAACTCCAGAAAGGGATCAAGCGGTTTAAGAAAACGGATGGATGAAAGGATGGATGGATGGATGGATGAATACTGTAGGGCTCTGTGTTTTAGCAACTGTCTAAAAGAGATGAATTTATTAATAAATAGAAGCAAAGAAAGTAGAGGAATTTGGTTCTGCAAGTCTCAGGGTGTTCATGAAATCATAATGCTCTTTTTGCATCTTTAGTGATTTTGAAAACAGAGTCCTGAAATTTTTTTGTCTTTGTGCTTCTTTGGAGTTCCACTTTAGAGATATATATATATCTCTAAAGTGGAACTCCAAAGAAGCAGATATATATAGCTCTGTTGGTAAGGTGCGGGACTGGCAAGCAGGAAACCACGATTGGACAACCACCGGCGGAATGAACAATCATTGATAATGGGGCAATTACCATATCATCGGTGAGCAATTAACATAACCCAGTGAGGGTCATTGGGCAAGGCCTTTAACACTACTGCCTACCTCATAAACCCATGAGAGACATTGAATTACATGTCATGCCAGCTCAGACGTCGCCCGGCCAAACAAGGTCTGCTCTCAGGTGCTGGGAGCATACTGATGGAAAGTGGGCTACTGGAACAAAACGGAAATTGACTAGATGTGAGAACAAGGTTCTGTTGGAATGCTACTGAAGCAATCCCACAGAAACTCCAATCACAACTTGAGATTGAAGTGGCAAAACACAATTGCAATGCCACGGGAGAGCCAGAACACCAGGTCAGAGAGGAGGCTATACCACACTCCCACCTTGAACTCAAGCCCCAACAAACAATAGATATGCTGAGCGAGGCAGCAACTGACCTGAAAGACAACATCATGTGTGCCAGATGTCCATACATGAAGCACTGGACACTGCCAAAACAAAGGCTCCTGGCCTTTACCAGCCACCTAAAGAAGTACACAAGAGACAATGAAGCCAGACGGATAAACAGGCTGTTCGCAACTCAACTCAACTCAACTCAACATACACTCAACATACACTTTTGCAAGTTGAGTTGCGAACAGCAAGTCAGTAACAGGGTCAAAGCAACAGAACAGACCCACCAAGGCTGGAAACCGAACGGTACTGGAAAAGTATATGGGAGAACGAGACAGCAAATAACAGCAATGGCCAGTGGCTGGTGTCTCTGAGGAAAGAACATAGTAATCTCCCTGAACAGAATCCAGTAACCATCACAGTGGCAGACATCCAAGAAAGAGTCTCATGAGCGCCTGGCAGCACAAATGAACCAGCTGCTAAGAGATGGGACTCCTCCGAATAGCTGACAGAAGGGGGAATGATCCTGCTCCAGAAGGATACCTCAAAGGGTGCAGTCCCATCCAACTACTGGCCAATAACCTGTCTCTCCACAACATGGAAGCTCATGTCAGGCATCATTGCAACCAAGATAAATTGGCACATGGATCAATACATGAGCAACACACAGAAGGGCATTGGTAGAGACTCCAGAGGAGCAAAACACCAAATCCTGGTTGACAGAACAGTTACTCAAGACTGCAAGTCACGACACACCAACCCGTGCACAACTTGGATTGATTACAAAAAGGCCTATGACGCAATGCCACACACGTGGATCACTGAATGCTTGGAGCTATACAAAATCAACAAGACTCAAAGAACCATCATAGGAAACTCGATGAAGCTGTGAAAAACCACAGTTGAAGCCAACGGCAAGCCACTTGTCAAAGTGTCCATCAAATGTGGGATATACCAAGGCGATGGTGATATGAAGATAAGAGGATTTAAGGATCAACAGGTGTTTGAATAATTCCAAATACATGTGTGAACTTGATTGTGGTGAAATAATCAAAGCTATTTTAATTACAACCAATGAGTATTACATTGTAATGTGCAATAATGATTACTGAAATGTTTAAATTACAATCAATAAGCTATTGATTTTGTTTACTTGATCTGCAATGTGTAGCAATAATTACTGGTTTAATGTTATCATGTGTTCTAATGATAATCAATTATTATTACATATCGGTACCGATACTGTTTACTGAAACCATGAATGAATGTTTTTTGAAGATCATTAATCATTACTAGGCACTGGATTTTGTTACTTCAAGAGAATCTATCTGATCAGAACCGGATTTAAAACACTATAAAACTATCAAATAAATGAACTCAGTAGGGGTGGGATTATATATATATATATATAAGCTTGCTGCTTCCCACTCCTTTTCAAGCAATAAATCAAGCTCTACTTATACTTCAGTTAATGATCACTGTATTTAATTAAGCAAATGTTATTTAAGTGACATTTTTGTTTTATTTCTGTCTTTTTAATCTATGCATTTCATTATTTCTGTAATGAGTTTGATAAATATGTGTAAATTCTTTATTGCTTTGACTACAATGCTTGAAATAAATCAATAAAATCAAAATCAAAAATCAAAATCAAATGCTCTGTCCCAGCTGCTGTTTTTTCATATGTCTAAACCCCCTCAGCCAAATGATCAACAAGACTGGCTATGGATATCGACTCAGAAATGGGGCAATTTTTATTCACCTCCTCTACATGGATGACATCAAACTATATGCTAAGAGCAAGTGTGCCATTGACTCCCTGATCCACACCACCAGGATCTACAGTACTGACATTGGGATGTCATTCGGGCTCTGGAAATGTAGCCAGGTGGTGACAAAGAGAGGCAAGGTAGTCCACACAGGAGGGATCTCACTCCCAGAAGGCACAATAGCAGACATTGAGGACAGTTACAAGTACCGTAATTTCCGGACTACAAGCCGCTACTTTTTTCCTGCGCTTACAGTCCTGCGGCTTAATCAGTGACACGGCTAATTATTGGATTTTATTGGCGGCCGACGTGTGCGTATTTTTGGACACAGTGAATGGTTTGAATTCTCTAACATCAAACACAAGTCATTTGTTTTTCAACACACCTCTAAGCAGCCAAACAGCATGGACCTGACTTCAGGTCTTAGACACTTCAGTCATGGTTCAACAAAACGAAACACGCATGTCCAGCCGCATCCCAGAATCCTTTGGTGCCATTAGACCCAACGTGCACGTGATCGCCGCTACAATATGATGAAGCTTTCAAGTTAAAAGCAATCGTTAAAAGCAGCGTGAAAAAATCACCAACGGGTTTGGAAAAGCCGGTCAGCTGCGTGACGGAGAGAACAGCGCATGCTCAGGAGTGCATTTACCTCTGAGTCATAGTGACTCGGCTGGCTTCACGTAAATATGTGGCAATAATATCAGCCTTTATTTTGTCGGGACACGACTGGAAACACAAATTGACGTGGTCGTGTTAACGGTTTCTAAGGACTGAGCAGAGATTTGCATTGAAACGCTCACAGCCTCCGTGTGAGCTGGAGACTGCGTGTCGTGTGAGCTGCGGGGCCGATGGCAGTCTGAAGGCTCCCACACGTAACAACGCATCCGCCCCTCATACACAAAACGTACAGTATTAAGCCCGATTGCTCTGCACAGACACGATTTGCTCCGTCCACCGGCGCAATGGGGACGAAGCGCTCCTCCCTGTAGCCGCGCTGGCCAGAGCTGTCGGAGTAGATAGGAAGGGGAGACAAGGAGCGCGCGGGAGCGCGGAGGCGTCGAGCCATTCTGCAGGCTGCAGCCAGGGCTTCTCGAGGCGTCCGCGGAGCAAGTGTTTGTTGTGGAAGGAAACTTCTGACCCACGCGCCGCGAGGAGGCGCGCGTATCGCGCTGAGGAGCGCTTTTCAGTCGTCGCTGCTTTATTTTACTAGCGTGTTTTTTAAACAGCCCTGTTACTCCCATAACGCTGCCGCGACACAAGCGGAAGGAGAGCTTTACCCGTTCACCCCTCCATGCACTGCTGCTCATTCTTAAACACGTACAACAGAATGGCGAGCCGGGCGTTGGCCCCGCCTTTAGCCCCTAAGACTCATGGGAAATGGGGGATCGGGGATGTAAATTTCCTCATCATAACTGAGGGATGTAATGTTGATTATATGGTTACTGTTTGTAATTTTATGTGTGATACCTAGATTGTCAATAAATTAAAAAAAAAGAATAAAAATAAAAACCATAACTGAGGAACTTGTGAACAGAATAGACGTGCATACTGTTTGGCAGATGCAGATAAACTCAAAGACATGAGCCTGAGGCAAAAATGACTCCACCCACTGTGTGCTAATAAATCACACTTACACTCTGAGTCAGGAAGTGATCCGTCAGGATGACAATGTTGCCTAATTCATGAGGCTTGTACCCCGACGCGGCTTGTGTATGTATAAAATTAGTTAAACACGTGAAAATGGGTGGGTGCGGCTAATAATCGGGAGCGCTTTGTAGTCCGGAATTTACGGTACCTTGAAATTCCGCAGGTAAATGGCAACCTGGAGCAGACAACAAGGAGAGCTGCAACAGCTAAATACCTCAAACTAGTAAGGCAAGTCCTGAGAAGCCAGCTCAATGGGCAATAAACAGCTACGCACTGCTGGTTATTAGATACCCTGCAGGAATAATAAGACGGCCAAAAGAAGAGATATAGACCACAGATGTTAAAGGCTCCTCACCGTACATGGAGGGTTCCATCACAAATTCAGCACCCTGAGACTGTATGCTAGCTGCAAGAAAGGAGGCAGAGGACTAGTGAGCATGGAAGCTTCTACCCTGGATGAAACATCCAAGATCCACAGAGCAGATCCACATGGGAAGACAAACCCCTGCATGGAATGTACCACCGGACCATAACTGAAGTGGCTGATATCAAGAAGTCCTACCAATGGCTAGAAAAGGCTGGCCTACAGGACAGCACTGAAGCACTCATCCTGGCAGCTCAGGAACAAGCCCTGAGCACCACAACGATAGAGGCTCAGATCTGCCACATCAGAGAAGACCCAAGGTGTAGGTTATGCAAAGAGGCGCCTGAAACAATCCAGCACTATAGCAAATATTTCCGCTTGTACATAGGGAAGGTTTTAACAATTAATCAAAATCAAAACAAAGTCTGTGGAAATGCAGTGTGGAATAAATACAGTAGTTTCTGTGGTGTTGGTGATGACATTGAAAAGCTTTTAGCTACGAAGAACGTCTCCTCAAATTAAATTTAAGATCTGCTTCAGTCAATTGAAATATTTTTTTTAGTTTATCCAATCTCTTACAAACTGGCTTTGGCCACAGCATATCACATGACTTTGTTGAGCATCAGTCTGAAGCAAACAAGAAAGTGCTCAGTTATGAACAAGCAAAAGATTTTAATTAATGGTGTAACTAAACTTCTTCAGAAAAAAACTTGAACCCTAAGGATCTTGCTAAATGTCAACAGTATATCTTTCTACACACCGACATAACCAGCTTGTTTCCCTTCGGCTTGTTTCTGGGATGCACGTTTTGATTTTGCTCCAATTTTAGGAAAACCCACACAACACGATGGCAGCTCAGCAGCACATAGCAGTTTAGTAAAATCTGTGCTGAATTCTTATGATGTACTTACATTGAACGCCATTTTCAGGTCAAATTTATGTCCGCCACCTCTCTTATGACTTGCGTCAAACTCGCTGGCGGATGCTTGTCCCAAAAATGAGTTCATAAACCTGAATCTCCCACTGCATGTGGGAGGAGCTATTGCCTCCTCATCGACTGTATATTTGTTGTGTTATTGGGAGATCAGGTTTATTTATTTTGCAAATATCTACAAAAGCATCAGTAAACATGTCTCCATGTCTGGATTATGAGATCATCCAGAGAAACCTTCGCATCCCTGCTACACAAATTGGTGACAAATTGCATTTGGTGATAAAGTACATTGTCAAGAAGTTGACTTTTTCATGTGAAGACATGAAAACATGTGAAGACATGACAGAGACATGTGTTATTCCCAATATATCATTCAGCAGTGGATGCAGTTTAATTTAAATTGATTAGAAAAAATTCTCAACAATTTTCCTTTTAATCATCAAAGTTTTTTCCACTGCTGAATACAAAGAACCCTTTTATCATAAAAGCTTCAGCTTGGTTATGGTGGAGGCTTTTAAGTAGTTGTTGAATGTTGGCTGCCTCTGAAAAAGCTAATTCCATAGTAACCACACAGTGATAAATGGAATGAGTCATACAAAGCCAAGATGTCAAACCCACCTTGAACATGCTCCAAATACAGCCACCACGGATGGCGCTGCAGGTGCTGCAGCTTCAGACGCTCATCTACACACATATCTTCACATCTTTCACACAGAGCATGCTCCCCTGTGCAGCCGTCTCTAAATATAGTCATTTAAATGTGTCTGCAAGCCACTCTGGGGCTAAAGGAGACATAACACAATACACTAAATATTCATGAGCATGGAGACAGCTTTCTGTACAACATACATCGAGGTGGCTCATTTTTAGAGGCTGATTTCACAAAGGCAGTGCAAACTGCATTATGCAAAAGGTGAACAGCCTCAATGACAAATCAGGAAAAGCGAATCAGGCAGTGAACAGCAGAAAGTAAAGACAGAGAAAGCAGCCTGAGGAAAAACGCTCTTGGTAGTGTAGAAATGTTTAGGACACCAGCCTATGACCACATAAACCTTTGTTTTTGTGTATATTTCAGTCAAAAAATTGTAAGATCTTAAACAGAAAAGAGACGGATAACAAAACTTGAATGACAATTTTAAAGAAAGAAGACTTTAGGTCCAGACGTCATGATTTAACTTAAATAAAATGTCTCCTGGATTGATGAGAATTTTCATCACATAAAATCAAGAAGTGTATTTAGACAACATTATAATTTTACATTAAGAATAAAAATGTTTTGCTACTTTACAGGTTTTTTTTCTTCATTTTATTTATTTATTTTTTTACTACAAAGTTTTAGCGCCAGTTTCTGAACAATCTTTTTTTTTTTTTTAAATTACGCCTTTAAAGTAAATGTTCGGAGAAAAAAAGTCCATCCATCCATCTTCATCAGCTTATCCGGTACCGGGTCGGGGGGGGGCAGCAGTCTAAGCAGAGATGCCAACACTACCCTCACCCAAGCCACTTCCTCCAGCTCCTCTGGGGGGACCCGAGGCGTTCCCAGGCCAGCCGACAGACATAGTCTCTCCAATGTGTCTTTCCCGGGGCCTCCGCCCGGGGCCCTGGAACACCTCTCCAGGGAGGCGTCCAGGAGGCATCAGGACAAGATGCCCAAACCACCTCAACTGGCTCCTTTCGATGTAGAGGAGAAGCAGTTCTACTCCGAGCTCTCTGCAGATGAGCTTCTCACCCTATCTCTAAGGGAGCACTCAGCGACTCGAAGGAGGAAGCTCATTTCAGCTGCTTGTATTCAGGACCTCGTTTTTTCGGTCTTGACCCATAGCTCATGACCATAGGTGAGTATTAGAATGAAGATCGACCAGTAAATTAAGAGCTTTGCTTTTGGGCTCAGCTCTCTCTTTACCACTATGGACCGATATAGCGACCGCATGACTATGGACGCCGCTCCGATCCGCCTGTCAATCCCATGCTCCGGTCTTCCCTCACTCGTGAATAAGACCCCAAGATATTTAAATTCCTCCACCTGGGGCAAGGACACTCCTCCCACCGAGAGGTGGCAAACTACCTTTCTCCGGTCGAGAACCATGGCCTCAAATTCAGCTGTGCTGACCCTCATCCCAGCCGCTTCAAACTCGGCCGCAAACCGCCCCAATGCATGCTGGAGGTCCGAGCTCAATGAAGCCAACAGGGCAACGTTATTTGCAAAGAGCAGAGAGGAAATCCTGTGATCCCCAAACCAGACCCCCTCCGGTCCCTGGCTGCGCCTAGAAATTCTGTCCATAAAAACTATGAACAGAACCGGTGATAAAAAGCATCCCTGCCGGAGTCCAACGTGGACCGGGAACAGGTCTGACTTACAGCGAACCAAGCTCTTACTCGTACTAGAAAAAAAGTCCTGACTGTTAAATCACGAGAATAAAGCCGTAATTTACATCTTTAAATCTCATACATTTACGAGACACCAAAGTTTTCTGTTTATCCCAGTTGAGCTTGAAAATGAAAGATGTGGAGCTATTTGTGAAACTTTATTTCCAGATTTGGTTTTGAAAACAAAGAAATTCCCATTTATAAATATTACTTAATAATTACATAATAAAAATCAAATTATTGTTAGTCCAGGGTTTGGTGTCAGTAAAGTGGAGTTTCATATGTAAAATCGAAAGCGCAGGGAGACAAGTTTGGGTGTAGATGACCGCTGCTTTATTCATCCATGTTCAATCGCATAACAAGAAGTCTTTTTGTCACCTTACGTCATGAACCTATCCTGCGCACAACACCAAAGTGGAAGGAAAACTGAGTTTCATACGCCCCTTCCTCCAGATGAAACGTCATCCTTCAACATAAAAAACAAGATAGATAAATGAAAATAGTCTGTTATTTCAGCATAAGAAGTTTGAAAATGCCAAAAGGGGGCTTCCTCAGACGGAAGCATCACACAGTCTTGGAGATCGTGTCTTTGGTGAAGGAAGAAAGGCTTCATCAACGGGCTGCAGAGATCCGGCAAGCCACCTATCTCCTTCATTTTCTAAGAACTGTTTTTGGATATTGAGTGCTAACGATTTCTCACTCGCTCTGTATAGAAGTAAAAATCAACAAGGTCATAAAGTTTTAAAAGACTTGATTGATAAAATAAATTGTTCGTATGATCAAGATAAAAATGCTGATGGCTCGTTTTTTAAGTAAAAAGAGAGGATGTCTTGAGCTCTTATATTTTCCCCTCAAATTTCTATACAGTAGGATATTAAGGATATATTAAGGAGGATATATTAAGGAACAGTATAATAAATGTCTACTGTTCTCTATATCTCTATTCTAATATATGTTTAGATTTATTTATGATTGAAATACTTTTTGAGACTTTAGTTTGTATGTGTTTGATATGAGGCTTCCAACTTAGTTTGTCATCAATAACAAACCCTAAGAATTTGATTTCTGTGACACTACAGACATTATTTATTGTAATTGAAAGCTCTGTATTGGCTTTGTAGTTACCAAAAAAACATCACTTTGGTTTAATGTAGGTTCAAAGATAATTTGTTGTACTCCATCCATGACTTTATTTTGTTTAACTCTGTGTTCACCACATTGATAAGTTCCTTGTGATTGTCTGTAGAATAGAACATACGTGTTTCATCAGCAACTAATGAGTTTTAAAAGTTTTGAAACATTGAATATATCATTTGTGCAGGTATTGAATAACAGTGGACGATGGGACACCATAACTAATCTCTTTAGTTATTAATGTAAATTAATCAATCCTGACAAATTGTTTTCTTCCCGTTAAATAGCTTTTGACCCAAGTTAGCACTAGTCCTCGTATCCGATACACTTCCAGTTTGTCAAGTAGAATATCATGATTGAGAGTGTCAAATGCTTTTTTTAAGTCAATGAAAATTCCAGCTGCATATTTCTTTTTGTCCAGAGTTTTTGTAATTTCCTCCACAGCATCAATGATAGCACATGAGGTTGATCTGTTTTCTCTAAAACCATATTGGTTTTTATTTATAATGTTATATTTATCAATAAATGTAACTAAGTTATCATTGAATATTTTTTCTAAAATCTTTGAAAACTGTGGAACCAGAGAAACAGGTATATAGTTAGTAAAGGTGTTTGTTTCCACTCTTGTAGATAGAAATCACTTTTGATATTTTCATTTGGTTTGGCAATCTCCCAGTTTGTAATAAGTTACGTATGTAAGTTAGAGGCTTAAAGATAATAATGATGACCTTTTTCACCACTGTCATATCTATATTCTCACAATCTTTTGAGTTTTTATCCTTGAATTTATTTACAATTGATATCAGCTCATTTTCGTTCAATTCAGAGAGAAGGATTGAGTGTGGGATCCTTTCAATGGGTGGATTATTGTCTTTGCTGGTTCAGCATTTTGGAATTTCCGCTGCCAACTCTGGACCCACGTTTACATAATACTTATTAAGGCCGTTTGCTGCTTCACTGATGTTGTAGCTTTTCATTTCTTAACCTTTTATAGACTGGTTCTTTTATCATTTTCTTTGTCTTTACATTGATGTCAAATAGTGCAAAAACTCGTAAATGATCAGTTATGTCACATGTCAGTCTAGTCATATGAGTGCATTCTATTATATTTGTAAAAATATTATCAATAAGAGTAGCACTTTGAGAAGTGATTCTGCTGGGTCTTGTTATGGTTGGATATAAACTCATATCATACATTTTGCTGACAAAGTTGTCCGTTGCTTTATGTTTGCTGGGGTTTATCTATATATCTATATTGGGGCGGTTATCTATACTTATCTATATGTGTTCTCTTTGATAAAATTGTTTAACTTTTTTCTCTTTATAAATCTGAATTCTTTGCTGTGTTTTTTGGAGGTTGTTCTTTTCTTTGTAGCATGTTAAGTATTTACTGTACAGTATATTCACACGAAATGCTGAGTAAACTGTCCTTTTCTGTTACAGCCATCCCTTTGTGATAGCTTGAGCTGCTTTTTAGTATCCATTGACATTTCAATCCCATCTCCTCTTACTATTCTCCTGTGATGGTCTTATCATGAACCTCAGAGATGATAAACTGGCGTCAACACACTGGCATTACAGAGGTCGCTGACCTCACAGGTCACCTTCATTCTTGTAGAGGAAACCACTGAGGCCTCTCTCCATCTACTTTCCTGTTCCATCCTTATATTTCCATTTTAACTGTATCAACAGGTGCAAAAAGTCATTGCAGCTTTACTTTAGCCTATTAAAGATGAACACATTTTGCACACACTGATGATTTGCCAAGGGCAGTGGATTAAGGGATTAATTCCAAACATTTCAACAGGCGCTCCAACTCCTGAGCCAAAGACGAAGACAATTATGGAAGAAAATCCACAAATGCAGCAAAAGGTGGAAAAGTTTGAGGCTTTTAGTCTTTTGATGCGCAGCATTATAAATTAGTGCCACATGTTCTCATCTTACACATCAGAACACAGAGTTACCCGAGTTCCCATGGCATTGTTACACAAAGTTTATCACAAGGAATGTTGCTCACAGGACTTTACTTGGCAATATCTGAATGTGGAGCATCTCCCTCACTACTGCCATCAACCATAAGCAGCAGCCAGCTAATCAAACAGAAGCCACAACAATAACAAAGACCTCATGTTAGCATCCAATATCTGTTCCATTTTTTACTGCTAATTAACTGAGAAACAAGGTAAGGACTCGACACAGAAGTCACAAAGTTAGCCGAGGTGTAAAATGAATCCCTGTTGGAGAAATTTCTTTTCATGATGAGATTTCTGTTTCCCCGCGATCAATCAAAAGAGTGTCGACAAAAATAGATCCCTGGTTGAGGAGATTAGAGCCAGACCATCATGAGTGCCTTTGCACCTCTGGTCATTATGGAGTATTTATGTGCCTTCCTCCTGCTGCCCTGTTCTCTGTCATTCCCTCAGTGCAACAGGTGAGAGACGATCCCATCCAGCCTTTCATTATTTGGGAGGAGATGACTCACCCACGCTGTTCAATGTCGCCATGGTCACCGCCAGACACAGCGCTCTCGCCTCCTCCCCTACATCTCTGCTTTCTACTCTAAACCATCTTTTGTCTCCATATCTGCTCAAATCTACCTCTTTTAGCTGATTTTACTTATGTTTCCCTCATAAAGACTCTGATCTTTGAGACTCAGAAGTTAGTTTTCTTGTTTTGACAACATTGAAACAAGAAATTTTGTTTATCTGTTTGACTCTTTTACTAGATTAGCATATTTTTGTCTCTGAATGTTCTCTTTATAATACATATAATTTAAAGAATATCATATATGGATGTTGGTGCAGTTTATGACCAGTCATTCAATTACCATGAAAGCAATCAACTAAAATTTCCAGACAAATCTGATGAAGAGTTGGGAAATTGTGAAACCTGCTGGTCCAGAAATGAACAATCCCTTAAAAAAAGAATGCCCTGTGTGGAATGCTAAAGGCTAAAAATGTATACCTTCAAAGCGTGATCTATTGTTTTCATTTCATTTTTTCCTCATTCAAGCAGCTGATATTTCTAATCAACCTGACCTTAAAAATAACAGCTCTTTAGAGATAATTCTGATTTAATGAAATTATTTTACATTTTTTTCAAGTTCTTTTTTTTAAATGCTTTTGACGAAGGTTGTATTCAGTCTGTTGTTGTTGTTTACTCTCCTTGTGTACCCAGAGTTCTATTCTTGTTCAAAAATGATTTGTTTTGTTTTGTTTCCAGGCTGGCTTCTGGTTTTGCAATCTCAGCATTGAGTCACAAACGCTTTAGTGTAACCTGGTGCGTCAGTTACTGGAGCCATTATCAAAAACACATTTAGGAAAATGTAGCCATTTCTCAGGAACTTTAATGATATAAAAGGATTTGATTAAATCAGATTACTACAACAAAATAAAATAATTTTGAATCAATGCATTTCTTCAAAAAATCCATAAATAATAAATGACTTTCCTTTCTGCCTGATTGATATTCAGCAGATGACATTTGTTGTGAGCTGGAGCCTTACAACTTCATTGAATTGAAAAGAATAAAAATGCTTTTGAGTCTCCAGCTGAGACAGGAATATCGGAAAAAACACAGAAGCTGAGAACTTGTTAAATATGTTGAACTACACAAGAAAGGGAAAAAGAGATTTTAATGGAATGACCAATACATCTAGCTAAGAACAGGACACCAAAAAAATGAAGGAATGTATAGCAGCCAGCTCTGGTACACATAGAGACCAGGTGAATTCAGACAGAAACTCTATATAAAACAGTCAAGAGGAGGACGACCCCATCCTAGACCTCAAGATACCTCTCTCCTTGTTTTACAGTTCTAAACTAAACTCTAAAAATTTAATCAGCCAAAAATATGTAAACATTTTTGTTTAAGTTACATTTCTGATTTTGGTAAAAGAAAAAACCTAATCAAATTTCAGGGTGTTTCTGTGTAGTCACCACTGAACCTATATACATGAATATAATGTTAGTCTTTTTTGTCTAAAATTTACCAAACTGTGTGCTGTGATTATATATATATTTTAAATTGTTCTTGCACAAACATAAAAAACATTTAAAACTAAATTACAGTTCAGAAAAGTATGTCATTTTATTTGGGATTTGTTAGTTTTCCATCAATCAAATCAAATAAGTTCAAGTCAATCTTTATTTATATAAAACTTTTGATTCAGAACATAACACAAAGAGCTTAACCATGAAATTACATTTTAATAAACACAAGGGAAAAATAAAACTACCTGGGCAGGTTTTCAACTAATTTGGTTGAAAACTATTATTGAAAACCATCACATCTTTTAGGATACACAGCTGCAACATCAAATTTTTTGTGCCTAAATTATTACACAAATTGCACACAAGATTGTGGCAGGACTGTAAATCAATACAGACTACAGGGTTTAACTTTTCTTTTTTTGTTTTATTTTTGGTTGCTGGTGAACCGTGGGATTTTTGTAAAGAAAACGTGTCACGGTGCCTGTGTCAGCCACCTCCCCCTCCCAGCTCACCTGCTCCTGCTCTGCTGATTGGAACCAGCTGTCCTGCATCTCCTCATCTCCTGCCTGCCTTCATAAGGGTTCTCCTCTCCAGTATCCAGCGCCAGTTTGTTATACTCACTCCGGTGCTTACGTCTGGCCTTTTAAACTTCGCTAACCAAGCTAAGTTATTTTTGCTCATGACTCTTGTGCTCACCCTCAGGTCCACCTACCATTGGTCACGCTGGTTCCTTCGTCCAGAGCCTCTCTCCACCCTGGTCTCGCCGTCCTCGGCGCTCACGTCCTACCTCAAGTTGGTTTCGACGTCCTCGACATCCTCGTCGCTGGATCCACGGATCACCTCGCTCGTGGGAAACATTCCACTAGTTCTCGTCGTCCACATCTCTGGTGACGTCAGACCTTCACCCGAAGATTACTCCACGCACCTTGAAACTATCTGTTCTCCTCTTAAGAAAATAAACCACCTTCAAGCTAGTCCTGTCAGAGTTACTTCCGGGTTACAGCTTCTGGGTCTGCCGCGTCCACGACGCCATGACAAAACGTGTACCTTGACCCAAAAAATGTTGAAAAACACTGCCTTAAGCAGTCTGCAGGATTTGGGAGAGGGGCATAGCAAAATGAAAAATTCGAAGGACACGTGTGAGTTTTAATTATTTCACCCTTACATACCCCTTCTGTGGTTCACCGATTGGTCTATGACCTTGGTATATTGTGCAGGCCACCTGAGTGCGCCATGCTAGTTTGCCCATTTTTCACCTGCAGACAACCACTCAGAAGGGCAGATGCCACCAAGGCTTTAGCTGACTCAGGTGTCTCCTCATTCTGATTGGCTGAACATACCTGATCCTTGTAATAAGCAGCAAAAAGTGCACAGAGCTGGAAAATAGGCAAGGTGGTAAATCTTGAGGACCCTGATTGGGCAGCCCTGGTCAAAACCAAACCTCTGAGGAAAAATATCCAATTCAAATCCAATTTGTTCAGTATTAATTCCGATTTTAATTTGTAGAGATCTGCTTTTTTGTAGTTTGCTTTTATTTCCTGTCTGAGTTTTGCTCATGGTTAGGATTCAAAACAGTGAATAAATTAGCAATGTAATGATTCATTTTAACAATGATTCAATATTTGTGGTTGCCAATTCGATTTACTTTCGATTTTGGTTCATTTTGAACGATCCAATTCTCCGACCTAAAATGGATCCAGGACATCTTTGGCTAAAACTTCAACCAGTGTGGAATATTTCACCTGCATTGTTCAGTACCAGGTATTTCACTCTTAGACTCGTATTTCTTTAAGATAATCAAGTGTACATTAAATGTGTACAAACAAGTAAACCAGAATGAATCTCAAATCCATTCACATTTTAGTTTCCTAAAGTTCAGTCCATGTAACCTTGACATGGTTTGTAGCTTTGCCCCATCCACTGCTGTTATGAAGCTATCGCGAGATTCTGTGTGATTATTGTGAGACTTGGGCTTTATAAAGAGGCATGCACAGTGGGTTTATTTATGGAAGTCAGACAAGCTGTCAATGTATTCATGAGACATGGCAGGAGGGTGAAAAGCACTATGCGAAAATTTAACGGGGAACTGGTAGGTGTTTTGTTCATATCAGAGTGTTACTTTTACAAAAACTCTCAGTTATGTGTCCAGACAGATCAGCTGATGCTGGCGTTAATTGAGCTCATCTGGTTAAATGGGTTCAATGGTGTTTTGCCGTTCTGTGTACACACACAATGGATTTAGAATGCTGATGTGTTGCCACTGATGTACGGGATTTGATGCACCTTTTTACTGTTCGGCCTTGATTTCAGCTAACCCTACCCAAGCTGACAACTTGGCAACATTGGACTGGGCGGTAGGAGGCATATACACCTAAACCTCCATATGTCGATTTGGTAAATTTATGATTCGAAATTTGCTTGCGCTGAATGTCTTGGAGCTGGATCTATGAACATTTGGAGGATGGACAGAACATGCACTACATTGAACCGACAGTTTTTTTTGCTGTTGTTAATCAAATATGAATACATATTCATTCTCTGCATCTCAGTGTCGCCTGTCATCATTCAGCACTTCCTCTGAGACGATCTTTGGCCCTTAACACTCGCTTTAACTAGAGTCTTGTGAAAATTAATCAGCTACACTCACTGTTGTTGTCCAGATATAAATAATCCAAAGGGAACATAATTAGAACATTCTAGCACACTGTATGGTCACATGTCCAAAACAATGGACTGGGATGATGGACTAATTCGTTTTTGCAGACATCACATGGGTGTTGTCTGCTGTGATAGTACCTGGTCGTTCTTACTTTATAGTAAAATAAACCTACCATACCTCAATCCAAACGGTATTTTACAATATTGATTTTTTTAATGGTATAGGTCAAGTTGATTCGATTCTGTCTCAGACATATTGATCTGGCTTGGTTCTAGGAATAGAAATTGATAAATTGGTTAACTCATTTATTGCAACTCTACTAGTATAAACCTTTTTAATTTCTAGTTCTTCATCAGTATCTTCTTCTGTGGTTTGGATGTTAAATTTCCATCTTATCACCTGAGCTGATTTTGAGAGATCTGAAAGATCTTGTAATTTTATGATCTGCTTTTAAAATTTAAAAAGTACCTTTTACATAAAGCCAACAAAGACACAGAAACTGCTAAATAAATCCTGGCCTCCATGTCATGGTGCTTTTTGTGTGTTGAGTTGTTTTTTGACTGTGTGACGTCTGCATTTAGGTTAAATGATTATCCTCTATCTGAGTCCAAGAGAAAGCTGACTAATGCAAGACTAATGCAAGCATCATGTGAGAAACGTAATGTGTTTAAAAAGTAATCTGTGTGGACAGTATTTAGGCCACCAGGTGTTCTTTGCTCTCCTCCCCAGGTCTGGTTGTGAATTAAATTCTAATCCTGCATGCAGCAGCTCCAGATACGGGAATCACTCTGTTGTTTGACCCAGTTTGACTTGTACAGCTTCTCACTTTTATTAACTTGCTATTTCAAGTCCTGTTGAGGCTGCTCTGTGTCTGCTTGTGTGGCTTGAGGAATAAATTGTCACACATTTACCGACAGGGAAATGGTGCTGATGTCTGTGTGGATTTCTACTCCTTCAGTGGAAAACATGTAATCTAGAAGTCATGTCACACAGCCTCTACATACATTTTATACATATTGCATGGATGAAAATTGGTCAACATGAACTGTGCGTGATTATTTGCGCTGTTTCTATGCAATTTATTAGTGATTCGTGCATGAATCACTTAATTATAATGTGATATGTGCGCCGTATTCACGATATAAAAGTTATACATTTGTGGCACAAGTGTAAAAAGCCTATTGACATACGTGGACATACATGGAATGGTCCTGGAAAGCCACAAATTTGCGTATACATCTTGCAAAAATCACGCACAAATGTGTAAGATCTACATAATAATTGTATATATACCACATAAAATGCACATAAACTGCTCAATTCTTAACCTGCCAAAAATGTTTAACAGCTCAAAACCACATCCACACAAAGACCCATCGGGTTAAACCCTTGACGGACATCTGCACACATCGACGAATGATTAACGCAAGAAACATTTATGAACTACGTTTATCACGCATCCCTCGGACGACAAAAATGTCTAGGAAACCAACACATTCCAAGACCAGTGACACAGTGAGGACTCTCTAAATACTAGAGACATAATTAACCAAATGAAAACAGCTGCACCCATTCGGGAGTAGAGCAGCCTGTGACAAAAAAAGACTGTGAAACAATGCACATCTATAGCTGTAAATGTTGAAATAGCCATGACTAAGATGTCCAATAGATGTGTCCTTGCCTAGTGGGGAAAGCCTTAAGGGGGGATGTCCCTTTTTCTGTGGACTCTTGTGCTTAATTAGGCTCTCTGGGTGTGTTTGTGTGTGTTTACGTGTATCTGTGTACATGGGCATCTTCTTCTCGTTTAGAAGGGATAATCTCCAGTTGTTCCCTTCTTTATAAAGTAAATACATTTGCAATCATTTCTGTGATATGTAATATGGATGGAACAATAGAGCATGTGTTAAGGAACTGCCGGAAGTTTGCTGTTTAGAAACGGTTGCTGAAGGAACATCTTAAAAAGAAACTAACAAACTGGGAAATTAAAGATATTTTAAGTAACAGCAGCTGTTTTAAATTATCATTTAATTCTTGAGGAAGATGAAAAAGATCACAAAAGTGTAAGGGTAAAGCATTAAATTAAGAGGTTGGGTAATAAATCCATCATGACCTACATTCCATACCAGTAGGTGGCAGTGATGGACCTAAACGCTGTGTGCCAGCTGCCAAAAACTACACAAGAACAAGAATCATTTCAGTCCCACTTCTGCTCTGTGGGTCAGATCTATCTTTATTTAAAAAAAAATGATTTTAACACATTTTTGATGTATGCATTTCAACAATGTACATCTTTTATAAAGGAGTACATAAGTGGGCAGCCTTGGAAGAGCGATTGACCTCTGAATAGGAATATTGCAGTTTCAAATCCCGTCTTGCCCAACCATATGTCGAAGTATCCTTGGGCAAGATACTGAACCCCGCCTTTCCTCTGGTGGAAGGTTGCCGCCAATGTTTGGCCGTCATCAGTTTGTGAATGTGTGTGTGAATTGGTGAATGGGATTGTGAAGCCTTCAAGGAAGGTAGAAAAGCGCTACACAAGGCTATGCCATTTACTTTAAGAGCATCGCTGCACATCTGATGGGTTTGGCCAGAAACAAATCCAAGCTCAATTAAACCCGAGCGTAGGCGATACCCGCCCTCGCTGTCCACCTCTAAGTGCCACCCGCCCTCCACGCCAGCCTCTACGCACCACCGCCGCCCGGGTCTAGGTACCACCGCTGCTCTCACCTCAAACCTTTGACCCAAACCCACTTGCTGAGCAGCATCTAAGCACAACTAACTCCCCCTTTTTCTTTCTGTAAGGCTAACTAAACTGCACGTAGCTAATTTACTAGCATTTCAATCAGCATCATCAACTGACTCAGAAAAACACATTTCTTAAAATGCTATTTATGCTAACTATGCTAGTTTTGCTACTTTGGCTAAAAGTGCTAGCATTGTGTTCAGCATCATCAGATGACTCACAAAAAAACCCATTGATTGAGATGCTAACTATGCTAGTTATGCTAATGTGGCTAAAAGTGCTTGCATTGCGATCAGCTTCATCAACTCACTCAGAAAAACACATGGCTTCAGATGCTAATCATGCTAGTTATGCTAATGTGGCTAAAAGTGCTAGCATTGCGATCAGCATCATCAACTCACTCAGAAAAACATATTACTTAAGATCATCAGAATGGTAATACCTAAATGTGATGAGTTGGTAGAAATCTACATTTTTCTAAATGGTGGCTTTTCTGTTAATTTTATCTCCAGAGAAACCATTTTATGTTTTGGTTGCCTGGGGATATCGAACAGATCAACGTTAGTTTCAGACAAATCGAAAAAAGTAAATTTTTGGATTTCCTTTGAAACTGAGATTTTTTACTAACCATGCCCACATTCCTTATATGTCCGTATTTCGTGTATTTCAAAATGGTCAGTTCCAGCCATGGATGCAAATATGTTGTTTTTCCATATTGTGGAAAAATACTAAACTTGCCAATTCTCAGAGTTCACCACAAAATGGCTGCCAAGCAGTAGGTCGTGTGGCCATCCCATCATTGTCATGGGTGGGGTGTCGTTTAGTATGCCGAAAATCCATTTTTGCCGGGTCCTTGATGTGTACAATTTTTGGTGACTTTTCGCGCAGGTGGCAGGGGGTTAAATTTTTACTCAAAGAGGCAGAAATCTTTCCAACTGCGAAAAAAAATATGGTCCTAGCAGTGAGTGACTGCTGCTGCAGGCCATAATAGTTTAGTAAAGAAATATTTTCAAAACTAATAAAACTCTATTCTTGCAGTGCATCAATGAGGGCTCAGTATGAAGGTATTAATGTTCCAAAATGGACGAGCTTGTAGATTTGATTTGAGAACTTGTAATACAGAATGTGAAAACTTGTGCATCAAAAATCTGCATCTGTGTGTAAAAATCTTCTGCTGTGAACTGACAAATTTCCATTTGCATGTGTTTATTTAGAGTTACAACTTCAAATCTGTGATTACAACTGCTCAAATGTGCTTCTGCGTGTGCTCGAATCTGCTGGCGCAAATCACAAGTGCGCTACAACTGCGCTCTGAATTCTGACACATTCCTTGCGAGAAATTTGTGTCAAAAGTTATCTGTGTCCGATAATGGAACAAGGGGGGAGGGAGGGTTAAAGGAGGCGGAGTCAACCAATCAGAATGCAGGACTTAGAGGACTTGGTAAAGTTAGAAAGATCTTCACAGATTCGGACTTCCTGCTTCAATAATTCTTGTAATTGACGTTAAAATGTGACAGCAAGTCTCCCAATCATTTTGTATTAACATGGAGAGTTAACTAAAAATGCATTTCTAAAGAAAAAACTCTGTTTTTCGTGCTTAAATGAAGACATGCAGCTAGACGGCTGCCAACAGGAAAATCATCTTTGTTGTAGCAGGACAACAGGGCCAGGGCTATTGAGCATCTTTATTATAAGTCATATGGATTAACATTTGAAAAAAAAAATGTATTCGATTAGATCAACGCGTTCCCCGCGAGCGACGTTCCAGGCGACGGCACCGCGGAGCGCGGCTGTGGCGGACCCAGACGGCTGGCTCTACGCAAGCGACAGGCGTGCTCCGCCGTCGGTCAGCGGGATCCTCGCTTCTCCGCGGAGCTCGCCGTCTGGCCGCGGAGCTTGGCGGCTGGCCGCGGTGTCGCTGGTTACGCGACACCGCGGCCAGCCGCCAAGCTCCGCGGAGGAAAGAAGAAGCGAGGATCCCGCTGACTGATCCTCAAATCTCCTTCCTCCGCGTATTTCGGGGGCTGGTCGCTGAGCGACGGCGTAGAGCGGTGTCGGTGCTGGGCGAGGCTGGGTCTGCGCGACAGCCGCGCTCCGCTGTCGGTCAGCGGGTCCTCGCATCGCCTTCCTCCGTGGAGTTCGGCGGCTGGCCGCCAGCGTAGCGCGGTGTCACAGACCCAGTATGGTTTCTAATACATTTTTTCAAATGTTAATCCATCTGATTTATAATAAAAATGCTCAATAGCCCTGGCCCTATTGTCCTGCTACAACAAAGATTATTTTCCTGTTGGCAGCCGTCTAGCTGCATGTTGTGCGAAACTTTATTTCGGTTAAGTTAAACAAACAAACTTAAAAACATCAACATAAACATTGACACTGATCAATGTCAACATAAACATTGAAAATAATAATAATAATAATAAATAAATAAACATAACATAAACATTGAACCAGTGGCGGTTCTACCCTGAATTACTCCCCGGGCGAGACCCTCCCCAGGCCCCCCCCCCCCCCCCCCCCATAGTCACAACAGAACTTTGTTTGTCTTTGTCAACTGACATGTTATATTGTCATTGAAATTAAGAAGTGGATACAAAAGATGTCAGAATTCTGAACAGCATTATAATAGTTATCAGAACACAAAAAATAAAAGACCATAAGCATGGCAAAAATACAGTTAGCTAAGAAATATTAAATCAATATCAAATAAATAATATAAAATAAATATTTTAAAAACATTTATGAATTGGAAATTTAAATTGTCATGTTCTATATCGATCTCTACTTCAGAGAAGAAAAATTAGCTCATGTTTTCCGTCTTCAATCCTTTGATTGGAAAATTTTCAGTTATGACCTGTTGAATTATGTTTTGTCCCCATAGATTTGCAGTAAATGGTAAATATTCATTTTTAAAACTACCTACAGATTTATAGAAATTCTATTGGCTAAAAATATAATCCCACATTTGTAAAACAAATAAAAAATAAACTTCATATGCAGGCTCAAAATTAACCCCTAAATCCCCAGTTAAATGTCAAAAAAACATTGGGAAAACGTTTAGGCTGCCACAAACGATTATTAAATTTAAGACCAATCTCAAATTATTTGCCCCATTAGCATCTTATGGCAGCAGCAGCATGCTGTGTAACCATCACAGCTTTTTTAACATTATGAACTAGTATACAACAGCAAAACCCAACAAAACCTTTGTGTTACAGCAGAGCAGACAGACACATGAATCATAACTAATGTTACAAGTTAAGGCAGAGCAAATTTTTAAGAATAAAATCTAAAAAAAAAAAAAAAAAAAATGCCGCTATTTGCAACATTTGGGCCTACTTCAGTGTTGGTCATCGACCAAAATAAAGTTTTCATCGGCAACGTTGTTGTAGGGCAGGTAGCATTAGAATTTAGAAAAGACATGCATCAAGCTGTGAGGACTTACCCTTTTCTTTATCTCTTTTCTCCTCTTCTTCTTTTCTTTTCTTTCTAAATTGGGCACCAGATGGCTTTGACCTTTTTTTCTCCATATTTTAGATGTTTTTGGCGTTTGTTTGGCATAAATGTCCTCACGTCACGAAGAAGACATCAAGTCCGTCGACTGAACCAACTGTCACCTTAGTGACAGCATTGTTTTGTGTTGCCATTTTTTCATTTGGGCATTTAACACAAAATTAACCCAAAAAAAGCAGAATATATTTTCTATACCTTTATTAAAGTGTAGGTTATAGAATGTCACCTTATGACTGACTTATAAAAAGGTTTTATGAAGTAGATTCAAACCCCCGCCCTTGTCCCCACCTAGCCACTTAATTTGGAAGCGTCCCACAATTGAACTGATTCCCCGCAGCCCCCCCCCCCCCTTTCTTCACACATTTCCAGCAGGAGCGCGTGCAGCTATAGCCAGGGGCGCTGATTCGCTACATGACGGCGCAGTCGCAGTTTTTACTTTTATTTTTTTCATCAAGCCCGCGACCGTCGCCTCCCCTGAAAGATGAGCCCGCCAGGTTTTGCGCATGCGCAAACGCGGTGGTGCTCCGTGCTCCCCCCGCGCCCCCTCCCTTCTTCTTCACACACATTTGTGTCTACTTCTCAAAGACAGGAGAGCGCACAGCTGCGGGGCGAGGGCGGCGGCGCGGCCAGGTTCAGGCTGTTACAAACTCACAAACTGTGACATAAGTAAACCAATAGTGGTGCATATAATATTTTACAAGGGCTGAGCCGCCGGTGCCGCCCCCCTTCAGTTTTCCGCCCCAGGCCACCGCCCGGACGGCCCGTGCCTAGAACCGCTACTGCATTGAACAAAATTAACCGAAAAAGGTGTTGGGTGAAGCCAAGGCTTATTTCCCCAACCCTGAATACAAACATTACATCTACCTACAAACTGTTAGAACCTTAAATCAGAAAAGAAAAAAGATGAAAAAACCAAAAACAAAAAACAAAACAAACACTTCTGAAAATGACCTCACAACCACCAAAGTCTCTCAGTCCAGAAGGTATTTTTGAAACATTTTAACTTTATACATTTTCTTAAAGTGCAGTATGGATTTTGCATTTTTCAGTTCGTCTGATAATAAATTCCACATGTTGACCCCCTGAACAAAATACTATTCCTTAATGCGTTAGTTCTGACCACTTTCTTTTTAAACATATCTTTACCTCGAAAATCATAATTATCAACTTTTATTTCGAACAAACTCAGTATTTTGGCAGGTACACATTATTTTTTAACTTTAAACATAAAAATTCCAGTACTAAGATAAACTAAATCATAAAATTTTATTGCCCTTAATTTAGGAAATATTTGTTTTGTGGATTGATTGTATGAAGAGTGGTTTACAATTCTAATTGCTTTTTTTTGCAGAATAAAAATAGGTTTTGTATTTGACTTGTAACTATGCCCCCAGATTTCTAAACAATAGGTCAAATAAGGAATCATGAAGGAACAATATAGAATATACAATGTAGCTGTGTTTAAAAAATATTTGACTTTATGTAGGATGGCTAATGATTTGGACAATTTAGAGAGAATATAAGTTATGTGTGGTTTCCATGATAATGTATGATTCAAGATTACTCCCAGAAATTTTATTTCATTTACTCTTTCAAGAACAACATCCTCAATTTTTAACTCAGAGATGTTTTCCCGTTTTCTATAGCCAAATATAATGTACTTGGTTTTATTTTGATTTAAAGACAGTTTGTTTGAATCAAACCATTGTTTGATTATGGATAATTCTTTTGTTATGTCTGAAAGAAGCTTTTCCAGGTTATCTCCAGATAAATACAAAGTAGTGTCGTCAGCATATAAAACACAATTTAACAAATCAGAAACTTTACAAAGGTCGTTTATGTATAAAATAAATAATATAGGACCCAATAGGGACCCCTGGGGTACTCGACATGTAACAGGACACATATCAGATTTTTCGTTATTGAAATAAACATACTGACATCTGTTAATAAGATAACTTTCTAACCAGGAATATGCTATTCCTCTAAAACCATATTTCTGTAACCTACTAAGTAACATAGTGTGATTTAATGTATCAAATGCTTTTTGAAGATCAACAAAAACGCCTACAGTAAATTTCTTCTTCTCTATCGAGGAAGAAATATGATCAACTAGATGCATTATCGCCATTGAAGTAGATCTACCAGCCCTAAAACCATATTGATCCTCATGCAATAAATTAAACTTTCCAATAAAATTGTTCATTCTTTTAACAAAAAGTTTTTCTAATATCTTGGAGAATTGGGATAATAGTCACAACAGAACTTTGTTTGTCTTTGTCAACTGACATGTTATATTGTCATTGAAATTAAGAAGTGGATACAAAAGATGTCAGAATTCTGAACAGCATTATAATAGTTATCAGAACACAAAAAATAAAAGACCATAAGCATGGCAAAAATACAGTTAGCTAAGAAATATTAAATCAATATCAAATAAATAATATAAAATAAATATTTTAAAAACATTTATGAATTGGAAATTTAAATTGTCATGTTCTATATCGATCTCTACTTCAGAGAAGAAAAATTAGCTCATGTTTTCCGTCTTCAATCCTTTGATTGGAAAATTTTCAGTTATGACCTGTTGAATTATGTTTTGTCCCCATAGATTTGCAGTAAATGGTAAATATTCATTTTTAAAACTACCTACAGATTTATAGAAATTCTATTGGCTAAAAATATAATCCCACATTTGTAAAACAAATAAAAAATAAACTTCATATGCAGGCTCAAAATTAACCCCTAAATCCCCAGTTAAATGTCAAAAAAACATTGGGAAAACGTTTAGGCTGCCACAAACGATTATTAAATTTAAGACCAATCTCAAATTATTTGCCCCATTAGCATCTTATGGCAGCAGCAGCATGCTGTGTAACCATCACAGCTTTTTTAACATTATGAACTAGTATACAACAGCAAAACCCAACAAAACCTTTGTGTTACAGCAGAGCAGACAGACACATGAATCATAACTAATGTTACAAGTTAAGGCAGAGCAAATTTTTAAGAATAAAATCTAAAAAAAAAAAAAAAAAAATGCCGCTATTTGCAACATTTGGGCCTACTTCAGTGTTGGTCATCGACCAAAATAAAGTTTTCATCGGCAACGTTGTTGTAGGGCAGGTAGCATTAGAATTTAGAAAAGACATGCATCAAGCTGTGAGGACTTACCCTTTTCTTTATCTCTTTTCTCCTCTTCTTCTTTTCTTTTCTTTCTAAATTGGGCACCAGATGGCTTTGACCTTTTTTTCTCCATATTTTAAATGTTTTTGGCGTTTGTTTGGCATAAATGTCCTCACGTCACGAAGAAGACATCAAGTCCGTCGACTGAACCAACTGTCACCTTAGTGACAGCATTGTTTTGTGTTGCCATTTTTTCATTTGGGCATTTAACACAAAATTAACCCAAAAAAAGCAGAATATATTTTCTATACCTTTATTAAAGTGTAGGTTATAGAATGTCACCTTATGACTGACTTATAAAAAGGTTTTATGAAGTAGATTCAAACCCCCGCCCTTGTCCCCACCTAGCCACTTAATTTGGAAGCGTCCCACAATTGAACTGATTCCCCGCAGCCCCCCCCACCCTTTCTTCACACATTTCCAGCAGGAGCGCGTGCAGCTATAGCCAGGGGCGCTGATTCGCTACATGACGGCGCAGTCGCAGTTTTTACTTTTATTTTTTTCATCAAGCCCGCGAGATTTTTGAAGATCAACAAAAACGCCTACAGTAAATTTCTTCTTCTCTATCGAGGAAGAAATATGATCAACTAGATGCATTATCGCCATTGAAGTAGATCTACCAGCCCTAAAACCATATTGATCCTCATGCAATAAATTAAACTTTCCAATAAAATTGTTCATTCTTTTAACAAAAAGTTTTTCTAATATCTTGGAGAATTGGGATAATAATGAAATTGGTCTGTAATTTGTAAATATATGGCGATCTCCATTTTTAAAATGGGAAAAGTTTTTGCTATTTTCATGTTATTTGGAAAAATGCCCTCCCTAAAAGACATGTTAAATATATGAGTTAGTGGTTCAACAATGAACTCAATTGTGTTTTTAATTAATGACATATCAATGTCATTCCAATCTTTGGATCTTTTATTTTGAAATGTTCTTACAATTTCTAGTATTTCATTTGAACTAACCTCAGACAGAAACATTGAGAACTTGTTTGATTGGATACTAAGTTCTTTCAACTTCTTTATTGGCTCTTTTATTTCCATTGCAAGTTTATTTCCAACATTAGCAAAGTATTCATTTAATTCATTTGCAATAAGCATTGTGTTTCTGATCTGAATATCATTTTTTTTTAAATAACTTGGATACTCTTGTTTCTTATTGTTTTTTTTGGTTAATTTGTTTATTATTTTCCAAGTCTCTTGCATGTGTAATATGTGTTGCTCAATTAACTTATGATAATACTGTTTTTTAGAATTTCTTATTATATTCACCAATTTATTTTTATAATTTTTATATGTATTTTCTGCTTCTTTACTTTTTCTTTTACAAACTGTCTGTATACTGCATTTTTCTTTTTACAAGCCTTTTCAATACCTTTGGTTATCCAAGTTTTTTCGTTATTTTTTTTATGACTAATTTTAATTTTTGGACAGTTTAAATTATAAAGCTCTATGTATCGATGCAGAAAGGCATCATAAGCTTCATTCACATTGGTAGAAGCATAGATTTCATTCCATGTTTGATTACATAGAGCCCTCCTAAATGAATCAATGTTATCAGAACTGCAACACCTTATCCATTTTCCCTGGGTCTGTGTATACATTTTCTTTGAAGACACATTTTTCAACACTGCAAACACAGGCAAGTGATCAGTAATATCACAAAACAAAAGGCCTCCCAAAATTTCTTTATCAGTTCTATTTGTGAATATGTTATCTAGCAACGTTGCTGATTCTGTGGTTATACGTGTAGGCTTATTAATTATTGGGCATAAACAGTTGCCATACATTGAGTTGATAAACTCTCTTGTTTGATTTAAACCAGTTGGATTGATTAAATCTATGTTAAAGTCACCACATACTATTTTTATTTTATTTGTGCCCATAGTATTTAAAACTTCAGACATTTTTTCATTGAAGTTGGCCATATTTGTTCCCGGTGGTCTATACACACAACTAATCCATATCTTTTTTGAAAGACCATCTTCTATTTCTACTGTGATACATTCCAGAACATTATCAATAGTGTAAGATAATTCATCGACAATTTTGCTATTTATTGTTTGTTCAATGTATAGAGCCACTCCTCCACCTTTTCTTTTATTTCTATTGGTAGTATAAAGCTCGTACCCCTCAAGGTTGACTTCCACCATCTTGTTATCATCAAGCCAAGTTTCTGATACAGCAATCACATTAAATCTTTTTAAAGATTTAAGAAACAATTCTATAGAAGAAAAATTCTTATATAAACTTCTGCTGTTGAAGTGAATAACTGATAAGCCTTCTTGAATGTCCACATTGTTGTTAAACTGTTCCACTGTATAATAATTACAACTAATTTCAAGATCATTATAATAGTTTGAGTCCGGGTCAATGTCATTTTCAAAGTCATGCTTTGTGTTTTCAGATTGATCTTGGATGTATGAATCAGACTGATTTTCTGTACACAGCAATAAGTGATCCTTTGTAGCTGAGTTAACTTTGCAACTTGTTTTATTTTTCATTGTATTGTCTGTCATAATTATCAGGCATCCAGTCCAGTTTGAACAGTCCCAAACCCGATCCCAGCATACCTTCTTATGTCAGTCATTTGAAACGGTCCAGTTCTTTCATGTTCCTTATCATCATTGAGCGTGTAGATTCCACCCCGTTGGGTCTGATGTAAATTTTCCCATTCCTGGTCCAAGTTGCTTGAATTTTGTTTTGCTTCTTTAGCAGTCGAGCACATCTTGCTATTTCTGCATTTTTTTTTGTAAGACTTTCGTTTATGTAAACTCCAGAGCCTTTTAATTTTTTTGATTGTCTCAGTAGCTCAATTTTTTGCTTTACAGAGATTACCTGCACAACAACAGATGGTTTCATTTTAGGATTTTTGTTTGGAATCGTGTAGCAGCTGGAGATGTTTTGCTTTTCCAGAGTGATATTCTTTGTGTTCAGAAATTGCAGGAGTTGTTGTTCCAGTGACTTTAATTCCTCTGTAGGAGCGTCCTCACCTTCATCCACTCCAGATGCTACTTTGGCATAACTGCGATGTTTAGTTTCAAATCCAGTGATGATAACATCTTTGTTTTTTGCTAGTTGTTCCAGATCATCAATCCTTTGCTCCAGGAGTTCAATCTTGTGGTCTTTTTGAATAATTATTTCTTTCAGTTGCCTGATATCCTCAGGGAGATCCATGAGACTTTTTTGCTGAGTCACAACTTTACTTATCTCAGAACTCATAAAGGATAGTGATTTTTTAATTTCCTCCATCTCTTCTGACAATTTTTTGGTTGCCATTGTTTTTACAGTCCAAACTACTCACACGTGTCCAAGTTAGTAGATAGATTTGGTGAGGCTGCTTTGTCTTGATGGTTCAGGTGTTCTTCAGGCTGAACAGGCCTGTGGATTGATTCCCCAATATTCCACCGAATATCCAGCTTTAACTCGGAATATTCTTCAGATATTTTAAGAGTTTGTAAATTAGGCACTTGAAGGCTGTAGATCAGTGTAATTCCATTGGATCATGTAGATTTTAGTATGATTGTAGAAGGCCATTTAGCAGCAGCAGGCAGCAGCAGCAGCCATCTTGAGTGTGCATGTCTTCATTTAAAGCACGAAGAGATCATTTCTCATTAAAATGCAGGAAAAAAACGGTAATTTTTCTTTAGAAATGCATTTGTAGTTCACTCTCCCTGTTAATACAAAATGATTGAGATTCTCTGTCACATTTTAACGTTTATCGGAAGAGTTATTGAAGCAGGAAGTCCGAATCTGTGAAGATCTTTCTAACTTTACCAAGTCCTCTAAGTCCTGCATTCTGATTGGTTGACTCCGCCTCCTTTAACCCTCCCTCCCCCCTTGTTCCATTATCGGACACAGATAACTTTTGACACAAATTTCTCGCAAGGAATGTGTCAGAATTCAGAGCGCAGTTGTAGCGCACTTGTGATTTGCGCCAGCAGATTCGAGCACACGCAGAAGCACATTTGAGCAGTTGTAATCACAGATTTGAAGTTGTAACTAAATGAACACATCCAAATGGAAATTTGTCAGTTCACAGCAGAAGATTTTTACACACAGATGCAGATTTTTAAGCACATTTGAGCAGTTGTAATCACAGATTTGAAGTTGTAACTCTAAATGAACACATGCAAATGGAAATTTGTCAGTTCACAGCAGAAGATTTTTACACACAGATGCAGATTTTTGATGCACAAGTTTTCACATTCTATATTACAAGTTCTCAAATCAAATCTACAAGTGTGTTCTTTTTGGAGCATTTTTACCTTCATAGCTCAGTAATTTACATGTTGCACGTGAGAGAGCAGGCAGGGATAAAACATGAGTGACTCCTGCAGCGTCTGTTTACCCCAGGGGTGGGCAAACTTTTTGACTCGGTAGGCCACACAGGGTTCTAAAATTTGACCGAAGGGCCAGACCAGGAGCAGATGCTTGAAGTGTTCCCATAATCATCTTCATTAGAGGAAGAAATAACACGTAATCCTAACAAAAACGTGCTTTAATTTTGAAAGATTTTTTTTTTTTTAACTTGTCCTGTCCAACAGCTGGGCAGGCAGATGAGAACTGAGGGCCTTTTGTGTTGGACATATTTTACTTAAACAACAGGGGTTATTAATCTTCAGACAAACCAAAGGTATGCCAAACTTTATTAATTTCAATCATGTTTGAAAATCTTTGGTGTTGGACCGGACGGAAAAAGAAAGAAGGGAAGAAGAGAGAGGGATGTTAGAGAGGGGGGGGGGGGGGGGGGGGGGTAGGAGGCTGATAATAGGAGGGGGGGGATGAAGCAGCATAGAGCAGCAAGTGTACTGGTTGTTTATCGTTACGGTACGGTTCAAATGTAGTACAAAAAGGGCGGGGCCTGTCCACACACACACTCAAATGTTATCAACACACCTGCTGGCTGAAAAAAAGTCCACATGTCAACATGTACCCAAAACAGATAATGTTCACACACTCATACTTATGCCTTTAAACCAACTAGTGTGAAATATTTCATTCATTCAATCATGCAAACTATTAGTGCAACGGTGAGCTAACACCTGTGCTCAGGTGAGTGTTTATGTTTTTCTAAAATGGACAGTGGAATGTGAAAAGGAGGAAGGAGAGTGCCCAGTCATCCCCACCCCAAGACCCCCGCCGCAGCAGCAGCGGCAGCCGGAACCCCCCAACGCCACACATCAGCAGGCAGGGAACAACCACCCCCGGGCGACCCAATCCGCCACCCAGGCCAGGCCCAGCAGGACCGCCGCGAGGCCCCCAGAGCCAAAGAGCAGGGAGGCATGGGGGGAGAGAGACCGCGGCCCCAGCCCAAACAGGAGAGCGGCCCCCGCCGCGCCGGGAGAGCCCAACGCAGGGCCCAACCCGAGAAAGGCGCCCACAGCCCCAGACGAGCAGCCCATCACCACCCAGGAGTTCTGGGCATTCCCCCGCCCCAACCCCAGGTACGAGCCAGGACCCCCCAAGAGAGACCCGCTCCTCACTCCAGGCAGCCATCCACCCGGCCCACGGTTGGTCCAGGGAGGAGTAAGGCAGGGGCCAGCCGCCCCCGCCCAGGAGGGGAGCACCCCGGGGAAAAAGAGGGCCCACCAGGGGTGTTGTAAACTTGGCCCGACCAGGCTCTGCCACAGTTGGAAATTTGGCGGGGCCCAGCGCTCAGGGACAAGGACCAGAACCTACCCCCCAGGGACACGGGCACCCCCGGCTCAGGTGTAATGTGAACCCCCCCCCCCCACACGCTGGGAGAGCACCGCTGGGCCCAGGAAACCGGCACCCAGGGGACACGGCCGCCGTTGCAAAGGGCCCCCACCAGGGAAGGGGTAGGGGACAGATGGTCCTAGGTCCCACCTTCCTTGCAAAATGTGTGTGTTTGTGAGGGTGTGTGTGTATGTGTGTTTGTGTTGGAATGTAAATTTTGAGGGGGAAGGGGTGTGTGTACTAAGAGGGGTGCAGTTAAAATTGGCGGGTAGGGCACTGAGGGAACATCTCCTGATTACTCACAGTGAAGTCCCCTCACCCTCCCCACCAAGGGGCCCTAAATGTCTAAGGTGCGGTTAAAATTGGTGGGTAGGGTGCTGGTAAGACATCTGCTGCTTGCTGGCAGTGATGTCCAAGCACCCCCACTACCAAGGGCCCTACATGTCTAAGGTGCAAATAAAACCGAAAGAGGGGGGGCCCACTCCATACAGCAACCATGGGAGGGGGGGACCACTGCCAAGTAGCCTCAGCGGAGACCCCGACCCGTCAACCCCCTAAGGTCCCGCACCAATAGTGGGCTCCCCTTCCCCCCCAGAACGCCCCCCCACAGGACAGGGCCGACAAGCCCCCCACCCCACCCCAGACCCAGCAGCCGAAGCGGATGACACCCAGAGCGACCGGGGGTCCCAAGAGGGTTGTCCCGTCCCATCCCAGAGCCAGGGAAGGGCTGATACCAGCCCATCCAGCGCCGCTGCCCCCCCCCCCCCCGAGCAGGGCCCCCTGCCAACCCCCCCCCCCAGCACAGGCAAAGGGACCAACCCCCCAAGCCAAGCCAGACAACCACCCCACCCCATCCACCACGCACCCCCACACCCAAGCCCAGAGGACCGAAAGAAAAAATTTTCAACAAAATTTTTAAAACAAAATTTTGACACTTTTATTTCAAAACTATGACTTTCTTCTCATTTTAGAGCCAATTGCACCAATGGGCTGATTTTCTCAAGGAAAAAACAACAATTAGAGAAAGTGCAGTCATGTGGTGTTGAAGTGATTGGAAAATGACCGTCCAACTTGGAAAACATACGTCAGAAAAACAACAAATCTTCCAACACCACATGAACGCAGAATAACTTTCTAAACCTAAACAAAGAATAATGTATTTGTAGTACATCATCTATGGGGAAACACCAGAATTACAGGGAAAAATTAAACATTAATTAATAAGGATTATCAATACTATTCATTCTAGTTTAATGGCTTGCATTGGCCCACGGGCCGCAGTTTACCCACCCCTGGTTTGGCCTCTGTTTTATTTTCATCTAAAAATGAGGGGGTGCTGCTTTTTGGTTGCCCTCGTGTGTTTGTCTCTCAGAAAAGAACAACAAACATATCAGCACTTTCCTCTCATTTTTACTGCCTTGGCAGGTCTGTTGGTGTAACTGGATATGCTGGGTTAACTTCAGATTTTTGTCCCAAACTCAAAAAGAGAAACTAAAAGAAACAGTGGAATCATTCCAGAGCTGCTGGGATAAAACTTCTTGCTCCAAAGCTGCTCATGAAAGTGCTGATCTGTTGGGTTCTGCCTGTTCTGGCTCCGTCACCTCTGCTTTGTGCCTCTCAAAGCCCCACTGGGATCTCAGTGTTTCCTCGCCTTGTGAAACCTCAACAGCTTCAAAGGAATCCCACTGCAGGAGGAGGGGGGGCTGTGACTTTGTTTTCAGCGCCTGACATCAGTTACACAATGAAAGGCCCAGAGAGGGAATTTCAGTTTCCGTCCTGCTTAGGTGACGCAGTTTTGAAAGAACAATCCTGAGGAGCCGGCTGCTGTCGTAGTTCAAGAAAGGAAGGGCCTTGTCTTTGTCCAGCGAACTAAAACCATCACCTCAGCAAACTTCTGAGAATGATCATCTATGCTCCAGCTCTGTCAGGGATTAAAATGAATATACAGTGTCATGGTGCCTCTGTCAGCTCTCCTCCTCCTTCCCTCTCTGCTCTGCTCCGGAGGACTCCCAGCTGGTTCCACTCACCTCATCATCCCTGCTGCTTCATAAGGAGATCCACAGACAGTATTCGTCGCCAGTTCGTTGCTCCTCCATGGTGCTTGTCTGCTCACTCATGTTTTTCGCCTTGTATTATTCTCGCCTAGTAACTTTGACTCTACGCCTCGTTTCCAGGATTACTCTCACCACGATTGTTACCTGGGATTTCCTTCGGACCTGTCTGTTCGATCCACGCTTGTTCATGCCCGCTCAGCCTTCACAGAAAACCCTCCAGCCACGTCACGTCTTCCAGCTACTCACCTGCTGCCTACAGCCGAAGATCCTCGCCATTGGAAAACATCCTGCAAGAAAATAAATATGATTACTTACCATAAACTCTCCTGTTTTCCTTCTGGGTTCCAGCATCTGGGTCTGTCTCGAATCCTCGAAACCATTACGGACTGTATGACTTTGAAATGACATTATAACAATTTGCCAGATGCTCTGCAGTTCTCCAGGAATTTCCCCCTCTTTAGTTATTAAATATATTCATTCATTCATTCATTCAAATGCTAACACATTTGGATGGATCAGAATTTGGTATCAACAACATAAAAGCATGGATCAACAGTTCAAGATGGTAATGGTGGTGCAATAGTGTTGGGGAAATTTTCTTGGCACACTTTGGACCCCTTAGTACTGTTTGAGCATGGTTCCAAAGCCACAGCCTATCTGAGAATTGTTGCTGACCATGTCCATCTCTTCATGACCACAGTGTACCATCTCCTAATGACTATTTTCAGCAGGATAACCCTTGTGCTCTCCTAGGCACTTTGACATTGGGAGTGAGGTCATCTAGACACCACAAGACAGTGTGCTGAACTGTTTTCTTCAATGAATGGGGTTCTTCACTGGTTTCTGTGAAATCCTCTCCACCTTTATCTACCTTTGTCATGGTAGGGATAACACGTCAATGGTCATCTTGACCCCATAGGATAGCACAAGGGTTACAGTGCCGTGTTATAAAGCTGGAATCATCTCAGACTGGTTTATTGAACATGACAATGAGTTCACTGGACTCATATGGCCTCCACAGTCACCAGATCTCAACCTAATAGAGAACCTTTGGGATGTGGTGGAACTGGAGATCGGCATCATGGATGTGCAGCCGACAAATCTGCTGTAACTGTGTGATGCTATGATGTTAATTTGGACCAAACTCTCTGAAGAATGTTTCAAGTACTTTGTTGAATTGATGCCACCAATGATTAAGGGAGTTCTGAAGGTAAAATGGGGTCCAACACAGTACTAGCAAGGTGGACCTATTAAAGAGGCTGGTGAGTGTATTTTTTAAAGAAGTAACCGAAATGCACAATTCCGCCACTAGGGGGAGCAAAGGAAAAGCAAAACAGGTGAAACAGCATTTCTCTGCATGTGCTAAAAGCGAAACCTAACAGCTCTGTGTCTGGGTAAGATGCAGTTCGGCAGCTCGGTTGGGGCCCTGCGTTGGGCTCTTCTGGCGTCTCTGAGGAGACTTGGACGCCAAATGAATGAATCCAGTCATTTATTGCATTTTCAGTCACTATTGACGAAAGCACCAAGATCAAAGATATATACAACTGTGCATATTTATTAGAAGTGTTGAGCAGACATTCAGTCACCTCTCTAGTTACTTTACTGGAGAATGTTGGAGTGAACTGGTCACGTGATGTCAGTCTGGTCACTGATGGCGCCCAATGAAAGGTCAGGTAGAAGGCAGGTGTTGCCACAAAATTCAGGCAGCAAACCAGGAAAAGACTCTTGGACATTTCATTGTGTTTTACACACTTGAATGACTGTAAATGTGTTGCTGCACAGGATTTGAATCCTGAAATTGATGGCCGGGTGAAGTTTCAGAAGAAAAATAAGGTTAACTCCAAATTCTTGTTATGTTCACAAATTTTTTGTAAGTTTAACTTAGTTTAATTTCTCATTGATTTGCACATTTACATTTAGGAAGGGTGTTTCATTTTTTTCTGTAGTCCCTCTATAGTTTATCATCGGGATTGCTTCAGTGTCAGTTGTAAAATATTCAATCCGTATGAAATTGAAATGCATTTTATTTGAGACCCATTGGCCTCTGTGAATGAATATGTAATAATAACTGATTAGGCTGCTATGTTGGTCATAGCATGTTTTCCAACTGAGTAAAAAAAAAAAAAAGCAGTTTTTGCTTTTATGTTACTGGTCCGGCCCACTTGGGATCAGACGGGCTGAATGTGGCCCCCGAACAAAAATGAGTTGGACACCCCTGTCTTAAGTAACATTTGTTTAAATAGGAGCAAAATGATTAAGAAACAAGTTATATTCCTAATTTTTTGTATAAATTTATGTATAAAGCCAACTGACATGACTATTGTTGTAAATATTGGGCTATATAAATAAAATTAAATTGAATTGAATATTGAAAAAAAGTCTTAGCTTAAATACAAATGTTTTGCTTTTGGACATCAAGCCTATAAAGTGTAATTAAGCTTTTACCGATTTTTTTGAAAATTAACTTAGTGAAACAAAACGTTTGTTTTTGTCGGGACTTGCTCGGTGGGAAACTCTCAAGTCAGGATGAAACACAGAGTTGAAGGTGCAGTGAATGAATCTCTGGGAGGCAGCAGCTTGCCATTTATTAAGACTCTCACCACAGATTTCAGATGGCAGATCACAGCATGAGCATACAACATTGGCCTGTGCAAGTCACTTCGGCTAAATCTTCAGACTAACTCAGTAATCCTGAAACCACCAAGCCTTAGTCTTGCTCCTACAACGATAAGGAAATCAGCTACTTGGAGAAATTTACTGGACTAAACATGGACATAAAAACATGTGCCCAAAAGCACATTTAATGAATATGAGCTCAAGAAAACAACACAACCACCTAAAACAAATTCACTGAAAAAAAATATTTTCTCCTTTCTGTCCACCAAGAGGGTAAGTGGATTATAACTAGGTTTAGCTGGTCCTCCTTCGAACTGTCTATGTGTGCATCCAAGCAGTCTTGTGAGATGAGTCTTGGACAGAAGAGAACAGGTGTCAAAACACCCACATCCTAAAGAAAGAACAACAAACACATGCCCATGCAATAACACATGCCCATGCAATATAGAATAAAGCAGTGTGCTGCGGCACAATAGTATGCCGTCGGAGATGGTCAGGTGAGCCGTGGAAAATTACCCATTCACTGATCTAAAAACATTTACCATCTCCAGGATATCAGCTCTTTGTTCATCCAAACAGGCCCTGATAAAACACTGAGAAGTTAGGAATATGAAAGATCATAAAATACTTTTTTCTTTGTGTTTATTTGATTGTGCTAAAGATACCTTGATAAGAATGGCGGTAACACGATTTAGCCGCAGCTTCAGCTCTCGGGAAAAGTCCCACCCCTTTAACTCTCTCCACCAATCTTGGAGGCTTAATCAGACGTCATCAGTCTGACCAATCAGAAGTGGCTAAAGTCTTCACTTCCTTGTTCCGATTTAGCTTGTAAAGTCTCTCAGTTCCAGCAAAAATACCAGCTAAAGCTCGTCTTTAGCGGTGTAGCTTTCCTCACAATCTGGTGTCAGACCGTGGAACAAGTGAACAAAACAATGAAGCTCAGAGAAGCGACTCTATCTGCCATCTGCGGCAGTTGTTAGCACTACATCTCTCATGATGCTTAGGGTTAAAGTGACAGTGTCTCAGCGCAAAATGAGTCTTGCCTGTTAAACGTCTTGAAACCACAACGAACACATATCAAACAGTTTTTCAATCTTCTTGATGAAATCAGAGGTCAACAGTTTAGTTCTCCTTCAAAGTTTGTGTTTATTAACAGCCAAACATCCCAGAGTTTGGTCCAAGTCATCTTTCTAACTGAAAAACTTTTCTAATAATGTCTGGATTCTTTTACATGTTAAATTTCAGAAGAAGTAATAACAACATTAAAGAAACAGGATTAAGGTGAAGTGGCCAACGGACACAATTAAAGTAAATTGAAACAATTTAATTATCTAAAAAGAAATAAAACGTTTTTGTTAAAGTTTTCGAAGACTTCATCTGTGATTAAGACAAGAGAAAAACTAATAAAACATCAACATGTTCACTTTTTGTGAAGCTACAGAAAACATAAATATAATGTTAGTCTTTTTATCAAACATATTGTGATTATACAATTGTTCAAAAAAATTACAGTTGCCTTTGCACTAACATTGAAATAAATATTTAAAGAAAAATCACTATTTATAAAGAATATATTTAGTTTTTTGTGACATTACATTAAATTGCATGTCAATAAACTGAAGGGAAAAACAACACCCAGGGTAAAATGTCAAATAATTTTGTTGAAAATGATTACGGAAAACTAATTTTTATTACAACTTTTAGAAAAAACAGCAACAACTTCCAGTTTTTTCTGCCATAATTATCACAAAAATGAACGTGAGATTGCAGAGGGACATCAATAGCATCCAACATTTTTTCAATTTTTGAATGCTGGTGTGCCGCGGGATTTTTGTCAAGGATAAAGTGTGCCTTGGCTTAAAAAGGTGCGTGTGGAGATTCCGAGGGTCAGAAAGGGGAAGTGAACCCCGAAGGAAGATCCGCCTTGGGTCCCCCGCGCTTCTGACCTCGGTTGGAAAGGAAAAAGAAAGTAATCGCGGGAAAGGTTCAACACCACGTTCGGCCATTTCGCTGGAATTTTTTTTTTAAAACCGCCCGTTTGCGATCAGAGCCCTTGAGTTTGGTCTGAATAGAGCTGTCTGTCATGGTTTCAGTTTGTTGTGTCTTGTTTTTCGCTTTAGTTCTTGTTCTGTCTTGTTTGGTTCTGTTTCCTGTTTTATTTTGAAAGGTTTCCTGTCTTGTCATGTTTCTTGAGTTTTACTTCCTTTGGTCCCCATCTGCCCTAATCGTGTTCACCTGTGTCTTGTCTGCCCTGTCTGTATATAAGTCTTGTCTCTGCCTTCCTCCTGTGCTGGTCCATTACCTTCTGCTCATGTTGTTCACGTCTTCTTGTCTTGTCTCCATGTTTCATGCCACGCCACGCCAAGTAAGTTTTTGTTTTTGTTTTGAAATCCTGCTCTGCAGCGCCTTTTGTTTGTTGTTTTGCATTAAACCCCCTTGTCCCTGAACTGTCTGCCTCCGCCTCTGCTACTGGGTCCAACCGGCTCTCGAGCCTCCCCCCGCACATGACACTGTCAGCCCTAATATGAATCCAATTGGTGCCCTTGCTTCCCTTCCACTGACTGGTCTCAGCAGCATCGTCCGCCATGGTTGATGTTTATGTTCTCGTTCCCGCCTATTTCAACGCAGAATGATGACATTTGTAGCATATCAATGACGTTCGTGTAGGACACATGTGGCCGTTCTGACGGAGGTCGCATTTGAAAAGATCGGATACGTATCGGATTCAGGACCACATACCCAGGTGGCCTGGGTCGCATTTGAAAAAATCGGATCTGTGTCGTTCAGGCTGTCATGGAAAGATCATAGACAGGTCGCATAGGGGCAAAAAAAGTTGTCATCCTGCACCACCAGCATGGCCACACCCACTATCAGCTCAATAGTGAGTGCCTGTGAGCAGTGGCGGTTCTACCCTGAATTACTCCCCGGGCGAGACCCTCCTCTGGCGCCCCCCCCCCCCAATAGAGTCACTTTGTCCATTTATTGTAACTGAAAATACAGTGGGAAATATTTAATCAAACACAAATAAATAATCTAAAATAAATATTATAAACTACAAATCACACTAATAACACACTAGAATAAATGTAACTGCAGCACTAAGAACAGAAAACACTAACTAATCCTAACCTTTGTGGCCTTCCTGATGCAAGCTTGTCAATAACGTCATCATATGAAATCTGCTCCCCCCCTGAATGATTGATACTAACAACAGCAGGTTAGTGAGTTGCTCCTGAGACATTGGTGATCTCAGGTATGACTTGATCAACTGGAGTTTTGAAAAGCTAACAGCAGCAGCAGCAGCAGCAGCAGCATCAGCAGCAGCAGCAGCATGCTACCATCACAGCTTATTTAATATTATGAACTAATATACAACAATAAAACAAAACAAAAACTTTGTGTTACAGCAGAGCAGACAGACACACGAATCATAACTAATGTTACAAGTTAAGGCAGAGCAAACATTAGAATAAATATCTTAAAAATTACGTTATTTGCAATATTTGGGCCTACTTCAGTTTTGATCATGATAGACCAAACAAGAGATTTTTCCTCTGCAACGTTGTTGTTGTTGTAGGGCAGGTAGCATTCGAATTTAGAAAACGTGCATCTAGCTATGCGATAATACCCTTTTCTTTGTCTCTTTTCTCCTCTTCTTCTCTTTTCTTTCTAAATTGGGCACCAGCTTTGACCTTTTTTCTCCATATTTCAGATGTTTTTGCATTTAGCATAAATGTCCTGACATAGGTATCAAGTCTGTCGACTAAACCAACTGTCATCTAAGTGAAGAATTTTTTTTGTTTTTCCATTTTTTATTTGGGCATTTCACACAAAAATAACCAAAAAAGCATGATTTTTTTATACCTTTTTTATACCCGCAGCCCCCCCCCCGTTCGTCAAACATTTCCAGCATGAGCGCGTGCAGCTGCACCCAGGGGCGCCAATTCGCTACATGGCGGCGCAATTTTTATTTTTATTTTTTCATCAAGCACTGAGCCGCGGCCCGCGACCGTTGCCCCCCCGGAAGAAGATCCAGCCAGGTTTGCGCATGCGTTTTGCGCTCCGTGCTCACCTCTCAGCCTGCACCCTTCACCCCGCGCCCCCTCCCTTCTCCTTTTTCACCCCGCGCCCCCTCCCTTCTCCTTCTCACACACATTTGCGTCTACTTCTCAAAGACAGGAGGGAGCGCAGCTGCGGGGCGGGGGCGCCGCCAGGTTTCAGGCTGTTACAAACTCTGTGATATAAGTAAACCTGTAGTGGTGCATAAAGTATTTTACAAGAGCTGAGCCGCTGGCGCCGCCCCTCCGTCATTTTTCCGCCCCGGGCGATCGCCCGTATGGCCCGTGCCTAAAACCGCTACTGCCTGTGAGACTCAGGAACTTATTTAACTCAGCCAGCTTGCATTCCCCTCCCCCACGGACACGGGATCCGTTGAAACTAAAGCCCAACAGAATCATCACAGCCACTTGGGCTCACCAGGGATCCACATCTCCTGGTTCAGCTGGGTGGACCGCGGTGAAGCAGCCTATTACCATCTTTATTTCCAAGCCTAAAAGGAAGACCAACTTCTGATTAATGGGCAATGTCAGAGGTCTGGAACTGGTCTGGTTTAGTGGGTAGAAATGTACTCTTTAGCATACTTTATTAATTAGTTAAACTTTCAAAAATAGACATAGTCGTCATAGATGATGTTTTGTAACCACAACATTGTTCACAAAAATGTTTTCCTCTTTAATTTAATTTTATTAAATGTCAAGGCTGTGCTCAACTTGTGGGTTGGTCATCCACAGCAGCTGTGGCACCTGCTGTATGGTCTGCCTCTGACTAGTCCCTGGTGCCAGAGTGCATGGAGCCACAGCCCTTACCTCCAGCCTTGCTACTTTTGTGAGTTACACCCTGTTCGGATTTTCAACCTGTTTCTTGGATTCGACCTAAATCAACCTGACCTGACCTGATTTTTGAGCTAAGCTGAGCTAGTTTTGCCCTGTTACTGTTGTGCCTCATACCATATCATATTGGATTTACTGTGGATGGCTTGCCCTGACCAACTGTAATCATTTGTCCACAGTCTTCCTATGCAGCCGCCTCTTTCTTCACCTCCCTCTGCTGTTTTCTGCCTTTGGGAGCTACTAATGTCCCTCATCTTGATTGCTGAGACTGCCCTCTGCTTCTGCAGGACCCTCCTGCAATGCTCCTGCCTTATCTAAATGGTTTTTGTACCTGAGCCATTAAAACCTTTAAATCTTATTAAGCGTCTCTCGTAATTTGGGGTTTCAGACACAAAAAGTGAAATCATTAAAAGCACAACTGGAGGAGAAATTTTCATCTTAAGTCAGTGCATGTGAATTTAAAAGAAATATCTGAATAAAGATTGTATTCATTAAATTGTTTTTTTTTCATCCGCAAAAGCCTTATGGTCTCACTACAGTAAACACTTACATTTGAGCAGTTTGTCTGAAACACAAGATGGACATTACATTACTCCAAATTCATTAAAACCTTACACTTACAGCAAAAAATAATATTTTTGTGTAAAACGAATTACTTTTTTTAATGAGTTAGGTTTGAAACTTCTAAAATAAGTTCAGTTTTCATGATTCACTTTGTTTTAATCCTATTTACACACACACACACACACACACACACACACACTCACAATTTGATTAGAATTATTTTGTAATTTTCCGAAGAGCATCATTATATAATCTTTATATCAGACTCCACGTGTGTGTGTGGGGGGGTCAGGATTCTCCAAGATAACCAAGATGCTTTAGAGACCAGACACTGTTTATGTGCTACTGTCTTTTGAAGATGCTGAATAATGATGGTTCTCATGTAAAGATACAAGAATTGTTAAAACATGCAGAAAAGTGTGAGTATCTAGTGCATTTAGTGTTTTTTCTTTTTTTCTAGCAGTATTTAGTGTTTTTTCTTTTATACAAAGATCACAGTACAGTTACTGGCAGAAAGTAACACATTGATGTTAAATAATTCAAAAGAAGAACAAGTGAGTACAGTTTTTTTTTTTAGTTTAAGTCGCAGTTTTTTGCATAGTTTAGGGGGTGCGCCTATTACTCAGCTGCGACTTAAATAAATTATTTTTTTAAATAATGTATGTCTTCTATACATTAAATTACATATACAGTCCATGCTCCCATGAACGATGAGGCTAAAAGCTTTTAGCAGTAACTCTTCCCACACACGTCTGGAGCATCACGTTTGTGAAGATATTTTTTGAGAAGTGTCAAGCAGCTAAGTTGTGCCAAAAGAGAGGTGATGGACACCAATTTGATGCGTTTTTTGTGAATTCAGCATTACACAAAGAACACATTTTTAATTAATTTTTTCCATTAACCATTTTTTAGCATTTAACATTCAAACAGAGTACTTCTGTGAAGTGGCTTGAACAATCAAGTAAAAATACTGCAACTATTAACTAGTAATAATAGGTGATTAATCATGTGAGAAAGTTTGGTGATTGTAATGTTAGTATAGTCACAGCTACTGAATATATTTTTTCAGATGTGATTCAGATCTCCATTAAAAACTCTGATAAATAATTTACTTTCTTTCGATACTGATCGGGAGACAGATCTTCTATCGAGTCATCAATTATGTTATCTGGCCCGATTTCCGATCATGTGATCAGATCGGGACATCCCTACTAAAAACCTGTTTACTTTTATTTTAATGTAGTATGATTTTTTTTATGCTTGTGTCATTATATAACCCTCATAGCTCAAGTTTGCTCATGAAACTTAAATGCAATGCTTCTCTTAATTAATGTAGAGAGGTTAAAGAAAGAGCAAACACTCTTCATAAGAAAGCCTCTAATGTTGTCTTCAGCTTTTGTTAGGAGTAAAGCTGTGGACTTTCAGTGTGTAACCATTAAATCAGACGCTGAAGTCCCTGTGGATGCCTCCTGTTCTGTGTGGTTTGTTGGGAGAAAGGAGAGGCAGCTTGAGAACGGGGTATCGATTTGCCGACTGAAGTGGTAGACACAGAGAGATTTGATCATTCAGCTGTCTCTCAGGAGGGTAACTGGGTAACTGTGCTGCCTGAACGCTGGATTTTATGTGGCATACAGTAACTCACTCCTAAACTGGCACTTAGGAGGTTTCCAAAGAGTTTGTGCCCTTTAGGGAACAAGCAAAACAAACACATTTGTATATTCAGTCTGTACTTACCATGCTTTTGTCAGTTACAATAAATTTTACCTGCAGCCTGTGCCTCTGTTGAATACTGCATGTGCCTTTCGCATGCACAGCTTAAGGGATTTCATGTGTTTTTCAACATGTGTAATTTAAAGAGTGCCAAACAAAGATAAAGCAGCCTAACTGGCTGTGTGTTTTACTGTGCATGAAAATAAAGGACAAAAAGGGAACTCTAAACATGAATTATTAAACATTTGATCTTTTAACATCACAAATGGAATAACCAGACCATCATTTAATAATGCATGTTAAATACGTCTTCCACTTAGACCCAACACATCTTTAGTGTTGTGTTGCTGCAACAATGTTACATAACAAGGTGAAGGTTCATTCTTTGTCTTCTTAATGCAGAATCAAGCCTCAGTTACAAAGATAACCGGATCAGATGTTTAATTTACTCTTATGAACGAAAGGCTCAAAAATATTTATAACAGTTTTATTATTAGTATTTTATATTTCATTTAAAAAAAATTTTTTTTTCAATGCAGCACTAAAGAAGCTTATATCTTATATTTATGGTTTCTTCATCTTTGTTAATAATGATACTAACATTGACTGCAAATTTGCGGGGGTGGGGGGGAGGTACAGGGGGAGACAGTGTGGGGCAAAGGGTTTTGCTGGTGGGAGCCCTGACTCAGTATGTACTAAAAGTTGGAAAGTATAGTCGAAGTTGAATTTTTTTATATATGTAAACTTTTTTTATATATTGTAAACTTGAAATGTAACAATTTAGTCTGAAGAAGTACTTACTGACTATACTTCCTACACTACATGTACATGATCTATAGCATACTTGCTATACTAAACTCAAATATAAGTATAGCAAGATGGCTCAGTTGGCCGCGTGTGGGACTGACTCATGGGAAACAAAGGGTTTCTTTATCCGGTGTGGGTACTTGGGCATCACACTTCACATTGCTCCCTAACTATGTACCTCCAAGGAGATCCAAGTCTAGGTCTCCCTGTGGCAGTCCCAAGCCCGGGTAAAAATATAGGGTTGTGTCAGGAAGGACATCCAGAGTAAACATCTCTGACAAGCTGTGCGAATCAGTGGAAGCTGATAGTGACCCCTAAAGGGATGTGCCGAAAGGTGGACATCAAATACTTTATATATTAAACTTAAAGTGCACTACTTTTAGCTAAGGGGCTCATTGTTTCATTTTTTCCTTAATCTTAGTTTTCAGGATTACTAGTTCTTTCTTTGTAAGGGGCTTTCTTTGGGTGTTGTCACAACAAAAACCTTCCTCTCTACTTAACTGTGTCCTTATCCTTTACACCAGTGTTTTTCAACCTTTTTTGAGCCTCGGCACATATTAACCTTGACAAAGATCCCGCGGCACACCAGCATAAAAAAATGACAAACTTTATAGTCTGTATTGATCTACTGCCCCTCCAAAATCTCACATGCATTTTTGTGATAATTGTGGCATTAAAAGCTGGAAGTTGCAGCTGTTTTTTCTAAAAGATGTAATAAAAGTTAAGTTAGAAGATTTTAAAAAGTGTTTGATGCGTGTTCGTTGTGGTTTCAAGACATCAAAAGGAAGACTCATTGTGCGCTGAGATGCAGTCACTTTAACCCAATGCCTCATGGGAGATGTAGTGAAAATAGCCGCCGAACGCAAACAGACTCGCTTCTCTGAGCTTCATTGTTTTGTTCACTTGTTCCACGGTCTGATACCGGATCCAGCGGAAAGCTACACTGCTAAAGATGAACTTTAGCTGGTAGTCTTGTTAGAACTGAGCGACTTTATGAGCAAAATCAGAAAAAGGAAGTGAAGACTTTAACCACTTCTGATTAGCGGGACTTTCCAGAAAACAGCTGACGCTACGGCTAAATCACGGTACCGTCATTCTTATCAAAATGTCTTTAATAGAATCAAATAAACACAAAGAATAAAGTATTTTACGATCTTTCATATTCCTAACTACTCAGTGTTTTATCAGGGCCTGTTTGGATGAACAAACAGCTGATATCCTGGAGATGGTATGTGTTTTTAGATCAGTTAATGAGGGCAATTTCCCACGGCACACCTGACAATCTCATACGTCTAAAAGATATCTATATATATATATATATATATACATACAAGGTCTGCGTCAGGTGCTGAGGAACCAGAGCACCCTGATGGAAAGTGGGCTACTGGAACAAGACGGAAATGGACTAGATGTGAGAACAAGGTTCTGTTAGAATGCTACTACTCAAGTAATCCCACCCATAGGGGTTACATGCAGAGAATGTGGAATCAATGGATGCTTCGAAACCCACAATCAAGGCTAACTGCCAAACAACTGGTAGCTCAGTGCTCTAACATCCACAAACGGCAACTCCTATTACAACTTGAGATTGAAGCGATACAATACAATGCCACGGGAGAGCCAGAACAACAGGTCAGACAGGAGGTTATGCCACACTCCCACCCTGAGATTGGGTACACAGCCCCAACACCCACAATTACGCTGAGCGAGGCAGCAATTGACCTGAAAAACAAGATCATGTCTACAATGAACACTAGGCAACCCCGACACCAGCTACAACGGTTAAGTGACGTACCTGAAAGTCTACTGGAAACTGTGAATGAAGCATTGAGGGCAATTCCTACCACAAACATTACAGAAACCAATGAACTGGTTTACACTTCAGCAGCAGTGATCCTTGAGATGCTTGGCTACAAGAGCAACCATGGAAGAAAACAGTACCCACCATGGAAGCAACGGTTAGAGGCCAAAATCAAGGCAACTCGGAAGGATGTGAGTAAGCTGACAGAGGCTCAAAGAGGTACAATGAGAAAGCAAGTACCTAAGAGATACAGCCAGATGCCCATACCTGAAGCACTGGAAACTGCCAAACAAAGGCTCTTAGCCTTGAGCAGCCGCCTAAAGAAGTACACAAGAGACAATGAAGCCAGACGAATAAACAGGCTCTTCGCAACTCAACCTGCAAAAGTGTACGCTCAGTGGCAGGGTCAAAACAGCCGAGCAGACCCACCAAGGCTAGAAACTGAACAGTACTGGAAAAGTATATGGGAGAAAGACACAGCACATAACAGCAATGCCCAGTGGCTGGTCTCTCTGAGAAAAGAACATAGCAACCTCCCTGAACAGAATCCAGTAACCATCACAGTGGCAGACATCCAAGAAAGAGTCTCAGGTATGAAGAACTGGACAGCACCGGGCCCTGACATGATGCATGCCTACTGGCTAAAGAAGCTTACCGCACTCCACGAGCGCCTGGCAGTACAAATGAACCAGCTGCTAAGAGATGGGACTCACCCCGAATGGCTAACAGAAGGGCGAACAATCCTGATCCAGAAGGATCCCTCAAAGGGTGCAGTCCCATCCAACTACCGGCCAATAACCTGTCTGTCCACAACATGGAAGCTCATGTCAGGCATCATTGCAACAAAGATAAATAGGCACATGGATCAATTCATGAGTAACACACAGAAGGGCATTGGTAGAGACTCCAGAGGAGCCAAAAACCAACTCCTGGTCGACAGAACAGTCGCTCAAGACTGCAAGTCACGACACACCAACCTGTGCACAGCCTGGATTGATTACAAGAAGGCCTATGACTCAATGCCACACACATGGATCACTGAATGCTTGGAGCTGTACAACATCAACAGGACTCTAACAGCCTTCATAGGAAACTCAATAAAGCTGTGGAAAACCACCCTTGAAGCCAATGGGAAGCCACTTGCACAAGTGTCCATCAAATGTGGGATATACCAAGGTGATGCTCTGTCCCCACTGCTGTTCTGCATAGGTCTCAACCCCCTCAGTCAAATAATCACCAAGACCGGCTATGGATACCGACTCAGAAATGGGGCCAACATCAGTCACCTCCTCTACATGGATGACATCAAGCTATATGCTAAGAGCGAGCGTGACATTGACTCCCTGATCCACAGCACCAGGATCTACAGTACTGACATTGGGATGTCATTCGGGCTCGAGAAATGCAGCCGGATTGGGACAAAGAGAGGCAAGGTAGTCCACACAGGAGGGGTCTCACTCCCAGAAGGAACAATAGCAGACATCGAGGACAGTTACAAGTACCTTGGAATCCCACAGGCAAATGGCAACCTGGAGCAGGCAACAAGGAAAGCTGCAACAGCTAAATACCTCCAACGAGTAAGGCAAGTCCTGAGAAGCCAGCTCATTGGCAAAAAATAAGACCCGGGCAATAAACAGCTACGCACTGCCCGTTATCAGATACCCTGCAGGAATAATAAGATGGCCAAAGGAAGAGATACAGACCACGGATGTTAAAACACGAAAGCTCCTCACCATGCATGGAGGGTTCCATCCCAAATCCAGCACCCTGAGACTGTATGCTAGCCGCAAGGAAGGAGGCCGAGGACTAGTGAGCGTAGAAGCCACTATCCAGGATGAAACATCCAAGATCCATGAATACATCAAGCTCAAGGCCCCAACTGACAGTGTGCTCAGTGAATGTATCAGGCAATGGAGAGCAGAGGATACAGTGCTGGAGGACAGATCCTCATGGGAGGACAAACCCCTGCATGGGATGTACCACCGGACCATAACTGAAGTGGCTGATATCAAGAAGTCCTACCAATGGCTAGAAAGGGCTGGCCTACAGGACAGCACCGAAGCGCTCATCCTGGCAGCCCAGGAACAAGCCCTGAGCACCAGAGCAATAGAGGCTCAGATCTACCACACCAGACAAGACCCAAGGTGTAGGCTGTGCAAAGAAGCGCCTGAAACAATCCAGCACATAACTGCAGGGTGTAAGATGCTGGCAGGGAAAGCATACATGGAGCGCCACAATCAAGTGGCTGGAATAATATACAGGAACATGTGTGCAGAATATGAACTGGAAACCCCAAGGTCAAAATGGGAAACACCTCCAAAGGTGGTAGAGAATGAGAGGGCAAAGATCCTGTGGGACTTCCAGATCCAGACTGATAGGATGGTAATGGCGAACCAACCAGACATTGTAGTGGTGGATAAAGAACAGAGGAAAGCCGTTGTGGTGGATGTGTGCCAAGCGATGGGAACATCAGGAAGAAGGAACATGAGAAACTGGAGAAATACCAGGGACTCAGAGAAGAACTGGAGGCGCAGGACCCTCAAGCTCCCAGGCCTCTGGTAGAGGACCCGAGCTTGGAGGAGAAACCACCCGCGGAGGGTGATAGGGGCGTGATTATATATATATATATATATATATATATATATATATATATATATATATATATATATATATATATATATATATATATATATATATATATATATATATATATACATATATACTGTATTTTGAGACTAAAACACTGTTTAATAAACATAGTATTATGAACAATTAGTACATAAAATTGTTTAATAAACATAGTATTATGAACAATTAGTACATAAAATTGTTTATGTACTGATAATTCAAAAACTACACAGTAAGAGTACACAAATCTATTTGAGTAGCTACTTATGTATCAACAGATGAGGCGTTTTATTACAAAATCATAAAGCAGTGGCTGTCGTGTTTCATGCTCTGCTGCAAACCGTGGAATGGGGGAGCATAGCATTTCTAAAGCCCTGCTGGCCAGCGTTTGAGAAGCGCGTGGCACGCAGGGCGATCCGGGCCTTGATAAACACTCCAGTTAGCAGGAGTGTTCTTCTGACGGGGATTTGACGTGCCGTGGGGCAAGTAGCGACTTTCTGACGACAGACAGATTTTGCGCTCAGTGTATTTAAACATGCATGTGCAGTGACGTATGTATCAGAGGATGTTCGATTGGCCGTTCTGCATGCTCTATACCAAACTTTCTCATTTCCTCCATCTCTGCATCCACAAATCACCTCTCTGGTCTTACTCTTTCCTGGTATCTCCAACCTCAGCATCCTTTTACCAACATCATGCATTTGTTGCTCCTCCAAATCATTTCCATCTGCTTCCTTGCATTGAGCTTCAGAGCATATACCATGATCTGTTCAACTGATGGATTCATTGTGATCCATCATTATCTCTCCCAAAGAGAACCTCAACATCTTCATCTCTGCTACCTCCAGCTCTGCATCCTGTCTCTGCATGCGTGTGACATGTCTCTGAACCAACAACATGGCTGCTCTCATCACACTGTTCATCACCTTTCCTTTTATTCTTGATGACACTCTTTGGTAACACATCACACCTGAAACCTTTTCCACCCGCTCCAACCTGTTTGAACACACCTCTTCACCCTTAACACTCAAGACAATCCGTGTGGACTTTACAGCAGATTATGTGTACTGCAGCGGCTGTATCCATACAGTGATGAAACTGGCATGTTGGGGAAGGACCAGAGTCATCATGACATCACATCTGTTTGTTTTCATATAAAGTACTCAGTGTTTTATCAGGGCCTGTTTGGATGAACAAAGAGCTGATATCCTGGAGATGGTAAATGTTTTTAGATCAGTGAATGGGTAATTTCCCACGGTATACACCTGACCATATCTCACGGCACACCTGACCATCTCCCACGCACACTGGTTTGCCACGGCACACTGGTTGAAAAACACTGGGATAAACCATGTATGCATTTACACAAACAAACACACACTGACAGAATCCAATTCTTTTTTCAGTCAAACAGCACAAACAATTTCCATCTAGTTCTGACATACAGTATGATGAAGAAAAGCATCCACAGCACAAAGAATATGCATTTTATGTTTTTGCCACTAATAAAAGAATTAGACATGCTGTTTACAAAGCTTGGAGTAAAAACACCAGTACAGAGCATCTTCCTGAATACTGAGCATAAGAAAGTAGGTTATTTTGCTCTGTTGTGAATTAGTGAACTTTCTAAGATGCAGTCTTGAAGTTTCAGTAACCTCTTTTACCCAGGAATGATGGATGGATGGATGGATGGATGGGTGGATGGATGGATGGATGGATGGATGGATGGATGGATGGATGGATGGATGGATGGGTGGATGGGTGGATGGATGGGTGGATGGATGGATGGATGGATGTCTTTCTTCCCTTTTCTGACATGCTTGAAATAAACCAATCATTTGTGGTTTCCATGGTCATGTTTCTCTAGAAAGGCGAGAGCAAGAGGCATGGAGGGAAAATTAGAGTATACCCTCTAGAATTTTCCAGATTACACCATGTAAAATGTGAATGGATTTGTCATTAATTCTTGTTAACTTTAGTATCTTGCAAGAACTCCAAGGAATGTGGAAAACTTCACCTGCCTTGTTTAGTACCAGGTATTTATCTCTGAGTCACACTGGCTCAATTTCTGGCTAAAGATGTCCTGGATCCATTTTAGGCCAGTGAATTTGATTGTTTAAAACAAACCCAAATAAACTGTGAATCAATATCAACATTGAAAAAAGGGTAAAAATACAATATAAATATAAATAAGCAATGAAAACAACATTTAATAGTCTGAGATCAAAATTCAACAACATATAAAGCGTGTGGTTAGGTGGAAATATACATTTTCCTTCTGCCACATTTTTGGAGTTACTAATGATGGCTGAGGCTCAGTGTTTTCACAACAACAACACGCATTTTTCACTGAAATGTTATTTTAAAATATGATATTGCTTTTTTTTGAAGACTTGAGTAGAACCTGAAAGCTGGAAAATGAGTTCCCATGGGAGCAGACTTGTGCACTGAAAGGCTGATTTGATAAAAGAGACGCCTGAAATGTGGAGAACACGAGGAGGAGGGAGATCTGGGAGCAAAAGGGCAAAAAAAAAGTCAAATTACACCTGAAACAAACAGCATGGAGTCAAATACTCGATGGTGGTTCGACATCATTAATGCACGGCAAACTCTCCAACCTTCAAGCTCTTAAAACGAGCTGTTTGCTTTCAACTTTGACTTGTTTACTGCAGCTACCATGTGTCAAACAGAAGCCATTTATCACTGTGCCATCTTTTCAGAGAATAACGCAATGAAGAATTGAATGTGGGAGCCTATAATTCATAATTTTTTACATCTTTTCATAACGTTATGAATGGCTGTGTTTCTGAAGCAACACTTGCTTCTCTTCATCTTTTTTAATGTCGAGCCTCTGATGTTATTTAAATATTTACTTTAAATTTTTCACTTTAGCATACAGTAGACAAAAATCGCTCCACTAGGATTAGTCTCCTATACTAATCAAATAATTCTGTAGTCTTTGTGGATGTCATTCAAAATTCGTACGCGAAATTTCCACATATGTATCACGAATTAACCACGTTAAAAGCACAGAAGATGTACAAGTACCACGCAAAGAACACATAAACCCGTGCTTCATTACATTTCTTTATTTAGACGTTCAGAGCACTAGGCTGAATTCACATCATGGTCAGTACCATGGTCAGCTGGTCTCTACCAATGCCATTCTGTGCGTTGCTCTTGTATTGGTCCTTGTGCCTTTTTATCTTACGATGATGCCTGACATAAGCTTCCATGTTGTGGCCTGTCATTGGATGGTAATGCACCTTTTGAGGGATTCTTCAGGATCGTTTGCCCTTCCGTTAGCAAAAAATGCAGGCAGAATTTAAATTTGATTTTGTTTCGATTTGAAATGATTTATTTCAAGCAATCAAAGCAAGAACAATGCACAAAACAATACAATTAGCATTTATACATTCATAGAAAGACGTATAAACGTAGGATAATTTGACATTAAATCGAACTTATAAAATTCCATCCCCGTTCTACCATAACCATTTTCATTACATGATTTATCATTATCCGGTTCATAACATTTTATGAGATGTCAATGCCTTTCCAACATGGTTTCAGGTCATTATGAATACTTAAGGATCAATAAATCACATGACAACAATGAATTACTTAATAATTACAGACATAACTATTTTGGATATCAACATAGCACATGGAGATTAGTTATCTAAAATATAAGCAGATTATTTTCACTAGAAAAATCATGGCTACTATTAAAAATAACTCTATATCAGAAAAAATAGACATAACACTGATTCAGAAATCTTCATAGCATATATTGATCAAGTATCAAAAATATATGACGATTATTATTATTATTTTCATTAGAACAATCATGAATATAATTAGACACAACACTATTTCCAAAATAATCATAGCATATGCAGATCAAGTATCAAAATTTTAAAATATGTGCAGATTATATTTCATTGGAAAAATCATGAATCACTTTTTGGGACAAATTAGGTGATATAATTAGAGATCGATCACTTTAACCCCCATCAATAATCGATGAGGCAATTTTATTATTATAATTATAAGGTAATTCTGTTAAATAAAAAGGTACATATTCTGTCGATTGTCAAAGGTTGATAATTCCATCGTTTGATGCCTGATTTACAGCCGATTTAACAGAGTTTATAAGTTCTCTTCGATGTTATGTCTGCAGACATTGTTAAGGTCTGTGTCCTTCTGCAACTGTTATCAGCGCAGCTAAAAGTTGAGGTCAAGTTGTCTGCAGGTCTGAACTCTGCTGAATATTAGAGTTACTTACACTTTCAGAGATTGCGCAGATCCAAGACGCCATATTTCTTTAAATTATATTTGACTCTTTGATTTATTACTTCATTAGTACCTTGGACCGGTTCAGAGGACCGCGCCGTTTAACCCTTGTGCTATCTTAGGTGACCCCACCCTTACTTTGACGTTTTCTCCCTACCATGACAAAGGTGGATAAAGGTGGAAAGATTTCATGTAATCCATGGACGCCAGTGAAGATCACAAATCATTGAAGAAAAAAGGTTCAGCGCACTGTCTAGTGGGTCTAGATGACCCAACGTTAAAGTGCCTAGGATAGAACAAGGGTTAATGAAGATCCTGCAGTCTTTTACCCAAGTGGTCTCAATCTGCTAATGCTTTTCTTAGAAGCCTGGCCTGTTTGGCAATTTCAGCATTCCTTCTGGTCAGATGGTCGTTTAGATAAACAGCAAATCCTCTCAGATTTTTCCTTTGGTTCATCAGATCTAGCTTGTGTTTCTGATTCAGAACACACATTCCGTCTAGTTTCTCCTGGGAAGAAATGGTAGCAATGCTAGCGCTGTTAGCATTAGCAATGCTAACTCCAGCTGCAGTTAGCTTTGCCCGAGGTTTGATCTGTACTCCAGTGAGAATGACATTATTCATCCTTGCTTGTTATTCCACGTCATCCAGTCTTTTCTCCAGAATGTCGACCCAGTTTTGTCGTTGTTCATTTTGAGCTCGGAGTCTTTGGAACTCTTCCACTAGCTCTAAGAGAGGAGTTAGCTTTACCTGGCCGTTGTCAAGGACTTTTTTACTGTTACTTGTTGCTTGGTTTTTCTTCGGGGCCATTGTCGGCTCTCTCTTTTGGAGCTAATCAGCTTTTAAGTCGCTCGAGGATCGTTGAATCCATTTTTAAGTCGCTTGAAGATCATTGTGAGAGCAGCCGGCAGGGGAAACGTGTCCGTGTCATAACCCAGAACCGTAAATGGAAGAAATAATATTTACATTTTCAGTCTGTCAAAATAGGTCTAGGTTAGATTTCACTTAACCCTTGTGCTATCCTGTGGGGTCCAGATGACCCGTTCTTTACATTGACGTGTTATCCCTACCATGACAAAGGTGGATAAAGGTGAAGAGGATTTCATGTAATCCATGGACACCAGTGAAGATCACAAATCATTGAAGAAAAAAGGTTCAGCGCACTGTCTAGTGGGTCTAGATGACCCAACTCCCAATGTTAAATTGCCTAGGATAGCACAAGGGTTAAATCTACATCAGATGTAGTCCTTCGGTTATTAGACGACCTGCTCTACCACCTGAGCTAAACTGCCACCGATACATAAACATAACATAAAGAAAATTAAATAACTGGGCGGGGTCAAAGTTGGCCACACAGCTGTTTATTCGGGTGACACAACATAAAAACCAAGGAAACTAACCAACAAAACACCAAAGTCGGAATAAATTATGAAATAACTTAAACCCTCAGGCTTTATAGCAAGAAAACGATTACTGAAATGCAGTCTCTGAAACACAAAATGCAAACAAAGACCACAGGGTTAAATTTAACAAAAGGACAATGCCAGAATAAAACTAAGAGGGATACCAGAGACTTTCACAGGCTAAATCCAGTTAGACAGCAGAAGCAGGCTGAAGAACAAATTCCTCTCAGGAATTCAGCCTGGAGCAGAGGTTCCTGGGAGCTTTTAAAGTTTCCCTCCCAGCCAGGTTATTGGTCGAGAGTGGCAGCCTCAATCAGCTCTGCAGGGGGGGCGGAGTCAGCAGCTGCGGCGGAGCAGGACCTGTGCAGGAGCTAAAACTCAAGCACACATACTCATACACACACAAAACATGAAGGCAAGACCAGGGGTCGTAACACTCATTGTCATGATGAGCTGGGAGTTGTTATCTGGCTAGCTAACCCAAAGGAACAGAATTGGGATGACTGAAAATCCTAAAAGATGCACATTCTTCAATCTTCTTCAATTTTAATTCAAGCAGTAAGGTGTATTTTCCTACTTTTTCCAGTTACTTCAGTGTCTAAATAGGCCTGAGCGTTCACAAAACTCAGTTTCTCATTTCAGAATAGGTCAACCCAGAAGTTCCGAGTTCACAAAAGCATATTTCTGAAAATCATGCATGGCATCCCCAGAACTGCTTTTTTTTTGACAGAAAGATAAAATTGAGCCAAAAATTAGAATGCAAATTTAATTTTTTAAGTTATAAATCATATTCGTCAAGAGTATGAAGCTAAAATATTTTTACTTGTTTTAATAACAACTATAACAATTTCCTAATTTCTAGATTGTAGTTCTTAGTCCTTATGCTATCCTAGTCACTTTAACATTGGGAGTGGGATCATCTAGACCCACTAGATGTGCGCTGAACCTTTAAATTAAATCTTTCCACCTTTATCCACCTTTGTCATGGTAGGGAGAAAACGTCAATGTAAGGGTGCGGTCATAGGACCAAGGGTTAATGAGACAAAAATTCTGGACTTTGTTGAATTGAGAGAAGCTTAGAAAGGTTTAGATTAGAGTAAAGAAGAAGTAAGAATTTGAATCAAAAACCAAACCTGGTAAAAAATCTTGAATGTCTAAAAACAAGGTTTTAAATCAATGTAATTATGAAATAGTGTTGTGTGAGCTCTGGGGTTTGATGCAGTTTGGCCTATTACCAGTTTATATGTAACCGAAATATTTGTTTAAATCTGCATCCAGCTGCATTAAATTACCATCAGAAGTTGACTTTTGACAGTAGATTATATTAAAAAGTGAAATATTTACAATCACAGGTAGGTTTCCAATATAACATGAAAATAAAAAGTAAAGGATTATCAGTATGTATCAGTAGATTATAAGCTTTTTCATTTTGAACTGAATTTCTGATGAAACCAACAATCTTATTTTATTTCAACTTTTTAAAGTGCCCTGTGGTACTTTTTGCATATATTTATCATCTCTTCTTCCTATTATCCATCTAGTTCCATAAATTCTTGTGTTTTTTGTGGATCAGTTTAAACTGGGATAGTTTGAACTTTAATTCAATTGCTCACTCGTTAGTCCCTGATGTGCTTAAACTTGCTTTTCATGATTGAAACCAGATGTCATTTCATTCTGCACATTCTTAAGGGTCTGTTCTTGGATCCCTAAGTATTCATGTCTGCCATTATCACCACTTAAAAATCTGTTCATACAGATTATAATAGTTTGAATGAAGAGAGTCACAGCATCCAGCTGAGCTCAAGGCATTCTTCGCTGGGAAGTAAAAAGCCTGTAATTATTTCACAGTTCCATCCAGAGTATGTTTGCAGCGATGAAATTAGTTTATTGTGTTGGTGATCTTGAGGCAGCAAAATGACTGCGGGGGAAAGGAGATGAGAGGCACACCAGAAGTAGAACAATCAACAGCAGAAGGCAGAGAGGAGAGGAGACACAGATCTGCAGAGTTCAATGCAGTCAGCAGGATGAAAATCAAAAACACACAAAACATAATGATGGCAGCAGCAAATACAACAATTAAGATGTCCTATATAGTAGAACAAAAGGGGGATGTTGAGAAATGAAAACATTAAATTAAAAAACAGCAATTAATCATTAAGATGAAATCAATGCAAATGTCTTGGTTCAGGCTGACATTATGGGTTCCAGTTATAAACGTATAGGTAATGTTTCAGTTTTGCATAACCTGCCATTTAAATGCAGTAAGAGTGCTGTTATTGAACAGTTAGGAATATCCAGTACTACTCACCAAACTAAAACAAACTTTTGATTGACTTCCATCTCAGTCATTTAAGTTTTGAATGAAAGGAAACTAGTCAATAATCCTCAGCGGTACTTTGGAAAACATCTTTGTGCTAATAAAACAGTGTGTCATACTGATGTTATTCTCGGTCTCATAACAGCTTCATAAAAACTGTTCCCCAGCATTGCTCCATTCCTTTATTTCTTTTCATTTTTTCACTGCCTGATGTTGGCAAGTGTTCATTGTCTCTGCAACATTTCACAAATGTGTCATGGTTCACTGTAAAGGTGGAGGTGCTGACAGTGTGAACCTGAATAACACAGAGCCCAAATGGGGCCAGAAAAAAAATACAGGAGTGCATGTGTGAAAGCTGCTAGCAGAAGGTGTATGCCTAGGAAATGATGGTAATATCAAACTCCCACTCCAATCATCTTTTGATAGCATTTTTTTGTCTGCCCTTGATTCACAAAATTTTGAACAAAGAATACTCAGAAACACAATTGTAACCCTTGTGCTATCCTAGGCACATTTGTGAACCTCATGGGTAGGAGTCTGGCAGGGAGAACACGTCAATGTAAGGGTGGGGTCATCTAAGATAGCACAAGGGTTAAGCTTAATTTCCTTCATATGTCCTTCATGTCCTTCATCATAAGAAAAGTGCCACAAGAATATGTTCAAAACACCAAAAACAAGCCCCGCTCCTCACAGTCAACTGTGGTGTTCTTAGGCAAGTCACTTCACCCTCCCTGCCTAGAAATAATTTGAGCATCTACAAAAGTGCAGAAAAATCCAACCCATTCTTTTTATTCTTATTATTATTATTTCTTATTATCAAAGGCTTAAGTACAACGTAAAAAAACCCCTTTATATTTAACAGTAAAAAACAGTAAAACCATGACAGGAAAACCCAGTAAACTATAAAACTGTTATTTTGACTTGGAGTTCCTGTTATTTAATTAACTGGCAAAATTAGTAATAAGTAAATTTTTTCATTGGAAAAAAATACATAATCCTACTGTAAAGGACTTGTGCATTGTTATTTTAATGGACAACTTCTACAATGGTTATCACAGTAAAATGCTTTCAGTTTTACAAGTTTTTATTGACAAAACAGACGGTTTTTAATATAATGTGCTGTTGCTGTGATATGACATTATGATTCTTACTTTTCATTTATGTCCTTCTGAACTTACCATAATTTCCGGACTATAGAGTGGACCTGATAATAAGCCGCACCCATTACATTTTTTAAAGAATAAAACATTTTGTACATACAAAAGCCGCACCTGTCTATAAGCCGCATGTTCCCACATTGAAACATGTGTTGTAGAATGAGGATGTGTCTGTGCTGAAACCACGTGCCGCTGCAGAAGTACAGCAGAAGAGGGAGCCCTCTTACTCCCTCTCCCACTGCTCGGCTCCTTCCTCTTACACACACAGCGCCCTGACACACATACACATACTAATATAGTTACACATATAATTAGTTCAGTTAGATAGTTAGCAGTTAATTGTAACTGTTATTTGTTAATAAAGACCGCCGGGGTATTTTGGGTTGGGGAGGGGGAGGGTAAACCACGACACCGCAACTTCTGCTGCTTCATCACCGTGGTGATCAATCCACTGCTGAGAAGGCTAGAAACATACAAAAACTTGAAACACTAGAAAGACACTGAAACAGGGAACATCAAAACTATGGACCAGCACAGGAGGAAGGGAAAGATAGGACTTAAATACATACAGACAGACGAGACACAGGTGACAACACTAAGGGGAAGATGGGCAAAACTCGATACAATGATACAACACAGGAACCTTTCAAAATAAAACAGGAAATGAACTCAAAACATGTCAGAACTAAAAGAGAACCAAAACACAAAAGCAGAGAAACTAAAACCGTAACACACAGAGGTGGCATGTGAATGATGTTTCACTGTAACATATGCGGAGAATCGGTTCAGTCTGTAAAAGCTTAAGTCTTGCATTGCAGACTGCATTGTAATGAACCCTGGTGTTTTTAAATGTATTGACCCAAGTTGTAAGCAAGGGTTTTCTGGCGATGCAGCTTTAAGATCTCACTTATACCGCAACCACATTGGAACCACAACATTCTTTCAGGAAACAAAGTGTGATGTATTACAATGCACCATCTCATTGTGAACATCAGTGTCAGGGAAAAAAAGCTTTAGTTGCACATTTAAAGACACATACATGAGGGATGACATGTTAAATGTCCAGTGAAAGGATGCCAAAGTGTGTTTTCTGTAAAACCTCCCATTTGTCTAGAAAACACAAATGTTTAAAAAATCGGATTTTCAGTTCGAACTCAGAGACTCAGTCACAGAATCCAACTACAAGTGACATAAAGGAGGCTACCAGTGTCTCAAACGCAGAAGATTTTTGTAGGAATGGTTCCAATTTCAGTTACCTGTATATTCGAAATGTAAGTATGTTTTACATTAAACTACAGGCACAGCATCTTCTACCTGCATCCACCATTCAAACCATTGTTGAAGAAATACAAAATATCCATGAAGTAGGACAGATGTACACACTTAATAAACTAAGCTCACTTAGTTATGTCAGTTTCAGATGAAGACATTAACACAATCTGTGATGCAGTAAAACAATCAGACATGTTCTTAGCTTGTCATACAGGGCCAATGAGGACTTTTTACTCAAGAGTTCAATGTTTCAAAAATATGTCCAAACATGTGGACCCTCAGAAAGTGTTTTTGGGCAGAGATGAGAACAGGACAGATAGATTTGCCTATTATGTATCTGTTCTAAAGGCTATGAAGAACATGCTGGAATCCACTTTTTGGCAGGCTCTCATGTTAATGGATCCTAGTGTCTCAAATCTATATGTTCTGAAGGACTGTTCTGATGGTAATGTACTTCTGTCAAACACATTTTTTCAGGAAAATCCAAACAGTCTCAAACTGCTCCTATACCAAGATGCATTTGAGGTTGTGAACTCACTCGGTTCTGCAAAAAAGAGACACAAGATTTAAGCTGTGTACTTTTCTCTACTCAACATCTCCCCCCATGCTCCATCAAATGTTGATCATATGCAGCGATTTTTACTCTGTAGAGAGAAAGGCTTCAAGGAATTTGGCCATGACAGAGTTTTTTCAGAAATCCTGACTGATTTGAAGATGCTAGAGCAGAATAGGATAGCCATGCCAGACAAAAATGTTGTTAATAAAACTCTCTACTGCATTGCTGGAAACAGCCTGGGCTCTCATTGTATTAGGGGTTTTACAGAAAGTTTCAGTTCATTGTATTTTTGCAGATATTGACTGTTAACTTGAACTACGTTTCAGTCTGTGGAGCTCAGCGGACACCAGGCACCTATAGATCTGCCACAGAACAGTTGAAAAGAGAAGACGTGTTAGATGTACATGGGATAACTATTACGGTTTTAGTTTCTTCACTTTTGTGTTTTGAGTTCATTTCCTGTTTTATTTTGAAAGGTTCCTGTTTTGTATCTTGGTTTCAAGTTTACTTTTTGTTCCCCTCTGCCCTCATTGTTTCCACCTGTGTCTCGTTTGTATGCATTTTAGTCTTGCCTTCCCTTCCTCCTGTGCTGGTCCATATTATCTTCTTCCCCTGTTTTGAGGGTTTCGAGTTTTCGAGTTTCGAGTTTTGGTTTGCCTGCTTGAGCAGTGGTTTTTTGTTTGTAGTTTTGTGGACTTAATTAAATATCCTGTTTGCCTGAAACCTCCTGCCTCCTCCTCCTCTCTGCGTCTGGGTACTTCCTCATCCCCTCTCATAACAGTATGGACCAGCCAGACTTGTACCCAACAGAGAGTGATGTGCTGTTTTTTTTTTTTAGCGTTCTGCTGAGAGGCAGATGTGCACCAGCCGGACGACTTCCTTTATCCACGGGTGCGTGACATGCAGCTCCTGGAGGCATATTGCCAGGAGGCGGAGAGGACCAGGTCCCCTTGGACTGCTGACTGGGCCCTGTTCCCCGCCTCTGTGTCGGACGAGAGCTCTCCTGAAAATCTCCAATGACCTCCTCCTTGCTGCTGACTCCGCCCCACTCTCCATCATCCTCCTACTTGATTTGAGCTCAGCCTTCGATACCATCTCTCATACCATCCTCGTAGACAGACCTCGAGACTGTCCGCCATAGGTGTCACAAACATACCACTCAACTGGTTTCACTCTTACCTCTCTGGTCGCACCCAATTTATTCAATTAAAAATATTAACTTCCCACGCAGCTCCTGTCAATACAGGTGTGCCCCAGGGCTCTGTCCTGGGACCCCTGTTATTTATCATTTACCTTTTCTCTCTTGGACAAATCCTCCGTAAATACAAGATTCACTTCCATTGTTCTGCAGACGACACTCAGCTCTACATTTCCACCAAGCCAAATTCCTCTCTTCCTCCTACTGACTGCCTTCTTGCAATAAAACCCTGGTTTACTGCTAATTTCCTAAAACTAAACAATGATAAAACTGAACTTCTCCTGATTGGCACTAAATCTATTTTAAACAGCATTCAGATGTTCTCCATTCCCTTTGAAAACTCCTCCATTTCCCCCTCCCTTCAGGTTAAGAGTCTGGGTGTCATCTTCGACAGCACCCTCTCCTTCACTTCACACATCAATATCATTACCCGGTCTGCCTATTTCCACCTTCGCAGCATTCGCCGTCTTCGCCCTTCCCTCAGTCCTCATTCCACAGCCGTCCTGTCTTTTCACTTCCAGCCTGGATTACTGCAATCCCTTCTTTTTGGTTTACCAAAAAAAACGCTACGAAAACTACAGTTTATTCAAAACTCAGCTGCCAGAATTATCTGTCAAACACCTTCAATCCAACACACCACACCTGTTCTGCAGAAGCTCCACTGGCTACCGTCACACACTGAATTACATTCAAAATACCTTGCTCCCTTATATCTATTAGATCTTGTTCATGTCGCTACACCCACCTGTACCCTCAGATCCTCCTACTCCCTTCATCTGGATGTACCCACTGCTCAGCCTTATCACTATGGGGAGCAGAGCTGTCAGCTGCTCTGCCCCCTGGCTCTGGAACTCACTACCTCCTGACCTCAGAAACATTGGCTCTCTCTCACTTCACCAAAACACTAAAAACTCACCTTTTCCAACTTGGATGTTTACCCCCATAACTTATTATTCATGCCTATCTTAAATATATATTTTATTGTACATTCTATTGCTTTTCATTTTATTTTCATTTTTATGTACGGCGACCCTGGGTTCCTTGAAAGGCGCCTAACAAATAAAATTCATTATTATTATTATTATTTGTGGCCATTGTCATCTTATGGAAAAAAACAGAGACCAGATTGTTCCACTGAAGCACAGCATCTTGTCAGACTGAATGCCTCGATGTTGCTGGACCGGAGACCAAAATGTATGTCTGCGTCTCTTCACAGAAATGGCTGAATCACAGTTGCTGAAGAACAATTGGGATGTAATAGCTGGAGTGCTTCCAGATATTCTCGATTAACTTGTCAAGTCGGTTGAAGAAACTTTGAAACCACTTGGTGCAACAACCAGAGATGATTTAAAGTACATCACAGATTTGCTGAATGATTTGCTGCTTCTGTTAAAGCCCATACAAGCAAGAAGATTGGTGGCTTCCTGGACCCAAAATGGTAAATTTAAAATTTTCTTTTCACACCTATTTAAGATGATTTTTTAATTTGGAAGAAAAGGTTTAAAAGTCGTTTTTTCAATCCAAGCATGTTGTCATCTTCATTAATTAACCATGCTTTAATCAAAGTTGTGATGCTATGTAGAGGAAAGTAAAAAAAAAATGTGCTGGGAATCAATAAAAAACAAACTAATTAATGGCCAATCTGAAGAAAAAAATCGCCAATGATCGTCAAAAAGTAAGTAAGTAAGTACAAGTTCATTGAGAACACTAAAATGCAAATTGAGAACATTTTTAGCAACAACACTTATTATTAATATAGTGTTTGTTACTGTAACATATATTTTTCATTTTACAGCCTCAAGCACCTCAACACCAAGCGCAGGACATTTCTCTCCAGTACGTGTCCTTTCATTTTCACCCTCAATCTCTTCTTCACCTGGGTCTTCCCCCATAACTTCATCACCTTCAGGAATCCAAACACCATTAATGCCAAACTGGGTAGAGAGATATAAAATACCCTGGAAAAGGCTTCCTGAAGAGCTGATACAGAATTTGGAAAGGCAGAAAAGGCCAAGTGAAAGACAACGATGAGAAATGGTTCGTATTGTGGTCTCTGAAATGGTGAAGCTTAGTGGGAATCCAACTAAACAAAACACCACTGAAATAGCAAAACAAATGTGTTTTAAAAAAAAAAGCCTGAAAAAAAAAGCAGGATACAAGATGTGATTGATGGTGATGTTATTGGACCAGGATATCATTCTCTAGTAAAGCAACTTCAGTCAAGCGGCCATAAAACGCAAAGCAGCATCAGATCATGATGATGACACAGATGAAATACCTGCTAAACAAAAAGCAAGTGTTCAAGACACTTATGGCTTTGATAGCTGGGAGCCAAGTATTTGCCTCTCTCTGAAACTGTGGAGTCAGCTTCAAGAAATGAAGAAGCTGTTCAAGAAAATGAACTACAGCGTGGATCTTGTGAAAGAACTAGTGAAGTGCACCTACTATACGCAGCGTAAAGACATTAACACAGGTGCAAGCATCCAGAAACTCTACAAGGAATGGTCTTTTTTCTTTAATAAGTTTGGAATGAAAGATAATTTTTGAGAACTGACTGGTGTAAATCTGATTGAGACCTTCCTTGCTAAGGTTGATTAAAAAAAAGGGACATCTGCTTAAGTTTCTCAGATATGTTGATGCACAAAAACACAAGCAAGATCCAGGAGCAACCATCCTCCCGAGCACCTGACCCCCACAACAGTGAATGCCCTTCTCAAGCTTCAGACTGATAAAGGTCAGTCCAACAGATGCTCACAAGATGTCACTGAGATGCTGCTTCTGTTGCTGGCTCATTTTGATGAGAATGAAGGGTTTTTGTGTTGAGATGACCAGCCATGCAAAAGATGTGGAGATGGACAACATACCACCAACACCCTTTATCATTGTCTGTGGTAAGTAAGTAACAAAAAAACTAAAAGCTTTATGTCTTTCTGGTGTAACCACATAATTGCAGACATTGTTTGTTTAATGTCAGGTTGCTTGACGCTGGCTAACAGTAGCTGTGTTTCCACAACACATATGTGAAAAACTTCATCGAAACACTAGAAATGTCAAGAAAAGACAATTTCATTGTTAAATCATTAAATCACATTTTAAATTTCATTTTCGCATTAAATCATCAGACAATATTTTCAGGAACCGGTCTAAACGAAGCAGAACTTTGCCTTTGATGATTATTAGCTTCTGGTTTCTGAAAAAAACAAATTTTCACATTAAAATGATACTGCAATAAATTTTGTTTAAAAATAAAACATTTGTAGGTTGTTTATGTTATTTTTTTTTGCAGATGACGAGGATTCAGTGAAAGAACATTGTTGATTTGTAGAAGTTGTTTCTGATTTGTAAAAATTCAATAAAAGCGACATTACAGTTTTTCCCTTTTTCATAGAATATTATTATAACACTGAGAACTCAACCATGTCTCAGATCAACTTTCAGAGCAAAAAGATTAATCATATTTTGTTTTTACATAAATCCTGATTCATTGAGTATTTATTTTTAACAGATAAACATTTTTTGTGATAAAGTTGTGATGAAGATGAAGACATCAAACTGCATGCTAACAACTGGACATTAACTTTAACCACGTCCGACTTTTAAGGTGTGATGAATAAATAAGGCAAAATAAAATGACACAACCATCGTAAAACTGGTATTTTCTAAATATAATAATAAAAATAAATGTCTGCAACTTTAATTCCTTGTGTGAAATATTCGTGACCCAATCGCCACAGCTTCTGGTCCGTGAAAACAACTGTCTCAATAAATCCATTTTTTAGAGGAAAACTCCTGGTTTTGTCAGTAAACAGCAGCTTCATGTTTCTTTAAACTCGAAGGCTCTTCTTCAGGTTCCTCACTTAATCTTTTCTCCCCAAAGAAACTTTCCAAATACATTTTATTGTTTGTTTGTTTTTTTTTTGTTTTTTTTTGTTTTTTTTAAATTGTCCTGTCCAACAGCTAGGCAAACAGATGAGAGCTGAGGGCCTCTTGTGTTGGACATATTTTATTTTAACAAGAGGGGTTATTAATCTTCAGACAAACCAAAGGTATGTCTGAATAAACCCCTTTTGTAATTGAGGCCAAACTTTATTAATTTCAATCATGTTTGAAAATCTTTGGTGTTGGACCGGACGGAAAAGGAAAGAGGGGAAAAAGAGAGAGGGATGTTAGAGGGGGGGGGGGGGGGGGGGTAGGAGGGTGATAATAGGAGGGGAAGGGGGGTAAGACCATGAAGCAGCATAGAGCAGACAGGTTTACTGGCTGTTTATCATTACGGTACGGTTCAAATGTAGTACAAAAAGGGCGGGGCCTGTTCACACACACTCAAATATTATCAACACACCTGCTAGCTGCAAAAATGTCCACATGTCAACATGTACACAAAACAGATAGTGTTCACAAACGCATACCTATGCCTTAAAACCAACTAGTGTAAAATATGTCATTCATTCAATCATGCAAACTATTAGTGCAAAGGTGAGCTAACACCTGTGCCCAAGTGAGTGTTTATGTTCTTCTAAAATGGATGGTGGAATGTGAAAAGAAGGAGGAGGGATGCCAGCCACCCCCACACCCAGACCCCCGCCGCAGCAGCAGCGGCAGCCGGAATTCCCCCAACGCCACACGGGAACAGGCAGGGAACAACCGCCCCCCGGGCGACCAAGACCGCCACCCAGGCCAGGGCCAGCAGGACCGCCGCGAGGCCCCCAGAGCCAGAGAGCAGGGAGGCGCGGAGGGAAAGAGAGCGCCGCCCCAGCCCAGCCAGGAAAGCAGCCCCCCCGCCGCGCCGGAAGAGCCCAACGCAGGGCCCCACCGGAGAAGGACGCCCACAGCCCCAGACGAGCACCCCACCACCACCCAGGAGTTCCGGGCATCCCCCCGCCCCGACCCCAGGTACGAGCCAGGACCCCCCAAGGGAGACCCGCTCCGCACCCCAGGCAGCCACCCACCCGGCCCATGGTTGGTCCAGGTAGGAGCAAGGCAGGGGCCCGCCGCCCCCGCCTAGGAGGGGGGAACCCCGGGGAAAAAAGGGTGGCCCACAAGGGGTGTTATAAATATGGCCCGACCAGGCTCGGCCATGTTGGAAGTTTGGCGGGGCCCAGCGCCCAGGGGCAAGGACCAGGACCCACCCCCCAGGGACACGAACACCCCCGGCCCAGGTGTAATATGAACCCCCCCACCGTGCGGAGAGAGCACCGCCGGGCCCAGGGAGCCGGGACCCAAGGGACACGGCCGCCATCGCCAAGGTGCCCACACCCCCCACCAGGGAAGGGGTAGGGGACAGATGGACCCAGGTCCCACCTTCCTTGTAAAATGTGTGTGCGTGTATGGGTGTTTGAGAGGGTGTTTGTGTGCATGTGTGTGTGTTTATGTTTGAGTGTATATATTGAAGGGGGAGGGGTGTGTGTACTAAGGGGGGTGCAGTTAAAATTGGCGAGTAGGGCACTAAGGGGACATCTCCTGATTACTCACAGTGATGTCCCCTCACCCTCCACACCAAGGGGCCCTAAATGTCTAAGGTGCGGTTAAAATTGGCGGGTAGGGTGCCAGGAGGACATCTGCTGCTTGCTTGCAGTGATGTCCAAGCACCCCCCCTACCAAGAACCCTACATGTCTAAGGTGCAAATAAAACCGAAAGAGGGGGGGCCCACTCCATACGGCAACCATAGGAGGGGGGCCACTGCCAAGTAGCCCCCCCCAAGGCGCATCGCAGGCTAGGCCCCCCACCCCCTCACCCTAATATGAGGTTATATGAGGAAGGGGGTAAGTTGGGGACAGCTGGTAGACTGTCCCCTGGTGGTCAAACAGCCGTCCCCCACCCCCCCCCCAGCAAAGGGGCCAGGCCCACCCAGCCCAGGGGCCCCACCCCCGGAGGCGCCGACACCCCAGGCCCGGCACCACCCACCCCACACAGAGAGAGAGGAGCCAGAAAGCGTCGCCCACCCCGGAGCAAGCCCAGGCCCCTACCCCCAGACGCCGGCCCTAGAGGAGCTCTGGTCAGGCCTCGACGGGACCGAGGAGGCCAACCGGCCGAGGCAACCACCGATTGCCTCAGCGGAGACCCCGACCCGTTAGCCCCCCCGACCCGTTAGCCCCCCCGACCCGTACCAATAATGGGCCCCCCCTCCCCCCCAGAACGCCCCCCCACAGGACAGGGCCGACAAGCCCCCCACCCCACCCCACCCCAGACCCCGCAGCCGAAGCGGGTGACACCCAGAGCGACCGGGGGCCCCGAGAGGGTTGTCCCGTCCCGTCCCAGAGCCAGGGAAGGGCCGATCCCAGCCCCAGGTGCAGATGGGCAGCCCATCCGGCGCCGCTGGGCCCCCCCCCCCCGAGCAGGGCCCCCCGCCAACCCCCCCCAGCACAGGCAAAGGGACCACCCCCCCAAGCCAAGCCAGACCACCACCCCACCCCCCCACCACGCACCCCCACACCCAAGCCTAGAGGACCACGCAGCACCCCAGCCCGCCCCACCCAGGCACCGGACCCGACCCCCCGACCAACGGAGCCCCCCACCGCCCCCGCCAGGCACCGGAAGCCCCGACCCCCACCCCAAACCACAGCAGAGGGGCAAGGAGCAGCGACGACCAAGCCCCCCACCCCCTAAGTCATGGTGTCAACCACAGGAGACCAGAGAGACTGAATTCTTTCAAAGTTACTTGAGCTTTGGGCTGACATTTTTTCCAAGCTGATATGATCAAACAGCAGATTTCTGTGTTGACTTATGTTTATATTTTTCTTGTTTTTCCAATTTATTAAAATAGTTTTTTTGGCAATACAAAGAGTTATGAAAATGATAGATGCTAATCCTTCTTGTTTGTTTGTTTTTTAGCTTTGAGTTTCTAACTTTGCATCCCGAGCAGCTGCTTAAAGTCACGCAACAGACAGATGGATGTGGTTGATAGAATCCGGTGGTTTTCCAAATAAATCTTCCGTCGGTATCGGGGAGGAAAGAAAACCCGGAAATAATCGCACATATGCATTTGTTTTCTGTCTGCGGCCGGGTACCAAGTGACCCACGGACCGGTATCAGTTTGCAGCCCAGAGGTTGGGGTCCACTGGATTTTTTTGGAAAAAAAAGGATGAACTGTAACTGTAGAGCTTCCACTAGGGGGAAATTAAAAACAGAACAATATCACATTATAGAATGAACAATTTCTCTGTCCAACAATCATAGACATAGCTTTCATCTGTTAAAAGTTTTTTCAACTTACAACAATCTTTTCGTGTTTACTTAAATATTTTCGTTATAATGTGAATAATATGTTTGTTTTGTAAATTTTTTTCGAGTGTATTTAGGGGTTAAACGTTGATTTTTCTTCAAGTGAAAACATTTTTTGAAGTGAAATGTCCTGTGAAATGTACAAATATTTGCTGTACAACAGTTTTTGACAGTGAAATGAAAAACAAAAATATCTTCTTAACGTAGAAAATTAAAATATTCTTTACCATAATTTTACAGTCCCATTCTGACAACCACAGCTGCCGGCGTTTTATCGTAAAAACGAAAAATGTTTTTAGTCCACATCCCTGGAAAGACTTCAGACCTCTCAGTCCAGAAAAGCGCAGTGCTAGGAACAGCTAAGATACTGCGCAGGACACTCAAGTTCCCAGGCCTCTGGTAGAGGACCCGAGCTTAGAGGAGAAACCACCCGCGGAGGGTGAGAGGGGCGTTTTATATATATATATATATATATATATATATATATATATATATATATATATATATATATATATATATATATATATATATATATATAAATTACATATGTATCAAATAGTGTTTTATATTAGTAAATGTTTGTTAGTAAAAGTTTGTTATAAAATGATTGTTTATGAGCTACATGTTTATTTGGACATTGTTGTTTATTTACCGATGATTAAGAACTACACAGTAAGATTACACAAAGATACTTTTGTATTAACAGATGAGGCGTTTTATTACAAAGACAGAAAGCAGCGACTATCGTCTGTCATGCTCTGCTGTAAACCGTGCAATGCGGGGAGCATGGCATTACAAAGGCGCTGATGGCTCCGTACGAAGCGTGTGCCACAGAAAAAACAGCTTCCTTAATGAAGTCGTATTTTTTACGGCAAGAACTGCAGAGCCGGTAGCAGGAGGTCACACCCGGGGGCGGTTTCAATAAACACTCAGGTTGTCCGGAGTGGTCTTCTGCCAGGGACTTGACGTGCCACGGCACAGAAAGCGACTTTCTGATGACAGACAGAATTTGCGCTCAGTGAATTTAAACACGCATGTGCAGTGACGTATGTTTCAGAAGATGTCGTATTGGCCGTTCTGCATGTCAATCATGTCCTGTACTTCTCAATGAGGATTTTGATTTGCTGGTGGAAGTACATTTTTTTGGTTATTTCTCTTTGCTGACCTGTATCTACCCTCATGTCCTTGAAGATCGACCGGGTTGATCAAGATCGACGTAATGAGCACCCCGGGTTTAGAGTTTTAAAGCTGTGCGTAATTTTCCACATAAAAATACATGTTGGGGACAGCCAGATATTTCCAAATAATTTTCACATTATTTACTTGGTTGCTTTGCAAGCTGACTCAAACTAACCACAGATTGACTTTTTCTGGAGTTCTCCTTTTCCAAAGTGTGTCAAAGATCTCCACAAGGGAGAATGTTCCAACAGACATCAGGATCAGCATATTCAACCAGGCAAGCCTCATCATCAAACACGAGAGCAGGAGGAGTAGCTCTGCGAAGCAAACATGTGCAGCGCTCATAATGATGCAAGGCGGGAATTGAGGAGCATGCTGGGTAAAAGAAGGCAGCTCCATCACCTGTGAGGAATGCTGGAAAGGAGAACACATGCTCTCAACAGTTTCTGCTCTAGTGTCGGTCCAGATGGTTGTTGACAACATCAGTAAACGTCTAAAAGCCCAGCTTCTGTATTTTGGGGTGTTTAACAGTAACATCTCCTAAACCATAAGTGTGAGTGATGTAGAAACAAGAAGAAAGTTGAAGTGAAGACATTAAAAATGAAAGGAAAAGGCTGAGAGGGAAGATTTGAATAATTTAAAACTCCAACGCAGTTTTTATAGAACTGAACAATGGGAGAGCTACAAGGACAGAAGAGGCGTCAAACATAAAGATTTTATCTTGAAATACTGACTGACATCTGTCTGTTTCCTTTTTACTTCATTATTCTGTAGAACATGTTTCCCACACTCTTTCCAAGCCAAACATTGTTTTTTCTTATGATCCAAACTTGAGGACAAGAAAGCTGCAGAGATGAAACGACTCAGCTCAACTTCTCATGCGACCTTTCCTGGAAAGATTATTGGCAGAGTTTTTATTGTCTTTCAGCAAATGAAACAGATGTTGGGAAATTGGGGATCATCTCATAATCTGGGATGCCTAAATCTGAGATGGGGTCAACATTGAGGACAGACGCGTAAGAGGCAGGAAGCAAACACTTCTTGCACTACTTTGAGTCTAAATGGGGCCGTGTTTGGACGTCATGGTAACAATGTCTATCCAAAATTGCTTTTATTATTTAGAAGCTTCACATGTCAAATCAAAGCAGGAAGTCTATCATTTAGATATGCCAATAAAGCCTAATTGAGACTGATTGAAGATAAAGCATTCCTGCAAAGCCACCAGTTGAATCTGTTTCTCTTGTACATCCCTTTAATAAAAATATTCTAAACTCTTATGCTGGCAATAACCAGAGACAGCTTCAAACATTCTCTTTTTAAAACCTCACGCTTCCAAATCTTCCAGACAGAGCCCTTCTTTCTCTGTTTTTCTTGTCCTCTCAGACCCCAGCAGATGATGGCAGATGATCACCTGAACAGAGCCTGCTTCTGTTGGAGGCTTCTTTCTGTTCTTCCTCTCCTTCATCACCCATTACACTTTTGGAAGTTATTGTATACAGAAAATCAGGGATGAAGTAAGACTTTTGCTGGTATCGGTAATATAACAAATTCCATTAACATAGATCTTTTTAATAGCAGAAAACGCATGTTAAGGGTGCAACGATTAATCAATAAATCGATTTCTCCAACCAGATCGATCTGTCTAAGGCAGTGTTTTTCAACCTTTTCTGAGCCACGGCACACTTTAACCTTAAAAAAAATCCCGCGGCACACCAGCATCCAAAAATTTAAAAAAAAAGAAGGAGAAACTGTATTGATCTACAGCCCCTCCACAATCTCACATGCATTTTTGAGATAATTGTTGCAGAAAAAGCTGGAAACTGCAGCTGTTTTTTTTCTAAAAGATGCAATAAAAGATAAGTTAGAAGGTTTAAAAACAGTTTGATGTGTGTTCGATGGTTTCAAGACGTTTAACAACAGATCTCCGTATGCGCTGTCACTCTCACAACCCAATGCATTATGGGAGATGTAGTGCATAAAACGGCCGGAGATTGCTTTTCGGAGCTTCATGTTTTTGTTCACTTGTTCCACGGTCTGATACCGGATTCTGTGGGAAGCTACACCGCTAAAGACGGTCTTTAGCTGCTATTTTTTTTTAGAACTGAGCGACTTCACGAGCTAAATCGGGACAAGGAAGTGAAGACTTTAACCACTTCTGATTGGTCAGACTGATGACATGTGATTAAGCCTTCAAGAGTGATTGGTGGAGACAGTTAAAGGGACGGGACGTTTCCAAAATACAGCCGAAGGTGCAGCTGAATCGCGGAACCTTATCAAAATGTCTTTAATAAAATAAAATAAACGCAAAGAAAAAGTATTTTATGATCTTTTATATTTCTTACTCTTCAGTGTTTTATCAGGGCCTGTTTGGATGAACAGAGAGCTGAAAACATGGAGATGGAAAATGTTTTTAGATCAGTTAATGAGGGCAATTTCCCACGGCACACTTGACCATCTCTCACGGCACACTAGTGTGCCGCGGCACACTGGTTGAAAAACACTGGTCTAAGGCATGTTCTTAATCTAATTAAATCGACCTATACCAATTATAAAATTGTTGCGAAATGATATAAATAGTGTGTTCCATACAAATTTACTGGCTCTCAGACACTCACAAGTTGTGTGTGTGTGCGCTAAAGTTGCGGCCCGGCCTGAGCTAGATCATGCTTTCAGTGGCCCCAGGTATTGAGTTTGAGACCCCTGCGTTACAGTAGAGATAAATGCAGTTAAGAATAAATTGTGACTGTAAATAAAAATGTTGACCGGGCTTTGTGAAAAAGAATATTTGAATTGATTATTTTACTAAAGAACTTGATAAATGCAGGAAATGCACCTCCTTCTTTCGCATTTTCTTCTTCTCCTGTACTAATTTTAGTTTGTACATCCTCATCCTCACTTGTAATCTTCCTCTTGAACAATCTTCCCTGCATTGTTCTTTTTCAATGACTTTTTCAAATATAAAACAATTCCTTTACTGCATGTTTCGCTTCTACCACTGCGTTAGATTTTAACAAAGGTGTTTAGAAAAGTGTATGAATCATGTATTGTTTTTTTTCTCATGTTGCAAACTAACCAATAGCTAACATGGACATAAATATGTCAACTTGGAAAAGACTGTGTCCCCAGACAACAAATCAAACATATCCTAAAAGACTTGCATGCTCAATGTGTTTGTTTGGGGAAGCGACAGAATTAGTGGATAATGTGAGGAGAGAGGGACATAAATCACATTTTGTAGTAATGATAAGACACTAATTAACCACAGAGATGGTAAAATGATGACATGAAGTGCTATCTGGTTTTCAGTTTTAGCCTGTAGCTGATCTTCTTCCAACCAGCACGGTGTCCCTCCCCCACATCTTACACCAGTACGCTGCACCGGGCAGTACCGAACAGTACCGACTTACTTTCAGCCTGCAGAAAAATCCAACCATCTGTTTTCTACACCCGGCCAGGGTCACAGGTATGCTGGAGGCAACCCAGCTGCTCTCAGGCTAAGACAGTACAGGAAATCCTTTGGGGTAAACTGTTGGTCTTATAAATGCATTGAGGACATTAATGACTGGTTGTGCCACAACTATTTAAAAAAAAAAAAAACGAAGGTTATTGTCTTTAGGGTTAAGAGAAACGTCAATCCATTCATCTAAAAAATACCAACCAGGCCAGAAACTTAGGTGTAGTCAGGGACACAAGGTCCACTATGTCTAAGTTCTAATGAGGACCTGGAGAAACTAGTTCATGCATTAATCTTTAGTCATTTTGACAACTGTAATAGTGATTTTACAGGACTACCATAAAATCAATCTGTAAACTGTGGTTTATTCAGAACTTTGTTGCTCGGGTTCTCACAAGGGCCAAAAAAGTAGACCACATCGATCCAGTTCTGAGGTCTTTACACTGGCTGACGGTCTGCCACAGGACACACTTTAAAGTTCTGTTGCTGGTTTATAATGCTTTGTATGGTTAAGCATCAAAATACGTGATTGACCACCTGACCCTGTATGTACCAGCCAGACCTCTCCGGCCATCTCGATCCGGTCTTTTGTCATTTCCTAGACTCAAAACCTAACATGGAGAAGTTACATTCAGCTTCTATGAAAATCTCATAGATTTGGGATAAATCTGTTCTCAGCTGCATCTGATTAGCTTGTATTTAAAAGTTTACATCCACACTGTATTTGTAGTTAAGTTTACTTTAAATTAAGTTCTTTTTAACTTTCTTTACATTTGTACTTGATTGATCACTTTTTAAATATTTCTCTTAAATGTTTTATGTACTATGAATTATCACGAACTGTGCTACACAAATAAACTTGTCTCGCCTCAGTAGGTTAATAATATAACAGTTTGTCACATACAGGGTTGGTGAAGGACCCAAATGCAAAGACGGAAGGCAGACGGTTCCAACAACAAGGGGTTTTCTTACTAAAAGGAAAGGTGCTGCCGAGCAGGGAAACCCAAAAAATCAACTGTCGGGGTAAACAGGCATACAGGGAAGCAGATAGTATGGACCAGCACCAGAGGAAGGCAGTGACAAGACACATATACTGACAGGACTGTACAGGTGTAAACGATCAGGGGAGATTGGGACAAGGGAAGTCAAACTAAAACAGGCATGGAGAACCTTTACAATAAAACAGGAAGTAAAACAAAGCATACAGAACCCTGATCACGACACAGTTAAAAACAATCAATCTTCTTCCGTGACCTGCACTGAATTGGAATCGAACTACTGTATATTAAATAATTCCTTTAGGCTGTATCAAACTCTGCTTCCAAAGCTCTTCCATCATTTTTCTATAGATTCTCTGTAGTTTTAAACTTCATCATTGCTTGTTTTTATATGAGGCTGTCTGTGCAGAGAGTGAGGAGTGTGTGTGTGTGTATGGGCTGGGGAATAAGTGCAGCTAATGGAGGATTCCAAGAGCCAGTCCTGTCTCCAAATGACAAAAACAACTCCCGAATTTCAAATCAAAGGTCACAAGATAAAAGGGAAGCATTTTTGATTATTTCCTGTTTTGATTAAAAGTCTAACTTTGAGATATTTTTTAATTATTACATCTGCCATTTTTGCAGTCAGTCAGAGCAAATCATAAAATAACAGGCCCAAGGGGGGCCCCAAACAAAAGTGGAAATTGTTCTTGCATGTTTTACCTTTCTTGAATTTTAAGGCTACAACCACAAGCCAAATGTCCTTGTGAAAGAAGGACATTTGTGGTTGGATTTTTAAAATCCTGTCATTGTGGATATGATTATATAAGTGTTAATAAAACATTAACAAATAAATCAAATAATATTACCTAAGAATACTCCAAAAAGTCCTATTTTTTTGCAAAACGAATAGTAAAAGTCCTCCTATGTCCGACCATAAAACAAATGATCTATTGATTCTTTACTAATATCTCAAAAAGCACAGTTGTTTTCCTGCCTGCCTTATGTCTTTTCACCAGGCTTTATGCCAGATCTGAACAATAAATAAACTGTAAGTTATGTCCACCCACCCAAAGCAATCTTTGGCCCACCACCTGGACAGGCATTATTGCTTTTGTTCAAAATTTCTGTCTAAATACATCTAACTCAATAAATATAATAAAGATCAAATCAGTGCTCTAAGGTGACAAATGAACTTCTGGGTATGTGTATGATAAGGGCAGAATAAAAGAGCTGTCCACTACACCCAAACATGTGTTTCTGAGCTCCTTATTTTACATATGAAACACTACATTACTGACACCGAACTTCGGAGAGCTGGCTAGACTGACATTCATTTTGAGTCACCAAAAGGTTCAGAAAATCTTTCAGTTTGAAACCTATCTGTGAATACAGCTTCACAAAACTCTCCACATCTCCCTCTTGGAGCTCAGCTTTGATAAACAGACAGATTAGGTGTTTTGTCTTTTTTTTTCATTTATGACTTTTTTCTTGTGACATTATTATGTCTTTTTTTCTTGTAAATCAATGTATTTTAAAGTCGTAAATTTAGGAGAAAAAAAGTCATAAATTTTACAACTTCAAAATAATAATTTACAAGAAAAAAGTCATAAATTGGCTAACGACTTTTAAAGTTGTAAATATTATTCTCATAATTTAACAGTTACAATTATTTTCTCGTGAATTTTCAACTTTAAAGTCTAAAGTTTGAAAAAAAAATAACGTTTTTATTTGTAAACTGGCCCTAATACTCCATGGTAAAAAAACACAGAAGAAAAAAATATAAATATAGTTTGGAATGAATATTTAATTTAAAATTTTTGTTTGATTTTTGGCAGCAAACTGTTTATCATCATCAGTTCCAAAAAAATTTTAAAGAGCGTTATTCAACCACTGATGAGTTTGTTTGTCCATTTTTGGACAAACTGACAGGTCATATGATGACAGGGTTTTTCCATTTTCCAACAGGACTAATGTTGTGACTGACAGATTTGAGTGAAGCTTAATTCACTACATATGAGCAATTATCTAATAACCTTTATTTGGTCCTTAAAGTACAGTACTCAGCTCGGGCTCTCATAGATCAACCTTTTAATGCTGAAGCTTTAGCTGCTCCAGTGTTGGTTGACGTTCTATGAATTACCGTGTAACTCTTCAACCATATATGCAAATGACATAATTCCAATGGATTCTGAGAAAAGTAGCTTTGCGCTGATAAGCAACACTTTAAGGTAGTAAAGTGTTTATGCAATCAATATTAATCAGCAGATTCGGACACGAAAAAACTCTAATTTGCGTTGATGCTCCTTTTCTCCACATCAGAATCCATTGTTATTACATTCATTAAACAGTCGAAGAGATTCTGTAGTTCCAAAAAACATGTTATTTTACCGTCACCGGTGACAGCTCCAGTGTTACAGGGTTAAAGATTTTACCAGTTCAGCTCTACAAACTTTACAAGAAATTCCATTACTGGAATTTCTCAATTAAAAAAATAATGCTATCTGCCAGAAAGCCTTTCATTTTCTTTCTTCTATCATACAAACCTTTCTTTTTGCCTTTGGGCTCCTTGCTTTACGGCTCACCACAATGAATCACCCTTCTGTGTTTGTAAGCTTGATTGGGATTTAGTTTGGTATCCTGACATAACCCTCTGCATTTCTCCAGACTCGGGTTGGAACACAGGGGGACTGAATTTTGGCAGCATTTTTTTTTCTTTTGTAAAAATCTAATGGAAATAAACATTATTCTTTGTTTCAAAAGGGATCTTTAATTGACATGTTCAATGTTTTTACTATGATGTTTGGATTTAAGGATCAACTTTGAGTCGTGTTGCTCATAAATGTTAATTATGCCCTGCTGTCTGAACCTGTCGCACAGGACAGACTGTCAACATGGCAAATGTAGAAAAAGTGCAGATTATTATCTTTCCTTCTTCATCTCCTTTTATGTCTCTGTCATAATGCTGCCTAGAAGAGGGTTTTTCATCTGTCAGTCATCAATACCTCGCCATGGCAACAGCTTTCAGATCTGAATTGAGCTCATAACGTTTGTCAGTTCAGAATCCCACCCTCTGTTACAGAACATGAACCAGTCCGTGACTCACTCCACTGAAATGACCTGCAGTGTCTCCTTTCCGCTCTGCTTTGCTGGATTCTAATGCTGAGAAATGAAGTTGCTTTATGGATCTTTTTTTTTTATTGTTAGTTTTGGCACCTTTTATGTAAAAATAAATATGAATTAAGGTACATTTTTACGGAAGCTCCGGGAAAAATGTGGTTTAAAAATGAGAAGATGCTGAAGTTACGTGCCACAGTCTTTTAAATATGCAGTTGTTAAACCTCTTCTGAAAAAGCCCAGTTTGGATCCTAGCATCTTGGCCAACTATAGACCGATATCAAACCTGCCCTTTATTTCTAAAATCCTAGAAAGAGTTGTAGTTAAGCAGCTTTACTGCCACCTACAGGACAACAGCCACTTTGAAGACTTTCAGTCGGGGTTTAGACCTCACCACAGTACGGAAACTGCACTAGTTAGAGTCTCTAATGACTTGTTATTGGCCTCAGAAAAGGGACTACTTTCTATTCTGGTCCTGTTGGACCTCAGTGCTGCCTTTGACACTATCGACCACGGTATTTTACTCCATAGATTAGAGCAGGACATAGGGATCAGAGGATCTGCTCTCCAGTGGTTTAAATCCTATCTGTCTGATAGGTATCAGTTCGTTAATGTAAATGGCCATTCCTCTCAGTGCACTCGAGTCAACTATGGAGTCCCACAGGGCTCAGTCTTGGGACCGATCCTGTTTACGCTTTATATGTTACCCCTAGGAAACATAATCAGGAAACACAGCATTAATTTTCATTGTTATGCCGACGATACGCAGTTGTATTTATCCATGAAGCCTGACCAGAATGACCAGATAGAGAAACTGAACGCCTGCATCAGTGACATCAAGACCTGGATGACAATTAATTACCTCCTCTTGAACCCAGAAAAAACTGAGGTCATTATACTTGGTCCTAAAAACCTTAGAGATGCTCTGTCTGCTCAGATAGTCTCCCTGGATGGTATAAGTATAGCCCCCAATTCCACAGTTAGAAACCTTGGGGTTTTACTTGACCAGGATTTATCATTTAAGGCTCACATATCTCAGGCATGTAGAACTGCCTTTTTTCACCTGCGGAATATTGCTAAGATCAGAAATATACTTTCTAAGAGTGATGCTGAAAAACTCATCCATGCATTTGTTACGTCGAGGCTGGATTACTGTAACTCCTTGTTAGCAGCATGTCCTAAGAGTTCCTTAAGAAGTCTCCAGCTTGTTCAGAACGCAGCTGCTAGATTGTTAGCTGGAACCAGCAGAAGAGATCACATCACTCCTGTGTTAGTTTCGCTCCATTGGCTCCCAGTTGATTCTAGAATTAAGTTCAAGATCCTCCTGTTAACCTATAAGGCCTTACATGGAATGGCCCCGTCCTATATTAAGGACCTCATAGTCCCTTACCAACCAATCAGAACACTTCGCTCACAAAATGCAGGACTGCTTGTGGTTCCTAGAATTAGTAAAAGTACGGTTGGAGGTAGAGCGTTTAGTCACCAAGCCCCTGTCTTATGGAATAAACTCCCAGCTCATGTAAGAGAGGCCGACTCAGTTTCTACATTCAAAGCTGGACTGAAAACATTCCTCTTTGGACAGGCTTATTGTCAGACTAGTTAGTATTCAGAGATTATTTAACTTAATGTTAGTTTGTTTAAATTAAACTTAATAATAACTATTTCTTTTAAAAGGCTGTTAGAAGTTGAAGCTGGGGTAACTATGGTGCACTGGGGTTCTGTCCTCTTTCCTTTTTTACTTCTACCCTTCCTCTCCTCTATTCTTGATCATAATTTATCATTTAGTTCTCCATGCCTCTGTTTGGTGCAGTGCGATTCATGTATTGTCCCTCTTTTCCTCTCCCCTCCTGGGGAGTGGGAGTGCTTCCAGACTCTAGTTGGCTCATCCGTGCTCCAGTTCCTGACCGTATACCTCGCCTTAACTCCTGCTCCTACACCTGGCTGTGGATCCTGCCTCTGGCTCATCTCTGGCTCGTCTCTGCTCTGTGCCTGACCGAGTACCTCGTCTCTGCTCCTGCTCCTACACCTGGCTGTGGTTCCTGTCTCCGGCTCGACTCGCGCCTTTGACTGTCCCCACAACCACGGCTGGATGAAGCTCGTCTGCTGGACTTTTATATATGTAGTTGTAGATTTAGATAAGTTAATTCTTCTCTAAGAGTTCTGGTAAATCGCCTGTCCGTCCTGGGGGAGGATCCCTCCTTCATGTGGGCACCCCTGAGGTTTCTTCGTTTTTTCCGGAATCCGTTTTTTTTGGGAGTTTTTCCTTACCGCGAAGGGGGGTCTAAGGGCAGGGATGCCAGTATAGCTTAGTCAGTTTGTTAGTTCATTTTAGTATTTTTCTATTGAACTCTTTGTATTCGTGATCCTTTTGATTTCATGTTTTACTTCGAAGCCCATCGAGACGACTGTTGTTGTGATTTTGGGCTATACAAATAAATTGAATTGAATTGAATTGAATTGAAGCATTAAATGATTTAATGGATCTCAAACTCAGGGAGGAGCATGGTATGCTGTATAAAAGGACAAAACTAGCATGTTTTTCAAATCTTTTTGTTGCATGACCAGAATTTTCTCTTATGTTAGCTCTGGCTAACACATTGCATGATTATTAAAAAGAAAACTTGGGATCTGCCAGAAATCCTAACAATATCCTATTGCTTCATCTAAAATGTCTCTGTATCTGTAAACAATAAACCCTTAAGCAAGCTCATATATAATTCACGAAAAACTGATTGGTTATAGAAATAAAAAAATCAAGTCGTATATTCTGGATTTTTTCCTTTTTTTTAAATATGGTGTCAAAATTTAAGCAGGTTTTTTGGTGTGGTTTCTCTCAGCTGTTCTATATTTTATCCCAGTATATCTCTTCCAGGTTATATTCAGTATATTCAGATTTTTTCTTTTCTTTTACCACTATTGTATTTTATTTCTTCTGGATGCTGCTAGATTCAATTTTCTCCCTCATTATTTGATTTTTTTAGTTATTTTGATGTTTTTTTTTCATTGATACTTCATACTACTTAATGGGAGTATGGGTTCAAATCTAAAAGTGGATGATACCAAACGGGTCCCTGCTGGACACCCGTCCTTAGGGTTTAAAGCTCCTTTTGGTTCCTGGGTGTGGCTCATCCTTCCCTGCAGGTTGAAATCAAAAGAATACATCTCACACTCTTTATGAAACTATAAATGCGTTTAAATTAGAAGAAAAAAATGTACGCTTCATTGTGTCACTGAAATGTTCCTACTTTAATTTTTACCCTCTGAACTGTTGTAACTAGATGAACATTAGGGTTCTTTGCATGACTTTGATTGGGAAAGAACATCTGGGTCATCAAATGAGGTCCTTTCAGCAATTCAGTCCATGTTTAAAACTGCCTTTGTTCACAATCCACTTTGAAACAACAGTGTATTAAATGCAGTAAACAAAACCAGAGGAGCCAGCCGTGAGTTTTAAGCCGCACTTGGCCTTCTTCCTCCAAGCATCAGCTTCTTTTCTTTTGTTAGTGTTCCTGTTCATGCATGGGCTTTTGCCATTAGAGCAGATTCAATGAAAGAGTCAGGAACTGAACAGAAAGAGAATCAATGTTGGACATGCAAAAATATTCAGATCAGTTCAGAGTGCACATGTGTAAATTCAAACAGGAGCACTTTCAAATGAAGTCGTTAATTTTCGCCATCTCCCAGCTCAGAACATTTGATGTGAGGAGAACACCCAAAGTTGGCCTGATTGTAAAACAGGTGTTTTTATCTGATTAAGGTCCAGTCTTCAGCTCTGATTCTGCTCTTGCACCTTCGACATGCTGTATGTGACCAAACATACTTTAGCATCCAGCTGCAATACAGGCCACCTTTTCCTTTTTACCTCTACAGGACAGAACAAAGCTTAAAATACATCTAGCAGACAGATTTGAGGTTATGGTCACATAAGGATAAGCTGCCCACTTCCTTATGGGACTCAAAGACCAGATGGGATCTGTAATCCATCCAGCTCCATTTGGTTCTGCATCTTCTGTACAGTCTCTGTGCAGACCGACGTGACCGGCATTTGTGAACTGGACCCAAAAAAGCAAACCAAACCAAAACTGTGTTCATTTTAAATTTTTGCACAGCGTTTGTTTTTAACAGCCTGAAGCCAAAATTGTGTTCTTTGACCTGCCTCATAGTTAGCAAGCATTCACAGCTGGCTGTGGCTGCTGACAGCTAATCAGCTCACAAGAAGAATGCTGTTCGATGCTGCATCTCCTTCAACTCAGCGTTTTTCATTTACTCCAATTTAAATTTTTTGCACAAACTGCGGTCTGAAAAGTTTGATAGTAGAATGAGCCCTTTAAGAAACCAAACAAATGCTTTAGGAGTTTTATGAGATAAGGGAAGATCACGAGTAAAGTCTTCATAATTTAGTGGAGTGTTTGTTACAAAGCCAGATTAGAATTCTTTGTTTTGTTTACATGTTCCTGTGTTTTTTTTTAGATGTAGGATATTACTAATATTATCAGGCTTTAGATTTACTTTCTGAGTATTTCTTTGTTTAAGTTGTTGTGAATCAGGATCAGACAAAAAAGGCTGTTCAAAATCGTTTTTGTTACATAATACTCTGGGTGGGCCACAAGCTCTCTGCTACACTCCATTCTGATACATCCACTTGCAGAAATGTATCCATGTACGTCTTTGTTTTCATCGCCTGAGCTGGAATCTCTAAACTGTACAGCTGGATAGCTCCAATATTACTGGCCAATTTAGTTGTACCTGTATGCTGGACAAACTGGAGAACACCAGCCATCCCTTGCACTCACTCTTTTCTGACCAGAGGAGTTCTGTCAGCAACAGGTTTTGCTCACTACCTTGCACCACTGAAAAGGTTCTTGGCACCCAGTGCAATAAGGCTGTTCAATGTTACTGGGAGGGGCAAAGAGAGGAGGCCACTGAATTGCCAAACTCACTTTTTTAAAACCCTTTTTTCTATGTTATGTTTTTTTTTACTTTCTAAATCTTTATCAACTGTAACACAACAAACAGTGCTAGGTTTTCGACTGTGGAAAAAATTAAAAGCATTTTGATTGACTTTTACAAGCTGGGGAAATTTGAGAAGACCACATAAATATATTTAAAACCTGATATAATAATTAGTAATTTGTCTGGGGAAGGTAAGGTAGGGGGTTGTTGTATAACGAATCACATGACAAAATGACCTTCTGTTACATGAACTGACATTAAAACTAGCATCACACTGGCTTATTATTGACGTCGATAATGGCTGACGATGCTATAACTATTCTGCAATAGCAAAATGATATCATTGACTACTGAAATCATTTTTACATACCTTGTTTCTCCTCCTCTTCTTTTCTTTTTTTTTCACTCATGGGCATCAGGAAGTTTCGGACGTTTTGACATTTTAAGTGAGTGAATTTCTACTAAAAGACGACTACAACTTAACAGACTTTGTTATCCAGATAAATTAATGTGGGCCCATACGTTTCTCATCAAGACATAATAATGACCAACTAGTTTTAACGAATAGTGTAGGTTATATACTGCCTGTATACCAGCCCAGGTCTTGCTTGCCTCTATAAGCTTGATCCAAATGGAGGGAAAATCCTTCTCTATTTTATTTTGTACAGTCACTAAATTAAACAGCTTTCTATTTTTCTGGTTTTTGGAGACCTGATGGATTACGTCTTTTTTTTCAAAAAGCTATGCTTGGCAGTAAGTTAAACATTTTCCCAGCACATTTTCAGACGTCTTTTGTCACCAGTTGTGGTCACAATTTTTAGGGCAAGAATTTCTGTAGTCATGGGCCAGAAGGTGTCTGGTTTGGGAACTGCAAATGATCATCTGTTTGCTTTAGAAAACCAGTACTTCCTGTGTTCACTAAGGAAATTCCCAATAGTGAATGGAAGCTAGATTAAGGCAGAATAAAGAAAAAGAAAAAGTCCTTACTTACATTTAAATGTCAACGTATTTGCTTGGGCTATCCAGTCTTAAGTCACTACAGCTACCCTTTATAAAAACAAATTCAGATAGCACTAAAACTCCAAATGCCCCAACAATTGGAGTAATAGGGAGGAGCCAGAGGGGTAGGGGATGAATTCAGATTTGCCCTAAGAGATCCTCCAAGTCTAGGGCCATGGTTCTCAACGGTAAAAAGGTGGTTTGTCGTCTCCAGGTAGGCGGAGAGGTCCTGCCCCATGTAGATGAGCTCAATTGTCTTGTGGTCTTGTTTACAAATTTGATAAAACCAAAGTGTGGTCACTGCATCAATCACATTTTCTAAGAAGGTAGCTGAGCCTAAAGTTAATATCAGAGTTTTTGCATCATTTAATGAAACTTAGTAGAAAAAAGAAAATTAATCATAAAAAAGACAATTACGGCAGCTGTTTTGTGTTTATGCATTGCTAATATAACACAACCTTGATTTTTGGGGCGCTTTTTGTAACATTATTAAGAAAACAAAAGTTGGATGGGTATAGGAACATTTATGTTAAGTGCCAAAATTCCATTAATGCTGCAGGTATTTTTCTTTGCTATAATCAGTTAAAGCTCCTTTGTAAACCGCCACCTTAAGATGGTGAAAGAGTTTGAGAGCTCGAGTGATCCCAAGGGGCTAAGCTGTGTGGGGCTTAAGGTCCTGGTAGAGTCCCCCGTGGCAGATAGGTCCTGGGTGACGAGTCAGACAAAGAGAAGCCCCTCACAGTCCACCCTGAGTACCTCAAGTCTCTGAATGCTGTGGGAGTGTCTTGGTTGTCACATCTCTGCAGCATTGCGTGGCAGTCAGGAACTGTACTTCCCCTTTTTACGAAAGGGGACCGGAGGGTGTGTTCCAACTACCAGGGAATCACACTCCTCAGCATCTCTGGGAAAGTCTATGCCAGGATACTGGAGAGGAGAGTCCATTCAATAGTCAAACCTCAGATCTGGGAACAACAGTGCGGTTTCCGTCCTGGTCGTCTTTAGGGTGCTGGAGGGTTTGTGGGAGTTCGCTCATCCAGTCGATATGTGTTTTGTGGATTTGGAAAAGGCGTTCAACCGTGTCCCCCGTGGTATCCTGTGCAGGGTGCTCTGGGAGTATGGGGTCCGGGGAGCCTTACTGAGGGCCGTCCGTTTTCTGTGAGCAAGAGCTTGGTTCACATTGCCAGCAGTAAGTCAGACCTGTTCTTGGTGCATGTTGAACCTCAGCAGGGCTGCCCTTTATAACCGGTTCTGTTCATAGTTTTTGCGGACAAAATTTCTAGGCGCAGCCAGGGACCGGAGGGGGTCTGGTTTGGGGACAACAGGATTTCCTCCCTGCTATTTTTGCCATTTTTGATAATAATTTTCATAATAATTTTCATAATAATTTTAATAATAATGTTTAATAATTTAATATGAATGTCATTTTTGATGTCCCTTTTTGATGTTATATTATACAGATTATTTCTGAATGTTGTTTTTGCTGCCACAGATAAATGAAATGTCCCCATTGTGGGATTAATAAAGTCATCCATCTATTTACAGATGATGTTGTCCTGTTGACTTCATTGAGCTCCAGCGTGCATTGGGGCAGTTTGCAGCCGAGTGTGAAGCAGCTGGGATGAGGGTCAGCACCACTAAATCTGAGGCCATGGTTCTCGACCGGAGAAAGGTAGTTTGCCATCTCTCGGTGGGGGGAGTGTCCCTGCCCCAGGCGGAGGAATTTAAATATCTTGGGGTCTTATTCACGAGTGGGGGAAGACTGCAGCATGAGATTGACAGGCTGATCAGAGCAGCGTCCGTATTTATGTGTTCGCTGTACCGCCCCATTGTGGTGAAGAGAGAGCTGAGCCAGAAAGCAAAGCTCTGAATTTACTAGTCAATCTTCATTCTAATACTCACCTATGGTCATGAGCTATGGGTCATGACTGAAAAAATGAGGTCCCGAAAGCAAGCGGCTGAAATGAACTTCCTCCGTAGGGTGGCTGGGCGCTCCCTTAGAGATAGTGTGAGAAGCTCGGTCAACCGTGGAGAGCTCGGAGTAGAACCTCTTCTCATCCACATAGAGAGGAGGCAGCTGAGGTGACTCGGGTATCTACTCCGGATGCCTCCTGGACGCCTCCCTGTGGAGGTGTTCCAAGCATGTCCCACTGGATGGAGGCCCCAGGGAAGACCCAAAAACGTGCTGGAGAGACTACGTCTCTCAGCTGGGCTGGAAATGCCTAGAGGTCCCCCGCAGAGGATCTAAAGGAAATGGCCGGGGAGAGGGAAGTCTGGGCATCTTTGCTTAGACTGCTGCCCCCACGACCCAGTCCTGGATAAGCGGAGGAAGATGGATGGATGGATGGACAGATAATCAATTAAAATAACTTTCTCGTCATTTTATTTGCAATCTTATTTGTTGATAGAAATCCAGATCTCACGAAGAGATCAATTTCAGCCTTCAATGATTTCTTTACAACTCATAGAAATTGCTTTATTTTCTTCATTATGTCTGTTTTTTTTTTCATATTTATTCGTAAAGTAGAGAAAAGCAGGAGAGCAAACACAAGTTACCAAAAGGTAAGAATGTAGTTTCTGCAAACACTGGAGATGTCACTGACAACACCTACAGTAAATAGCCAACGCTCTTCGATGTACCGTAACTCTTTGAGCATCTACGCCACAGGTGTTAAACTCCAAGGCTCAATGGCCAGTGTCCTAACCAACCTGCCATTGAAGCTCCTTATTGGCTAAACACACCTGATCCAGCTAATCAACAGTAGATGAGATGGGCTTTCTAAAAAATCAGAAGGAGGTCGGCCCTCGAGGACTGGAGTTTGACACCCCTGATCTACGCAATTAATATTAATCAGCTGATTCTGACTAGGAGAAAGGCGGTTTCGCATTGATATGTAACAAATGAAAGTGTTGCATATCACCGCAAAGCTACTTTTCTCCGCTTCAGAATCCACTGGAATTACATTAATTACATTATCGGTTTAAGAGTTATTGGAGTCGAAAGAATGTGAATACTGGATCTAAACCTCTGATGTTAAAGGGTTAAACAAAAAAAGGTAAAATAAAAAATAAGTGCAGTAGAGCTGTATATTACATGAGTGGAAATGTTCATAACATGCAAGCAGTTAAGACAGCGTCACCAAGATGTGTCAGTCCCCCTGAGCAAGCTAGGATAAGAACTTGCAATGTCTTCTCCAGCAGCTAAAATTCAGCCAAAGCTATGCATTGGATCTGCTCATATAAGAAAAAAATCTTTAAAGATCCACTCCAATCGTCTATTGGTGTTTTGTCAAAGCATTCCCAGTGTTTTTTGTAAATTAAGATTATGCTGTTTTCAGCCAAGATCATGAAATCTCTGGACATAGTTACTGCAGAGGCAGGAATTTTGTTTGAAATTCATCTCTCATATATGGGCAGGACTTTTGACACAGAGTAAGCTTGCCTTCATTTCCCATCACCTCTTTATTTACACTCTAGTTTGCAGCCCCTCACATCCCCAACTTATAATACCAGTGCAACAAAAATGGTGCGCAGCATTGGAGCTATCCAGCCGTACAGTTTTGATCCAGATTTCAGTTCAGATGAGGAAGACCAAGACATTCATGGATCTATTTGTCTGCAAGTGAATGCATCAGAATTCAGCGGAGCTGGGAGCTTGTGGCCTGCCAATTGTGGCATCTACATTACAACTGCACACTATTTAAAACTACATTTATTTTGTCTGATCCTGATTCACAACGATTGGAAAAAAAAGGAAATACTGTTTTCTTTCTATACTATGTCCTCCATCATCAGAAAAATGTTATACTAATGTGTTGCAAAAACACGATTTTCATTAGAGTGGGTCTTTAAGAAAAACTTAAATGGAAACTAAACTTTCAGTGGTGTGTCATAAATAAATCTACATAAAGCTCAATGCGCCAAATATCCAGATAGAATTTTTTACATTTTGGAGGTCAGCTCAGTGCTGCTGTTTTATTGCATTAATCTCAAGCAAGATCATTTGAAAATCCATCCATCCATTTTCTTAACGTGCTACATCACTTTCTGTGTCCCAGCAGGGTTGCTGGAGCCTTTCCCGACTGCTGTTGGGCGAAGGCAAGGTAACATTTAAAATCTGTAAAGCATATTTTTGGTCAGTTATTGTAATTGATGGCATCCTTTTTTACTTCAGTTGTAACATTGTTACTGCTGCTTTCAGCAGGAAAAAAGTGAAATAAACTAACCCTTCACTGCTGCTGTCTACCTTTTATGCAGCTGATCCACATGATAGTACAAAACATTTCTTTAGGTCAAAATGTTAAACATGATATGGACAAGCACCCAAAAAATGAAAGATATCATCTAATCTATTTCCTTTCTTGTTCTTTTTTTTTTTTTTTTTAGCACATTTGTGTTTTGTCTAACACTTTCTTTCAGAACTGGAAAGGATTTAAAGTGAACTCCAGATTCTCAGAGAGTCTGTGAGCACTGGCTGAATACATATTACATCTGCTGAAGGTTGAGCCTCCCAGCAGCATATGCTCGGCTGATTATCTAAATAATGAGCTCATTCTATAATCAACTGCTTGGCCTCAGCTGTCCAGCTAACACAAAATAAAACCATATCTGCTAATTTAATTACCTGTAAAGAAATGCAGGCTGTGTTGTGTTAATTTGTGCAGGCAGGAAAAAATGGAGGATGAGGAGGGGTGGGCAGGATGTTTCTGAGTCGGGGAAATAAATGAAATCACACTGGAGATTATAATGATAAGTGAGATATTTACGGGAAAAAGGAGAAGTGGAGCAGACTATTATAGAGAGACAGCTGCACACCACTGTTGCCTGGTTCTTTAAGAGAAAATGAAATTCAGCCTTCAGGGAAGCAATTAAAGCTGCTATATGACAATAACGTTACATTTTTACTATAAAAAATGTAAGTGAGTGTTATTTCTGATCAGTTCAGAGTGTTGATTAAAAATAAGAAAACGAAAAGGGGGATGAATGTGGACATTTCCATCAAAAGGACATCTTCACACACTTTCTCTTACTTGAGTAAAGAGACAGCTCCATGTTTGTGAAAAAAGCTGAAGAATTTCAGCGTTATTTATCTCGGACGGTGTATGTGTGTGTGTGTGTGTGTGTATGTGGGGGGGGGGGGGGGGGGGTTCTCCCCTGAGAATTAAGCCATTGCTCTTGGTGTAAATTACATGGTGCCAAATGAGTGTCATCACACGCCTTAATTAGTCAACATTAATTATACCCCTGTCAGAACTAATTAGAAGTACTCTTTGCAGCCGATGTCCACTTCTTCAAATCACTAAAGTTATGAAAGTCCAGAAAACAGTCAATTATTTGTAACAATGTTTGTAACCAAGCCTGACCTCCTGTATGAAAACAGATAGGCTCCAACACCCACAGATGAAGCAGATCCAAAAGCATGGAAGGATTTAAGCATAAAAGATTAAATGTGTAGCAGCACAGGACAGTTCCATGCAGTCAAAAAAAGACAGAGGGAAAATTTACAGTGGACATATCAGCCACTTTATGTGTTCTTCAGGCTTGTTCCTGATTAAGTAAAAGAAACGTAACAGGTCAGACTTGCATCATCATCAGGAAAATGGAGGCTTGTTGCAGGCTTGTAATTGGCAAACGTTTTCAGTATTTTAAAAATTGTTGAGATTTTCAGGACACTCGCTCACATCAAAACCAATGTATGTATTAAAAAAAACATCACTGAACACATTAAGCTACGTTCACACTGGCCTCAGCAACGCGCTTTCAAGCGACCACTTCCAATGAAAAGTCTATGTAAACACAGGTATATGCGCATTTCAGGCTACCACATTTAAAACTTCCACATTCACGCGTCGCTAAGCAAGTTTCTGCAACTGTTTTTGGGCTCTACATACAGAATGCTTGGTCATTGAGTGCATTGAAAGGTTGTACTTTTCCCCTTTTAATTCAAAGGAGGTGCCAACTGTTTGAACGTTAACCCTGGAGGAGAAATAAATTATTACAGCTTGTGTCTGACTGATAGTCTGTGATACCAAGTATTTAAGAATGCACGTTAAGCATGTTCTTGATGATCAGAATCAGAATTACTTTATTGGTCCCACACCTGGGAAATTTGTTTGTCACTGTACTAAAATAACAGCATTGTGAACGTAGGAGAAAAAATAATAATAATAATATAACAACAAAAAATGTAACATAAATGTAAACAAATAAGGTGGTATAATCATAATCATGCATCACATTCTCAGTGCGAAGGCAGCATTAGATGAATCTCTAGTGATGACATTCTTTCTACTCTCTAGCTCATTGTGAGAAGACATTCATCTTCTTTACCGTTTCTTTTTCCTATTCCCTTTCGGGGTCACGGGGTTGCCGGAGCCTATCCCGGCCACTTGGGCGAAGGCAAGGGATGCCCTGGACTGGTCGCCAGTCTGTCGCAGGGTCGTGTGTGAGAAGACATTGTCACTAAAACCCGATTTATTTTTTTTACAGTCAGAGGTTGCTGTCCAGATTTTCTACTCATCTAGTAGTTGTATCATCTTTTTTGCTCTGGACTTACAATGCCGGCTACTTTCAGCATACAGTCTTTTTACTCCCCGTTGCTTAAGGGCTTGCTACGCCGAGCCATTTCCAAAGCCATTGTGTATTGTATCACACATAGTGGTGATTTATTTGAATTCTGCATTGCATTTATGTCATCAGATACCAATATTTTTTCCAAGCAATCTACAGCTGGTTTAATAACCATCAATTAAGATTTATTGAGGGCCACAAAAAATCTTCCCGTAGGTCGTCATTGGCCCCCAGGCTGCACTTTGAGAACCCCTGGGTTAAGGGTATCTCGGTTCACTAAATAAAGTTTCTGTTTTGTGTTGGTTGTTGAATCTAATAGTCCAAAAAATGTGTACTTTTTGAATATAAAATTGATTTAGTTTTCTTTAACCAGAGAGCCGCAATGGAGGGGTAAAAGAGCCACATGTGGCCATGGAGGCTCAGGTTGCAAACCCTTAGGTTAAGGGAAAATCACAAAGTCTATAGTTTAAATAAAGTTTAAAGCAGCTGCAGATATTTTACAGAGGATGAGAATACATTTTGCCCTCAAAAGTTATGGAAGACTTGAAGCTCAAAAGGTTAAAGCCTGAAAAAGGTTGGAGAGTGTGTTGACAGACAACATCCATGTGACCTTCTCATCAGATCCGTGCAGCAGCCAGCCTGCCACCCCCCAAGCCAGGTTCTCATTCTGGCATTTTCACATCAAACTGGACAACTGTCCTGCACGTCCCACATCTGACTGGAAGAGCCTGATAATGTCCCTGCCCTTTTGTTTGCATCTGTTTCCTTATGGACCTTCTGGTCATGTTAGCGTGAGGGGAAAAAAGCCAACCGATGGCTTGCATGCTTGCCTGCTGCTACCCCGTTTCGGTTCAGCCTCCTTTGTGCTTCTCTCTGCAGCTCAGAGACTCACCACAGGAAAACCTCCTCAATGTGATGCAGTTGAGTGCAAATGGATGAGCACAACACAGGCAATTTTCTGCTTGGCTCTCAGAATCTTGCTTCTCCATGAGTCACTTTCTGCACACATTCCTTCCTCAGCGCCTCTTCTATCAAGAGAGAAATTAGAGGTGATTTCTGCTCTGGGCTGTGGACTGTTCCATCAAGGCGATCAGGAAACCAGTGTGGAAGGAATATTTTTCTGTTGTATAACACTTGTTACAACTGCCCTACTTGTCAGGGTGTACTGCAAGCTCTCATTACTGAAGCGGATCCTGTGCTTACAGACTGTCAGAAGTCCTTATCGTTTGAAGACAAGGACCCAGGAGACAAATAAAAATCTTTCCTCCGTTGGTATAATCTATTTAACCTTCTCAACCTCTAACATCATTTTCAAGTTATTCTGTTCTGATGTTTTTATTCCTCCAATGACTAATTCACATTCTAACAAGACTTTAGAGGAACACAGTTTAGCAGGGACCAATAGAAATCAATGTCAGTAGATGTGAACTGACCACTTGCGGCACACAGTCAATCAAAAAAGACAGATTTAGCTCAGACAGTGATATATTTTATCAATAAATTGAATCTTTTCTAATAGACAGAAGCATGACAGATGGGCCTTCACACTGAAGGTGATAATGAGCTGTTTCAGAGGAAAAAATAAACTAAAAAACAGCCTATATGGTAGCAGCAAAGCCAAAACAAACCAGAAAAAGTGTAATGTGTTCACATTTTTTAAAACTCTGAATTGTTATTGTGCTTTTTCTGTATATATTTATACCACAGGGGATATTCATTCTCTTTTTAACCTATGTTGGAAACCCATAGCATGATTGTGTCATGCTTTTGCAGCAGTAGCAGTGGGGGTTAAAGGCTTTGCTCAAGGGTAATTCAGCCATTATGGATGACTGGGAGAACTCCATCAAAGGTGAGCATGCGCTGTAGACCACATGATTTAGATTTTTTATAGGCAGTTTTCCAGCCCCTTCGTTGTCCCCATTTGCCATGCCTTAATCAAAACTGTCCTTATGGGTGGATAAGGGGCTGTCTATACGGGTGAAAAATGGGCAAATCTGTAAAGCAGAAGTAGGTGACCTGCACGACATTTTAAGATCGTAGACAACCCGGTGAGACTAAGGCGAAAATGTTCATTAATGTTTTTTCTACAGGCGTCAGGTTGTAGTGAACACCTAAGCAAGATAGCGCAGTAAAGATGCAGATGCATAGTGTGAATTTTCCATTTTTTTCTATCCCCCCAAATCCTACGCAGGAAGTCTGTTCAAGTGAAAAGGCGCGCACTCTTTCTTTAAGCTAAGAAATCGGACAATCAGAGTGTAGTTTGTTAGAGGTACAGAGCGCTCAGTTTTTATTGTAAACAAGGTGTTATTGTGAACGTGTAGCTTACATGCAGCGGTGTCAGACTGTGATTTTTTACATGTTACAAAGTTGGCAGTGTGCATAGTCACATTTGTTTTCGCAGTATCAGTCTGGGTTTTTTACATGTTGCAGATAAGGTTGGAGATTTTTTCCACTAAGGTTACAAGTTACATTATTTGTAAATATGGTAATGCAACTAACGCTTCTAACCTGGCTAACATGTACAAACAAGTTCTAGAACTACTGTGAACGCAGTTAAAGAAGTCTGACTGACTGAAAGACTTATCTCTGAGTCTATAGCCTCATGGTTCAGTGCGTCTTATATATGACACAAATTTAAAAATAGACCATTCATTGAAGGTGCTCCTTGTAATTTAATAACCAAACCCTTGATTAGTTTACACAGATGGTAGTCATCTCATTCATACAGAAATATTCTCGTCAGTGAAATTAGATATCTTGACCACTGAAGCTGAACTCACCTCCAACAGGACATTCTGTTTATAGTTCACACATGCTGCAATTAATTTATTCACTGAAAACACAATATATGCAAAGTAAGGCCATCAGAATTGAGAAAAGCAGACAGGGACGCTTGACCAAGCAGTAACAAGGAGTACTGGAATTCCACAGGGAGGAAAAAAGAAGTGAAGCATGTTTAAGCACTCAGCTAGAAAACACTATTTTTAATCTCGCTGGACTTCTACTGAACATTAACATCATTTGGAAAGGAACAGAAAGTGCATGTTTAGTCGATGTTATGGTGATAAGAGCTACATGTATTTTTTGTAATGCATAACCTTCATAAATCCTCCTAAAAAGGTTTTTCTCAACTTCACCTGGTTGTAAACCCTAAGTCAGGACAAAAGGTGAAGTTTCTAAAGCTTAATGCTGCTGTTAACAAAATATTTTCTATTGATAGATTTTTTCGTTATTACCTCATTTGCATAATGAACCAAATCTATGCTGTGATGTAACACTGGTGTCTTTAGTGTTTGAAGGGTTAGGATGTCGTCAAGCAGACTACTTTCAGGAGCGGCAGAAGGTGTTGGTGTTTTGAATAGTTTGATGTCCGCTCTTTCCCTGCGTGTGTTTCTCTCTCCATGTCCTTGAGCGTGTATTCATGTGGACTGCACCCCTGCGCTCTCTTATAGCTCATCAGCAGCATTGGGCCTGTCCTTGCATCCGCGTAGGATGTTTTCCTAACCAATGGAGGAAGCTGTCGGGCAGCTGACTCCACTTCTGTTTTGGTCTTGGTGAAATTACTTCTGACGGGCGGTTTTCTCAGAGTGTGTCAGATCCTTCTCGTCTCTCCAGCAGACACGATAAGCTCCGGCAGGCCTTCTTCCCTCCTGCCCACTCTTATCTAAATCTCCCCCCATCAACCTGCTTGGTCTCTGTTTACCTTTCCAAACTCTCCTGCTCTACTTGATCAACCACTGCTTCAGTCAGTCAAGCTGCCTCCGACCTTCAACCTCACCCCAGTCTCTGTCCTCCACTTGTTTCATTTATCTGTTAGCTCTCAGTTTGTGGTTTTAGTCAATCCTGAGTTCTAAATAACCTCAACCCTGTGGCTCCTTTTTCCACTTTTAACGTGACATATCTTTATTGAGAACTTCAACAGATTTTTACAATGACGAGGAAATGTGCTTATCTTTAAGTTTTCTCATTCAACAGAGAGGTCAGCTAACCGTCTCACTGAGACAATTGCACCAACACTGGTGCTCTTTTAAGTTACCTCTAATTTTCCAGCACTTATCTTAATACTGGCATCAGAACTGACATTCAGGTAAAGACCGTTCAGGAGTTCCATGCAAAAAACAGTCTGATATGTGCAGAAGTGATTGGAATAGTGCTCTTTGCAGGATGTTTCTTCCTCATAAAAAATGTCTGAGTGACACAACATGATTGTTAAAAAGTAAATAAAAAAGGGAAAAAGAAATTTAATGTTAAATCAAATGTTCTGTTTGAAAAGTAAGGGAATTATCCAATGGACACTAGAACAACAGAATGTTGAAAATAATCTTGACAACATCGATTCAACCAAAAATAAGAGTAATTTGAAATGGTGATAAGAAATCCAGAGATAGACATCTTTAGCAGGTCTAAGAGTAGCAAGGGGTGGGAAAGTGGTCAAAGAATGCAGTCGACAATTAAGTCTTTCGGCTGGAGCCTGGTTAAAGGATAATTTTGAAATGTGATAAACTGATATTCGAATTGCTATTGGAAAATACTATTTGGATTGAGGCACAGTAGGTTTATTTCACTATTACGTAAAAACGACCAAGTGCATCACAGCGAACAACACACATGTAATGCAGCAAAAACTGTTCAGTCCATCATTCCAGTCCAATGTGTGGAAACACTTTGAATTTAGCAAAGGCATGTGACCATACAGTGTGCTAGCATGTTCTAATTCCTTTGGATTATTTGAATGTGGAATAACAACAGTAGGCTGAATTTTAGGAAACTAAAATGTGAATGGATTTGATAATATTGCTTGTTTACTAGTTTGTTTGTAGACATATTTAATATACACTTACAAAAAATACAAGGAATCCGAATAGGTTTGTCCGCAGTGTCTGCTACGCTAGCCATTCATCCACTGGACAGCGTACCGAGCTCCACTGCCCAGGGTTCGGCAGTGCAAGTGAGCGGTGTGGGTACCGGATGTTCTCGGGTTGCCGGATGTTCTCGGGGTCCTTCGGGGTCCTTCCAATGAATAATATCACTAGAGGAGACATCACGTGGTTCCTCATGGGAGGAGAGCACCGCCATCTTGGTGAGGTCAAGTTTTGAAGACCAAACCCCTTTTTATAACATTTAATAAAGAGCTCTGTTTTTACTTTCAATCACTTCATTATATGAAAAAGAAGAATGGCTTGAAATTGCTTCGTTTTGTTCAGAAATACAAACTTCACGAGTACCCCTAACTTAACTAGTATTAGACTATTTAGATTTTTTCTATGTTCCTTTATTTTATTTTACTTATGTTTTTATTTATTTGTGTTATGTTCATTGTTTCTTTTTTTCCCCTCTATTCTTTATTTTCTATGATAATATGTTATGTTTGGCAATGGTGAATGATCTTCGAAGCAATATTCATTACATTGTTATTGTTCGTTGTTAACAATTACCGTATTTTCCGGACTATAAGTCGCACTTTTTTTCATAGTTTGGCAAGGGGTGCGACTTATACTCCGCAGCGACTTATATTAGAAATAAATTGAAATAAATACATTGTTAACCCTCCTGTTATGTTCATTTGTGAGGAACAGAGATGATGTTTCTGGGTCAATTTGATGTTTGAGGTATGTTAAGTGTTAAGAGTATGTTAAGTGACTCAGAGAATCAGCAAACTCTTTTTTACAGTAAGATTTTGAAAGCTAACAACATAATATTCTATTTTCCAATGATTTCATAGATTCAGAAATGCAATAAAAGTGAAAACTGTTTCTACAAATACAGGATGAAAACAGAGTATTAGTTAGCCAATGATGCTTCATAAAAATAATAAATAAATAAGTTTGAGAAAAAATTACTGTGAAATTATTAGATAAACAGATTGTGTCATATAAGGTTGTGAAAGTTAAAATGCGACTTATAGTCCAGTGCGACTTATCTGTGTTTTTTTCTACTTTATAATGCATTTTTGGGCTAGTGCGACTTATACTCTGGTGCGACTTATAGTCCGGAAAATACGGTAATGTCATTGTTAATGTATGATACTGCAATTGTCAATAAAGTTTTGAAAAAAACTTAGCGACGTTAACTCATTGGTCGTTGCAACTTACGGCCAATCAAATAGTGTGACGTCATCATTGGTGGAAGGACCCCGAAGGACCCCGAGAACATCCAGCAACCCGAGAACATCCGGTACCCACAGCGGCACCTCCCAGGGACTGGCAGAGTTAGCTACGCTGTGTACTGCAGGCCTCACCTAGTCTATTTCTACTGCTTATTTTTTGCAGATTTCGTTTTCCCTTTTTTATTTACTTTTTAACATTCATGTTGTGTTACTCAGACATTTTTTATGAGGAAGAAACATCCTGCAAAGAGGTCACAAACTGACACTAATTTAATCAGGCAGTTTGTGTGCGAAATAAGCAAATTAAACTATTAAAAATAAAGCATCTATTATGATGATAGAAAGACCAACACAGTAAAGCTCACGCATCAGCACTCTCTCATGAATACCAACAGGAAATTCATAAATTTATTATATTTTATATTTTTGGAAATAAAACAAATGTTTATTTAACACAAAGGTCATTGCTGTTTACACAGTGCAACAATATGATCCTCCTCAATGATCAGGTCTACTGTTTATCAGAGATGTTTTCAGAAAATAAATTCAATCGGGATTAGATTTAGAATTAGACTTTGAATTGGTCTCAACAACCGTGTTTTAAAGGTAAATGCCATCCATTTTCCTCTAGTTACAAAGAACAGCAGCAACCGCGGGTCATCACAGTTTCATTTTGTTCATTTGTAAAGACCAATTCACAAGTGGGTTGTCTCAAAGTGCTGCAAGTTTTTTATGTTCCGACGTCTAACGCAGCCTACTGGGCTGTGGTACAGTGGTTCACTGGGCGTGTAATGTTCAATGTGAGATTTCCTATGCAGTTACCACCACAACCGGAATCAGTCATTCAAATGCATTCTGTATTAAGTGAGAATGTTCACACACAATATGAGATTGCTGTTGGGGGAGTTTTTGTCCAACCAGTATCATTACTCTGTAATCTATAACAGAAGAAGTAATAAGAACAATTTTGCTCCACTAACAGTTTTTACCAGGACGACTTTAAATATTTTAAAAATGAAGTCATTTTGTGCGTCTACCGTCATTTTTCAAGCAATGTCAGGAAAAAGCTGAACTTGAGGAGCTCTCCCTCATTTTCTTCTGGTCACAGGTGTTGTGAGCCAGGGTCAGGGCTTCCACAAGATTCTGCAAATATCACTAAAATGGTCTGAGTTACTTTTGATCCTCAGAGTTTGAACTGTCGTTACCCAGCTGTGAAAACTCAAAGAGTTGGATGCAGCAGGAAACAGAGCTGTCTCTGTCAGCGGCCATGGGAAACGTCTGCACAATGTACCATTTAAGATTTTAAATTTGAAATAATGTGTCTAACCTGCTTCTCTTGTTCATGCTCTGCAGCTTTGTGTAAAAACCACTTTAGCAACTTCAGTCCTGATAAAGTGGGAACAATTTACAATTTGGGCTGAATTGCAGACCCTCAATGCCCCGATCAGTCATTACATCAGCTCATTATTACAACTCAAACTTGAGTGACAATGTAATAAAGACCATTCAAAAAGCCTGACTTTGACTGACAAAGGTTTCTGAGGATGACCTTAAATTCTAAGAAAAAATAAAATAGAATAATTTTTTGTCTCTGAATCAGATTTGACATCATGTTAGATCAAACATTAAGGGAATTTAAAGACAGAACTTAAATAGGAAAGAGTTGAAAAATCTCTTGTAGCTGTGATGTAGTGAGGTAGTGTAGATACATGTCAGTATATCACAGTCGTTTTATAAGGTTTCTTTTGTTTTGTCCCCTGGTCAGTGACTTTACAGCAGGGGTGCTCACACTTTTTGTCTTGAAGATCTGCACACACACACACACACACACATATATATATATATATATATATATATATATATATATATATATATATATACTCTGACCAAAAATATAAATGCAACACTTTTGTTATTGCTCCCATTTTTTATGGTATGAACTCAAAGATGTGAAACATTTTCCACATACACAAAATAACCAGTTCTCTGAAATATTCTTCACAAATCTGTCTAAATCTGTAGTGAGCACTTCTCCTTTGCCAAGACAATCCATCCCACCTCACAGGTGTGCCATATCAAGATGCTGATTATTGCACAGGTGTGCCTTAGACTGGCCGCAAGAAAAGGCCACTCTGAAATCTTCAGTTGTATCACACAGCACAATGCCACAGATGTCTCAAGTTTTGAGGGAGCGTGCAATTGGCATGCTGATAGCAGGAATGTCCACCAGAGCTGTTGCTAGGAAATTTAATGTCCATTTCTCCACCATAAGCCGTCTCCAAAGGCGTTTCTGAGAAATTGGCAGCACATCCAACCGGTCTCACAACCGCATACCACGTGTAACCACACCAGCCCAAGCCCTCCACATCCAGCATGTCCACCTCCAAGATCGTCTGAGACCAGCCACTCGGACAGCTGCTGAAACAATCGGTTTGCATAACCAGAGAATTTCAGCAGAAACTGTCAGAAACCGTCTCAGGGAAGCTCATCTGCATCCTCGTCGTCCTCATCAAAGTCTTGACCTCACTTCAGTTCGTCGTCGTAACCGTCTTGAGTGGGCAAATGCTCACATGCGATGGCGTCTGGCATGTTGGAGAGGTGTTTTCTTCACGGATGAATCCCGGTTTACACTGTTCAGGGCAGATGGCAGACAGCGTGTGTGGCGTCGTGTGGGTGAGCGGTTTTCTGATGTCACTGTTGTGAACCAAGTAGCCCGTGGTGGTGGTGGGGTTATGGTATGGGCGGGCATCTGTTATGGGTGAAGAACACAGGTGCATTTCATTGATGGCATTTTGAATGCACAGAGATACCGTGACGAGATCCTGGGGCCCATTGTTATGCCGTACATCTAACAACATCACCTCATGTTGCAGCATGATAATGCACGGCCCCATGTTGCAGGGATCTGTACACAATTCTTGGAAGCTGAAAACATCCCAGTTCTTGCATGGCCAGCATACTCACCGGACATGTCACTCATTGAGCATGTTGGGGATGCTCTGGATCGGCGTATACGACAGCGTGTTCCAGTTCCTGCCAATATCCAGCAACTTCGCACAACAATCTGTGGCATTGTGCTGTGTGATACAACTGAAGATTTCAGAGTGGCCTTTTCTTGCGGCCAGTCTAAGGCACACCTGTGCAATAATCATGCTGTCTAATCAGCTTCTTGAAATGGCACACCTGTGAGGTGGGATGGAATGTCTTGGCAAAGGAGAAGTGCTCACTATCACAGATTTAGACAGATTTGTGAACAATATTTCAGAGAACTGGTTATTTTGTGTATGTGGAAAATGTTTCACATCTTTGAGTTCATACCATAAAAAATGGGAGCAATAACAAAAGTGTTGTGTTTATATTTTTGGTCAGTGTATATATATATATATATATAGAGAGAGAGAGAGAGAGAGAGATTTTCTTTCTGCTATCAGAAGGCCTTTACCAGCCACGCAGCACGCCGTGTCCCTGGCGAAGGGCCTCTCCGGCTCACAGGAGAGTTTATCGAGGCCTGGGCCAGCCCGTGTGCCTCCTCGATTGGAAGTGAGACTGAGGCACCCCATCTTACCCAGCCGTCCTGCCAGGACGCCCACTGGAGGAGGCACTTCTCGAGCCCTACCCACTAAGCAGGAGCCGCCATTTTCTCAGCTGTGGTTATGCAAGCTGCGCTTTAGAAATGGCTTTCCTTCCCCCGCCATAACATGGTTTACAGCAAAGCATGAAATGTGATTGTCGCTGCTTTCTGTTTTCATCATAAAATGCCTTATCTGTTCTAATTATGTATTACTACAACACAGAAACGTGCGGCGAGGTTCACAGCTGGCGAGGCACCAACATCATCATTCAGATTTACAAACATATAACCCCACAGAGCAACTTATTTACCATTTAAAGTTAAATGTGTTAAAGTGTGTTGCTTCAAATGTCATTTCACATTTTTTTTTTCGTTTACAAACTGTATTATTACAGGCATACTTTTACTTATAAATGACGTCTGTGCACCGCTCCTTCTGAATAAAGCACATGGATAACTTGCTTGTAGAAGTGTTCTTTGTCTTTTTCAGTTTTCAAAGTCTCTCTGTCTTAATGGAGATCACCACAAGAGACGGATCTCCACTATCTGCGGAGTTTAGACACATAATCCTCCATTTGGAAACTAATGCTGAACAATATTAGATCATATCTGGATGGCTGCATTTGACTTGCTACCACTAATTCTATCATTTTTTAGCTGCGGTGTCACATTGTCTGAGATCACCAGCACCCTCTGCCTTGACGCACGCATACTGCGGACTTCACCTGGTGTATTTCTAATTCGCATTTTTAGTGGATCTTAAAGACTGAATGGGTCACAAACTGGACACAATTTAATCAGACAGTTTGCGAGAAATAAGCAAATCTGCTGTCCTCAGCGCCTCGTCCAATCCTCACCGCCATCAGCTCCTGGGACGTCAGGATCATTCCACGGAGGAACTACTTACCATGTTCTCCCAGAAACTTTATTTACCTCTTGGAAAAATAAAATATTCCAAGTACTTCCTTGTCATGAGTTACTTCCGGGTTTCAGCTACTGGGTCTGCTACGTCGACGATGTCATGACAAGTTGACCTTTTTTTTTTTTATTAAAAATAAATATTTTAATTGTATATGATTTATGCATATTAAGCTATATTTTGACTGAACATCATGGCTACAGAAATATTATCAATGCAGTATTCGCAAGGGTTTGGGACCAGAGACACCAGCAAATACTCAGAATCCGCGAATACAGAGAACCCCCGCCCCATTCCCGCAGCCGAAGAATGTCTGTCCTTTCTCATCAGAAACCCTTCTGATGCTTTGTAAAACATTTATTTAAGAACATTGGAATATTCCTTAACAAAGTTTTTTCTTTCTTCAGAGCAACATTCTGTATCGTAGCTGACTTAACAACCCTCAATAAGAGTGTCTCTCTGTGCCTTACAACCAGGAGCCCGTGCCTCCTCAACAGTTAAGTGCAAGAGATCATCTTCTTCTTTTATTCATCATTCATTTATCTAAATGATAATTATTCTCGTAATTATCTTCCTCAGCATATCGGGATATTTTTCTGGCCGCTTCTGAATCAGATGATGCCTTTTCTCCACACAGCTCTTGGAGGCCGACGGGCTGGCATGCTCTTCATCTCCCCCTGCCTTCTGAGAAATTCCCACAGCCCTTCCTTCGGACGCAAAAGTCTTATACAAGCATCTTCAGCTGACTGAGTTTTTGCAATAAACATTTGTGTATACATGAAACTGTGAATATTGAAATGCGAATAACCGGGGGAAAACTGTCCGCACGATAAAGCTATCTCCCACAAAGATTTGTGTACTATTACTGCATAGTTTTTTAGGTGAATAAAGTAACTTTGGTGCTTGATTCCTAGGCCATGGCTTGCATATCCTTGTTCATTTTAGACTGGAAATACTTTAAGTTGTCAACTTGAAGTTTAGTATAAATTGACATTGGGGCATAAAAGTAGAGTACGTGCCAAAAAAAGCATGGATGCCCCTGCTTTAAAGTAACCAAACTAAAACAGGAACAGTGACATTTACAAACACACACAGGCGTAAGCATTATGGGGGGGGGGGGCACAACAGCAACAAACAACAGAGGTGAACTCAACAAGACTCAAGGAGGCAAGAGTTAGAAGAGACAAGGTCTTTTAAATTTGCTCTGTTCCACAATTCTCTATATCTTAACCCTTTAACCCTGGAGATGTCGCTGGTGACACTTAAATAACACGCTATTTGACCTACCATCACTCTTCGACCGGTTACACGATCAGCATGAATCTGCTGATTCTGGCACAGGGAAAAGTGGCATTTCATATTGGCTTTGTACCAATATGCAACACAAAATAAACACAAAGTGTTGCATAATGGTGCAGTTTCAGAAGTAAGAGCTTTGTCTCCCAGGTCACCGGCAGGACCTGTCTCCAGAGTTCTAACCACACTACAGCTCCCAGCAGCTCCAGCGCAAACTTCCTGGATGCAGCACACCTGACTCTCATTCATTCATTCATCAACCACAGTCAACTTAATCCTTGTGCTATCTTAGATGACCCCACCCTTACTTTGACGTGTTATTCCTACAATGACAAAGGTGGATAAAGGTGGAAAGATTTCACGTAATCCATGGACACCAGTGAGGTTCACAAATCATTGAAGAAAAAAGGTTCAGCGCACTGTCTAGTGGGTCTAGATGACCCAACTCCCCACGTTAAAGAGCCAAGGATAGCACAAGGGTTACGCCACAGTGTTTGTGCCACTCTGCTTTCCTTACTGAGTGTTATTATTTGACACGATCTCCTGTCTCCTGACCTAGTTAGTGTCTGGCTCTGTTTGCCTGCCGCCTGCCCCAACTCTCGCCTGGATCCTGACTACCCTGTCTCTCCTCTGATGATCTTATGCCTGTTATTGACCCTTGCTTACCTGTCTCTGATTTAGCTTTGTGGGCTTTTAGCTGAGCTAATAAACCTGCTGCATTTGGATCCAGCTTTCTGCCTGTTCTTATGATACAAAGCTGCTTTTCTCCAACAGAATCCGCTGATATATTTTGATTACGTGAGCATTTCATTACTGTGCAGTGGTACATATAAGCGCAAGGCTGATTTTCTCCACTTCAGAATCTTTTCTCCACTTTAGCCTCCGCTGGAATTACGTCAATAGAGCATAGTATCTGAGTTGAACTGCACAAAGGAAGCCTATTTTGGTTTGTTTATTTACTTTTCTTTTTTCAAATGCCTGTCTAAATGAATGTTTAAGCAGAAGAAGAGAATATCTGCACTCTGAAAGAGACATGAACCATCTGGCAGACATCCAAACCAGAGAAGGAGCATTAGTGACAAAGGAGCAGTTAAATCCCAATGACATACAGTCATTAATGCTCTGAAGAGCTGAAGGAGGACAGAAACAGAATGGGAGGGAAGAAGGTGTATTCAGTCCTCACAGCTCAGGCCTGATGACTGTTTTCATAGATTCTCCTGGTTTTGACTGTTGCCTGTGGTAACCAAATAACCATAGGCTGAGAAAGGCTTCAGCATTGATTACTAAGCAACTGACTTTCAGAAAGCATGGCTTGAGTAACAGAGAGTGCTTCACAGCAAAGTCTTTGGCCGCCTCAAACCGCTGAGTGGACCCTTCAGACAAAATCGATACAGATGAACTGATGTCGCATGTCTCTGCTTTAACATCCGTCTCATCAAAGTCGGTAAGTCAGTTCATCTGGTCTGGGACATGCACATGATGGAATGTGCCCCCTTGTGGTTGCTTTGGGATTATTATATTATATTATATATATTATTATAAGCACACTGTCAAACTGTAAACGGCAGTTTGACAGTCCCAAAAAAAGTCAAGACAAAAACGAAGCCAGGATAAACTGAAAAAAATGTTGGTCACTTCAGTGGAGGAAGATGTTGCATCTTGCTGCTGCTGTGCTGCACCCTTTTTGCCTGCCCTGTCATTCTGCTCACCTGGCAGGTGTGCCCAATGACAGAGAAGGCCTTATTCAGGGAAGGGCAGAAGTTGGGCTTGTGTTGGTGCGGTGCAAAAAACATGTCAGCAAAATAAAGAAGTTTACTAAACATTTACATTGCTGTGTAATTTCTTTGTGTGTTATGTATTGATAAAAATAGATACATAAATTCTTGACCACAAAGGAAAATTAGGAAATGATGAAAGTTGGGTACTAAGTTCATATTAAAACACAGGGAATTTTCAAAATAAATGAACAGTATTTATGCCAAATTCATAGCTTCCTCACTATAGGTCTGAACCTAAAGAACGTAATTGTCACGGTGCCTGTGTCAGCCACCTCCCCCTCCCAGCACTCCTGCTCCTGCTCTGCTGATTGGAACCAGCTGTCCTGCATCTCCTCATCTCCTGCCTGCCTTCTTAAGGGTTCTCCTCTCCAGTATCCAGTGCCAGTTTGTTATACTCACTCTGGTGCTTACGTCTGGCCTTTTAGTATCTTCTAAACCTAGTCAAGTCACGTTACTTACCTTGCTTGTGCTCACTTTCAGGTTCATCTCCCACTGGTCACGCTGGTTCCTGCGGCAGAGCTCCACTCCACGTTCCACGCTGGTCCCGCCGTCCTCGGCGCCCACGCCTCACTTCAAGTTGCTCCGCCGTCCTCTGTGTCCTGCTCAACCTCAAGTTGGTTTCCCCCATCCTCGGCTTCCCCCCACGCATCCGAAGATTATTCAAGCTACGCTCTCTTGGAGACTCTGTAAACCCCTAAGAGAATTAAAACCTCTTTGCAAACTATTTCTGGTCAAGAGTTTACTTCCGGGTTTCAGCAACTGGGTCTGCCACGTCTACGACGCCATGACAGTAATATTTTCTGATTAGAAATGCCTTCTTTAAACTCTGCATTATTCACTAACTTCTGTATTAAAATATGTCCAATCACAACGAAAGTCAGTGATTAGAGGATAAGATGCAAAAGAGAATTTAGCTGTGAATCCCAATCCAGAACCAGTCACATTGAATACAACTGTCAGAAACTGGAGGTGCAGGAGCCAAATACAGAAAATTGGGCTTGGAGGCAGAAACGTTAACATTTAATAAATAAACTTAAACAGGACAAAGACAGTGGACAAACAAAAAACAAAAAAAGCAGATGACCTGGTAAAACTGAAAACCAGAGACTTCTACTCACTAAAGACAATTAACAGAAATAAAGAGAGCTGTAGATATTTTACATTATTGACAGACAGCACAACATGACAAAAACACCAATGAACAACCAAACTAAACCACAAAATCTTCATAGCAAAAGGATGATATCATAATGGTAAATGGCGTATACTTATATAGCGCTTTCTACCTTCTTTTGAAGGCCCAAAGCGCTTTACAGTCAGTCCCATTCACCCATGCACACACACATACTGGTGGTGGCTCCGCTGCCGAACACTGGCGCCAACCTCCCACCAGAGGCACGGTGGGGTTCAGTGTCTTGCCCAAGGACACTTCGACACATGAGCGGGCAAGGCGGGAATCGAACCTGCAATCTTATGATCATGGGTCGACCACCCTACCACTGCACCACGGCCGCCCATAAAATATTAATTTCAGCATTCTGGGCATAAAAGTTGTAGGATCTCTAAAATGTTATTTTTCTTGTTTTTTCTTTTTACATTGCATCATTTTATCACTCTCTTTATCATGGTGTGTGTGTATGTGTGAGTGTGTGTGTCTGTGTGTGTGTGTGGCAGGGGGGGGGGGTTGTTTGTGTAGGTTTTAAATTTGAAATTTGATTATATTTTATGCAAAGCACTTTGAGTAACCTGAGTTGTAAAAGTGCTATATAAATAAAGCTTGATTTTATTTTATTTGATTACCATCTGGATTAAACTTTATTCATGTTGATTATGCCTGCAGCAAGTCTATGATAAAGTGAATGAAGTCATTTTGACAGTAATTATACATAAATGAAAACTGGACACCAGGAAGATGAACAACACAGTTTATTGAAGAAAATAGAGACACTGAGTATTTATCTATTAGTAGATTAATTTAAAAAAAAAAACTTTAATTTTCGTATTGTTTAAAGGAGAAAAAAAAGTGTTTTTGCCGCCCTTTTCTGGCTTTGAGCCCCTGCCCCTCTAAAATCCTGTGCATGTCTCTGTTCACTGCAGATCTGCATCTCTGTCTTCTCACAAACGGAAGTAAACACATACTTCAGAGCTCACATTCCTTTTCTTCACCCATTTGGACTGAAGCTCCATGCCCACGACTCCACCCCATACTTGTATGAGCCTGCCCACAATCACTGGAAAGGTCAACGATTGTGGGCAAAAAACAAACAGTGTCTCCTAAACTCCAAATTCTCTCCAGAATCTCTACCTCTGTCTAAACTGCCTCCAGACTCTCACTGACCATAACTCTCCATCAAACACACAAATTTTGAATGGACACCGAAGGATTCATGTAGCTGTCAAACCTGCAGCAAAATCTAAAGCATTTCATGAATCAGTCATGTCGGACAGCCAGGCAGCAAAACTTTGGATGTCATCATTTTCAGCTCCTCCCTAAATGAAGCAAACCTCGATACGCGCTTTGCAGAAACTCCTCCTCCAATACTGGACACAAGCCAACGAAGCCTTAATACAGAACGTCACATCACTATTTGTTTCTCTTTTTCCCTCTTTGTCCTCAGCAGTCTTATACTGCTGGGTTTGTTAATTTAGTTTGGGGTTGGACCTTGGTAGTCTTTATTTGCAGGCTTTGTTTGCTCCTTTCAATAGTTAGACTTAGCGAGAGCTGCTGACTCCGACGGTCAACGTCGCTGGGTCAGTTGTTTCCCTGACTTATTTTATGTTTGGCCATTGTTCCAATCCCTTTGTTTCATCTTTTTGTTTAAATCAGCACTCTTTTTCTTTAATAAACTGTGTTGGTTATCTTCCTGTAGTCCAGTTTTCATGGTCCCATATAGTCCCCTTTTTGTGTTTTCCCTTAGACTCCAGACAAGTCTGCCTGTTGGGGACGTAACAGGAGACTAAAGTCCCAAACAGTTTATCCCCACAGCCACAAAGTTATGGTAATCCTAAATTACCCAAGATACTAGTGATGTTTCTTCTAGACAAATAGATTTGTAAGACAGAGATGATTTGTAATCGAGCCATGCCATCTGCCAGCACAGCCAGACAAGACAGGCAAGACGTCAGCCAATGAGAAACCCCTTCAGCATTTGGCTGTTAAGCTCTAAGGGAGCGCCCTTACACATATAATGACCGCGCTTCACGTGACTGGAAGGAATCATCTGAAAACCCAAACAATGCGGATTCAGAACACTCAAAGTTTACACCATAAAAGTGTTGTTTGTGTGAGAACACAAACCCAGAGCTGAGCAACCCTGCCAGCAACGGTGGGAGAGTGCAGCATGAAGCGCACCATGTTAACAGTGACAGTGCTAACAGGCACAGGTGGATCAGGAGCATTCAGTCCCACTGCACTGACAGGAAAGCCCCAATTCATAAAGGCAGACACCTCGGCTGAGGCCGCTACAGATATGTGCCATGTTTTGTCTATTATTAGTCATTCTATTGTCCCTGCACACTCTTAGTCCTCCCTTCGTGTCTGAGGTGGCCCTTCATGACGAGTGTCTTTTTATTCATGGGTTTCCAGCAGGGATGATTAACTTTGTTAATCACTACGTTGCTGCTGTTTATAGGTTCTACAGTCATATATTTTATAAAACGTCTCGTTTCACCTAATCACCTAAACTTTTATACTTTTTTTATTCTTACTGCTCTCAGTCCTGAACTCTGTTGTACTCTGTTGGACACGTGTAATACATTTCTGAAAATATTGAACCATGTACACTTACCTGTCACTTTATTAGCCCCACCTGTCCAACTGTTTATTAAGGCAAATTTCAGCAGAAGACCATACAAGGTACCACTCCTGTCAGCTAAGAACAAGAAACTGATGCTACAATCCACAAAGACTCACCAAAACTGGATGATAGAAGATTGGAAAAATATTGTCTGGTCTGATTTGGATGATTGGGTCAGAATTTGGCATCAACAACATGAAGGCATGGATCCATCCTGCCTTGTATCAACCTTTGGGATGTGATGGAACGTGAATCTGTAGCCACTGTATGATGCTGTCATGTCATTTTTCTGCTTGCTGTCATTTCAGCATACTTAGTCTTTTTATCTTCCTTACCAGTTTTTAAATTAACATTTGCATATGCTAGAACCTTTTTCTGGAACATGGAAATAAATGACGTGTTTAAGTTAAGAACAGAAAGCAGTTTGTGTTACCATGTATGGATTTTATGATGAAAATCCTTTAAAGTTACAAATCCTTTTGTTCAGTACAGCGTTGAGTTCAGCTTCTTATTTTCAATACACTTCATATGATAGTGTGTGTTCATAAATGAAGTTTATCTGTGATTCTAATTACTTTTTTTCAAGATAAATATTTATCTGAAATGAAACCTAAGTTTGTTTTAGTTTTAACGTTTTACCAGCTAGAAAAAGTCATCTGAGGAGAGGATGGAAATACTGCAAGACTCAGGAGGAAGAGTGAAAGAAGTACTTTGATGAAAGAATAATCTGAATAAAAAGTAGGACACAGCAAAGCAGGAAAACCAAAATGAACGAACCTCAAAAAACGAAATATGAAAAGATCAGGAATCCAAAAACATCTTAACAAGCCTGGGATGAGATGGATGGAGTAGACAAGAGGACAACAGACTGAGTAAAGAAGGAGAAAGGTCACCACCCACACTAGTTAAAATCAAGGAAAAATGCTAAAGAAGCAGATATTGCTGGGAAAATCAAACAAAAAAACAAAATAAGAAAAGCCAATCAACATGTAAAGAAATATAAATATGAAAGCAGTAATAAGGGTTGGTTACATATATTCATACCATGGTCCGGGTGAATAGATTCTGTTTAGCTGCAATATGTGGATAAAAAAGTGATAATGCACACCTAAAAAAGAAGTTCCGGTCACATAGCTTAAATGTTCTATATCACTGTGCTGGTTTCTTTAAATAAACGTTTGCTTCATCATCTGGATAAAAACAAGCAGTAAGAGGTGAACTTTTTCTCTGAACTGATGCTTTAATTAACCCATCATGACGATCAGTGTATACATCAATTTCCTTTACTGCTGCAGTTGAGGTTGGTCCGATGTTGTGCCAAGATATGTTTCCCCTGCCAGAATTTGTTTCCCCAGTTTCAGGCATCATTGATTTGTTTCATAGCACTTTTGTTTTGCCCCAAAAAGCACACAATAAAGCTAGATCCTTATGTTATATTTTATTCCGCGGCCATTGGGAGTTTATGGTCATACATGCATTTCATTCCATGTATTCTGCTAAAAACAAGAGTTTTTTCTTAAAAAAAAACAATAGAAATGAAAAATATCTTTTTTTGGCTAATTTACAATATGAAACGCACTTTTTTAAAGTGACTTTGTAATTGAAGTATTTAACAATGGAGAATTTTTAAAGTGTTGTCGTTTCTACTGCAAATTATTGGGGGGCACAGATACTGGCAGGCTGGAACAGCGACCTAACATAATCCGTGTCAATGTTGTTGTACATAAAATATGTGGGAAATAAATTCAAATATGACAATAAACTCCCACAAGCCTCAGAATAAAGCATAATCGTAAACATCCACCCTCTTTTCACGCTTTTTGAGGCAAAATATAAGTGCTATGAAATAAATCAACGATGCAAGAAGTTGTGCCGTGACAGAGGAAACTACCTTTGGCAGGGGAACCACGTAACAAGTAGTCTACTTTTTTAGGGGGAAAAAACAATCTTAACCAAACAAAATAACAAGAATAAAGTACAAAAAACTGACTGAATATTTATTTATTTTGTAAGTGATCATGGTATATGTGGGATAATGGCCTTCAAAGTGTGCATTATATGGAAAGAAAATTATATATATACACAAACACATATACTGTATATATGTATTAAAAAAAAAGGGAAGTTCTAAAAACTATGGATCTATTTGAAATTCTCTGGCATATTGATGAAAACAAATGCTACAAACATTTCTCCTGCAGTTTTGCATTTTCAGCAGCACGAGGGCTGAATTGAAAGGAAATTACACAAGGAAGCCAGTCAAAGCAGCCTTTTAGCTGCACCCACATCTTTGGCTCTCCCCTGGTCTGGTCATTAATATCATGTCACATCGTGTCTGCTCCCATAACCCCATAAATGATCCCAATAATAAAGTAGTTTCACACAATCAGCTGGAAAGTCCAATCTGTAAACTCCTCCATGGCCCGCCTCAGCCGCGTGTCTTTTCTTCCTACTACATCTCCAAATTATTGCTCATTTACTCAGATCATCAGCGTAATTCACCCTGAAATAAATGTGTTTGTTTTTTAAATTAGTAACCAAATCAGAAATTGTGCAGAACACAAGAACATAATTGTGGTGAGGGTTTATCTTGGCTATGCGTGGATAATGAATGCTTTTGTCTTCTCACTAAAGAGCAAGCGAACATGAGTAATAATCAAGGGAGGTTGTTGATTTGGAAGCTTTCCATCTTCTTACTAATTTGAGCGCTTCTTCTAATGCAAATGAATCTGCCACTCGGCTCATAAAGCCTGTTATTTCTGCAGCGCTTCACTGAGACGTAAAGGAGCAAAGATCATCTGGAAAAGGGCAACAATGAAGGGCATAAGTGTGTGTGTGTGCTTAAATGTGACGAAGGATCAACAGTCAAAGTGAAAGGGAGCAGAGAAAACGGTTATCTTGCAGCGGTAAGATACCAGTAGAAATGTCAGCAGTGCTCAAAGTAAGTGTGCAGTGCTGAGGTTCTCAATAGTGGAAGGTTGGCTTGTGGACCAAAAATCCAACTCACCTGCTCTGAAACTGTATGAAAATGCTTCACATTCAAGCATTTATCTCAGTTAGTTAACTTTATATAACCATTCGTTACATTTTTAATACACATATTTTTTACCCCTATTCCATTACAATGATCCCAATATTTCTTAAAAACTCATTAAATATACAGTGCATGGTCCATGTTTTCTGCCCTGTAGTTCATCATCATTCCAGTAGGGGCAGTAGAAGGGCTTTCCCTACTCAATTTAAAACGGCTGCTTCCATCAAACACTTTTGGCAGGAAAAGTTTGGCTAATTTTCAAAACCTTATGGTGAGAATAACTCATCAATTGCTATTCTTATTTCTCTTCTTTTCTGCTTACTGTACCGAAAAAAAGGAAAATTTTAGCCAAATATAAAACTACAGGTACACCATGTTAAAAATGTATGAATCAATGTGAATATTTTTGCATCTTAAACCAACATTGTTGTGAGCAGAAAACAACAAATCACCCAACATAGCATTATTGATTCTATAAACGTTCATTAAGAAAAAAAATATTTTGCAATTTTTTTTGTGGATTTTATCAAAGGGTTTACAGTAAACCCTTGTTTATCGCGGGGGTTACGTTCCAAAAAGAACCCGTGATAGGTAAAATCCGTGAAGTAGAAACCTCTATTTTTTTAACAAGTATTATACAATTAAAAACTCTATTATACATTGAAAAGAAAGAACAAACCATTTTACAGGCTCAAGCATTTGTTTCACAAATAAAAGTACTTTAGAAAAGTTTTTTCAACAAATAACTTCTGTACTGTACTGTCTAATAATAATTTTAATCATCACCGTGAACAGAAAGCTTCAAATTGCGGAGATTGCGGCCCGAGAGTAATTGAATTATACGGGAGAAAATTTAAAATGATTATAAAAAATACAAAGTACAGTTGGACAAATAGTGACTCAGGTGTGTTTCACTGCTCTTCAGACTGAGCTGCTGCATCCTGACTCCACTCTGCAGTGTTTTCTTCTTTTGAAGCCCGCGATGGAGGTGTGTTTGTCCGGGAGAAGAACATAGTGATAGGCAGTTGTTGTCGCTCTTTTTCTATGGGTTTTAAAGAAACTCGAAATTGCAAGAGAATTTGCACGTATGTGTTGTAAATTTGGCAAGCTGATTTACGTACGTTTACATATTAAACTGCAACGTTATTGACGCACAGGTAGAGAAAAAGCGGAGTGACTTTTTAGCCAATCAGAATGCAGAACACGATGCAAATCCGTGAAGTAGCGAAACCGTGAAAAGTAAACCGTGTTATAGCGAGGGATCACTGTACTGTATATCACATCTTATTAAGAAATTTGGATTTCTGTTATTTCTTTGATGCAGTGGGCAAGGATTGATTCATGTACCTGCCCTCTCCTTCTCACCATGGGAGATCAGCTCCATTGAAAGGAGCTATTGAAAGGAGGTGTGCAGAAAGCATCATGACAGCACCCAAACTGGGGATGAGTTACAGCATCTGAACCCCAACAGTTCTGTCTGGTCTTCAGCAAACAAGGATTGAAGCCTCAGACTTGGAAGTGTTTGAAATTATGATCCCAGCTGTTTCTCCTATCTGTCTGGACTAGATGATATGCAAAATGCAAAACCCACAATGAAATCAAAGTCTTTGCATGAAGATGACTATAGAAATATTAGTTACAAAGGGAATCCTGCGGTGGAGTGCAACACTCACAGGACAAATGGGCTGTTTGAATGGTAGCTCAGGAAATAATCAAAGGACCCTCAGGTACAAACAGAAAAACTATAAGACAAATACATATACAAAGACGAATTTTACTATAATTAATCTTTCAATCATTTCAAAGAAATATATAATAGCCAAAAAAAAAATCACAATGTCATCTGTTAAAAGACCCCAAAAAAAAGGAAACAGCATTTTTTTCCATAGTGAATTCATTGGCAAATAACAAGAAATGCAGAAGCTTGCAGAACGGCTGAAAAGTTCCCGCTATGCATTAAATGCTGACTTAGCAGTGCATCATTTATAAACTGAAATTATTCGGTAAAATATCAAACCTGTGAATGAGGTCAGATGTTTTAGCTCCGACATTAAACTCAAAGTTGACATTCAGAAAAATGTCACTGGAAAGCTTAGATATACTGAAAATCAATCTCAGACATTTAAAGCTTCTTAGATATTTCATGACTGTTGAAAAAACACAAAAACATGTCTGAATGTTGGGATTTCTTCCACTTTTATCACAGAGCTTTTCACACACACAACACTATTTGTGGGTTTGGCCAAGGGGGCAATTTAATTTGTTGGTAGATTTTAGAAGCTTCAATAATCAATGTGTACAGCTGTTTTGTCAGCATTTAAAATAGCATCATTTCATCTTTTTTACAAACTGAAATGAACATGTAACATGTTGCCTGTCTGTTAAATAAAGGCATTTGATTTGCTAGTTGTTGATTTTATTTTGATTTTAGAACAGGTAAGCATGAACTTTATCACAATTTTATTGTACATTTTGCAGCAGTCTCCACCAGGGGATGTTTTCATTCATGGAGGAGACTACCTACCACTACAAAGGTCACTGCAGCCCCAACGCTTCTGCTAGTTTTGTTGCTTTAAGTTGAAAAATAAATTTTGTCCTTTTTAAACCGTCATCTGGTGCTGTTTTTTAATCAAATCTGTTTAATCAGAGGAAATTTCTAGAACATTTTTGGGGAAACTGATTTTTTTTTTCTTCAAATTATTGTTTAACAATGAAACACTTTATCTTGGAAAACTCTGTTTAGGTTTTTTTTGCCACGCCCTGTGGTAATCTCTACAGAGAATCACTTTGATAAAAGCTATCACACCCCTGAAGATCTAAAAAGGAAATACGTGCTGCCGTCTAAAGAAGACTGAAAGATTTCTCTGATTCTGTAAAATTGAACCCCACTCTGGCGTTGTCCTGATTTGTAAAGAAAACAGCAGGTCTGTAATGTCTCTAAAAGGACATAATAATAATATATCGGCCAGCAGCAACAGCATTATGCCGCCATCAATGATAAAAACTCTGTAATGTAATTAGTGATAATTCAAATTTCGGCCTCTGTACAACAGTGATTCTTTGACTTGAAGCCAGCTGCTTTGCCAACTTTTTTTATTTATCTCCTTTTTGCTCACACTAATCTTTGCTGTGGGAATAAAGGCACGCTGTGTTGGCTTTATAGCTGTCTTTATGTGAGCTGTAATGGATGTAAGCAGGTTGAGTGATGACAGGCTGGTAAAAATCACCTTTTCCAGAGGTGACTTTAATGCACAGAACAAACAGATATGCTTCAAGACCACAGGAAACACAGCAGATCTCACAGCCTGTGCACGAAAGGTTGTCTTCTTTGTTTTGTTAAAACTACTAAAACTCCCAAAAAACAACAACTTGACATTTCTGGGGGAAAAAAGGAAACTCTGAGGCAGAATCCGAATTCTTCCTGTACCCCTCAGGCTTCTACCTACCCCTCCAACAGTAGGGGCATATAATTATCAGACCGATGTTCTGTATTTTCCAAGTGCTGACAGCTACGCACTATCGTAGCTACCCAGCGACTATTCATGATTTCATCGAGGGGTAGTGTTGTCCGAATTTGAGGACAGCATTTTTACTTAAATCCCCACTTGGAATAATAAATGTAAGGATAAGGGAGAAGCTGAGGGGGTAGGGGAAGTGTGTGGATTCGGCCTGACAGGATATACTTTGTTTTATGGTGTGTAGTGTGTGGTGTGACAGTTAATACATTTTACGCTTTTACACCCTTTCTGGTAAAACCACATTGTTTTAGCAGATCCTCAAAAAAATCTCAAAACAGGAAAAGAACAAAGCATGAAGAAGAATGCCAGAATGTGGCGCTCATCCTCTGATCATCATAAGTACCTCTTATGGGCTAAACATGAGCATGCATCTCATGTGGACCAGAGTTATCATGTCTGGTGAGTTTTCACACCTGCCAAACAAAATGGACCCCCCCAAGGATAGAAAATTTGGGGCAAATTAAAAAAGGACAAAATGTACCCATGTGAATTTTCTACTACAGTAATAAATTTTCAAACATCTGGTTTTGGTCTTAGTATTTGTTCAAAGGAAAAAGCTTGTATTCACATCTCCATAGGTAACCAGCTTACAGTTGGTTTACTTAAATAATTTTTTTTTCCAAAGTTCATTCGCTTGAGAATGGCTGCTGAGTTCAAACGGTAATTGGATTAATACTGTGAAGCAACGTTCACACAACCCCCTCAGCAATGCAAAATCAAACGACCACTTCCAATGATAAGTCTATGTAAGCACGCGTTTCGGGTTTCCGCATTCAAAACTCCTGCGTTGAGTTTCTATGACCTTCATTTGGCTGTACATACAAAAACACACACCCATTGAACGCACACACAAGTTAAACCAGGTTGAACTTTGACCAATAAGGGACTCGGATTTGGTAGCGACGTATGGATGGCGTCCTTTTCATTCACCAAAATGCCAATCCACTGAAAATTGATCTGAATCTGATGGAGGAGAAATTAATAATTGCAGTTTGTGCGGTTTAAGCGCACTCTGAAACATGCATCACATGTCCGGTGTATATGTAGCAAAACACCGGAGCTGTCACTGGCAACACCTGCGTAGCACACGCTCTTTGATAAACTGTAAATGTTTAACTGTGTACGCCAGTGGTTCTCAAACTGTGGGGCGCAGGGGAATCTCAGGGGGGGCGCGAATCACCCGGTGGGACATGGCTCGGAGGGGGGGGGGGGGGGGGTACTAATGTTTGCACGTCGGAATTGTCTTCGCGGTGGAACATAAACAAACGGGATAAGTGTGTAGGTGTGTATGTGCTGAAACCGATGTGTCTTAGCTTGCGCGGTTCTTTGTTAAAGACTGCTAAGACAATAAGCTATTCTCTTTTTTTAAGTTGTAGCATTGAGAGACTTGTTTTGCACAGCAGCAGGGTTCTATCAGCCTTCCCATTCATCCGTACACAGCACAGGCTTTGCCATGTTATTTTTCCATTGAAGCAGCTCTCCAAATAAACCCATCATTATCAACAACAGCCCTGAACACCTCCAACACTGCTGCTCTCCATCTGTCTTCCACTGCCACCACAAAGCCATGCATGAACTGAGACCTGCCTGTCCAGGCGGAGTTCGCTTCACCGCAGAGCCAAACACTGGATCACTGATCTAAACAGCCATCAGACTCTGACAGAGCTCCAACTCGGAAATGAGAAAGTGTAATATTTCTTGCCTATAACCAGTCACGAACACACAAATCATCCGTAGTGAGGAACGCGTGCAGCCAGGTGCATTTTGTGTAGTCACGAAACAATTCTATAAATGCTGTGAGACTCAACTCCAGTCATCATCACACTAAATGTCAGCTTGATAAAGCTTAATTTGATTGACGCTCTGCTCTTACCGTAGAGAATAGTCACCATGGAAACTGGCATGACCAAGATGCCCAGGAGCATGTCAGCAACTGCGAGTGACATCAGGAAGTAGTTTGTGGCATTTTGCAGCTTCTTCTCCAAGGACACGGCCAGAATCACCAGGATGTTCCCCATGACCGTGACGGCGATCACCACCAGAATCAGCAGCGATGCCCAGTTCTTCTCCTCCGGCAGATGTGAAGGTGCACACTGAGATCCGTAAAGTCCAGCTGCACCGCGCTGAGACCAGTTCCCCAACTGCCTGTCTACTGTGCTGCGTGCCACGTCAACCCCCTTACAATCCAAGCTTGTTGCATTCCCAACTCTGTGGACATTTTCCTCAAGTCCAGGCGGAGGCCAGGGTTTGGACTCCAGAGCTGTGATAGCTCTGATAGTGTGGGAGATCAGCTCTGACATGTTACCTCCACGCAGGTTCATGCTGTCAGATCAGGAGAACTATAGAAAATCACCACTTACTGAGTCAAGAAAGAGCCAGAAACTCACAACTATTCATTTCTTTGCCTTTTCCCATCTTTCAGTTTTGTCCCTTGAATTGTCATTTACGTTCACTTATCCATCCCATCATCTCAGAGGAAATTGGAGCCGTAAATATGTCTTGTCTGTCAGGATCCACATCCTGTATAAACGTGTTCACCACTTTAACAAAATGTCAAAAATCCAAGTGCTGGAATTATCGTGACTCACGTCTTCACAGAAAAGGGGGGAGGCGTCTCTTCTCCGGATCATAGAATCCATTTGAAGTCATCCCTGAAGAGTGGAAGATGTGTTCATGCTAAAAATGCTACATCCGTGCCAAATCTGGGTTATAGAAAATCTGCATGTGTTCCAAGGGTTAAAGCAGTTTTCCAGTTAGTCTGTTTCTCTTCAGACGCATGATCTGGTCCTTATAGAAAACTATATCCTAGAGTGAAACTGGTTTGATGAATGGAAACTCTTGTGGAAACTGGTGCTGGTTTGGATGGTGGATCCACAGATGCGATTGCTCTGTGAGCATGGGTGGGAATCCTGGCTTCCTGGTCTCAGCTCATCCGTGTACCTGCGAGGCAGTCTGCAGCTGACAAGGATGGATGACGAACAGGATGGGTTCTTACAAGTGTGTGTCCATGTGCCTCCAACTTTCCCCTCACACACAGTCACTCCATCCTGCCGTTAAAGTTCTGCCTCCTCTGAAGAATACTTTTCTCTTCACAAGCAAACAGCGTCAGCCCTCACGAGATTTTAAATATTCCATAAATGCCCACCCCCCCTCACCCCTTTACTCACATAAACCTTCAGTGAAAAACATCAGCCGCTCCATGCACGTCTTCCAAAAAGCACCACAGACCACGTTCCTCCCAAACCTTCCTCCTTCCCGCACTGTATTTCCACATAATGTCACTTTCCAAAATGGAAAACTGATTGAGAGGCAGAGGGAAAAACCGGAGTGTCTGTGAGGTCTTCCTGTGGTCTTTCAGGTTTCCAGAGGAGTGCAGTCAAGTAGTTGAGTCGTCATTGTGAGTGACCGGGAGCTGAATGTTTTTGCGCTCTGGCTGCTTCTTTCATGCAGCCTCTCTTCCTCTCTGTGGGGATCTCCAGCTCTCTCTCTCTCTCTCTGTCTTCTCACCCAGGGTCTCTCGCTCCCTTGAACCGTATTGGCTGTCTCCCTCAACCATGTCTTGTTCTCTCTTCCATTGTGCCTGTTTCCTATTTTCTCGTTGAGTTTTTCTGGTTCTGTACATATTTTTGTAGAGTTAATTTTGAGTCAACTAGCCTCATATTAAGATAACGTACATGAACAAACATGTGCCAGTTTAAATTTACCAAAAGGTTTGATTTAAAGAATAAATAAAACTCATTTTAGTCGGCTTTTCAGGATGTAGCTGAAACATGTTCTTTAATTTCAAACAGTTTGTAGGTTTTTTTGTTTGATTTGGATCAGCCTAATACAACCCTTAATATTTCATTTACCAAATTGCGTGAAATTAAACAATAAATTGCTCATCCTCTGTAAATAGGATTTGTAGGTGATTTACAAAAACTGACTGCAACAGCAGCAAAGTGCAGAATTTAAAGAAAAATTCAGCAAGCGCTAAGAGTTTCATGTTAAATCAGTGCAACAGAGAGGAGGGAATGAGCACAAGGAATGGAGAGCTACTGGAACAAATGAAAACGGTTGCACCTCTTGAAGATAGTCTAATCTATCGCACATAGGTTGTGTGTTGTTTTCAGTGACACAAGTTTGAAGGTGAATCACTAAGGCTTATTCCAGTGCACAGCCAGCAGCTGGTCAGCCCGTATCTGTGCTGACCATGATGATAGTCAGTTTACACATGCCAACAGCCCCACAAAAAAACTCAAAAAATCTCCTCAGTTAAGAATGAAAGGCCAGATAGTTTTTGCACCCTCAGATCCACTAATCTCAGAGGAGACAGTCCAGGACTTTTTAATCTTTACTCCAAGAACAATAGACTGTGAAAAAACTGTGGATTTGCAGTCCTACAGAAGAACAGGCAACTATGCAGTTGTAAAGCTGCATGCACTACGAACACGATTTGCGTGACGGGACGGCCAGTTACAATGTTAAATCAGAGGTTCTGCGGCGCGATTTGAGCAGCGGGCATGGCGCGGCGAGAGTTCAATTCAATTCAATTTTATTTGTATAGCCCAAAATCACAACAACAGTCGTCTCGATGGGCTTCGAAGTAAAACATGAAATCAAAAGGATCACGAATACAAAGAGTTCAATAGAAAAATACTAAAATGAACTAACAAACTGACTAAGCTATACTGGCATCCCTGCCCTTAGACCCCCCTTCGCGGTAAGGAAAAACTCCCAAAAAAACCGGATTCCGGAAAAAACGAAGAAACCTCAGGGGTGCCCACATGAAGGAGGGATCCTCCCCCAGGACGGACAGGCGATTTACCAGAAATCTTAGAGAAGAATTAACTTATCTAAATCTACAACTACATATATAAAAGTCCAGCAGACGAGCTTCATCCAGCCGTGGTTGTGGGGACAGTCAAAGGCGCGAGTCGAGCCGGAGACAGGAACCACAGCCAGGTGTAGGAGCAGGAGCAGAGACGAGGTACTCGGTCAGGTACAGAGCAGAGACGAGCCAGAGATGAGCCAGAGGCAGGATCCACAGCCAGGTGTAGGAGCAGGAGCAAAGGCGAGGTAAACGGTCAGGAACTGGAGCACGGATGAGCCAACTGGAGTCTGGAAGCACTCCCACTCCCCAGGAGGGGAGAGGAAAAGAGGGACAATACATGAATCGCACTGCACCAAACAGAGGCATGGAGAACTAAATGATAAATTATGATCAAGAATAGAGGAGAGGAAGGGTAGAAGTAAAAAAGGAAAGAGGACAGAACCCCAGTGCACCATAGTTACCCCAGCTTCAACTTCTAGCAGCCTTTTAAAAGAAATAGTTATTATTAAGTTTAATTTAAACACATTAACATTAAGTTAAATAATCTCTGAATACTAGCTAGTCTGACAATAAGCCTGTCCAAAGAGGAATGTTTTCAGTCTAGCTTTGAATGTAGAAACTGAGTCGGCTTCTCTTACATGAGCTGGGAGTTTATTCCATAAGACAGGGGCTTGGTGGCTAAACGCTCTACCTCCAACCGTACTTTTACTAATTCTAGGAACCACAAGCAGTCCTGCATTTTGCGAGCGAAGTGTTCTGATTGGTTGGTAAGGGACTATGAGGTCCTTAATATAGGACGGGGCCATTCCATGTAAGGCCTTATAGGTTAACAGGAGGATCTTGAACTTGATTCTGGAATCAACTGGGAGCCAATGGAGCGAAACTAACACAGGAGTGATGTGATCTCTTCTGCTAGTTCCAGCTAACAATCTAGCAGCTGCGTTCTGAACAAGCTGGAGACTTCTTAAGGAACTCTTAGGACACGCTGCTAACAAGGAGTTACAGTAATCCAGCCTCGACGTAACAAATGCATGGATGAGTTTTTCAGCATCACTCTTAGAAAGTATATTTCTGATCTTAGCAATATTTCGCAGGTGAAAAAAGGCAGTTCTACATGCCTGAGATATGTGAGCCTTAAATGATAAATCCTGGTCAAGTAAAACCCCAAGGTTTCTAACTGTGGAATTGGGGGCTATACTTATACCATCCAGGGAGACTATCTGAGCAGACAGAGCATCTCTGAGGTTTTTAGGACCAAGTATAATGACCTCAGTTTTTTCTGGGTTCAAGAGAAGGTAATTAATTGTCATCCAGGTCTTGATGTCACTGATGCAGGCGTTCAGTTTCTCTATCTGGTCATTCTGGTCAGGCTTCATGGATAAATACAACTGCGTATCGTCGGCATAACAATGAAAATTAATGCTGTGTTTCCTGATTATGTTTCCTAGGGGTAACATATAAAGCGTAAACAGGATCGGTCCCAAGACTGAGCCCTGTGGGACTCCATAGTTGACTCGAGTGCACTGAGAGGAATGGCCATTTACATTAACGAACTGATACAGATAGGATTTAAACCACTGGAGAGCAGATCCTCTGATCCCTATGTCCTGCTCTAATCTATGGAGTAAAATACCGTGGTCGATAGTGTCAAAGGCAGCACTGAGGTCCAACAGGACCAGAATAGAAAGTAGTCCCTTTTCTGAGGCCAATAACAAGTCATTAGAGACTCTAACTAGTGCAGTTTCCGTACTGTGGTGAGGTCTAAACCCCGACTGAAAGTCTTCAAAGTGGCTGTTGTCCTGTAGGTGGCAGTAAAGCTGCTTAACTACAACTCTTTCTAGGATTTTAGAAATAAAGGGCAGGTTTGATATCGGTCTATAGTTGGCCAAGATGCTAGGATCCAAACTGGGCTTTTTCAGAAGAGGTTTAACAACTGCATATTTAAAAGACTGTGGCACGTAACCCGTTTCCAGAGAGGCATTTATCATTGTTAATATGGGATCATTAATTAGGGGAAAAGTTTCTTTAAAAAGTCTAGTGGGAATTGGGTCTAACAGACACGTTGAGGATTTGGAGGACGTAATAATTGATGTTATTTCCGCTTGATCCACAGCAGTGAAGCAGTCTAATGTTACAGAGGTTTCTATGGATGCCTCCATTTCTACCGCTTCAGCCTGTTCTGGGCTGATAATAGGAATAACTTGATTTAACTTATGTCTAATATTTGAGATTTTACTATCGAAAAATGTAAGAAAATCATCAGAGCTGAGAGAAACAGGAACATGTGGTTCTACTGAGCTCTGACTGCGAGTTAATTTAGCTATAGTGCTAAAAAGAAATCTTGGATTGTTTCCATTCTCTGATATTAAGGTTGAATAGTACTGGCTTCTAGCTCTACGCAGAGCTTTTTTATAATTTAATAGGCTATGTTTCCAGATATCCAGAGACTGCTCTGAACCGGAGCGGCGCCATTCTCTTTCCAACTTACGGGTTTCTCATTTAAGAGAACGAGTTTCAGCGTTAAACCACGGTGCTACTCGGTTTTGTCTGACGAACTTAGGTTTCAAGGGGGCAACAACATCGAGTGTACTCCTGAGGGCTTGTAAGGCATCATTAACAAAGTGGTCATTTATACTAGGACTGATACTATGGGAGCTGGTCTCAGAGTATTTTCTCAGAATATCACTAAGTACTGGCTGAACTGTGTGTTTAAACTCAGACACAGAACGGTCAGTTAAGGTTCTTCTAAGTTGTTTCTTATTCACTGGGACAGAAGGATGTTCCAGTGTAAACTGGAAGGTAATCAGAAAGTGATCAGAAATGATGGGGTTAAGAGGAAGGACACTCAGCTGGCTGATCTCTATCCCATGGGTTAGAACAAGGTCCAGGGTGTGCTTATGACAGTGAGTGGGTTCATTCACACTTTGGGTGAAACCAACATCATCTAATAAAGCTGCAAAAGCCTTTCCTAGGCAGTCACTGGGGTCATCAACATGAATATTAAAATCCCCTAATATTATAGTTTGATCAGAATCTAAGACAATAGTCGATAGGAAGTCGGAAAACTCAGTTAAAAATTCTGAATATGGGCCGGGGGGGCGATAAATAATTATGAGTAAAACCGGTTTTCGAGTTTTCCTGTTTGGGTGACTTAAAGACAATATGATGCTTTCAAATGAATTATAAGCATTTTTAACTTTAGGGCTGAGAAGTAAGCTAGACTGTGATATTACTGCCAAACCACCTCCTTTCCCTGAAATCCTGGATTTCTGATAGTTAGCATAAGTGGGGGGGGTTGCTTCATTCAGTCTAACATAGTCATCCTGATGGAGCCAAGTTTCTGTTAAGGCTAAAAGACTAAGATTGTTATCAGTAATTAACTCGTTGACTAAGAGGGACTTGGAGGAAATGGATCGAATGTTTAATAAACCGCATTTAATGACATCATAATTCTGCTTGTGAGAACTGCTGTCTGTCACTTTAAGGTTTCTAGGACGCACTCCTTTCATTTGTCTTTCAGCACATAAGCTAAAGCTAGGACCTGCTTGACTTTCCCTGCATGGGTTTTGCACCGGCACTAACCCTAAGGGAGGTTCAGAGGAGCGTTTTACACTGAGAGTTCAAATATTTGAACTTTGGCAAGGTTGCCATGTCGCGTCAACCAATCGGGGACTCTGCTTTGTGCGCATGATAAATATAGTGGGCATAATACAAATCCAACATTGCGAATCGATGTGACCGTTCTCATCCTGAACTTCCATCCATCCATTTCATTTGTCTGCTGTATCACTGTCAGGGACGCAGGGTTGCTGGAGCCTGTCCCAGCTACTGTTGGGTGAAGGCGGGGTATACCCTGGACAGGTCTCCAGCTTGTCCCAGGGCCCATGGGGCTGGAGCGAGCATGCCTGCCCGCCACGTCGTGTCCCAGAAGGCTGACTGGCGGCCAGACAGAGAGCAGCTTCGGCATGAGGAAGCAGCCTGCTCAGGCCTCCTGAACTTTATGACATTGTTCGTATTTCTTATTTTCTTACATCAAGAAAATGATTAAAAAAAATGTCCTCTAATTTTGTTCTTGTTTTTATTTTTATTGCGGACAGCAAGATCAAGATTAATTTTCTTCATATACATCCTTCATAATTAGGAAAATGCTACAAGAACTTGTTAAAAACACTAAAATCACAATTTTTCAGTGGGTCTTTATTAAGGCTATGATATATTTACTAATCAGGAGTTTAAGAAAAAGTAAAATCATTTGATCATGGATCGCAAAAAAAAACCCACCTTAATAAAACATTTGTTTTATGAGGAAACATTTGTTTTATTATTGTAGAAATTTCTGAAAAGAGACAAAGACTGATGGTGACTCAGTATCAGCTGACTCACCCATGGCTGTCGTCTGAGCTGCTGAGATGAGATTATGTCCTATTTCTAAGTAAACAGGTTTGAAATCTGGGACAGGAGCCACCACAACCATGCTGGGTCTTTTAATCTTTTTCACAGTTGTGATGGCATCTGGCTGGGCTGCGACTTCTGAAACAGGAAAATTAATGATGGAGGTTCCTCTATGAAATGACTCAATAAGTTCTTTATTTTATGACTTAAGTCACTGAACATCTTTCTTGAATTTTGGAACCCATTTTAAAGATGTGCATATCAAAGTACTGTAAGAAAAATGTGAGGTAAATCTGGAAAAGGTTGGTGCTTTCTGAATTTACATTGTAGCTAATTGAAAATGATTTTGTGAAGCTGACATTCTAGACATGGACATGTTTGTTCAGTTTAGCATTGTAGCCAAACTCATGGTAGATGAGCAAAAATGCTCCTCTTTGAGCGCATGTTCCAGGAGTTTAAATGTGTTAAGTTTTCTTTAAATGATGAGCAGAACTTCTTCCTATGTGGTTTATTGGTGGTTGTCAAACAGCTTTGTGTTGCATTGCTGCCACCACCAATGCTGAAGTATGGATCAGAATGTCTTTTCTACCCTTCTTTAGTAGCACCTACATTTTCCTGAACAACTTTGTTTTCTTCTGAAGTAAAAGTAAAACAGTTCAGTTACGTTGCATGTTGTAAACATTCCTGCATATCTTCAGTTTTCCTGTTTGAATATTCTCTGTTGTTCTGCATACTTGTCATGAGCAGAACAGATGTCTTCTTCTGCGTTTAAATACAGGATTGTAAATAGAATTGTGCATCACCACCCCTTAGGGCCTAATGGTTATCTCTTTGTTTCACTATAAGTTGTTTTAACAGACAGAATAAAAACAAATGTTCCTATTTAAAATTCCCAATCATTGCCTATCATGCTACTTGGGAGTAAAATAATAATGGAAGACCCTCCTTCTGTGGATTTAATCAGGTTTACTTTCATAAACGAAGACAGTAGACAGGTGTGTGTGATTCTGAGATTGAGGTGTGTGTTAATTGACGCATTCAAACATATTTTGGGTGGGCTGTGTTAAAACACCAATTCATGTCTATACCTCAGTAACCTAACACTGGCCCATCTGCGGTGCAGTCCGTCTCACGAATGTCAGTTCATTTACATTGACTCTGTTGCATCTTTGGTCCATCCCCCCTCCCCCCTGGATCTCGGAGTAGTGGTTTGTTCTGTCAACGGGTAATTTGTCCTGCTCCCTTAGGTAATCCTACATTTAAACAATCAAACCCCATGCATGACTGCCTGCCTGTCTGCAAAACTGACAGCCTGCCATCCTCAGTCTCTACATCAGCTGAAAATAAAAGCTCTTACCCGGAAAGCTGTGTCCGAATTTGGATTCAACCTTCCACCCACCTGCCATAACTGAAAAGTCTCGCCAACAGGGATCCAGCGGACAACTCTTCTTCCCCAGACCGCGCTCAACAACTTAATTCTCCTCTTAACCCGGAACTTTTGAGACACCAACAATGATACTTGCCCTGGACCACAGATTTAATTTCATCGGCGGTCAGCTTTCCCAGCTTCCACAACAATTTTCCTCTTTCTCTCTCACAGCAGCGCAACCTGCGTCGGCCCCGCCCACTTCTGCTCCTCCAGCGAGTCCGCCAGGAGCTACAAGAGAAACCCATATCCATCCCGGACCTGGATAATTGCAGGGGCTTCCTCCTGCAGTGTACTATAGTTTTTGAACAAAAACCCTATACCTATACAACTGACAAAGCAAAAATCTGCTACATTGTCAGTTTAATAGCGGGAAAAGCGCTGCAGTGGGCGGAGTCTTCTTTTGATCAACATGGCTTTGGGCACCTTTCACACCCCGAATTTTTGAATGAAATAAGCTGTGTGTTTGACCACCCTGTGAGTGGGCGTGACTCAGTCAACTGATGAATATCAAACAGGGCTGTTTACCTTGGGACTCTGGACTCACCGAACAGCTTTAGGATGAACTGGCAAGCAGAGATCAACCTCCTAGCCTAAATGATCTGATCACCCTGACCATCCGACTGGACAACCGTTTAAGACACCGGGCTAAAGAATGAAGATTCAGTCTACTTCCACCCAGTCCAGGTACTTCCATCTCTCACACACCATTCTTGCATCCCCAATTCTTCAACTGAGTAGCCCATGCATTTGGCCATGCCCATCTCTCAGCTGACGAACACCAGAGATGCATATCAGCTGGAGTCTGCATCTACTGTGGTGGGCCTGGCCATTCAGTAGCCTCCTGCCCTGTCCGGCCAAAAGACATTGGTCATCAGTAGCGGCGGGGGTACTGGCAACCACTTCTACTTCCAAGTCCGGTCAGGGGGCATTCTTCACGCCAAGCCTGTCACCCTGGAGGGACACACAGCATCTTGCTACTTAAGAGCCGGTTTTGGTGGCCCACAATGAAACAGGATGCTCATGAGTAAGTTGCTGCCTGCCCTGTCTGTTCTCGCAATAAAACTTCCCACTAGCCTCCGGCTTCTCCCAGCCCATTCCTGGACGACCTTGGTCCCATATCGCCTTGGACTTTGTAACCGGTCTGCTGCCCTCACAACGTAGTGTTAAATACTACCATCCTTACAGTTGGGGACCACTATTATAAGGCTGTCCTTTATGTAGGACTCCCTCAACTCCCAACAGATACAGAGACTGCAAACCTCCTTGTTCGCAATGTATTTCGTCTTCATAGCCAACCCCTTGAGATCTTGTCGGAGAGAGGGCCCCAATTCACCTCCCAAGTCTGAAAGGCATTTTGCAGGTCTATCTGTGGCTCTTTTAGTTTCTCCTCAGGTTTCCACCCTCAAACTAATGAGCAAGCTGAACAACCAGGATCAACCAGAATCTGGAGACTGCAGTGTGTTGCTGAGGCAAACCCCTTCTCCACCTTCAACATCTGGACTAGATCGAGTATGTTCACCATTCCCTGTCTAGTACAGCAACTGGCCTTCCTCCTTTTGAATGGCTATCAACCACTGTTGTTTCCGGCCCAGGAGGAGGTAGCAGTGCCACCTGTCCAACTGCATATCCATCTGTGCCAAAAGGTTTGGAAGGTGGCCCGCCAAGTGCTCATGCACGCCCAAGAACGCACCTGTCGAACCACGGATACAAGGCGGGTCTCAGCACCTCCTTACTCCCCTGGGCACAAGGTTTACCTCTCCTCCAGGAACAAACCCTTCATGTGTCTAACTTCAAGCCTGTATGCTCCAGCACTCTGGTCCCTCCTTCCGTACCCCCTCCTCCCGCCCGTCTGGTGGGTGGCTGGCCAGCCTACTCTGTCCAAGTCCAGGTCCTCATGGATTGGGAGGGGTATGGCCCTGAGGAGCGTGCCTGAGTCCCCCGATCTTTTATTTAGGACTCCTCCTTGATCCAGGATCTGAGGCGTCACCGCCCAGACCGGTTTCTGTCGCCAATCCTGCCATTCTTCCTTCAAAGATCCTGCCCGGCCCCATAGCGGCCACCCGCCTGTTTGCTCCTCTGACTGCCAGCCAGTCTACTTACCAGCCAGTCTGCCTGCCTGCTTGCAAAACTGCCAGCCCGCCATCCTCACTATCTACACCAGTTGAAAATAAAATCTGCTACCTGGAAAGCCGTGTCCACATTTGGATTCCACACACCTACCATAACAGTTATCGCGTGAGTACGTCACCATAAACATGAAACTAAGTCTTAGTATTAGCTTGACAGTATAACGGAAGTTTTTATTTTGAAACCAGGACCTGTTTCCTGTTTTTCTGGCTTTTTGCCTCAAAATTGACGCATTCTGCTTTAAGCCCGTGTTGCAGTGCAGAGGGCTGGACTTGGAACGTAGACATGACGGAGGCGGGGTAAACGTTCTAACCGATTAATGAATGTCCTCTTTTTTTTGTGTTAACCCAACAGAGATGCACCACAGACAGACCAGTGGAAATCAGCCTTCATACTCAGCAGTGTTGAACTCAAACACAAAACGTTTTTCCACCTTTGACTGCAGCCAGAACTGAAGGGAAAAACCCACAGAGAGAGAGAGTTGGCATGCTGGGTCACTGCCATGTGACAAGGCCTCCACTGGAGCACAGGATCATACCTCTATGTGCCACAGGGTTTATCCAGGCTGGCCATTTCACTCAGCAGTCACAGGCACTCAGTTACATACTGTTCCAAAAATTTGTTTCATTATTTCAGCTTTTGCTTCGGATTAGTGTTTTGCGGTTTGGATTTGAAAACATAGAAAATCTATAAAACCAAAGGAAGACAACAGACTTCCCAGCACCAGTCCCCCTCCTCTGTCTGGATATCTAAGAACTTAACTGAGCACGTTCTCTCCTTCACTAAATCCTCTTAAAGGGAAGGTTGGGTGTCTTTACAGACATCCTTAAAGCTTATTCTAATCCTGTACAGATTTAGCAAAAACACAGTGTAGCACGCCATGTGGAACTTTACCACAGGGAAACATTGATGTGGGTCATATTTGTATAGGATTCTTAGAAATGTAAACACTGTTTGTTTTCTTGTTGTAAAGGTGACACATGCAGTGTTTGCGGAAATGTAAGACAGGGTCAAGACCTGATTTGGACTTGATTCAAAACAAGCACTGGAATATAATTTTGATGTTTTTTTCATTTTCATTTTAAAGCATATTCACATTGGCAGGTTGGATTCATTCCTCATATGGTCCACCTTCCATTAAATGACAGAAAAGGTATAAAAGGGGAAAACACGGTGTAGAGTAAAAATGAAAAAATCAGGTAGTATAAAGCATGTACTATATTTCTGCTATATGAAGTGCACCTAAAAGCCTTAACTATTTTCAAAAAACGACAGTGAGCCTCATAATCCAGAGCGCATTATATATACATTTATTCGGGTTATGCTTAGTAACAATAGAGTAATTTAAAGAAGTACATGGCGCTCTGTCAAAATGTTTGGTTGGGTGTTCTTGTGAATATGCCTACGAGGTTAACATGGAGTGGTGTCGGACTGTGGGTGTCGCCCATTTTATGACATCAACCTAGACTCAACCTCTGCAGCATGTCTGCGTCTCGCCCACAAAAACAAACAACATCCAAACTTTTGCAAACATGGATGTGCATATTGTGGACATAAAATTAAAGTGTTTTGCTGATCAACACTTCCTCCGCGGAGAAAGTGGGTGTATGCGTTAGCCTGGTGGCGGTGGTGACGATGAATCCAACATGAAATATTCAAACGAACCCCCACAACTCTGGCGGACCCCCAACGCTCTGGGGCGTCTTCCTCCTGGGCAGGGGTGGCTGGCAGATGTTATTGCCCGGGGGATGGTTGTTCTCTATCTGCTGCTGTGCGGGTGTTGTGGGGGCTCCTGGCTACGTCTGATGCCGTGGCAGGGGTCTTGGTGTGGGGATGGCTGGGTACTCTCCCTCCTTCTTTTGACATTCAATCATCCATTTTAGAAGAACATAGTGCTACCTCACCTTTGCACAAATAGTTTGACTGATTAAATTAAATATTTCACATGGGTCGGTCCGAATGCATAAGTATGTGTGTGGGAACATCAGTTGCACTGTGTACATGTTGACATGTTTTGTATGTGGGCATTTTTGGAGCCCACAGGTATGTTTGTGGCATTTGGGTGTGTGTGTGTGCACAGGCCCTGCTTTTTGTTTTAGTTACATAAATGTGTACATTTGAGTTGTATAAACAATTATTGAGTTGGATTGACGTAAGGAATAAGGTTGAATAAATTTAACTCAATTACTTGTTTTGTCCGTTCTTTTTCTCCAAGCAGAAAATCTTTATTTTGCTGATGCAGCCGTATTACTTTTTTGATGGACGTATAATCTTCATACGCCGTCATTAAAATCTCTGACTCCGTCTCACTGAAGTGTAGCGCTCTCTTTTGTTCTCCACGTGTTTCCATAGTGACTCCAGAAATCGCCGATCCATTGAGAATGTCTTTGTGTACTTGCCGTGCATGTGCATTAACCCAGGGTTACCAAGTCGAGCGTAATTACGCTAACTCATATCCGGTCTTTTGGAACCGACATATTCAGAGTAAGCAAGTTCAGGCGGATTTCAGCCAGAGTCCAGGGTTAAAGTGAGGGTAGTTTTAACATGCTTTCTGGAATTACCCCCCCCCCCCCCCCCCCCATAGAATCTGAATCTGTTTTTTCTTTTGTGTGACTAATTGCACTGAAAGGCCTATGCAGCTGTTGTTTCACCTGCAGATGGGTTGCTGTGATGTTGCCATGCACTCTTTCCCTTTTGTTTCCTTTCGGCAGAGTAAAAGGTTTACTGTGCTCCACAACAACTGTGGTCGTCAAGCCGTAACCCATCATTTGAGCTGTTAAAGGAAAATAACAGTCAAGGCGGTGACGCATTTTTTTTCACATTGTGCCTCGTTTTAATGTTTTTTTTTTGTCTGACTCACTGACAGACACACAAACCAAGCTTAAGGTCTTGAATTCATGGACATCGCCAGATGCTAGGTTTTCTCGAGGCCAGGCCTTTACTGCAGCGGCTTTCAGTTGCTAGTTGTCTGGGGGCCTTTCTGTCTGAAGTTTAGCCTTCAACAAGTGCAAATGCATGCTCAATTGGGTTAAGATCAGGTGACTGACTTGGCCATTCAAGAATATTCCACTTCTTTGCTTTAATAAACTCCTGAGTTGCTTTGGGCTGTATGTTTTGGGTTGTTGTCCATCTGTATTATGAAACGCGACCCAATCAGTTTGGCTGCATTCACCTGGATCTGCGCAGACAGTCTGTCTTTGAACACCTCAAAAATTCATTGGGCTGCTTCTGTCCTGTGTCACGTCATCAATAAACACTAGTGTTCCAGTGCCACTAGCAGCCATGCACGCCCTGCCATCACACTGCCTCCACAGTGCTTTACTGATGATGTAGTGTGCTTTGGATCACGAGGTTCTTCTTCTCCATACTTGTCTCTTGCCATTATTCTGGTAGAGGTTGATTTTGGTTTCATCTGTCCAAAGAATGTTTTTCCAGAACTGTGCTGGCTTTTTTTAGATTCTTTTTAGCAAAGTCCAATCTAACCTTCCTATTCTTGAGGCTTATAAGTTGCTTGCATCTTGCAGTGTACCCTCTGTATCTACTGTCATGCAGTCTCCTTTTTATGATAGACTTGGATATTGATACGCCTACCTCCTGGAGAGTGTTGTTCACTTAGTTGGCTGTTGTGAACGGGTTCCTCTTCACCATGGAAATGATTCTGCCATCATCCACCACTGTTGTCTTGCATGGACGTCCAGGTCTTTTTGCGTTGCTAAGATCACCAGTGCTCTCTTTCTTTCTCAGGATGTACCACACTGTTGATTTTGCCACTCCTAATACTGTAGCAATTTATCACATGTTTTTTTTTCTGTTTTCTCAGCTTCATGATGGCTCCTTTCACCTGCATGGAGAGCTCCTTTGACCGCATGTTGTCTGTTCACAGCAAAATCTTCCAAATGCAAGCACGAGTCCTCTAATCAACTCCAGGCCTTTTATCTGCTTCACTCATAATGACATAACAAGGGAATTGCCCACACCTGCCCATGCAATAGCATGGAAGTCATTTGTCCAATTACTTACGAGCCCATGAAATGATGGGATTGTGTTTGAAAAATGCTTTAGTTTTTCACATTTTTATGCAATCTTTTTATCCAACCCATAACATAAAAGCTAAAAGTCTGCACTTCAATGGCATCTGAGTTGTTTTATTTAAAATTCACTGTGGTAATGTACAGAAACAAAATTAGAAAGTATGAGTCTCTGTCCAAATATTTATGGTCCTGACCGTATATTGAGGAGAACATCGACAGGAGATTGAGAGCGGCTCTTTTAACACACGGGTATTTCTCCGTTCTCCAAAACGTAACAGGGCATTCTTTCAAAAGTGATTTTGCTCAATCATCTCCGGGTCGCTAGCTGCCTCATCAGTGACAAGTGGGGATCTCAGGCAGTCAGTCTCTGCATTAGAAGGATCGATGAGAAAAGTGATCTGCGGTCGTTTCTGCTGCAGGTCCTCAAACTGCAAAGTAAAGTTTCCGTCCAGCAAGCAGCGTCACGTTCTGCGCTTTATTCATTTTGATTGCAGCCTTCTGCTGTGAGCTCCACAAAGAAGGAAAGTGGGACAGACTGTCGTTTTGACTGGGCACCTTAAAAAGCTTCAACTAGAAAATAAAGGAGACAATTTGTGTCAAATCTGAGTTAGTTTTGATTTATTTCTTATTTTCCTCTGCGTAGCTGATAGTTGCACTTCAAACAGGGCTTCAGCCATCTTGTTAACAAGTGTTGGGACCCGGACCTTAGCCCCGCCCATGGCCAGTAAGACTGATTTCCCCCCCTATGAGTAGTTGGCAGTGAAGAAAAGTGAGGCTCATTTTGTTACGCTAGATTTGAGAAGTTATGGCTAATGGGCAAAGCTGCTGCTGAAGTCAGTGAGCAAGCTGCCTCTCTGCATACTTCTCCCTTACCTTAATGGGTAAGGGTCTCAAAATAGAAGCAGTATAGACAGTATAAAATTGCAAGTAGTTGTACTGCAGTTATGTTCCACTTGGCCTTAACATCGATTCCCCTTCCTCACTCCGTCTTGTACGTTTTTTCCCTTCCTCACTCCATCTTCTATGTTTCTTCCCCTTCCTCACTCCATCTTCTACTATGACTCACAACTACACATCTGGCTCATAGGGCGCCCCCTGCTGGCTGCTGGAAAATTTACGACTTTTCAGTGCACCTTATAGTTGTGAAAATACGGTATACAGCTCAAATAATATTCAAAGCAAAAAAATGGTTATTACCAAAAATATACAAAAGTTGTGCGTTATTTCTGACATTGCTGTGGCAAGCCGTGACTCTTAAATGTTACAGTGTCTAAATTAGTCTTGGATGCTGCGATTCGTGCAACAGCGGTGGCCAGTTTTAATTTTAAGGGACGCACAGGACCTGCAGCATGTTTTTAGCAGTAGCTGCAGCGCAGCAGTCTAGCGGCAACATGTTTCAGGAGGCACAGTGAAAATTTTGACATGCTGAAAATATTTCTGATGTGCAGCAGATGTTTGTGATCTTTTTGTATTGCTGGCTTTAGTTTACCTTGAGCCTTATTGGTTTTCTTTATTGTTATTGATTTGTCATTTCAGTAATGAAGGCTTAACATTGATTTGAAGGTCGTTTGGAGGGATTTTATTGAAGTGCAAACCTGGAAAAAAAAGCTTTTTTTTCCCTCAACAGTATGCCCCTTGAGTCCAGTCCACATCATCGTGAACACTCAGAATTTGATGTATGAGGAAACTTTTGTTTCACCCTTTAAAGAAGCACAAAGTTTAAAAAACATACACAAATAAAAAGCATAAGATACATGAAATCCATTCTAAACATACCCACTGAGGTTTGTACACCTGTGAAGTAGATTTCTCTGAAAACCTATACTTTCATCTTTCCTTTTCAGTTTTCTTTGTCTAGTAAAATAGGATGAATACACACTTCTGCACACTGCTTCTGTAATGTTTAATTGTAAATCTATATTTTTTTTAGTAATTAAAATAATGACTATCATTAACTGGATTGGTGCAGTTTTTCACTACACAATTTTCCTTAAAAGTTCTCCAAAATCTTAGGGTTGTTCTTAGGAATTTCTTGAGGTTGGACAAAGAAGATGAAGGCTGATTTGTACCCATGAAATACAGTATTTCCTGACTTGTTTCAAACTACATCATGGAAAGTCCAGTCTGATGAGGTACTTTGAGCTGTCTGCATTTATTTTGTTATTTTTATCTTCCCTCCTCTAAATTAGAAGAAGGGTTAACATTTCCTTGGTTCACAGTAGCTGCATTTCCATTGACTTTGAAATTGCACAAAATAGATATTTAAAAAATAATTTTGCCTAATGGAAACACGACAATTTTGGGGGGGAAAAACTCGCATTTATCGAAAAAAAAAGTTTCTGCTCTTGGAGGGGGTGGTTTTTGAGCCATATTGAAATTGACAAATTTGGCAAATGGAAAGAAACAATTTTTTCGAATTAAATGAGTTTCGTGACCAAGAAACGGATGGCAAAGCTCTTCTTGGTAGGAACTGGCTGCCTTAGGAACTGCAGAGCGGGCACCACAAGAGGTCCAACAGCATCATACAGCTCATCAAAAGTTGAGCCTGTCATGTGGGATTGTTTGATCCACAGCTCATCTTTAAAATCGCCAACCATTTCTCAAAATGGCTTCAATTGTAGCCAATGTGTAAGAAGCTCAACTCTCCATGGCCTAAATAAGACGCCAATGTCTCCTTCGATAGATGATGATGAGTGCTAGTGACGTGGCAGAAATGTCTATGTATCTGCTGTAAATCATTGATCACATCTGTCGCCGTGTTTTTGAATGACTTATTGTGTGAGTTTGTGTTTATTTACATAACTATGATTTAATTACTACAGTTTAACTGTGAAGATTTGTATTTTTAACATATCTAGAACCGCCACCTTAACGTGGTGGGGGAGTTTGAGAGCTCGTGTGATCCAAGGAGCTAAGCTGTCTGGGGCTTAAGCCCCTGGTAGGGTCTCCCATGGCAGACAGGTCCTGGGTGACGAGCCAGACAAAGAGCGGTTCATAACCCCCTTATGATAAGAAAGAACAAGGACCCGATAACGTCGCCCGGATTGGCGTCACCGGGGCCCCGCTCTGGAGCCAGGCGCCTGGTGGCCGGGGCTCTTCTCACGGGCCCCGGTCAATGTGGTTTGGGTGGCAGTCGAGGGCGGGTGCCTCGGCGGCCCAAACCCCGATCATGGAACCTGGCTTTTGGGACATGGAATGTCACCTCTCTGGGAGGGAAGGAGCCTGAGCTGGTGTGAGAGGTTGAGAGATACCGTCTAGACATAGTCGGGCTCACCTCCACACATAGCCTGGGCTCTGAAACTCAGTCCTTAGAGAGGGGTTGGACTCTCTACCACTCTGGAGTTGCCCGAGGTGAGAGGCGGCGGGCTGGCGTGGGCTTACTCGTGAGCCCTCAGCTCAGCCGCCAAGTGTTGGAGTGGACGAAAGGGTCATGTCCCTCCGCCTCCGGGTGGGGACAGGTCTCTAACTGTGGTTTCAGCTTACGGGCCAAACAGCAGTTCGGAGTACCAGGCCTTCTTGGTGTCTCTCGAAGGGGTACTGGAAAGTGCCCCAACGGGGGACTCCATTGTCTTCCTGGGGGACTTCAATGCCCACGTGGGCAATGACAGTGGCACCTGGAGGGGTGTGATTGGTAGGAACGCCCCCCCTGATCTGAACCCGAGTGGTGTTTTGTTGTTGGACTTCTGTGCTCGTCATAGTTTGTCCATAACGAACACCATGTTCGAGCACAAGGGTGTCCATCAATACACCTGTCATCAGGACACCCTAAGCAGGAGGTCAATGATCGACTTTGTAGTTGTTTCAGGCGACCTTCGGCCCTGTGTCTTGGACGCTCGGTTGAAGAGAGGGGCGGAGCTGTCCACCGATCACTACCTGGTGGTGAGTTGGATTCGCTGGCGGGGAAGGAGGCCGGAAAGACCCAAACGTACTGTGAGGGTCTGCTGGGAACATCTGGCTGAGCCCTCCGTCAGGGAAGTCTTTAACTCCCACATCCGGGAGAACTTCAAACAGGTACCGAGGGAGGTTGGGGACATTGAGTCCGAGTGGACCATGTTTTCCACTTCCATTACTCTGCTGCTGCTCGGAGCTGTGGTCGCAAGGTCTCTGGGGCCTGTCGCTGCGGTAACCCCCGAACCCGGTGGTGGACACCAGAAGTAAGGGATGCCGTCAAGCTGAAGAAGGAGTCCTACCAGGCCTGGCTGGCCTGCGGGACTCCAGAGGCAGCTGACAGGTACCGGCAGTCTAAGCGAGGTGCGGCCCGGACTGTTGCGGAGGCGAAAACTCTGTCCTGGGAGGAGTTTGGTGAGGCCATGGAGAAGGACTATCGGTTGGCCTCGAAGAAATTCTGGCAAACCATCCGACGACTCAGGAGGGGAAAGCAGTTCTCCACAGGCACCGTTTTCAGTGCAGGTGGGGAGCTGTTGACTTCGACTGGGGACATTGTCGGGCGGTGGAAGGAGTACTTCGAGGATCTCCTCAATCCCACTGACACGCCTTCTTTTGAAGAAGCGGAGAGTGAGGACTTTGGGGTGGGGCAGTCTATTACCCGGGCTGAAGTCACTGAGGTAGTCAACGAGCTCCTCGGTGGCAAGGCCCCGGGGGTGGATGAAGTCCGCCCTGAGCACCTCAAGTCTCTGGATGCTGACACGTCTCTGCAGCATCGCGTGGCGGTCGGGAACCGTACCACTGGACTGTCAGACAGGGGTGGTGGTTCCCCTCTTTAAGAAGGGGGACCGGAGGGTGTGTTCCAACCATAGGGGAATTACACTCCTCAGCCTCCCTTGGAAAGTCTATGCAAGGGTATACTGGAGAGAAGAGTCCGTCCGATTGTCGAACCTCGGATTCAGGAACAACAGTGCGGTTTCCGTCCTGGTCGTGGAACAGTGGACCAGCTCTACACCCTATCTAGGGTGCTGGAGGGATTGTGGGAGTTCGCTCATCCAGTCCATATGTGTCTTGTGGATTTGGAGAAGGCGTTCGACCGCGTCCCCCGTGGCATCCTGTGGGGGGTGCTCTGGGAGTATGGGGTCCGGGGAGCCTTACTGAGGGCTGTCCGGTCTCTGTATGACCGTAGTAGGAGCTTGGTTCGCATAGCCGGCAGTAAGTCAGACCTGTTCCCGGTCCACGTTGGACTCCGGCAGGGCTGCCCTTTATCACCGGTTCTGTTCATAGTTTTTATGGACAGAATTTCTAGGCGCAGCCAGGGGCCGGAAGGGATCTGGTTTGGGGACCACAGGATTTCCTCTCTGCTTTTTGCAGATAATGATGTCCTGTTGGCTTCATCAAACCGGGACCTCCAGCGTGCATTGGGGCGGTTTGCGGCCAAGTGTGAAGCGGCTGGGATGAGGGTCAGCACCGCTAAATCTGAGGCCATGGTCCTTGACCGGAGAAAAGTAGTTTGCCATCTCTCGGTCGGTGGGGTGTCCTTGCCCCAGGTGGAGGAGTTTAAATATCTTGGGGTCTTGTTCACGAGTGAGGGAAGATCGGAGCGTGAGATTCTAGCGGTCGCTCTATCGGTCCTTCGTGGTAAAGAGAGAGCTGAGCCGAAAAGCAAAGCTCTCAATTTACCGGTCGATCTACGTTCCAGTACTCACCTATGGTCATGAGCTATGGGTCATGACCGAAAGAACGAGGTCCCGAATACAAGCGGCTGAAATGAGCTTCCTCCGTAGGGTGGCTGGGCGCTCCCTTAGAGATAGGGTGAGAAGCTCGGTCACCCGCGGAGAGCTCGGAGTAGAACCGCTTCTCCTCCACATCGAAAGGAGCCAGCTGAGGTGGCTCGGGCATCTAGTCCGGATGCCCCCTGGATGCCTCCCTGGAGAGGTGTTCCGGGCATGTCCCACTGGGCGGAGGCCCCGGGGAAGACCCAGGACACGCTGGAGAGACTACGTCTCTCGGCTGGCCTGGGAACGCCTCGGGGTCCCCCCAGAGGAGCTGGATGAAGTGGCTGGGGTGAGGGAAGTCTGGGCATCTCTGCTCAGTCTGCTGCCCCCGCGACCCGGTCCCGGATAAGCGGAGGAAGATGGATGGATGGATGGACATATCTAGAATTTCGATAAAGTTTTGCGCATATGTGTAATCAAAACAACAATTGTCTTACTCTCCAACACTTCCTCTTTGTTATTCTTTCACCAGCTGAGTGTCTGCTTCTGTTTAATGCTTCTTCTTTGCATCCCTTTCTACCTGCAACAACTGGAATGACAGCATTTATGATTTAAAGGTTTATTAGTGGAGAAGCCTGAAAGTCTTACCACATGATAAGTTTATGAGTCCTGTATTTCCTTCAGATTTTAAAGAATGTTTTTTAGGTGAAGTAAAAACTATCTCTCCACAATGGAATGACCTGAGCTGAAGTTTTAACTGTCTTTCTTTAAAAGTCAACAGTACATGTATAGAGAGTGGACAATGGAATCACTCAGGCGCTATGACAGCAATCAGACAAAACCTGGTCACATGGAGTGGGGCTGAAAAGTTCTTTACCTCTATAGATTGACCTCCACCTTCTCCCTGCTTTTACTGTAGACCACAATGTCATCTGCAAACATCATGATCTACAGAGACTCCTGTCTCACCTCATCTGTCAGTCTGTCCATCACCACAGCAAATAGGAAAGCTGATCCTTAGTGTAGACCCACCTCCACCTCCACCGTCTTTAAGTTCTCATTCATGTCTTGAACAACTCCAACATTTTTCTGTACAACTTCAGACTTCATCCAAATCACAGCTCTTCTCTCTGTACCTTGTCACAGACAAGTTAGTTTAGACAAAGTTAGTTTACTTTATCTTATCTTATTTCTTATCTTTATCAGTACAGAGGTGTAGGTGATTAAAGGTACAGGGGTTGATAACAGTATTAACCAATAGGGGTGCACTTGATCTGAAACTGTTGTTAAATAATATTGTGGGAAATATGTTATTACTAATATGTTATTGATTTGATTAGTGTGATTACTTGCATATTTATAATTTAATGTTGATATTATGAGGTCTTATATATAGGTAAATGATAGCAATGATACATGGTTGCTGTGTTAAGTTATGCATATTCTAATGGGTGATGGATTAAATAAATGTGCTTCTTCCCTTCCCGTTTTAAGCATTAACTGTTTAGTTTTGTATAATGAAAAGTAAGATACAAGGATGTATACTCTCAGATTGTGACTTATTTTTGTTTATTTATGTATTCGTTGTTCTTGGGTTGAAGGAAGGATGTTCCAATTGACTATGCTTAAAACAATCAATTAATTTAAACTGAAACTCAACTCCCAAAGCCAAAAAGCACACAGCACCCTTCCTTTTTTAACTTCCACCAATTGGTCCTGTGTTTTTCATTTGTATTGGATTACATATGTGCCAAAAATTGAAAGGGCGTAAAGACAACTAAAGGCCTGTTCACACCGGGACGAATTTCGCCGACGATTTTCGCCGACGTTTAACGCCTCGTGACTAAACAAAGGGCACCAATGAGAGTGTGCACACTGACGCGAAAAAACGCCACGCGTCAAAGCGTCAAAAAAAAAAAACGCCTCGGGTTCGTTTTTTTTTTCCGACGCGTCACGTCAAAATCTATTCGACCAATGAGAATGGCGCTATTGCACACGTGTCTGGAGCTTCTGAAGTTACAGAAAAACACAACTTGGGGCGCTCAAACACTAAACTGCCTTGCTGAGCACACATACCAGCGAAGAAGATAGACGCAGAGTAGCGTCTACACAGCCGCGAAGAAATAATGACGGACATTCTAAAATATCCCCGAACCAAGCACCAGTTGGAGCTACTGGTGCTTGAAATATTCATGTTTTCTTTGTATTATTCTGACAAGCGCGTAAATACTTGCTCTCTTCTTCTGAGTGAAAAGCGACTTTAAGAAGCGTAAAGTTGCGCAGCACCACCTTGTGTACAGGAGTATTTCTGTTTATATTAAGCGCCATCTAATGTCAGGGAATGAAATTGCATGTTCGCTCGGCTCATCGTCAGCGAAAATCGCCTGGGTGTGAACACAAAAAACGTGGGGAAAAAGCTGGCGAATAACGCCTGGCGAATATTCGTCCCGGTGTGTACGGGCCTTAAGCGGGCGTATTTAGAAACTGAGTGAGTGAACCTTACAACCGCGCTGGCGCAATTCTAACCAAGCGACCCTGTATTTTACAACTGAACGGCTGAAATCCTAACTGAGCATTGATTTTGCTCGGTCAAATCTCTTTTGCGCCCTCACCTGGATTTACGCTCAGTGTTAAGGGGGCGTTTTTGTCACTTGTGGGCGGTTTTCAGGGGTGTGTTTGTCACGTGGGGGCATGAACCTTTCTGGTTCATCTGATTGGCTAAAATTTGAATGTCAAGCAGCGGGGCGGGACTTTCATTTTGTGTCTTTAATAGAAAAGGAACGGCGGCTGTAACGTGGATTAAAAGCATTAAAACGGTAACAAATGCAGTGAATTTCACATGAGAAAAACTTACAGCACAAAAAAACCCGCTGCACTTTCTTACCTTGGTTTTGGGTCGTTGTTTAATGTTTTAATCCACGTTACATCCGCCTTTTTTTCTTTGAATGCCTCTAACACTAAGGGATGGAGGGGGCGAACAAGTTTGACACAAAGAGCCGACATTTTTTAACTGTGATAGTCAAAGAGCCACACCACACACTGACCTGCCAGACACACACAAACACACAATTAAAGCCAATGTTATTTCCCATAACCCCCTCCTCTCCTTGCAATACAACAGCGCTGGATTAAACGGCGCTGTTTCAGTTTTGAGTGTTTTTTCTGTATTTAACGTTAACACACACATACCGGTGAAACGTGCATCCTCGAGTCGATCTTCCAACACAGGCAACCTCCTTTTCCTCGGAAACTCGGCTGCTGCTGCGTCTTCTTGTCTGTCGGAGTTTCCAGCGTCTTCACTTGCGAACCATGGATTCATTATTTTAGGTTCGATAAGTTAGAAAGATCTTCACAGATTCGGACTTCCTGCTTCAATAACTCTTCTGATCAATGTTCAAATGTGTCAGCAAGTATCTCAATCCTTTTGTATTAACACAGAGAGTGAACCACAAATGCATTTCTGAAGAAAAAAGATTGTTTTTTTTGCCTTTCAATCAGAATTGTTCGCTTCAAGCTGTGAATTCAGACATGCAGCAGCCGGCTGTCAAGGGACCATCAACAAAGTGCAACCTCTGTGAACTCTGAAACACCATTCTGTTAAAATCAATAACCTCATAAAAAATTCATAAAATTATTATAAAGCATATTCTTGTTACAATACATATTTTGTAGGAAAGTACATCTTTATTTGATCTCATCAGTAACTTGACATGACCTTATTGTCATACTAAAACAAAAGAATATGTCAATAGTTCACTTTGTTTATTTGTAGGAATTTTTCATATTTACCAATGGATCCGATTTGGTCAAAAATCCTCAATAGCTCTGAAGATGTTAGAATTTTTTTTTTGCATAATCTTTATTGTAGTAGGAAAATAAGGTCATGATTAGTCAGTACAGTAAGTTTTGTGTCAGTAACTACAGCATCTTCAAAGCTATTGAGCATTTTTGACCAAATCTGATCAATATTTAAATATGAAAAATTCCTAACAATAAACGACGTGAATTATGACATAATCTTTATTGCAGTAGGACAATAAGGTCATGATTAGTAAGTACAGGAGGTTTGGTGACAGAAACTTTAGTATCTTCAGAGCTATTGTGCATTTATGTTTTGATTCATATCTCTATTAAATTTTAAAAACTATAAACAATAAAATAGAGGTTGACTTTCAAACAAAATTTTGTATAATAATAATGTAGCATGACTATGCTGACGAGTCTTCATTACCAGTTCATATAAATATAGACATGTATTCACTTTTTAAAAGTTTACTGCTGATTTTTACAGAATGTGTTTCACAGAGGTTGCACTTTGTTGACGCTCCCTTGGCAGCCGGCTCGCTGGATGTCTGCAATCACAGCTTGAAACAAACAATTCTGATTAAAAGGCAATAAAAACAATCTTTTTTCTTTAAAAATGCTTTTGTAATTCAGTCTCTGTGTTAATACAAAATGATTGAGATACTTGCTGACACATTGGAAAGTTTATCAGAAGAGTTATTGAAGCAGGAAGTCTGAATCTGTGAAGATCTAATTTAACCGAACTGCAGCTGCTCTACTCCTGTGTTCCTCCGCGCAGCTGATAGCTTGCAGTTTAAACTGTGCCTCATAATCTTGTCTCTTTGCATTTCCAGGGTTTTCAAAACAAAGTTGTTCTGCATTATGCTGATAACTGCACCTTTGTACTAGGGGGGGGGGGGGGGGGGGGGGGTCTTCTTTCACGTCCTCTCCTCTCTCCGTACCGTCTTAATGCTGTTCTCTCCTAGATCCTCTTTACCGAAGTCACACAACAACACATTAGGGTCGCTCTGTACATTTTGGAGAAAATGTAATACTTTCACCTTATAGTTGTGAAAGTACTGTATATAGAAAATATGATAAAAGGCAGAGAGCCGCATGCAGCTTAAGAGCCGCCTATTAGCCCTCCTTGCTCTGAGAAATGACAGTCCCGCCCCTCTGCCTCGCCGATAAGACATGCAAATTTCGGCCAATCAAATCAACCAGAAAGGTTCCTGCCCCACAAGTGACAAAAACGCCCCCTTCACACTGAGCGTAAATCCAGATGAGCGCGCAAAAAGGAATTGACCGCACAAGCTCACTGTTCAGTTAGGATTGCGCCAGCGCGGTTGTAAGGTTCACTCACTCAGTTCCTAAATACGCCCGCTTAGTTGTCTTTTCACCCTTTCAATTTTTGGCAGATATGTGATTCCATACATTTGTTCTCTTCATTTCCCTCACCACCAGAATCATCCTCACACCACCATCCTCTGCTGTCTGGCTTTACTCTCTATAGCTCTGACTTTACAGTCACAACATCTACACAAAGATGCAATAAAATTGTGTGTTCCTCCTTCCTCTTTTATATGTTCCTGTATGCTCACTTTTGGAAAATGTCTTCACCATGGCCATTTCCATTCATTTAATAAACCACTATATTCCTGCCTTTCAGCACCAAACGTCTCCATCATTTCCTTGTCTCCCTTATTTCCTTCACCTATATCTATATTGGTTAAAGCCTGCTCCAATCAACACTCTGTCCCCTGTAAAGATACCCTGGTCCCTTAAGAATGTCTTCTTTTCCTCCAGCTCATACCTGGGGGCCATAACCACTGATGACATTTAACATCACACCTTCAACTTCCACCTTCAGACTCTTCATCCTATCTGATGCTCTGTACCTCCAGAACATTCTTAGCAAACTTCTCCTTCTGTATCTCTCCTCCTCTTTTCATTCACACCATTATAAAACAGTGTTATCCTGCTACCAATCTATAAGCCATGCTCCCTTTTCATCTGCTCTCTTGAACACAGAAGTTTCACCTTTCGTCTTTTCATCATGTCTTCCAAACTCTATAGTTTTCCAGTCCAAATCCCTATAATCAAAGTTTCAGATCTCTTCCTCTTTTCTTCTTTCAGCTGCTGAAGTCCAATACCACCATCATACTGTCCGAACAGATGGTGTTCATTTTCAACTAGGGCCTTAATTGATCCAATCAAGTACCGGTACATATAATGAAGCAATAGAGTTCTGTTTGTGAATTGCATGATGCTTTAGTTTTAGGTGAGATGGCCTTCTTGACAAAGCCCTCTGCATTTACCACAACAGAAAAGCCCTGTGGTGTGGTTGCAAACTACAAAGGGTGCAAGAAGCAAGATAAAAACGCATCGTTTTATTTGATATTTTGAACAGATAGTAAGAAATCTAAATATCCTAAATACAATGGACAGTTCATTGCTAAAAGCCTATTATTGCTTTTAAAGACCCATTCCAATGGAAATTGTGTTTTTGGTGTTTTAACCCTTATGCTATCCCATGGGGTCAAGATGACCATTGACGTGTTCTCCCTACCATGATAAAGGTGGACAGGATTTCATGTAATCTATGGAAACCAGTGAAGATCACAAATCATTGAAGAAAAAAGTGCAGTGTACTGTCTTTTGGAGTATAGATGACCCCACTCCCAATGTCAAAGTGCCTAGGATAGCACAAGGATAGCATTAGCTAGGATAGCTAATGTTAAGTTGGGGATGTGGTAGGTTGTAAACTAGTGGGAGAGCATCTAAACAGAGGGATGATGGGACAAGGGCGGGCTTACTCCACACCAACAGCTTAGAGGCAAATTTTTGATGAATTGCTGCCACTCTACATAAACTATGTCCTAGAAAACGACAGTTTTTTTTGGGTTTAAAAAACCTTATAATCCTAATTAAAAGACGACTGAGAACAATTTTGTATTAGCTCAAAAGATGATTTGAGTGTGTTCTGTAACACATATACGTGTGAATGGTTACATTGCCATACATCAGGGAAATGGATGGATCAGAGTGGGACTCTGTAGCTAACTCGATTGCAATGAGAGGACTGTCCATTTACATCAACAAACTGGTACATATTGAATAAATAGGATTCAAACAACTAGTGGGCAGATCCTCTAATCCCTATGTCATGCTCTAAGTGCAGTCAAAGGCTGCGGTTACGTGGGCAGAATATCTTGATCGGATCAATGGTCGGGTTAAAATTCACCCGCGCACATGGGATCAGAAAACCTTTTTCCGATTAGAACAAACGTTCCCATGGCTCACACTTTCGGTCGGAATGAATCATTTGGGCATGCGCAGTAGTGTTGAAAAGCACTGAGCGACATTTATTTCTGCTTCCCCAAACTCGCTGCGTGAGCTGGCGGCTCTCCTGAATCCTGCAGCCGCTAACGCAGAGCGGCGGGACGGCTCGCAGTCTGAATTCTCCCACACATAACAAAAAAAACAAAAGAAAAAACACGCACACCGAACAAGCATCCTCAGACACGAAGTTATTAATCCAGCTCCTCAGCTCACTTGGGTGCCAGTGGACCGAGTGAGCATCAGGGGGCACGGAGTGCTCCTGCCCCGCATCTCCCTCGTGAGGGGTGAAAGAGAGGGGAGAGCCAGCTGGACGAGAGCGGGGCGAGAGCGGGGCGAGAGCGGAGCTGCGCTTTTCACGGGCCGTCCGCTGAGCATCCGGTCGGTCCCCTATGCGCTCCAATACGGTGGCCCAGAAGGGTCACAACACAACACATTAACTTTACACACAACACATTAACTTTACACACAACACATTAACTTAACACACAACACATTAACTTAACACACAACATTAACTCACAACACAACACAATAACTCACAACACAACACAATAACTCACAACACAACACATTAACTCACAACACAACACATTAACTCACAACACAACACAATAACTCACAACACAACACATTAACTCATGGCCCAGAAGGGTCACAACACAATACATTAGCTTACCTCACAACACTTTAACTCACAACGGAAGTAAAGCAGCAATGGAAGTGCTTTTATTCTGAAATTTCCACTTGGCTGATAGGCTAACTACCTAACAGAAAGTAACATTACAGTGAGCTGTGGAGGGAGCATGATTTTTCTACAAGAGAAAAATTGGGCGGTTTTGGTTCTAAATTTGAGGGTAAAAATGGCTTTTGCCGGGTTTGCATAATTTAGGCCGTTTTAGGGTCAGTTCGGCGGGTTTTTTCCCTCATGAATATATAATAGCGGACTACGTTAGGCCGTGTGGCTGTTGAACTTCTATGTACTGAAGCTCAGTGAACGCACCAGGCAGAGACGCTTGACGGGGTCTGTCATCTAACCTGTTGTTGGGGGGATGCAACGCCCCGCCTCTTAGAAATTGTGTTCTTTAAAGCCTGACACTGCGGCTGCGTGTAGGAGGAGATACCAGCTAAAGTTATGGTCTGATCGCTGCATGGATCGGTGTCTGTGTTTATCGATCCTTTTAATATTAGTCTGAACTATCTTTTATTTTGAAAAATCATCGGATCGGGTGCTAAATCAGTCCAGTAGGGGGAAAACTCAATGAAAGCTGTGTATTCTTCTTTCTCCTGATCTAATATAAGGAGGACAGTATTGAATATTTCTTCAGCGGACCGGCCTTCTTTCATTCATTTTCTTAACCCGCTCCATCCCCGCTATATGCGGCTCTTTCTTCCGTGTGCAAGGCCGGAGCGCGCCGACAATCGTGTCAACCTATGATGACCGTATTTTGCGCTCTCTGTGTAGGATACACTGGAGGAGCGCGGGGGGAAACAACTCTCAGCTGCAGAGGATGTGAACAGGTGAACAGGTAGAGAGGAAAAGCAGGTAGAGAGGCGGGGGAGGGGCTTTGGCTTCAAACTGTCAGAGAGATGCAAACATGGCGTCAGATTTAGATGCAGCTTTCACTGCAGGAGTTGAAGCAGAGACTCTCTGGGATGATCTTATGATCTCAAACATGGAAACATGATTACCAAGTAGAACTCTCCAAAATACTGAACCCCCATCTCTCCACATTCTTGGTGTCTAGTGTTGCGGAGTGTGTGTGTGTGTGTGTGTGTTTGTTTGTGTGTGTGTTGGGGACTGCACGCGCCTGTGTGAGAGGAGGGAGCGGAAGAAAGGAGAGGAGAGGAGCGCGAGTGCAGGACAGAGAGGGGTGTGACAGCGGCGGGAGGAGTGTGTGTTCATAATGTGTGTGTTTAGAGGAAGAAGAAACGTAATAAAGAGAAAGTTTCTGGCAACGCTGCTGCTAGCTGCTCCTTTAGAAAAATCATGCTCCCTCCACAGCTCACTGTGACATTGCTTTCTGTTAGGCAGTTAGCCACTCAAATTTCAGAATAAAAGCACTTCAATTGCTGCTTTACTTCCGTTGTGAGTTAAAGTGTTGTGAGGTAAGTTAATGTGTTGTGTTGTGACCCTTCTGGGCCATGAGTTAATGTGTTGTGTCGTGAGTTAATGTGTTGTGAGTTATTGTGTTATGTTGTGAGTTAATGTTTTGTGTTGTGAATTATTTTGTTGTGTTGTGAGTTATTGTGTTGTGTTGTGAGTTAATGTGTTGTGTTGTGAGTTAATGTGTTGTGTTGTGAGTTAATGTGTTGTGTTGTGAGTTAATGTGTTGTGTTGTGAGTTAATGTGTTGTGAGTTATTGTGTTATGTTGTGAGTTAATGTGTTGTGTTGTGAGTTAATGTGTTGTGTTGTGAGTTAATGTGTAAAGTTAATGTGTTGTGTGTAAAGTTAATGTGTTGTGTGTAAAGTTAATGTGTTGTGTTGTGACCCTTCTGGGCCACCGTACTCCAAAGCTTTCTCTCAGCGAAACACCGTCTAGTATGCATGACGTAAACCAGGGGGGTATTCCAGAAAGCAGGTTATGCTAGCTCCCACGATAAGTTTGAGGCTAAGGAAGTTGATAACCTCAGCTTTCGGTTCCAGAAATGGAGGTATGTTTCAGGGTAGGTCAAATTACCATGGCAACTCATGCTCTGAACATAACCTGGTCCGGAGCAGGTTTAGTTGAAGATTAGTTTGTGTACAGAGAGGTGAAACAGCATGGCGTGTCCATTTGAAGATGATTTAGTGGGTGAAAAAGCTCAGATAATACTTTTTCCACCATGAGAGGGTGATTAGACCACATATGGATGTTGGAAAGATAAACTTTTTTACTTTGATCGAACTTAATTATTTGCTTCAGTTAAGATAAATCAATTTTTTGTTAGGTCACCTTAAAAATAACACATAGTTTTCAGACAGTTATTTTCCTTTCGTTCAAATTAATTCAATTAAGTAGGTGTAACTTTGATGCTGCTGTTAGATTGGCACCGCAAGGGATTCTGGGATATCATTCCCTTTGCCTGTCTGGACGGATTTGGGTTTAAGTGTGGGTTTTTTACAAAATGTGTTTAGTTGTATAGCTGTTTTACCGTGTTTCACCGTGTTTTGCCGAGCTATTTTGTCCTACTATGCTTAAGTCTCTGCACCATGAGTGAGAGTAAAGTAGAGGATGATGAGTTTATATAGCACCTCTACCACCCAAACCTGTTATGACAGTGATGGAATATTCTGTGATGAATTTTTGCACTCCGTGCATTTTTTTCCGTTCTTTTTCTTGTTATAAAAATGAGCATATCTGCCAGCTCAAACTTTCCGTTCTTTTTATTGTTATAAAAATGAGCATATCTGCCGGCTCAAACTTAGACATATGAAAGTTCAAGAAATATAAGTAATTAAGATGGAAAAAAGATTAATGAAGTAATGTGACATTTAGTAAGATAAATACGTAAATTTGAGTTGTATAAACAATTATTGAGTTTGAATAAATTTAACTAAATTATCTTTCAGCCGTGTTACTTTTTTGATGGACTTATAATTTCTATCCGCCGTCATTAAAATCTCAGACTCCGTCTCACTTCCGTCTCAAGTGTCGCGCTTTCTTTTTTTTTTTTCTCCACGCGTTTCCATGGTGACTCCAGAAATCGGCGATCTATTGAGAATGTCTTTATGTACCGTGCGTTAACCCAGGGTTACGAAGTCGAGCGTAATTACGCCAACTCATATCCGGTCTTTTGGAACCGACATACCCAGAGTAAGCAAGTTCAGGCGGATTTCAGCCAGAGTTCAGGCTTAAAGTCAGGCTAGTTTAAACATGCTTCCTGGAATACCCCCCAGAGCAGTAGTGACACACGATCGGAATGACCGTTTACAAGCTGCACGATCGGATAAACGATCGGTATAACCCACCTATCTCGATCGGAAAGAAATTCTGATCCGAACGAGTCTGACCGGGGCAGACTATTCCGAATGGCGTGTTTACATGACGCATTTTCTTTCCGATAAGGCATTCTTTCCGATTACTTTTGCTCATGTAAACGCGGCTAGTGTTGTGGTGTGGTCTGAACCCTGACTGAAAATCTTCAAAGTGGTTATTGTCCTGTAGGTGGCAGTAAAGCTGCTTAACTACAACTCTTTCTAGTTTTTTTAATTAACCCTTGTGCTATCCAAGGCACGTTGAGTTGGGAGTGGGGTCACCTGGACCCCAAAAGCCCACAACCTTTTTTTTTTTTTTTTTAATGATTCTTGATCTTCGACATGAAATCCTCTCCACCTTTATCCACCTTTGTCATGGTAGGGATAACACGTCAATGTAAGGGTGGGGTCATCTGGACCCCATGTTACGGTTTACAGCTCAAGAACCCAGATGCAGAGTAATACTTGATGCAAAAGGCCAAGTTTGAAGACTGTTTAATAACAGTAGACAAAAACCAAGGAGTAGCACACAAAACGCTCCAACAAAGAGATACAAAACAAGGTGGCTTAAATAGACAGACAACCCAATAAACTAACAAGGTCCAGCTGTGGACTCCAGCAGGAAGCACTAGTGAGTAGGCGGAGCAAGAGGAAGAAGCCACAGCAGACCTGCACAAGATCACACAGTGAAAACCAAAAACAAAACAAGCAGAATGTGTCACCCCATAAGATAGCACAAGGGTTAAAGGGGAGATTTGATATAGGTCTATAGTTGACCAGATTGCCAGGATTTAAATTGGCCTTTTTCAGAAGAAGTTTACCAACTGCATATTTAAAAGGCTATGGCACATAACCTGTTTCTAGAGAGGTATTTACTACAGTTTATATAGATTATTTCATAAGATCGAAGGTTTCTTTAAAAAGCTTAGTGAGGATTGGGTCTAAGAGACTAGCTGAGGTTTTGGAGGACATAATAAATTATGTTATTTTCGGTTGATCCACAGCAGTAAAGCAGTCTAATGTTACAGAAGTTTCTACAGATACCGTCACTTCTACCGCTTCAGCCTGTTTTGGGCTAATAGTACGAAAAACTTGATTCAACTTATGTCTAATAGTTGAGATTTTACTATCAAAAAATGTAAGAAAATCATCAGAGCTGAGAGTAGTAACAATGTGTGGTTCTATTGGGCTCTGACTGCTGGTTAGTCTGGCTATTGTACTAAAAAGAAATTGAATTATTTCCATTCTCTGATATTAAGGTTGAATAATACTTGGTTCTAGCTCAAGGCAGAGTTTTTTTATAATTTAAGTGGCTATGTTTCAAGGTACTCTGAGACTGCTCTGAGCCGGAGCGGCGCCATTCTCTTTCTACCATACAAGTTACTTGTTTAACAGAAAGTGTTCCAGCGTTAAACCACGGTGCTACTAAGTTTTGTCTAACAAGCTTAGATTTTAAAGGGGCGACAACATCAAGTTTTCTCCTAAGGGCATGTAATGTCGCATTAACAAACTGGTAATTTACATTAGGACTGAAGCAATGGGAGCTGCTCAACATGTTACTAAGTATTGGTTGAACTATAAGTTTAAAATTAGACACAGAACGGTCAGATAATGTTCTTCTAAGCTGTTTTTTATTCACTGGGGCAGTAGTATGTTCTAATGTAAACCGGAAGGTAATTAGAAAGTGATCTGGAATTATGGGGTTATGAGGAATGGACACTCAGTTTGCTCATCTCTATAACCATGAGTTAAATCAAGGTCCAGAATGTGCTTGTGACAGTGGGTGGGTTCATTTACGTTTTATGTAAAACCAACATGATCTAATAAAGCTGCAAATGCATTTCCTAGACAGTCACTAATGTCATCAACATGAATATTAAAATCCCCTATTATTATAATTTGATCAGAATCTAAAACAGTAGTTGATAGAAACTCTGAGAATCTGTTAAAAATTCTGAATAAATTATGAATGAATTAATTATGAATACAACTGCTTTTTGAGTCTTCCTGTTTGGGTGATTTAATGGCAATATAATGTTTCCAAAGGACTTATAAACATGTTTGACTTATGTACTAAGAAGTAAGCACGACTGTGATATTACTGCTAAACCACCTTATTTCCCGAACATCCTGGATTTCTGATTAACTGAAATGTTGCTTCATTTCTGAATGAAGCAACATTGGACTGAATCTTGCATCATTCAGTCCAACATATTCATTCTGTTGGAGCCAAGTTTCTGTAAAGGCTAGTAGACTAAGTTGTTATAAAGTTTGTTTAATAAACCATATTTAAATAAATCATAATTCTACTTGTTGTTATTGAAAGTACTAGTATCTGTTACTTTAAGATTTCTGTGATTCACTCCTTTCACTTGCCTTTATACACATAAGCTAAAGTTAGGAACTGCTCGACTATCTCTGCATGGGGTTTGCACCAGCACTAAAGTAGGCTCAGAGAAGAGTGGTAAACTGCTGATTTGTGCTCAGGTCCCATTTCTGAGTTGTCAGGTTGCACGATTAAGGCTCGCAGAAATGCAAATAATGTAATAAAGAAGAGTGACTCTGTTCAAAGTGGGATGGATGCCATTTCTTTGCATGAAACACGGCTTTCTCCACAACGCACTCCAATTGTCATCAAAGCCAACGACGTTTTCTGGGCACCATCTAGCTAACCAGCGGTTAAATGATGAAAAGTATGTTCCCTCATAGACCAGGTTCGGCAGGGGACCAGAGAAAATTGAAGTGTCTGAAATGACCCATAGATCCTTTACCTGCTGCCCTGTTTATCAATTCATTTAATGGATTGCTCATTCACAAGGTGTCTGCTCACACAGTCCCTGTTAAAGTTACAGTGTCTGGAAATAATACTGAACTGATGTATTTTTTATTTTTAAGACTATGATGCCCCCTATAATTTTGGGCTATCCTGTCTGTGCATACATACCCCTCACATAGACTGGGTTACTGGTAGGATTTTGTTTTGGAGTCCGTTCTGTTCATTGAACTGTTTGAATGCTGCTACATTATGTTCTTCTGTCCAGAACACACCTGCTTCAGAGCCTCCTGATCTTGGAAAGGTTCCTCCTGTTTACCATGACTTAGGTGATGTGTTCTGTAAGACTCGGGGCAAGTCTCGTCCCCCACACCATCCCTATGATTGCCCCGTGGACCTGCTCCCAGGAACTCAACCACCAAAAGGTCATCTGTACCCCTTAAGCCCTCTAGAGCGAGAAGCGATGGACTAATATTTTTAGGAGAGTCTACAGGCAGGAATCATTCGCCCTTCCTCTTCCCTTGCAGGAGAAGGTTTTTTCTTTGTTGGTAAACGTGATGGTGGTTTGTGTCTCTGCATCGACTACAGAGGACTAAACAGCATCACGGTACACAATACTTACCCTCTACCCCTGCTAAGTACTGTTTTTGATTTATTGAAGGGGGCTAATATCTTCACCAAGTTGGATCTCCGCAGTGCCTACTAACTTGGTGCGGATACGATGTGGAATGAGTGGAAAACGGCCTTCAATACTCCCGGTGGACATTTTGAATACAGCTGTGTTTCAGTGCCTCATAAATGATGTATTTGTTTACTTCGACAATACTCTGATGTCCTCCCCAGACTCTGAGACTCATGTGCAGTATGTGAAAGCAGTTCTTCAGCGGCTTCTGGAGAATCAGCTATACTGCAAGGCAGAGAAATGAGAGTTTGACACTACCAAGACAACATTTCTACGTAATGTGATATCTCTAAGTTCAGTTCAGATGGGCACAGCCAAGGACAAAGCTGTCTCTGCTGGCCGAAGCCAACTGGAAGGAGACAGTTCCATTGTTTGCTTGGTTTCGCTAATTTCTATAGACGGTTCTTCAGGAACTTTAGTGCCATTGCTGCACCACTCCACAAGTTCACTTCAAGAAATACACCATGCACAATTTTCTGGCTGCTGCAACTAATAGGCTACTACAGATTGAATAATAGTGTGGAAAATACGGTATTCCGAGGAAAAAAGTAATGAAGTCACAATTAAAGGGAATTGATTTTTGTGGGGTACTTACTTCTTTCAAAAATGGGCCGCAGTGGTTACCTGAGGAGCTGCTCTTGCTGCAATGAGTTGTTTTCCATCCAGCCTCTGTAAAAGTGTTGGGCCTTAGTCCAAAGGTACAGAGGCCAGCCAAGCAGAAATAGATCCAGAACACAAATAGAACAATCACTCTGCTACAGACTGATTTAACTAAACTCGAGAGCCTATTCCTTAAAGCCTGAGTGCACCGCTAGAGAAACGTTAACATCCTCTTGTCTGTCACTGCCACCTAACACAAATGTGGGACAGTCATTAACATACCTGCTAGAGGCCAGTCTTAATGTTTGGAATTGCTATTTTCACAAAAGCGTGCTGCAACCTGTTCTAGATAAAGGGTTTTTGCTACAATAAAACTGTTCAACATGTGACTCCTTACAGATGAACCAACAGAAACGTGCTGCTTTCTCAAAGACAGGAATGGAAGAAGGTGGGAGAGGCGGGGTTAGTGCATCCCTCTGCTTGTTCACAAGCATATCTGAGTTAGTATTTTCTATTTTCAAATTCTGCAAGTTGTAAAGACATTCTGCCCTTAAGGTTAAAGCCATTTACTAAATCATTAAGCTAAGTGCACACAAAGGCATTGACATAACCCCATTGTTCCATAGAGGTTTATGTGTCACAGATGACTGGAGTCCAACAACGTCAGTTTTGACCTTAACATCCCAATTCCTTCTCAACATTTCGGCAACATTTTTTCTACATCATCTTCATTCGCACTGTGTTTGAAAGCCAATTTTAGCTCTCAGTTGGATGAAATGTTGCCAATTCAATGCAAAGGGGAAATAATATGTTTTTTTAGCCTGAACTGGCCAAATGTACACAAACTCTCAGGAATATTTAATCCTAAAACTCATTGTAGCAAATAATTGACATAAAATATTTAAAAAAAAAATTAAGTTTATCAAAAGTCAAAGTTAGCTTTACTGTCAAAGAAAGCTAACCTTTATATGACCTAACTTCAAGATTCAGTTCAAATATTTTTTTTAAAAGGAGGAATACTTTTTCTTGACTGAAGTTCAGTCAAAGATAAGTAATTTTCTAGGATTTGTTTATCATGACAGTCGACTGTGAACGATTGTCATTGTTCCACTCACCATTTCCTAATGCTTATCAGCAGTCAGCTCTGTGTCAAAGACCCAGAGAAGAATTTACAACATCAGGTTCAGTCCTAGGAGCTAGATGGAAACACAGACGTCTTAAAAACTGGCAGCAAATCTCTGTTTTCACAGTTTAATTGGCTCTAAAAGGATGACAGAATCTATATTTGAAAGTACCTTTCAGAATATTTTTTTGTAGCGGCTTCTGAATTAGATAAATTATACATTACAAAAAATATTCCTTCCTACTCCTCTCAACCTGAAACTCACATTTAGAGTAATTTAAATAAATTGATTCAATAAAACTGATTTAGCCTCTAACACGTTTGCCCTGAGCAACACATGGATTTACTGATTAAACACACTGTTTATCTGTGAGGAACATACACAATAACGATTCCTCTACAGAGGAGAGGATCTATATCTCTAAATGAAAAACATGTAAACTATTTACTAAAATCAAAGCATTTTTATCTTCTTTTAATGAAAGTCTGAGATTCTGGGATCTGCATCAGAGGAAATACACTAAGCTAAAACATAAGTGCATGGGTTGATTTGAAAATTTTGGCAGGACAGTTTCCACAAAACGTTGGAATGGATGAAAAGCAGGAAATACTAAACAGATCTGGTGGGAGAACATCAAGTATAAAATCCAAATAGTGATATCAAGACTTTAACAAATTTAAGATGAATAAAACTCTTGAAACTCAGCACCTTGATGCCCAAAGTTCTAATAATTATTTTTAAAAAGTGTAATTATTTAGAGATGGGATTAGTCAGGAAGTGGAAGATTTGAGACTAAATGGTATTTTTGGTGTTTTTAACATTTTTCTGATGATGGAAGACACATTTAAGAAAGCTAAGATGGAAAATGATTTCTAAGTATTTATTTATTCATCATTCTGACGCATCCGCTTGCAAACAAATAGATTCATGTACGTCTTTGTTTTCCTCATCTGAGCTGGAATCTGAATCTAAACTGTACGGCTAGATGGCTCCAATATTTTATCGGCATTTTTGCTGCCCTGCTAATGCTAGCATGGGGTTGAGAGGGGCTGTAAGCTAACAGGAGGGAAAGTAAACCAATGAGTCATATCACTAGAGGAGACATCACGTGGTTCCTCAGGGGAGGAGAGCACCGCCATCTTGGTGAGGTCAAGTTACTGCTGCAGTGAATGCATTTGAACACATTTTTTGCAAAATGCCAGTTCATTGTGCGGGTTTCAACTGCCAAAATCAGATAAATGAGTCCAATAAGGAGGTAGGTGTATCATTTCACAGGTAAGTATTTTAATTTTTTTTCTTTTAAGGCTGCAGGGGCTTCATTAATAGAACACATGTTGACATGCATGATGCTGCAGGGCTATTATTATCAACATACTGCATGATGTACATTTATTTTGCTGTCAATATAAATGTACATTTTATTTTGCTAAACCTGTATACAGCATACTAGGCTATTATAGTAATATAGATTTATACATTTCTGACTCAGTGACTGAACTTTTCTTGCAGGTTTCCAAAGGATTCAGACTTAGGGAAAAAGTGGGCCTTATCTATCAATAAAGTTAACCCAGATGGATCACTGTGGTATCAACTAGCAATACAGTCTGGCTATGTTCAGAACATTTGTGGAAACAGATTTTGATGAGAGGCCATACTGTTTATTTTAGGGTAAATCTGTTGTTCACTTTTGGACTTCTTTTGAATATTATTATTATTATTATTATCATCATTATTATTAATAATAACAACAATAATAATAATAACAATAATAATAATATCATTATTTTTATTATTATTTATTGACTTATTATTTATTTATTGTTTGTATTGACTTACTATTGATTTATTATTATTATTATTATTATCATTATTATTGACTTATTGTTGGGTTTTTCTAAATAATTTAAATTACATGTCAAAGAGGTCTAAAACTTCTAAATGTTTAGAAATTGATTTTAAAAATTTTTTCTAATAATTTTTTTATTTGTAAGAAGTCCTGCAACAATGCATTTTCATTCAAGTTTGAGCTTTTAAGGCTGACTGTTTCTCTTCTTTAACAACAACAAATGATGTATATATATATATATATATATATATATATATATATATATATATATATATATATATATAAAATATAATATATTTATATATTTGTATAAATACATTTAAATCTAAAAATATATACAGTTTATAAAAGCTACTTAGACACCACTAAAATCAATAGAAATCAATGTCATGTGGGCGTCGTCAACCTCACCAAGATGGCGTCGCGCTCCGCCACCGTCGGCCAGGCTTCTAAAGCGGGCGTGTCTCCTCTAGTGATATAACTCATTGAAGTAAACTAAGGCATGATGGAAAATAAGCGCAGGCTTACTCCACGCCAATAGTCCCATCCACAACCCAGACACAGATTTCTCCTGCTGCTCTGCAGAAATAATATCTTAAAAAAACATTTTTTTTTATTTTGGCTAAAAACAGCATAAACCAAATTATAAGACCATTGGGAACATTTTTACAATAATTAATAATCGATTGGAGTGGGACTTTAAAGCAACAGATAAGGGTAAGTAAGAGTGAAGTAGGTGAGACACAGACTTGTCGTACGATGAATATATTTTTTCAAACCCTGCACACTGCGTAAGGAGTCTGTTAGTGTTGTTCAAGCTAAATGTGTGCACTCTTTGTGCTTTTCTCATGTGGAAGCCTGACTGTTAGAAAAGAAAAAAATTAGGCAATCAGAGGGCAGTTTGTGTGGACACCCTTTTGATATCTTATAGCTACTAATGCATCAGCTGCACACCCCATCCGTCATAACATCGAAGAGAACTATAAACTCTGTTTAAACCCAGAAGAACAGCTGTTAATCAGCAGAAGAAGGAATACCAACGTTGGACATTCGACAGATAATGGACCAATTGAAAAATTGATTAATGATTTTTCCTAATGTAATTTTGCACATATTTTAACTGACGGGTTGGGGTCTCCGCTGAGGCAATCGGTGGTTGCCTCGGCCGGTTGGCTGCCTCGGTCCCGTCAAGGCCTGACCAGAGCTCTTCTAGGGCCGGCGTTTGGGGGTGGGGGCCTGGGCTTGCTCCGGGGGGGGGCGACGCTTTCTGGCTCCTCTCTCTCTGTGTGGGGTGGGTGGTGCCGGGCCTGGGATGTCGGCGCCTCCGGGGGTGGGGCCCCTGGGCTGGGTGGGCCTGGCCTGTTTGCTGGGGGGGGGGGGCTGGGGGACAGCTGTTTGACCACCGGGGGACAGTCTACCAGCTGTCCCCAACTTACCCCCTTCCTCATATAACCTCATATTAGGGTGAGGGGGTGTGGGTCTAGCCTGCGATGCGCCTCCCGTGGTTGCCGTATGGAGTGGGCCCCCCCTCTTTCGGTTTTATTTGCACCTTAGACATGTAGGGTCCTTGGTAGGGGGGGGTGCTTGGACATCACTGCCAGCAAGCAGCAAATGTCCTCCTAGCACCCTACCCGCCAATTTTAACCGCACCTTAGACATTTAGGGCCCCTTGGTGGGGAGGGTGAGGGGACATCACTGTGAGTTAGTGCCCTACTCGCCAATTTTAACTGCACCCCCGCTTAGTACACACACCCCTCCCCCTTCAATACATACATTCCAACATAAACACACACACATGCACACACACACCCTGTCAAACACACATACACGCATACACATTTTGCAAGGAAGGTGGGACCTTGGTCCATCTGTCCCCTACCCCTTCCCTGGTGGGGGGTGTGGGCCCCTTGGCGACGGCGGCCGTGTCCCCTGGGTGCCGGCTTCCTGGGCCCGGCGGTGCTCTCTCCGCACGGTGGGGGGTTTCATATTACACCTGAGCCGGGGGTGTTCGTGTCCCTGGGGGGTGGGTCCTGGTCCTTGCCCCTGAGCGCTGGGCCCCGCCAAACTTCCAACAGTGGCCGAGCCTGGTCGGGCCATATTTACAACACCCCTTGTGGGCCCCCTTTTTTCCCCGGGGACCCCCCTCCTGGGCGGGGCGGCGGGCCCCTGCCTTGCTCCTCCCTGGACCAACCGTGGGCCGGGTGGGTGGCTGCCTGGAGTGCGGAGCGGGTCTCCCTTGGGGGGTCCTGGCTCGTACCTGGGGTTGGGGCGGGGGGATGCCCGGAACTCCTGGGTGGTGGTGGGGTGCTCGTCTGGGGCTGTGGGCGTCCTTCTCCGGTGGGGCCCTGCGTTGGGCTCTCCCGGCGCGGCGGGGGGGCTGCTTTCCTGGTTGGGCTGGGGCGGCGCTCTCTTTCCCTCCGCGCCTCCCTGCTCTCTGGCTCTGGGGGCCTCGCGGCGGTCCTGCTGGCCCTGGCCTGGGTGGCGGTCTTGGTCGCCCGGGGGGCGGTTGTCCCCTGCCTGTTCCCGTGTGGCGTTGGGAGGATTCCGGCTGCCGCTGCTGCTGCGGCGGGGGTCTGGGTGTGGGGGTGGCTAGGCGCTCCTCCTCCTTTTTTTCACATTCCACCATCCATTTTAGAAGAACATAAACACTCACCCGAGCACCTCAATTACAAAAGGGGTTTATCCAGACATACCTTTTGTTTGTCTGAAGATTAATAACCCCTCTTGTTAAAGTAAAATATGTCCAACACAAGAGGCCCTCAGCTCTCATCTGCCTGCCTAGCTGTTGGACAGGACAAGTTAAAAAAAAAAAAAAAAGAGCAGGGGTAGGATTATATGAGTTTGCTTCCTTCTACTCCCTTTCAAGCAATTTTTATTAATATGTCTAATTATGCTCAGTTTGATAGATCATTGTATGAATGTATAACTGATGATTGTATTGTTTTTGTGTATTATTCTTATTTGATTGCTTGAAATAAACCATTTCAAATTAAAAAAAATGCCAGAAACTGCTTTCTGTCACTAACTTTAAGGTTTTTAAACTTAATCTTGACTTCAATTTTTTGTCAGGCATCATGGGCCCAAATAGTATCCTTTTAACTTCTGTGTTTCTAATACCTGTGTTCAGTCTCACAACTACCGGCTGTCTCTTTTAGTGCAAAAATTTCAGGTGAAAAGTTTCAGGTGCTCTTTTTCTATTGCATTGGTGGAACACGCTGGTCTTTGGTTTTCTGTTTGATCACCATCCTCTCTAATTTCAGAGTTTAAGAACAACATATTTTTTCATCTGTATCAACTAAAGGGACTAAAGTTGAGGATTGGACCTGCATTTTTTGTCTGGTACTTTCACAACAACAATTGAATAGCATTTGCAACCATTTTTATGCAAAATAATCACCTTTAAAATCTATTCGTCGTTTTACAATAATGCATCAACTTTAGAAAAGCTAGAATTAAAATTCAACGTGAAGAACCATAGATCACTATGGTTTTGCGTCTTTGCTGCGGCATCAACGCATTCTATAAATCTCTTCATCTATGCTGATGACTCACAACACAGCTGTGAAAGCATGTGCCTGGCTTGTTTTTGTGGTTCAAAAAGCCAAACTTAAAGGGAAAAAAAAAAGTTTACAGACAGAAAAGTAAAAATGATAATGTATCTAACGAAGAGAGTCATAACATGGCCTTTTTTAGAGCTGAGGCCAACTTGTTGGCATTTCAAACTGTGCCAAAGTGCACAAGACATAAGGTCACCAAAAACACAGAGGGAACTTCTGGGAAAACAAACCATTTAGTAAAACTTGCATTAAAAGAAAATGGGAAGATCTGTTTGGATAAGTTTGAAAAGTTAATTATTTAAGTGACCTTAAGGGGAGACAAATTCCTCCTTTTTTCACTTTTGGGTTAGGCTTTTTTCTCATGCCCTTCTTTGTGACAAATCCCTATATGAATGTAAATGAACACCAACATGTACACCCGATATGTCGCTCACAAAACTTTGCTTAGCCTAACCTAAACTTGACAGTTTGTAATAATGACAGTTTCTTGGAGCTAAAATGCTCGGCTGCATGTCTGTTCACATTAAACCCACCCGAGGAAACTCTTGGATGGGATTATTTGACTGCAAAAAAATAGGTATAATTAATCCTCTGTGAGCAGGTGGGTTTTTGACTGATGTTAAGGACCATTTTTTTCTCAGGCAAAGGGAATGCCCAAAAACACAGGCTCCTTTGGTGGACCGCGTAGGCACAAACATGTAAATAGAGCCACACTGAGAGGATGAGTCAAGAAACTCACAGCAGGAACTGTGAGGACTGAGCTGACACTATGTCAGAGGTTATTAATTCGGGATCACGTCCCTGAATGGCTTCTTTACCTCTACAAAGGCCTCAGAGCTTCCCAACGAGAAGAGCTAGCCAGAAGGAGATATGAAACAAGAGAAATCCGCCACAATGCATGGCACCTGCACTCCTCTAAAGCTGTGCAAACCTCAAGGAAAATACAAAGGGGATTTATCAAAGTATTCGGTAACACTTTATAATAAGATTCCTTAACAAGCTTTGTTAACGCATTAATAAGCATTATAATAGAAATTTTAGGGTGTTAGTAAGACATTTATTAGTACAATAAGTCTAATAAGGTTTATTGAAGGACTTAGTTAACACATTTACAAGCATTATTATTAGGATGTTTTTAAGATGCTAATGACTCATTTATTGACATTATAGATGCCTAACAAATCTGTCAGTGTTAATAAGCTTATTAACATTTATTAAAAACCTTTGTTAACAAATTAAGAAGTAATATTTTTGTTTGGGGTTCTAGTAAGACATTTATTAGCATTATAGATTTCTCATACTAACCTAAGTGTTAATATGCTTAATAGGTTTGATTAGCTAACTTCACACATTAATAGCCATTATCAATGTGCAAGTTGCTAGTAAGATATTTATTAGCATTATAGATGTCTTGCAAATACCTGATAGTGTTAATAAGATTCATTAATATCTAAAGTCAGACTATTGTCTTCAAAGTCCACATTACTAAACTGCTTGTAAGCTTAACAAACGTATTAACTAACTTTGTTAGCAGTTTATTGAATGTTTTGCAGCACCTCATCTAAGTGTGACCAAAGTCCACATTACTAAACTGCTTATAAGCTTAACAAATATATTAACTAACTTTGTTAGCAGTTTATTGAATGTTTTGCAGCACCTCAACTAAGGTGTCGGATGTTTTTACCACAAACAACCACAAAGCATAAAGCTTGTAAAAAGAACTTTATAACATTAAAACAGACAAAACATAAAAAAATCTTTCTGTAAAAGAAATATAAAAATGAATTCAGTCACAATTTCAAACTATGGTAAATAAATAAGGCATCGAGAAATAAAGCCAGATTGTTTTGACAATCAATTTTTAAGTCTAGCTGAAGTAAATCAGTGAATCACTTGTGCTTTTTTTTATATCATGAAGTAACCTTCCAAGGATGCCATTACTGTGTTTTTTAGCTAGCCACTCGTTCCACTCAATCACACACAGGTGCTCTTGTAAAAGGTTTTCGGTTCGATTTCCTCGAAGCCTCCATACTTTTTCTTTGTATGTCCGCCATGCCCTTTCAAGGTGTTGTGTGTGAGCACCAGTGTGTGCATCTACGTATGTCTGACTGTGATTGACAGTGCAGTGTTTGTATCCAAGTGCTTGGAGCACACGGTATGCTCGCCATTCATCACTAATGATAGTAGATCCAGGTTTTACATGGTGTGCAATTAGAGGCACAAGTTCTGTGCGACTTCTTTTTTCAACAAGTCGCAGAAGTGGCTTTCCACTCCTCTGGCCACGAACTCCCAGCATGCCAAAACCCATTTCTTCCTCTTCCATGCTCCTGACAGTCTTCCTCTTCCAGACTGTTTAAATGAATAGAGAAGGAAAAAAATAATTTAAGTACGGTTTATACAAATGCCTGGCTTATGATTTTTTTTTTAAAGAAAAACAGAACATAACTAACTATTCAGGAATAAATATTGAGATATTCAGTATATGTGCAGATTTACTCAATAAGGAATTGTTAGTCCTAATTTCTATTACTCACTTATTATTAAAAGATTAAGATAATGTTCTGTGATCCATGGAATATGATCAGGGGATATAAGGACACTGCTCAAATTGATCCACATTCAACATTTTTGAAATTTTTGAAACAATATGGTAAGTTAACAAGTTTGACTGACACACACACTTAATGACACATTAAATAATGCATTGCCTTTACCTTTCTTTTATGTCTGAAGTGACTCTCATCAATGACAACAAATTCATGTTGTCCACCAATGATTTGTCCATTTCTTAATCTCATTCGTTCCACAGCCGTTGTGCAGACCTCACGTATTTTTTTTGCCATCTTGGATAGATAGACATCTATCATGTCTATCTGTCGTAGACGCAAACCTTGGGAAAACCTAAGGACAGACAAAACAATTTTTCTCAACTCATGCCCCGAGTAAAGAAACACGGGATAAAATGGTATTAAATCAAGCTACAATAAATCAATAAATTCATTGAAAAAAAAAGTAACTATGAAATTTTTACTTAATGGCCCTTGAAGGGCTCCATACTAAGCCACATTAAGATGTAATAAGGGCCAAAACCATGTGAATCCTCGAGAAGCAAATCGGATTAAAACTAAGTTTAACCTATAAAATTTCAATAAATTTAGCTCTAACCAGCATTGTGATGCTTATTTTATTATTTTACATAGCATAGGCTTAGACAAGTTTCATTTCTTGGTAAATTTGTCCAACTTTCAAAAGTAATGCAGTGTCAAAGTGAAAGTAAAACAGTTAGATTTATATGTAAAATGTACTTAAATAATTTTGATCTGTCAAATAATTTAAGTTTTTATCTTTACCAGTAACGGGTGCTAGTTGTGAAACAGAGATACATATGTCATCACGTTGAGCACGTCTGGAAATACGATTTTGTTTTTCCCTCCAGTTTTTGTTTTTTTATGCGGTTATACAGACTTCAGAAGTAAGTCTGAGTTTAACAACAGTGAAGCTGTACAGCTTAAACAAAATAATTGTATTTAAATTGCTATAGATTACAAGTGAGATCTAACTGGCCGACAGGAAAATTACAAGTACATAGCCACTAGTTGTAGGTGTACCACCTTGAGAATGGTGTATATGCAGAGTAGAGAGTCACATGATAGACATACCTAAATATGAACTGCATCCAGTCAAAAAGGGATATTTTAGAACGCTGGAACAGAGACTTGTATCTTATGGACTTTACACTGTTTCTTCCTCTATGTGCGGCCCGCTGACATGTCCTGCAGAATAAAAAAATATACACAAAAAATTGGTATTCATCATAATCACATTTTTGTTAATTTGTAATAACTATAGTTCTCATTGATTGCATTTCAAGAAGAACCTAACTTACCAAGTGTGATGATCTTTGGTCTTCCATTTCTTCAACTTCATTCTCCTTAAGCAGATGCTGCATTTCATTTTCTGCCTTAGAAGCTTGTTTTTCTGCATCCATTTAATTAGTTTAAGCGTTTTTCTTTTGGATCTGCCCTCAAAAATTAGCTTCCGTAATTTTTTTACCAATGTCATTTTTTTCTTTCAAGAATTTTACAACTGATTTAAATTTTCTGGCTTCTCCCTCCAAAATGCCTGCACTTGCTGATCAAATCAATGTCAACGTATCGCCACTACCGTAAGAGCTCTAGGAAACATGCAGTGAAATTAAACTTTACTAACCTGTTGGTAGTTCACATTAACATAGTGCGCTTGCGCAATTTTCAGAGTTCTACAGTTTGGTACTCTGATCTGTATTTTTTTAAATAACCTTTATTGAACCCTCTGATCGGTCATTGCTTTGGAAGAGGTAAGGTACTTTTGCGCATGCGCAGAGTGATTAGGTCGCCGTTAGAGTTTGGGGTGCTACATCTTCTTTAAGTAGCCACCATGTCTTTGCCACATGCTAAAAGCAGCAGCATAATTAATACTCGCTCTAGAGTAAGAACGGAGTTAACCAACCCGGAACAGAAGAAAAGAAAAAGGAAGCAAATGGACCATGCTAGTTGTTATATTCTGGTTTTCCTCCAAGAAACGTAACACAGAATACTTCAATTCTACCCAACAGGGTAGTACTTTTAATTAACTCAGGCAGGGTAAACTCTTACAGTGCAGCTCAGGTGCGTGCTCTCATTCATTCCAGACTGTGCAACGTCCGTGCATGTCTGTGTGTCCACCTCTGAGCTTGTGGAGCGAACAGTCTCTGGGTGAGTGGTCTCACTGTGACCTAGTCCATGTGCACTTCTCAGATGTTTCCGGTTTCTCCTCAGAACGCCTCCAGAGTCCATTTGCACCTCATATGAGCGTTCGTCAATTTGTTTCCCCACTGTGCCAGGTCTCCAGACAGTGTGAGGTTCAAATGGTTGTACCCTGACACGGTCTCCAGTTTTCAGAGTGTGTAGGTCTCTGGCAAATCTGTTGTAATATGAGCACTGACGTTGCTGATTGGACTTCAAATCCAGCTGTGCTTGTAGAATTGTCGGTTGGAGAAGACTTGTCCTTGTGGGAAGTAGTGTTCTTGTGCGGCGACTGAGTAGTCTCTGCGCTGGACTGGAGTTCAGACCTTGAGATGGTGTGTGTTGCGATGATCCAGCATAGCTAGATAAGGATCTTGTCCTGCTGTTTTGGCCTTTAACAAGAGCTTTTTTGCCGTTTTCACTGCTGATTCAGCTTTGCCGTTGCTTTGGGCGTGTCCTGGTGATGATGTCCTATGATGGAATTCCCACTGTCTGCTAAATCTTTTGAACTCTTGTGAAGTGAATTGGGGACCATTGTCTGATATGACTGTATCTGGGATGCCTTGACGAGCAAAATGAGCTTTCAGTTTCTTTATCACTGTAGTGGATTTTGTACACTAGTAGTGAACCTGGTAAGTTACTTAACTTTTTTTTTTCAACTCTTTCCCCAAGATTCACACATTCACGTAAATTCTCAAACAAGGTCATCCTTCTAACTTCAGATGCAAAAATCAGGAGTTGCGATATCCAATTCATGCTTGAGTATTTCCGCGAAAAAAGGAAAGGAGTCCTGGCGCGTGCAGGCAACAGCTGGGGGAGGGGGGGGTTAGTCATCCTTTGCATGGAGCTTCAAAGAAGCCTCATTCGTGTATAAAAGGTTTGTTAGTTACATAGTCATTAAGTTTACTTTTTAGAGATATGATGAACTTAAAATAGTAAAATAAAGTCGTTTTTTCCACTCCTGACATCGCACCAAATTAAGAGGACTTTATTTTTCTGTCAAGTAAAAAATGTTCATAAATGGCTTGCTACAATCAGTGATATACATTTTAAATAACAGTTTGCTATTCTTCTGTCACAGATCAAGGTACAATGTCACCAACTGCACAGCTTTCATTAAAAAAACAGCAGCAAGAGATACAGCTGCTGAAGCAAAAACTGCTGAGTCAGCAGGAAGTTATTGAAGAGCTTTCAACAGAAAGACACTTACTAAAAGAACAGCTAAGTATGTCTAAGCAACACTTGATTGTACTGGCATTGTTGTGATCTCTCTATGGGATAGTAAAATATTAAAAATAACAAATGTGTTCAATTGTTACTTCAATATATTTGTTTTGCAGCACAACAGCCTCCTCAGCCATCATCAAGTGTTGTTGCACTGCATGGGAAACGGGACAAAACACCTCACATGCAGTCAAGTTCTTCAGAGTCAAGCAGTACTTCGATATCGAGTGACTCATCGTTTGATTCTTCATCTGACTATTCTTCTTCTGACGAAACTACAAAGAAGAAGAAAAGGAAGAAGAAGAACAAGAAGAAGAAAACAAAAATAATGAAAAAACACAAGAAAACAGACAGGGCTGGAGAAAAGACACACAAAGCTTACAGAGATGTCAAGAGAGGTAATTACAAATATTGAACTTTTTAAAAAATACAAGATGTTTTTCGCTTCTTTGTAAAATATTTGCAATTTTCTGTTCCTTAACAGAAAGGCAACAACACAAAGTGAAATTAATTCTCTTTATTATGTATTTGATGCATAATTATGTCGGGTATGCAGACTTTAGCCCTTTTTTAAAAAGAATTAGTCATCAGTTTAACTTTAACACAAAAAACTTCTGAACTTTTGCTGACAAAAGGTTGTGGTTGTGGCCGACTTGAGTTGTGGATTACTCTTCCGTGTAAATTAGGCAAAACAATGTGCAACTTGGCATTTTAGTGGTACAAATAGTTTTGTGGCCTGGAGAAATTGCAAAATGTTCAGACATGCATCAGTTTAATAGTAAACCAAACACTTCAGGCACATTTTGATATAACATTGAAAGAGAGAGGGAAAACCACAAAAAATTATTTTACATAATATTTCATATTCAAGAAAAGAAAAATGTTATTATGATAAGTAGTCTTTGGTAGGGGGGTCTATAAAAAACAATAAATAAAAACAAATAAAAAACAATAACAAAAGAATGAATGAATGTTTTGCATAACTATTAAAAATTGCCTTTTTTATGTTTCAGCCCGTGAACCAGATGACATTGTGGAGAGGTACACCAAAGTTTTAATGGCCTTTAAAAAAGGACTCACCTTGTCTGGAGATTTCCAAAAAGTGGGGGTGGACCGAAACACAATAGTCAACAACGCTCCAGGGGCCTGTTTCAGAAAGGAGGTTAAGTGTAAACTCTGAGTGCATTAACCCTGAAATCAGGGAAACCCTGGGTTTTCCGTTTCAGAATGGGAGGTTTGTTAAACCAGAGAAAGCAGAGTAAGTCAAACCCGTTTCTGAAAGAGAGGTAACTTCTACTCGGAGTCAGTGTCCATGGTTACTTACGCTGTGAACCTAACCTGGTCGGGAGCAGGTTTTATTCTCCAAACTCAAGGTTTCTGCCGGTCCCCTCCCCTTTTTAAAGACGAAGCGGTATGTTTCGCTTTAACCTTCATTGCCCACATTTCCGTCACACAGAGACGGTCTAAGTGACAAGAATGGCTTGTCCTTTTCTGGAGGACCCAATAGACGAGGAGGCTGCATTAATTCGTAGAGAATTATATTTACCTCGTACGAGGATTTTGAGAAGACTCGATTTTTTTTTCACTTTTAGCTGCTGCCATGTTCTTTTAATTCCTGCAGGATTGCATCTACGTGAAAATGAAATCAGGGACATTGAATTAGATTAATGTAACAATTACTTTTTGGAAACACAATTTGCCAGCACTGCTTACTTTCTTAATCACATATAAACCTATACCACTTGATCAATACAAGGGTAGTGTTGCAGCGTGTGTATGCTGAGCGGGGTGCGATCCACGAGAGTGAAGGGGAGGGGCGAGTGCAGGTGCAGATGGGGGGGGGGGGGTGAGCACGGAGCAGAGGTGTGTGCGTGTGTGCGTATATTGTGTGTTCGGAGGACGGAGCACTTAGTTAAATAAAGAGAAGGTGTCATTCCCAGAATAACTGTTTTGGAGTCATTCTTAATCCGCTCTGGAGGTTGAGGGTTTCCAACGGGAAGTGAACCCCGAAGGAGAATTCCCTTCGGCCCTGGAGGAAATCTCCCCTGCGCTTCTGACCACGGTCGGAAAGACGAGAGAAAAGAAAGGAGAAGTCTTCGCGCAGCGAAAGGTTCAACAGTAGACAAAAGTTCACTTTTAAAAACACAATTGCATGTATTAATATTAAACTGACCAACGTTTGCAAGAGGGGAAGGTTAACAAAAAAGTCCTCTAAACATTACCGACGTTAAAGGCACCCCCCCCCCCCCCCCGATTGGTTCTGTACACTATGCAGCATTTCATGCAATTACACCATGAATGACACTTCAAAAGGACACCTAAATATCGCCATTTTTATTTCACACCTTACGCTATTTAAAAAATTATTACAGTCAATATTTTATAACAATGATTTATATGCAAACTTATGCATTAACTTGAGCAGCTATGTTTTCCACGCTAACTGTCTCTGTTTTGCAGATGCAGCGGTGTTGCTTGTCTTCCGGAATATGTGCTCATATTCACTGTAACTCTGCAGCAGCACGTCAAGTTCAGCTGGCGAAAAATACGCAGACCTCTTTTTTTCACGGTTGCCATGGTGACTCGTGATATCTGCGCTCCATTGATAATGGCTTCTTCCCTGGCTCTGGGGCATTCCCTGGCTCTGGGGCGGGACGGGACAACCCTCTTGGGGCCCCCGGTCGCTCTGGGTGTCCTCCGCTTCGGCTGCGGGGTCTTGGGGGGGGTGGGGTGGGGGGTCTTGTCGGCCCTGACCTGTGGGGGGGCATTCTGGGGGAGGGGGGGGGTCCACTATTGGTACGGGGCAGGGGGGGTTGACGGGTCGGGGTCTCCGCTGAGGCCATCGGCGGTTTCCCCGGCCGGTTGGCTGCCTCGGTCCCGTCGAGGCCTGACCAGAGCTCTTCTAGGGCCGGCGTTTGGGGGTGGGGGCCTGGGCTTGCTCCGGGGGGGGGGCCGGCGCTTTCTGGCTCCTCTCTCTCTGTGTGGGGGGGGTGGTGCTGGGCCTGGGGTGTCGGCGCCTCCGGGGGTGGGGCCCCTGGGCTGGGTGGGCCTGGCCCCCTTGCTGGGGGGGGGGGTGGGGGACAGCTGTTTGACCACCGGGGGACAGTCTATCAGTTGTCCCCAACTTACCCCCTTCCTCATATAACCTCATAATAGGGTGAGGGGGTGGGGGGCTTAGCCTGCGATGAGCCTTGGGGGGGGGGTTTACTAGGCAGTGGCCCCCCTCCTATGGTTGCCGTATGGAGTGGGCCCCCCCTCTTTCGGTTTTACTTGCACCTTAGACATGTAGGGCCCTTGGTAGGGGGGGTGCTTGGACATCACTGCCAGCAAGCAGCGGATGTCCTCCTAGCACCCTACCCGCCAATTTTAACCGCACCTTAGACATTTAGGGCCCCTTGGTGGGGAGGGTGAGGGGACGTCACTGTGAGTAATCAGGAGATGTCCCCTTAGTGCCCTACCCGCCAATTTTAACTGCACCCCCCTTAGTACACACACTCCTTCCCCCTCAATATATACATCCCAACATAAACACACACACATGCACACACACACCATCTCAAACACACATAAACGCACACACATTTTGCAAGGAAGGTGGGACCTGGGTCCGTCTGTCCCCTGCCTCTTCCCTGGTGGGGGGTGCGGGCCCCTTTGCAACGGCGGCCGTGTCCCCGGGGTGCCGGCTTCCTGGGCCCGGCTGTGCTCTCTCCGCGCGGTGGGGGAGTTCACATTACATCTGAGCCGGGGGTGTCTGGTCCCTGGGGGGTGGGTTCTGGTCCTTGCTCCTGAGTGCTGGGCCCCGCCAAATTTCCAACTGTGGCCGAGCCTGGTCGGGCCATATTTATAACACCCCTTGTGGGCCCTCTTTTTTTCCCCGGGGTTCCCCCCTCCTGGGCGGGGGCGGCGGGCCCCCTGCCTCGCTCCTCCCTGGACCAACCGTGGGCCGGGCGGATGGCTGCCTGGAGTGCGGAGCGGGTCTCCCTTGGGGGGTCCTGGCTCGTACCTGGGGTTGGGGCGGGGGGATGCCCGGAACTCCTGGGTGGTGGTGGGGTGCTCGTTTGGGGCTGTGGGCGTCCTTCTCCGGTGGGGCTCTGCGTTGGGTTCTCCCGGCGCGGCGGGGGGGCTGCTCTCCTGGTTGGGCTGGGGCGGCGCTCTCTTTCCCTCCGTGCTTCCCTGGCCTCTGGCTCTGGGGGCCTTGCGGCGGCACTGCTGGCCCTGGCCTGGGTGGCGGGCTTGGTCGCCCAGGCGGCGGTTGTTCCCTGCCGGTTCCCGTGTGGCGTTGGGGGGATTCCGGCTGCCGCTGCTGCTGCGGTGGGGGTCTTGGGGTGGGGATGGCTGGGCACTCTCCCTCCTTCTTTTCACGTTCCACCATCCATTTTAGAAGAACATAAAACCTCACCTGAGCACTGGTGTTAGCTCACCTTTGCACTAATAGCTTGCATGACTGAATGACTGAAATGTTTCACACTAGTTGGTTTTAAGGCATAAGTATGCGTGTGTGAACACTATCTGTTTTGTGTACATGCCGACAGGTGGACATTTTTGCAGCTAGCAGGTGTGTTTATAACATTTAAGTGTGTGTGTGGACGGGCCCCGCCCTTTTTGTACTGCATTTGAACCTTACCATAACGATTAACAACCAGTAAACTTGTTGCTGTATGCTGCTTCATGGTCTTATCCCCCTTCCCCTCCTATTATCACCCCCTACCCCCCCCCCTCTCTAGCGTCCCTCTCTCTTCTTCCCCTCTTTCCTTTTCCGTCCGGTCCAACACCAAAGATTTTCAGACATGATTGAAATTAATAAAGTTTGGCCTCAATTACAAAAGGGGTTTATTCAGACATACCTTTGGTTTGTCAGAAGATTAATAACCCCTCTTGTTAAAGCAAAATATGTCCAACACAAGAGGCCCTCAGCTCTCGTCTGTCTGCCCAGCTGTTGGACAGGACAAGTTAAAAAAAAAAAAAAAAAAAAGATAATGGCTTCTTAGAGTCGCGGTGCGCACGCTCACCTCCGAATCAGTCCACTCAGAGTTGATTGACCTAACTCTGATCAGCTTCTCTGAAACAGAAAACTCAGAGTTGTTAATCTCCCGATTGACCAACTCAGAGTTCAAGTTCAACCTCAGAGTTGGTTGAACCTCCTTTCTGAAACAGGCCCCAGTTGCAGAACTTGCCATCGCAGACCAAGACAAATTCTCAGAGCTAAAAAACTGTCGCTTGCCCAATGACAAGCTGAGTGAAGTCTTGCATCGAAGAAATAAAAGTCAATTCAGAAATTGGAGAAAAAATCAAACAACTAAAAGCTAATGGGCAGTTACTGCCCATAGGCAAGGGCAGGTTTTGAAAAGTTGTTTGTAAACATCTGTTAGTTTCGAAGAGTTCAGAAAAGGTTTAAGTTTTTCTCACTTGTTATAATGTTCTTTATTTAAAGTTTGAAAGTGATTTCATTTAGTTTATATTACAGCATGTTTGAAAATGTGTAGATTGTTTTTATTGTTACAGAATGTTTTTTTTTAATATTTCAGTTGCCATGTTATATATAAAGTTCTTTTTACAAGCTTTATGCTTTGTGGTTGTTTGTGGTAAAAACATCCGACACCTTAGTTGAGGTGCTGCAAAACATTCAATAAACTGCTAACAAAGTTAGTAAATACGTTTGTTAAGCTTATAAGCAGTTTAGTAATGTGGAATTTGGTCACACTTTAGATGAGGTGCTGCAAAACATTCAATAAACTGCTAACAAAGTTAGTTAATACGTTTGTTAAGCTTACAAGCAGTTTAGTAATAGTCTGACTTTAGATATTAATGAATCTTATTAACACTATCAGGTATTTGCAAGACATCTATAATGCTAATAAATATCTTACTAGCATCTTGCACATTGATAATGGCTATTAATGTGTGAAGTTAGCTAATCAAACCTATTAAGCATATTAACACTTAGGTTAGTATGAGACATCTATAATGCTAATAAATGTCTTAATAGAACCCCAAACAAAAATATTACTTCTAAATTTGTTAACAAAGGTTGTTAATACATGTTATTAAGCTTATTAACACTGACAGATTTGTTAGGCATCTATAATGTCAATAAATGAATCATTAGAGTAACACAATTTTTATGGTGTCAGTAAGATATTTATTAGTACAATAAGTCTAATAAGTTTAATTAAATTACTTACAAATAAATAGGCTTTATTAATGTGTAAGATGCTATTAAGATATTTATTAACATTATAGTTGTCCTGCAAATACCTGGAAGTGTTTATAAGATTCATTAACATCTAAAGTCAGACTATTGTCCTCAAAATCCATATTACTAAACTGCTTATAAGCTTAACAAATGTATTAATTGACTTTGTTAACAGTTTATTAAATGTTTTGCAGCACCTCATCTAAAGTGTGGAATGCCCTTACCACAAACAACCACAAAGCATAAAGCTTGTAAAAATAACTTTATAACATTAAAACAGACTAAACATTATGACAGAGTTTTAGGGCCAGTTTACAAAAAAAAATTTTTTTAATTACAACTTTTAAGTCATAAATTAAAGAGAGAAAAAAGTCATAACTGTTAAATTACAAGATTTTAAAAACTTAAATTTAAGAGAAAAAATCTTGTATATTTATTAGTTTTTATCTCGTAAATTTACGAGAAAAAAGTCCTAGATTAACGAAGAAAAATCACCAAAGTTTTCCTTTTATCGGAGCCTAGCTTGAAGATGAAATATGTGGAGCCTTTTGTGAAGCTTTATTTCCGGATAGGTTTAAAAAACAAAGGGATTCTAAACCTTTTGGCGACTCAAAATCTGATTATTTTCATCCGGGGTTCGATGTCAGTAAAGCGGAGTTTCATATGTAAAATAACGAGCTCAGAGACACGTTTGGGTGTGGAGGACCACTGGAGCCTTTATTTTCCTTTTCATTCACACACCCTGAATTTCATTTGTCACCTTAGGTCATGAACCTGTCATCTGAGCACCAATGCGGAAGTAAACAGTGTTACATGCGCCCCCTCCTCCTGATGAAACGTCCGGTTTCAACATAAAACAATAAAGAGGAATGAAAATAGTGTGTTATGTTATTGAAAATGCCAATAAGTGCTCCTCCTCAGACGGAAGCATCACACAAACGTAGAGATCTTGTCTTTGGTGGAGGAAGAAAGGAGGGAAGTGGACATCTGCAGGATTACGGGGAACTTCATCAATTGGCTGCAGAGATCCTGCTAGCCACCCATCAATAAATAAAACCTTAATAAATCGTAAAACAAACAAATGAGCTTCCAAACATTTGGAACGTTATCAATAAACATTCAGCTTACCTGTTCAACTAAGTTTAGTCGGTCTGCTCTGCTATACTAAGAACCACATGTTATGGGAGTGTAGTATTTAAGTCTTTATTGTCCAAAAGGTTTTAGGCTGGATGAGCCAGGCGGGCGTATGGAAGCATTTGTGTAGCATAATTAAAAATAAAAGTCAAAACTAGAAATTCTTTTTCGTTTTTCTAAATGAAGCTGCATTTTTTGACTCAAAATTAAAATGAAAAAGCAATCCACCAAAATGTTTTTTCATTTTCTTCTTCAACACTGCTCGTTAAAAATGGATTAACGGAAATCCTTTTTCATTTTCAAAATGTAACTGTATCAAATGACTCAAAATTAAAATTAAAAATCAATACGTCAAAATGCTTTTTCATTTTATACTTAAAAACCGCTTATTCTGTGTCATAATTAAAACAAAAATGCAAAGAGGGGATTGCATTTTCATTTTCACATCCACCCTGCGAATAGTGTAGCATAAGTCAATACCACTCATCTTTTCCAGGGGGGAAGTGGGGCGGTTCGCGAAACTTTCCCCAGCTTTGTCTTCGGACTGGCAGCCGGATCGCCGAAGGCGGAAGTGCTGCTACGCAGATCTGAGAAACTCTAAACCATATGAATTTGTGTTTCCAGTGGTGTCCAGACAAAATAAAGGCTGATGCTCATTGCAGCATTGCCCGCACAGAGTTTTAAGTTCCCCCACGGCTAATGTTTTTAACACATATTAGCCTACTGGGCCCTTGGCAACGGCGGCTGTGTTCCCTGGGTGTTGGCTTCCTGGGCCCGGCAGCCCTCTCTCCATGCAGGGAGAGGGATCCCTGAGCTGAGGCCAGGAGCCGGGGATCACATCACATCTGAGTCTGGGGGTGTCCATGTCCCTGTGGTGTGGGTTCCGGTCCTTGCCCCTGAGTGCTGGGCCTCGCCAAATTTCCAACTGTGGCCGAGCCTGGTCGGGCCATGTTTACAACACTTCTTGTGGACCCCCTTTTCTCCTGGGTGCCTTCCTCCTGGGTAGGGATGGCTGGCTCCTACCTTGCTCCTTCCTGGACCAACCGTGGGCCGGGTGGGTGGCTGCCTGGGGGGCGGGGCGGTTCTCCCTTGGGGGGTCCTGGCTCGGGCGGGGGGATGCCAAGAACTCCTGGGTGGTGATGAGGTGCTCGTCTGGGGCAGTGGCCGCTCTTCTAGGGCGGGGTCCCGCGCTGTTCTCCTGGTTGGGCTGCACTCTCTGTCCCCCCATGCCTCCCTGCTCACTGGATCTGGGGGCCCCCTTGGTGGTCCTGCTGGCCCTGGCCTGGGTGGCGGATGTTAGAGGGGCAGTTGTTCTTGTCTTGTCTTTGTCTGAATATGTGCTATTTGTGTTTAAACGGTGTAGTTTTTTTCTTGTATCAACACATTGTACGCAGTGTAGGGATACGACTTTTTTTTGTCACCAAACCCAACCCCCGGCCCTCTTCGTGGTCCATCTGCATGCTATACAAAGGTGCGCCGGCGCAGGTCATCTAAGGCGCTCGGCTGCATTGACCTCAGTAACCTCTCGAGATGTGTGTGTGTATCCTGTGCTGTTTGTCTGACCTTCTTCATCGAGATGTACTGGAACTGAGTTTCTCCTTGTTGGGATTAATAAAGTTTTCATTCATTCATTCTCTATCTGCCGCCGTGCGGGCGTTGGGGGGTTCTGGCTGCTGCTGCTGCGGTGGGGGTCTTGGTGTGGGAATGACTGGGTACTCTCCCTCCTCCTTTTCACATTCCATAATCCATTTTAAAAAATATTTTGCGTGATTGAATGAAATATTTCACACTCTTTGGTTTGAAGGCATAAGTATTCGTGTGTGAACAGCATTTGTATTGCGTTGACATGTGAACATTTTTTGGAGCCAACAGGTATGTTATAACATCTGAGTGTGTGTGTGGACAGGCCCCGCCCTTATAGACTTGTATTACATCTGAACCTCACTGTAATGATTATAACCATCCAGAAACTTGTTGCTTTATGCTGCTTCATGGTTTTACACCTCCTTTCTATAATCACCCTCCTATCATATCCCTCTCTCTTCCTCCCTCCTTTCCTTTTCCGTCCGGTCCAACACAAAAGATTTTCAAATATGATTAACATGAATAAAGTTTGGCCTCAATTACAAAAGGGGTTTAATTAGACATACATCTGGTTTGTCAGAAGATTCATAACCCCTGTTGTTAAAATAAAATATGTCCAACAGAAGAGGCCTTCAGCTCTTATCTGTTTGCCCAGCTGTAGGACAGGTCAAGTTAAAAAAAGTAATAATAATAATAATAATAATGATGATAACAGTAATACAAGCACATTTAGAAGGCACGTTTGGACCAGCAAACGTTTAGCATGGCAAAATCTGCTTGAGCTGTTGATGGGGCTCCAGCTGTTCTCGAACAGCAAAATCAGCGCAGAAGAGCATATTTAGGTCATAGTCAGCTTTGCGCTGATTTTGCAATGCCTTAATGAGCATCTTGGATGTAAATATGCGGTTTAAATAGCGGGGTAATGTTTACTGATCACTTGCAGTTGGTGAGCAGGTGTCAGGGAAACAGGGACATGCCTACTATTACCACCCTCCAGGGCAGGAGCAGGGATCATAACAATACACTTGATTTGAATCAAATGCAGACTTTGTACTGTAGTTTAGTCTAACACACGCGCTAACAACATTTGCCTTGTTGGATGAACATAAATCCATGTGGGAAATGCTGCAATCTGCATCTTGGCTGCACGTAAATATGTGGGAATAACATCAGCCTTTATTTTGTCAGAAAACGACTGGAAACACAAATCCACATGATTGTTTGAATAGTTTCTAAGGACTGAGCGACATTTCTGCTTTGAAAAGCTTACACACCACCCCAAAGCCGCTGTGCTCTCCTCGGACACACGGTTCTCCTGCATCCGGCAGCCGCTAACCCAGAGTGGCGGGACAGATCGCAGTCCGAATTCTCCCACACATAACAAAACAACAAAACGCACATGTAACAAAGCATCCTCCCCTCAAACACAGAGTTAATAATCCGGTTGCTCTGCTCAGAGACGCAGTTTGCTCGGTCCACCCGCACCTGAGCAAGGACCGCGCAGGGTCCAGACGTCACGAGGCACAAAGCGCTCCTCTCCGGCACCCCCCTCGTGAGGGGTGTAAGATAGGGGAGAGGCAGCGGGGCAGGAGCGGAGTGGCGGATCGGTACTGTTTAAGCTCCAAAGCTTTCTCTGGAGCAAAACACCGTCTATGCATGACGTAAAACCAGAGCAGTAGTGACACACGATCGGAATGAACTGTTTATGCACAACGATCGGATCAACAATCGGCATAACCCACCTATCTCAATCGGAAACATTTTTGAGCCGAACGAGTCTGATCGGGGCAGAGTATTCCGAACGACGTGTTTACATGACGCATTTGTTTTCCGATCAGGCATTCTTTCCGATTACTTTTGCCCATGTAAACGCAGCTACTGTTTTGCAAAACAGACTGATACAACACTGCCACATGTTGATCAAGTTCGCATATTTAAAATAATCCCCAACCAAATATTTTGACAGAGCGCCGTGTACATCTGAAAATCCCTTTGACATCAGTAAGCACTATTGGAATGAATTCATTTTTATGGGTATGGGGTAAAATACTTAAAATACTGGGGTAAAAATAGCTCATTAACTCGGAAGGTGCTCTAGATTATAAGACACAGTTGTTTTTGTGAAAAGAATTAGGGCTTTTAAGTGCGCTTATAGTGTGAAAAATTATACAGAGCATACAGACGTTATATATTTTGCTATGACACAAAAAAAAGCTAAAGTTGTTTTTGATTAAAGTAAAAGGAAAAAGTATGTGTCTTAGAGTGTTTTCAGACTGGACACATTTGGTTCCCTTAAAGTGAACCACAGTTTGTTTCCCCCAATAATAAGGAACAAATATTCAGTCTGAATACACCCAAGCCGACCCAGGTCCGGAAGTGTTCTCAGTTTGTCTCCAATCGGACTTAGCTTCGGTTCGCTCTGAGATTCCTCAGTGTGAATACAATCCGTCCTCGTAGCGGAGCAACTATACCACAACGGCCACCATAGCCGGTCGTCACATGATGTAGACAGTTTCGGAGAGAAAGAAAAGATAAAGGAATAAGGAAAAAAGGCTCCAACTGTTTAGGATTCCGGAAAAAAAGAAGAAACCTGTTAAGGAGAGATCCTTCCCCAGGATGGACAGGCGATGTACCAGAACTCTTAGAGAAGAATTAGCCTAACTAACTTTACAGCAAGATGTTAAATTGTTCAGCAGATGGGCTTCATAGGCTTCTTAGGGTCCACAACCAAGTGTAGGAGTATAGGAGCAGAGACAAGCCAGAGATGAGGTCCACAGCCAAGTAGAGGAGCATGGACGAGCCATCTGGTACCTGGAATCACTGTCACTCCCCCGGAGGGGAGTGGGAAAGAGGGACAGTGCATGAAACACTGGACCAAAATCCTGGTCAAACAAAACCCCTAGGTTTTTTAACTGTGGAATTGGAGACTATACTTAGGCCATCCAGAGAGACTATCGGATCAGACAGAGCATCTCTCAGGTTTTTAGGACCTAGTTTAATGACCTCAGTTTTTTCTGGGTTTAGGAAAAGGTAATTAATTGTCATTAGGGTCTTGATGTCTCTGATGCAGGCATGCAGTTTCTCTATATCGTCATTCTGGTCAGGTTTTATTGATAATTACAACTGCGTATCATTTGTATAACAGTAAAAATGAATGCTGTATTTCCTGATTATGTTTCCTGAGGGCAGCATGTAAAGCATAAACAGGATAAGTAATACAACTGAGCCCTGTGGGACTGTGTAGCTAACTCGAGTGCAATGAGAGGACTGTCCACCTGGTACCTAACAGAATTCAAACCACTGGAGGGCAGATCCTCTGATTCCTATGTCATGCTCTAACCTTTGGATTAAAATACTGTGGTCCATAGTGTCGAAGGCTGCACTGAGGTCTAACAGGACCAGGATAGAAAGTAGTGTCTTTTCTGAGCCCAAAAATAAGTCATCACAGACTAGTGCATTTTCAGTGCTGTGGTGTGTTCTGAACGATGAGACACAACAAAGTCTTCTTGATAGCAGTCTGAATAGAGACGGGGTTCAGTACTCGATTCAGACAAATTTTTTCTAGTCTGAAAACACCCCTAGTGTGCTATTTACTGTTTATGTTGATTATTTATCTAATATAATTATGTGTATTTAAAGAAACTGAGAAAAGGTACATCATTCAGACATTTGCAGTAAAAGAGATGTTAAAGCACATTCACAGTCAGGGTCAGAGATTCTTGCTCTAGAAAACCAACATCTTCTCAGCTGAAGGTTTGACAGGTCCTTCTATCTCTCTGAAGCTAAAAGCCTCTTAGAGAGCAGCAGGAATCCAAATGATTTTTCAGAGCTAAACCGCTCCCACACAGAAAGTTCACTTTTTCCTATGACAGGCCTGTTTCTTTTTTTTTTTTTTTTTGTTAGAGCACATTTATTCTAAAGCTTTCCCTAGCCTCTCATATGTCCTTCTGAGTTTGCAGGGCATCCTTGTTTCAGGATGAGGCTCAGGTGCCTCGTTGTGGGTCTTTTGTGAGAGTGGATCTCATTCTAGCACCACTCAGCAGCCAGTTAGTGGGAAAACGTGGGTCAAGTACAGTTGCAAGATTAATCAGTTCCTCAGCCGCAGTGTCCCTGTCACTGTTGGTCAGGTGATCCATCAAAGCCGTCTTTATTGTCTTAGTGCTCTTATTGAATACCTGTTGAGCTGCCTTTATGCAGGAGATGGTGGCACAGTTATCAAAGAGGGCGTCAGTCAACTCAAGGAGAAGACCAAAAGCATCATTGTCAAAATTCATCAACATCCTTCTGCTTTCAGCTGTGAGCAAATCCAGCCTCGACCCTTTATCCCGCCCCACACCCCACAGGCAAGCTTACCTCTTCAGTGTGTGTCAGGTCAAACTAAGGGAAACTGATGTTTCAAGTGATTTTAGTTTGAAAGTAAATATAAATAGAAAAAGAAATAAAACACATAAAACAAATAATCAAATACAATTCTAAAGTTTTTCTTTTTTTTTATTAAACCTTTAGTTAAGCAGGAAGTCCTACTGTGATTGAAAAACTCTTTTTCAATGGAGTCCTGGCCAAGAGGCAACAAATTTAAATACAAAAAAATACATATAAAAAAACATAATTAAAACCACATACGTTATAAAAAGTAGTTGCATATTATTATTTCAGTCTCTGATGCTTTAAGCTTGTTCTTAAAAAAATTAAAGTTAATAGTTTGGTTAATTTCCAGTCTTTCTGCAGCATCTTCCAATCAAAAGGAGCAGAGTGGAAATAGGCTTTTTTCCCCAGGTCTGTGATTGCAAATGAAACAGAAAGCAACAACTGGTCTTTAAATCTTAAGGAGTAAGATTCCACACTTCCCTTTGTGATAAAGGTTGGGGGGGTTCTGGCTGCCTCACCTGCTGCTAATCACCCTTCTACCCCCCCCTTTCTAACATCTCTCTCTCTTCTTCTTCTTCCCTCCTTTCCTTTTCCGTCCGGTCCAACACAAAAAATCCTCAAATACGATTAAAATGAAAAAAGTTTGGCCTCGATTACAAAAGGGGTTTATTCAGACATACCCCTCGTTTGTCAGAAAATTCAGAACCCCTGTTGTTAAAGTAAAATATGTCCAACACAAGAGGCCCTCAGCTCTCATCTGTTTGCCCAGCTGTTGGACAGGACAAGTTAAAAAAGAAAAAAAAAGAAGGAAAAAAAGGTTCTCAGTAGTGACAGACAAAAAATATTCTGTTTTGGCCTTTTTAATAAGATAAGTACACTTATTCCTAAGCTGTTTAAAAACAGACTAATTGCTGGAAGAATAATTTTTTCTTGCCTTGTTAGAATGTATTTATTATTTACTAAATCATTTATCACTACGCTCATGTATAATATCTGCAAGTGCCTGTAAAAATCTTTCCTTAACAAATGTCCAAGCTAGCTCTACATCTGGCATTAGACTAATATTTTACCCATTTAACTAATAACAAATAATGATGAAAAGCTTGCTCATTAAAATGTTTTAGATTCCTCTTACAAACTATACGTGGTTTACATTTAGGAAGTTTTGTGTTTTTGCAAACAGCAACAACACAATGATCAATTAAATTATTACAGAAGACACCAAGCAGAGAGAATTCATGCAGCACATTTGTTAAAACCAAACCAATTAATGTGGACTTTCTAGACATTTGAGATTTGGCCTGGTAGGTAAATTCACTTACTGAATAAGATTAATGGAGCCACAAAATACTTTAAATTCACTAGAAGTTGCATTTAACCAGTCCCAGTTTAAATTACCAGCCATAAGTAATTCAGTCTAATTTACTTTAGTCAAAAGCTGCTGTAGTGAAAATAATGTAGTAAAGTACATCCCGTTAAATTTGAGAGAAAATGAATTTAAGTGAGTAAATAAAAAATAAAATAGAGGAAAAGGGAAGTGTAAGTCAGTAGTGGGCTATCAAAGTTCCAGCTGTGCGCACCGGAGCTGATTTGGATGAGGTGCATGCCTAGCGCCAGATTAGACGGAGCTCGAGAGAGATCAAAAACTCATGATCCATTTCAATCTAGTTTAAAAGTTTAAAGGCATCAAAACCACGGAGGCAGCCGGTAAGATTCTGCGGGGCATAGTTAAGGTAATCCACTGTGCGCTTCAGAGTAAGAGGTACCAATTGACCTATGATGCATGTTTTTGGACTGTGGGAGAAAACCCACACATGCATGGGGAGAGCATGCAAACTCCACATAGAAAGAGAGGGATTTGAACCTAGAACTTCTCATTGTAAGGTGAGAGCGCTAACCACTGCACCACTATGCAGCCAGTTACATGCCACTGCCTAATTTACAAGAAATACAAGGATTTCTTTTCCTTTTGTGTCAGTTTCTGTGGATGAAGTTATAGCCAAAATTGGTGTTTTAACTGGTTTCCACTGAAGTGAAATCCTTTTATTACTTAATAATTATGTCATAATTATAACAACATTATTAAACAAAAATACATCCATTCATTCATTCATTTTCTTGACCGTTTTATCCTTTTCGGGGTCACGGGGCTGCCGGAGCCTATCCCGGCCACTTGTGGGCGAAGGCAGGGGGGACACCCTGAACAAGTCGCCAGTTTGTTGCAGGGACAAAAATACATATTTAGTGATTTTTATTTTATTCCTAAAAGGTTGGAAGAACAAAAAATGACTAGATTGGAGCAGATCTGAATTTATGCCACTGGCTCTATTACAACAATGGAAAAAAGATGACAGACAAGAGTTCACTTGAGTTGTTTTGTTTTTGTTTATTATTTTGAATTTACACATAATTCTATTGATGCACATTTACTTGGATCATTTCCATCACTTCGATCATTTCCATCGTTGTAGTCGTAATTGTTTATAATAGGGTGTCAGCTTGAGAGCTTTTAAATCCTACTGACCGTTCTGTTTAACAAATTGAAAAATCTATGCAATGTAAATCAATATTCTGAAGAAGATAAAAGCAATTAATGGTGCTCAAGTAAAGGTCATACTGTATAGAATATTGTCAAAGGAATGCAAGAATGAAAGAGGCGTTTGCAGAAAGATTTGGAAAAAAATCTTGCTTTTGTGGATTTATTGTCCAAAAAAGGGAAACTCTTTTAAGCATTTTAGTCAGGGTTGCCAGATTGGGCGGGTTTGGCTCTAAATTTGTGGGTAAAAATGGCCTTGGGGGGGTAGGCATAATTCGGGCAGTTTTTGGGTTGGTTCAACAGGGCTTTTTTTCTCATGAAAACATAGTAGCGGACTCTGTTTGGCTGGGTGGCTGTTGGAGTTCCGCTAATCTATGTACTGAAGCTTCGTGAATGCACCAGGCAATGCTTAATTGCCATGGGCTCTGTCATATAACCTGTTGTTGGGGGTGTGCCGCCCCACCCGGCCCGTCCAAAATTCCATTCTTTAGAGCTTGACATCGCGGCCGCGTGTGGGAGGAGCTACCAGCTAATGTTTTTAGGTTGATCTCTATCTGGAGTCTGTGTTTATTTCACTTATAATGGAATGGAAGACAAAGAGAATGCTGAGAGATCAGTTTTATTTATTTTAAAGAGTTCTACATGGTAATCATGTTTCCATGTTTGAGTTTATGAGATCATTCAGAGAATCTCCCCCAGAGAAGCTTAGCTTCAACTCCGGCACTGAAAGCTGGGTCTTGATGACAGCCGCTTCAGCGGTGTTCCCATCTCTCTCTGACCGATTTTGATAGCATGCTGTCCCGCGTTAACCTGAGAGGGAAACAATAAAACCCAGGGAACCTAATTTAAACTTCTTGTCTTGATAAAAATCAAAAAATATTATAAGGTCCAGGAGGCCCGAGCCTCATCCTGCAGTGGATGTCTGTCTGGCCGCCAGCTCGCCTCCTGGGAGTCGGTGTATTGATTGCAATTGCTCCCTTTCCATGAGTTCTACGACAGACCATCTAGGGTCACTTTGACCAACAGTGGCAGAGACAGGCTCCAGAAACCTAGAAAGGGAGAATTTTTGGATAAAACCCCAGCATTATCCAGAAACGCTGCTGTATATATCAGAAGAAATCCTTGAATAAAATGAACGGCAGGCTCCAAAAATATGTACAGTCCCCAACAACCATGCCAGTCCGCTAAAGAAATATTCAATACTGTACTTATTTCATTATTATAAACTATCTTTTATTTTGAAATATCTTTATTTTGAAAAATGACCGGATCCGGGTGCTAAATTAGTCCAGTAGGTGAAAAAAAAGACAGTAGTTATGTGTTATTGATTCTCCAGATCCCATTATTTATGGGATCTGGCCTGGGAGCTTGAGGGTCCTGCGCAGTATCTTAGCTGTTCCTAGCATTGCGCTTTTCTGGACTGAGAGGTCGGAGGTCTTTCCAGGTATCTGTTGTAGCCACTCCTCCAGCTTGGGGGTTACTGCCCAGAGTGCTCCAATTACCACAGGCACCACTGTCACCTTCACTTTCCATTCTTTCTTCAGTTCTTCTCTGAGTCCCTGGTATTTCTCCAGTTTCTCATGTTCCTTCTGCCTGATGTTCCCATCACTTGGCACTGCTACATCAACCACAACGGCTTTCCTCTGTTCTTTATTGCCCGGGTCTTATTTTTGCCATTGAGCTGGCTTCTCAGGACTTGCCTTACTCGTTGGAGGTATTTAGCTGTTACAGCTTTCCTTGTTGCCTGCTCCAGGTTGCCATTTGCCTGCGGAATTACAAGGTACTTGTAACTGTCCTCAATGTCTGCTATTGTTCCTTCTGGGAGTGAGACCCCTCCTGTGTGGACTACCTTGCCTCTCTTTGTCACCATCCAGTTGCATTTCTCGAGCCTGAATGACATCCCAATGTCAGTACTGTAGATCCTGGTGGTGTGGATCAGGGAGTCAATGTCACGCTCGCTCTTAGCATATAGCTTGATGTCATCCATGTAGAGGAGGTGACTGATGTTGGCCCCATTGCTGAGTCGGTATCCATAGCCAGTTGATTATTTGGCTGAAGGTGGTTCATACCAATGCAGAACAGCAGTGGGGACAGAGCATCACCTTGGTATATCCCACATTTGATGGACAGTTGTGCAAGTGGCTTCCCATTGGCTTCAACGGTGATTTTCCACAGCTTTATTGAGTTTCCTATGAAGGTTCTTAGAGTCCTGTTGATGTTGTACAGCTCCAAGCATAGGCTTTCTTGAAATCCATCCAGGCTGTGCACAGGTTGGTGTGTCGTGACCTGCAGTCTTGAGCGACTGTTCTGTCAACCAGGAGTTGGTGTTTGGCTCCTCTGCAGTCTCTACCAATACCCTTTTGTGTGTTGCTCATGTATTGATCCATGTGCCTATTTATCTTGGTTGCAATGATGCCTGACATGAGCTTCCATGTTGTGGACAGACAGGTTATTGGCCGGTAGTTGGATAGGACTGCACCCTTTGAGGGATCCTTCTGGATTAGGATCGTTCGCCCTTCTGTTAGCCATTCGGGGCGAGTCCCATCTCTTTGCAGCTGGTTCATTTGTGCTGCCAGGCGCTCGTGGAGTGCGATGAGTTTCTTTAGCCAGTAGGCATGTATCATGTCAGGGCGCGGTGCTGTCCAGTTCTTCGTAGCTGAGACTCTTTCTTGGATGCCTGCCACTGTGATGGATACTGGATTCTGTTCAAGGAGGTTGCTATGTTCTTTTCTCAGAGAGACCAGCCACTGGGCATTGCAGTTATGTGCTGCCTCTTTCTCCCATATGCTTTTCCAGTACTGTTCAGTTTCCAGCCTTGGTGGGTCTGCTCGGATGTTTTGACCCGGCCACTGAGCATACACTTTCGCAGGCTGAGTTGCCAACAGCCTGTTTATCCGTCTATCTCTTGTGTACCTCTTTAGGCGGCTGCTCAAGGCTAAGAGCCTTTGTTTGGCAGTTTCCAGTGCTTCAGGTATGGGCATCTGGCTGTATCTCTTAGGTACTTGCTGTCTCATTGTACCTCTTTGAGCCTCTGTCAGCTTACTCACATCACTCCGAGTTGCCTTGATTTTGGCCTCTAACCGTTGCTTCCATGGTGGGTATTGCTTTCTTCCATGGATGCTCTTATAGCCAGGCATCTCAAGGATCACTGCTGCTGAAGTGTAAAGCAGTTCATTGGTTTCTGTGATTGTTGTGGTAGGAATTGCCCTCAATGCTTCATTGACAGTTTTCAGAAGACTTTTAGGCGGGACATCACTTAACTGTTGTAGCTGGTGTCGGGGTTGCCTAGTGGTCTTTCTAGACATGATCTTGTCTTTCAGGTCAGTTGCTGCCTCGCTCAGCATATCTGTAGTTGTTGGGGCTGTGTACCCAAGCTCAGGGTGGGAGTGTGGTATAGCGTCCTCTCTGACCTGCTGTTCTGACTCTCCCGTGGTATTGTATTGTATCGCTTCAATCTCAAGTTGTGATAGGAGTTGCCGTTTGTGGATGTTAGAGCATTGGGGTACCAGTTGTTTGGCAGTTAGCATTGATTGTGGGTTTCGAAGCATCCATCCATTCCACATTCTCTGCATGTAACCCCTCTGAGTGGGATTACTTGAGTAGTAGCATTCTAACAGAACCTTGTACTCACATCAAGTCAATTTCCGTCTTGTTCCAGTAGCCCACTTTCCATCACGGTGCTCTGGTCCCCCAGCACCTGACGCAGACCTTGTTTGGCCGGGCGACGTCTGAGCCGCCATGACATGTGGTTCATTGTCTCTCATGTTGTGAGGTAGGCAGTAGTGTTAAGGGTCTTGCCCAAGGACCCTCACTGGGTGATGTTAATTGCTCACCATTGTTATGGTAATTGCTCCATTCTTACAGTATATACAGTATATATATATATATATATATATATATATATATATATATATATATATATATATATATATATGTAATTTTTTTCACTGGGTCTGGCAGTTTTCAGGTGACTTCTTGGCTGGAAAACTACAACACTATCCAGCAACACTGATTTTAGTATGAAAGCCGAGAACAGCCTGCCTTACTTTTTAAGCTAATGTGTAGCGGTGTAGGGTGGTGTTTTTACTTATTTTTATGTGTTACTAAAAAGGTTGGGATTAGCGTAGTTACAGTAATGTTTGTTTAGCAGTACCGGTCTCTTTGTATGTGTTGAAAACAAGGTTGGGTGTTACAGTTATTGTGAATAAGCTAACGCTTCTAATGTGAGGTGCGTTACAAAAAGTTCTAGATTTACTGTAAACACAGTTAAGTCTGACTGATGGACTTTTCTCTGACTCTTTTGTCTTTAATACACCCTTTAGTTTTGTGCGCCTTCTATATGACAAGTTCAAAAATATACCATTGATTGACAGTGCATTTTTTAATCTAGTGTGGCCTATAGTGCTTAAAAAACGGTACATTTTTCTTTGCATGATGGTTTTGCTAGTCAGCACAGACGGAATTTTAAAGAAAAATATATCTTGGACAAAAGCAGACCAGATTTCTAAAAACAGCCTATGATTTACATAACAAGTCTTCAGTTTACATTTGTGATCTGCAGACTTTTAGTCAAAGGTCCATATGGTTTCCACATGTCTGTTTAAGTTGGAAATGATTGTTGTAGAAAAGACTTTAAACACACAAAGCTCTGTCACAATGTAAAGACAGAATTCATCAGCTGGATTTTTGTTTTGTGTTTCATAAACAAAACAGTTTTGCAAATGATACTCAATACGAAGCACAAAAGAAATTTAAGATTTTTGAAGTTTTAAAAATAACAGTTTACAAGAACTGGAACAATCCGACTGGCTGGACTTTAAACAGCTGGATTATTATTAAAGCATTTTAAACTGGAGAACTGTCTTGTTGAGATCGTTATCCAACAGGAGCTGGACCAGTTTGGAGAGCAGTTTAACTGTAAAGCCTATTGATATTTTTTATCTTGGGGGTAGAGGTGGGCGACTTCTTTTTAAAAAACATAATAAAAACAAAACAGAAATGCCACGACTACATAAATCAGATCAGATCTTCAGACACAATGACCAATTTGATGTTGAGTTTTCCTCAAACAGCAGAAGAAGGTTTTTCAGCTAAAGACAATTGTCATAAACATGTCACATCTCACTAACAAAGTCATTGTGCTAAAAAATTTCCATCAGTAAAACAGTTCTGGCTCCCAGTTTTGTAATAAACTATTGTCCAGATCAAAACTTTTAAACTCAAACCCTCTTTTGATCTGTGAAAGTGTTCCCTGTGGTCTTTTAATTATGATTAAAAACATGTGCCTCTAAATTGTGGGTGGGACCGATGGCACGGAATAACCTACCCCCTTCCCATCATCCATCTGTGTTCTCCCATTAGCTTAGAGCCCTCACACCGACAAGCTAACATTAGTGGTGCAACAAACATGGTGAGCAATATTGGAGCTATCCTTCCAAACAGTTTTAATCCAGACCTAAGTTCTGATGTACGTGGTATAGTCAAGATTCGGCGACATATATATATGCTGATGTGGCAGCATGAGAAAACAAGTCGACAACGCCACCTGAGGCTGCTGAGCCCCAGGAAAAGATTTTAAAGAAAGGCAGGTGTAGGTCCTGCTCTAAACCAAGGCAGAGGCTGTGGTTTGTTTTAAAATATAATTTATTAGATTTCAGTTTAAAAACAATGTTAAGAAACCTTTTATCAAAACAATTCTTGATAAAAGTCAATTAAAATATTCTGGAGGAGGAGCTTACCGAGGTGGTTAAAAACAGCGTAAAAACAAAGCAAACACCCTTTTTGTGAATCACTTCAAACGTGATGGAAACCACAAAGCACACTGGGACCCACCACCAGACACAGCAGTCCACCACCTCGGCCTCCCACCTCCTGAAACAAGAATAAAATTGACTATATCAATAAAAGACACACAATTAAAATTAAAGATAAAAAGGTGATTAGTGTTCAGGGGCGCTGGTAAGCCGCCCGACCACTGCCGATCAGCTGGTGAGAGCCGTTCACAGTCCGGTGAGACGCCACAGCAACGAGAGGTGTCCTAGTACGTGAGCTGTGCGTTCGCTCCAACGGGTTCCGTCGTGGCGGGGGTGGGAACCCGGACAGAAATCACAGTAAAAGAACGGTAAAAGCAAAGCAGCAGTTTTAATCCCCCATTTGCGGGGAGAGAAGGGCGTGCAGCCTAAAACATGTTCAGGTCACTGAGAGGAGGGCGGATCTAGGTGAACAGAGTCACGTCATGCTTGCAGATTATTGAAGCCAAAGCCTGGCCGATTTCTCGTGTACAGGGAACTGCCAACCCCCGTTCCACTTCCCGATGCCTTGATGTATGGCACAGCACAAGTTCATGTCCTAATGGAGAGGAGGAGGGCTTATAAAGCACCGCCACGAAATTAACACAAGTGTGTTGACTGCCGCCTCATAATTAGTGGGCGTGTCCTACTTGCCACACTGATATTTCCGATGGGTTGAATGAAGCATCAGTTCAGAGAGAAAGTTCACCTTTTACCGCTTGTTTTTGTCCAAATGATGAAGCAAAAGGTTGTTTTAAAGAAGCCGGCGCAGTGATGCGAAACATTTAAGCTAGGTGACCGGAACTTTTTTTTTCACCGTGCTGTTATCAGGTTTTAATGCACACCCAGCAGCCAATCAGAATCGAGTATTCACCCGGACCATGGTATAAAACAGGGGTCGGGAACCTATGGCTCGCGAGCCATATATGGCTCTTTTGATGGTCACATGTGGCTCGCAGAGAAATCTTTAATTATACTTTTTTTTTCATTAGACCAGTTCTTCTCGGTCGCGATGCGATGCCAGAGGCGCGCAGCAGTAGCGGTGCTTGGAGAAAAAATCTACACCTGCACTATCAATTTACTATTATCTATTATTTCACAGAGTTTCTACCAGCTGGAAACCTGTGAATTGCCGTGCCTAAAACTGCGCACTCCCGTCTCTGAGAAAGAGCGCACAGTTGCGGAGACGGGATGTGGGAGTAAGAAAGCAGAGGGTTGGGGGGGCAGCAGGTGATTCGCGCAGGGATTGTAAAAACGTAAATCCCGCTGCCTGTCACTCACTGCGGCGTGTGAGTGTGTGTTTGGCTCCGCGTCTGCATGTGATCAGTCTTTGTCACATCTACAGAACATTCAGACCTAAGATCACATTTAAAATCTCAACGCCTGCATGAAGCAGAAACTCACCACGTATCAACCAGACTAGACTATCAGCAAAACTACTACGAGAAATACTCATCATTTATTAGCAACAGCATAACAATGTTATTAAAAAGAATCCACAGACTTATTGTACTTTAAAAATGTTGAAATTACATCAAATGCATACATTCACTTGTATATTTAGTTTTAAACATATTATCGCGGACTTAGTTTAACTTGGCTGTTGGGCCGCATTAAAAGTTCTAGAGTTCTTGAACGCATCAAGCAGAGATCTGATTGGCTCTCAGTTCTGTCGCTCAGCCTGTTGTTTGGTAATTTGGACCAATGGGGTTCAGCTATGGGCCTAATAGGGGAAATGGGAGGGCGGGAGCGGGAGCAGGGGAATATAAAGTTGGGAGAAGCGCTCTCGTCACGGCGGGAGAGATTCAGGAGTTGCTGAATTAATTGTTCGGCGTTTGTTGTGGTCTGCAGTAACCAGAATAAAGAACCTTAAAAGAGGTTAAGTCTCTGTGCCTCAGTGTGGGAAAGGGACACTACATTATTGCATAGCTCTTTCGAAATTACATTTAAAAATATGTGGCGTTTATGGCTCTCTCGGCCAAAAAGGTTCCCGACCCCTGGTATAAAAGGATTTAACTGCAGCAAAGTTAGTTGCTGCAGTTCTTTTAAATCTTTTAAAAGTTCTTTTAAATCTCTGAGAATTGGGACATTATTTAAACCATCCTGTGAGTGGTAATTGTATTTAGTGAGGCAGAAAATATTTCCTAGAGATGCAGGATTAATTAAAATACACCTGATTTCAACATGACAGCAACTGCAGATACTAAACGGGGTTCTGGATTATTGTCATCAGTACTGTCATTTCAAAGTAAAAGGTCAGCGGCCAAATCTCTGCAAACACATGACAAAGCTTTGATGCAGAAATCCTTTCTTTAAATGTTTTACCTTATATAAGAACCATGGGAGCACACATTGTGTGTGTCTTGATCAGCCGCCCTCACTTCCCTGCAGGATTAATATTAGCACACATCTGACACACATCTGTCCGGGCTTTTCTTTTGTTCTCCTCCATTGCATTCCCTGAGCCTTATTTGAAGGACTGTGTATCACATGTCCTCTACTGACATTTGTGGTGCAGTTCACCTGCATATCTCAGGGTTGACTGGCCTCCAACTGTGTCCACAGATCAGGCCATTAATCTGAAATTGATTCTGCATCATGCACTCAAATGTGAGGCAATGTGGCTCACCCTTCAGCTGTAACGCTTGAGGTGATGGTGGCATAAAGACACAAAAACGTTAACTGGTGTATAAAAACCCACAACCATAAATTAAATGTTTTTGGATCTTTAGTGTGTTCTTGTAACAATTTTTTTTTTTATGATAGATGACATATATAACAGAAATAAAGCTGAAATTTGCATTTCTCAGCATTTCTTTGTTCAAATTGTGGTAAATCAATTTGCAGTTTGAAATAGAGCTTATTTATGAAAATACGGTGGTTGGGCCACAGGCTTCCAGCTCCTCTTAAAAAGCAGTGGGGAGGGGAAGGAGGCAGGGTGGCTCCACCACAAGGTAACAATGAACTCCTGCTGCTCTGCAGAAACCATGTCCTGGAAAACTATACAGGTTTTTTGATTAAAAATTGTTTAGTCATAGCTAAAAGACCACTGGGAACACTTTGAAAATAAATATAAAGATGATCGGAGCAGAAGAATAGCTGTCATGAATGCATTTTTTTGTAAACTCTGCAACCAAATAAAAAAAATAGGCCAAGAGTCAAGAAAGGATAAAATTGTCTGGTTTTTTTTTATTATGTTACCAGCAGCAAGGCTTTATGGGGTGTTTCTTCTCCTTTTCTTCCAGCTTCTGGGCACAGCAGTTTTCCAGTCAGCATTCTGTCACGACTTATTTTGGTGTCCCAGTTTTCTTGCCACATCCTCTATGCTTTCTGAGCCCATTACATAGTTCGTTTCAGTAAGATATGGGTGAGACAGATTAAGCAGAATTAGTTCCTGGAAGACTCTCAGTCTCTCTACTAAATCATCCTCCTTCTCATCTCTTTAGGCTTTTTCCTCTGTTGCATCCAACTGCTTTTCTCTGCTTTTCTGTGTCTATACATCAGGTCTTCTTCCTTGCTTAATTTTTTTTCTGATTACTAAAAAAAAAGGAGTTGTGCAAGGAAAAGATTCCTATGTTTATTTATTCTTGCACATCTTATAGTTTGGGCGCATTAATTCCTTTTTAACACGTATCCTGTTTTGAGTTTACCCAGCAAGAAATTGCAAAAACAATATTTTCAAATTTAGAGGTGAAATGTTTAAAGACCCACTCAGAAGAAAATTGTGTTTTTGGTGTTTTTCACATGTTTTTGTGGCATTTTTCTCACGATAGAGGACATCCATAAAGAAAATTAAGATTTATCTGCCTTTCTGAGCATGTCTTCATTCAAATTGTGGGGAATCCGGAACATATGATGTGGTATTAAAAAAGACCAAAAATCCTTGATGTGTCTAGCTGTGATTACCAAGTTTTCCCATTGTTTTCTAGCTGCAAAACAAGGCGATCAGCTAGACGTAAAATATTAATAAATTGCTCAATTTTAGGTGTATTGGGCTAGTGTGTGTATTTCTGTGTTCGGAATTGGAAACTATCATCTGTGACCAAAAAATGTGGAAGACATGAACTAGTTACTTTTTACAAGGGGATGGGTTCCAAACCAAAACTCCATGTTGCTGCCAGTGTCATATAAAAAGGCCCTTTTTAGCGGCTCAGATAAGAACAAGTGTAGCAGTGTAGCAGTGCAGCTGCACAGCGGCTAATGCACTTAGAATCACCCAAAATGCTATCGGCAAAGCGGGCCAAAGTTCTGCAGAACTTCACAGCAATATATTCTAGTTTAGCGACCTGATGGATCAGAGTGATGTGTGAACCGCTCTAAAAAAATGCCAACATCGTGGCAATGACCATTACTAGTTTATTTCCGCGTGTGAGAAAGCAGAGCTGCAACAGTGCAGTGCAGACTGATATGTAAACAAAGCATCTTTGCCACATTGGCACTCTCCTTCACCCTGTCATGCTGCCTCATCATCACACTTAAGTGTTTCTGGAAAGAATTAGAAGGGTTTTTTCCCCCCTTTATTTTTGAAGTACCATTCAGGCTCCTAAACCGTTTAAAAGTACTGGAGAAGCTACATTAAACAATGTTGAAAATAAACAGCACGTTACTTAATCAAACCTTTAGAACTTTATTGGTTATTTATGCCATTTTTTCTCCTATACTGAAAAATATTTTGTTGTTGAAATCACACAATGTTGAATGTTCCCTTTCTATATTTTAAGCTACCAAAATAAAAGCACTATGAATTTGTTTGGGTAAAAGCAACTTATATATGAGATACAGTTTCAAGTGCTTGACATTGTGATCATTAAACAAACAGAATTTGACCATTTTATTACAATGGAAGACGTTTTGAAATTCAGGTAGAGTTTTTTCCAAGTCATATTTTTAAAAAAGAAAGAGAGAAAATGTGTTCCGGTACAATATATCGTATCATATTGTAGGACGCGTATCGGGATACATATCGCCAGACTCTTGCATACACAGACAATACACATCCCTAATATTGAGTGGCTAAAAAAACAAAACAAAAAAACATACAATGCTGAAAAAATTGGAGAGAGCGTGAAAGCTGAACATCAATATAGTGAGGGACCATTGTTGTCAGAAATTAGAGCTCTGTCTCTCCCTCTGGTCACTGGTGCCAACTATAACTTGGGCGATTGGGAACTATGAAGGAGAACTATGATTGGGAACTATGAAGGGGGCATCCTGAGTGGAGGCACTGGCTGGATGGTTCTAACCAACCACTAAAACCACTAAAACCTGAAATATATCAAGTCTCCTAAGAGGTTGAACCCACGTATGTTGGTCCCTGTTTTTTCACATATCGCCTAGGTTCCAAAAATGGAAAGGCTGATGCGCTGTCTTGTCCCTTCAACATCTCTGCTGAAAAACCAGTTGCACCAGAACCCGTTGTGACCTCATCAATGATCCTAGCTCCTGTACAGTGGGACATAATGACAGGGTTAACGGAACACAAAGCTGCTGAAGCTCCACTGCCTTCCTGTCTGGCCAAAAGGGTGTACATCCCTCCGTCCCATCGGCACCGTGTTCTCCACGTGGTGCACGACTTGCCTGCAGTCAGACACCGAGCTATGGCCAGCACACAATCACTGACTGTGAACTCCTTCTGGTGGTCCACGCTGCAGGCAGAAGTAGCTTAGTACATAACCCGATGTGCATTGCCAAATAGCTAAGTCTCCTCGACAGCTTCCAGTCGGCCTCTTGCATCCACTGCCCATACCACAACGTCCTTGGTCACACATCGCGTTGGACTTCATCACAGATCTACCCCATTTGAGAGGCAACACTCCCATGTTCTCTATTATTGATCACTTTTCTTAATCATGCCGGTTGATGCCTTTTCCCAAGCTGCTCACAGCTCTAGAAACAGCGGAACAACTGATTAACCACGCGTTCCGGCACTACGGTCTCCCGGAGGACATTGTGCCGGACTGTGGTCCCCAGTTTACCTCACAAGTGTGGCGTTTTTTAAGTTGGTGTATTTAGTTTGTTTCCTTTTACCTTTATGTTACATCCTTTTACAAGCCCCTAGACAGGGGTGTAACACTGGGCATAAACGTGAGTCTCACCTACGGCTACTACTCTCAGTCCAATGCCCAAGTGGAATGCCTGAACCAGGATATTACTTGGTTCCTCCATACCTACTGTAGTCAACATCAAGAGGACTGAAGTCGACTCCTGGTTTGGGCTAAAATTTGCAGGATCAATGATGTGTTTCACACTCCAAGCATTATGGGAGTTAACAACAATGACAGTAGAGTCATACAAGAGAGGCCCTTTTCTCAAGTTGATTTATCTCCATGAAACATTGAACACTTGTCTTCCAAGCAAGTTTTGTTCAAACGGTCAAAGGTCCTTGCTGTATCTGCCAGCTCCTCTTAACAAGATCCACTGTTCATACTGTGCAGCTGAAGTACAGTAATTTTTTCTGCTTTTGCCTATGCTGCCTTGTATCCTTTAACTTTCAGAACATTCACGCGAACGTGATCTCATAGCCAACAACACTGACTTGGGAGGTGATATTTCAGGAACCAGTTGTAAAAATACTCCATATTTGGAGCTGCAAGACAAAAACTGATTCCAGCTGTTGTCTCACAGCTGTGCATGCAGCGAAACATGTAATTTTTTTCTATCATGAGAATCAGCCTTTTAAACTGTCTGCCATTCTACTGCAAAACATGTCTTCAAGGGTGCAACAGAAAGCACATTATAAAATGTTGGTTCCATTTTGCAGTTTTACAGGGGCCTCAGCCTAAAGCTATGTTCACACTGCCTTCTTCAATGCTAGTTCAAGCAACTACTTCCAATGTAAATCTATGTATAAACATGTGTAAATGTGTGTTTTGGGCTTCTGTGTTCAAAACTGCTGCTATGCACATTTTTAATAAAGTTTTCAGATTCTTATATATAGGTACTAAACATCCATGAAGTTAGGAAGTTAAACTAGATCAAATTTTGACCAATTGTAGTGACACATGGATGGCGTAGCCTTTACTTCACGGTAAGCGTTGGAACACTGGTCTTGAAGGAGAAATAAATAATTGCTAATTGTGCCCGGCCAAAATAATATGACATATAGTCTTTCATATATTAACATAGAGCTGTAGGGTGTTCCCGGGTCTGGGCAGTCCCCCCCCCCCTTTTTTTTTCAGTCCAGACGCTCGGGCTTGGGAGCACATAGTACACATAGTCTATCTCCACTCCCACTTGCAGATACAGTGTGACGGGTGTAAGATAATGCTAGGGAATTTATATATGTAGTGCCACAACCAAGTGACTGGAATAATATACAGGAACATCTGTGCAGAATATGAACTGGAAACCCAAAAGTCAAAATGGGAAACACCTCCGAAAGTGGTACAGAATGAGAGAACAAAGATCCTGTGGGACTTTCAGATACAGACTGACAGGATGATAATGGCGAACCAACCAGACATTGTAGTGGAGGATAAAGAATAGAGAAAAGCCGTTGTGGTGGATTTGGCAGTGTCAAGTGATGGGAACATCAGGAAGAAGGAACATGAGAAACTGGAGAAATACCAGGGACTCAGAGAAGAACTGGAGAAAGCATGGAAAGTGAAGGTGACAGTGGTGCCTGTGGTAATTGGAGCACTCAGGGCAGTAACCGCCAAGCTGGAGGAGTGGCTACAACAGATCCCTGGAAAGACCTCAGACCTCTCAGTCCAGAAAAGCGCAGTGTTAGGAACAGCTAAGATACTGCGGAGGACCCTCAAGCATGCAAACATCCCACTGATTCTGTTTGTTAAATGAGGTGTTGTATTCCCTGTCATGGGTTTTCTGCAATGGATCACACAGGCTTTCATGTCCAAAAATATGTCCACTTTCTCTGCACTGATGGTTACCCTTAGAATATTAAAAAGCAAAGACAAAACATCCATCAGAATTTCTTGCTGAACTGCTTCACATCTTTAAATCAGACTTTAGATGCGCTTAAAGAAAACTTTCCAACTTTCACATCAGGATTCCGTCTTTGTGCACTTTATTCTGCATAGAGAAGCAAGAATTCTGATGACCTTATTATTAACTGAAATTGAAGGTTAGTCACCTATAGGAGGATGCCTGAAAGCATGAATTTCTGGAGCATATGAGATTATGAAGGATTTCTACATGTAGGAAATATATTAATGCAGTTTTTTTCCACTTTTGCTTGAGCACTAAAGTAAATCCTGGATAATTATGCGTTTGCCCTGTCCTCATTTTATTTTTAACCCTTTTCCTGAAAGTGTTTAGTTATCAAAATTGTATCTTGTTACTCTTATTACTGTTATTAAAAAATCTATTCATCCACAGTCATCTATGTTGATAAATATCCCCATAGAAGTAGATCCAGTGTGTACATTGCACTGGGTTTTTACGTTATATTAGTTATCCTTTTTATTAATTTTTGCATGCCTCACAACATATTTTTCAAATCAAACCTTTAGAACCCTCCTCATCACTGTGCAGCAGTAAAATTCGGTCACTTTTCAGCTTTAGCTTTCAGCCTGTGAGGCACTGTGGTGTGTCTGTTCCACCTAACTCCTGAATGAACAGTTCTTACCTGCAGAGAGGAACCAAGACTTAGCTAATGCAACGCTCAAAACGGAACAACACAACTAATTTAACTATGAGCAAAAACTCATCCTAAAACATCAACGCTGAAAAAATTAAACAAAATGATGTAATGCAAATATCACACAGTGCGCCCCTCCTACTCTTTACCTCCCAGTGATGGGGGTCATCACAAAGTTAAAAATAAAATGTTTTTGCTCTCACAAACAGATCTTATCAACAGGATCTTCTTGCTTTTTTCATAACATTGGGCCTTATTTATTACTGTTTGTGTGAGATTTTTCTTACATTTATCCATAAACATTCTAAGATGGCAAAGATGTTAGACATTAAATGAGTTTGGGGAAAAATAAAGCAGTCCTGCCATCTTTAAGGGGTTTCACATTTGCATTACAGGGAGAGTTATTTGGTGTCATGGGTATTGTCTTGTTTTCTTGCAGTGCAAAATAAATGCAAGGTGAAAATGTAGAAATGAAAGCAGAACCTATGATGGACATTGACCTCTTGAATAGCTATTTTAGTTACGTTTGTCATTAGCAATTGAAGCATTGTGTTTGAATAGAATGTTTAAAGGAAAGATTAAAACTTAAAAAAGCTTAATTTTTTAAAATAGCTGGGCTAAACACACAAACATATGAGAAATAAAAAAAAACATCCATCCATTCATTTTCAAAATCCGCTGTTTCCCTTTTAAGGGTCTTGGGGTTCCTGGAGCCAATCCCAGCTATTGGGCAAAGGAGGGGTTCCTTCTGAACAGATTGCCAGTCTGTTGCAGGGCCACACACTCACACATTCACGCCTAGGGACAATTAATATCCCTATGAAGCAGGGTTTGGATTGTGGGAGGAAGCTGAGTGCCTGAAGAAAACCCATGCATGAGATGAACGTGCAAACTCCACACAGAAAGAGCCCAGCAGGGATTTGAACCTGGACCTTCTGTGAAGTCTGACAGCTACTGCGCCCCCGTGCAGCTCAGAATTTAAAAATTTTCCCTTAAAAAATAAAGCATATTGACAGCTCTTAAAAGTTTGAGCACATAAATATGCCAAACTGATCCAACTCACATCAAACAACATCAAAATTATCCACTTTGTTAACCTTAAAGGTCACATCAAAACCTGCACAAGGCTAAACAGATATTGCTGTTGTACTTCCTTCAGTTCTCTCACTAAGCAATTCAGGAAATGTGTCTTGAAGCTGTAGCCCCTCCTCTCTCTGCTCCTGGGGACTTTCAGACACCCCAGCTGCAGTGCGTGAATGGATCAAAAGAGAGAAAGCCTAAGAACAGTCCAGGACAAACACCTTGCATTAGGCCGTGCCTACTGTGCAATAATTTTATTTCACGAAGAATTGCAAGTTTACGAGTGAAACAGCTAAGCAGGGACTTTATAGAATGCACCTCTGTTCTGCAAACTCTTAACCATCCAGTCTAAGCGTTTGGAATAATCAAACAAGATTGATAAAACCTACTGATTAAGCAAGTCTACAAAGTAGAAATGCTCATTTTGATTGCAAATGTGTTTTCATTTGCATTTTTCCCTCTCAGAGGTTTGATGTTATTTCTTGCATTTAGGTCTGACAAAGCATTATTTTTAATTTAAAAAAAGAGTGCAAATTTACATAGTGATGACATAGTCACCTCTCTAGTTACTTTACTGGACAATGTTGGAGTGAACTGGTCAGGTGATGTCAGTCTGGTCACTGATGGCGGCCCATCAAAGGTCAGGTAGAAGGCAGGTGATGCCACAAAATTCAGGCAGCCAACCAGGAAAAGATTCTTGAACATTTTATTGTGTTTTGCACACTTGAATGACAGTAAATGTGTTGCTGCACAGGATTTGGATCTTGATGGCGGGGTGTTTCAGGAGAGAAAGGGAGGTTACTCCAAATTCTTATGTTTGCAAGTTTAATTTAGTTTAATTTTTCATTGATTTGCACATTTATATTTTCGGCAGGGTGTTTTATCTTTTCTTTAGCCTCCTCTTGAGTTTTAATTGGGATTGCTTCGGTGTCAGTTGTAAAATATTCAGTCGTATTAAATTGAAGAAACCTGACAAATGTCATCCAATCAGCGATGTCCCATAATTCGTTCCTTTTCCAGTTTATTGTTTTGTTTCATTTTTTTAACATCTACTTTTGATTTCTGGAAAATACTGTCGATTTTATTTTTATTTAGTTAAACTTTTTTGGAATATTGATTTCCAAAATGTGTATTTATTATTTGTTTTGCTTTTTTAATTGTTTTTGTAATTGTTGAATTGTTTTTAGCATTAGGTGATTTGTTGGTGCGATTTGCACTTCAGGGTCACCACACATTTTACTCAACAAAGCCAACATAAGGCAGAAGAAAAGCACAAAACAGCACTAAACTGTCACTCTCTGACTATAATCATTCATTTTTACACATGCCTTTGCATCAACATGTTACAAAATATGTGATCATAAATATTGTAATAGAACTTTGATGTAAAGTCATTTAATCATTTCTTCATAGAAATGCAATCGTGTACATGCTGTCACGTGTGTCATCGTTAGTGTGTAGCCATGCCGTCAGTCATGTGTGTTTCTGTGACTCACAGCATCTCATCCCTAATATTGACTGCTGAGTCTCGCTCTCCAGGCTTGACCTCCCAAATACCACCTGTCAGTCAAGCTCTGCATTAGACAGTGCCCTTCAGGTGGCTCTGCGGGGGCCTTTGAGCACAAGTCCCTGTTTGTGTAAACATGCCATGGTGCGAAAAGAGTAATTAACCTCTTCCTTCTTTCCCGGCCACAAGTGCAGAAACAGACGTTGCTCTGATGGTCTTCCACAACACAAACAGAGATGGGAAACACTTACGGATTGAGTCAGCCGGACCACCTTAACACACTCAGTGTGTCCGCCATCTGCCCCCTCAAGGAAATGTCAGCCATGTCACTTCATCTTCGTCACCATGAGGTGGTTTGACTAATGGTAGATTTGAGAAATGACTCTAAATAAGAAAACCAATGCTAAAAAGCGAGGAAATAGTCTAAAACAAATTATTTAGGACAACTGGATTTTCAGCCTGGAGAAAAATGTCAACTTATATTCAGATCAAATCAACTTTCTGAAAGGCTTTATTTAGTCTTTGTCAGCCAAAAGAAGTCATTGTAGAGAAATATTTTAGACTAGAAATGTTGTCAACACACTGAAAATACAAGAAAACAAGCTATGTCCACATAAGAGTGGACAATCTAACACAGGCTTATTTTGATATCTTCAACACCAGAGCTTGAACAGGATCCTCTTGATCCTGGGTGGTTTTTCATAATATGTTGATGTCAAGGAAAGACCTGAAGCTTATCATGAGGGGGGATATTAGAGTAGCTTGTTTATTGACTTTAAGCACTAATATGTTAAAGAATTTCAATATTAGTTGAGCCAAGATGCTTTTCACAAACTTGACTTTTTCTGATTCATGCTAAGGCAGAGAATTCTCATCTGTGCAGATCTTATGCTACGTTCACAACGAACGCAACAAGTATGTCAAACTACAGTGACTTCCTCTGTTTTGACGCTTGTCCAAACATGTGTTTATGAATATGTTCCATATGTGTCTGGGTGGAGGCACTGTCTAAAGTTTTTAGCCTCACAACTACATGGAACCATTGTATGGATGACATGGATAATGATGAGGGATCGGGTTTCTTTAATTTGAATCGATTTTGATTTTGAATGATCGGGGCGAGAGTTCAGAGTGACCCAACGCTGGAACCCGGAAAGAGGCTCGGACTCAACGGTAAGTTTAAGAGGTTTAATCGAGGAACAGAGGTTGACAGGTTTCTTCCTAGGCGAGGAGCGGCGGCTGGCTGGAGGGATCTTTAGGCGGATTTTCCAGAGGGAGGACTGCGACGTCTGTGTGAGTATCCAACAGGTTTCTTTCCATAGGAGGAACAACAAACTGGCACCGGCTGATGATCCAGGAGGAGCTTATGAAGGCAGGAGAAGATGAGGTAAGTGGATCCAGCTGGTGGCGTCCAAAACAGGAAGGAGGGGGGAGGAGGGAGTAGCTGACAGGCCATGACAGCATCGGCAATCACTCCTCCATGTCTGGGTTCATGAGATTATTCAGAGACAGAGATTATTCCCAGCACGTTGAGGCTCTCCATCTCCAGCAGGAGCAGTTTCTGAATTATGGCGCTTTCAGCAGTACTTCTGTCTCTCTGTGATTCTGTTTGACGACTTGCTGTCCCGCATTTTTCCTAGGAGGGGAAAAAATAAGAATACAATTGTAAGACCTAACATACAATGCTTGAAACCCACTGCTGCTGACCATTGCGCTGAGCCTGACGCTCAAAATACATCTGTAGATTGATTCAGCATTGAAACTGGACACCCCTGAAATGCAAATCGTGTTCAGTATGAATATAGCCTTGGGGCTCTGGGACTGTCTGGACCTGCTGCCTTTTTCCAGTTAGTGTGGAGTTTCTGCTACAACTGTTCTAAACTGGTGTGGGGCTGATGGAAAAATTAAATGAACAGAAGAGGAGTTTAAAATATCTGTGATCTAGCTTGTATGTTACAGCAGAAGTAAAAAAAAAATCTATATACTTACAAAACAAAATTTGTATTTCAGATCAATCGGGAGGCGACAGTCGCATTTCCACACGACGCACGGTGGTCGCAGAAGTTTTAAGAAAAGGTTAAGATTATACAACCATCAGTCAATGGCCACCCCGGCACGTTTGGAGGTCGCGTGGTGGCAGTCCAGTGACAGGCAGGTGGCAGGAAGGCAGCAGAGTGATAATAGGAGGGTCACATAAATCTTCTGATGATTGGCCTATTTTAGACTGCCACCCTCCAGCCACCCCCCTGCCCTTTGTGCTGCTGTCTCACTGCCACCGTCAGATCGTTACAAATCGTACAGTAGCAGCACGGCACTCAACAAGGGCTATTAACATGGGTCGGGGCCCAGCGATGAGCAGATGTCAATCTGTTAATCCCCACCACCATGGGTCCAAATGGGTAGACAGCTTTATTGCTGCACATAACTCATCATGACGTTGATAGCACCACAGCAACTCCAAGACCTGCGTCTTGATGAATTGCAGTTGATGCTGAGAAGAATACGAAGAAAACAATACATTGTGCTTTCTGGAATACTCATAGATGAAGAGCAACACGCACAAGAAGGCCGCTGGCTGGTGACATGAAATCTGGAAGATTCTTGGGCGGTGGCAGTTGTAATTGTGACTGTAGCATAGCATACAGAGGTTACATGAATTATTACATTTTTAGCAATTCAATTCAATTCAATTTTATTTGTATAGCCCAAAATTACAACAACAGTCAGCTCAATGGGCTTAGTACAGGTAATTGTAAAGTAAAGATATAATCAAAAGTATCATGAATACATAGAGTTCTATAGCAAAATACTAAACTGAACTAACTAAACAAAACTGGGCATCACCCTACACCCTACTTCGCGGTAAGGAGCAAGAACAAACGTAAAAACTGTTGAATTTAAATGATCTGAATACTAGCTTGGAGAACCAAACACTGTTGGTTGATCTCCTACAAAAGCGTTCCCAATGATCTCTTAATTATAATAAACTTGTGTTGTTTTGTAGGACATAGTTTCTGCAAAGTGGCAGCAGTTCATTTGAAATTAACTTCTGAGGACGGGACCGTTGACGTTGAGTAGGCCCATCCTTTTCCCATCATCCCTTTGTCTACACTCTCTCCCACTATCTTACAGCCCCCCCCCCCCCCCCCCACACACACACACACACACACACACAACCCCAAGCTAACATTAGCAGTGCAACAGAAATGGCAAGCAATTTCAGAGCAATTTAGCTGTACAGTTTTGATCCAGATTCCAACTCAGCCTAATTTTCTTTATGTAAGTCCTGCATCAGAAACTTGTTAAAAACACCACTTCTATTGGACTGGGTCTTTAAGTGCAGAATCTCCTCAAAGGACCAAAGAGTTAGGTAGAGATTTAGTTCCTTAACATCTTAAGACCTCGTATCAACATGGGTGAACATAATATTTTGGGTTATATTACCAGAGTTATTATTTCTACTTAACTGAGACCCTGTGACTTCATGCTTAGAGGGTTACCTCAATTATTAGCTGGAATCTTAAGAGGTTAAGTAAAAAAAAAAAAGCAGAACCTATATGGAGTTCTGCAAGGCTAAAACCTTCTCATTTGTCATCTAAAGCTTTACAAAGTTTCACAGCAAAAACATCTATGAGGATACCACAGTGAGAGCTGAGCCCGGCCATCCAGACAAGGTTTTTTTTTTGTCGACTTTGTTATAAAACAGCATTTAGTCTATTTTGGTCTTTTTCAGTCACTATGACAAGTTTCATTTTCCAAACTGACATCATAAAAATGAATGTTTTCATGCCCCATTCAACTCTGATAAGATCATAATGATCCCCTGCAGTATTAGACAGATAAATCTGTTCAGTGTAATTTTCAGGTCATTTAACAAGCAGGTTTTCGCCCAACATGCTTTTTTTGGCTTTGCCTTTTTACTGTCATTCTATTTCATCCCTATCTAACTCAAACTAGAGGCAGTTTTTTTTATGTTGTCACCATGTTATCTATTGATTTATGTCTGAACTGACATTTCATGTTTAGGAACAAAAAAATAAGCGGGTCTCAAAATAAGACCATGCATTTTGCTGAAATGTCAAAACAAATGTTTAGCCTGTTTTAACTGTCAACAAGTACAAAAATCAAATAGAGGACAAGTAAAAGAATATTGAAGGCATGTTATTAACCTTTCACTGGAATAGATGCCTTTCACAGCTAACATCTAATTATGTTTTATAAGGCAACCGCACTGACATAAGAAGAGTCCCATCTTATATAGCACATTTATTTCAATTATTTTCTATTGACCTGTGTTTGTGTCTAACATTTTACAGACCGTCAGCGAACACAGAACTCAACTGGTTCTCTAAAACATTCAATGTTTTAATTGAACATTCAATGTTCAATTATACCTCATTACAAGTTCACAAAAAAAAAAAAAAAAACATCTGAAGTTTTCTGTTGTTTTTTGAAGGCTGTAAAACATAAAAGATAAAGTTGAAGTACAGTGGTATGAGAAAGTTTGGGCACCCCTGATAATTTCCAAGATTTTCTTCATAAATCATTGGTTGTTCGGATCCTCAATTTCAGTTAAATATATCATATAGCAGATGAACACAGTGATATTTGAGAAGTGAAATAAAGTGTATTGGATTTAAAGAAACTGTGCAATAATTATTTAAACAAAAATAGGCAGGTGCGTAAATTTGGGCACCCCAACAGAAACATACCATCAATATTTAGTAGGTCCTCCTTTTGCAGAAATGACAGCCTCCAATCGCTGGCTATAGCTTCCAATAAGGGCCTGAATTCTGGTTGAAGGTATTTTGGACCATTCCTCCATGCAAAACATCTCCAGTTCAGTCAGTTTTGATGGTTTCCGAGCATGGACAGCCCGCTTTAAATCACACCACAGATTTTCAATAATATTCAGGTCTGGGGACTGAGATGGCCATTCCAGAACATTTTACTTGTTCCTCTGCATGAATGCCTTTGTAGAATTACAAAGGCAAAATAGTGTGCAACTGCTTTTTATGACGTATGTGGTTTTAATAATGTTAGTTTTTGTGTATTTTTTGTATTGAAATGTGCTGCCTCTTGGCCAGGAATCGCTTGGAAAAGAGGTTTTTTAATCTCAATGGGACTTTCCTGGTTAAATAAAGGTTAAATAAAATAAATAAAATAGAAAGAGAACAGTCAACATTGTCTGATTTCCACAACAAAATATCTTTCAGTATAAGAAAAAACAAAGAATGAATGTGTCTTAACCAGTAAGTTTCCATTGGAAAGATAAAAAGCTGTTTATTTCCAACATTGCTTTATGTAGCTTCTCCATTACTTTTAAACAGTTCAGGAGCCTAAATGGTGCTTCAAAAAATGGGGGGGCACTGGTTCTTTCCAGAAACAATAAAGTGTGATGATGAGGCAGCATGACAGAACGAAGGAAAGTTGCTTTAATGTGACAAAGGTGTTTTGTTGACATATTCAGTCTGCTCTGCTGCACCTTTGCCTGCAGTCACGCTTTTCACACGCGGAAGTAATCTAACGCTCCTCGCCACGATGTCTGCCTTTTTTTTGGAGCGTTGTACACATCCCTCTGATCCATCAGGTCGCTAAACTAGAATCTATTGCTTAGAGGTTCTGCAGAACTTTAGCCCGCTTTGCCGATAGCATTTTTAGTCGATGCTAAGCGCATTAGCCTATTAGCCGCTGCACCGCTTCACACATATTTATCTGAGCCGCTAAAAAGCACAGCAATCCACGTTTTTATGTTACTGGCAACAACATGGCACAGAGTTTCTGTTTGGTATCCATCCCAAGTAAAAACGAAGTAGTTCATGTCTCATAACATCGAAACAAGCTGCCTCTGGCTGCAGTCTCCCTATAGACCTTTTTCACACTTCCGCATTTTTCGACCGGAAATACGTCAATGACGTGTAAAACAACTTCCTGTTAGCGTAGCAGCAGATATGAAGAATGGCAGAGTCGAAGAGTTGCAGTCTCTGTTGCGTTCCAGGCTGTTCGTCTTCCAACCAAAAACAGCCTTACCTTTCATTTCATTATTTTCCTGTGGATCCAAACCTGAAACCCAAATGGATATAGGCGATCCGAAGAGATGAAGGGCATAGTTTTAATGTAAACACAGGTAGCACCCTCTGCTGCCGGCACTTACTAACTTCGCTCCGGGATTGTGGTGCGGCTGCGTCGTTCGTCGCCTGAAGAGTGGTGTTGCCCCGAGTATTTTCCCTTGGAACAACTTTACTGATCCTTTGAGAAGGGAGTCAGTATATGACAGAACCTCAAACGTCAGGCTATGCAGCTAAGCTGTGAAGATACTAGCGACATGGTGGCTAAGCTAAGACAGTAAAGATGGATCACGACTACGTGACACACCCACCTGCAGGTAAGGTTGTTCATAATGTGTTTGGTTAACGTTAGTCAACTATGTGTACCGTTATTGGATAAATGCATTTCTACCTGAACAAATTAATATTTATAATAAAAGATGTTCATGCTCTCACCTATTTTAATTACATGTATTTAATTAATATTGAGTATTTTGTCATTTTGTAATTTCCTTAACAAAAATAAATGAAATGTATTTGTAATTAAATACTTAACATACTTTTCAAAACATGATTACTGTGTTGTGTTGAAAGGTAGCATTAATATATTAAGACTGATTTTTAATTTCTTTATCTTCACAGGTGCTCTGGATGAGGCTTTGGATTACATCCATGACTTAGAAGCCAAGTTCCTTTGCTGGAGCCAGGAGACGATGTCATGGCGGACAAAAGTTCCTCGTTCAAGACCTCCTAACTGACATTGGATCTAAGATCATCATTCCACCTTTTAAGCTTTCAGCTCAATTCAGCAAGGAGGAAACAGAACAAACCGCAGCCATCACCCGCCTCAGAATTATGGTGGAAAGAGTGATCAGTAGGATAAAGTCCTTTCACATCAGGAACTCTCTGTGCCGCTCACACTGATGGGCAGTGTGAATCAGATGTGGCTTAACCGCCGTGTTTTGGCAAATTATCATGGACTTTTTTGTTTTGAAGAGTGAATTAATGTTTGGTATGTAAATAATGTATAATGTGCAAATAGTATGGAAAAATTTAGTGTTTCCACATATTCTTAAAATCTAATTAAATGTAATTGTAATATTCGTAATATTTTTCTGTTGAAATGTGACTGACTACACAAAAAAATTAGATGAACAAATAAAACAATTTTGGTCAAAATTGTGCCTCATTTAATTTTTTGGTATGCAAATAACATCAAACATTTACAATAAAAAATAACATTACAGATCAACAGTAAGACAGAAGGCTGAACTGATTGTTAAAGACAAGATAAGTGTAATTTAAGGTATGCATTCATGCATTTGCCACAATATATATCCAAGTTCTCTTTCATTCCATCTCAGAAACCCATCCAACACAACCATGAGAGGTTGGGGCTGCACCTGGCATAATCTGCTTCCAGATGCCATCATATGGATCTGGCTGTGGTCCTACACAAGAGAAACACAACACACAAAAGTTAGACATAAGTGCATAACTACATTTCAATTTAATTCATTATATCTGCTGTAACCATAATTTGGTTAGTCATAAGATTAGAAAAAAAAAAACTTAACTTGCTCACAAAGCAACAAAAAGTTAATCACCTGTATGCCTTGTACAGTGTGGACCTCTGACCGTCCCTGCCAACTGTTTTGGGTTTTTGCACCACCAGCTCACTAACCGGTTCAGGATGGATTCCCTTATAAGTAAAAGGCAGAAAGCAATTAAAGTCTGTAGTAACTACTTGGGGTGTTTTTATAATAATTTAGAGTTGTTATGGATACACATACGTTCTTAAAAAATAATGACAATATGATCACAAACCCACCTGTGCCATCTTTGCAAGCCACTCGTGCAGGCCAGGGGGGTGGAGCAGCCTGCAGACCCAGCTGTGAATAATGTGCGGTCTGGAACAGGATGGCAACTATGTGATTGCAAAATCCTTTACCAGCCACACAACTGCAGAAGAAAGCTTTCAGGTTGGCACTTTCTGCATCCAGTGATATCTAGACACAATAAATTATATAGGTTAAAATTAGGACATACTTATGTTGCTACATCAATGTTCAGAATGACATGAAACTATAACTGTCAGTAGGGTGACCAGATTTGAGTTTGTAAAAAAGAGGAGTGAAGTGAGTTTGTGAGATATTTCATCGAGAGTAATTGGTGTTCAGAGCTGCATACATGAAGCAAATATAATTACATTTCATCTATGTTCAATGTTATTTTATTATATAAGTATCAAAAGAGAGGACATGTCCAGGAAAAGAGGACTTCTGCTCACCATACTTTCAGAAAAATAATACTAGTAAGTGAAGAATGTGCCGCAACCGCAGCAAAATGAACACGCATACGGGCAACTTAACATTTCTTATTTACAGCTTCACCAAATTTTTGGGTGTTATGTTAATCTCATGCCTTTTCACTTAAACATAGACACAACATATTCACTGCGATGCCTTATATTACAAATTAATAACACCAGGATTTACAGTTGACGTAAACACACAGAGTTACCGGTGATGCGGCTATGGCTAAAGCTAGCTGAAGCTTACCTTGGTAATGGTGGATAAACTCTTCGTGGACGAATTTATATCCCATGTCCAATTTGTTTCCTTTAGTGGACGATTGCATCTTCACACTCTTCATCACATCGGTGCTGGTGAACTTCGGAACACAACTCAGGCTCTTCGAAAACACTCTAGGCTCTGCCATTCCTCCGCCAGCGAAGCACAAACCGGAACTAGGTTTACACGTTGATGACGTACTTCCGGTTTTTGCGAAAAAGGTCTATTGTCTTGTGTGGTGTGGTGCTACTTAAAGAGGCTCAGTGTGCTCTGCTGCCAACTAGCGGTCGGAGGGTGAAGTGGACAAGAGTCAGACGCTGAAGGACGCTCAGAAATAATTAAATAAATGTCATCCTGGCAGATACAAGTATCGCCAAATGAACTATCGCGATATTTTGCCGAATCGATTTTTTCTTACACCCCTAGTGGCGGTGTGTCACCGAGGCACCAAACTGTGCCATCCCTTTAGCATTGTTGAGAGTGCGGGCTTCAGGGAACTGCTGCAGCTCCTTGAGCCATCGTATGTTTTGCCAACCAGAAAGTTTGCCAAAATATATAAGTAAAACATCAAAGGAGAAACACTTATTGTGTTTGCTCCTTTCCATCAAACCACAGTGGAGTTAATTGGGCATGCATTTCTTTGAAAGTCATGTACTGGTTTGCAACTGACTATTCAAATGAAAGCTTTTGTTTCTTAGACAACCTGTGGCAGCAGCTGGACAAGGAAGTTGGCAGGCAGACGACCAACGCCACAGCAGATTCCATTATTGAGGTCCAGAGAGACCTTGCTGAGGGCAACTTGCCAAGGACCCAGGATCCCTTGCAGTATTGGGCCCATTTCCCAAATCTCTTTATTTAAATGTTTTGAAGCAAAAAAAAAAAAAAGTTTAAACTCTTGATACCTCCAGTGGGGCGCTACAATATGTTACTATTATAATTTTTGTAGATGAACTATAGTTTTTTTTCATGAATAAAACCTTGAAATATAAAGAGAAAGCATATTTTTCCATTAAAAAATATTTTTTTCCTAAGCAAACAAGTTCTTGAAATAAAAACCGTGTCAGACAGTATCATCTGCTGAAGCTGATTAACAATTTATTGTCAAGGATTGCATTTTTAACGGCTGGGAAGCTTAGTTGGTAAGGTGCAGGACACCAGGGTCACGCAGGAAACCATTCCCAGGGGCAAAATGAACAACTAATGGCTATGGGACAATTACCAATTGTTATGGCAATTACCATAACAATGGTGAGCAATTGACATCACCTAGTGAGGGTCCTTGGGCAAGACCCTTAACGCTACAGCCTACCTCACAACATCAGTGACAATGAACCACATGTCATACCGGCCGGCCAAACAGCCGTGCTTGGGGGACCAGAACACCCTGATGGAAAGTTCTACTGGAAGTGGTACAAGACGGAAATGGACTAGATGTGAGAGCAAGGTTCTGTTAGAATCCCTCCCAGAGGGATTGCATGCAGAGTATGTGGAATGGAATGGATGCCATGAATGAACACTAGGCAATCACGACACCAGCTTCAACGGTTAAGTGATGTACCGGCTGAAAGTCTCCTGGAAACTGTGAATGAAGCATTGAGGGCAATTCCTACCACAACAATCACAGAAATCAATGAAATGGTTTATATTTCAGCAGCAGTGATCTTTCAGATGCTTGGCTATAAGAGCCTCCATGGAAGCAACGGTTAGAGGCCAAAATCAAGGCAACCTGGAGGAATGCGAGTAAGTGTGAGTACTGGAAAAGTATATGGGAAGAAAGAGACAGCACATAACAGCAATGCCCAGTGGTTGGTCTCTCTAAGAAAAGAACATTGCAACCTCCCTGAACAGAATCCAGTAACCATCACAGTGGCCAGTAACCATCACAGTGGCAGGCATCCAAGAAAGAGTCTCAGGTATCAAAGACTGGACAGCACCGGGCCCTAACATGATATATGCCTACTGGCTAAAGAAGCTCACCTCACTCCACGAGCGCCTGGCAGCACAAATGAACCAGCTGCATAGAGATGGGACTTACCCCGAAGGGCGAACGATCCTGATCCAGAAGGATGCCTCAAAGGGTGCAGTCCCATCCAACTACCGGCCAATAACCTGTCTCTCCACAACATGGAAGCTCATGTCAGGCATCATTGCAACAAAGTAAAATAGGCACATGGATCAATACATGAGCAACACACAGAAGGGCATTGGTAGAGACTCCAAGGGGCCAAACACAAACTCCTGGTTGACAGAACACACAGAAGACTGCAAGTCATGACACACCAACCTGTGCACAACCTGGATTGAGGCAGAGGACTAGTCAGCGTGGAATGCACTATCCAGGATGCATGAGTACATCAAGCTCAAGGCCCCAACTGACAGTGTGCTCAGTGAATGTCTCAGACAATGGAGAGCAGAGGATGCAGTGCTGGAGGACAGATCCTCATGGGAGGACAAACCCCTGCATGGGATGTACCACCGGACCATAAGTGAAGTGGCTGATATCAAGAAGTCCTACCAATGGCTAGAAAAGGCTGGCCTACAGGACAGCACTGAACAACTCATCCTGGCAGCTCAGGAACAAGCTCTGAGTACCAGAGCGATAAAGGCTCAGATTAACCACATCAGAGAAGACCCAAGGTGTAGGTTGTGCAAAGAGGCGCCTGAAACGATCCAGCACATAACTGCAGGGTGTGAGATGTTGGCAGGTAAAGCATACATGGAACGCCACAATCAAGTGGCTGGAATAATATACAGGAACATGTGTGCAGAATATGAACTGGAAACCCCAAGGTCAAAATGGGAAACACCTCCAAAGGTGGTAGAGAATGAGAGGGCAAAGATCCTGTGGAACTTACAGATCCAGACCGATAGAATGGTAATGGCGAACCAACCAGACATTGTAGTGGTGGACAAAGAACAGAGGAAAGCCGTTGTGGTGGATGTGGCAGTGAGGTATAGAGAGGTATATATGACCTATTCTAATTTTATGCTTACTGGTTTCTTTTGAAAACATATAGCTGGCATGCCTGATGACAATGACTGGATGAAGAGGAAAACGAGGATGAAGCATCACAGGAAGATGTTCCACGCTTACCCCGTTGGAGAACACCCCACAATGCCAACATCACTAATTACCCAGAATGGCAGGCCAGCCTTCCAAAATCAGACGAAATCAACAAACACTTCAAGATGTTTTTTTTCTGAAGACAATCTGGAAGTAGTTGTAGAGCAGTCAAATTTATATGCCATTCAGTGTAACACCAAGAAGCCCCTTAACCTCACAACTAAATAGCTGGAGCAATTCATGGGACAGCAGTGTACATGTCATTGTTTGGATTACCAGGCACCCGGATGTTTTGGAATAAAGCCACCCGAGTTTCCCAGGTAGCTGACACCATGGCACTGAACAGATGGGAGTTCATCAAAAAATCTCTGCACTTCAACAACAATGAAGTCAGACAAGGAGAAAATGTTGATCCTTTCCACAAAATCAGACCACTGGTCACTTAATTCACCTCAAAGCTGCAGAGAATTCCAGTGGGTGAGAAGTTGGCTGTAGATGTGCAGATGGTCCCTTTCAAGGGAAGAAACAGACTCAAGCAATACCTGCCAGCAAAACCAAAAAAATGGGGCTACAAGATACTTGTCTTGGCTGGCTCTGATGGTGTCCCGCACAATTTTGAGATCTATACAGGGAGAGTTGTTCAACCCCCTGAGCTGCCAGATGTAGGAGCAAGTGGCAACGTTGTCCTCCGCCTGGCCAAGCCAATACCTAAACACCAGAA